>NC_089563.1:0-2400000 GCF_040115645.1 Euwallacea fornicatus
CGTAACTTCGGCAAATGAGCTCCAAATACCTTCAAAATTTGACAACAGAATAACCTCGTGGAGCTCGTCATCATGACTCATAAGGCTTCATTCTGTCTTGGTGAGTTTTCTAGAAAACGAGTAATTTATGTCCTCAAACACACATCTTTCGTGACTTTTCAAGATTTGAACCTCCGTAACTTCGGCAAATGAGCTCCAAATGCCTTCAAAATTTGACAACAGAATTACCTTTTTGAGCTCTTCATCATGACTCATAAGGCTTCATTCTGTCTTGGTGAGTTTTCTAGAAAACGAGTAATTTATGTGCTCAAACACACATCTTTCCTGACTTTTCAAGATTTGAATCTCAGGAACTTCGGCAAATGAGCTCCAAATACCTTCAAAATTTGACCACAGAATCACCTCTTTGATCTCTTCATCACAACTAATAAGGCTTCATTCTATCTTGGTGAGTTTTCTAGAAAACGAGTAATTTATGTGCTCAAACACACATCTTTCCTGACTTTTCAAGATTTGAATCTCAGGAACTTCGGCAAATGAGCTCCAAATACCTTCAAAATTTGACAACAGAATCACCTCGTGGAGCTCTTCATCATGACTCATAAGGCTTCATTGTATCTTGGTGAATTTTCTAGAAAACGAGTAAATTAAGTGCTCAAACACACATCTTTCGTCACTTTTCCAGATTTGAACCTCCGTAACTTCGGCAAATGAGCTCCAAATACCTTCAAAATTTGACAACAGAATAACCTCGTTGAGCTCTTCATCATGACTCATAAGGCTTCATTCTGTCTTGGTGAGTTTTCTAGAAAACGAGTAATTTATGTGCTCAAACACACAACTTTCGTGACTTTTCCAGCTTTGAACCTCGTAACTTCGGCAAATGAGCTCCAAATGCCTTCAATATTTAATAACAGAATAACCTCGTTGAGCACTTCATCATGACTCATAAGGCTTCATTCTGTCTTGGTGAGTTTTCTAGAAAACGAGTAATTTATGTGCTCAAAGACACATCTTTCGTGACTTTTCAAGATTTGAACCTCCGTAACTTCGGCAAATGAGCTCCAAATACCTTCAAAATTTGACAACAGAATAACCTCGTGGAGCTCGTCATCATGACTCATAAGGCTTCATTCTGTCTTGGTGAGTTTTCTAGAAAACGAGTAATTTATGTGCTCAAACACAGATCTTTCCTGACTTTTCAAGATTTGAATCTCAGGAACTTCGGCAAATGAGCTCCAAATACCTTCAAAATTTGACCACAGAATCACCTCTTTGATCTATTCATCATGACTAATAAGGCTTCATTCTATCTTGGTGAGTTTTCTAGAAAACGAGTAATTTATGTGCTCAAACACACATCTTTCCTGACTTTTCAAGATTTGAATCTCAGGAACTTCGGCAAATGAGCTCCAAATACCTTCAAAATTTGACAACAGAATCACCTCGTGGAGCTCTTCATCATGACTCATAAGGCTTCATTCTGTCTTGGTGAGTTTTCTAGAAAACGAGTAAATTAAGTGCTCAAACACACATCTTTCGTGACTTTTCCAGATTTGAACCTCCGTAACTTCGGCAAATGAGCTCCAAATACCTTCAAAATTTGACAACAGAATAACCTCGTGGAGCTCGTCATCATGACTCATAAGGCTTCATTCTGTCTTGGTGAGTTTTCTAGAAAACGAGTAATTTATGTCCTCAAACACACATCTTTCGTGACTTTTCAAGATTTGAACCTCCGTAACTTCGGCAAATGAGCTCCAAATGCCTTCAAAATTTGACCACAGAATCACCTCTTTGATCTCTTCATCATGACTCATAAGGCTTCATTCTGTCTTGGTGAGTTTTCTAGAAAACGAGTAATTTATGTGCTCAAACACACATCTTTCGCGACTTTTCAAGATTTGAACCTCCGTAACTTCGACAAATGAGCTCCAAATACCTACAAAATTTGACCACAGAATCACCTCTTTGAGCACTTCATCATGACTCATAAGGCTTCATTCTGTCTTGGTGAGTTTTCTAGAAAACGAGTAATTTATGTGCTCAAACACACAACTTTCGTGACTTTTCCAGCTTTGAACCTCGTAACTTCGGCAAATGAGCTCCAAATGCCTTCAAAATTTGACCACAGAATCACCTCTTTGAGCACTTCATCATGACTCATAAGGCTTCATTCTGTCTTGGTGAGTTTTCTAGAAAACGAGTAATTTATGTGCTCAAACACACAACTTTCGTGACTTTTCCAGCTTTGAACCTCGTAACTTCGGCAAATGAGCTCCAAATGCCTTCAATATTTAATAACAGAATAACCTCGTTGAGCACTTCATCATGACTCATAAGGCTTCATTCTGTCTTGGTGAGTTTTCTAGAAAACGAGTAATTTATGTGCTCAAACACACAACTTTCGTGACTTTTCCAGCTTTGAACCTCGTAACTTCGGCAAATGAGCTCCAAATGCCTTCAATATTTAATAACAGAATAACCTCGTTGAGCACTTCATCATGACTCATAAGGCTTCATTCTGTCTTGGTGAGTTTTCTAGAAAACGAGTAATTTATGTGCTCAAACACACATCTTTCCTGACTTTTCAAGATTTGAATCTCAGGAACTTCGGCAAATGAGCTCCAAATACCTTCAAAATTTGACCACAGAATCACCTCTTTGATCTATTCATCATGACTAATAAGGCTTCATTCTATCTTGGTGAGTTTTCTAGAAAACGAGTAATTTATGTGCTCAAACACACATCTTTCCTGACTTTTCAAGATTTGAATCTCAGGAACTTCGGCAAATGAGCTCCAAATACCTTCAAAATTTGACAACAGAATCACCTCGTGGAGCTCTTCATCATGACTCATAAGGCTTCATTCTGTCTTGGTGAGTTTTCTAGAAAACGAGTAAATTAAGTGCTCAAACACACATCTTTCGTGACTTTTCCAGATTTGAACCTCCGTAACTTCGGCAAATGAGCTCCAAATACCTTCAAAATTTGACAACAGAATAACCTCGTGGAGCTCGTCATCATGACTCATAAGGCTTCATTCTGTCTTGGTGAGTTTTCTAGAAAACGAGTAATTTATGTCCTCAAACACACATCTTTCGTGACTTTTCAAGATTTGAACCTCCGTAACTTCGGCAAATGAGCTCCAAATGCCTTCAAAATTTGACAACAGAATTACCTTTTTGAGCTCTTCATCATGACTCATAAGGCTTCATTCTGTCTTGGTGAGTTTTCTAGAAAACGAGTAATTTATGTGCTCAAACACACATCTTTCCTGACTTTTCAAGATTTGAATCTCAGGAACTTCGGCAAATGAGCTCCAAATACCTTCAAAATTTGACCACAGAATCACCTCTTTGATCTCTTCATCACAACTAATAAGGCTTCATTCTGTCTTGGTGAGTTTTCTAGAAAACGAGTAATTTATGTGCTCAAACACACATCTTTCGCGACTTTTCAAGATTTGAACCTCCGTAACTTCGACAAATGAGCTCCAAATACCTACAAAATTTGACCACAGAATCACCTCTTTGAGCACTTCATCATGACTCATAAGGCTTCATTCTGTCTTGGTGAGTTTTCTAGAAAACGAGTAATTTATGTGCTCAAACACACAACTTTCGTGACTTTTCCAGCTTTGAACCTCGTAACTTCGGCAAATGAGCTCCAAATGCCTTCAAAATTTGACCACAGAATCACCTCTTTGAGCACTTCATCATGACTCATAAGGCTTCATTCTGTCTTGGTGAGTTTTCTAGAAAACGAGTAATTTATGTGCTCAAACACACAACTTTCGTGACTTTTCCAGCTTTGAACCTCGTAACTTCGGCAAATGAGCTCCAAATGCCTTCAATATTTAATAACAGAATAACCTCGTTGAGCACTTCATCATGACTCATAAGGCTTCATTCTGTCTTGGTGAGTTTTCTAGAAAACGAGTAATTTATGTGCTCAAACACACAACTTTCGTGACTTTTCCAGCTTTGAACCTCGTAACTTCGGCAAATGAGCTCCAAATGCCTTCAATATTTAATAACAGAATAACCTCGTTGAGCACTTCATCATGACTCATAAGGCTTCATTCTGTCTTGGTGACTTTTCTAGAAAACGAGTAATTTATGTGCTCAAAGACACATCTTTCGTGACTTTTCAAGATTTGAACCTCCATAACTTCGGCAAATGAGCTCCAAATACCTTCAAAATTTGACAACAGAATAACCTCGTGGAGCTCGTCATCATGACTCATAAGGCTTCATTCTGTCTTGGTGAGTTTTCTAGAAAACGAGTAATTTATGTCCTCAAACACACATCTTTCGTGACTTTTCAAGATTTGAACCTCCGTAACTTCGGCAAATGAGCTCCAAATACCTACAAAATTGGACCACAGAATCACCTCTTTGAGCACTTCATCATGACTCATAAGGCTTCATTCTGTCTTGGTGAGTTTTCTAGAAAACGAGTAATTTATGTCCTCAAACACACATCTTTCGTGACTTTTCAAGATTTGAACCTCCGTAACTTCGGCAAATGAGCTCCAAATACCTTCAAAATTTGACAACAGAATAACCTCGTTGATCTCTTCATCATGACTCATAAGGCTTCATTCTGTCTTGGTGAGTTTTCTAGAAAACGAGTGCCGAAGTTAGTGAGTTTCAAACCTTGGAAAGTCACAAAAGACGTGTGTTTGAGCACGTAAATTACTCATTATCTCGAAAAGTCACCAAGATACCATGAAGCCTTTTCCGTCATAATGAAGAGCTCATTTACCGAAGTTAGTGAGTTTCAAACCTTGGAAAGTCACAAAAGACGTGTGATTGAGCACGTAAACTACTCATTATCTCGAAAAGTCACCAAGATACAATGAAGCATTTTCCGTCATGATGAAGAACTTATTTACCGAAGTTAGTGAGTTCCAAACATTGGAAAGTCACTAAAGACGTGTGTTTGAGCACGTAAATTAGTCATTATCTCGAAAAGTCACCAAGATACCATGAAGCCTTTTCCGTCATAATGAAGAGCTCATTTATCGAAGTTAGTGAGTTTCAAACCTTGGAAAGTCACAAAAGACGTGTGTTTGAGCACGTAAATTACTCATTATCTCGAAAAGTCACCAAGATACCATGAAGCCTTTTCCGTCATAATGAAGAACTCATTTACCGAAGTTAGTGAGGTTCAGAGCTTGGAAAATCACAAAAGGTGTGTGTTTGACCACGTAAATTACTCATTATCTCGAAAAGACACCATGATACAATGAAGCCATTTCAGTCATTATGAAGAGCTCATTTGCCGAAGTTAGTGAGGTTCAAAGCATGGAAAGTCACAAAAGACGTGTGATTGAGCACGTAAACTACTCATTATCTCGAAAAGTCATCAAGATACCATGAAGCATTTTCCGTCATGATGAAGAGCTCATTTACCGAAGTTAGTGAGGTTCAGAGCTTGGAAAATCACAAAAGGTGTGTGTTTGACCACGTAAATTACTCATTATCTCGAAAAGATACCAAGATACCTTGAAGCCATTTCAGTCATGATAAAGAGCTCATTTGCCGAAGTAAGTGAGATTCTATGCTTGGAATGTCACAAAAGACGTGTGATTGAGCACGTAAACTACTCATTATCTCTGAAAGTCACCAAGATACCATGAAGCCTTTTCCGTCATGATGAAGAACTTATTTACCGAAGTTAGTGAGGATCAAACCTTGGAAAGTCACAAAACATGTGTGTTTGAGCACGTAAATTACTCATTATCTCGAAAAGTCACCAAGATTCCTTGAAGCCATTTCAGTAATGATGAAGAGTTAATTTGCCGAAGTTAGTGAGGTTCAAAGCTTGGAAAGTCACCAAGGTATAATGAAGCCTTTTCCGTTATGATGAAGAGCTCATTTTCCGAAGTTAGTGAGGTTCAAAGCTTCGAATGTCACAAAAGACGCGTGTTTGAGTACGCAAACTACTCATTATCTCGAAAAGTCACCAAGATACCATGAAGCCATTTCAGTCATGATTAAGAGCTCATTTAACGAAGTTAGTGAGGTTCTAAGCTTGGAAAGTCACAAAAGATGTGTGTTTGAGCACATAAATTACTCGTTTTCTATCAAACTTACCAAGATACAATGAAGCCTTATTTGTCATGTTAAAGATCTCGTCTAAGTGATTATTTTGAGTCTTTTTTAAAAATTTGGTCCTCATTTGTCGCTATTATCGAGCTTCAAAATTTGAAGTCACACAATTTGCGTGTTTGAGCACAAGATGTACTTTTTTGTCAGGAAAACTGAACAAGATTTTACCATGATGTGTTATGTCATCTTAAAGATCTCGTCGAGCTGATTATTTTGAGTCTTTGTTTGAGGAATTTGCTCCTCAGTTGCAGAAGTTATGAAGCTTCAAAATTTGAAAAGTCACAATAAATGTGTTTTTGCCACATACATGACTGTTTGTCTGGAAAACTCACCAAGTCTCATTACTCATCTTAAAGAGCTCCTCGAGACGATATTCTGAGATACTATTTAATGTCCGATATTGCTATCGAGGATTCGATCGATCAACTTTCAAGTCGATGTCTTAACGTCTTAATTGAGGAAAATAAAGTATCTTCTAAAAATAAATCAGTGATGACTTTTAATAAAGCCTCAAACAGTGCAAACATGCCAAACCCCTCATTAAATTGGGATTTGTTTAAGTCATGGCTTGATTTTATTAAACCATTTAATTGTGTAGGATCAGAAAACCACACCATAATTCATTTGACCATTGACATTTTTTTTTAATTTAAGTGTTCGTTCTTTGTATTTTACAATACCGCGTCCCCATGCTTAAAGACATTATGAAGACAATTAGAGTGATGATTCTCTGGACTTCTAGTGCCCAGATGTGATTAAGCGGGAGTGAGAAATCCAGAAACACAGGTAGCAGTTAAGAGAGTTGGAAAAGGAAAAGGCCGACCCGGGCAGTCCCGAAAACGACGAACTGAGATGAGACAGGACTCGGTCCGCTTGCTCTTCTTCCTTTTGTTCTTCTATCTTTAGTTAATAAACGCACACTTACAGCTTTTATTTCTTGAACTGTGATTTCTTTCGTAGATATAACCACCATCCCATATCTACTCTAGTAGTGGAATTTGATGTCCCATTGAATCCCGATACTACAATGGTGATAGCAATACGCTTAATAGGTTTATCAACCGTTGCGAGAGTTTGATTAGAAGTTATTGCGTTTTTAAAGATTGCGAATTAGACGTTCATATTTTTGAATCGATTCAGGATAAATTGGTTGATAAAATCGAAAAATTAGTTGCTAATCGTACGGAAATCAAAAATTGGGTTACGTTGAAAAATTGTTTGATTCAATGTTTTTCCAATAGAAGGGATTTAGAAAACTTAGTTCAGGAACTAACTAGGGTAAAACCCATCAAGGATGAACCTCTGTTGAATTTCGGGAATAGAATTCAACTCATTTTCAGTAACGTTATACAACGTATAAATATGGATAACACAATATGTGTAATGCAAAAACAATGCGACATTAAACACCATGAAAAGACAGCTTTAGATAGGTTTATTGGTGGCTGTTTGGGAATATTGAAAAATAATATCCACCTCAAGAAATCAGATAGCCTAAAGGATGCAATGGCTTATGCTAACGAATTTCATAATTTCCAATCGCTTGACGGCGTAGTAGATGGTAATAAATCGAGACAGAATATCTATCAAAAAAAGCCAAATAGAATAAAAAATTATAACAATCAGTGTTTCTCAAATTTGAATTCGAACGATAATGGTCAATCAAATTTTTATCGACCATTTGAACGGTTTAATCCAAATTTTAACCAAACATTTAATCAGAAGAACTACTTTCCCCAACCCAGGAATTTACCTCCTAGAATGTACTCGACAAATAGGGAAGTTTTTGAAAAACCTGTAAATATATTTAAATCAGGTCAATTAAGACCAGATTAACTATCTAAACCAATTCCGATATCAACCACCTCGAGATATCCCACCATAAAATCTAGTCGTTTTACACCCGGAAAATGGACCGAAAAATTTATTTACAATAACAATTTCAAATTTTGTAATCATTACCAAAATACGAGACCTAATAATGTGATTAGTGAGGAATTGTTTACTCATGGTTACTCTGCTGGGACGAGGACTTGAGTACTTCCCTGAAATAGAAAAAGACGTTTTTAAGTGTACGGAGATAGAAATAAATGGAAATTTTCGGGATGTTCCCAAATTAAGGAATCCCGAATGACAGGGATAGATATGCCCTATGAAAGCACTCTGCTATATACTGAGTTTAAATTGTTGGACTTAAAATCATTAATATTAGGTCGTGTAGTATGAGATGAGTAGATTCTCGAAATGCCACATTCAACTTCGAATAACTTCACTCTAAATCTATATTTGGACTTGACTTTTTTTATGTGGAAAAGGCACATTCTTCCTCTTTCGATCAAAGTTTAAAGTGTTAAAAATTATTGAAAACTTTTATTTTTATAAAAAATTTTGTGCGGCCATGCAAAATAGTGAAATTCGTATGTTAATGAAATATGAGTTCCACCATGGAACCACAACAGGTCAGACGGCTCGCAATATTAATGATGTGTTTGGTACTGAAGTCACTTCACATCAAACAGTATCTCGTTGGATCATGAAATTTCGTTCTGGCAATTTTGACCTAACAAATGAACCGCGTGGAAGACCTGAAACTCAAGTAGATAACGATCATCTGAAAGCCGTGATGGAAGCGAATCCACGTCAAAGTGCGTTCGAGTTTTCGTTAATATTCAGTGTAACCAAAAAAAAACAATATTGACTCATTTGGCTGAAATTGGTGAGGTGAAGAAGCTGGACAAGTGGGTACCGCATGAGTTGAGCGACATACAGAAAGAACGACGTCTCGAAGCTTGTGTTTCTTTGTTGTGCCGGTATAATAACGATCCATTTTTGAATCGGATTGTTACTTGTGATGAGAAACGGATCCTATATGACAATACCAGACGTTCATCGCAGTGGTTGGATCAAGATGAACCACCAAAACATTGTGCGAAAAAAAATCTTCATCAAAAGAAACTTGTGTGTGGTGTCCGTTTGGTGGTCCAACGCAGGTGTCATCCATCACAACTTCATGAAACCTGGTGAATCGATTACGGCTGATGTCTGCTGCCGACAACTAACCGAAATGATGAGGCAACTGACGGTTAAGCAGCCAAGATTAGTCAATCGAAGCGCACCGCTATTGTTGCACGACAACGCTCGGCCACACACCGCACAAGTCACCTTGGCCAAGCTATAGGAGTTGGAATTGGAAACTCTTCGTCATCCACCGTATTCACCCGACTTAGCACCCACTGATTACCACTTCTTTCAAAATTTGGATAACTTCTTGGTAGGGAAAACATTCAACTCCGACGAGGCTGTCAAAACTGCCTTCCACGAGTTTATCGACTCCCGGCCTGCAGGCTTTTACAGCAGGGGAATCAATGAACTTCCCGTTAAATGGAAGAAGTGTACTGATAATGGTGGTGCATATTTCGATTGACAATAAAAACATTTCATATGAAAAAAAAATGACTAAAGTTTCAATTCAATTCTATTCATTTCATACTAAACGACCTAATAGATACCTGCAATAGTCGCTCTATAATTAAACCAGTTTTTGCTGAACAGTATTTTCCTGACCATATTCGAGAATCAACAAACATTGTCAAAACAGCTGTAGGTAGTGAAATGACGCAATTCGTCGCAATTATTCCACTTTTCCAAGAATTCAACGTTAATTTTATATTATTCGACTGTCATGGCTATTTCGACGGAATTCTGGGTCTAACTGATTTGTTAAATATGAATTTTAATATCGATCTAATCAACATAAGATTATTGTTGAGAAAATACCCATCATCTTCACCCAGTAATAAATTTCTTTTTTTTGCCAACGTAAACCTTTCTTTATCACTCTTAAGGGCAATGTTTACATCATTCAAATGCATACACATTCCACACTCTTCCCACGCTCATAACTCTTTTCACCCATCATTTTTCTCACACCTTCATGGCACCGTACTGATAAGCAATCCTTATTCCTTTGCACTAATGATTTACACTAACTGGTATGACTGTGAGGTGGTAAAAATATATGTATATGGATAAGATGAGGTTCACATTCGGTATGAAAAATTAAGATTTAGGGCAGTCTCATATAGTCTCTCACACAACACGCAACGCCTCTTCAACACCTCTCTAATTCTCTCTATATGCTCCTACAGCCTTAGTAGAATCCCAATGTTGCTCTTAATTCACACATAACATTTGCCCCGTTCCAAAAGAAAAAAACTCCCGATCGTCAAAGGTTCTTGATGATCGGTGGTCGCTTGTGGTTTTCTAGTTTACACTAATTTCATAGTTTGTTATGACCTTTGTCACTTGTGCAATTGTGTTGGACATTTAGTTAACTAAATATACAGTGACTCGCATTAATATTCGGGCACTATGGTATTTTTGGAAGTTTTAAGTTTTTTGCTAACTTATTATTAACTAAGATTATTTATTGCGTAATCTTTGGTTACAACAATGTTTCTAGTATACAGGGTGTTTTCTAAGTACTGTACACAATTTCAGAAGCGTATTCTACAGCTAAAATAAAGGTGGGCTCCCGAACGAGGTTTTGAAGCTGTATCTTGGGACAGGGTATGGTTAGTTGCGTTAATCGCATCTTAACCTCGGGCGTTTACCCTGGGGTCTGGAAGAGAATCCTACTAGTACTGGTGGAGAAGCCAAAGCGGGACCCTGGCGCGGAGACCGCGTACCAGCCCATCTGCCTGGTCCACGGACTCGGGAAGGTGGCAAAAAAGGTGGTCAAGACCAGATTGCTGGAAGAGGCGAAGCAGCATGTTATTGTAAGCGAGTGGCAGTATGGGTTTGTGAAGGGTAGGAGTACCATAGACGCCATGCAGACCATAATGCGGATTGTGGAGGGTGTCAGGGAAAAAAGTTACACAGACGTGGGCTTCTGCGTTATGGTAACGATAGATGTTAAGAATGCTTTCAATTCGGCTCCGTGAGATCTCATTATGAATGTATTGAGGAGGTCCCCGGTGAGCAGGTACCTGGTGGATGTCGTCTAGTCGTACCTGCAAGAGCGCTTTTTAGTGTTGCCTAACGGGGAGGTTCGTGAGATAATGTGTGGCGTTCCACAGGGGTCTGTTCTGGGCCCTGTCTTGTGGAACCTATACTATGACGAGGTCCTAACGGCGGGTTACCCAAAGGGCGTCACTCCGGTGGCGTACGCGAATGACCTGGCGCTGATGGTTGAGGCTCGGGATGGGGAAATCCTAAAGGGGAGAACCAGACGGGCCATGGAACTGGTCTCCGACACTTTTCGCGCTACGAGATTGCGCATGGCGACGGACAAGACGGAGATGGTGCTCCTGGCCGGAAGAAGGAAAGTGAGGAACATGAGCGTGAGAGTGAATTAAGTGACGTACGAAAGCAAAGAATGCGTGAAGTGCCTGGGTGTATGGTTCGGAAGGGACACTCGCTTTGACGAGCACACCCGAAGAACAGCGGAAAAAGTGGGTAGGATCATCCAAAAGCTGAAAGGAATCCTACCGAGAACGAATGGCCTATCGTATGAAACGATGGGGTTGATGGTAACGGCGGCATCGTCGGCCTTGCCGTACGCGGCTCCAGTCTGGTAGGCTGAGCTGACGTACAGAAAGTACAACGGCATTCTGGAGTGGGCCAATCGGTCATTAGCTCTAAGGGTATCAAGTGCTTACAGGACGGCGCCAGCTACGGCGGAGTTGGCCCTAGCCAAGATACCGCCAGTGAGACTGCGAGTGCTGGAGAGGTGTAGAATGTGGGAGGAAGGAGTAGAGTTTAAGGAAGTGATCAGAAAGTGGGTTTTGGACGAGTGGCAGAAGTAATGGGAGAGGTACGATGGGTGGGCGAAAGTGTTCATCCCCAGCGTAAAGCAGTGGTGCATGAGTGAATGGACAAAGACTGGATATGTGTTGGCGCAGGTATTCACCGGGCATGGAGTGTTTGGTAAGTACTTGCGCAGGATTGGAGTGGAAGGAAGCGACCACTGCTGGTTCTGCGGGGATGATGGAGTAAGTCCGGTGGACACACCAGAACATACAGTATAGGAGTGTCCAGAGAGGGAGAACTATCGAGTTGAGGCCAGGGCGAAAGGACTGGTTTTAGACCGAGGCACGATAGTGCGTGAATTGTTGGAGAGCAAGGAGAAGTGGGATGCATTTGAAAGACTGATGGAAGCGATAGTGAACATGAAGATAGAGCATGAGAGGGAAAGGAAGAAGAACGGAGTGAGGACCCGTTGTCGTCCTCGTAGATAAATGTTTTTTTTCCTTTTTTGTGACGTCATGTACGTGAATGTCCGTGCCCCGAAGCAATACCGAAAGATAGTCCCGGGGCAGAAGAGGGGAGGTGGTTCTAGTCGGCAGGCGGCCGTCGTAATGGTCGGTTGAATCCCACACTACCCGGCTGATAACCAAGCCGTGTGTCTTAAGAAGATTCCCACCTCCTCGCAAAAAAAAGAAAAAAAAAGAAAAGCTAAGATAAAGGTAATTTTGTTATATAAACTATATCCCAAAAATGCTTCATTGCAAAAATACAAGGTGTGAAAATTTCTTTAAAAAATTACAATTTTTTAAATATTTTCGAAACTACTTTGAGACATTTCAATGAAATTTTGCAGGGTTTGAGAGTTAATTCAGGTTAGCGTATTTTACGCTAAAAACAATGGCTGTTGTGTAACCAGTGGCGTGCGGGCAGGATAATTGCTAGATATTTTAAAGGAAAAATGTGGTACGCCACTCTTCTTTTCAAATATTTTGTTCCTTTTTTTAATTATGTGTTTGATTTGGAAGAAAAAAGGTCTCTTGATGTTTTTTCGTAGGACGAACAGTTTTAGAATAAATAAATAAAAATCATTGTAGCTAAATTTTTTCATTCTTTTTTATTATTCTTAAGAGAAGAAATACTTGTATGAAGATATGAATTATTTTTGTTGAGTACTTGCCTGTTTTATTCAAATTTCATTAAACTGTCTCAAGTAGTTTCGGAAATATTTAAAAACTTGTACTTTTTTAAAGAAATGTTCACACCTTGTATTTCCGCAACGACGCATTTTTGGGATATAATTTATATAACAAAATTACCTTTATTTTAGCTGTAGAATACGCTCCCGAAGTTATATACCGTACTTAGGAAACACCATGTATATAAATACATTTTTGATCTTTTAAATTTAATTATATACAAAGGTACTATCCAACAAAGAAAACAAAGCATAATTTTACTATTGCAAAAATATTCGGACACATACCAGGAATATAATATTTGTAAACAAAATTTATATAAACAAAAAAACATTTAAACAAATTAATTCTTCGTAGGATTGCCTTTATGTTGTGTAACTTGTTGTAGCGGGTTCGACATGTTTTCAATTATTTTTTTAATGTAATCTTCAGGTGTGCGTTGCCATTCCCCAACTAAACGTTGTTTTAACTCGTTTTTGGAGTTGACTAGCTTATTGTGGACTTTACGGTCTAAAAATTTCTATTAAACGGCAAATACGAATCTTAACATCATCGTAATCGAAAAAAAATCTTAATCCAAGAATGTAAAGATCCAAGATGGCACCCATATTAATAAGTAAAGTTGATGGCGGTTCCGGAAAATCGAAACGTCGGATTCCAAATTTGACACTGTCATGTTGTCGAGAAGAAAAAGTGACTACGAAATTGTGCCAGCCATTCTCAATTATCTCTTCAAATGAGTCGAGAATAAAATAAAAACCTTTTTTCGATATTTTCTATTTTCCCGGATATTTCCGTAAGTACTATAAATTTTATAATTCTTCAAACGACATCTTACAAAGCTCGAAAATGCGCAACTTTGCTCTAATTTCACCTACCTCGTATCTCTTCAAATAACCGATATCCCTGTGGTTGAGCTCATAAAACGGACACCCTGTATACAAAATCATATAGGTACCCATACATTCATAAACAGGAGATACATCGCCAAATAAATGATATGCTAGAAAAAGAAATTATACGATCGTCCCTAAGCCCATAGAGTTCTCCAATATGGATTGTTGAGAAAAAATTAGATGCATCAAACGTTCGAAAATGGAGAATTGTAGTGGACTATAGGAAAACAAATGATAAGACTATTAGCGCGAAATAGCCTATTCCAAATATAAATGATATTTTAGACTAACTGAGACGTGTCCAATATTTTTCGACACTTGATCTTGCCAGTGGATTCCATCAAATAGAGATGGACCAAAATTTAATTGAGAAACAACTCCCATTGTAGTTAATGGTCATTATGAGTACCTCAGAGTGCCTTTCGGTTTAAAAAATGCTCCTAGCACATTTCAACGAATCATGGAGGAAGTTCTTAAAGTATTGCTAGATAAGATATGTATGGTCTATATAGACGACATTATTATCTTCAGTACAGGCCTACAAGAACATATTCAGAATCTTAAGCTAGTCTTTGTAAAACTACGTGAAGCCTGTTTGGAAGTACAATTAGACAATTGCGAATTCCTTCGAAAAAAGGTTGAGTTTGTGGAACATGAGTCATGTAGTCCACATTAGCCTATCTCATGACATTATCAACATTACACCACTGGACTTTATATTGGACCTCATTAAGAACTATAGAATAGGACCTCTGGAGGAAGTCTGCCAATAGAATTCCTTACTTTTTTATCTGTGACGATCGTTCTTTTTGCAAATTTTTTTATAAGCGGATAGCGATAAAGGTATTATTGTTAATACCATATTAAATGTGTGGTAGTGCAAAATGCCTTGTGTACGCCAAAATGCAGTTTATCGGCAGTTAACTCCCTTTTAAAGGGGAAGAATTGTTGGTATGCATGAGGCAGGTTTACCTTGCCGCGAAATTGCACGTAGATTGGATCGAAACGCATCAACAGTGCTGAGAGCTTGGAGAGATTGGTCTAACGAAGGGTCAGTAAATCGTCATCGTGGTAGTGGCCGTCCAAGAATGACGAACCAACGCGAAGACCGGCGACTTCGTCGTTCAGCGACAGGTGCCCCGTTTGAAACAATTCCGTCTCTTGGTGCTGACTGGGTAGCCGCCCTAAATCGAAGGGTCTCCCTTACTACGATGTATCGCAGAATTTGAAGTTTTGGATTAAATTCATATCGTCCTATGCGTCGGCTTCCATTATCACGAAACTACAGGGTGGCTCGACTGGAGTGGTGTCGTCTGAGAGTGCAATGGGTGGATGAGTGGAGAAGAATCGTGTTCAGTGATGAGAGCCGATCTTGTTTATGCCGATCTGATGGACGGTTACGTGTTAGAAGGCACAGAGGAGAGCGATTAAATTTGGACTTTTTGAAAAGGCGTCATTCTGGTTTAACACCAGGTATCATGGTTTGGGGTGCCATCCAGTATGGTAGTCGGTCTTCTCTTGTTTTCATTTATGATAGATTAAATGCTGAGAGGTACATTAATAGTGTCTTAGAACCGGTTCTTGTACCATACATGCACGACCATCCTGGAAGCACATTTCAACTAGATAATGCGCGACCACATGTAGCCAACGATACTTTGAGGTATTTGGAAGTTGAAAATTTGGATACTTTGCCTTGGCCAGCTCGGTCTCCAGATTTGTCCCCAATAGAGCATGTATGGGATATAATGGGTCGGAGACTTTAACGTTTAGCTCGCCCTCCAGAGACCATAGATGAACTCCGCGAGCAAGTGCAGATTGTCTGGGATACAATACCACAGGAAGATATTGACAATTTAATTTTAAACATGCCACGTCGCTTACAGGAATGTATTAATTTAAGAGGAGATACCACCCATTATTAAATTATTATTAAATTTTTTCACTTATTCATAATAATTTTTTTTTGATATTTTGATCGTTTTTATTTATTACCCGACCCAACGTAATTCCAGAATTTCAAACGTGTACGATGTGTTCTTCTTGGTGTTGCGGTTTTTTTAAAAGTTAGTGTACATTACAGCGTGAAGATCAAATAAAGAAACTCGCCATAGAGGTATTACCGAAATGAAACTTGCCCCAGCAAGGAAATTCTACTGGTCGAACACGGATGAGAATATTAAGAATTTTGTCAATAATTGTGAGATTTGTAAGAAGCATAAATATGATCGAGACCCACCAGTCATTAAGTTCAACCTAACGCCCATGACCTCTAAACCTTTCAGACATATCCATATAGATACCTTCAAAATTGAAAACAAAGCATTTTTAACAATAATAAATGCCTTTTCTATATATGGGCAAGCGTATATATTGGATAGTTTAACAGGCATCTCGGTTGTCGAAGGATTATTAAATTTTCTCACACATCACAGATTATCTCTCAAAGTGACATGTGACAGGAGATCCGAATTTAAAATTTTGATATATTGGGTTGTTCGATAATTAATATCGTATTTTTTATGTTTTTTCAAAGTGAATAAACTTATATTAATAATAAATATTAATCAATGATATAGTGGCCATCTTGGTGGATGATCTTTTGCCATCTTTCGGCAGGTTGGAAAATTCCGCGTTCGAAAAAGCCTTAATTTTTAGAAGTAAAAAATTGATTCAACTCATTTTTAACGGCTTGATCTGAATCGAAATTTTTACCATTCAAATGATTTTGAAAAGAACGAAACAAATGATAATCTGATGGCGGCAAGTCAGGGCTATATGGTGGATGAGGTATCAGTTCCCAATTTAGTTCCAATAATTTTTGACGCGTTATTAAAGACGTATGGGCATATAGCATTATCATGATGGAACAGTACCCCTTTGCGATTGGCTAGTTCAGGAGGTTTTCTTTTGATTTCTTCGTTCAATTTCGATAGCTGACGACAGTAAACATTCGAATCAATAGTTTAGTTTCTCGGAAGCAGTTCAAAATAAAGAATACCCTTGTAGTCCCACCACACGGATAACAAAATCTTCTTTTGATGAATATTGGCTCTGGACGTCGATTGCGCAGGTTTATCTTGTTTGGTCCATGATCTTTTTCGGACTACGTTGTCGTAGACAATCCATTTTTCATCACCCGTTATGACCCTTTTTAGAAGTGGGTCGTTTTGGTTGCGATTCAGCAAAGAATCGTATATGTTAATGCGTTTGGTGAGGTGAATTTCCTTCAATTCGTGAGGAACCCAAACATCCAATTTGCTAACGTACCCAAGTTTTTTTAAATGCAGAGAAACGGTTGTATTCGATATGTTCAACTTTTTTCGACTTGTCATACACCGATTAGCTTCGACTAAGGCCTTTATTTTATCGTTATCAATGGTGATTGGGCGTCCAGTGTGTGATGCACCTTGGACATTAAAATTTCCGGAACCAAAGCGAGCAAACCAATGCTGGCACTGGCGTTCAGTAAGGCAGTTCTCACCATAAACTTCACACAATTTCTTCTGAGCTTGTACTGCATTTTTACCCTTTCGAAAGTAAAATAATAAAATGTGTCGATAATGCTCACTTTGTCCATCTTCAACTTAAATTTTAAACAGCTTCTTGTTTACTAATCACGTTCAATTTTCGATCGAAAAAAGTCTAAAACATAACCTTTAAAATGGTATAATAATATAAGCGACGAGATCACTATTACTCGTTATGTATAAATTAAGCCATCTATGAGAATAAAATGACATTAATTATCGAACAACCCAATAGAAGACTTTCGTAAATTTTACAAAATAAAATTACATGATACCAGTTCGAAGAATAGTAATTCAAATTCACCAGTAGAAAGGTTTCATTCGACCATAATTGAACATTATCGATGCCTTAACCCGTAACTACTACTGACGGGGTCAGATTGACCCAGAGATCTATTGTAATTGCTCATATCCCTACCCGTTTTGCTCGATTTGGCTAAGATTTCGTGACTTTATCTGGAATGTGCGTAATTTTCAGCCCTGATCAAGACATTGTAGCATGCTGGTTGGTTTTCGATAAATTCGTATTACTGGGTCAATGTGACCCATCGGTAGTTGTGTGATATTTATTTGCATTTTTGCTATTTTATGTTGATAAGTTTTGTATCATTTACACTAAAAATTATTATATACAGGGTGTTCCGTGAAGAATGCGCCAAAAAGGAATCTGATAATCTAGACAATAAAATAATAATATTTAACCCAACTTGCCTCATGAAAATGTTATTCGTTTAGGATATACAGGGCGTTATAGTTAATTTTTGTATTTGAATTTCTTTAAGTAAATCGAGTAGTTTTGAAGATATCTTGTTCAAATTTTGAATCTATGTTTTTTTTTTAAGACCGGTAAAATGAATATTTCATGAAATTTGGGTTTCGAAAAAGAGGGCGCTAGTTGCAGCCTATAGGGCGCACATTTATGTCCATATTTTTTTACAAATGCAATAATTGTGATTTTAAGAGGTATTTTTGATAGATCTATCATTTCTAAAGATAAAAGGTATACCTCATTTATTTCGCTAATCCAAGCCATTTTCGAAATATGGCGAATTTAAATTTCCATAACGTGTCTAAGTAAGAGCATAACATTTTATTAATTCACTCGTAAGTAGGCTTTACAGGATTGTTGAAAACAATTGAAAAAATGTCATGTTGTCAATCGACTGAAAATCAACTGCAAATAGTAAGTGGTTTATTTTGATTTGTATTAATACTCAAGTACGATTTATTTAAAAATGCCTAGGCATAATGATTTTTCTAATTATGAAATGAGAGACATGATTTGTGTTTACGCTGAAGAAAATTATAATAGCCGTGCCGCCGCAAGACGCTATCGAGAAAAATACCCAAATAGGAAACAACCGGATCGTAATATTTTTCAACGACTATTTACCAGGTTAGGAGAAACTGGATCATTTCGCCCTAAATGTGAACATGGACCCGTTAAGACAATTTCTGTTGACCTAGAAGAGGAAGTGTTAGTTCGCGTTGCAGAAAACCCCCAAAAAAGCGTTAGGCAGTTGGTAAGAGCTACTGGAAGTTAAGACAAAATATCATCTTTATGCATGATGGCGCTCCTCCATATTACCCCATTGTAGTTCGTAATTTTTTGAATAGACAATTTCCTAATGGATGGTTTGGACGAGGAAGTGATGTACCTTGGCCAGCTCGTAGTCCCGACCTCAACCCAATGGATTTCTCGTTATGGGGATACATGAAATCTTTAGTTTATGATACAGAGATAAATACGCGTGACCAATTATTTCAACGCATCCAGGATGCCGCCACAGCGATTAAAAATAGTGACGGTTATTTATTTAGAATAAGACAACACTTAATAAAAGGAGTACGAAAATGCATTCAAGTAAATGGTGGACATTTTTCACACTTGCTAAAATAAAATATACTGTTTCAATAAATTAATAATTTTTATTAATAAATTGTTTTTACTTAATATCGAGCACTTACTTAGACACGTTATGAAAATATAAATTCGCCATATGTCGAAAATGACTTGGATTAGCGAAATAAATGAGGTATACCTTTTATCTTTAGAAATGATAGATCTATCAAAAATACCTCTTAAAATCACAATTATTGCATTTGTAAAAAAATATGGACATAAATGTGCGCCCTATAGGCTGCAACTAGCGCCCTCTTTTTCGAAACCCAAATTTCATGAAATATTCATTTTACCGGTCTTAAAAAAAACATAGATTCAAAATTTGAACAAGATATCTTCAAAACTACTCGATTTACTTAAAGAAATTCAAATATAAAAATTAACTTTAACGCCCTGTATATCCTAAACGAATAACATTTTCATGAGGCAAGTTGGGTTAAATCTTATTATTTTAATGTCTAGATTATCAGATTCCTTTTTGGCGCATTCTTCACGGAACACCCTGTATATGTAAGATTCGCGGTTCAAAGGCGGAGAGAAAAAAACACAATTCCCAGAGCACCTCTTTATTCTCCGTGAACCAAAAATGGGATCCCGATACAACCCGGTATCCATACACAGAATACATCCACTCTTTGTAAGAGAACCGATAAGATGGAAGGGCTGTCCACCCTTTTTCCCACGGGTACCAAACCCCTAAACGTCATTCTCACCTACGCTAACGGAATTTATAAGCAACCTTCTCTTCCCACGCTAATCTGGGGAAAAGTTTGGTACTAAAAGCCTGTACCACTTTCAGATAATGCCAATTAATGGTCTTAACATAAACAAGAAATGCGAAGAGATTCATGACAGCCTTTTTACCATTTTCTCGCACTTATCTTGGGAGGAATTTAGAGCCAGAATCCCATAATATTTTCAGATAATTGATTAATTGTTTCAACATGGACAAAGGATGCTCATATACAGGGTGTCCGGTTTTCGTTGGACAGCGGCTGTATCTCGGTAAGTAAAGCAAGTAGCAACTTCGGACAAAAAATTTTATTACTAATGTGACTATGAGAAATCTCTGGAAAATATTTTCAGCTTCGTGAAATCGCCGTAAGGGGGCGTAGTAGGGACGGTAGTTCCTTAAAATCGACAAATCTGTACTAAGTCACTAGTTAAGTAGCACAGTTTAATTTACTATCAATAAGATTACATCATTCTGAAACTTTTTTATTCGACACATAATTTCATAACTCACATAATAAAAGTGGGGGAAGCCGATGAATCATTTTAAGTTCAAACTATCATATCTCTGTTTCTAATTATCCGATTTCAGTGATTCTGTACTTCATTGTGAGGGAGTGATAAGCCGATTTAATATCCACATTGACCAAAAATCCATAGTCCAGAACAAAATCGCTAGAGGGCATTCTTTCAGGTAATAGCGGTTTTCTTCATTTTTCTTTAATAAATCAAATGGAACTATACCATTTTCATAAGTCCATCTTGTAAAGCTTTAAAAAACCTACATTTTTCCCGAAAGGCGCATTTCAATATTCTTTTTCGTTTTTGACTTATTGATAAATAACTGAAAATTTTACCTTAGAAAGAGTTTTCCAATAAACGGTAAGTAGGCTTTGGAGTGAAACCAAATGTTTTTGTTATTTTGACAAATAAATGTCATATTAATTACTTTACTATAGTTAATATTATTGTTGAGTTATTGATTACTGATAATATTCGTAATATTTCTAAGTATTTTGTAATGGCGTTTTCGAATGAAGAAGCCTACGATATGCTGGCTGTGTATTTTCAGTGTTACGAAAATGTGGCAATTGCAGCAAGAGAATACAGTGTTAAGTATCCACTGAGAAAACATCATTCGAGAAAAGTTTTTAAACGATTGGCTAACCGTCTTAAATTCACTGGAAATGTTCATCCTACTCGACCTATTACGCAAAAACGCAGAACCCGAAATCAGCAGAATATCGTTAATATTTTATCCTATATTAATTATGATCCTAAACGGAGTACCAGAGAGGTAGCACGAGAGTTAAGTGTTCCAAAAACTATAATAATAATCCATGAATCGCTAAAAGAGCATAAATTGCATCCGTATCACATTGTTTTGCATCAACTCTTGAGTGACAAGGATTTTGACGATCGGCTAAACTTTTGCCATTGGTTAGAGAATATGATATGTGATGAAACTGACTTCCTATCAAGAGTACTTTGGTCCGACGAAGCAACATTTAAAAGTAATGGACAATTAAATCTCCATAATAGCCATTATTGGTCGGAAAAAAATCCTCATTGGATGCGTGAAGTTGACCATCAATATCGCTGGACTCTAAACGTATGGTGTGGAATAGTTGAAGGAAAAATTATTGGGCCATATTTTTTTGAACAACCTCTAAACGGGGAAAGATATATGGAATTTTTGAGCGATTTTTTACCCACTCTTTTAGACAATGTTACTTTGAGAACGAGGCAAACCATGTGGTTGCAACACGATGGTTGCCCGGTTCATTACCATAGACATGTACGTCGTTTCTTGGATGAGAAATTTCCCTTTCGGTGGATTGGGAGAGGAAGTATTTTTCCATGGCCACCACGGTCTCCTGATCTCACGTGTTTAGATTTCTATTTTTGGGGACGTATAAAAGATCTTGTATATAAGGAGAGTCCTACCACCAAGAACAATATGAAGGTTCGAATAAAAAACGCCATCCTAAGTTTAAGTAAACATGAAATTGAGAGATGTGTAAATTCGACTTTGCCAAGAATTCGACGATGTATTGAACGTGACGGAAAACATTTCGAACATTTATAGCTTTTAACTTTAGAACTAATTTTCTTCTTCTAACTTTTAAACTTACTTTTTTCTGAATATTGTTATATTTTTTAAAATAACATGAATTAAGTTATGTGTTTGTAAATTAAAGAATTTAATAACATTTATTTGTCAAAATAACAAAAACATTTGGTTTCACTCCAAAGCCTACTTACCGTTTATTGGAAAACTCTTTCTAAGGTAAAATTTTCAGTTATTTATCAATAAGTCAAAAACGAAAAAGAATATTGAAATGCGCCTTTCGGGAAAAATGTAGGTTTTTTAAAGCTTTACAAGATGGACTTATGAAAATGGTATAGTTCCATTTGATTTATTAAAGAAAAATGAAGAAAACCGCTATTACCTAAAAGAATGCCCTCTAGCGATTTTGTTCTGGACTATGGATTTTTGGTCAATGTGGATATTAAATCGGCTTATAATTCCCTCACAATGAAGTACAGAATCACTGAAATCGGATAATTAGAAACAGAGATATGATAGTTTGAACTTAAAATGATTCATCGGCTTCCCCCACTTTTATTATGTGAGTTATGAAATTATGTGTCGAATAAAAAAGTTTCAGAATGATGTAATCTTATTGATAGTAAATTAAACTGTGCTACTTAACTAGTGACTTAGTACAGATTTGTCGATTTTAAGGAACTACCGTCCCTACTACGCCCCCTTACGGCGATTTCACGAAGCTGAAAATATTTTCCAGAGATTTCTCATAGTCACATTAGTAATAAAATTTTTTGTCCGAAGTTGCTACTTGCTTTACTTACCGAGATACAGCCGCTGTCCAACGAAAACCGGACAGGCTGTATATACAGGGTGAGTCGGGAGGATCGTGCCAAACTTCACGAGCGTGTTGTACATAAAAAATAAATGTAAAAAAACTCAAATGTTATTATCCGATTTTCGTTTGTTTACAAGTTATAGCGTAAATAATATTAAAACATAAAATTTAAAAAATTTATAAATTTCATAAGAAATTCCATAAATTAACGTTTGGATATCATAGTAAATGTTCAAAAATATTGCCATTAACTTCTAAACATTTTCGGCTTCGTCTATGAAGAGCATTCGTTTCGCTCCTGATTGTTTCATATCTTTCTTTAATAGCAGCTGCAGCATTTCTAATGCTGCAGCTGCAGTGCATCTTGAGTGTCCACTTTTACTCTGTACACTTCAGTTTTAAACCAACCCCACAAACAATAGTCTAGTGGTGTGAGGTCTGGAGACCTTGGAGGCCAACTAATAGGGCCACCACGACCAATCCAACGTATTAATTTATGGAATTTCTTATGAAATTTATAAATTTTTTAATTTTATGTTTTAATTTTATTTACGCTATAACTGGTAAACAAACGAAAATCGGATAACAACATTTAAGTTTTTTTACATTTATTTTTCATGTACAACACGCTCCTGAAGTTTGGCACGATCCTCCCGACTCACCCTGTATACAGTATCGGACAAAATTAGAGCAATTTTTGAAATATTCTTCTAAAAAACATTTCTAAAACTCATATCTGGGAATGTTTAAAAATAAGTGGTAAGAAACCTTTTAAACCAAAATTTCTTTATTCACTTGAAGCTGGAGACCAAAATCTAAGAATGAAGTTCTGTGTTTTGCCCCGAAATACAACTACCCGTTTATACCCTGAAGCAAAGGTTCACAAAACAAAGGCCTGGTAATTCAGTAACATATGCACTTTATTTTGATTATCGGATATTACTCAGAACCGCACTGGCTGATAAAAATTGAAGAATATAACGAAATAAATAGAATGAGGTTATTTGCGTGTGGTTGGCAAGAGAATTCGGATAAAACTATCCTGGAAAAATTCTTGAGACTTTTTGTTTCGGCGGTGGTGACGACCAAGTTCATAATTTTCAGCCTCCCTCCGCCTACGTACACGCCAATTAGAACTGCCGTAGACCGATTCCCACGGTACGGTGTGCCTGTTTTATACCAAGTTATGGAAACACAAAACCTTAAAAGGTTTTTGCAATCACTATCTAAAACCAGTGATTTTCGTGAGGCCTGGCCAATGTAACAAGGATTTCTCACGCCCTGGGGCCATGTGCGAAATCTGCCTATGGTTCCTTCGCGGTGGCGTCCATACAGCCCTCAAGTCTCATAAACTAGATACAGTTTGACAACCCACGCATATAACATAGAAAAGGTGGGAATTAGCCAAGTCCACCAATATATAGGATTATGAACAATTACCGTTGGTCCTGACATTCTGTTTATGGCTCCAGAGTATGTATCAAGATGATCCTAACTTTTTAAAAAACATCCTATACACCGATGAAGCTACGTTTACGACAAATGGTGTTGTATTGACACAAAATTGTAGAATATGGAGTACTCAGAACCCGAATTGGATAATCGAATGTAAACGACAATACTCCTAAAAAGTAAACGTTTTCTGTGGTATCTTAAATCAAAAGATTATTGGGCCATATTTGTTCAACGAAAATTTGAATGCTGCTCGTTTCCTGAGGTTCTTACAAAATGAGTTTAGTGACGCACTTGATGAGCTTCCCATGAGTTATCACTACAATTTGCATTTACAACTTAATGGAGCGCCCATTCATAATACGGTTAATGTGAGAAATTGGTTAAATGATAATTTTTCCAGTCGCTGGATCTGACGAAATAGTCCTCTTATTCGTTGGCCACCACGATCTCCGGATATCACATCCATGGATTTTTTCGTTTGGGGAACAATAAAAAATAAAGGTTATGCCACTTGATCCCAGACCCGAGAAGAACTTTGTGCGCGTATTAGAGAGACTTATCACAGCATAACTCCACAACAACTAAGTAAAGTACTGAGAAATAATCGTCGACGTATTGAAAAATATATACAAGAATTTGGAGGGTTGATTGAAAATATCAAAATTTAGTTAATTATTGTTAAAATAAATTTTTTTGCCAATTTCAAAATTTGTTTACGTAAAAAACATGTTTTATTGATTTTCTCGAAAATCCTGTACAGTAGAAAAATGAAAATCGGAACAGGTAAGTTTTAGGTCATTCTAATTAAGAATCTGTTTTCGTTTTTATCCCAAAAAAAGCCCTAATAGTATTTTCCGAAATTTGATCCCATAAAAATGCACGCAATTGGTTATGATTATGGGTCAAGAGGGATCGTATCCATTAGACGAATGCGCATTTTGAATATCTAATTAACAAAAAAAAAACGTCAAAATCGATTAAGAAATAAAGGTTTTATGAAAGTGTTAAATCCTTAACCCGGACACACTGTATATAAGAAATAGGATAAGAGTTAAACTAAAGAAACTATTTCTAGTAAGTTATAGGACCCAATTACGCATTAAAAATTATTTATGTTTATATTGCATTTCATAAGTATATAAATAGGTAAAATAGTTTTCGACGAGGATTCTTGTTTCAAACTGACCTTCTGCATTAAAGTAGTTGTAAGAAATTTTGGTTTCTTATCTTTAAAAAGCTACTTGTTCTTTAAAAGTTCTTATTAGCTGTTTAAGATGACACTCACGGTTTGACTGTATCTTGTTGAGTTTCCTAGATAAAGAGTCATTTGTGGGCTCAAACAAACATTTTTTGTGACTTTTTACATTTTTGAACCTTATCAACTTCGGCAAATAAGCTCCAAATTTCTTCAAAAATGACTCAAATGCATCAGCTCGAACTGCTCTTTAATATGACTCATATGGTTTGATTGTATCTTATTGAGTTTTCCTAATATAGGGTCATTTATAATTCTTTGACCATTTTGTACGAGCAGGTGCACAATTTTTCCGTCGTATTATGAGAATCCGTCATACACTCACTTTCACATGAAATGCACCACCCACTAATACTAATGATTAAATCTTGTAACTTTAGCAAAATAATACTTCATAATGAAGTGTCAAATGATCAGATTTTCAGTAAAAAGATACGACATTTGTTAATTAAGAAATTAATAATGAGTGACATCGCCTCGTACTGCAATGCAAGCACGTACTCTTCGCGGGACGTTTTGCAACAAATGATCAATATCCTCCTGGGGTATTTCATTCCATGCTACCTCAAGATGATGTCGTAGGTCATCCACATTGTTTGGAGGCCTCGGTAAATTTCGAAGACGGCGACTCATCACGACCCAAAGATGTTCGATGGGCGATAGGTCCGGTGGCCGTGCAGGCCAAGGCAGTATTTCCAATTGTGCTTCTTCCAGGTATTGTCGAGTAATGTTCGCACTATGTGGTCTTGCATTATCCTGTTGGAAAATACCATTTGGTAAAGTTTGCATGAAGAGTACTGATAATGGCCTCAAAACATTGTTAATGTAGCGACGTGCGTTTAGGGTGCTTGGAATGAACACAAGAGAAGATCTTCGATCAACACATATCGCACCCCAGACCATAACACCAGGTGTTAAAGCTGTGTGGCGCCTTTTACAAAATTGCAAATTTCTTCTTTCACCTCAGTATCGTCTGACTCTTCTACGACTATCATTGATCCATAAACAAAATCGCGACTCGTCACTGAAAACGATATTGTTCCACTCATGACTCCAATCAACTCGTTCTTGACACCAGACCAATCTGGAAGCTTGGTGTTGGGCGGTTAGTGGCAGTCGTAGATTTGGGCGGTATGAATGCATGCCAAAAGACGAAATTCTTTTGTAAACTGTTGCCATCGACACCCGACGATTTAGAGCTCCCATCCAATCTACTGCAACAGACATTGTTGTTTGAAATCGAACACCAGTGGCCATCCGTCTAAAAAATCGATCTTCACGTGCATTGCTGCTACAGGGAGGACGTCCAGCTGGACGATGTTGCTGAACCCTTTCTTCAGACCATGAAGACCATATTCTCGCAATCGTGATGTGGTTCCGATTCATTCTTCGGGCAATCTCACGAAAAGAAAGTCCACCCTTCTTCATGCCGATAATTCGCCCTCTATCAAAATTCGAAACGTGGGAAAAATTTCGACGCTGTCTCGCGGGGGCATTTTGAGATGTCTTGTTCACAGTTCAACGACAAAATAAACTGATATTTCCATGTAAATATTATTTTATTACTACAATACGCAGACGACACAGCAATCATTGTACATGGCAAAAACACAAAAAAAGCGACATATAGACTACAATTACTGACAGACTCCACAATGAAATGGTTCTACAAATGGCGACTAACACCGAACGCCAACAAAAACCAACTTCTACTATCAAATCACAAAATTAAAACCAACTCACCGAAGATCATGGCTGACGGTCAAATAACAAAACCCACAAACGACATTAAATATCTAGGAATTACTATAGACAACAAGACGAAGTTTACAAAACACTTGAACAATACTAGAACAGAGGTTAAGAGAAGAGCAAAACACTTTAGGTCACTGACATACAAAAACAAGGGAATTAGCACAAAAACAGCAACCATAATATACAAATCCATATGCAGACCATTATTAGACTACGGGCACATAATAAGAGCCAAAGCAACGACCAAAACCAAACAACACATACTAATTGTCAGGACCAACGGTAATTGTTCATAATCCTATATATTGGTGGACTTGGCTAATTCCCACCTTTTCTATGTTATATGCGTGGGTTGTCAAACTGTATCTAGTTTATGAGACTTGAGGGCTGTATGGACGCCACCGCGAAGGAACCATAGGCAGATTTCGCACATGGCCCCAGGGCGTGAGAAATCCTTGTTACATTGGCCAGGCCTCACGAAAATCACTGGTTTTAGATAGTGATTGCAAAAACTTTTTAAGGTTTTGTGTTTCCATAACTTGGTATAAAACAGGCACACCGTACCGTGGGAATCGGTCTACGGCAGTTCTGATTGGCGTGTACGTAGGCGGAGGGAGGCTGAAAATTATGAACTTGGTCGCCACCACCGCCGAAACAAAAAGTCTCAAGAATTTTTCCAGGATAGTTTTATCCGAATTCTCTTGCCAACCACACGCAAATAACCTCATTCTATTTATTTCGTTATATTCTTCAATTTTTTTATAAGCCAGTGCGGTTCTGAGTAATATCCGATAATCAAAATAAAGTGCATATGTTACTGAATTACCAGGCCTTTGTTTTGTGAACCTTTGCTTCAGGGTATAAACGGGTAGTTGTATTCCGGGGCAAAATACTATAGGTTTCATCGTCGAATTTGCTCATTGCAATGTTAAAGTTTACAATACGCAAATTCGATTGCGTATTGCGTTTTTACGCATACATCAGCGTAATTCCAGTTCGGCTATTATACACACATATTAGTATATAGGGTGTTTGGTTTATCAATACACATCCGAAAGAGGGTGCTAGGTAAGATGATCGTGAACGTATTTGACTATATATACTATTATACAAGATGGAAGATTTTTTCGCAGGATTTTATGGACGGAAGAATCCAAATTTACCAACTTTCATAACCTGCATTATTGGGCTGAAGAAAATTCGCATATGAAAAAAGAAATTTCGTTTCAACATAAATTTAGCGTAAACGTGTGGGTTGGTATAATAGGCAGGCACTTGATTGGTCCACATTTTCTGCCAGACCATTTAAATGACGAAAATTATTTAGAATTTAAAGAAATAATCTACCAGATGTTTTGGACGTAGTGACTTTAGATGTAAGAGCGAAAACCATATTTAAAAACGTTGAATGTCCGGCTCATTATCAAGGAAAAATAAAAGAGTTTTTAAATAATCAATTTTCTGAAAGATGGATAGGACGAAATGGACCGATATTATGGTCTGCCAGATCTCCAGATCTCACCCCAGTTGACCATCATGTCTGGGGACGAATGAAAGAACTGGTATGCAATGAGGAAATTCATGATCGAGACCATCTCCTTCAAAGTATTAATGGGGCAGCAAAATTAATGAAGACTGAAATGAGGCTAGGAGTAACCACCAGAGAGATAAGACAAAGATGTTGATGTTGTATCAGAAACGGTGGTTCCCATTTTGAAAATAATTATTAGTTATATGTAAATAGTATAATTTACATAAATAATAATTAGTTATTAAGTTTTTATTCAATTTGTTAAATTACCCTATGCATTTTTCCTGCAATTTTTTTTCTTTTTTAATTAAATACTTTATGGAGCATTAAGTCTGCGTGTTTCAACGCATCATTCGAAAGAGAAATGGTCAAAGAAGTTTCTAAAAATATTTGAACGACTCTTCCATTTGCATCTTTCACTTTATTTACTTACAAAGTCAAGGCTTGATATTAGAGAAATTCATGTTTGGAATTTTAAAGCATCACAATTCTTTTCATATGCAAATACTACTACATGTTTGATATCAATAAAATACATATCCAAGTTTATGCAAAAATCGATAGAGTCACAACAAATGTTCTATTAAATTTTTATTGTAACTTACACGAAAGTAAATAACGAATTTGGTAAAATTTGGAAATCTGTCGATATCTGGAAATGCGCGACACTTTGTATAATAGTAAATATGGTCAAATACGCTCACGATCATCTTACCTACCACCCTCTTTCGGATGTGTATCAGTAAATCAAACACCTTGTATATCAGAACACAAGTGTGGTTATGGTTCGGTTATCCTGCACTTCCTGTATTTTCTGCAAATATAAATCAGCCATTACAAAATTTTCAAGTGAAAACCACTGTTATTAAAATACAAGGTTCGCCATTGCTCCGGCCTTGGTTCCTGGTGTCTTTGTATAAATATCAATATGAAATGTTTAGTACAGTGCTCATTTATATTGGAAAGCTGCATGATTTAATAATATTTTTGTTTATACAGCGTGCTCCGTTTTCGCTGGGCAGCATAAAGTTATAATTTTTTAAATAGCAACCCATAATTTTTTTTATATCATTTGATGAAACCTTAATTTAGAAAGAAAATACATTAAACATTTTTTAAATTGGTTGCGACGTTGCCGTATTAGAGAAATTTCTTTAAAAATGCAGCATCAGAAAAAAATTATCACAAAACTGGTGTTTTTTGAAATTTTGAAATTTGTTTTTGTAAAGTAGTAGATGAAAGTCAGAGGTACTTAAAAACTTTAAAACATTTGTTTAATGCACCATACTTTTTTTGTATAAGAGCGCTAATTTGCAAATTTTACAAATTGCTGAAACTCGTTTTTTTAAATGGTACCCATGATTTTTTTCAAGTCTTTCTAATGTAGTTTTTAATTCTCTATTAATTTGCAATAACATCTTTTCATCTAACATTTACAGTTATGGAGATATTTATAAAATTTCAATCAAATTGCAACAGGCATTATTCATCATATATCAGCTTGTCTTGATAGAGAAACCGAAGAAGAACCTGACAGCGGATGCGTCATACCGACCCATCTATCTTATTGACGGACTCGGAGAGGTGGCAGAGAAAGTGATCTAGGTCGGGCTAATGGCCCAGGTCAGCAAACATGGTATGGTGAGTGATAGGTAGTTTGATTTCCATCCCCCCCCCTCCCCGGTGGTGTCTTCAACTTGTAGTTGTGGGGGGACTTCATGTCTTCTGCTCCTCTGTCCCCTTCGGCTAGATTCCTTCTGGAGGAGGCGTGGGAGGAGAAGACAGATAAAGAGAGATAAAAAAAGATGCAATGAGTGAACTAAAAAAATGTGTACCGCATGCGGGTGATAATCCTGCCGCCGGTTCCGACCGGGTGAAAGCCCCTGTGATCGGCACTGGCTCCACGGATTCTGAAGAGGGCCGAGGTTACTTAAGGCTGTTTAAGGGGGTGTACATGGAAAGGCGGGTGTCGGAGCCCTCCATGGGGAGTTTTTGATGTACAATAGGAGGGGACAGACGAACGGACGCGAGACAGACATGACAACATAGGACAGGACAACACATGAGAAAAAGGGGGGATAAAAGACAAGAAAGGTTTTGGACATATTGGATATGGGGTTTAGAAAATAATCACACACAAGATACTTCTATGCTGCTTTTATTTATTGCAGTCAGAAGGCACGCCCGTGTTGTCGCTATCAAAGTTCCTCAAGAACTAACTATCCAAAGGATTTTTAAGTTTCCATTCTTTTACAATTAGGGACCTCTACTTTAGGCACCCTCTGATTTGTCACCACGGCCATGTGTTTCTTTTAAAAGAAAAGATCTACTTTCTAGTAATAAAATTAAGTAAAATATCCCCTTTTTTTTTCTTTACACTTCTTTCTGGACAATGCAGGTAGAGTCATAAATCTAATAAACTAGACTCTTCAAAGAAGTAAAATATTAGAGGACATGAAACTATTGAATTTTGGACAAGTTTGATTTTTACCAGAAATCCAACAGGACACATCTATAAGGAGGGATATAGGGAAAAATTATGAGAAGGAATTATATAAAAAAGGGGAAAATGTGGAAGCCTTTATATTGATCGAGGTAATTGAGGGGATTACGGGGTTAATAAGGGAACTAGAGAAAAGAATAGAAAAAAAATACACAATGGAACATCAAAGAAATAACAAAAAATTTAAAAAAACTGGAGATGCTTTAAATACGGATCTAGTTAAAAAATAGTTGATGAAAAATAGGTACGAAAAGACTGAAAAGATGACTTTTGACGCGGACGTATGGACAGACGAACAAATAGGAACTTGGGATCGGGGGACACAAACAGGGATGGAGTGGGTCATTATGGATGTTACGGAGATTAAAAATTATCCGGAATTTAAAGAAATACAACAAAGGGGATGGCATGACTTAGCATATACAAAAACAGAAAGAGTGAAAGTGATAATGTGTGGATGAAGGCCCTGGTCCCGAGCATAAGACAATGGGTCGATTGTCAATGGATGAGGACGGGATGCATGCTAACGCAAGTATTCACTGAACATGGAGTGTTTGGGAAATACCTGCACAAAATAGAAGTTGAGAAGAGCAACGAATGTTGATTTTGCGGGATGCCGGGAATCGCGGATTCCCCAGAGCACACACTCTGAGGATGTCCGGAGTGGGAGGCTGATCGTACCGTAGCTAGGAGGGCGGGACTCAACCTGGAAAGAGGGTTCGATTGGCAGCGAACTGGTGGAGAGCGAGGGGAAGTGGAAGGTGTTCGAGCGCGCGATAAATAGCATTATGTACAGGAAGACTGAAAGACAGCATATAAGGAGGAGAGACAAAGGAAAGAGTGCAGATATTGCGACTAGGAACCCCGAAAGAATGCCGATTTGGCGATACCGGGGCCATAAGAAGAGAGGGGGTGGTTTTAGTGAGTAGGCAGGTGCAAGCTCGAATCTCACATTATCCGGCTTTCTTTGGCCGAATGTCTTTTGAAGATTTCCACCTCCTCGGGCACAAAACAAAAAAAAATTCTCTGGAAAGCCAAATACTTTCGCAACCCTTTTCGATGTTATTCGTTAAAATTCGGAATTATGGAAGTTTTTGGATTGTTGTGCATCTAATTTATTTTGTGTTATAGAGATTTTCGACTTAGAGAAGTTCGAGTTATAGGTAAAAAATAACATTGAAAGTACATTGAAGGGACAAGAACCTACGAATTAGTTCGAATTATAGACGTTCAACTTATGGAAGGTTCACTGTACATTGGTGTATTTTGACATGAGAAGTATCTTTTTTTGATGGATATAAATATTAAAAATGGCTCATGATTCGTGAATAAATGTTTATATTTTCTTTTCTCTGCCACAAGCTGACTTAATTTTCGAATTTTTTGGTTTCTTATAAAAGTTTAACCAAGCATACAGATTCTTTCCAAAAGAATAATTTAAAATACCGTGCAATTCATCTTCGTTGTGAAAAAAATATTTTAAAAATTGTGTTTTGCGTTTCCTACTCGACAATAAAGTAAATATTCCATACATCTGATATACCGATTGTGTTTACTATAGTTGTTGTTGGCCAGAGTTCAGTTTATTGTAAATTGAATATTTTTGTTTTGTTTTTTATTCTATCGCTGAAAAGGTTAACATGGTTCTAGTATATGGATTCTGTGAGGGAAATGGACGTTTGAGTGTTAGAATCTATCATAACAAATATCAAAATCACATAATTCCGATTCATCAAACTTTCGCCAGTATAGGAAAGTACCTTAAGGAAACAAATAGCTTTAGTCCGAATAGTGTTAATCGAAGAAGCTAAAAAACGACTAAAAAGGGGAAGAAAAATTATGTGATGCCATCCCGGTTGATTGGTTACCAAAGGGACCCCTCAGAAGGTCCATCGAGGAGTAAAATTATGTTTATATATTTATTGCAAATATTAAAATTCTTACATCAGTAAAAAACGTTTTATTAATAAAAATTTACAATTCTGGACAATTCGATGAAATAAAATTTTCCCTACAGGATTACCACTTGATGCTTATTTATGGCCATTACTTAGTAAATAACAATCTTTATGTAACTATCAAAGTTGTTAAGTTTTAACACAGCTATGTAATGGTGGTTTTCGAATTTCTGGTTACTAGCTACAATAAATGCGTGAATATGGATATATTAAGTTAGTTCAGGAAACCAGTCATAGCAAGAAAAAGGTAATAATAGATTTTCCGATCCTACTTTAAAATCGAAGTCTAATACATAATAAAAATAAGATCTCAGAAAAAGAAGTTGTCTTATTAAAACAAAGAAAATATAATAAATTGGGAGTTTTATTTATTCCGTTTGCGGACAATCTTATTAAACAGCAAAAATATTATTATGTCTGTTAATAATAGGATTTATCTATAATTTTAGAAAGAAGTAACCTTTTTTGCCACTTTTCAAACTTAGAACGCTGATATGGTCGGAACACGTGGGGCAATAATCTTGAAAAATATCTAAAATCTATTTATTTTTTTATTTCCAAAAATATTAGATTTAGAGTAAAAAACAAGAGGTAAAAAACTTTAAAAAATAAAGCAACTTTTCATTGGATATTTTTTTATAATAAAAAAATTAAAAAGTGTAATTGTTTGAACGAAAAATGTCTTTGTGGTCATTTATTTCATTATTTCTAGGTAAAACAGAAATATAATAAAATATGGAATAGAGTCGTAACTGATTGGCAATACATCGTAGCAAGTTTAGTTTTCGTGGCACTTTTCCACTTTGAAAAAAAAAACATATATTTTTCCCCTTAAGTTTGAATGAACATTACGGGGTGGGGTGGATTTAGGTCATACAGCAGATCAAAAAAGTATTCATACACCCAGGCGAATGACGTTTATTTACATTTTTTTCTTAACTTAAAAACAATTTAGATAAAAAAAATAATTAATCCACACAAATAAGACACTATTACACTGATTTCTAAAAAAAAAATTATCAGAAAACTGTTACTTTGTACAAAAAAATCAAAAGAAAATGTCTTCAGGTATGCTCAAAAAAGTATTCATACACTACCGAAAATGAACATTTGTAACTTTAAACACCAATACAATGAAATCATTAATATTTTGTGGGATAACCCTTAACATTAATCACAGCTTGCAAACGACCAATTGATTAATTGTATCCATTGTATTGTAATTGATTCCACCAAATTACAAGTAATACTTTCAGGTATTTTGGACCATTCGTTTAAAATAATATTTCTTAGTTGTTCTTTACTTGAAATTTCCATTTTCCTAATCTGCCTTTCCAAATGTTCCCATAAATGCTCAATAGGATTGAGATCGGGAGATTGGGGAGGTGTTTTTAATAAATTAGGAGTGTTATATAGCAACCATTCCTGAACTAATTTCGATGAATGCTTCGGATCATTGTCTTGCTGGAAGTAGAATCCTTCAGCTAGTCCAAGCTTTTCAGCACTGTTTTTTAAATTGGCCTCCAAGATATCTTTATACATGAATCTATCCATGTTTCCTTCAATAAAAGCCGAATTACCCACACCATTTGCTGCCATACATCCCCAGATCATTATGTTTCCACCGCTATGTTTAACTGTCGCTTTCAAATTGCACTTCTTCAATCTTTCACCAGGTTTTCTCCATACCATCTTGGCACCATCTGATCTGAATATGTTGAATTTACTCTCATCAGAGAATATCACTTGTTTCCAAAACTCCATTGGCTTATTAATATGTTCTAAAGCGAACGCAACTCTTTTCTTTCTATTCACTTTATTTATCCACGGCTTTTTGGCTGCACTTCTCCCATGGAATCCCATTCTCCTTATGTGATACCTAATAGTTTCAGGATGGATTTGTTGTCCAGTGGTCTCTTCTAGTTGTGAAGCGAGGTATGGTGCGCTTACACTGGGATTCTTTTTAATTTGACGGAGAATGTAGTTTTCATTTCGTTGAGTTATTTTTTTTGGCCTTCCACAACGTCTTAAATTTGCCACCGACCCAGTTGATTTATATTTTTGTATTATGTACTGAATAGTAGGATAGCTTATTCCAACAGATTTTCCTATTTTTCTATAAGATTTTCCTTCCTGATGATATTTGATTATTAACTTTTTGATATCTTCACTAATTTCTTTTCCTCTTCGGCCCATAGTTATTATTTTTAAATCTACTTTGCACTAACTTGGTTTAAAATGAACTAGTAAATACTTATCGCAAATAAATGGAATTTATATACAAGAAACTTAATAAAAAAAGGACCAGATTGTTTGTGTATGAATACTTTTTTGGGCATACCTGAAGACATTTTCCTTTGATTTTCTTGTACAAAGAAACAGTTTTTTGATCATTTTTTTTTTAGAAATCAGTGTAATAGTGCCTTATTTGTGTGGATTAATTATTTTTTTATCTTAATTGTTTTTAAGTTAAGAAAAAAATGTAAATAAACGTCATTCGCCTGGGTGTATGAATACTTTTTTGACCTACTGTACATGTATAGGAAAAGTCTTGTTTGTGCCTTAAAATCACCCCCTCGAATAACTGCATATACTTAGAAAACACTCTGTATATTTGCATATCAGTTATAAACACGACGTACGAAATTCCAAATTAGTATTGTTCTTGAAAATCCCCAGATTCCTTTTTCTATCAAGTTTGTTTTGCAATAAGAAATATATTTTTTACTTTGTCGAGGTATATTTGCATAATGAAACTACTATATTGAATTCGCAACTTTTCGCCTTTCTTACTAAATCTGGAAACATCGCATGTTACTTCCTACCGCGCATCGCTTCCACGATCGATCAACTGTACCTTTACAAGGGGCAGGTCGTACCAATATCACTTTGTAGATGTTTCGCTCGAAAACTAACGCAGCGATGAACAAGGTGGTCGCAATGCGGACTGTTCTAATAATCGGGGTTTCTTTTATTTTAAAAACTTAAAAAGTACACCGTTAAAACATCCACGATTTTGTGTGTTAAAGTGGATATTACCGACGAAATTCTGGTTCATGTTTTTGGTGCTTGAGGGTGAGTTCTAATTGTTGTTTCTCGTGGTTCACAATTAAGTTTTGTGAGGTCAGTGAAAACGCGGTAATCAGAATTTAAGTCGAATGTCGAAATATCTTCTAATTTTAGCTTTTTTGAAACATACGTAGCGTTATCTTTGGGTGCGGTAGAAGAATAATATCGTAACTTGACCTATTTAAATTTATTTAAAAAAATTAATACTGATTATTTTGTGTTTCAGGTCTCAATTGTTTGTGTTCAGGCCTCTGCTTCATGTCGAAATTAATTCGAAAATCTAATTCTTTTGAGAATTATTTTTCAGGAGTTAATATTGAATTCTTCTCAGGAATCAATATAAAAATGTTTAACATTATTTGCCCAACAATGATGATTTGCAAAGTATCGTAAATAAATTTTTTGTAAAAAAAACTGTATGCGTGGTGAACATTTTGCAAGAAACAAAAAACTTCAAAATAAACTCATCTTGTGGTAGAGAAAAAATTTATAGAGGGTAACAAAAATACACACGTTTATTTATGAATTCTGCGTTATTTTTAATATTTTCACTCCTTGAGAAAAGATCCCGCTCACGTTAAAATACGACAATTTATTTAGTAACTCTTAGTTCGTAAACCAGTAGAAATAGACGGGTTTAGCAATTATTGCAAAAAAACTTATTAATTTGAAAACTTTGACGCCCTGTAGCGGCAAAACAAAGCAACAAGGGATGTAGGTAAGTTTGCCTAGAACACCTTATTTTTGATTCATGAATTTTTAGTCAAGCATCGTACGTTCATTTCAGGCATATCTTGTGTATTGACAAAAAAATTCAATTAAAAAATATTTCTACTTATTGGGCTCAATAGAAAAAAAAATCTAGTAATAGAGAACATTGTTTCTAATTCATACAGAAAGTCTTTCTCGCACTCGATTACTTGCCCAAACGACATGAAGTGAAATTATCGCAATTATTAAAGCAACCGTGTGTAATTGTTATAAAATTAATTATATGTAGTATTTAAACATTCTTATGTTTAATAGAAACAAAGATATTTTTTAAAAACAACAACATTATATTATATATACACTAGCTCTATAAACATGGTTTTATTTCCAATTAGCTTTCGACACAAATAAACAATGATGTAAAACCTTCAAATAATATTCACGAATTGTTACGAAAAGTAAATAATAACCAATAAATTAAACACTTTTTAATAACAATAATTGCAACAATAAAGTATATAACTTTAAGCGCGTATTTGGCCAGCCAATAAAAAACGATAAAATGTTAAATTTTGTAAAGGAAATTAATATTAAATAGGGTTTGCATACAAAAATTTCAAAGTTTTATCCCAATAGAACAATAATTATTAATTCTTACCCATTTAATTCAAAATAAAATATACAATTCGAGATTTAGAAACTAGTAAAGACATACAACTTTTTACCATTTTCATTAACCCAGAAATAGACACAAAGTAGGCATTAAATAAATAAATTTGGAAAATCGCTGGCCAAGAACACTGCTAAATCAAGAAGGCAATTAGGAAATATGACCTATTCACAAAAATATATCCATGAAAATTGCTAAAATTGGGAGAAAAGCCAAGGATAAATCGTCTTAATAAAGAATCGCGGTCTCCTGACAAAAGTTAATGGCAATAACTATCGAAACTATCTTTGTATATTGCATTCGATTTGTTCGCATCTGACATATCTCCTCATTTATGCAGCTTCAGGTATGTGTCTACAAATAGATCCAACTCATGAGAAAGATAATTGGCTTTATTTCTTAGTACCTGGAAGAGAACAAAATTTTATGAAAACATTCTATGAATAAACAAAAATTTCTATTGGATAAACTGAGAAAAATTTGGTAGAGAACGTACCATCCTCAATAATCAGTTGGAAACATGTATAAAGTCCTGCTTGTTGTATACAACATGGGTCACTTAGACTTTTTTATTTCTTCTATTTCTCTAAATGCTTTTTTTTAATTGCAGAAAATAAAGGATACAACACATTAATTATTTTTATACAACAACCCACCTTAGCCTTTCCACCTGCATTCTCCAACGTAGCCATTTCCTTCTCCAACACTTTCAATCGATCATCCATATCCGTGGTAGCTTTATCCACAAGACAGCACAACCTGGCAAAGGTTCCGCTAAGTTCTTGTTGCACTTGGTGGCTGCAATTCGCTGAAGTAAGGTCGACGATCATACGCAGTTTGCGAGTCGCATGTTCGACGTATTGTTTTTTAAATGATTTCTCTTTAGCTTTGTTGGTCCAAGTCAGACGTTCGTAGAAGTACAAACAACCATACAAGGCACCTTTTAACAAAATTAATTTAACAATTATTGTTTAAAAAATCCAATACTAGTAAAAAGTTCGTTCATGATGTACTCTGATCAACAAATAATGAATAATAATTTTAAAAACCTCGCAGGAAACAGTTCGCAAACGTAAGGTGTTAATTAAGCAATTAACTATTTACCATTTATCAATGAAAAATGGATTAACAGATACACTGATCCCACACATGCCTTCGATATTTGAACGTCTAATGGATTTTTTTATAATCGGCCTTATTTATTAATTGCACGGGTGAGATAAAATAATTTGGATAAATTTAAAATATGCAACGAAACAATAATTTATATATTTGGTGACCACATTGTACATTTCTTTTTGATAATAACGATTAAAAAATAATAAACTTGCAGAATGAAAGTTACAAAAATAATAGTAATTAATTTAACGTACCAGTTATGGCAATAACTCGCCATCCAACTGTCTTAAACATAACTCCCGCCAGCAACATACACCCCATAGTGCCCTGTGAAGTTACGCCCATGATGGCTATCCTAGACAATAACGACCAGTCATCCAAACTGGTGTTACCAGGAAATAAACGGGAATCTACAACGTCGACCGGTGTAGACGGTATAAGACCGCTATGCGGGGTTTCTCTTTTATTCTTCAAGGCTAAAAACCCGCCTTTGCTGCCCGAAAACCGCTGGATCAAAGCAGTTATTCCATATGAGAACCTAAAAATCGTCAAAACTGTGGACGAGTATTTTCCCATATTTAAGAAACCCTTACCTGAATTCTAAATCTTCATGAAAATCTGCACATAAATTATCACAGTTCAAGCGGTAGAGGATTTCAAACGGCTGTCTCCTTGGTATGATTAAATTACTATCGCCACGATATTTCTCGGGAATTAGGGCTTCCATTTTTGCAGTCATTTCTGACTGGCTTTGCTCCATATTCATAGCCAAAGCCGTTGACAACCTACAGATATTATTTTTTCACTATCACAAATGGATATTTCAACCTGCAAAATCTCACCTTGCTCTTAAATTAGATCCTAGTCCGGTTTCCACGTGTAAATGTAATTCCTTTTTATAAACATTAAGGACTAGAGGTTCCGGATGAAAAGGCAGATTAAATTCGTCCAATAAAGTGCTAAGTCTCCTAATTTCTTCTGTCAAAGCCTTTGACACCCTCTGTTCCACATCCTCAACCATATTTCTGATTTTCTTCTTCATTTCCTGTATTTAAATTCAAATTTATAAGCACCACTATAACGACACAAATAATTCTAAATACCTGAGTGACAATCATGAGTTGCTGTTCAGTGTAATTAACTTTATCGGTTAAATCTTTCTTTTGCTGCAGCTTTTCATCTTTTAGTTTTAAAGATTCATTATATATTTCTTCCAATATATCTCGAAGCTCACTGTGCACGTGAATAAATATAATGTATAACTAGAAATTTCAATTTCTAATAATTATTGAACATACTTTGCGATAAATTTGCCTCTTTGCGAATGCTGCTCGAATTTGGTTTTGACGGCCGACTGTGATATACATTCTTCAAACTTTCTTTCAAAGTCCTGTAAACCGGTAATTTTTAGTATTTTCTGCCTAAAATGATGTAGACAAATAATTACTTGAAACTCGAAATATCGCGTCTGAAATCCCTCCGTTAAGGGAGTGGAGGCAGTTTGTCCTTGCTCTGCGAGTCGTGTTAGCAGAGCTTCTTTGGCAGATATAAAAAATATCCTTTCCTCTGCTTCTTTAGGAGTACAAACGCCTAACTCTTTGACTAGGAAGTCGGTTGCTCGTTCTTGATGTTGTCTTCGGACCTTGAAGCCAAATAAATGATTAGAAAAATGTTTCTTCACAACAAGAAACTTTTATAATACAATGCAAAATAAAGTTTAAAGCACATTGAATTTGTATTATTTTTGAAAATTTAAAAATTAAACATGAAATTTTTTTATAACTATAAAGCATTCAAAATAATAATGTTTAGTTCTCACCTCTTCCTGTTCATTGCAGTGCTTTAGCGAAAAAGGACAGTTAATTGAAACGTTTCGTTAACAAATCTTTATTAATGAGCAAATAAAGCACATGAACGTCATTTTCACTGGTGATAAAAAGTTAAATACAGCAAGTTTAAAAAAACACGTCAAACCTAGAAAGGTTTCATGAAACTCGTAAAATAGTAAAATAAACATCACAGATATATTTTAAAGCTTTGAAATGTCAAGAACGGTAACTAAAAGAAACAAAGAGACAAACCAGATAATCAGTCGGTAATTTCTTAGTTGTTAAGTAAAAACTGTAATTAAATCCTCTTTATTTTTAAGTTAAATATGTGTTTACCAAAATTGAAATTTTCAAATTGTGGGAATTAAAACAAAAAATGTGACCAATCTCAAAAACTTTTTATAATAACAAAAAAATGGTATAAGGAATCAAAAAAAGCAAAAGGAAAAAGTTAGATATTCAAAAATAGAGAGAAACAGTTATATATCAACTAACAGATAAATTATCAGTATTCTCTCCCAACACAAGAAACCTTTTCTAAGCTCTGGTGAAAAATATGAGAAACGTCAACTACTTATGATGCACAGGTTAAGTGGATTCAAAGCGAAATTGAGAGCTGCAAATACATTACGACCAAAAGCAGATATTTAATTACTTTATATGAATTAACAGTTCTGACCCAGAAAATACCTAACTGGAAATTTGTCATACCTGCCGGTATTCATAATTTAATAACCCAAAATATATTAAATGTTTAAATATCTAATGAGAGGTATAGGGAAAACCTTATTCTGGAGCTCCACTTTGATGGGGACAAATTTAAGAAAAAAAAAATATAATTCTTGCATTTCTCATTAGACGTTGATTGTGCCGGTAAAAGTTGGCAACCTATAATTTTCAAATATTTTATATGATCCTATAAAAATTTAACTTTTTTTATATAAGTTAATAACTACATTAGCAATTGACAATACGAAAAATAATTGTGTATTGATCAAAAAATAATAGTAAATTATGTTATAGTATAGCTACTCAATATGCAGAAACTACGCCTTGACTGAGCAACTTATATCCATTGATATAAAACTGGATATAAATTGTGAATATAAAGAACTCGCCCCAGAAAAGATACCCTAATCTGCTGATTGCAAACATATATGTAAAAATTGCTAATGCTAAGCAATGCAATGAAAACAAAAAGTGTGATAAAACTTTAATATCAATTTACGTTCTGACATAACTTACCTGATCTAAAAACTCTGGCTCACTAGCTGAAGCATCCCATCGGTTATTTAAAATGAAGATATTTGGTTTGGACAATTTCATAGAGACTTTGTGGAAAAAGTTCTTTTCCTAATAAAAATAAAAACAATATATTTTATCAATGCTTTTACAATTATTAGAAAGCAAGAGAGTTCTTACCGTAACCATTAAAGTCGATTCTGCATTGGCGACTAGAACAAAAACATCTGCGTCCAAACAATGTTTGTCAATCCATTCATCTAAGTTTGGTGTAACGTCAACTCCTGGTGAATCCACAAAAACTACATCATCTCGAAGTAGAAGGCACCTACAATAAATTTGCAAGTTGCAAAGATTATCCTCAAAATAAGCCAAAACCTCATGAAAAAAAAAATTCTTATAAATTATTGAAAATGTATATTTAATAGCTCCTAACCTATTTTTAGGCCAGTAAACACGAACCATCTGAGACTCACTAAGCTTCTCTTTACACAAAGCATGAGCTAATTGTCCTACAGATTCAACTGCCATTTGTTCATCCGAGCCATCTAAAGTCAAAAATGGATCTTGTGATGTAGAACCTTCAACCTATCCCAACATAAAAATAATACTGTAAAATAAAAATAAGTTTGTTAGCTGTCCTAACCTGTAAAAAGCAATTAGTTGTATGTCCAATGCCGCTTGGCAATATTTTATCTCTCAACATTGCATTAATGACTGAACTCTTCCCATTTGAAGTCCTCCCAAAAAATGCTACTTTCATGTGATCACGTGCCAACACTTCCCTTATACTATGCACTTTATGCACAAATTCCTCTATCTGTTTCACTTTTTCTTGTGACACTATCTGATCCTCCTTTTCAACTTCTACAAATCATTTCAAAATGTTTTAAAAAATCCTTTTATATCGCTACATACTAACCATGCATATACTCCACCGTATCCTTCACATAATCCTCAATCTCTCCGAAAATATCGTTAATTTTCTTCTTCGCTTTGACGAATATCTGCAAAGGGGAGTTATCGATACCGTTAGTCCTTAGGACGGCAGTCACATTGGGGCGATTATGCGGGCCGTCACCAGACATCATAGATATAGTGCGATTTAAATAAGCTGCCATTATTCATGCAGATGTGCCCGATACTAGATAGATGTGCGTCTCACAAACATCTAGGGCATGCAGTGTGTGTCAAACAGCCAAACTGAAACAGAAATACGAAAATAATGTTTAAGGAACTGAAGATAAAGAAGCCAGTCTTAGACTATGAGCCATGTCATTAAAAGAAAGCATTTATCTGACATATTTACATGGAAATCTGATGAAAATTAATTTTATTGTTGTGAATTTTGGAAATTCGCTAAAATTAAATGAAATGTACTAAAATTAAGCAGCATAATATAAAATATGTATCTTAAAATACCTATGTCTAAAAGTACATGAAGTCCAAAAAGCAACGCCTTACATCAAAATATTTTATACAGCCAATTCTTATTTGCTGGACTTTAATGTTTACCTTGGCATTTATTCAACTGAGAAAAAGATATCTACTCTAATAAAACTACAGGAAGTTCTTTTCAACATTATTATGTATGTAGAACGTCCAGATTTTTTTTTACTAGGGTTTACCAACATATGCTTCACTGAAAAATTATACTAGCTTGCTAGGTAAACATGTACAACATATTTTCAAGACTTTGTCATACAAAAAAATAAGCTTATACACACACAGACCCTCAGTTTCCAACCTATACATTGTTAAAGTTTCACCATGATTTCAAATTTTGTCAATAATTCTGACAGATTTTGAAATATTTGTGTTAAATTTTGAACAATTCATATATATTGAATTATAACATCTGGAAATTTTCTAATGCCAGAACTCTCATTTCATATTTAAAGACCTTCTTGAAATGAGAAAAAAAACTGCAATATTTACATCCCAACAGAATGGATTTGCACATTCACATAACCTGAGCTTTTAATTGTTGAAAATATTTACTCTCAATTAACAGAGAGCAACCAAACTACTGAGAATTTAGAAATTGTGTATTGTCTACTCCTCCTGATTTGGTAAACCAGCATGATCCTAGACATAACAGCACATTAATAAGTTACCCCTTACGCAGTCCCAAAATACAGTCTACATCTCTAAAAGATAAGAAATAAAAGAATAATTGAGAGATATTATTTATTTAATTGAGTTAAATCATATGTTATAAAGTCAACAATTTCAGCGGGTAGTTTCAGGTCCTCAAAGTGCATTAAAATTCATTTTAGTTCAGGTTCAATATGCTATAGAATTTTGTAGTTCAACTTATGAAGCTTCAGCAACTTTGGGATTCATGATGAATATCTAATTAGAAGTGCTTTGAAGGTGTAAATGCCCTTCAATTTTAACCAAGACATGTTCATCAGATTTGCACAAGTATATATAGGTAACTATATTCATTTTCTAAATGTTGGCATTATTACTACCAAGGGATTACTGAAAATAACTATACGGAACATGTTCAGAATTAGGTACCAGCAATATTTTAAAATGTAAAATATTTCTAAATTAATGTTTTTTCAATTTCATTCAGGATTTCCAGAGATTAGAAAACCTATGGACCCATGTTCAGGTTAGTTCCGATCTATAGTACTATCAATGCACTTAATAGTAACACAAGAAAACAACACAAAGTGATTTGAAAAACCAATATTCACAGTATTGAACTTAGGACTACAACTTGGTGTAAATTATATCAAGGATTTAGCGATGAAAGGCATTCAGTAAAAGAGGATGAAAATTTCTAATCCTCAAGCATTTTATGATGGAACATGTGTACTAATGACAAACACACTCAATATAAGCTTACTGAAGACATATACATGCGGAAATATATTGTAGAAATAATATTAACCTGATTAGATGAAGGCATGGCCCCTCTTTGGCCTGATTTATAACCTCTAATTCCTTAAAAAATCAAGTAAAACAAAGACGTTTTACTAAAACTATAAATAAGAACTTACGTAAGATGGGTTGGGATTATTGTTAAACACTCTTTAGGATTTTTGGATTTTGAATAGATTTTCCCAAAAATAAAAATTTACCAATTAATGACGTATGTCAGTGCCAGTGTCAGTTCACTTATCCAGCACCAATTAGATCTGGCCCAATAAATGTACAATACAATAATATACAGCAGTACTATTTTCGATAGTACAATATTATCTTATAAATGTATAATACAAAATGTTGATTTGTCAATAGTGACATGGTCACATTTCATGCGATTAATTAAAAAATGAAAACTGACTCCATTTTGGGTGGCAAGTTTTATGAGTTTAGTATCACAAATTGTTATGTTCTATCTTTACTTACACTATGAATGGAGCAAGACAAAAGCACATCAATTTGAAGTACCAGAAATCTACCAAATGCCAGCTGTAAATGACGCCTGAAAAGACAGTGGCACGTCATTCATTGTCTACATTGAATGCATACATTTGGGTCATAATAATCTGGAATCTAACTTCAATAAGGCATTTGTCTACTCCAGTTATTCAAAATTCACGTTCTGATTTTCAATATTAATACCTAAACTAAATAAATAAGGTACATACATTTGCCTTATAAGAAAACTGCCTGTCTCCATTTTATGGGATTTTACAATAGAAGATAATTTTGATTTTAATATACACAACTCATTTCGGTAAAATCAAATTTTTGGCTTAAAGTCGAGATGGGCAATTTTTCTTATTCAGGCAACAATATAAATCATTAATGAAACCTCTGTTATCTTTAGCTCAAAATGATTAGAAGTAGAGCACTACTCCAAATTCAACCTATTCTCAATAGAGGTACAACTCCTACATACTAAAAACTTTACACACTAACAAACTCTAGCCCTTTCTTGTAGTTGCTCTTCGAATTCAATCATCAACTGTAACAAACGATACAGATTCTCCATTATTTGACATGGAAAATCCTTTTGAAAAGGAGCATGAAAAGTGTATTCTGTGCAAACACAATGTTAAAGTAGACTATAAGAATGTTAAATTATTGTCCCAGTTTCAATCACCATATACAGGAAGAATCTATGGGAGACACATCACACATTTGTGCAAACGGCAACAAGAACTGGTGCAAGCTGAAATTTTTAAAGCACAGACCTCAGGGTTAATGGCTTCATATCTTAAAGAACCATGTTACTTGGATGATCCTAACCTATTTGACCCTGAAAAACCAATAAGGCCTCATAGGTTTTGAGGCACACAATAATTTAAAGAAATTTTGAGTTGAATAAACTAGGTAGTTATAAATTTGTATATGGTTTATTAATTTATATAATTTAAAAGGTTATTAAACAATCTCTATCCTGTTGTGAAACATGAACTGCTAAGTATTCAGTAGCAAACAATTTTTGGAAGGTCTTTAAAAAGCCTCTTTCTGAATCGCTATGATTACACAAAATAACATTGATTCCTCTTTGAGTGGCTTCTAAAACTTCATGGTGAGACATTTCACCTGTTAGGTATAAATCAGCTGCAATTGTCCCTAGTACTGATGCACCAGAACCTGCACACAGGGCTACAGTGGATATTGAAGAATCTAGAAATTACATAATCCAGTTAGAAATACATTCAAATAACATCATAATTTTACCTAGAGTTTTAGCTCTACCGATTCCCAATCTTACATGAGGAATGCCAATATGTCTTTTAATTAAATCTATTACTTCTTTCAATGGTAAAGTTTCAATAGTTAAAATACGTCCCATTCCAATATCTGGGTTTTCTTTATTAGACAAAATTGGTTTAGATTCCTTTATAGGTAAAACTGACCCTAACCAGTCATTAACCCCATTTGCCATTGCATCCCATGATGTATGAGGGCTAAACACTGATATGTTGTTTTTAATGCATTGCACAATTATTCTTTCCTTCCAAGAACTAAAATTGTGTAATTCATGTGTCGTTAAAACATTAAAAAGAATTTCTTCAAAAAATTAACCTTTGTGTAACACTTTTTAAGGGACGAAATATATTAGGGTGATATGAAATAATCAGTTGTGCTCCAACTGTAATTGCTTCCAAAACAACATCTTCGGTGAGGTCTATGGTTAACAAGACGCTGTTAATTTGTGCCTCAGGGGTTGGTTCGACTAGTAATCCAACATTATCCCACGATTCTGCTAGATTTAACGGTGCGATTTGCTGGAGTTTCTTAATGATTTCTTGCAGACTGATACCGGAATTAGGAGGCATCGTGACAAATTTATTTGAATAAAACCTTTTTGAAATGTAAAAGTTCTGAAGTTTTTGGGCAGGTTTATATATAATTTTAGTGAAAACACAGTGCAAAAATCTTGGTTTCAATATCGGCATCGATACTCTAATTTTATGCTATTTGAGTGATCGTTTTTAATAATTTTGTAACGAATATTTGCGTAATTGAAATGATTTAAGGTTAGTACGATTTATGATATTTGGCTAACCACCTTCGTTAGAACGGCAACAGCGCAACAGTACGATATGTTCGGCGATCTAACCAAACTTTTCGACGCAAATATTACATTAAACCGCGAAAATAATCTAATCAAAACATAAATTTCTCATGGAAAATAAGAAACACCCTGATTTGTAATAAAATATTTTAATAACACATCAATAATTATAATTATTCGATTATAACATAGAAATCACAATTTACTACCAATTATTTAAAGCGCAATAATTGAAGTTGAACAATACAATAGTATCAGAAGATGCGTTTATAATTAATGATATAAATAAAAATATTAAAATAAATTAAAATCTATCTTAAAAATCACACATTTCATAGAAATTAAAATTGGTATATGATATAATGTTACGTTAATAGGCCACATTTTTTCAACGCACGGAAAATATCCCTGTTTCGACTACAATGTTTTTGTATTGTAGATAGTGGTTTTGGGTATAGATCAAACACCCCAATGTTCACCACAAACATCCCATATTTCGTCTCAAATATGGCTTCATTAACATCAATATCACTGAAAATATATTGAACTCACTTAGAGTTAAAGGATAAAAAAACTTCTCCTACCTTGGTTTCTCCCTAATCTTTCTAAATGTTATCATAAGAGAGCAATCTTTTGCAATTGCAGAAACTAAATATGGCAAAAATAACAGTTCATTTTCTAATCTCCTTGAGACATCCATAATGGTACATTTCAAACAAATGTTTTCTTTGTTTCCTACATATTCGAGGACTTTATCTACATAACTAAAATCCTCCCAAACATCGCTCTTTGTCAGCTTTTTATAAGTGCTATGTGTGCCTTCTTGGTCCAACATTTGAACTGATAGAATTCGATTCAATACTGAACCTTTAGGTAGAGTATTTTCTAGTGTAATTTGCTCATTTACTACAGTCAAATTACAAATAGATTTACATTCACTATTAAAGATATCAGATTCATTTCCTAAATCTTTTATGAGACATCTTCGCAAAAAATCACAAAATTCGTCTATTAATCTGAAAGAGAAATAAATAAATAAGAATAATGTTTTTTTTTCGGTCGCTTACATTTCTTTACGATCGGCTGATTCAAATATTTCTCTCAAAATTTCTATGTTTTTGTTTTTTTCATCATAACAAATGAGACCATTTTTAAATATTTTAAAATTATTTTGTGGTACTTGAAGGAGGCTGTTTATGGCTAATTTCATTCGATTTCGGTCCCTATAAAAAGAAAAAAACAAGTAATTATTGTAATATACTGAAAAATAGCTATTAGTAAATATAAATATTAGAGTATCAGCAAATGAGAAACTACTACTTTTCAATATTACACTTTGATTCGACATTTCTAACACTTTTCAGGGGAACGTATGTAGGGGAAGTACGAAAAAAACAAGTTTCAACTACCACAAACGGAAACCTAGCAATCTGGCGAACGAAAGGGAACATTCCCAAATCGAACTCCCTAATCAAATAAAGAAAACAATCTGAAATAGTAACGACTCGAATCCTATTCTTGCAAACAAACCTTTGAGATGGGAAAGCAACTAGTTATCTTTTGGGACGAAGCTCTAGGTAAGAAAGAAGCGACACGGTGACCACATTTAAAAGTCTTGAACCTATAATACAAGCCTTAAGGAACATAAAGAGTAAAATAATTGACTACAATCGAGGCAACAGTTCCAGAATGACTAAGTTATAAAGAACTGTATCTCTCTCTTTCATTCGCGACAGGGGATGTGATCCACATCGGTTTGCCAGTGAAAATGAGAAATAGATTAGTAGTTTGTTTGGTCTATTTCCTTGGACACATATCTGTTGACCAAATAACCAACTTCAGTCAAGAAAATGATTGGCGACGAGAATGAAATCTACCCACAGCGTCCAGAATCCATAAATTCTTTCCCAAATGCAAGGGTAAGAACTGAATTCGATCAAACGGTCAGATGGTTTGTAGATTTCCTGTGGAAGAAAAAACTAAACAAACTATCATTTCTGCTGCGATTTGGTTTTGAATAGGGACTAGAATCTGCATTCTCAAGATCTGTTAAAACGGTTCATTAGCTTGGACCAGAATGATTCCCATAATTGTAAAATACTAGACCTCAAGTTGCAGTAGAGCAATGTAGGACTGTTGTCAGTGCATCCAATTTAATACAAATACAATATTTACCATGCAAAATTACATGAAGAAAAAAAAATGTTATTACTTACCCTGAAAATAGCTCTTCAGGACAATATTGAGTTTGAGATTTAATTTGCCTCTTTTCTAGCTGAAAGTGAATTGTTTAATTTCAATAATTTTTGAATAATAAAATCAAACATTTTAATTATCTCTAATGAAAATTTTTGTTCTATGTATTATCAATGAATTTTTTCAAGAAAAAGCTCCTAAGAAGGAGTAAATGAATTCTGCATTTCTTTTTTAGTTTAAATTTTTGGGTCTAAGGAAAAGAATAAAATAAAGAGAAATAACAGATTATAATGCAGTTTAAATTCCTGTATCCAAATACTTACTAATACACTAAATAAAGATATGAAAAAATGTGAAATCATTCACCCTAACAATTATCTGCAAAATACCACAACAATTTTTTGGAAAGACAATATGATTCATGTCAAAGAAACTGTTATTTTTTAACAACTAAAAAAAGGAATTTATTTAGGTTTATTTTTTAAGACTGCTCAGAGTCTTTTATGACACATATTTAAACCATATATTTAATGCACTTTTGGCATTATACACTAAGGATATCAAGACTTTATAATGTACAGAGAATAGTTGAAACTGAAGTGGTGCTTGAAATACTGGAATGATTTTCAGTTTGCTTTCTTGACCCAAGAATGACTGACCTTGTCTTCAATGTATATTTCTGAGACTCTAGTGAACATGAAGAATGAAAGCTCAGAAGGAAGCTTACAAAGTATAACATGAAAATAAAGAGTCTACTCCATGAAAACTCATTCTGTTCCTTTAATTAGCTTGTTGACCACAATTGATTGATAGATACCTTTGTAGTTTACCTCTCCAAAATATATATTTCCTTCTCCTCAAATTAATTACCAGACCTTTACTAACGCTTCGCATTGAACATAATTATCAAATAAATATGCCAACTTACTTTCAAATACTGATTCATGCAGAAGAAACAATGTGGATGTATTTGTTCTTTATATGGTCTCCATCCTTGTTTTGGCTTAATTTCCACAGCATAAGTATTACCAGATAACTGAAGATTATCAAATTGTTTAGGCAGAAATGCGAAATCAGCAAAAAGAGCAGCTCTACCATACTGTAAAGTTTTACTCATCCTAAAGTCTAAAATTATCATCATAAATAAATGTATTGGTATTATTCATATAAATAATTAGATGAGTGAGTTCAATCATACAGTTATTTGCATGCAAAGTTAATCTGATAAATTGTTTATAATGTATAAGAATTCATATTGACAATGATTAATGTGAAAAGGGAGTTGACCCACTATGGTTAAAGATTTACTTACCAGGACGTTTTTTCGCAAGCCCATCTCTAAAACTTTGCATCTGCTTCCTACTTAAAACAATCAACTTTGATTCAGAAGTGTATTTGTGCCCCATAAGTGGTCTCATTATTTTTGAATAGAACTCAAGGTCCCGTATTTCATCACTAAATTCTATGCCATAGTACCATTGAAAAAAATCGTTAATTAAAACTAAAATCCATCCCAGGATTGATTTCGGCCTTTCAGTCTTTCGTATTCTTAAGATCTGCTTGGATTTTGGGAGAGATATAACAAGATTGCAATTGCCTTCTCCTCTATAATACCATTTGGTGGGAACGGTAAAATTTTCATAATTTGCATAGTCTGACATTCTGTTAATATATGGTCATCAAGAGGAGTTATCGAAGAACAAGTAGCAGATACTTTTCTAGATCAATTTGTATAATACAATATGTATATTTTACTCCCAATTTTTCTATAAACCTAATTAATTTACCCATAACTACTTGAATTTAAGAGATTATAGCGATCCTTTTTATGGTTGATATCCAGAAATCTGTTCTTCAAGGGATGGTCAAAAATTCTTTTCTACATGTTAATGAATATCCACGGTTATTGGTCACTGAAATACACCCACACACCTTAGGATAACTCTGAGGCCATTGAGACTATTGACCGAAAATGCACTTTAATGCAAAATTGCAATATTTTACCAAAAGCTCTAAAGAAAAAGTGAAGCCGCGAAGGCGAATGGAAAAAATTAACAATTTTGGAAGTCAATGTCAAAGTGAGGAAAAAGTAAAAAATCCCCATAATTCTTTGGTGTTGATATAAAATGTGGCAGCGTTGGGGATATAGCGATGATTATTTTTATTCATTTCTTATTAAAGAACATCAAAATATTAAGCTAAAAATGTCAAAGCAATAATTTTATATAAGTTAATTGTCGCTGTTGATACTAAATATAAGTGAATATTAAGATTTAAAAATATATTGCCAGTTTGCGATTACATTAAACCGGTCTACTATCTAATGGAGATGCATTATTGCCGTTACCGCTTCACGGCTTTTAAGATAGTCAAAACATCAGATAATTTAAACAGATTTCAAAAACAGATGATTTTCCTTAACCTCAAACTTAATACTTAGCTTGAAATCGAAAAAAACTTGGAAGTAAGAGGAAGTTGCTGCTATAGTGGCAAGTTTCAACTAATACTTACAAGTAATAAAATGAGGCTAACATCAGTACAATTGGTTCGATTTGGAAAATGGTCCACACAGTTTTCAAACCTACCGGAGAGATACATACAGAGAGCTATGAACCAAGTGTATTGGAGAAACCCCATAGGCCCTCAATACAAACCTAAAGCAGTAATTCAAAGGAAAAAGTTTTACTTTGGTCTCCATAGGCCTTGGACATTGGAATTTAAAAATCAGAATCAACCTGGAGTGTATAAACCCTTGGTTTTAGTTGAGCCAATTAAAGAGTGGAGTTTTTTCAGGTAAATTACTTTTTGTTTTGATTATTAAGACTAATACGTCAATCTTGTTAGAGGTGATCGTGTTGAAGTACTTGTGGGTAAAGATAAAGGTAAACAAGGAATAGTCAAATCGGTAATACAAGAGAGGAATTGGGTTACAGTAGAAGGTTTAAACTGCAAATTGAAAAATTTGGGGCAAGATGATAAACGGGATTTTGAAGGCGTTTATATTCAAGAGGAACAACCACTGCTGGTAACAACTGAGGTTGCTTTAGTGGATCCATCAGATTTGAAAGCAACTGCATACGAATGGAGGTATTTTTGTTTTAATGTTTTTGAAAAATTTAATGAACATCAATTTAATTTGCAAAGGTATACTGAAGAAGGGGAGAAAGTTAGGGTATCTGCTAGAACAGGAAGAATAATTCCCATTCCGGCAACTGCTCAAGAAACAAAGGACTATAAAACTAAAGCTACTTATATTGAGCAGCCTAAAGACACCATTGCCAGTGAAGTCGCAGAAGTGACATTTGAACCTAAACTGTGTACTTTTGAGATGGACATTATGGAAAAGATGAATATCAAAGAAGATAGGATTCCACCAAAGTCATTTTGGTATTAAATTGAAATAAATTTTAATTTTAAATAAAATATGTTTTTATTATTAGTTCACATCCCTTATATTTTAATTAAATTATGACTGATTTATTTTAAACTTTGCTAATATTGTCTTGGTGTCATTTTTATGTAAATTAGTCAGGATCTTCTCTTCAATAACATCTACTGCTGACCTGGTAAGGACTAAAGTATCATGCTTTAACATTGAATATACATTCAATCCATACACTGGCATTAGATTGAAGTGTTTAATCGCATCTGTGGCTGCAGTTATGTTCCTGGGCATTATATCTGTGCTATAGATTAAGTTCATAATTGAAGTTTATCCCAAAAGTAAAAATTTCTTACCTATCCACAAAAAGTACAGATGGTCCCCACAGCCTGCTCTTCACCAACTCCTGCACATAATCACCTTCTTCTGAAGGAATTTCTAAACTATCAACTATATGTAAATCATCTTGCGCCAATTTAACTGACAAGGCGGAAGTTAAACCATGTACTCTAGTGTAAAATGGCAACATGTAAAAATGTGGTGTTGGAGATTTCGGTCCATGGGCAATACCACCTCCTTTAAAAAGTGGTGATCTTATGGAACCATGTCTTGCCTTTCCCAACCCTTTTTGCGGCCATGGCTTTCTTCCACCGCCTCGAACTTCAAATCTTGATTTGGTATGTGCATAACTTACATATCGATATTGCTGTTGCCATTTTATATTTTGATGGATTATGTCTATCCGTGGAACTGCAGCAAATATGTCTGGGTGTAGTTCTAGAATTCCCAACTTTCTTTCATCTATTGTATCCAAATTTTCCAGCCAGACTTGCCGAGGTTTTGAATATTTGGGAGGAAATAATAATTTCCTAGGTTCTATAGCGACTATTTGGGTTGCAGTGGAGTATGTTATTGTATGGGGTTTTCGAAGAGCGCTTTTCATGCAATTGAAGACAAAATGCCTCAACATTTCTTTATTGGTAGACCGTTGCAAAGACGAAAATAATTGACGGAGTTGAAAAAATGAATATATAACCTAAAAATTACTTGGAAAATAAGCACGGAATTAGTATTCGTTCGCAGACCCGCTAGTACGGACGACCCATAATTAATTTTCAGTAGATATTGAAATCAAGTCAACAATGTCAGCAATGTATATAATGTTGAGATTAGTAGAAAAACTACTTGCTATTTTAATTCCTTTTCTATATATTTTGTATATCGTCCGAATGAATTATGGACCGATCTATGCATGAATACATAGCCCCGCATAATGCCCTGTATCACCAAGGATACATTTGTATGGTTTGGCACAGTCAATTTTTTGCCTCATTTTATACCCAACTGCCATTTACACATGCTTCACCTTATTGCATTATTCGTGTAATACCACCTTGATCAAAAAATTCCCGGAATTTATTCAGAAAATTAAAAATTTTAGTTAATTCATCTAAATCCATATTGTCCACTTCAAAGTAATCCCCATCGACTGCAACACACTTATGCCAGCGCTTGATCCAATCCTCGAAACCTTTTTTTAATTCGGTAATGGTTTTTTTAACTCCATTGAACAGAAAGAAGTTACAGGGAGCCAAATCAGGTGAATTCGGTAGCTGTTGAATGATATTTGTTACATTTTTCGTCAAAAAATTACGAATAATGATGGCACTGTGCGACGGTGCGTTATCATGGTGCAAAATCTACGAGTTTTCTGCCCACAATTCTGGTCTCTTTCGGCGAATTGCTTCACTCAAACGTCTCATAACGCCCAAATAATACTCTTTGTGTACTGTCTGGCCTTCTGGCAAAAATTCATGATGCACTACACCGTTGTAATCCTTGAAAACCGTGAGCGTTGCCTTCTTTTTTGAGTGAAAACGACGTGGTTTTTTTGGTCTCGGCTCATTTGGTGAACGCCATTCACTTGCCTGATGTCTGGATTGCGTGTCCTACTCATAAACCCACGTCTCGTCTCCAGTAATGATCCTTTTGATGAATGTGGGATCGGATTCAGCCTCGCAAATCATGTCTTTTGCATCGTCAATACGGTCTCTTTTTTGCATGAAATTGAGGTCTTTTGGCACCAACTTTGCTGCTACACGACGGAAACCCAAATCATTAACCAAAATGTCTTAAACGAATCCATAGGCAATGCTAAAGTCCTCCGCTATCTCTCTGATGGTTAATTTGCGGTTATTGACCAACATTTCTTTAACTTTATCAATGTTTTCGTCGGTTTTCGATGTCGATGGTCTGCCACTGCGTTTATCATCTTCGATTGACTTACGACCACTTTTGAATCGCTCGTGCCACTAGTAAACGACCGTTTTCTTTAGAGAATCGTTGCCGAAACACTTTTCCAACATTTCCAACATTCGCGCACCATTAAAACCGTTTTTTACGCAAAATTTAATACAAGTTTGTTGTTGCAAAATTTAAATCCATTTCTAAAATTGTAAAAATCGCCAACACACACAGAGATAGATGTATTCTTCGCTACGTAACTTTTGCAAATTTCAAGCTATGACGCTAAGATTTAGAGGGAATATTAAGAACAGATGTACCAATTTAACAAAAAAACAGAACTCAAATCGGAACGCTGGGAGGACAGCACGGTGGTTATTCCGGGAACTTTTTGATCAAGGTGGTATTTACAGGCATTTTTTATAGCGCCCACAAATTTGCCCCCTAAGCATGTGACAAAATACCTCCAGAGGAACCTTCCTTTTCATGATGAAGCCTATTGCTCTCCACAGACAATATAGGCATCAGGAAAACTTTTGCAAAGCATGTAAAATTTTTGGTCTCTAGGTATTATGTATATTTTTTTACTCTGATACATGTCTGACTAAAGACGAAATAAGGAAAGATATATTAAAATAAAATTCCATGTTCTTTAATGTGTTTGTAATGTACAATTTTTAATACGAAATAAGTATCTTCAAATAATATTATATGTACAAAATTTTTACGATCAGACCTAAATTATAACAATAAATATAGCGTATCTTCCTACACATATCATTGGAGTTTACAACAAAGAACACAGTGTTTGCTTTTTAGTCTTCATCTTTCACCAGCAATTCTTTAAACACCACAATATCAGCCGAAAGACATCTCTATTCATTTGCAATTACTCTCAAAAAGCTAATATTGTGATGATTTAAAGTAAAAAAATCAAACACCTTGTACGACATTCTTATTTATTTGATTTTACGATACAGAACGTGAGTAAATTCACGAAGGATAAATATATCCCCACTACAAATGAAATAAGTCTTAGTTTTTATAAATACGTATTTACATGAAAAATTATCACTATTTGCAGACTTCTATCATCCGTAGGGAAATGGTAAAAATAAGTTAGGGTGGACATTTTCTAAACACATTTTCACATTCTCTTTATATTCAAGTCTTAAAACTGGAAAACTAATTATCAGCTATAAAGAAGTCCCTATTAAAGATACTAATGCCGTTATTCAATTTAGCTGCGGGATATTATACTATTTACAAAATGAGTAGCACTATTTTTGCCTCAGTTCACTCAAATTAAGATTTTGATACGTTCTCATTTACCCCTTAGCTATTGTCATTAACAATGGTTGCAGAGCAAAAGAGATTCGTAATCAAATTAAATGGGCTAAAGTTCGAGTTCTAAGGCCCTTGAACAGTGAATCATAGGTCACCAGTTTTTTGGTATTATATTTTTTATTCATTTTTTCCTTCCATGTGTACCTGATGCGCTCGTGGTTAATATGCAATTCTTGCTTGCATGATGGCAAGATGTTCTTGGTGCAGATTTCAGGCACTGGCGTTCACTAGATTCGGAGAAAATCTATGAATTTGTCTATTCTCGAACATCTGAAAAAGGAGAGGGTGTATTAGAAAACTTACTCTATATTCCGCAAAGATATTTGACTTAAGGTAATGACTACAACGCACTAATTTTAGAATTTTAATTGTGAGAAATTCTGATATTCAGTTTTTTTCACACTGACCAGTGAATTATGATAGATTGCGTCATCTTGCATCACCTACCTCTTCATCGTCACTATCCTCCTCATTCTCGTCTTCACTGGAATAAGGTGATTCAACGCCTAGATTACGCAAAGACTGTCTAATGGTGCCAGATACTATAGAGGACATTTGCCACGCGTTGTGTTGTCTGTAGCTCGTAATATGAGGATTTAGGAGATTACATTCGGTTAGGAGAAACTTGACCATTTTTTCATCTCCGTTTTCTACTGCATAGTGAAGGGCAGTGCATCCTGCAAGTCCCTCACGAGCATTGATATCGGCACCACAGAAAACGAGATGTTTCAGGACATCTAGGTGACCAGATGTGGCTGCTACATGTACGCATGTTTGACCTGAAATAGAATAGAATAATAAATATATAATAACGTACTGAGTGTAAATATGTTTATGAAATATTCCAACATAATCAAAATCGTAAGGATTCCCTGTTTGGGTGAGCTAAAAAATATTGGACATTGACCCTAAAATTCATCGAGTCAGAACAGGGAAACATTAGGTGAGGATGTTTATCTGAATTCCAGTCATTAAGAGAGTGTTAATTCGTTAAATCTATATATACATGATAGTTCATCAGTAGTTGACACATATTTCTGCTTTAATAATTTTTTTAACATTGGCACCGAAGCCATTACGGATAATGGCTTTATTATTGCAAGAATTTCATGAGCCGTCAGTTTTGGAAAAATATCTACAAATATTTGCTATGCACTTTAAGTGAAAAGAGAAAAAAATTATCTTCATCTCATCATTAGAAACCCAATTGATAAGATGCGTGCAAAAGGAAAATCCGCAATTTGTTTAGGTAAGAGGAATTTCCGCCTATAAAACTGATAACGCAGATGATTTTGATATATTGGCATGTTTACTTCATGTAAATATCGTGTGACTTAACAAAATATTATATGATTTCGCTTTAGTATCCACTTCACACGTACTTACGCAATGTTCATACATCAAAGGGAGCCTGGAAAAACCATTCCTATGCAATTAGAGCATTTTGGAAAAATGGATTGCGTGAACGGGAATTTAACGGAAAATAAACCCGTGTAAACAGAGCATCTGTTTCGAGGATATGGAAAACGTTTACGGAGCTCAAAATAGACGAGGAGACGAGCGCAAACACCTACGTAATCACGAGATCCTGAATATGCGGTTATTTTCAGATGTAAAGGTATTTTGATTTATGATTTTTAGGTCTTTGTAAATATCAAACGAAGCATACACGTTCCAAATAAAGGAATGTTGTGAAAGAGGTGAATACCATAAAGCAATCTTGACTATTATGACCAGATCAAAGAGGTTTTTCCATCCCTATTATTAACTTTTGTCTCATAATTATGGGGTGGTACACACAGACTTCCTTCGTATCTATAAAGATGATACCCAGAGATTATATACAATTAAGGTTTCAAACCCAAATTTCAATAATTTTTTTTTCAATGAATTGGTTAAAACAGCATCAATCAACCAAAAAAGCATCGATTTGTAACGACTCTATCAGTAGTCAATCAAATTCGTCGTCGATAATGGTGCCGTCACACTTTGTTCTCAAAATTAAAGGATTCCTAGCAATTCAATTTAATCAAAATTGTGTAACAATTGTTATTGAACTTTCATTGAGATGAAACCCATTCATGATCAATTAGATGAAGAATCCAAATCATTTGAGGAGGATGACTCTATAGAATCGCTCGCAAGGAATCTAACATATTCCCAATGTACGGTGATTTTGACTATCTTTGCATAAAATCTGAAAAAGTATTTATCCACATGATAGGGTTATTTCAATAAAATATATAAATTGAATTTGGAGACCGGATGATTATAAAATCAGAAATAAAACACTTTTATTGATAATAAAATCTCAGCAATAAAACCGATTAATATCTGAAATATTTTTAGGTAATACATCTCGTATTCCCACTTAGCATCAATTTAATAGGGGCTTAAATTTTATATACTCATCGTCGTCCGCCGAAGACCTCATTAAATTTGCTTCGATACATCCGACCATTAAACAATTTGGCAACGCGGACGTTAACACATTGAATTTCGTGTTGTTGGGATTTCCTAAATTCCATTCGGGTAGAGCAATGGAGCTCATTTGGGGCCACCCCATAATATTTCCGACGATCCAAATTCGGTAGAAGCCATCGCCGCAAAAACAAAAAATTTGTTTATCATGATTTTTCCCGGATTCTTTACACTATGATGGGTTATGAATGAAGTGCGGTGGTGAAAGACGCATTAAATTAAAAATGCAGTCATGTTCGTTGGAAGCGAGCATTAAACTTTAACCGTGGTTAAATGGCTGTCTATTCTGTTATTTCGCCTTGTAATTAGAATGTTATGTTATTTAAAACCGCGATTTCAATGCAACACGAAATTAAAGGTGGTTAAATCTGATGATCTCGGAGGGATTTCTGAGTTGCCATAGGAAAATTTTCCCTACACAATTATAATATCAATTTATATACGAAATAATACACATATTAGTGAAATTTGAAGATCTTCTAAAACCGTCACTTAACGAACTAAATTATATTATGGAAAATTAACACAAATTACAACTGGAATTTCACGATACGTCAACAACAATTAAACCACGTCATATTATTAAATTCAATATTTTAATTATTTCATTATACCAAATCTAGGAGCGACGTGTTATTTATCATCACACCAGTAGAGAAACAATGATGATTTCACTTTTCGACAAAACATAAAACGACGGCAGTTAATCAAAAAATCACACATTTTTCCGAGAATAAATGTTGATCTCCCATCGCAAATCCCGGCACATACATACCTTTGTTTAGTGAAAAAATTAGCATTGATTAACTGGTTGTACGTCATGTTTCACTTCACAATTGCGAATATTTAATCGACTGAATTACCACCCACTCGCATTTAAAGCTTTTATTTTATCGATTTATACAAAGCAGATATTTACATCCTTCCGCCTAATGAAAACAGATAAAAATTAGACGAAAGATTACAGAATAAAAGGATAGGGGGCGGTTGATTTCTTGACCCTATCGAGAATGACATCTTCATATTCATAATACATTCTCATGTTAAATTTGTAGAGATTGATAAGTTCATCAACTAGTGATATTCGCTTTTTATGGGTACACTAAATTTCACTAGTTAGTGCAATGCATTTTTGCAGTTCAAATTTAGATTAAATAACTGTTCCATCAAAATAAATAATACGGCGACATTTGGGTACCTTCTTGTGAATATTGACATGTCCTGAACTAGCTACTGCACCTCAAAACGAACAGCAACGAGTTCATCACGTTGCTGCACTGAATTTGAACACATTATGATGGAAAACATATTTAGTTCGATCAAATTTGCGATATAGAACGTTCCTCAGTAGAAAGTGCAAAATAGAACAATAAGTTTAACAATAAAGAACAAATCTAAAGTATATTGCCGTGTCCAGAAGAAATATGACCTTGAACAATCACAAACCAGTTGCGATGACTATAATCTTTTTGGTCTGTCAGTTGTTTCACAACGAGTTTTTTTGAGAAAACAAGCGTTAACTAGTGCGGTTTGTGAAGAGCATTCTGGTTTAATGTCAATAGTCGGTCGAGGGGCTAATCACAAGAAAGCACTCACAACAGTAATTTTTTTCCAGTCAGGCCGTTGTCATATGGCGGAAAATAGTACCAAATATCTAATCCTTTCGCTTCGTTGGATTAAAATGGATTTTCAAGTTAAGTTCCGTCACGCTTTTAGGTATTTTTGCTATAGTGATGACGGCCTCGATTGTTTCATTATGACGATTTATTTGCAAAAGTAAGCGCCAATTAATGCAGTGTATGGAAAAAAAAATGATAGATCATATCTTCATATAGAAACTTCTGGAAATATACAAATACATTGGTAACTATTTTCTCTGAATTAATTACTGTAAAATCACTATAGGAGGTTCCAGTTTAATGTAAAAATCCTGTCAAAGGATCAATGAGTTTATTTAAAACGTAAAGAGTTTTTCGAGAAATGTTTCATGGTATTTTCTTTTTAACAGTTAAAAAACATGAAAAATGTTGTGTTTTTTCAAGAATTCCAGATTCATGTAAATCTTCCGCCTCAGTCAAGATGACCGCATCATCTGCATATCAGAGAATCTTGACCTCGTATTCTAACCGACAATGTGACTATACATTGTGATTCCGTTCTTGTCCGCTATCCTGGACTAGGTTGAACTCTAACAACCATCACCTCCACATTTACTCGTTGTATCACCACGTATAAGAGAGAACGATTGAGAAAGGCGGATAAAAAGGTGATATCATGTTTATTCAAAACGAACGTGATCATTACTAATTCTTCGACTTCTCAAAAAATTTCCGATATGTTGTTGGGATTTCCTGTCCGTCGATTGTTTCTGTTGTGGTTTGGTAACCAGCTCATAAATATTTAACCAATTTGCACCAAACCCACTTTGTATTGAGGAATGTAAAAATTGGTCATTTGGCAACGTGGCGAAGGATGTTTAAAATTAGAACAAATTAAACTTTTTAATTTTTGGATGCCTGGCCTAAAATGGAATCGCTTGATTCATCGGTCTGGATTCACGAGACGGCGATTCTGGCTATTTTTGATCTACTTTGATTTAATCCGGAACTAAATTAACGTTTAAAAAGCCTGTTGATTTTTTGGGCAACAGATTGTTGGCGCCATAACAAACGAATTTGCTGGGACTATGCGGGATAATAGATTATGTTTTCGTTTGCAATAGCTTGTAAAAACCAGATGAAAACAACAAAAAGTTTGACGTTGAATCACTTAATCCCCAGGCTTGAACGACAACATAATCGCATTCTTTTTAAACGTCTTTATTAATGACAATAGGGATTACGAACCTCCTCGAAATGCATTATTAAATTCCTACTAAAATGAAAGGTTCTGCGGATTAAAAAAAATATCGCTTCAATGACGCCTTTTGATGTTGGTATTGTAATGATCTGGAGACATTTAAAGAGATTAGAAAAAAATTTCCTTGCACACTGACCATTCAACAAAAATATCTGCACAATAATTGCTTAAATTTCCATAAATGACACGATAAAGCATTTTTCAAATATTACCAGAAACTTGTTACTGATTAGGAGACAAAAATATTTGACAAGTTCTCTTTAAGAGACAAAAATTTGAATGACGAGGCGAACTAGTTTACACCACATCTACTTAATTTTTATTAGTTTATTACAGTTCCTTTCATAATTTATTCTCTGCCTTTCCTTTCAGCACTTCCCGACTTTTATTGAACGCTATGAAAGTTAGTGCAAGGCTTCTTTTACCATATTCTTGATCTCTCTAAATCACAGATTTCCTCAAATTTAGCATATTACAGTATTCGAACAATCATCTCATTTAAGACTTCGTCAGATTGTTAAATAATGTTTTTACGTCTGTCCAAAAATCTATAAAATAATTGTACTGTTATTAAATAATTAGAAAACGATTAAATAATACCTATTTAATAATCAAATTTTTGTACGAATTTGGAAATATTGTCACACATGTAAACATCACTTGGAAGTATTGATAGATAAGACAAGTATGACGCAGGTAGATGAATATATTTTCTAATAACGACATGAAAAAAGATCATTAACCACTCATTGAAATATGGACATTTCAATTAACTCTAACTGAACATAAGCTGCAATATTTTCTTGCAAAAACAATATTTTCCTCATGATTAGCTACACAACGGTGAACTAGAGAAATTGCAAAAACGGAGGTACCTGATCATAGTCATCTTTCAACAGACAGCGCAGATCTAAGCTACTTAAAGATAACCTTGCTATGGGGAAATTTGCTAATAATCTCTTTGGGATTTCCTAAATCGTTTTTGCAACCGAGTCGGCTAATAGAATATCTACTACTACTAAGGTGGGCCGGTTGCTAGCTGATGATACTAATAATTTAATGTAACACATTGTTACTAGACATAGTGATATTGGATTTGTATATGAAACCCACATTTTAATGGGTGCATTCGGGTCGTTGTGCGATGATATGTTGTTTTTTGTACCTACGTATGCAAACACCATCAATTACAATTGCAATGGCATATGAACGGATATTATGGGATGTTTCCCCGAAATGATTCAATGAATTTTAACGTTTCTCGTTAATTTATTCATAGTAGAATAGCGTGAATTTTACGGGTGAAATTTGGCATCGCTGCCACGAACGCAGGATATTTGAAATTTTATTAGGGGCCCGTTCAGGACCTCACGACGCGTTTGGGAAAACCAGACTGGTCTGCTGATCCTGCTGGCGTGGCAGCAAAATTCCGCATATTTTCAGTATAGCTTTAGCACTGCGAAAGTCATTCTTCAAAAAACTGCTTTTGATGATATATTTTCCTTTTTAAATCCTTTAAAATATTTTTGATATCTGGAAAGCGCATTGACGCAGAGGAGTTGTGTCATGATGGAAGATAATCGACTGAGATTGATTAATAAGGTTTGTTAACGATTTTGAGGGAATCGCCCGAATTAAAATTACCTTTGAGTATATTTTTAGACAAACAGGCATTCGAAAGATCCTAAATATAGTTTCGAAGACAAGAGACAGACAAACACTATGCGTAAAATGTGCCTGTATTTTTAGTATTATGGCACTTGCTTAAGGTCTGAAACCGTAATGTTGAATTCCATCGAATATGCCCAAAATTCATGTCGTTGATAAACTTATCATAAATTTGTTTTACTACTCGCGTTAATGGTGATTTTATAGGTCATTAACATGGTTTAAACATGAAAATTCTCAGTTTAACAATGGGTAACATTTATTAGGATAAATTTGTTAAACTAGACGCAAGGAACCATCAGAGAGAAGATCTTTCCAAATTGCTTTGAAATTTCAATGTGTGTTGATATTTTCAACTATTAAAAAACTATGGTTCTTCTATACAGGGTGTCCCACAAGTGTTTCATTATATTTCAGTGGGTAATAGTACATTGAAAAATAATATGACACCTTATATAAACCATATTCCAATAATGCTTCATTAAGAAGATACAGGGTGTTAAACTTAAAACACACCTGGAATATTTCAACGTATCAGAGTATCAATGAACAGGCGAGCTCAATTATGTATTGAACAAAATGGCCACCAATTTGAACAATTTCTATAATGTTATAGCAAATTAATAATATTTAAAACAAACTTAATATTATTAAAACCATTTAGAGAATATCGTGCATATAGACGGTATTCAATTTTTTACTGGCAAACGATACGTCGGACGAAAAAGAGTCAAGTGAGCATTTTTCTTCTAAATGAAATTAAACTTCTAAAAATAATTTTTATTTTGATAAAAAGCAGTGGCGCACCATGTTTTTCTTTAAAAATGTGCTGAGAGGTGTCCGTACGCACGTCACTGGTGAAACGAAAAATAGCCCTTTTGCATAAATAAATGCGTCTACATTAACTCTCAAAACATGCCAAATTTCACTTACATATCTCAAACGGTTTTGAATATATCAATAAAAGTTAGATTTTTTAAGTAAAGTTTAACACCCTGTATCTTCTTAATGAAGCATTATTGGAATATGGTTTATATAGAGAGTCATATTATTTTTCAATGTACTATTACCCACTGAAATATAATGAAACACTTGTGGGACACCCTGTATATGAGGTTCTCGTAAAGTTACAGTAAATTTTCGGATCTCATTCAAGATTTTAAAAACTAAACAATAGAATATCACACAAGTTGTCAGACAACCCCATTATTATGTGTATAGTCTCTTAAAAGAAATCAATTACAAATGTTTAAATTTATATATATTTTCAAGTGTCAATGATACGAAAAGGATACAAAATCTGCTGGATTTGATCATACTTATTTAGAAATGAAACGTATACTGGAATCAACGTCTTTTGGTATGTAACTAATTCCCAGAAATATATTTAAATTTCTTTGAAACGATAGTATAATACCGCAAACCTAGAAGATTGCAATTTGACCTCGAGATTGGCAGAAACAGTGGAAGTTTTAGCAAAATTTATTGCAATGGTAAAATCAAAGGTCAGTAGTAGGAATCGCTGTCTTATCATACAATAACAAATCAAGATTTTGACAAATGTAATTATTAAGAAAATTTGCAAACGATTTTGTTAGCTATGCGCTTTTCACTATGTAAATATAACAGAAAGTTACTTGAATATGGCTAAAATTTGAAAAATCTCCAAGCAATACTGAATGCGACAACTTATAAACAATTTAATACTTGGTAGATAAAAGCGTATTTTTAGTGCTGACCTTTTATGGTTCAACAATCCATTAGGTAGAAGAAATCCATGACCGATATTAGTTACAATTAGATCTCCAATTTAAACTGTTTACGTCAATTGAGAAAATGACTTAAATAAATTCCCACTTAAGGGTATACTTACCGTCGTAATTCCACTGCTCAAGATTTGGTTTTTCGCAGGGTATTGACTTGTAGCTCAAAGCCAATGCTTCCCTGGACTTGAAACTCACGGGGTCGGTGATGGCTTTTACACAATTCAAATTTCCTAGTTTTACGGCAAGGTGTAGAGGCGAATTACCCTAAAATAGAAAAAGTATTGTATATAAATTAGTTCCCATATGAGAAAACTTTCTTTTCTTATTATTGCTCCGCTTTGGGCGGTTGACAAGTACAAGTTTTGTAATAGTGAGTTAAATAAGCAGAACTGAATAATTAAAACAAAAACATTATTAATTATGTAAGTTTTTATGTGGTGATCATGGTTTGTTGGTACATCATGGCGGGAGCTTGTCGACCGCAATTACGGGACTCCCCAATGGAACTCCCGTATATTTACGACGGGTGTTAAGAGTTCTGTTTTGTAGAATACCCAAATTTACACTTGGAAGGTCAAAGAACTAAAAGTCCCTTATGCGATAAATGTGTCTCATTGATTTGGTTCATACTCATCACACAAACAGAAGCTGCCAGAAAAAATAAATTTTGAAAATCAACTTTTTCGTATGGTGGATACCGTGTCTCAGCGGCTAAAAGATATGGATGAAATAATTAAAAACAGGAATAAATAGGGTACATAACTTCGCTATATCGGCACATCCGAAGGAAATGGGCGTTCTTGTGATAGAGATATATATATTTTTTATTTTTAATCTTAACGGTTAAACAATTATTTTATAAAAATCTTTGACTTAGTCGTTTGGGTGACTATGAAATCTTTACAGTCTGTAATTCTTGTTTAATAAATAATAACCATCTTTATTCACCCGGTGAATGGGCTATCGGCCCCTTGGCCTTTCTGCCAATTCTTGTTTATTTGCTTTGTATAACGAATATTTGATATTTTCGCAAATTCTAGTGTAAAAAACGTTTCAGAATAATTACCTCTGAACTTCTAGGGCATGGTCGAGCACCAGCTATAATCAACCATCTGGCCACAAGGTATTGTCCAGTTCCGACAGCTAAATGAAGAGGGGTGTGCGAAGCATCATTGCGAGTGTCCAGCAAACTGGGATGGGGTGCGACTCGAATCAAAGCTAAAGCTACCTCAGCAAATCTATGTAGAATTGCTTTGTGCAGATCACTGAAACATCAAATATTACTTTAATCAATCTCTTACGGTTATAACTATAATTTTTGAATAAACAAAATGATTGTGTGTCCCTCGTATCGATATAACCGTAGTGTCGTAAACTGGGTAAATCCAACTTGCTTTCAAATTTTACACAATGGATATCTCACATTTAAAAATTTCAACAACCGTTCGTTGACTAAATTCGAGGCTAAATTAATGGCGGGAATTCCAACAAACTCAAGCTGATTTCTCACGAAATGCGAAACGACCACCAGGATGTCAGACAGGGGGCAATTAATTATTATGTTTGTACTTCTTATGTGTAGTTGCAATAATGAAAGTGGTGAAAGCTTCGGAAAAGTACCGGAAAAAATATCATAGAAGAATGATGGGATATTCTCATTGCCGTAAAAAAAATGAAAATCAAGTAGATATTTATTTCAATGTTTTTTTTAAGTAGAAAGGACCAGGAACAATGTCTTCATTTCATCGTTTTTCATATTGACGAAAAGTAGAATTTAAAAATTGTGCTTCTGTGTGTTGGGAAGTGCAGTCGGGGAAGTGTTTATTCAGATTTTGGCCAATTTTGAAAAAAGCAACTTTGATATTTTTCATGAATTATGAGTGTTAAACATAGCTCTGAATGATGTTTAAAAGCCTCAAAACTTTACTTCTAAATTGTACAAATATGTGTGTTACAGAAATAATGACCTATTATAGTTATCATTGCTCATTATTACTACTCACCTAAGGGCACACAAAGTTGTTCATAGATTAAGATTACTATTATTTGATCAGAGACATTTTGGGTTACGGTATATACAGGGTGTATCATAAATAAGCACGTTAATTTTAACTGGTGGTAGAATTTTTCGAAACCAATTGTTTTCCTTAATACATTTTTTCGATAGCCCCTTATTATCAAGATACAATTATACATAATATTGGACAAATTTCACTACGCAGCACTGACTTAGTCGAATGAACGATATACACATTCCAAAAACAATCGCAAAAAACGTTGGCAAGTTTTTTTACCCACACGGAATTCCGAACGTCTGAAATGTTTACGATTTTTGCTGATTTAGTTTTTAAATTATAATACAATTTTTACCTATGAAGTAACTTCATATTGTCGAACAACTAGTTTCGTGTTATTAAAAAAAAGGCACATCAAGCAAAAACAGGAGATTTTCATGTTATTTCATTCATAAAAGGCGATCGAAATAACCATCATCATTTTCAAAACAACGCTGCAACAGTCGACGAAATGATTTATCAACTCTTTGCAACATTATTGGGTTATTTCGAAGAGATATTGCAACATTTTCTACACGTTCTTCCAATCCTTCGATTATGTTTATTGGAGTAGCATAAACTACACTTTTCACGCACACAGGAAAAAATCACGCGGGTTTAGATTCGGAGATTTGGCGGGCCAACTTATAGCGCCATTTCGTCCTCTCTATCATTTTGGAAAATTTTCATTTAGCCAATTTTGCTTCGCTCGTGAGTCATGGCAGGGTGTCCCGTTCAGGAGAAAGCACATGTTGGCTCGAATGTTCAGTGGCAAATTTTCCAGTAAATCGGACAAAACATCTGTTGTGAAAATTTTTGCCCATTTAGCCGTCTAGACATTACGAGAGGTACGATAAGTAGGCCATTTATTATACATGTATATGAGTGCTGTTCATATTCCATAATTCCAAATCTTTCCTGAAAATTGTTTGGTCGGATAGTATGAGGATTTTTCTCTGCCCAGATATGCGTATTGTGCACGTTGAAGATGTCTTCTCGATTAAATCCAGCTTAATCAATTGAAAACAAAAATTATGTAAAGTTTAGTTATTCATGCATTTTAGCAAGAGTCCATTCACAGAATTGACGTCTTCGTGGCAAATCTTCAGGTTTTAGAAATTGCACTTTTTGCACGTGGTTAGGGTACAGTTGCTGTTGTTTTAATATTCGTAATACTGTAGAATGAGATGTCCTAGATTGAAGTGCCAACGTTCTCGTACTAGCTTTTGGTCGGAGTACAACAACATTTTCAAGAATTTCTTGCTCAAGACTTGCCATCCTGTGGGAACGTCATCTCCCACGTTAATGGGCTACCGGTTTAAACGTGCCGTACTCCCGAAAATATTGGATAGCATGCATAACAGTGCGTTTTTTTAGGAGTTTGACGCATCGGAACCTTGTGTAAATAGATCATGCGAGCTTCAGCACGTTTTCACTCGAGGCACTATTTGCCAAAACCATATTTGTGTATTCACTATTTGAAAAATGAACTATTTTTAACAAATTTATCTGGCTTTATTGTCGAAACAACGAACGTAAACGTTAACCGATCGCAGTACCAAAGAAATTTTATTTGTTGACGAAGGTACGCGTATTAGCAGGTCAATCTCCGGCCCTTTTTTCTGGAAAATAGTTTTAATTCACTAACACGAATCATTGGCGCATCATGAATTTTAAGGAGGGAAACGTAAAAATAAAAAAGTGATTTTCGAAGAAAACGATACATACAAAAAATGTTGCTCTTAACGAGATCCATCATTGGTTTAGATCAATATACTTATTTCTGATAAACTACCGTATAGTAAAGAATATACACTTATAAAATTACATTTTTAACGTAAAACCTTGAAAAAGGTGTTTTAAAAATACATGGAAAACTAATGGTTCAACAAAAAATCAATACAAAATGTTATTTTTTAAGGCTTATGTAATATTTTTACAGTTTTTTTTCGATGTTTAGTTTCTGATGTATTGGCCCTAAGTTAATTTTTTTTTAATACAGACTAGATTTTTTGTCGTATTTTGTTAGCGACTTTTATGTTCAATTCAATAATCTATAGCAAGATTGAACGTTCCGACGATTTTCTTTTTTGTTAGTTCTTTAAAGATTTTTTTTCTGAGCAATATGACATATTGGGATAACGTACTATAATATGCACTTAAACAGTCTGATAATTGAAGCGTGAATGAGGAAAGTCTGAAATTGAAAGTAAGGTCTGTATCTCCGAAACTAAATAACAAAAAGAAAATTAATTAGTTTCAGCTTGTGCCACAAAAAAAATTATAAAATTCCAATTTAATATATTTTTATTCATCCGCATATTTTAGAGTTATTCTGAGAAAAAAACCGTTTTTCCAAATTGTCATTTTTGCTAAATATTTCGTAAATCAATTGAAGTTCGACAATACCGTTTTTTAATCTTAGTTTACCATCAAATTTAGCAAGTTTCGTCTCATTTAACTGACTTAACTCTAACGGATGAGAAGACAGCAATAGCGGGTAATATTAACTGTCCTCCCTGTAAAACTAAAGTACATACACATATATGTATATATTTACCGTAGGAGTAGTGATACGGTATATTTACCGGGTACGGTTTATATGGTAAAACATAATCGAGAAACACGTTAAGAAAATATTTTGGACTCTCATATGAACGAATTGAGACTCTCTTCTATTCTAATCTCAATGAAATTATATTTTTATATATTATATTATTTGTTATTATATTTTTTAGTTTGCTAGGATTTTTGTGTCTCATAAATTGAAAACCTGTTTAAGGTGTAACCTTGTATAATTACAATATTGAGGAAGAGAATGTGGTTTACTTATGAAAGGATAAACGTAATTTCCATTTCCTATTTCCTAAAAGAATATATGTATGTATGTATGTATGTATGTATATATAGTGTTTGCTTTTGCTTGGTTTGAAGGCAAACAACCACTTATAGAATTTTCAATTGGATTAAAATTTAATGAAAGCGAAGAATGTGTGGTACCTTGAAAAGTAAGCAAATAAACATTAAAATGTCTTTTGGCCAGTAATAAGGATGTTATGAGGAATGCACTAGAGGTTAGGATGATCTACTGGTTCTGGTTGTCTCCAGTTTATGGACTGGAGTTATCACATACAAAAAAAGTACTGCTCATAATTTCACGTAATTGGAGTTTATAAAAGTTAAGTTGGAACCTAAGCTGCTGTTATGTTGGCCATTTGTAATAACTGGCAAAGTTCGGCGCGAGACAAGGTCTTCAGTTTTGGAGCAAACAAACCAGAGTTACTCTCTTTAGCCTCATCACTAATCGGTATATACATAGATTCGAACTCAGATGGAAGTGCCCGTGAGACATATTTCATTCATTTGTAAAAGAGGGCTCTCGTAATTGTCCAATTTAAATCATATTTTATCAAGCTTTGAAGCAAATTTGTTCTTTCATGAATTTTCTCAAATCCTAGAGAAATAAATGTCTGTATTAATCAAAAATGAGAAGTTCCTTTTAAAATCGAAAACTTGAATACTTTTCGGCATTTACTACATATGTGTTTAAATGAAATTAGAGATGACATTATTTAAAGAAGTTTTGAATGTCCTAAAGGGTTTTTCAGTGTTCTTGATTCCGTCCAATTATTCAAAGCTTTATTCCAGCAGGATGGAAGCCTAATTTTGTATCGTCAGATATAGCCAGAAATAACTGCAAAAAGTTCTAACTAGTAGGCATTTCAGGCATATGTGTGAAGCTTTTTGATTATCTGAAACTAGCTTATCTTTCTGTTGGAACAGAGCTGACAATTGTTGATGGGTCAGTTGAGTGGTACTAGTATAGCACTAGAATCCATTATCTCCTTATTTCAGGCACTTATCATGCATAAAGGATATTAAAGGGAATATCAAACACTAAAGGCGAAATTTTGTGAATTTGTGTCGTAATCCACCTATTGCTTTGGCTGAAGGGATGCTATCTGTTATCACAGATGAAGAGTTAAACCTATCCACTACCAATTCTGATATGATTTTGGAACTTAATCCTGAATTGGTTTTCACTGAACTCTAAAAGAATTACCGCGATATGATTTCAAATTTTCAAACTCAATACCAACATTCCTCAAATGTAGAGAATGGCAAACTCCAGAACCTTAGTTAGCTCTCCTGTGACACTCTTCCCAATTAACAACGAATTTGATAAATGGAGACTAACCAAAGCTATTAATCATCAAAATTACCCTTTATGCTGTCGAATTTAAGCAGTTTATAACAATGACACGAGGATCAGCGTATCTCAATTCTTTTCTAAGAAAACTTTCTATAAATAGGTAAACTATTGAGCTATTCTATTGATACCAAATTTAGAAACATGCATCATCGATAACTCAACGAAAAAATATATTCTTGAAAAAACTTACGTATTTCCATCTTCATCTTGCTTGAAGTAGATTTGCCAAGGCACATCATCTGCGGTTTTCTTGAGTTCCACAGGTGACGGAGCGACAACTTTGGCTTGGTTGAGGTCGTTCAATTCCAAATTCAGCTTGGATATTTTCTCGCTCAAACTGAGTTCGTTAGTCATATACACCCCGCTGTCGATATGCATCGATGAACCGGTCTTCTTGTTGCTATCCTCAATAATACCCGAATCCACCTGATGACTGCTGGGGTACGGTATCTGATCCGGAAGAATTTCCTCGGAAATTTCCTGTGACAGCATCAGATTTCCGCTGGAAATGAAACCACTGTCGGCCCTGGAGTCGGTAAGCTCGGATTTCTCATTCTCGGTCAGTTTTCCAGCATCTGGAACATTAGAGGAAGGCTCTTGAATTCGCGACATTTTGCCAAAGCCACACGCTGGGTCGATTTGGTCTAGGATAGAATGCGGGTCGCGGGAATGTTACTCGATTACGCGAATGGCGGTAAAATATTCGTATTCGGGCGGTAAACAAGCTGTCGGCGATCTTTTGAAAGCATTCGGATTTCAAAATATGTCGAAAAAAGTCGTTTGCTCGGACACGCAACACCACAAAGAGCTGAAACGTTAATGAAAGAACTGCAAGTCGAATATCGGAATCGGGGGAGATTCGAGAATGGAAGTAGATGCGCAAACATTGGAAAACAACGTGACTAAATGTGTCGTTCTACGCGCAATTATGGGAATCCCGAAACATGCGCATATAGAAAGCAAGAAAGCGGTGTTGCCGCGAAGCTCCTAAAATCCCCCGTCATGAGCGCTCTCTAATAATTTGCAATTCGCTGTTTACAGGTGAAATGTGTCAAAGTCAAAGCTAAATTGAAGGTCTAACTGATTCATGCGTTGTTTACTAAATAAAATGTATTTGAAAACGCCTTTGAAGAGTTCCTTTTTGATAGGTATTCCTTTTAGTAAGTACTAATAATGTCACCTTATGACACAGGACTTGAGTAACTTGGTCACTTATAAGTGAGAAACTTAAGTATTAAATGAGGCAGTAGTGATGTGGAATATATTTAAGCATGGGGCCTGTTTCAAACAGACAGGTAACCCAATTCCGGACAGATTGAAATGTGCGCTGAATACTAATCAGCACTCCTTTCATATATTTCTGACTTCTTCAGATCATCCGGAATTGGCCTTCTTTCCTGTTGAAATTTGAAACGGAGCTAGGCGAACGAGGTCGTAAGCAGTAATGCAAACACTCCACTGTGTAATAAAGCCGCAACGCCATACATATATGTATGCATATGGATACTCTCATATTATTCGCAGGCGAAAGTCTAAATGTGGTGAATGGGGGTAAATTTCATTGCTCAGTAAAACAAATATCTAAACCAAGAAAAAACTATAGTTTTCTAAATTATAAGATACGGGTGGAACACTAAATACAAGATTTGAAAATTGAGTTAATATCTGAAAAACTATCAAAAAATTAAATGTATGTAATGTAATGACTGAAGAAATTAGGAACTTACAGCAGCACACTTAACAAGGAAACTTTATGAATGCATTAGTTTCATAAATATTTTTAGATTTCACAACTATTTGCATATTAGAAACTTATCACTTATCAACTGAAATTACCGTAAAAGAAAAAAAGTATCTGAAAATGAATTAATCAATCATTTTAGTTCAGTACCGCCGAAAAGTAAAATTTTCTTTTTGAATGTCCCAGATGTGTTTTTAACATGTTTTAGCGATTTTTAGGCTCTTTACATCAACGTCTTGCTCTAAAATCTCTTCACTCTTGCTTCAAAGTCACGCCAATCACAAAGACTTTTCTCTGACTCATTAGAAGAGCTACAGATGCTAAAAATTGTCGTTACATCCCCAAATTTTTCAAATATGTCAAAATGATATCCAGGGTTTTTCTCAAAGTTTCACCGTAACTATTTTAACAACTTAAAACTTCTCCACATCTACAATTTTATTCCAAAGTTTTTAATACTTCACAACTGCCTATAGGATTTCACCCAATATGCACTCATTGTACTGATTTGAAAACATTTCGCTAATTTAAAGCGGTTCAAAATATTTTTAAAAAGCTAAATATTCCCTACATTTTTATCAGATTTCGAAAGAGATTCACGTCGGTTCGTTCGTGCAGTTTAAAATTATGAGGATCATATTTTTCTAATCAAATCAGTTCGAGTTTCTTCTAAATTTACTTAAAATTTTTCATAAGATGCATTAAACTTATTTGAAAATGAATAAAAATTTCTCTTCAGTATTAAGTCAGCGGGTTATCGAAAAATTAGTTCATTTTGCTGTTGATGTTTTTAATTGAAGCTCCATTTATTTCAAGAAATTTGTTCGCTTTATTTCGTTTGATTGAATTTTTCTATTCCCGTGTCTCAGTTATCTATAATTTTCTTAGAATTCTAACTTTAAGCTACATCTTGCCAAACTGTACCAAACATCTATTCGGTCATAATAGGTCAGTTTGTACAAGGTCCGCACTACTCGTATTTATCAATATGTGTTTTTGCACCTATTCGTTTTTTAAATGGGAATTAAGTAAAATAATATTATTTAGTTTTTGTGCTGCTTTAAAATTTGTAATGTATTGAAAAATACTTCATCCAAACAAATCCTTAGGTATTTCCTTAAATCCAGAAACATTTAACATATGTGTGTGGCAGCAGGTACTGTAAAAATCATATTATACTAAAAATGGGTGATTGTGTAATGTTATCTTTGGAAACCCATTTTGAAAATACATAGCGGCAAAGTATATAATGAAATTTCATCTATGCTTTTTTTAAAATTGCATTATTATCTTCCTTTTCATGGGGTTCTATTAACGCACATGACCTAGAAATGATGCCTTTAATACCGTACTAATAGTTGAAATTACCTACATGATGGCAAATTCCAATCATTTATTGTCTGAACAAAAAACCGAGCAAGCCAAAAATTCCGTTAATGAGAGCTCGCACAAACGTGATTATAATGTTCGTTCTAAAAACTTTTGACTGCTTAATATAGTAGAAACCTTTTTTAATATCTGGTAATTCCGATGGATTTGGGAATTATTAATTAAATTTTTGTATATGATCTGGAATTTCAAGTTTTTTGACTGAAATCTCAAGTTTAACAAAGTTGCTTCTCGCATATGGGAAATAAATACATATGACGTATGCTAGGTAAACAATTGGGCACATAAATTTTCTTTGGATGATAGAAGAATTTAATTTCGCAATTGAGTACAACCTCCTTAACTTGAAATAATTATTGCATCGAGTCATTCGGATTAGTAAATAGTTCAGATGATAGAAAAAACACATAAAATGTCAATGTAGGCACAAATACATAAAAAAATGTTTGTTTACATAGTTTAGTTACTTAGTTTCCATAGTAAAAATAATGAGTTTACCACCAGCAGGCGTTGGTATATTTTTTTGGCCTGGAAAGTAAAAATAACGCTGAATGTAAATTTTTTGCCGAAATTAAATTTAAAAAACATTTATGTAAAATATCGCAATTTTTTAATAGAATACGTAAAATAATATGTGCGTGAAATATTCTATGTACCACAGGCCGAAAGAAGGACTATTCCTTTGACGAAATAAAGGCCATCTCGTATCAGAGCTCAAACTTCGCCTGGGGACGGAATAACGTAAAACACGTAAATAACTATTAAAAATGCGTACGTTAACACATAATATACATATGTATGTCGGAATAACATTCGGAAAATTCTCCATAGGTAATAAATACTATTGTATTTTAAAATATCGAACGAATTTACTACTACTCGACTGCACCTCCACCTTTTCATATCTTGACTGTGTATTTTTCGCTCCTGCCTTTCTTTCTCCATTCCCAAGGCATACCTTAGCCCCAAACGGAATTCCCCAACACTTCATCATTTAGTAGCGGCAGTAGTAGTAGTAGTAGTAGTAGTAACCTCGTTTGAAGTATTTCATCCCTAGCACTATCAGTTTGCCCGTCATAATTCTGTTACTGACTCTAATACCATAATAGTAGAACTTATATATTACTAAGTCTCCGGTATATACATATATTTTCTTTGGGGTCATGTGAAAGGGTTTAGTGTACACGAAACCAGTAATAAATGTTGAAGAATTATGTGAGAGAATTTTCAATGCTTTTGATGTGATTCGGAATACCCCAGGAATGTTCCAAAGGGTACAACAACACTTGTTACGACGGTGCAATTTATGTATTGACCAACACGGTCGTCACTTTGAACATTTATTGTAATATTAGTGTTTATTTTATTGTAATTAGATAGCATTAAAAGCAATGATAGAAAAACTTCAGATTTTTTTTAAAGCGTTTAAAGTCGATATGACAATAATTGTCATTTTTCTGGGCAACCGTTCACTTTAGAGTATTTTACTAAAAGCAACTTTTTTATGCAGAATTGACAGTTCTTTAATATTCTTGAATTCTCTTTTACCGATAAATCAAAATTTAAAAAAGTTTTGGATGAAAATATGTAATGATACGATGATATGTATAACTGGCGCCCTCTATTGTGTACAAAATTTTAATTATCCCCATCAAAATTTCATTTCAGTTATAAAATAAACTAAAAAAAAGAAAAAAAAGTCGAATTTTAATACCCGGTATCTCAGAAATGGCGGGTCTTAAGACAATCTTTTATTAAGTAAACTATATTTATTTTTCGATAATCTGTTACCTCTATCGATTTGTCACCATAATTCTGAAACATCTTGTATATATATACTAAGTGATAAAAGTTGTAGATATATAAAAAAAAATTCCGTAAAATGTTCAAAATCGAACTTTTATATATTAAGTATACACGAAGTTACTGCGATCGTGTCATATCCTTTGAGAGTAAACTTCTCACTATAAGTGATGAAAATTCTATATAACAAAATGTTCGAGAACGTCTCATTTCCATAATACACGGTTTAATGTTAAAATTGTAATTCAATTTTTTTAAATTAATTTAGCAAAAACAAACCTCTTCAACCCAAATTTGGCGTTTAATATTTTTGAGATTGAAAAATTCAAATCTTAGAATCTGAAGCACCGATTATTGAAACGTTGTGTTTAATACTTTGCATACGTTTAAAGGACCAAAATTAATCTATGATTTATGTGTTTAGGTTTTTGAAATAGTCAAAATGAGCGAAATGTGGTCGATTAGTAATGGTGAATATTTCAGGCCGAATCGTCACTGGATAAGTAAACATTTACAACAACTTCAAGATGTCGAAGAAACCAATTATAATGAAATAATTATTGTTTACAGTATAAGTTGTGCTGCAGCGCACTTTGACCTGAGACCGGACATATCAAAACGTAGCTATCTGAGTATTTTAACTGAACGTTCCCGTAATTTTATAAGCCAAATTTGATTCATAAAAACATCAAAAATGCTCCGAAAAAAAGTTCAGAAAAAAAAAACGAACTGTACTTACATAGATCCATTAAATACGTGAGAATTCTTGAAATCGCAACTTAGATTCCTTGACACGTGTAACCAAAGAAACGAGCAGGAAAGAAGTGTGAAAATGTCCACTAAAATTTCTTCCAAACTAAATCACTTGGACATGGTCAGCAATAATGCGAAATTGAAGCCAACTTCCGACAAACCAAAATTTACTTTAACACACTTAGAATGGTTACTACGCGATACACTATAGCGTAAACGTTGAAGGGATCGGGTGAGGATTGAAAACTATCACAACCCCGAAAGTTTATCGTCCAACTGGTACCTACGACCGTACCACATGTTAAGAAATTTATTATATTATATAAATTTAGAAATTAAATATATTATATAATTAAAAAGTGCAAAACTTGCATAAAATATGTCTAAATTAAGGAATTTTGATGGATATGTTGATGCGTGTGTTAGGACCCTTCGGTCTTCCTCATCCTCCTCGTTACATCAAAATGTTTACCTTTTTCATAGGATTTCGCTTTTAATTGTTAAACTTTGTTTTCTTCATGTCGGTTTTCTCCATCATACTTAAATTATTAATCCTGGATAGACGAAGTATAATTCATAGAATTGATTGATTCGCTATAATACAAATATAAAAATTTGTAAAGTACCTGTGTATCAAATCAACCTCATCTGGCTTCAAAACAACTGGAATTCCCATCATTTTAGTTTTAATACCGATAACTACATATACATATAACAACAATAAAAACCATAAAATCAACCTTTGTCGTACCACTTTGCGAGATAGTTGGCTGCCGTCGATTTGGGACAAACTAGTGGAATTTATAAATTATACCGCACAGCAAATTTTATGTACCATACGTGCTTACGTGCCTTATAGGCCTAATCGTAGGCTTGAAAGATGGGATTTTCCCAATTAACAGATTTATTGAAGTCTTGCCTGGAAAAGTTAATACTTTGAATTGTTTTAGCAGTAATGTAATTCATTTTTGATTCCATAATGTTTGAAACAGAAAATAGGATATTTAGGAGCAATTAAACTTAGATACTTTAACGGAAAGTACTCTGTGTCAATTAATGTAGCCCAAGTGCGGTCGATAACGTATTTCGAACAATATCGCTATGATAATAACATCGCCTAAAAACTATCATCGTATTTGTACGTACCGTACAAGACATTAAAATTAATTTTTTAATTTGAAATCTATCATGATCTGATAACAGCATGCGAATCAATGTGTATTTTTCGTGAATTTCTTATGAGCCATTATGCCTGATAACTATCCAGTAGTTCTGAACTACCTGCCTTTTTAAGTTAAGGTGAAGGTCCATGTTTTTCCATTGATCCATGGACTGTTGATGGTTTGAACTAACGAAATTTCCCTATAAATGTCTTACCAGACATTATAACGGTACAATTCTAGTACCCTAAAGTAGGGCTTCTCGCAACCTGTAGCAGCTACCGGAAATCTTGTTTGTGACCATCGGGTTTCTAAGATGTTAGAATTCCCCATAAATATTGGAAGGGAATTAAAAACCCATATATTTGTCTTGGTATCCATTTCGCGTCAACTAATAAAGCTGAAAATTGCCAGGCGTTCATGGCTTTATTACAATGAATTAAAATCCTTCATGCAGATTGTACTATGGGGATTTCTAAAATTTCTAGTGACGTGTATGTATTATGAAAAGCAATGGAAGACAGTGATAAAGTCGACGAGGAATAGGTCAAATAAATATATTTTGCTTGGCTGAATTGTAAATTAATGCGCTCATGAGGAACACACGTTTATCGAAGTTTTTCAAAATTGTTTATATTTCTTTTAAACATACATATTTAGATTATTTTGTTAATTCACGCCCATCGTAGTAAACCTAACTTCGAAAGGGATGTAATAACACACAATAATACCATTTTTAGCGACAGCGCGAAGTTTAAAGAATTTAGGCGTAATTAGCGAAATCTGGATTTTAAGCATTACGCCAAATGCTTAAAATCCAAAGCTGCTTTTTAGAGAGCTAGAATGTGGATTGCTGCAACATCATTTACCAATTCTTAAAAAAACCGTACTTTAGAGCAAATTTCGTCGTTATCTTCGGCGCGTTGGGCTTTCCATTTCTTTCACCTTGGCCGTAAATTCCATCGCGGGCATTCATCATCATCCATCATGATCTATTCGAAGCATTCATTGTCGCATTCATTCGTTCACGGTTCGAGGAAAACCCACATGTCGATTTCGTCACCATCCGATGGAAAGAAGAGGTTTGCATCGCGAAAAACTTTCATTGAAATCTATTACCTTGAATTTGTTCAGAGATTATAGGTAGTATTGTTAATGCAGGTAATGGCCTATGAAACAGGGTCGAACTCGTTATTTTTGGTAGATGCAGGTATTGCAAATTTGTTGTTGCAATGAAATCAATAACGAGAAACTAAGCAGTGCAAGTTCATGTAATATGTATCTAAAGATGACGCCAGGCGCCAAACGTTGATAAGCTCTGGTAATTACGAGGTGTAAGTACAATGATTTTTCCCAGAAATTGCGTAAGTTATTTGGGAAAGGAGACTTGATGTAAATAATGGATAAGAATCGTATTAACCTGTAACTGGCGTCATTGAAGTTTCCAAAAAATAATCAGGAAAATCTGAAAAAAAGATATGAAATAATATACTGATATAGATGCCTACAATCAAGTGTATAACTGAAGAGGATTTCTAAAAATCACTAATGAGTCACTAAACGATTTTTAAATTCCATGTTTTCCTGATAACCTATTTACCTACTAAGTCTCAAGAAACGAACCCACCTACTAAATATCCCTAGATTATTGAATAATTCAATAGCATACCTAGTTCGTTATTTGAATGCTTAGAGAATAGCAAAATGAACGTGTATTTTTAATAAAACTTGGAAGAAGAGGTTATCATGTACGTCATTTGACGACATTTATTCGCCCAGGGAGATGATAATTCATCCATATGAAAAAAACACATCAATAAACGTTGTTGCTCATCAAAAAAGTTCACTGTTAGTGCACCTTGACTCTTGATTTATTTATTAAATTACTCCATAAATCTATTAATTACTTATGATGTTCCGGGACAAAGACCACCACTAAATAACTTACAAATCATATTCCCAGAAAAACCTGCCATATGAATAACTACTGAAATTGTTTCCAGATAACCCGGACCCGCCAAGCGCGGTAAGGATAAACCCGCAGTAACAAAGAATAGCATACCTTCATTCACATATCAGTCTTCGTTAATAGGTTTTTTAAAATGTATTTAATAGATAATTTTATACTTTAATGACGCATCTCTCAAATATCTATCTGATCACGGAAAAAATCCGAGTAAGTAAACATATCGTAATACCTGCAATACTATTCTAATCATTTCAGTATATAAAGTCATTACATAAATTTACTAAGATTTAGACATTTTTGCCTTATTTTAGGATGTAACCTATATATTTTGCAAAATGTTTAAAATACACTCACATTCATATCAAATATACCACCTAGATTTTCGATGGGTGATAGGTCTGGTGACCATGCAGTCCAAAGCAGCATTTTTGATTGTGGTTGTTTCAGGTACCTCCGAGTAATGTTCGCAGTATACGGCCTGACCGAAACGCTAATCATTTGATACTCTATGATGAAGCATTATTTTGTCAAAATTACAAGATTTAATTATTATTATTATTGGGTGGAGAATTTCATGTCGTACTCAGTATGCATGAAGCACTTTTTTGTCCTACCAAGATATCTGGTTCTGACCAGAATTTGGGTCTCATTAATTTAGCGGTAAACCAAGACGCAAACCGAATACAGTTAATTAATTCAGTAATTGAGTTCTTTTCTTCAAGATATAACAGTTTTCACTAATTAATCGTTAAGATGCTTCAGATTTAATGTGAATTTGTCAGATAAAAAATACGTACATTGTAAAAATTTGTAGAAAAAATTCTACTTTTAAGAGATTCTCTGATGGATTTCATCTGGGAAATCCAGGATTCCTACAATGAAAATTTGTAACTTTTAAGAGGTTCTAAGAAATTCCTCAGGAAATTTCGGTGATTCCTAAGTTGACTTATGTATGGGAAATTCTCTATTATATTTAGGCCAATTACTACTTTAGATTTCCATGTGAAAAAGTCAATCGGCTGATTATGATGTTTTTTAATGCTGGCTATGACGCTGTTAAATAAGTGTTTGCAAAATATTAAAAAAAAACATTTTCAGCGCCAATACAGAAAATAAACTGCTCGTCGAGGAAGGTACACAAAACTGAAAAAATGACATATTTTAAAATTTTTATTAATACCTCATCAGGGAATTTTGTTTCCTGTGGGATTTTTGGAAATATATGCTATCCAGACACCTTTACGTGCCTCCAAAAATCCTATTTTGACAGTTTCAGAAGAACACCTCAGGGAAAACCAGTCAGAACCTTAATTGGAAATTTTAAGAGAATCTCTCTGGGTATTTTTCTTTGTCACGAAATATTTAGAATCCAGTTTGACAATTAAAATGCGGTTACATAAATATTAGAAAAATTAATCCCCAAAAGTCTCTAATATATTTTTGATTTTAAAGTTTTCTCAGCGATTTAATACATATTTATTTTGTACATGCATGCAGACATAAGTCGTGAATTGTCAAAATTCAGGCAATTTTGATAACCAAATTTAATTTCTAACTTTTCTATTTCAATTTGAATATGCGCTTCTATCTAGAATTTGGATTTTTTTACCGAGTCCACAGTCAGATTTTGAAAATGGTGAATGAAAGAACTTACGCTTGAGGTAATAACCAGAATCTGTCAATTATTGATTCCTTGAACTCCAATATGAAATAATAGAATTTGGTGTTTTGGATAATAGGAATAGCAGTCTAAGTCGAACACACAACTCAATTACAATTGACGACTTTTTTGTAGTAAAATTGAAACATATAATTGGAGTTTTGCTATTCGGAGTTTGGAAATATTTGAAATCTTGACCCCGATTGGACACCACCGAATTTTAGAGCCTGCCCAGGGTGAGTATTTAAGATAAGGCTTTGTTACATTGTATATCAGTAATACAGAATCCTAGACCTCATTAATAATTAATTACGTATTTTGTATTTACTTTAGGAACTTATTTGTTAATGTAGTAATGTTAGAAAAATTTTCCAATTATAAACAGAGGTAGTTTGCATTATTTGGACACGTGGATCAAGTGGGAAATTTTGCCAGTATGTGGTAATTTTGGTAAGTAATAAAAAATAAACATTCCTGTAGGCATATGAGATATAACTCAAATAAACCGATAAAAGTGTGAAAAAAATAGGAGCAATATATCAGTTTAATTAGCTACCAACCACGTCTATCCTATAACGACATTATTATTTGGAAATTCCTTGCACAACCGGGATTAATATAGATTTGTGTATTAAAAATACAAGTTCGTGCGTGCATTTTGTATGAAACTTAGCACTTTAGAAGAAAATTAACACTTTTTCGTTTATTTTCAAGGGGTTGAATAATAACCGTTCCTATAGGCATATGGTGTATTACCGATACAATCCAATAAAACTGTGAGAAAATAGGAGCGCTATATCGATTTAATTAACCATAAAGGCGCCTATCCTATAACGACATTATTATCTGGAAATCCCGTACGTAAACGGGATTAATATAGATTTGCGCATTAAAAATTAAAATGCATGCGTGCATTTTGCACGCAGCTTGGTGTTTAGAACAAATGGACTTTACCCACGACTTTGTTCATGGGGATGATTGGTCATTATGCAAGTGGCAATGCATAAGTTTTTGGCTAATTATAGGTAAAGAGGAAACGCTTGTTTTAGTGAAAAATAATGTACTTTAGGCATAAGAATTTACGTAAATGACAGAAATCAATAACTTTTATCATTATCTTGATATTGTGATCTGAAGTAATGAGAAATTATGTATTATTTGAAAATCTGAATATCTTGAAACCAGCAAAATAAACATTTTTCGAGTGCTATCGTTGCTGGTAAAACCCAAATCTAAGTTCAGATTCTTCTTTTCGAATTTAATAATGAAGTAAAAGGAATCAAAAGTTGCAACCGATTGTTGCGGTTAGTCGTAAAATTATTAACTTGGTCGAATTCTTTAATCACGGGTAGAACTAATTACAATAATCAATATTAATTGTAGTATTATGTGGAGAAATTGTATTTGGGGCGAAGTTAAGATGTGTCGAATTTGTAAATCAAGACGAATTTTTCTCAATTTTAAACTCAAATAGGTGGGTACTTACAATTCTCAAAAAATGCACTTAGAACTCGTCGCAACAGATCACTACGAGACATTTGGCAGTCAAATTTTCGCGTCAAATCACAAATAAAAAGAGTAAAAGTTTGGTAATGAATTATGAATAAAAAGCCTCCAAAACTATCGCTGATGAGCAATAATTTATGGTCTTTAATGACAAACGGGTAAAATCCGTTTGTTACAATAAATTGATAAAAACATAATTTCCTTCATAAGGACGAAAACGAGCGAAAAGCTTTCTTCTTTCGTAAAAGTTCACCAAACGCGCGATCCTATTGAACTGAAATGATGGCACCAGATACTCAGGGACGGACCAGCTCGTAAAACCCGGGAAATCCGCACATTCATTTCAGACCGCATCGAAATATAAGCTTAAGTAGTATGTAATTAACATTGGAGAAGGTTTTTATACACATTGGGGTCTAAACCTTATCAGCTTACGTGTCAGAAAAACATGCCCGGGATTATTTCTTTCGGGTTTTACATGTTTACATATGTGCCATGTGAGAGTCCCAAAATCCCGACTCGATTTGATGTTGGGACAGCTTATTTGCTTAGCCTCGTCGATTTTGCTGGTTTGACCCTTCCATCCTGTAACTAAAAGCTATTTAAACAAATCATTTATTAGATAAGATAACGTGTTACATGATGATTTTTTTAATTTATTTAGGTTGGCACACAATATACCTACAACGCGTATCATTGAACGTTATTTCGCTTCTAGCTCTTATTGAGATAATCTCAGACCTGGCAAGGTAGCAGAAGATGATACTGGCATATGTCTTAGGCATGATTGATTTTCGTCGAAGGTTCCGCCACATGGAGAAAAGAAGATTCTTATTTTTTTTACTCAGTTGCAATAATTCAATACAACATATCTCAGTCTTCCATCTCTTTGATATGAATGAGTTGTGTTCCCACGTATGCCAACTTGAGAACCCAACACTCGACTTTCATTCGCGGATCTTTCTGCTATTGCTATCCAAGTTCCCATGTGCCCTCTAAGAGCTGTTGCTACTATAGGCTTTTACACAACTCGCCATATAAAAAATTATGTTCTTTATGAGAAGATAATTTTCTTTTTTTCCCAGAAATCAATCATTGCTAATATATGTCTTCTCTCGCAGTTTTTCCATATTCCTTGATAATAAGAGAACCTTTCATATCTATTTGCCACACTAAGTTGGAATAGAGTACCATTCACGATCATCCACTTCCTTGAGAAGGCCCAAGGCTATGTTCTTCCATTGACACCCATTAGTTGCGGTAAATCGTCTTCCCACGTGCCACCCTACTAGTGATTTCGCTGCAGAATTTGTATTATTTGCAGAATAAAAAATTCCATTCATACTTTGATAACAGGAGGAATTCTCATATCTATTACTATATTAATTTTCTTCTCGTACAAGTCACATTTCTATGTATATATACTTCAAAACTCATATTTTGACTCCCTTGAAGTCTCTTATGTTTTGAAGATGCACTACAAAATAAAACTTTTCTATTAGTACAAGTCACATGTATTGCTACGTGCGGTTTCTCTGGTTATACATACAGTGGTGGCCATAAGTATGGAATATTTTTTGAAACTTTATTTAGCTAAAGGGCCTTTACTTTTTTTCCTTCCATTCTGGTATATTTAAATTGGGATAGGTCAATTCTACATTTTAAACCATGCAGTATTTATAGAATGTTGCTATCAAAAATTTCACCGATAAACAAATTTTTTTAGATGGACAAAAGTATGTAATATCATAGAATTAAATTTATTTTGCATTTAGTATTCAGTATTGAGTGTTACAGTTCGATAAAATTTGAAGCCGAAATGGTAAAAAAAAAATCTTTCGGAAGATCTTCGATCACGAATAAAGGAGATGTCAAATAACGGAGCCAATCAGAAGGACATCGCAAAGACATTTAATGTGAGCCAGGGGTGTGTATCGAAAAATTTGAGGAAGTTTAGGATATTCAACGCCGTAAAAAACCATCCGAAAACAGGACGTCCCAGAAAAACAACAGCCCATACAGAACAACGTGTTAAAATTATATCCTCCAAAGATTCCGAAAAATCATCGCGCTTAATAAAGGAAGAAATTACAACTAATAGTGGTATTGAAATTAGTGATCGTACTGTGAGGCGTCGTCTATGTGATACTGGATTGTTTGGACGATTGGCAGTGAAGAAATCATTAATTTCCAAAAAAAAACCGGAAGGCCAGAATTAAGTTTGCACGCTCACATCTGTTTTGGACACCCGAAAAATGGAATATCGTCCTTTTCATTGACGAAACCAAAATCAAACTGTTTGAATCGAATGGAAAAACTTATGTTCGGCGACCAATAGGGAAGAGATTTGATCCCAAGTACCAAAAGCCCACCGTTAAACATGGCGGTCAGAGTTTAATGGTGTGGGGATCTTTTTCGAGATCTGGAGTTGGTCTATCAGTCAAAATTGATGGAATAATGGATCGGTTTTTATACAAAAATATCCTAGAGCAGCATATGCTTCCATTTGCTGCCACTGGTATGACGGTTCCAACAGGATAATGATCCTAAACATTTTTCGCGGTTGATTAAAAATTGGTTTATTGAAAAGCAGATAGATGTTATAGAATGGCCTTCAAAATCTCCTGATTTAAATCCCATCGAACATCTGTGGGACCATTTGAAACGAAAAATTAGACAAAGACACGTGTCAAATACTGAAGAATTGTGGAGGATTGTACAAGAAGAATGGAAAAACATTTCTTCTTCAACGTGCCAGAATCTAATTGATTCAATGCAGCGGCGATGTCAGGCTGTCCCAGATGCTAAGGAGTATGCCACAAAATATTGAGTTTACTTAAGATGTCCATACTATGATATAAAAAATATTCCATACTTTTGTCCAAATGTAAGTTTTCATTTTCATTTTTCTAAAAAGTTTTTCAATTAGAAATTTTAATTTTATGTTATAATTATGGGAAATTAAATAAAGTCCTTCAAGCATTTGTGTAATTTTTGTTTAATACTTTTTAATAAATATTTTATCAAATTAAAAGAATATTCCATACTTATGGCCACCACTGTACATACATAAAGGGCCAAAAACCCCGCATTAATTCGTTAAAACGGGTCAAACACTGTTTTTAGTTGTGCATTTTTGACGTAACAACCATGTATGCAGGGTTATCCATGTAGTAAATAAATGTACTTATTCATTTTTTTTTTAATTCTTAACATTACACATTTAACATTTCCCAGTCTAAATTCAATTATTTTGTTTTTGATTTGCTGAGTTTCTCAAGTAATTTCATTTTTTAAATCTTCTATATGGTCGGTCTTATTTAAATACACTTTATATTTCAGATAGCTCCATAAAAAATGTCCATATGGGTGCGATCAGGCCACTTTAATTGCCCTCCTCATCTAATCTATCGATTGTATTATCACTACATATATGGGTATGCTACATGAAATATGTTCAGAATTTCTCAAAGCAATCAAAAACGTCATAATATACATGAGAGTCCATAAGAAAAAAATGGAAAAGTATATTTATCTACTACATGTGTAACTCTGTACACACGTCTGTTACGTAAAAAATACACTACTAAAAAGAACATTTCATGAGTTCCAGCATTTTTATGAAAATATTTCCTTCAATTTTTAACAAATTTATGTGGGTCTTTTGCTCTTTTCTGTACATATACATATAACAAGATTTACACTCATTCGGAAAGTTGAAAATTACGTCACCCAGACCCATTTTGTGCATGATCTTTCTGGGGTATTTGGTTGCTTCATCTATTTTTAACCTTTTATGCCTTTTCCTATCCTACTCGTCCAAAAAGCTGGTTTTAGATGTTGTAATAGATCGTTCCTTCTGCAGGCCCGCATCTAGGCATTACTCGGTGTTACCCACTGCAAATCCTGTCTCTCCCTCGTCTGGGGTTCATTTCACGGATTTAAAGGAGGAGGCATCCAGATGGAGGTGTAGAGAGGCCTTTGAATCCGAACTAACTCGAACCAAGTGAATATTACTTAAAAATGTTATGCCATTTCATTGTTTCTCAGTTATGTCGATAACTTTGGGTTTAAGAAATAAGGGAAACAGTCTATATTTCTACCTTCAAAGTGATTTAGTGTCAGAAAACGTCACCGTTCTAATTCAGAAAAAAATCATTGTGATTGACGAACCATCGAAAACAATAATAGAAAATTCATTGTGCATTACTCATACCGACAATTAAAATGAACGAAAGCATTTCACCACTTGGATTTTCCCTTTACAATCAACAATTAATACTGCAAAGAAAAACATAAATATGAATAAATAACAACAATTTTAAATATCCAAGTATAAATATATAATAATTCAGATTTATTAAACCGGAGAATATTGAAGTTGAGGAATTTTAAGAAGATAAACAAGGAAATGTTTATATGTCAGTATCTAAAATAAATATAATCTAAAATATCAATAAACATCTAAAAAAAAGCAAAAGTTTATAATATCTTTGCGTGAGCATTTTAATAAATGAAAAATGATCAATATCAATATTGGTTTTTATCTTTGGAAGTGTGTGACTCACGAAATGGTTTAGGTATCGTTTTTCCATATACATATGTATGAGTACAAAATATATATTTTCATATTTATTGTCTTTAATCTAAATATAGACGAGTTATTAAAAATACGTTAGTTCAAGTTGAATCATAGTAAAAAAATGTTTTCAAACAAACAAAAATTGGTTTTTTTAATATCTAATTTTCGATATTGATGTAAGAGTTGAATAAAAATGATGAATAAAAACAATGTGGAAACTCAATAAACTTCTTAGAATAAACTTTCAAGTGAAAAAAATTGAATCTTGCTTTTTTAGTGATTTTTGCACATTTGTTTGTTAGAAGACATTTCATGTGCTTGAAAATAAATACAGTCCTGAAACATTCCCATGTAATCCAGGGGCTGATATATTAGTGTTACGAACGATAAACTAAAAATCCCCACATTTAATATTGCAAGTCAGGGATAAATATTGACTCTGAAATATGGCTAAAATATTCCTCATTATATCAGTACCACAGGGAACTTATATCATTACTTTAGATTACAGATGTGCTCAGTATCAAGCAAATGTGTTTGCAAAATAACTTAAATATAGACTTTTCTCAGTGAATGGAAAAACCATTGTGCAAGCCATGCAAGAAAAGCGTAGAAACCTTTAACCCGAAAGTAACCACAAGAATGTTAACCATAGTATGTATAAGGGGATCCATGGGTCAACGGGGTTTTCATTTCTTTTGAAATGGATGAATTTATAGTTTCTTTAACTTTGCTTCAACGGTAGTTTCAAAGTTGAGTTTTGGATAAAATCTTAATAACTTTGTATTTCTTCATGATTAATAGTTCTATTCCCAAAATCAAAAAACTATTCCTGTTCCTACTACTAACCTCGGACATGAGCGAATATACATAGTGTCCATTTCTTAACTAAGTAATAAGGAAATTTTATTAATTTATACGACTCCGTTATTAAAATTTAGTGTGAATATTCTACATTTTCCATTCAGTTTTTGTATCTACATGTGGTAGAGTTTCTGATGCTGATGTCCTACCCAAAAGAATTCCCCAAACTGTCAGAGTGTAAGTAAATTCGTAGAAATAACTACTTTGAAGTTGAATAGTACGAAAAAAACGAACATCTTCTGTTTATTAACATTCCTGCGAATGACCCATGTGTTTTTTCCAAAGGACACTGATTTATAATTTAACTACTAATTATTTGTTTGCTGCATGTAATGATAGTTATTACTAAATGGAAATAATCATGTAGCCTTGAGGATAAATATTACTGAAATTCATGCCTCGAAAATTTCCGACGTAAGGAAAAATTCACGATATACGGGGCATTTCAAAGTAGACTCACTATTGGGATCTCGGAAACTACAGGAGATACGTAGACAATTAAATGGGGGCAACATTGTGTAATTTAGTGCTTGACATCAATGGCTGTTTTCAAAACTTGAATTTTCCGAGCACTTTCGAAGATATGCAAAAAAAACTTAAAATTATAGATTTTGTTTTTATTTATTTTTTGTTCCATTTTATAAAGTTCAGAACCACAAGAACATTTTCATTGGTATTTTTCTCGGCGACACGATAAGGTTTTTGGATTTGCCGCCCGATTATTTTTTCTGTCGAAAAATTCAACGTGACGCCCAAAAGAAAAAATAAAAGTGATGATGGTAACCGAAAGAGAAAACGTGGATTAGAAATCTAAAAATATCATCGTGCAACTGAGAAAAAGTGACAATGAAAATGTGATTGCCGTTTTAGGTTCCTTTGTTAAATAATCCTAAAAAATAAAAATAGAATCTCCAATTTTTAGTTCTTTTCAGTTATCTTCGGAAATAGTTCGAAAATTCAAATTTTAAAAACGACATTTGATCAACCGCTAAATTATGTAATTTTGTCCCCATTTAAATTTCTTCGTATCTCCTCTAGTTTCAGAAACCCCAATGGTGAGGGCCAGATTTTAAATGCCCTGTAGATTCATGTGGTGCTACAAAGTATCTACCTATTAATTACTCAAAATACACTTAATGACGAGTATTATAAACATAAGATGTTCGGATTTAAAATATCTACCGAGTGGCCCATTGAAAACGAAAGACACGAATTTGTGTCCAGGAATGTTTTTTTGATGGCATATCACTTTAACACACCAAAATTTAATTATTTTTTTTTATATTATAATACATGACTACGAAAAATTGCGAATTTTTTTACCTATTCTCCATATGAGTATTTGCAAACTTTTGGAACCGTGGGGTGAATAGAGGTACTGGGTAGGTAGAATAAAACAAAATAATAGTTGAAAAATATAATAAATAATATAATGAAACTTAACCTAACTAATCTTCTTACCCAAATAAAAACAAGCATGTATCATAATTGAAAAACAGTTAAATATATATGATTTGTTTGACTATGATTAGGTTAGGTTTGATTATATTATTTATATTTTTTAATTGTTTTTGTTTTATTTTACCCCACCCAGTACTTCTATTCACTTCGCGGTTACAAAAAATTGGAGATACTTATATGGAAAATAAATAAAAAATTCGCAATTAAAAAAAAAAATCACGTATTACAATATCAAAAAAGTGTTTTTTTCAAAGAAGAAACCATCAATTGTTGGTGGGTTAAAGTGATACGAACTCTTTTTTTCAATAAAGGTTTAAACACGTTAATTTTATTTTGTGATAAAATTCACTTTCAAATTATTTTATCTCTTTGCGCTGTGATTACAACTCCTAAAACGTTAATAGGAACAATAAGGCAAGTCATACATTAGATACATTATTTGAAAGGCCTTGCTTCCCTGAATTTAACGCAATACTTTTGTTTAGAGTTTTATCATGTTTCAATAATATTTTATAAATTCTTCAAGCCTCATATTAAAAAAACGAATCTGACTGTTTCAAATTTGAATCATTTTCAAATGACATTGACAACTGGATCGGCACTTTGATAGCGCCCGGTCGTGTCCAACCGGCAAAGAAGTTTCTCGTCATATCCGTCAGAGCATTAAAAAAACCTTTTAAAGTAGCTTTTAATAAGATCTCCACAATTAACCGTTCGATGGACATCTGCCAGATAGTTCTAGCAGGTTATATTTAATAAACAATATATTCGTTTGGCTGAACGTTGCTAATGCGACGAGGGACCATTGAAACAAAAAAAAATCCAAGTCAATTTTATTCACGATCTTTGGAGTTGGCAACATTGTGGCAACTAGAAAATTCTCGAATAAAACTAGAACGTGCGCTGTCGAATCTGCGAATAAACACTTAGTAATTATTGGAAATTGTGGAACGATTTGTGCCCTGCTCAGCCAATTCCCAAAAAGATGGATCAAGTGAGTACCAGCTTATTCCAAATACATTTTCCATCACGAAACTGAATCCAAATATTCCACTATATGATCTTTCTTTCCGAAATTTTTAGGTTAATGCACTGAAAGACAAGGGAAATGCCGCATTAGCCGAAAACAAGCTCGAAGAAGCGGTTAATTATTATACTGAAGCTATCAGCCTTGATAGTAAAAACGCTGTACTTTATTCAAATAGGTCTGCCGCGTATGCGAAATCGAATAAGTATGATCTTTCTTTACAAGATGCCGAAAAGGCTATAGAGCTTAAACCAGAATGGGGAAAAGCTTTCTCAAGGAAAGGTACTGCCTTAGTGTATTTGGGTAGGCTGGATGAAGCCATAAGCACTTATGAGAAGGGTTTGCAACTAGATCCGGATAATCAACAATTGAAGGATGGGTTAGCAGAGGTTTGTATGATTCCTATGTTTTGTTTTTGTGGTGTTTGCTTTGTGTTAAGAGATAAATTATTAATGCACGGTTAACTCAACCTAGTTTCCATAGAAACTAAACTGTTCTTCGAAGCTAGACTCAATTGCAATCTTTCTTTGGAAATATGTGAATTAAGAACATGTTATTAATTCAGACATTATCCACATTACTCTTAATATTATATTTGTCCATTCACACAATTTTCATTCTTTGTGTTTAATTTATCCAACATTCTTAATTGAGAGCTTAAAATTATTAATATAAATAATAAGAATAAACGAATCAAAAGAAAGATAAAAATGTTTTCCAGGAGATTTTATGATTGAGAATTTAATAGCTTAACAAATTCTTCTGTGTTATATGGTTTAGAAACAATAAATAAAATTAATAAATGGTGCAAAGACATTAAAAATTTATTCAACAGTGAAAGCTATTGAGAAATCAATTCAAACTGTCTAATAATATTTGGGCTAACTTAGTTAGCAAAGGCAAAATTGGTCTGTATCTTAAAAACAATTGCATTTAGAAAAACTAGTCTGTCTATCCCACTAGATTTTAAGGCACAATTCCTATAAGAAGCCTTTTTTTCCCTGGCTATTGTTTTAGATAATGCATATATCCTAAAATGTCAAGTTTATACTGGGAAACCTTGTGTTTGCAAAACTAAGATAGCAATAAGTGTTGTGTCACTATCAATTGTAGTTTCACAAAAATTAAGCACAAGAAGCACAAAAAAGTAGAACTTCAAATACCCTGTACATTATTATTTCATTAATATAGATTTCAAGTTTTGTTAATAAGGATTTTTGAGTAGATAACTCCCAAATTTCCAACTCTCTTGTTTTGAAGATAAATTCCTTAATATGCTTATTATCAGCATTTTTTTCAATGAAAAACTGCTGATTTTTTCGCTCAACTCTTTGAATTTTTCTCTGTTGGAACTTATAAACTCCCCATGTGTGTGAAGGCGATCCTTTCAAGAGGGTAACAATTTACAGTTAATTTTTTCTAAAAAAGTGATTTCAATTTCCAAATATACTATATCTCCAATGTGATTAGAGATCTTGGGAGATTTGAAATTTTTTAATCTTATTATTTTTACAAAGAGATCCATCCAGATAATAATAGTAAAAAGTTGATTTAGAAAAAAATCGTATATACGAGAAATACATATTCACACATACATAAAGGAAAATGACAATGCTTAATGAAAGCTTATTTCACTAACTATTCTAAATTAAAATATTTCGTACAATTTAACATCTAAACGATATTTTTAACATGCTCTCTAAAATTCAGGTTTGTGTCTTGGGCTTTTAGCATATTTAGAAAATCTCAACAGTATTCACCCCAACAGTAGGACGGTAAACGATTCTAAAAATTCACAACGTTCGTTGAAACGCAATAACAGGTTTTACATTGATTTTTTTTTCAATTTACGTTTTCTAGAGAAGTTTAATACAGGGTCAGTATAGGTGGCGATTTAGAAACTCATTAGCAACCTTTAGTTCATTTATGTGAAAATTATGCACTGTTTGTATGTCGACCGCATAGAATTGAAAATACGAGCTTTCAGCTACCACCAATGAATGTTCACCAATATAAAAACGTTTTAGTATCTGTTAAATTAATTTTATATTCTCGTTTCCTATCTTGAAATCAACTCGAATATTTCTTCACTTAGGTCAAGGCCCAGAAGGCTGCCAGAATCCGAACAGGTGGTGGGCTTCCCAATTTGTTCTCCAGCCCCGATACATTAGCAAAACTGCGGGCTGACCCTAGGACCGCCCCGTACCTAAATGACCCTGAATATTTAGCACTTCTCGCTCAATTACAAACCAATCCTCAAAGTTTAATTAACAAGTTGGGAGATCCGAGAATTGCCTCCACACTCTCCGTTCTGTGGGGGATTAATTTGGGTATGTGAATTTTTCGTAATATATTATGTGACACAAAATCAACTATAGACTGGTGCTTTACTAACGTGCTTTTCTAAAATGTGAGATTATGATTATTAACAAATATATATTTTTTTAAAGGAGAACCAATGGATACTGACTATAATGAACCAGACGTTGCATCTAAAAAACCCGAACCAAAGCCCGAACCCAAGAAAGAGTCTGAACCGGAGCTGCCTGAAAATAAAAAATTTGCCAAAATAGAGAAAGAGTTGGGAAATGAGAGCTATAAGAAAAAAGATTTTGCCAGTAAGTGCTAGAAATTATTTATTTGACTTTTGTTTATGATTTATAATTATAACTATATCTATATATTGTGTAACATTTTAACTTATTTTTATTATATTTTAGGTGCAATTGAACATTACAATAAGGCCATAGAGCATGACTCGGCTGATATAACGTTTTACAATAATTTAGCCGCAGTATATTTTGAACAAAAAGATTATGACAAATGTATCCAAGAATGTGAAAAAGGAATTGAAGTGGGTAGAGAAAATCGGGCCGATTTTAAGATGATTGCTAAATCGTTGATGAGAATAGGCAACGCCTATAAGAAGAAAAAAGAATACCAGAATGCTAGAACCTACTATGAAAAATCTATGTCTGAGCATCGGACTCCCGAAATTAGGACTTTGTTATCAGAAGTGGAAAAATTAATTAAGGAAGAAGAGAAGAATTCTTATATTAACCCTGAGTTGGCGGAGCAGGAGAAAGAAAAAGGTAAGAGAACCATTTTTTATTTTCAGACCTTTGCAATAATTATGTGTATTAACTACCATGAATGAACAAGGTCGACCGAAATTTTTTAATGGTGAACTTTATCAAACATTTTTAAGGGTACAGACATATGTTAATAATTCGTTGTAAAAATCACATTATGTCAAAGAAAAATATCAGTGAAAATTCTCTGGTAGCACCCAAGATAGATGTTGTTTATATGCCCCAGAGTTCTACTATGTTCCCTTTCCTTGCGTTTTACCGCTTACTCTTTTAGGAACTTCATTCACAACTTGACAGCACTGCTAACCGTGACAGGCTACTTTGGTTTAAAAAAGTTAGGATGAATCACACTACATTTACTCGGTTCAGCATGCGCATTTACGTGCCATTTTGCCAAATCTCGAATACATTCACTAATTAGTCAGATGTAAAGAATATTTTTATGCCATTCCTACATTTAAGTGAGGTGACTTGTGAAAGCTGCTTTCGTGTCCGAGTAAGTGTGCCTAAATCCCCAATACAGCCATATGATTTTGAAAGCGTGTCTAATTTTCGTCATGCGCAGTGCAAGTAAAGACAATATTGATGTTGTACTCTCCCCTCTCTAAGGTTATCAATGTAAACCGCTAGTCATAAGCAATATATTATGGAAGGATGTGCTTCTAAGTGTGATAAGTTTATCCCAAAAGAACGGTACTTTTTTGCCATTTTTTAGTATGTAAATTTTTTCGGATGTTTAAAATTTACATTTTAACGTAAATAACGAATTCAGTTTTTGAGGGAAAAATAAAATATTCATTCAATGCACTTTTAAAAATAACTTATTCAGCCACTTCTTATGTTAAAACTCAACATGCAATTATTTTTTAATGAAGTATTTTTCAAATATAGTTGATTTAATAAATTATTAACGAATTATCATAAAGAAAAACTTCACAGTATACGGTAAACCATAAATATAGGATATTCATTATGCCATTAGCTTTTTACCCTCAAAATTATGATTTGGTCATATTTTTAATTAAACTGTTTCAGCTGTATTGAGAGTAGAGTTACAAACGGTAACTGACAAAAATATCATTTGACGTTAAATTTTTTCCCGCGATTCACATTTACGATTTACTCAACGTTTCATTCTAACTTGCAAATATCATGGCCGTGAAGATGGGTAATTAATTTTTACACAAAATTGTCAGGGCAAAATATTTCCTACTAACTCATTTTCCCTTTCTTTCCTTTCTTAATTGAAGTTTACTACATCTCACCAAAAAAAAATTATAGGAAATGAATACTTCAAGAAAGGAGATTATGCAAATGCTGTAAAGCACTATTCCGAAGCTATCAAACGCAATCCATACGACGCTAAGTTATACAGCAACAGGGCGGCTGGTTATACTAAGTTAGCAGCTTTCAATCTGGGATTGAAAGACTGTGAAAAATGTGTCGAATTGGATCCTAAATTTATCAAGGGTTGGTTAAGGAAGGGTGGAGTTTTGCAAGGAATGCAGCAGTCCAGTAAAGCTATTGCTGCTTACCAGAAAGCTTTGGAACTAGATCCTAACAATGCAGAAGCTCTGCAGGGTAAAACAGTTCATCCGGAAATAGATATGTTTGTTTTTAATTTATTTTTATGTTAAATTTAGGCTACAGAGCATGCACTATTGAGAATGCAAACTTGAATGGTGACCCCGAAAAAATTCGGCAAAGGGCGATGGGTGATCCCGAAGTTCAGGCCATTCTTCGTGATCCTGCTATGAGAATGATTTTGGAGCAAATGCAAAACGATCCCCGGGCTCTGCAGGACCACTTGAGGAACCCGGAAATAGCCGCTAAAATACAAAAATTACTTGATTCGGGACTAATCGCCATTCGTTAGATATAATTCTAGTTTGAAACTCGTTTAACCTTGGTTCTCGAGCATCTAGGAGAAAGCACTAAGAAAATATGGAAAGTTCCATGTTTCTATTTTAATTGGTTTCAAACAATTAATATTATGCTGTTCAACAGCCAAATTCCGAAAATTTGACTTTATATAGGTATATATTTCTAAATTGCCAGTTATAACTTTCCTAGGTTTGCATTATTAATCTCGTCACGTTTAAAGGGTACTTACTACATTCAGGATATGCAGTTTTCTCACTAACGGCCTTTGTTTCAAGTATGGGTCCTATAATTTAAGAATTTAATTAAAAAATGCTGGAAAATGAAATTTATTTTATTGTTAGTTGCCCCAGTTCTTTTTCTTGCCGACGGAATTTCGTGCTATCCGGATTCCCGTGGCTCCAAAAACTTGGAGATTCCAGTCTTCTCATTTAATCAAATTCTTTGTGCAACAGGAAACGTACTTTTATTTGGTAAAGAAATTTTTCATGACGAAACCGCTGTTACGAATTTGTAACTCTTCTCCCATTTTACTAAATCTGGAAATGTCGCATATTAGTTTTTATCATCTATCGTCTCCAAGACTGGTTTGCTTTATCTTTACAAAAAGCAAGTTGAGAGTTTTTGTATCAATATCACTTTGTAGACGATTCATTTAAATATTAGCGCAGCAATGAATAAGACGGTCGTAATGCACATTGAATTAATAACCAGAGTAATCTGGTTTTATTTTCTTTTAAAGGGTTATGAAGTATGCTGTTAGTATATCCACGACTTAATGAGTAAAAGTGAGAGGCGTTTAACTGTCCTTTTGTGAGTGAAAGTGGATGTTGCTGACGCGATTCTAGTTCACGTTTTTGATACTCGGAGGGCGAGTTCTGATTGCTGTTTCTTGTGATTACAGTTAAATTCTGTCAAGTCAATAAGAATGGCGTAATTATAATTTTGGTTTAAAGTCAAAATTATTTGAAATTTTAGCACTTCTGAAAGGTATTTAGGACCGTTGTTGGACGGAAGAACGATATCGCAACTCGAGATATTTTGCAAAAGAGGGCGCCGGGTACCTTATTTTTCGCGTCACGTCAAGACGACTATTTTACAATTTAATTAAACTAATTTTTATCGATTAATAACATTTATTTGGCAATACTATAATTGAATTCAGTATAAACGCATCAACCTCTAATCGTATAGTAAGACCGTATCCTCTACCCAGTACAACAATATGCAACAGGTGCTTTAAAGCAACATCCCTATAAATTTCCACAGCTTTTACAAAGAATATAAACTACTCACTCAAAGCCATCGAATTGCCCATACAATGGAAATCACATCATCTCATTTCCATTGGACATAGCAATGTCCCTTTTGCAGATACGACGCTAATAAAGCCTTTTAACGTTTAGTGTACTTATTTTGCCATCCGTCAAAGAAAAGCCGCATTTACAAGCACGACACTAATTTAGGTCAGTGTCTGTCAGAGACAGATTGCTGAAATTCGATCCTAAATTGGGCACAACCACTTCATTGAGATGCTTCTGAAGATCACCGGAATCGATCTGGTGATCGTCAAGATCAAGCAGTTCTAGAGCACATGGTTTTAGAGGATTGGGGATATTCAAGTTGGAAATTACTGCTTCATCTTGCAAGGCCAACGGAGGTTGGGCTGCTGAAATGCAGTATCTTTTATTTAATCCATATTTTCTCAAAATACTTAATATATAAAAAACATGAAGCGTTTACTATGCCTCACCTAATAAAACAGAATGACCACTTACCAACTTGAGTCACCCCACCCTGTTTTTGCTGGTACGACTGGTAGAACTCTTCTCTTTTTCGTTTAGTTGTTTTCAAATGACACAAATATGCTGTAATTGAAGTTATGTTATCATTCATGATGATGTATTGAACATTTAATCCTACCTGGGTCCAAAGGAAAATAAGTGAAAGGGCACGGTTCACTGGTCATTTTGTCCGAAGGCCTGTATAGTTGAATAAACACCGAAACGGGTTCAATCACGTCCCAAGTCCGATAAGGTGGAGCTTTGAACCAGATTGCTGCCTGTTTGTGGACTTGATACGTTTCGAACTTAGCGTCCGTAAACCAAACGCAAGTACCTTGTTGGTCATTTTCAAAAAAGTGGACTTTAATGTCTTCCTTAATTACCTGTCAATTTTTGTTATTTTACAGAAAGAAAAATAAATAAAGGATTATTTTTACTAAAAATAGCCATTAGATAGTAAATACAATTGAAGACATTAAAAGTGTGTATACAAACACTTTCATTTATAATAACATTTAACGTAAAAACGTATAAACCTAATTATTTTAGAGCGTTGAAAACGCTCGTCAACACTGCAAGATTCTATGTTAGCTAATAAGTTGAATAAATTCCTTTTCGAATTTTCTAAATTTTCCGTCGTTTACTGTGATCCCTAGGTAAATCGTCGAGTGATTTTATGGATAAATAGCAACATTACTTCCAAGTTAAAGTCTACCTATACGAAAAAAGAGTTGCTTTATATTTGATTATCTTTGATATCATAAAGACGATTTATTTGATAATTGTCTAAGAAGTGCTGATTTATTTTCATGACTACGATCTGTTCGAAATAGAGATGGTTGGAAGCGCCAATAAACTACTTGCCCTCAAAGTATTTCGGGAGCTTGATTATTATTCAAAGTATTACCTATTGATTTGTAGGTAGGAGGTTCATATTGGTGTTAATTCTTCAAAATGTTATAGTAAATTCAAAAAATGGGAAGAGTATTTCTGAATAATATTGTTTAATAGTTGCCTACTTATGCTACTATACAGGATGTTTGGTTTACCGATACACATCCGAAAGAGGGTGGTAGGTAAGATGATCGTGAACGTATTTGACCATGTATAATATTATACAAAGCGTCACGCATTTCGAGATATCGACATTTTTCCGAATTTTACCAAATTCGTTGTTTACTTCCGTGTAAGTTACAATAAAAATTTAATAGAACTTTTGTTATGACTCTATCGGTTTTCGCATAAACTTGAAAATGTATTTTATCGATATCAAACATGAATTTCTCTAATATCAAACCTTGACTTTGTAAGTAAATAAAGTGAAAGATGCAAATGGAAGAGTCGTTCAAATATTTTTCAAAACTGTGTTGTTGTTGCATCAGAAACGGTGGTTCCCATTTTGAGAATAATAATTAGTTATTAAGTTTTTATTCAATTTGTTAAATAGCCCTATGTATTTTTTCTGCAATTTTTTTAAAATTAAATACCTTATGGAGCATTAAGGCTGCGCCTTTCAATACAACATCCGAAAGAGCAATGATCAAAGAAGTTTTTAAAGATATTTGAACGACTCTTCCATTTGCATCTTTCCCGTTGTTTACTTACAAAGTCAAGGTTTGACATTAGAGAAATTCGTTTTTGGAATTTTAAAGCATCACAATTTTCTTTTTTTCATATGCAGACACGACTACATGTTTGATATCGATAAAATACATTTTCAAGTTTATGCGAAAACCGATAGAATCACAACAAATGTTCTATTAAATTTTTATTTTAACTTATACGGAAGTAAACAGCGAATTTGCTAAAATTCGGAAAAATGGCCATATCTGGAAATGCGTGACACTTTGTATAATAGTATATATGGTCAAATACGTTTACAATCATCTTACCTACCACCCTCTTTCGGGTGTGTATCAATAAACCAAGCACCCTGTATATACAGGGTGTCCGGCAAGCCGATACAATAATTTTAGGGGGTGATAGATTACGTGATTTTGAATCGATTTAACCAAACATACCTATCTACCAAGTGTTACAGTTTTCCTGATAATTCAGTTTTTAATATTTTTTAATTTAACCGTGCTCTATCACAATTGTTGGAGGGTAGAAGAACACCAAGCCTTTTAATCACAAAAATGTACTAAACTTTTTTTAAATTCAAACATGGATTTAATTTAAACTCTTAGGTGTAGGTCTATTTGAATTTCTTAAAAACTTCCTTAAGCAATAGTCTTTTAGTCATGCTGAAAAGATTCTTAAGAAACATTTAAAAAATGAGAGAAATTAACTTTTTATGTATCAGAGCAGCGTATTCACCAAAACGTTATCTACTAAAAATGATATGAAAAATGAAGATATTTGCTAAAAACGCAAATGTGCTGGATAGCCATCATTTTGGAAGAATTTGTATTTGATGACATTATCAAGTATTCGGGTAAAACAATTCTCACCGAACAAAAAAACATCAGAATTCGAAATATATCTAGAAAAACTCAAGAGGAAGGTGAAAGAAAACAAAAAGAAAGTGGTAGTTGCGGGAGACTTCAATGCTAAAAATTTAAGGTGGAACTCAGTTAAAACAGGGGAAAGAGGGAGAATGATGGAAGAATTTATGGAGGAGACGGATATGGTAGTATGCAACGAAGGAAACAAACTGACATTTGAAACAGCTAGAGCAAGATCAATAATAGATATAACTATGCAACCAAATAGTGGAAAATGTAAAGTGAAAAACTGGAGGGTGGGGGAGGATGAAAATCTGAGCGACCACAATAATATATAGGGTGTCTGGCAAGTCGATACAATAATTTTAGGGGGTGATAAAAACAATTGTTTTACCTGAATACTTGATAATGTCATCAAATACAAATTCTTCCAAAATGATGGCTATCCAGCACATTTGCATTTTTAGCAAATATTTTCATTTTTCATATCATTTTTAGTAGATAACGTTTTGGTGAATGCGCTGCTCTGATACATAAAAAGTTAATTTCTCTCATTTTTTAAATGTTTCTTAAGAATCTTTTCAGCATGACTAAAAGACTATTGCTTAAGGAAGTTTTTAAGAAATTCAAATAAACCTACACCTAAACGTTTAAATTAAATCCATGTTTGAATTTAAAAAAAGTTTAGTACATTTTTGTGATTAAAAGGCTTGGTGTTCTTCTACCCTCCAACAATTGTGATAGAGCACGGTTAAATTAAAAAATATTAAAAACTGAATTATCAGGAAAACTGTAACACTTGGTAGATAGGTATGTTTGGTTAAATCGATTCAAAATCACGTAATCTATCACCCCCTAAAATTATTGTATCGGCTTGCCGGACACCCTGTATATATATAAATATATAAAATGCAACTTCTAAACGGGTTTCCACTAAAGAAATTTTGTACAACATTTTTTAAAACGTTTCCTTAACGTCGGTAGTGGAGTTTATGTTACAAAAACAAAAATTTTAATATTGTAAAATAAAATTTAAGGGTAATTAATTTATCAAAAGAGTAACTAATAGGTTGTTGAAACGGTGATTTCAAGATTTAGATTTTGGATTAAAAAAAAACTTGTCAAAAACAATTAAAAAAACGAAACTTTGTGCTAATTGTTATCAGTCATAAAATAACATATGACATTAGCAAAAGCCTAATTCCATTATATCATATTCACGTTAAAAAATTTTAATCTTTATCAGTAACAATTGAGATATGATTATGTTCGATCGAGTTGGGTCACTCGGTGTATTATACTTGAAGTTCGCTCTTAGTTACCTTTTCGCATAAAAGAATGACTTTACTACCGCCACTCACTGAAGCCCCGCAGGCGCACATTCCCACTATCGTTAACTCGGGCTTAGGTTTCCTGTCGTCGAATATCACATCGCTTACTACGGGCGTTAGTGGCAAGGTGAACTTGCCATCTACGGGGTTTTCCAGGAAAGCGTGGAAACATAATCGAACGGCGGTTGGATCAATTGAAGCGGGGTCACTTTTGTGGGCATAACCATCTGCAAAATACAGTGTGAAAACAAAATGTTTATGTATCACATAAAAAAATTGTCTACCTCGCTTGCTAGCAAGTATATACAGGATGTTTCCTAACTACGTGTTAAAAATTTAAAGGCGTAATCCTCGACTGATTTTGAGTCAAAAATGACTAATAAACATATGTCCGCAAATGCCTTGTTTCCAACATACAGGGTGTTGAAATGTGACAAGAAAAGGAGATTTTATTTCCAAAATGACTCAATTTGGGTGTTTGAATTTTAGAAAAGACAATTTTTTGGGGGAATGTTTTAATAATTAATCATAAGAATTGCTGAAAATGACCACCATTACTCATAATGCACGCTTCCATCCTTCTTGTTAATGATTGTCTCACTCTCTCTAAAACTCCTGGTGTGTTGCGTATCGTTTCACATCCGGTAATTATACGTTCCTGAAGTTGATCTAGAGTGTTTATTGGGACAGCATAGACAAGTCTCTTCAGATCACCCCAAAAGTAGAAGAAAAACTAACAATAAACAAGTTAGTAAATACCACCAAACCTTTAGAAACCTTTTTCAACGTCTTTCAGTCAACACCCTGTATCTTGGAAACAAGACATTTGCGGACATTTGTTTATTAGACATTTTTGACTCAAAATCAGTCGAGGATTACGCCTTTAAATTTTTTACACGTAGTTAGGAAACACCCTGTACAGAGCTTCAAAGTTGGAATTTCACAAGTTAATCTTAATCATTCAAATTGATTTGTTTGCAGCTAATAAGTTTTGTCAGTGAAAGTAATCAATAGAAAAAAGTAGCTTAACGATTAAAATTTATTTCTTAAGTTCTAACTTCGAAGCCCCGCGCACTTGTAAGTAAGCGAGGACGTTTTTTAAACAGACCAGAGCCTTATGATTAGGTCACCAACGACACCTAAATCTTACTTCTAAACGGATCGACCTTAATAGATTCTCGTTGGTTCAGAGAGACCTCAACGTTCTTCTTCTTGACGTACTGAACACCCAAGTTATTAAATTGTAACTTCATGGTGTCGACGGGTACTAATGATGCATACACACCTTTCCTGCATTTTTGTCCTACTAAATTGTGCGGATGTACTCTGTTGACGTATAGAATTTGTAATTTAACACTCGAGTGAAGTAACAACTTACAAATATGGTTCATTAACCGTGACACAAGAGACTACAACTACAGCGTTCCCCTGATAACCACATATTTGTACTTCCGGACAAGTTTTCTTTGTCATTGTACTGCTGACTCCGGCAATCGATCCTGCAGTTCTCCCTTCACATTTATAACGGAATCTCACAGATTTTGCAGCTGGTTGTTCTGTTATCTGAAATAAAGAACTATACTGCCTAAGAGATGCCAAGGTGGTTCGGGAAACTTACTATAAGTTTGGCACTTGTTAGTAGTTCTTCCTTCGCTAGAATATGTGAGAGAGGGCTCGGAAGATGCATCACTGATTGTTCAGGAGTCTCGCCCATACTGAATTGTTTTGGCTGAATGAATCGATGAGAAATTATTTTTGTTCATTGGTACTTGTAGTATTAGAAGACAAACTAACAAACAGATGAACACAAACATACAAAATGGAGCTATACAGTGTGTTTAAGATAAGGACGTCCGGCGTGGGGATCTCGTAAACGGTAATAGATAAATATTCGGTTAAATAGGAGAAAAGATGCGCTTCCCAGCGAGCTGTTTGATGAAACAAATAGATGTATTAGATCGTGTAGTATGAAATGAGTAGATTCTCGAATTGCCACATTCAACTGCGAATAACTTCACTCTAAATCTATATTTGGACTTGACTTTTTTATGTTGAAAAGGCACATTCTTCCTCTTTCGATCAGAGTTTAAAGTGTTAAAAATTATTGAAAACTTTTATTTTTATAAAAAATTTTGTGCAGCCATGCAAAATAGTGAAATTCGTATGTTAATAAAATATGAGTTCCATCATGGAACCACAACAGCTCAGACGGTTCGCAATATTAATGATGTGTTGGGTACTGAAGTCACTTCACAGCAAACAGTATCTCGTTGGTTCATGAAATTTCGTTCTGGCAATTTTGACCTAACAAATGAACCGCGTGGACGACCTGAAACTCAAGTGGATAACGATCATCTGAAAGCCGCGATGGAAGCGAATCCACGTCAAAGTGCGTTCGAATTTTCGTTAATATTCAGTGTAACCAAAAAAACAATGTTGACTCATTTGGCTGAAATTGGTGAGGTGAAAAAGCTGGACAAGTGGGTACCGCATGAGTTGAGCGACATACAGAAAGAACGACGTCTCGAAGCTTGTGTTTCTTTGTTGTGCCGGTATAATAACGATCCATTTTTGAATCGGATTGTTACTTGTGATGAGAAACGGATCCTATATGACAATACCAGACGTTCATCGCAGTGGTTGGATCAAGATGAACCACCATAACTTTGTGCGAAAAAAAATCTTCATCAAAAGAAACTTGTGTGTGGTGTCCGTTTGGTGGTCCAACGCAGGTGTCATCCATCACAGCTTCATGAAACCTGGTGAATCGATTACGGCTGATGTCTACTGCCGACAACTGACCGAAATGATGAGGCAACTGACGGTTAAGCAGCCAAGATTAGTCAATCGAAGCGCACCGCTATTGTTGCACGACAACGCTCGGCCGCACGCCGCACAAGTCACCTCGGCCAATCTACAGGAGTTAGAATTGGAAACTCTTTGTCATCCACCGTATTCACCCGACTTAGCACCCACTGATTACCACTTCTTTCAAAATTTGGATAACTTTTTGGTAGGGAAAATATTCAACTCCGACGAGGCTGTCAAAGCTGCCTTCCACGAGTTTATCGACTCCCGGCTTGCAGGCTTTTACAGCAGGGGAATCAATGAACTTCCCGTTAAATGGCAGAAGTGTACTGATAATGGTGGTGCATATTTCGATTGACAATAAAAACATTTCATATGAAAGAAAAATGACTAAAGTTTCAATTCAATTCTACTCATTTCATACTACACGACCTAATATAAATCTATTTTTTGTTTTTTTCTCAGACATGGTTAATTATTTACGAGTGTTAATTAAAGTAATTTCTTAGTACCATTCAAAGAGATTTCCGTAAAAAATATACCAGTTGGCATTCCTTATACACATTTATGACGATCAGGAAGTAGTGCTATCTTGCTAAAACGGAGGTATTTAAAACAGAGAGAACGAAAATACGTGTATTTCTCGCAGACCGATGCATCGAATCCCAAAGAACAGGTTTGAAGCACAGGTTACCGAAAAAGAATATGACTGTCCAGCAATTTTCCTATTTCGTAAAGTCACTAGTCGCCCAACTAGTACCCAACATCGTGTATCCGTTCTTTTTCCTCATATGTTACTTCTGCAGACATGCCACTAGTTTCACCTCGTGTTCTTCCTGGTTTAATTTTTCAAGTAGTAAACGAAACGAATTTACTAGAAAAAGCTCCTAACATGGTTTTTCGCGTACCACCTATGCTACAAAAGAATCTCCAGAATTTCCATAGTTTACATTACCTTCTTTAAAGACACACAAAATGCAACTAAAATGTCTAACCCCAATGTCACTTAACGGTTTCAAAATTCACACAATAATTTAAAAACCATTTCTGCCTTGTAGTGTTGTGGTAGGAAGGTGGGAGGTATAGATTCTGTCCGAATTCGTAGCGCTATCTTGAGCTATTATTTTCATTGCTGCAATAAAGTTCATTATAGTACTGTTGCCAAACTCGAGGTTAAAATTGTTCGACTCGATGTGTGGGTCTACAAACTTACCTTTGGTACCGATAGCTTTCGTGGGGCATTAGTGGAAGTCCTCAAATGTTCTATGGAGTAAAATGAAGAGAAAAACTAACTGTTTTTGAATTTTTATTCATAAATATTCGTTAATATTACCTACTCCTATTGGCTTATGTTATGGAATAGTCAAGTTCTGGAGACAAATAACGTATTCAATCCAACATAAAAAAAAAAATGAAATTTCAAATTTATGTAATAAATTGTTTACCATGATAATAATTATTTCAACTTACCCTTAATAGGTACTATGAGTAATTTTTAAAACTATACACAAACACTAGAAATGTAATGTATACAGGTACAAGGTTGTTCTTCAAGAATTATAATACATTTACTGTAACTCCAAACATTTTTGCTTTCCAAGAATAATTTTACAACAACTTTATCAACATAAAGGAATTACATACCAAGGAGATTATCGTAGACCATCGTCTTTTGAGCTGTGATCGTGGGAACCCTGCTTTTTAAAGCTATTAATTCCTGATGCTTTTGCTTTTTTTCAGGAAAAAGAATTTACATATAAGACACGAAATATTCACACTTTTAACAACACTCAGTAAATATTTCAGAAAAATACATTCAATAAGGCAATATTTAATAAGGCAAACGTCACACTCTAAAGCAGCATTTGTTACAGACAAAAGCGTACCTAAAGGCATTCTATTTGAGTGAAAAATTAAATGTACTCGCAGATAGACCCTTATAAGGCACCAAAAGCCAATTATGACTGCAAATAAAGGCACGTTCACAAAGGCAAAAATACACGCTTTACTAATGCACCAAATCATAAAATCTTAATCTTTGTCCAGTGCATCATAGTGCAATAAATGCTCAATTATTGTGTTCACCTTTTTTTTTATTTCCGATTGATTATTTGACACTACAAGTAGTCAGACAGGTCTACAAATTCAAATTTTTGACCGAGATATTTCGTCTCAAAACTCATTTTGAGCGATGTTTAGATTTTGACAAATCTCAAACGATGACTCCAGGCTTTTTGAATGGTGGTACAATTATATGGCCATTTTATTAAGGATACTAACACGAGTGACGCGTGTAAACCATAACACGCGCCAGATTCAGCATCTTCAGCATTTTTTAATTATAAAAGTACTAGCTAATCCGTAGGCAGGGATTACTATTAAGAAGATCGTTCATGTCAGTCATTGTAATAAATTTTGTAACTTGAATTTTTGAATAAATAATTTTTTTTAAAGAATTCTAACGGCCTTAAATATAATTGTACTGTCAGCCGACAACCGACGACAACGAACACAGCTCTGTACAACACTCACTAGGCTAATACACATGACAAATATTAGGTATCAGTTAAATGTAACTAGATTTACAGTGGATTAGAAAAATATTCGGATAGCAAAATTTATTACAGTGGGTCACAAAAATATTCGGACACCTTCTGAAATTAATTTATTATTGACTTTATACACTGATTATGGACAAACAAAAATATACATAAAAATAAATTTATTTCAATGATGAAATTAAACCTTACATACTAATATTTCATAAATTGATAAACAATATTCGTTGTAGAATTGTCAAAATAATAATAAATCCGTTCAAATAACATTTTAAATCAAGTCACAAAAATATTCGGACACTGGCTTTAGCAAAAAAAACACCGTAATAGTTACAATTTTTATAATTATTAATATTTGGTATGGCCTCTTTGCTTGCAAACACTTTGTAATCTATGTGGCATTGAAGAAACTTTTTTTTTTAATGTGTATCAATTTTTCCCCATTCTTCAACCATTACTCTTTTTAAGGTGTCTTTGTTTGTTATTTGATGTTCCCTAATTTTAATGTCTAATTGATGTCACACGTTTTCAATCGGATTGAGATCCGGAGATTGGGGTAGGGTTTTTATGACCTTAAGGCAATTGTACAATAACCATTCTTTTATCACAAGTACATTATGTTTAGGATCGTTGTCTTGGTAAAATTTATATCGATTTAATAATCCCATTTTCTCCGCACTTTTCGTCATATTTTCTTTTAGTAACTTCAGGTAATATATTTTATCCATGATGTCATCTATAAATACTAATTCGCCTACGCCTTGGGAAGAAATACAGCCCCAAACCATTACCGAACCTCCACCATGTTTTACTGTGTGACATAAGTTGTTGTTATTAACTTCGGTATTTGATTTTCTCCAAACTATCTGTCTCCCATCCGATTCAAAATTATTAAATTTGGACTCATCAGCAAAAATTACGTCATTCCAAAAGTCTTCATCTTTAGAAATGTGTTCAATTGCAAATTCCAAGTGAGTTTTCTGTTTTTTTTTTTACTTAGCCATGACTTTCCCGGCCACACGACCATGGAACCCATGATCACCAATGCATCTTCGAATAGTCTCAGTTGATACTTTTTTAGAGTGAAATTTTTCCATTTCGACTTGCAATTTAGGAGCACTTATTTTTTAATTTTCTCTCACCTTTCGCATGGTTAGTCGATAATCTTGATCGTTAAGAACCCGTGGCCGACCCAATTGTTTCAATGGCATAATTCTATCTTCATTTTTATACTTGGAAATTATGTCACCTACAGAACGAAAATCGGATAACAACATTTGAGTTTTTTTACATTTATTTTTCATGTACAACACGCTCCTGAACTTTGACACGATCCTCCCGACTCACCCTGTATATTAGGATGAATCGTCAAAAAAATTTCATTCAGAAAATAAGAAAAAACCGTTGATATGGAGAATGTACAGTCAATCATAAAAGTATTCGTACATCCACTAAATTTCCCAAAAAACAAAGAAATACTAATGAAAGAAAAAAAGAAAAAGAGCTACATATGAGATGCCCTAAATGTATTTATTTTCAATAATTAAAATAAAAATTTAAAAATCAAACCGTCAATCGACAAAAAATAAATTAAAATGTACTTTTAAGTGATCACGAAAGTATTTGTACAGCGCGTCCCATTGGTTATTTTTCGGGTTGTACCCGTGTGTAAATGATCAAATTTTCAGGATATATGAAGAAAAATCCTGTCTGCAAAAATGTTAAAACCACATTGAAAAATTTCCACCGCACAAGAAGTTTTCAAAACGGAGTTTTTTTTAAACGCTGGAAAGCACTCTAAAAGTTAAATTTTCAAAAGTTGCTTAATTACGCAAATTGAGTTTCGGTTTGAATTTTCTTTATACAAAATTTGAACAAAATCAGTCAAAAGTTACGGTTTACAGAATTTTTTTCCGGCTGTACGGATACTTTTTTGAGTGACTGTATTTACCGTTTTAAATGGAAATTTGAAAGAATTTGACAAAAATATTCAATAACGAAGTTCTAAGATATTTTTCTTATCATAAAATGGCCTTAATTTTCAAATAAAACCAGCGAAATGGGAAGAAAATTGTGAAATAAAGAAATTTTCATATATTTTTAATCTCACAATAATATACGGACGCTGTTTATCTGCTTGCAAGACAACAGTTTTTTTTTTTTAACTATTTTGCAACTCATTTCTATATCGTGAATCACTTTCATCCACATCCATAGAGTACGTTATTGAATTGCAATTTATTATCATCTGAAAAATGGGTCGTATCGAAAATAAGAACATTAATTTCGAAATTAGACAGTTAAGCGATTTTCAATTGTGAAAAAGGTCATCCGTACCGAAAAATAGGCGAAATGGTAAATCTAAGTAAAAGCTCGGTAGGAGACATAATATCGAAGTATCAAGTGAAGATAGAATCATGCCGTTGAAGCAATCAATGGCATAAAATCCACGAATTCTGAAGAAACGAGATTACCGACTTATGGGAAAAGTGAAAGAAAATCCTAAAATAAGTGCCCCTAAATTGAAAATGAAAATGGAGAAATTTCATGGAAAGAAAGTGTTAACGGAGACCATTCGAATATGTCGAATCATAGTTTCCACCGCAGTGTAGCCAGGAAAAAGCCCCGGTTAAGTGAGAAAAATCAGAGAGTTTAAATTGAATTTGCCACTGAACATATTTCTAAGGATAAGGGTTCTAGAAGAACGTTATTTTTTGCGATGAATCTAAATTTAACATTTTCGGATCGGATAGTAAGCATGTGATCTGGAGAAAAGCAAGTACTGAGCTAAATAACAACAACTTACGTCCTACGATTAACTACGGAGGGGGTTCGGTAATTTTTTGGGGGTGTACACCCTCGCGAGGTGTGGGCGAATCGGTTTTTATTAAGGGAATAATGGATAAGATATATTATCTCAACTTGTAAAAGAAAAATCTTTAAAAAAGTGCTGAAAAAATGGTATTACTGGATCGGTTTAAATTTTATCAAGACAAAGATCTTAAGCACGGTGCTTAAATAGCGAAAGAACGGTCGTTGATCTAATTGTTCAAATGTGACGAAAACACCACCGCAATCGCAAGATCTCAACTCTATCGAGGACGTACAGTACCGAGCAAAAGTGGAGAAACATTTAAATTTTTGTAATATTTCAAATAAGTATTAAAAATAAAAACATATTTTATTTTTTTAAATAAGTACTAGATAAATTTAACTTCAAAGTAAAACAAAAGAATTTTTCCTACTCACAATAACATTATACTGAGTGATATTTGAAAAAACGACGAGCAAAAGTAAAGAAACATTATGAAGAAAATAGTTAACTATAAAACTAGTTAATATTTAGTAGAGTAGCCTTTATTTTTGATAACCTTTAAACATCTTCTTCTCATGGAACCAATAAGTCTCTCAATAGTTTCCATCGGTACAGTGTTCCAAGCTATTTTAATGGCCTCAAAGAGTTCAGCACTATTTTTGAATTTTTCAGGATGTTGGACGCGGATTTTCTAATCAATTAAATCCCATAAGTTTTCTATGGGGTTCAAATCGGGGCTCTGTGCCGGCCACTTCATGACTGTAACTCCTTCGTCTTCAAAAAATTTTTTTACAATTTTTGCCGTATGCTTCGTATCATTGTCGTGTTGAAAACACCAACGTAAAGGCATGTTGTCTTCTGCATATGGAGCATTGTGTCAGCTAAAATCTCCAAGTATTTGTATCGATCCATGATTCTGTTAATTTTGATAATAGGTCTCATTTCCCAACCAGAAAAACACCCCCATATTTGAACATTTCCTCCACCGTGCTTAATAGTACCCAAAGTATACTTCGGATCGAAACGTTTGTTAGCAGGACGTCTCACCCATAAAATACCATCCGAGGAATACAAATTAAATTTACTTTCATCGGAAAATAATATGGTATTCCACTTTGATTGGGACTAGTTTAAATGATCATGTGCAAATTGAAGTCGGGCGGTCCGATTTTTCTTTGAAATAAAGGGTTTTTTAGAAGGGTTTCTTGCCGGAAGGCCACCCTCCTTCAGACGTCTTCGAATTGTGTGAACACCAACATCAATATCGTCTAGTTCAGATTTAATACGTACTGCGGTAAGAAATGGACTTTGCTTTACACGATTTATAATTTTCTTATCAGTCTTGGGTGTTGTTTTTCTTGGTCTTCCAGTTTTTGGTGGACTTAATAGAGATTTTTGTAGACGATACAACTTAAGAGTTTTAGATATAACTGATCGATTTAAGTTGAATTGCTCGGCAATGGTCTTTTGTTTTATACCGGCTTGGAACTTCGATATTATTAATTGTTTTATATCTAACGACAAATTAACACCTTTGGGCATTGTCACAATATTTACTTTTCGGCAATAACACTGAAAAATCAACTGGTCACTTTAGCACCTAAAGGTTAAAAGGGAATTTCAGATTTGTTTCTTTATTTTTGCTCGTCGCCAAATTGAAAAAAAAAGTTTATCAATAATTAAAAAAAAGAGAACAAAAATAAACAATCTATTTGCTTTTTGGTGCTGGTAGTAAACAACCATCGTAGTCATATTTGGAAAATAAATAATAAGAATATATTTTTTATAATTCAATAAACAGTTTCTCCACTTTTGCTCGGTACTGTATATGACATCAATTAGACGTTCAAAATCTGCAGCATTATATTATGATGAAAAATTAAATGAAAAAAAAATTAAAAATTATGAAATGAAGAAACATTAAAAAGAGCATAAACTGAAAAATGGCTTAAAATTAACATACGATTTGTAAAAAAATTAACTTCTTCCATGTCACGCCGATTGCAAGGTGTTGGAAACCAAAAATGAGGTCATATGAAATATTAATTTTTAGAAGGATTTTAGCTATTACTGTTTTTTGCTATGTTGAAATCGGCGTCCAAATATTTTTGTTATTTGATAAAAATGTTATTTAAACAGGTTTTTTTTTAAATTATTTTTCCAGTTGTATATGTTTGTTGTTTATGAATTTATTAAATATGTATGTAAGATTTAATCTATTTATTGGCAATTAAAATTTTCTTTCCTGTCCAGTACACTGTCCATTAAACTCAATAATAAATGAATTCTAGTAGGTTTGTAATATTTGTTGTTGTAATATTTTTGTGATCCACTGTATATTGCCTTGCAAATTTTTAATAAAAAATTGTCAATATTCGATTCGAGTGTTGACTAGTGTTCAACGTATGTACAGTGGCGAGCAAAATAATAGCAGTACTCCTTAATAATGAAAAATCTCCTTAACATTTCTATCCCCATTCCTTTTTTTCTGACTTCTATTGTAAAATTGTATATTGTTTATCAAAGTGCTAGAGGTATGTGGTGATAAGGTACTGGTCAAAACTCATTCTGCTATGAAATATCAATTGATGCTGACCAGTACGAAATTTGACGCAAGCAAAATAATAGCAGCTTTTTTTTACATTTTAAGTTAAAAACGTTATTGCTTCTTGACATTGAATCAACTTCATTTAAAAGTAAGTCTAGAGCTTTTATTTTATATTATTTTTTTTATCTTACATATTCATTTTTTTTAATAAAAGTAGGCAGAGGAAAACATTGCACAGAAGAAAGGCGACATTTGATTCAGAACCTCATAAAGAGAGGCAAGTCATACAAAGAGGTGCAGGAGCTTATGGGTTGTTCTGCTAAATTAGTAAGAAATGTAATCGCCTATAAAAATAAATCGGAAACACGCGGTCGCAAGAGGATTGTTTCCCTATCTCTTGTGAAACGCGTAGTAAGGTACTCCAAGACTCATCCAACTGCAACAGCTAGTGAAATTCTACGTGAAATGGATTTGTTATGTGGTGTTCACACAGTAAGAAGACTGTTAAGGTAACACAATTTAAAGGCTCACAGTCCAAGGAAAGTTCCACTTCTTAAGAAAATACATATAACAAAAAGGCTTGTATTTGCCAGAGAGCATGTGGAATGGCCACTTACGAAATGGTGGAATGTACTGTGGACTGACGAAAGTAAAATCGTTCTCTATGGTAATAAAGGATCTCGACGATACGTAAGGTGTCCACCTAATACAGAATACGACCCTAGATTAACTATAAAAACCTTAAAACATGGTGGATCTAGTATCATGGTTTGGGGATGCTTCTCTCGTTATGGTGTTGGTCCAATACATTGGATTAAAACTATAATGAACCAGCATTCGTATGTGGAAATATTACAAAATATCATGCTGCCATATGCCGAATTCGAAGTGCCTCTGAAATGGGTCATCCAACAGGACAATGACTCGAAACATACTAGCAGGGCAGCTAAGCAGTGGTTTCAGGACAACAGAATTGAGGTCATGGAATGGCCAGCTCAGTCTCCAGACTTCAGTCCTATTGAAAATCTGTGGACTGACCTAAAAAAGGCAGTCTGGAAAGCAAAGCCAAAAAATCAGGAGGAGCTGTGGGCGGTAGTCCAGGAGTCTTGGAAATCCATACCACTCGAAAGATGTCAGAATCTTGTTAACTCTATGAACCGCCGCTGCTCAGCCGTTATTAGCAACAAAGGCAATGCCACAAAATATTAATTAATTTTTAAAGAAATTTGAAAAGTTGTTTTGAGTTCTCTGTTAAATAAGATAAAAAGGTACTAGCACTGCAATTTTTTTGCTCCGTTATTTTTTGAAATATTTTGTTAATTTTTGTTTTCCCATAATTATTGTTTATAATATTATCAATTAATTAAAGTATACAATAGTGTTGAGTAACATTGGTTTTGTCTGCACATAAAATAATTTGAAATTACATTTATAAAACTAGTAATTTAAAATAATAGTTCCTTTCTATTTGCACTGCTATTTTTCTGCTCGCAGCTGTACATACACTGGTGGACAAAAGTGTTGGCACAGCACAAATTTTTTCAAATAGAGCCTTATATATCATAAATAAATAGGATATGTATCATGCGGATGATGCTACATTATACTTTTAACCTTTAACTTTATTGCAAACACAAGAGTAACTTGTAATTTCAGGGGAACAAAAGTATTGGTACTCTTCATTCTTTCTTCCGAGTATTTTTGTCTTTAACTGGATTTGAAAAAATAATCAGTTGCAAAGCATTGTTTATATCTAAGTCACTAAATATTAAATGCAAGGCATTCGTTTGAATATCAGTTTGCATCGTAGATTGTTGTTAGCAGCAAAATGAATCGTAAAAGTAAATAAACTACACTCAGGACGAAAAATAATTCTTAATTGACGTCAATATGGAAAATCGTATTCCGAAAGAATAAATATAGTGGGAAAAAGTCGTTTTACAGCCCGTAGTGTTATCAACGATACAAAACCGGCAGTGGTTTTAAAAATATGCCACGATCTGATTGGCCATCAAAGCTGTCAGCCAAAGAAGAGAGACGAATTATTAAACACATTAAGGCAAATCCTCATACTTAAGCTTCGGAAATTACGTCTACATTAAGACACCATGAAGATAAGGACGTTTTTGCGAAAACAGTTCGAAGAGTGTTTCATATGGCGGGTTAAAGAGCTAGAGTTGCAAGAAGAAAATAATAAATCAGCCAAATTAATCAGAAGAAGCGGTTAAATTTTGCAAATCAATATGTAAATCAATCAAATGGGTTCTGGAAAAAAGTTATTTTTTCAGACGAAAGCAATTACAACATTTTTCATTAAGACGGAAAGTCTTTAATTTAGAGCAAACAAAGCATTGAGCTTGACGGTAAAAATTTGAGGCAAACCGTTAAGCATAGGGGAAGCAGCGCGTTGGTTTGGGGTTGTGTGGCTGCAGGTGTTGGAAATTTGGCGTTTATCGACGAAATAATGGATAAAATGGTTTATTTAAAGATTTCACAGAATAATTTCAGAGAGAGTACTGAAAAGCTGAATATAATTAATGGTTATTACTTCCAACAGGATAACGATCCAAAGCAGACGGCTTATGTCGTTAAATAATGGATGGTTAACCAAATTCCCCATCAATTAGCCACGCCCTCCCAGTCACCAGACATGAATCCGATCGAGAATTTATGGAAGGACTTTGAAAAACGCATCAGAACGCACCATTTTTCGTATAAGAACCAACTTAAAGATATTCTTCTTCAACGATAAAATTCTATAAGTAAAGAATATACTCGAAAATTAATTTACCGTATGCAAAGACGACTTCAGATGGTAAAAAGGAAAGGTCTATCGACAAAATATTAATTCGATTTTAGTACCATTTTTTTATTTCGTTGTGCCAAAATTACTAGTTACTCTTGAGTTTGCAATAAAATGTTTTTCGCATTAATGTTTTAAATTTTACTATGTATCAAATATGAAGTTAAAGGTTGAAGGTACAGTCAGTGACAAAAGTATTCGTACACCACCCAAAAAGTGAGAATAATGGCTATTTAGTACTTAAACTTAATAATGACATAAGGAACATACAAAACGAGATCTAATCATATCTTTTATATCATTAAAAAATCAATTTTCAATCCAGATTTCATGTAAAAATTAAAAATATCATTTTAGGCAAGTCACAAAAATATTCGTACAACCTATTGTTGTTTTTATTATTTTTTTTATAAACAATAGAGTATAGAAAAATATTTATATTTTTGTTCACCGGTATTTCTAAAATAATAAAGAACATGTTTTTACCAAATTGTGCATTAGTATTAAACATGGGTCGTAAGGGCAAAGAGTGTTCCGAACACATTCGGAATTTAATTATAAAATTATTCAATGAGAAAAAATCTTACAGTCAAATCAGCAAAATTGTTAATAGAAGTCGATCCACTATTCAGTACATTATAAAAAACTAGAAAAATACCGGAAGGGTTTTGAAAAAACCACGAAAGGGGCGAAAGAAAAACTTAACTCTACGAGAAGAACGCGCACTTGTTCGGAAAATTAGAGAAAACCCGAGACAGAGTGCCCCTATGTTAGCAGCGCAAATGTCAGAAGCCACTGGGAAGAATGTACATCTTCGAACTGTAAGAAGGGTTTTACGATCGGCAGGGTACCATGGCAGGGTTCCTCGAAAGAAACCTTTTATATCAAAAGCCAACCAGCAGAAACGTTTAGCTTCTGCACAGAAGTATCTGGAAAAAGACGAGAACTTTTGGGCAAAGGTGTTATTTACTGATGAAAGCAAGTTTAACTTGTTTGGGTCAGATGGTAAAGGAAAAGTGTGGCGTAAAAAAATATAGATTTGAATCCTGAAAATCTGTGTCCAACAATTAAACATAGTGGTGGCCATGTTATGGTTTGGACAGCCATGGCAGCATCTGAAGTGGGTACTTTGGCTTTTATTAAAGGTAACATGGACCAGTATAAATATATGGAAATTTTACGGGCTAATCTACCTGTGAGTGTTGAAAAATTGGGATTGGAAAACTGAATTTTGCAGCAAGACAACGACCCAAAACATAATGCGCGTAACGTTAAGATGTGGATTGCCTACAATGTACCACGACTTTTAGACCATCCACCCCAGTCACCAGACCTCAACCCAATTGGACATCTCTGGGATCAATTAGACAGACAAATCCGCGTTTCTGAGGTTCAAAAACGAATTAAAAATAGAGACTCTCTTAGGGTCGTTTTAGAAGAACAATGGCAAAAAATATCTACAGAAACAACGACAAATTTAGTGTATTCAATGCCGAGAAGGCTTAAAGACGTTATTTTAGCCAAAGGAGGCCCAACAAAATATCGAATGTACTAAAAGTGGGAAAAGTTAATTAGTTTTTATTAGTGTACGAATACTTATGTGACCTCCCGGAAATGATATTTTATTTATATTCTTAGAATCGAAGTTAAAATTTAATGTTTAAGTTGCAATAAACGAAATAAATAGGCTGTTTTCACCTGCTCCATATGCCAATTTTTATTTATAATCCCAAGTAATTGTAATGTTAACAATTTAAGTGGTGTACGAATAATTTTGTCACTGACTGTATAATGTAACGTTATCCGTATGATACATATCCTTTTTATTTATGAGATATTAGGCACTATTTCGAAAAATATATGCTGCGCCAATACTTTTGCCCACCACTGTATAAATAAGAACGCTCATTACAGTGGTAAAACTTCTTTAAAACAAAAATAATAAATATATTTGTGTGATTAAGTATTTTTATAATAAAATACATCTATTTTCAATCAACGTATATATTTTTTTATATTAATGTTATAGACCGAAACGATAAATAAACAAAATTCCTTTGGACAAATAAACGAGATTGTTTTCAAAGAAATCATTTGTCGATCAGTTTGTGCTGCTGTAGTGTGCAAAATACCTTAATAGGACATAAAATGGGTAGAAGAAGACATTGTATTCCAGGTTTGCGAAAATCAATTTTGTCTTTAGTGGAAAAGAGTTTGGAGTTATCAAAAAAATTGCTGACCATTTAGATTGTTGCAAAACCATGGTCGCAAATGCAGTTAAACATTTTAGTGTCCATACAAATTTTAAAAATCCTAAATGACAACGAAAGAAAAGAAAAGCAACAGCCCTATTTGATAGACATTTATTAATACTATTAAAAGATCCAAAATTAACATCTACTCAGCTATAGAACTCTTCGGCCAAAAAACACCTACAGCTTCAACAATAATAATACGAAAGCGGTTAAACGAAGGTTTGTTTGGTAAGGTTTCTAGAGGAAAACTCATGACAAAAAAAAATAAAACTGCCCGGTTGGAATTTGCAAAACTTCACATTGGATGGTCAAGTTCTCAATGGAAGCATGGGTCATGGTCGAATGAAACAAAAATTAACAGATTCGTTTCCGATGGTCGAGTTTATGAAACGACCCCGTAACAGAGAATTTAACCTAAAGTACACTACAATTACCATCAAGCATGATGGCGGCAATTTTAAACTGTGGAGGTGTATGTGTGGACATGGAGTTGGACTCACTACAAAGTTGACCGTATCTGGAACATGCACAAATATCGGGATATTTTTGAGAATATTACGCTTCATATACAGAGAATATATTTCCTGTTTCAGCACGAGAATAACCCGAAACATACAGTAAAAATTGTAAAAGAGTGGTTAGTAGAAAATCAAGTTGATGTTATTGAGACGCCTGCTTGTAGTCCCGACTTAAACCCAATTGAGAATTTCTGGTGGGATGTAAAACAGGCACTAAAGGATAAATATATAACAAGTCTTACTCAACTTCGCGAAGAAATTGAGAAAATTTAGTATGCCACACCTCGAAAACGATGCCAAATTTAATCGACTCTTCCGCAACGGCGTTACGAAATCATTCGAAATAAAGGATACCCAACTAAATATTAGTTTCAGTTGAATGGTATTAGTATGATTACTAGTAGGTTTAGGCCATTATGGGGTTAAAATTTCATTTAAATGGAATCGTTCTTATTTGTCCATAGATATTTTTTTTATTTGTCGTGTCAACCTAAATTCTTACTGGAAACGTTAATAAAAATAAATACTATTTAATATCAAACTAATGTGATAGAGAAATGTTTTTATTTTCTCGATTTTAAATATGGTTGGTACATTTTGAAGACTGCTGATTTATGTGGCCACCACTGTATGACACACGTATGAATGTTCGTATGACCATTTTTGTTAGGATGCCTTTCGTCTGTCAAAGTTTGAAGTTTGTCATCGAGCTTACGAGTCACCCTGTACATATATGCGCTATACTAAATACAAATATATGACCTGACACACTGTACGCTTTAAATGTGGAATTTCGAACATAGCTGATGATAAATTTGCGGTACACACGGGCGTTCAGTAATTGTTCTGAGCGATTGTATTAGGGAAAAATTAAGAAAAAAACCATAAGTTTTGATGTTTATCTATAGTTAGCCTCGGAAAATTTATTCTAATTAATTATCGGAAAAAAATGTAATCGGTGTAATATAATGTTTAATTTAATTGTGAATAATACTATATTTTATTTTTCCAAATAAACTAATTTTTAACGATTTTATGACTTAATACCGAAGTACAACAGTAATGGAAGAAAAGTTTATTTGGAAAAATTAAGTGAACTTTTTTCACAATACGTCGATTTTAATACACCTACTATTTTATTTTCCGTGAATTAATAGGATTTTTTCGTAAACACCTGAAGGAAAACCGCCTTATAAATAATCTGTATAAAAATTGATTTTAGCTGCGACATATTTTCTCATCTTATCAAGAGCGTATATTTTACTGTAAATTTTCAGCAAATTTGGCAAGAATAAATGGGGTAATAAACGTCGTGTTCTTATAAACTTGTGCAATTAACTAAAAACTTTGGGTACTTCAATTACTGTTTTAAGGCCGAGCAGAGGACTTCTGTAGCCATCTAACACATTTTCAATTCTCTGACGCAAATTAAATCGTAAACTTACTAGAAGAGCTTTCAAACACCTTCGTTTAAAAATATGTCTTTCCCACGAAAGCTCCCATTATCCAATTTCCTCTTCTGCCGGAACTACATAAAGGTCCCAATAAACATGCATCTTTGGAACACCTGCATGCATAACTAATGACTTTTACAATTTGCCGATAATCTCGGGATTTATCATAACAGGTCTTCAAACTTGCAAAAAGTCCTCTTGGGAAAATGACCTAGTTACTGTTAAAATTAAACAGGAAGCGCAATGAGTATCGTTAAAATTAAACCTGCTTCATCCGCATTGATGCGTCGATATAATAAATGTGTTGCCTATAAATTAAATGCATTTGAAGCACGCAATACTGGAAAAATCTTCATTTCATGGACTTAAGTCAGAAACGTACGGTTATTTATTAATGCATTTTTACGTTTGATTATTTTATTAAGTTACTAAGAAATCGTCTGTGATATTGAATGTCACTGCGAGAATCCCAAGGAACAAGTGGACATGGGCAACGAGTATCTAATAATTTTATGAGTGCTTCAAAATGTATGTTATGGGAGCATCCAAGAAAATTACTCAAGCTTCAATTTAAAATTAAAAATATAGTGTCCAGATAACCTAGTTAAACTGCGGTTTTCTAGGAAAATGGTGCTATAATATAACATCAATAACACTTTGCAAACGTACTGAAATTTTTAGAAGAAATATAGAGAGAAAGAAACAGTAAACTCCTCAATACAGAGAAAAAACTATCGAAAAGAATGGAGTGGAGAACTTTTACATTAGGTCTACGAGATAATCACTCAATCGGATTATTATATGTGGCGTCTTTGTGTGGCACTCAGTAACGAGATAAGCGAAACACCGGAAGCAGCAATCTAAGAAACTTGCGAGGATGTTCCTTTCTCGCAATAATTTTGCCATCTTTCGTACCATACTCGTCATCACCGTGGGACGGGTTCTTGGCCTGATTTCCCTTAACATTGTATTGGAGAAGAAGCCCGGAAGATACACATATAGACTCAAAAATGCAATCCAAGGGCAAACGTGTACGAGACAAACCCACTGCAAATCGAACTTGATGGCAAAGTCCAGCTAAGGTTGCCTTGTAGCACTATGTCCCTGCAAAAAACAGTAATCAGATATACAAAGGGGTCATCTAGATAAGCGTTGACTAGGTCAGAACGAGCAAGACCTTATAAAAGTGATCTTTTGCTGCTTTATCGACGAATTAAAAAGGGTGCAATCATAGACTCGAGTTGAATCTGGGAAAATGCGCATCAATATTTTAAGTGTCCATTGTGAAATATAGGTCGTATCGACTATACAACGAAACTACAAACAAGAACGTAGATTCATTCGGACAGTGAATCAGCGATCAAAGCGCTTGACGCATTCAAATTTGTAGTGAGAATTACTTGGGAACCCAAAACACATTTAAATAGCAAATATAAAATAGTTATTCTGAACTTCCTGTATAAATTCCTAACTAATTCGGCACAGTCACGTAAAGTAATTGTAGATGATATTCCATCACGAATATTAATTGATATCATATTTTTAAGGCACTCCCTGTTAATTTTTTTCAATAAAATGTCATAGCTTCAAGATGATACATCCCAGCGCAAAAAATTTTTTTGGATCAAACTGAAATACAGGCGATCGAGTACTCTCCTGAAAATATTAGATACTCGTTTGACGTGGACATAAAGGAATTAGGAAAACTAACTCTACGAAGATAATTGAAGCGGTTGAATCAAGCTAAAGTGTTAGTAAATTGAGACAATTAAAATAAAGAAACCCATGAAAATTGTCTGTTCTATTCCATCCTTCAAAATAATCTATAATATTTCCTATCCGCATTCACACTTGTTCAATAGAGATCCAGTTTATTTTTATAATTAACCTTAGTTTATAATGATTATAATCTGACAACACGCCAGGTTCGATAAAATGAAGTCTCGACTATCAAATCGATATTGAATTCTCGATAACAGAATAAATGCTAATGAAACTTAATTACACCTATATCCTATGAGATATATTTGAATTAAAAAAAAAAAAAGAAAAAGGAATTTGTATGTGATTTGAAATTTACTCGATTTGAAATTAAATATGTGATGAACGCAATACATCTGCAAAGTTCCAAATAATTCATGATGTTTAAGTTACAAAAATCTTTTACATTCGTCTATAATATAAAGCGAACTATGCATGGATAAATTCTACCAGCAAAACAAGCCTTGAATGCAAAAATTCACTTAAATAAACACGAAGCAGCTACTCTCTAAATGACCTAAATTAAATCACCCTTTATTGTTTTGTTGGGCTCTCTTAAATCAACTATAATAATCGGAAAATTTACGTTTGAAAATATTGCAACGTTTATATGAATAATTGCACTTAAACGTAATAATTGTAACAAAAAACAAATATATCTGAAATGCCAAATAACTATACAGTTTTTGCATATGTAACTAAAAGATATATGAACCAAATTCAACAATGTAACATAAAATTTGCTGGCTTAAACTTCTTTACGAGTCAAACAAAATATAATATTTACTTAATTATAATGGTAAATATCGTCTTATCCAGAAAAAAATCTAATTAATTGCAAAAAAATTATGCTAATATGCACAGTAAAAAAAATTACATCGAATTTCAGGTCCTTTTGGCGGTGGAAAAGCTCCCAGGGTGGCGATTTTGAGTAAAATTTTTACTTTTTTGTAAGTAAAAAAAAATCTGGTTTATTATAAATATGTCCCAGACATTTAAATTTAACTATTTATTTTTTCTTTTACTCTATTTGGGAATAATAAAAACCATTATTAAACGTGGGGTTTTGTCCGAGCACTTGGTAAAAGGCAAAACTTATTCTAAGTTAGTTTTAACTGAGATAAGTGTGCAATTCCATCGCTCCAACAATCCTTAGTTGTCTGCAAAGCGTTATTCCCAAATAAAAAGAAAAAATGATTTATTCTACGAGCCCTAACAATTATACAGGGTCTTCCATTTAAAACAGAGTATCTAAAATATTTTAAATGATTTTTTTTTTCTTTGGAAAACCCCGAGATACGTCAATGTTACTTTTAAGAACATTTTTAAATTATAAACTCTTAGGGGTGGGGTCATCTCACTAAACGGGGTGGCAATCCCTTCAAGAATCTTAAATAGCACGGAGATCAAGTGATATATCAAATCAAAGGTATTTTAATTCTCTTTACAAGTAAGTTGGAATTTTTTTGCTCTACTTTTAAAAATTGTAACAAAATCGTTTTAAAATATCGCTAAAAAAAATCCTAGATATTTGTAAAGAGAATTGAAATACCTTTAGTTCGACATGCCACTTGATTCCCGTACTATTTAAGACTTTTGAAGGTGTTACATCCTCCATAAAAGTAAAATTGAAATGTCTCAGCGTTTTCCTAGAAAAAAAATTCCATTCAAGATATTTCGCATGAACTGTTCTAAATCGGCTACCCTGTATATTGGGACGCATCAGAATTTTTAGATTTACCGTAATGTTAGAGTAAATAATTTTTAATATGTCTGAACGAATTATAATTATATTAAATACATTTTAACTATATATTTTTTTCAAAATGCTTATACAGTGTATAAATAACTAGTAAAAACTGATTTAATGGAATTCTTGTTAAACACCAAATATAACAAATACAACTTTAAGAATTATTGCAGATTATGCTCGATAACTACATTCCTGTGGAAAAACAGAAACTCATCAGATAAAATTTGAAAGTAAATTCATAACAAAATAATGTTTTAAAACTAGTTTTTATGTTATTTAATTAGCAAGAAGCTTTCAAGGGTCGTTGATGTATTTGATAATTTGCAAACAATTAATTTTGTAAACAAAACTAGGTTACGGTTTGAATAAATATAAACTCATTGTTTTCAATTTAATGGTGTATTGATAGGAAAACACTACAACAGTTTTCTTCCTGCGGCTAAAGAGAGTATATATTGTTGGATTTTGATACTGTATTGTTTCATGTGGATTAGTTAATTATTTTAAATAATGCCGCGGGGAAGTCAACACACTAAAATTGAATAACAAAGAATAATGGACTTAAAAAGAAGTGGGATGACTCAGAGGCAAATTGCTCGTGAGCTAAACCGTTTACAGGAAGTAGCCAAAAACTTTTGAAATTGTCGCCCAGACATTTACAGGAAAGAGAAAAGAGGTGGAACACCTTGAAAATTTTCTGGTTATGTGAAACAAGTCGTTTTGAGAGAAATCTCGAAAATAGGAGCATCCTCTGCACAGATTGTGAACCGATTTAACTTAGAATGTGATGTTAGCTTGGTGAGAAAGTGGATAACTAAATCAAAATTCTTAAAATATTGTAAGATAATGAGAAAACCCAAGCTCAGCAAACATCATTTGCAGCGACGACTGCAGTTTATTGAAGATACATTCAAGATAACAAAAATCATGGGTTATTTTCAATTATAAAAAAAAATTTAACATTGACGGTCCGAATGGTTTTAATTATTACTGGCATGACCTTAGAAAAGAAAAAAAAATGTCACGAAGGTCGCATTGGGGTGGTGGAATGATGGAATGGACTGCTTTTAATGAAAAAGGAAAGTCTGAAGTTTCATTAATTTCCGGCAAAAATGAATGCTGTTAGTTATCAAAATGTTTTAGTAGAGTTTACCTTTGCCGTTTATTACTATGTTAGAAGAAATAATTTTTCAGGAAAACAACGCGCCGATTCATACAGCACGCTCTACAAAACGATGGTTTGAGGGTTACGGGCTCAATATTTTGGATTGGTTAGCTTTTAGTCTGGTTCTTAATCCCATTGAAAATTTGTGAGGAATTATGGGTATAGAAGTCTACGATCTTCAGAAGCCAGAAATCCAAAATATTGATTGATGAGTTCGATGAAAGGATCACACACAAAGTTGAGAAAACATACCAGAGAGCACTTGAATTATTGTAGTAAAATGTGTTCCCACGAAACTGTTGGAGGTGATTAAAAACATGGTAGAAGTTTTCATTATTGAAACGAATTTATTTATTGAAGAGGCAGAAAACTTTTGAGTTGATACTGTTTCACAGATGTATTTTGCTATTTTGCCCCAATAGTAGTTAATCCTAACAATATTTAACTCTTTATTAAAATTGGAACTAATCGTTTACAATACATACTAAATAATATCTTTTGCTACTCAGATTCCAAAATAAATAACTTAAATTAATTGAAATAGTTTGTTTGTCTTGAGTGTATATTTCTTCACAGGATTGTAGACTGGGACTCCTAAACAAATAAACTAACTAGGTAGCGATGACTTGATTTTGACGCGTTCCATTGTTTTGAAAACATTTTCAAAATATAGTCTGAGGAGTGCCTTTTCCCCAGAAACTAAGAGAAATTTTAATTTCTCGCCATATAAAAGGAAAATCAACAAAAAAAAGCAGAGGACTTGAAATTGTTAGTCATCAGTTTGGAATATTGTAAAATATCACACTGCAGAGGTATAATTAAAATTAAAAATAAGAGTATTGATCGATGTCGAATTATTAACGAAAGAGATCGACGAGCATTAGTAAAATATGCAAAAAACAGAGATGGACCACTTTGTGCGAGATCAGTGTTAGATGGAACAATGAATGTGATTTAAATTTATCTTGAGTGTTGTTGAAAATGGATATATACAGTTATGTGCAAAATAATAGCACCAAGCAATCAAAAAATAGTTTTATTTACTTAAAATTTGTAATACATTTTGTTTCCAAATTATATATTTTGTCTAGATATTGAATAATGCATCTGAGACGAATAGTTTAAATACAAATTTAGGTTAGGTTTCAGTACGTTGAAGGGACTTTTCCGTGTTTTATGTTTCTACACCTACATACAGCTGCGCAAAATAATAGCACCACTGAAAGTGTTGCCGCATAGGTTTCGGATTACTTTTCTATTTTTGATTTCTTTTGTGATTATATCTTTTTTTGGGTGAGTATTTTGTAACACGCTGAAAATAAATGGTTTAATTATGATTGTTAATCAGGAAAGTATGGGTTGGGCAAAACATTGCACATCGGAGTAACGAACTTTAATTCGTAAACTTTTGAACGAAGATAAAACTTGTGAATATATCAGAGATATACCGAGATGCTCCAATAAAATGATTAGCAATGCTAAAAAATCGTCCATAACAACAGAAACACGCGGATGTAAGAAAAAATATCAAAAAGAGATAACCGGAATAGTACGTCCTGCAGAAATCAATCCGTCTATTTCATCTACACAAATTAAGCAACAATTAAATATAAATATTAGTATGTCTACTGTTCGACGATGTCTCATAAAACAAAATTTAAAAGGACGGTCTCCTAGAGAAGCCCTTTTGCTTAGTAAGAAGCATGTTTGTAAAGACTGCAATTTGCCAAATGTCACTTAGAATGGGCTCCCACAAAATGGTGCAATATCTTATGGACAGATGAGTTAAAAATTGAGTTATTTGACAGTTCTGGAAAGAGGCACATTGTAAGACTTCCATCCAATACTGAATTTAAGCCAAACTATTCGTTAAAGACCGTCAATCATGGAGTCTTCAGTTATGGTTTGGGTCTGTTTTTCCTACTATGGTGTTGGACTCATATTTCGCATTGAAGGTGATCCATGGATCAATTTGCTTATACAAATATTTTGGAAAAAGTTATGCTCCCCTATGCAAAATGAAAAATGCCACTATATTGGGTTTTCCAGCAGGATAACGACCCCAAACATACAAGCAGAAGAGCTAAACAGTGGTTTAGCGATAATAGGGTTGAGACTCTAGAATGGCCGGCACAATCGCCAGACAACAACCCTATTGAGAACCTGTGGAGTGACGTAAAAAGGTAGGTTTTTGAAACCAAGCCTGCCAACAGAGAGATCAGTTGTGGGAAAGTATTAAAAATTCTTGATACAAAATTTCAGTCGAGAGATGTCAAAAATTGGTGAATTCAATGTCAAATTGATGTAAAGAAGTAATCAAAAACAAAGGATACTCAATGAAGTATTAGTTGATAATAATTAATGTTAGTAGTTTTTCTTTGTAAATTAAGACTTTTTTTACATTATAAATTCATTTTTATACATTGGTCTTATTATTTTGCACACCAAAATATCATTGATGTTTTGTTTTTTTGAGTTTATAAATAGAATAAATAACTTTTCCTCTATAATTTTACTTGCAATAAATATTTTAATAGTGTTGATTCCTACTATGTATGTGGTTAAACTTATTCAAATTATAATTAAATAAATTTCCGGAAATAAATAAATTGAATTTGCTTGGTGCTATTATTTTGCACATAACTCTAAATCCAATTAGTTTCTAAAATGAGTGTTACTTTTTAATTGCTTTCTATAATTTTCATTAGGCCAAAGAAAAGCCCCTTTTCATAGCTACCCAAAAAAAGAAATCGATTAACTTGGGCCAAATCAAAATATTCACGAACTTATGAGGATTGTAAGGCGATCTTTAGCAATGAGTTCAAATTTGATGTCTGTATTGGAAATATACATAAAACAGCTATACGGACAAAACAAGACGCCTTTCACAAAGATTGTTTAAAACGAACCGTGAAGTTTGCTAAAGGTCAAATGGTTTGTGGATGCATATCTGTTAAGAATTACATCAGATGGAGTTTATGGACGGTACAGTAAATACCGAGAAGTACAGACAGATATTACAAAATAAATTACTTACGAGCATTGGTCTGTTGTATGGTAAAAAAAATTTAATTTCTTTACAATACGGCGTTTCTTGTCATACTACCCGTTCCACAAATAGTTTAGTGCCAATAATATTAATGTAATCTCTTGGCCTTCAAGCAGCCCTGACTTGAACGTAATTAAATAAGTTTGGCATAAAATGAAAATATATCTAAGAAATCATCCTCAAAGGACTCTTAAAGCTCTAAGATTAACCATTGAAGAGATTTGGAACACACTTACACCTGAATTTTGTGATGAATTGGTAGGAAGTATGCCTGCAAGAATTCAAGCAGCCATCAAAGCTAAAGGCGATATTACCAGCCATTAATTGAAGCTAAAATGTCTTACGTTCCAATATAAAATTATCAAGTCTAATATGCAATATTACTTAAAGTTTGTCATATTTGGAGTTCAACAATAATTTCAGTTTTTATTAGCGGTTTATGCATTGTATAAGCATTTTGAAGATATAATTCATTTGAAGATATTATCAATTGCTTTAAAATTTTGATAACTTTAAAAATTATAATCCATCCCAATATATAGTTGTTAGGGCTTGTAGAAAGAAAAACTTAATTGAAAATATTTTTGCTCCCTAGGGAATAAAGTAATTACCTTTTTAAAATATTTTTTAATACTCTCCAAGGAACAAAAGTATTTTTCTTCATCCTATGCATAATACACAACAGTTATTTTTTATGAAAGAATAAACTTTCACTCCCTAAAAAGAACTGCTTTTTTACAAAACCGAACATTGGTCGTACAAAAAATTAGATGCACACCTGTGGAGGAAAGTGCCTTTACTCTAATATGTGCTTCACCTTTCTCATGGGTCTCACATTATTCTCAGGAGTAAAAGTAGCACTTTTCTCTCTTGTGCTAATAAGTATTTTCTAATTTTAGTGCCGGTATCTCAGTAAAACACTTGCTTCAAGTGTACCATTCCATTGTTGGATAAAATGAAAATCACGCAGTTATAGCCTGATTACAATCTACCACCCCTCTCTTAATTGCGATCCAAATTGATAAAACAAATCAAGTCGCACAAATAGTAACTCGTTAAAAACAATCACCACCGGAAACATTATTTTAAACGTCCACTTCAATATTAATTAACTCTCTACTTACTCTAGGAAACCGAACTAATCGCATTGTGTGGCGCCCCCATCTGAGTCAATACTTTATCCAACCATTGAAGTGGGCCATTTAAGTGGATTTCGATCCAACAAGGAGTACTAGTCACATCTTGTCGGTGATATTCGGCGCCCCAGCCCTGTAAAAAAACATACATTTAGAGATATGAATCGTGAATATTTAAAATCGAGAATTTTAATTATGTGCATAACTTCGATTAAGACGAATATTGGAGAAAATTGATCCGAAAATATATCAACCTCTTTGCCTAGAGTTACAAGAAGTATTAAGTTGGAAAGGAAAAGGGAGGCATTCAAAAAGTACTTGAACGCCGGTGGTGCTACCAGGGTTTTGTTTTCTCAGTTTGTCTACATATTTCGTTACGTATTTAATCCGTACATACCTTCACGAAACTCATCCTTATGGTACACATTTTGGTCAGTTCGTATACGGCTTCAAAACCGTGATTCACACACTGAGACAACAATTGCGCAAATTCGGCATTATTAAAAATTCTGAGCGAACACCCCGCGGGAATCTTACAGACCGTCGAGGGATGAAAGTTGTGGTGATGGTTACAGTTGCGCGATTGTACGAAAATGGCAGAGTCGGATAGACATTCGGCGTAAACTTCCCCATTAACGTAATATAGATGGACACCTATAAAAAAATATGAAAATGTTTAATTAGAATATTTTAATAAATTATTCCACTATCGAGTTTTAATATATTGAGTTTGCATTCTTTGGCCAGTTCAGTACGAAAGAGAAAATAATTTAGACTCAGTTTTTTATATTCATAATAATTTTGCGAGTAGGATAATTGCTATAGAAATCGTGAAATTGTCCCATATTCGAGTGTATTTCGTCATTCTATAGAATTATACTGGTAAAATTATAAAAAAGTTAAAAAACGGGCTTGCACTAATAACGCGGTTTCGCCATTGAATTTTGATATTCTGATAGTCAATAGCGTTGTTTTTCATTGACTGCAATAAGGCAAAATAAAAGCATCTACACTATTTGTTAACTCACTAAGAATTTACCCAAAGTAATCTTCTACATTAATGTGAGTGGAGAATACTATAAAATTATGTGCCTAGTATCGGTTCATTTTCTGGATACCGTATACATAGCACCCTTTAATTGAAATGAAATTTTAGGTTGAAAAAAAAAATCTCCACTATGAATCATTGTAAAATCTCAGGATATATACTGTTTTGAGATATCTTAGCCATTTCACATTATTAACTTATTCTTTAATTTAATTACTCCTACTTTGATACAGACCAACACCATATCTCACCTTTTCCTATGTGTCGCCTCGTGTTCTCAATCGTACTATTTCGATTAACATTGCTCAACTGTCCCAAACAAAACCGATCGCTGTTGTTGCCGGGATAAGTGAACCCATCCACAATAACCGAGGTGGAGTTGCAATGAAAAACTTCCCCAACCCTACTGTTAAGCTCATAATACGCAATGGAAGCCCAGTAGGGCTGATCCTGATATGGCACCGGATGGACGTCTTGACTTAAAGAGGGCTCCGGACTAGGATTATTATTTGAATTGGAAGCATTTTCATCAGTGGGACTGTAGGCTGGTGGTGGGGTTTCCGCTAAATTCGCATAAGGAGGAGACTGCGGGTTACTGGAAATGACACTGCTAGGACTAGAGACATTTGAAAGCGGAGAGTTTGGGCTCATGTGATTGGAGTTGAAGCCGTTTGAAGAATAGCTGACGTTGTGTGGCATGTTTGGCTCTACCAATTGCTGGAAGGGAAGGAGGGAATGACCTGGTACGAAATCGTTGTGTCTAGGTACGAGAACAGGGGGGAGCACTGGACTTTCTACCCGTTTATAGTGGTAGGGGTTGATGCAAACCTCTTTTTGTTTAGCAGAAAATGGGTATTGACAATGTTCAAGCGGCTTCAGTTCGTGATGACTTTGCAAATCTGGCCACCGCCAGACTCTACAATATATCACATGGGGGAGGCCTTTTCTGTGAGACACCTGCAAAGATAAAAATGTCTTATTTTCCAGTAACTAATATTTATTGATAAATAATACAACTCTGGTAAATAATTAATCCAACTTTACTTGCCTGTAACCGTCCATCTAAACTCCTAGGAATGGTGACACATTTGCTAGGCTGTCCCGGACAACTTAAAGCTTTCTCCAATTCCTCAATGGATCCCCTACGTTTTTTCAACTTTTTTACCAGGCTATCAACTGCCTTCTCTGCCCATTTTTCTTCTTCATCACCTTGTTTCCACCCAAGTAGCTTTTTCACTGCTGGACTTGTGAAGGAAAACAAACTATTCAATGTTGAAATAGGACCACTGCTCGACGATTCGCCCTCGTCGATGTCCATGTTAAAACTATGAAAGAAATATATCATTTTTTACTGTTTTCGTAATGAGAAAAATCAATAATAAATAGAATTAATGTGTTTATCATATGGACAGATTCATTATATACCAATTTCAGATTAACATTGTGGTATTAATTTTATTTTATAAATCAAGCTTGTAGAGTATGGCTTAGTTTGAGCTATTCCTCATATATTTATATTGCTTTCAATAAATCTAAGTGTATTCCTACTGACAATATTAAATTTATTAGTCTTCAAAAAGTTATGAAAAATATGAGCATTACAAGAGCTATTAACCAAATCTGGTGAGAAGAGAACAGTCGTGTGCTCTTTGCATATATAAAGCTCTTAACATAAATAAAGAGGCAGTTTGATTACACCTAGAGTATGGCGTGGATGGATATTTGCAGACCTCTAATGCATAACCACAAATAAAAAGTTGGTACTTTCAGAGTCATCACAATAATAAGCATTGACAGAAATTTTAGTGCAATAAAATTTCTGCCAATGTCGACTAGTTAAAATTTTTACAAATGGGCCATGTTAATTTGATTTATAAAATTTTCATCCAAACATAACTCATGCATTGAAAGTTATCAACAAATCTTGGAATAGTATGTATTAATGCAATCCAGGCCAGAGAAAAAGCATTCATGCACTACATGCTCTCATGATTTTTTCATCCCAATTTTGATTCATTTCATATTGGTCTAAAGTTATTGATAATTTTTAACGCATCTACTATATTACCTATGGTTACATACTTCGATAATCATTTAGTTTATTTAAAAGAAACCAAGGACCCTTGGCATATTTTTACCAAAATCGATTTAAATGTTTCAAATTGTAAGGCTCTTAATGAGAAGGTGTAAATGTTCTATTGATTAAAGCTAATGCATTTTAAAAGTAATCACATGGTTCTATTATGTCAGTTTTGATTTTTTATCGCTTGGTTCCTTTTGGATAAGTGGTGTTTACGTCAATTAGTATATGAGTATATCATTTTATGTGCATCTACTGTTAACAGGCAAAAATAATGATTTAATAAAGTGTTAGTGAATGTATCACAATATGAGTTGGATATATAAGTAACACTAAGATAGGAATGCACTACCTATTGCTGTACTGGATTTGTCTCTGAATTTTGCAACTTCACACAACAGAAAACTTCTTAAAAAACTCATGACACACATACAAACACATGGCAAAACATTCATAACATACACTTTGCGTTTCCGAAACATTTCCTAGATCACAATAGTCAATGGCAATATTAAAAATGTTGCCTATTATCCAAGACAGTTATGTAAACTACTATGGTTAAATTAATACAGCTAGAAAGTATGCAGATAATACATGCCAAGCAAGCCACTTAGAGTAAGTACCAACTGGATGGATTGAAATTAAAAATGCACTTTGCTCTGACTTTAGTCATCTTAAGTAGTAGTACAAAAGGCAAATGTTCCAGGGATAAAAAAAAAATAATATGATGAGAAAAACTCAACAAATGACTCACAAATTATTCAAATGAGTCACATAAAACTGAAAATCTGTTGCCATTTTAAATGGAAATTCCCGGTACACATTTATTTCGATCTGTTACGCGTATGGTACTAGCGGAGCACTTCCTTTAAGCTTGGTATTTATCAAGAGCAACATTTGCTTTTTTCCAAACAACAAAAATAAAACAGACCTGACCACGGAGAGCATTTGATCGTTCCGTACCATCTAGGAAGGTACTTAGTGGGCTCCTTAGGGAAATAACTTATTACTTACCTTTATTACACGGAAAATAGCTGTGTTATGGCACACTTTATGGTAATTTAGCTTGAAAAATTTGAAAAAAAACACAAAAATGAACAAGGAGGACGACTGCCTGACGCCTGAGTTGCCTGGCACAGCTTGTTTAAGAACATCGAATATTGTACTATTTGAGCTTTCTATTGTACTGGATTTCGCAAAACAAGGAAGTCATGTGGCAATAGTTTCTATAAATTTGAATATGTCCGGATGAGTTTCCGGTTACTTCTGTGCATTCTATTAAATGTCTAGTGAGTAAATGTCAAATTAATCAAAATTCGTTTTAATTTACGTTGTCTACCCCAAAGCATCTTCTATTTTTTTCAGTTGTTTCAAACTTTATTAAGTTTTTGTAAAAAATTTAATCAGTGGAATAACGTTCAAATGCAATGTAATAAACTGAAATATTTGACTCTATGGGATATGCTCGAAAATGAATGATTTCAGATGGACTTCAAATATGTATTTAACCAATTGCAATCATATTGTACTAAACGTAGTACTGTTGTCACAAGCGAGGCAACAGAACATCTGCCAAAGAGAATGGTTCATGGGTAACTGCAAGATGCCGCCACCAGTACAAGTTGTGAATAGCGGGATCTTTAAAATGTAGCTCCAGTTTGAATTGTCATTATTATTTTACTTTTATAGTAAAATTGGATAGATACAGAACAATATTAATAATAATTATTATTTATTATACAAGTTTAGTAAATAAGTAATTAGAAATCAGAATTAACTTCGAAAATCTTGCACTTTGACTTTTGAAGAAAAGAAAAAGTACTATTCAAGTTAAAATTTATCAAATTGTTTACCTATAAAAAGTAACTCTTTGTTTTAAAAACATAAAACAAAAAAAGATAGGAAAATTTACTAATACGCATTTTTTTGTTTCAAAAATATAATTTGTGAAACTTTTTGGATCATTCTGTAAAGACGTCGTAATTCCTCATAGGTACAGTGATCATCTATGGTGTTTTTTTTAACTTGTACCATAGTCAAAATCATCTAAGAGGTATAATTATTTCTTATGAAGGTAACGGGTGATCCTCGCAGTAGGTGGTTAACCGAAGTGGTAGAGGGATGTTTAAACCATTTGAGAATTTGCCTAAGATATGCCTCCGACATTTTCACATCTAATAAGTTTTTTATCATGATCACAAATTACATATGGCTGCTATTAAGAATACCCCAGATATATATATTTGCAATATACAGGATGTCTCAAAATTCAACCAGGTCTTGCATACAGATTGGGTCACAAATTATTCTCAAACAGTGAAAGAATATAACAACTTTGATATGAATGTAGGTTTAAAAATATTTTGTTCCCTAGTCACAGGATGAAAACATTTGAGATTTGTTTAAACCCTTATATAACTCACATATTTACGTATGTACATGATTACATATATATGAGTTTTTTGATATCACTGAATAGTTGTAAAAAACGAGCAGAGAATATTAAAGTTTAAATAACTTAAAAAAAGAAATACGAGCAAAACACAGATACCAAACAAAATCCAGACAAAATTAAAAGTTCCTGCATGGTTAAATAAGCTATCTGGGAGTAAAATGGGTCATGCTACTTATAGTCATGCCCCTTAAAAATAATTTATTTCTTGATATTTGTGTTTATAAGAATTATATAAGATGATTCATAATAAAATCGACACAAACCAAGTTCGTGTATGGAGCGTCAAAGTAAGTTGGTTTTTTATAAGAATTTTTTTCTCATGGCTACTACGAGACAGCGACCTAAGGAAATATCCTAGAAAATCGAAAAAACTCTGTATATTAGCAATGCCTTAACATACAACAACCAAATTTTGAAAATGTATTAAAAAAATTTAAATCAAAGGGAATTCTATTCAATAACTAAACATATTTTTTTCTAATGGGGCATTGGTTATTGATTCGGTTCCATAAATTGTCCTCAATGTGAACGGTCGTCGAATATACAATGTTTTTTTATACGAGAGAAAAAAGGCACATTGATACAAATCGGGTGATCGCGGTGACAAGTGTTGAGGCAATTATTTCTACGACTTATTCATCTATTTAGAAACTGCTGTCTTAAAAATTCTCTAATCTCCATAGTGAAATGCTCTATCGTGCATAAACCACATTTCATGGCGTAATTATAAAGGTAAATCTTGCATCAAATCAAGAAGAGTATTTTGTAAGAAAAACAAATAAGTTGTCCGCGCAGGTGGTTTGGTAAAATTACTGGACTTACCAAATATCATCCAATAATGCCTCCCCTCACATTTATTTTAACCTTTCCTTGGTAATGATGGGTTATTGCAGTATATGAATTTTGATTAGAATGTTTGTGACTCTTGTGGAGATTTATAATTCTTTTTCGTGAAAAGATGATTCTGTGGAAATCAATGTTCTGATATATAATGAAATTATAGCAAATCATTTTTGGTATCAAACGTTTCTGTGACTGTTTTTGAATTTTTTGAAAACGATATAGATACTGCGTCGAATAATTCGATGATGGTATATTATATTGCGAGGATATTCTTCGGGTATCGGTGGATGGACCTTGATGGTTCAGACTCGTTTTTGGTTCAAAATTTGTTAATGCAGATAAGTACTGACTTATTAATAAATAATAATAATATCAAATAGGCAGGCTGATAACGAAAGGGAAGAAAATGCTGAAGGAAGAAAAGGAAAATATAAGAAGCTTGTGGAACTGTCGATCAGATGTAGATGTGTCGGAGTAACATTCGAAACATCCTCTACAATTAAAAAATGTTATTATATTATCAAAATATTGAAATATAAATTAACGAATTTACTACCACCCGACCTCACCTTTGCCGTTCTTTTTCAGTTCCCCTAGCATACCTTAGTCCTCAATGGGATTCCCTAACACTTGGCTATTTGGTAGCTGCGTTAGTACACTGCTTCATCCCTAGATGGTTCTGTTTATTTGTCCGTCCTTATCGTATTACTAGCTGGAACACCATAATACCAGAACTTATAAATCACTAAATGTCCAACATATTCGTATATACATATATCAAAAGTTTTCTTGCAAAATCAGCAAAAGAGATTGCTGGATTGATATGAGTCATGGAGTACCTAAGAAAAAATGAGGCAAATGAAGGGGACGGAGAAATACCATATCCAAGGATCAGATGGTTTCATAAAATGTCCATGCTTTTGTGGTGTCAGTATGCCCTACGAGTGGAGAATATAAAAACCATGCAACTTACCTGAAGAAATATTTTAGTATCAAGTCACTGACCAAAGATACTCTAATACCTTCTAGTTGAGCATGTACTATTTTATCATTAATCAGTTTGATGAGAGAAAAGGCTATAATTATTTTCAATTTCCTGCTTCGGATTTATAGAATAAGGAACTTGTAGAAGATCACAGAATCAGAAAGAACACAGAATCCATTCATGATTCGATACCAGAGAGGGCTCTGCAGTGTAGGGTGTTTTGAGATATCAAATTGATCTTATTATAGCAGCAGGTCACTGCTATCCTTCTCTGCCCTTTTATCATGCTGCTGACTTTAATGCGCAGGTCAAGCATCCTTTGCAAAGGGATTTGAGGCATTTTCTCATTGTCGTTCATCGTATTGATCGAAGTGTGTTCTATGGAAGTTTGTGTGCACTATTGTTGAGAAGTTATGGCTACAAAAAAGGTCAAACCTAAGGTAAGTGACATCAAAGAGATCACATTAATTGCGTATGCATTTATGAGGGTTTACACAGGAAGCGTGGATAATGTGTTAAGTAAATTTAACCGCGTTTGCTACGATGGCAGTGCACTACAGGGTTGTTATTTGCGCATTGGATGTATGAATTTATTTTTAGTGAAAAATGCAATATTATGGAAAAATCTAAATTTCAAAATAAATTCTGACTCAAGGGTGCATGAAATTAAGTAGCAACATCAGGCGAAAGGGGAATCTATTACACTCTCTCAATTACACTCAATCAATTCTCCAATCCACCTTCGAACCTGGAGCACACTTCCCCACTTTTCCCATTGAGCGACCAGTTTATTTCCATGTTGTCCTGAAACCTCCGTTATCAGGAGTCAACTAAAATGACTTTTCAATTCAGTCGAAAGTTTTAATCTCTGATTCCACCTCCGACTTACATGCTTACTGATAAATGATGATGATTATCATGCAAGTGGTCTAAATCATCTAACAGTGATCAGGCCGCTAACTTTAGTAGGCATCGCCGCGTTAACACACTGACTGAGAGACACGATACGAAATAAAACTTTTTAACATAAACAAAGTCAGTTTAAATGTGACCGCGATCGTCGATGTTCAGAAATTTTCACGATTTTGTAGTTTTTAGTCCGAAATTTGTGATTTCGAGTGAACTTTGTGCAACTGTCTAAAGGTTTTTTGAAAGCAGTTGCGGATCGTAAGTCCAATTATTAAGCGCAATAATAAACCGTTACATCTTTATTGATTATTTAATAGTTTTAATTAGTTTTAACGCGGTTGTTGTTCGTCGGTGTGTAGGTACTCTTGCATGCTTTACGGCTTTTTAGTTTAATTCCGTTTTCCTGGCAGATACTTTTGAATTCACCAAAAATGCGAAAATGAATCTTTTTTCATTTTTTTAGGTGTCTTGTCCACAAATTACTTACACTAAAATGTCTTCCCAGGTGGAAAACTATTAAAAGTTATCATTCCATCACCAGCTTACTGCTAAAGATATTTAATGCTCCTCATGACACTCATGTTGCTTAAGTTTCCTTCTCATAAATTGTCCTGAAGACGCATGTCCTCTTTAGCCCGTTTAGCTAATCCTTCTGGACGTCCCAATATGTGGTGGCTTGTACGAACGTATTTATTAAAAGTGCATTTGTTGGATAACTCGTTGTTTCTTATGATTTTCAGGTGTCTAGCTTACGAACCAGATTGCATAGAAAACCTGAAAGTTTCTCCAATATTATATGAAGAGTTATTCGTTTCAAGTAATTTTCTCAGTCCTCTCCGTAATTTTTGCTGACAAATTTACGTGACATTTTTGAATCTCGTCCACATGGAAGGTTCCTATAGGAAAAGGGAATGCAGGAGAATATCTTCCTAATGAATAGAAGCTAAATAGAACCATTGTTGATGATTAAAATTATGACGAAACACTAGTTCATATTACTTGTGCAACAGATATACAGTGCTTTCGTAAAGAATGGAATAAATTTATTAACACTAAAACTAACATATTTTGGAAAAAATTGTCGGACACGTCGATTCAATTGTTGAACAATAATTTTCTTAAATGTTAATCGTGTTAATGACATCATCGCTGTCCGAGAGATGAGGTCATCGGCCACTTTTTTTAAATGACAACAACCGTTTTTTTATTCAAAATATTGTAAGGCTTATTATATTATAGATTTAAATATTAAGGGGGCAAAATATTAAATAAATGTTTTGAAGTATAAACCGTAAAAAAATGTGGGAGCTGCGTAAGATATTTTTTGAGAAAAAAAGTATTCACTTAATTTATAAAATTTTCAAAAAAATTAAGAGGGTAAATAAATTCCTTTTGAGCATTGTCGATGAAGTTGGGAGTTATAAGTCGTATTTCCTCACGAATCTGTCTTTTTAAATCGTCTGAACTTAAGAGCTTAGTGGAAGACACTTAGCTTTTTAAATATCCACACAAAAACTATTCGAAAGGCGTCAGGTCAGGTGAATGAGCTACACAGTATAACTCCTATTTGTCCTGTCCAAAGACTTCAGAAACATTCGTTTAAGTATGCTCGCACAGGTGCTGCATAACGGCGAAGCGCTCCATGTTGATGAAAGAGTAAATTTATCTTTGGCAGATCGGGTTCGTCTGGATTATGATATAAAGCAACTAGTGCTGGGATTAAGTCTTCTCGAAGACAACTTAGGTATCGTTCTCCAATTAGAGCACCGTTGAAAAAATAAGGACCCAAAATTCTATAGGGCACATCAAACGTTTACTTTTTGAAGGTGTTGGCTATGAAAGTTCATCACTGAATGGGGATTATTAGAAGTCCCATAACAACAGTTTTGCCATTTAACGTAAACGTACCTTCATACGAAAAAAAAATCTTTTTACGAAGGTTTCATCATTGTTGCAGAGTTCTTGCATTTGTTAGCAAAAGTGATTTCGACGATCGAACTCATCTTCAAAGAGGTCATGGATTAATTACATTTTATACGGATGGTACTTAATCGTTTTCAATGCATTGTGCAAAGTGGAAGCGGCCCTATTAAACAAAGATGAAACTTTGTTTAGTGCGGCATGTGGAACTACTTGCACTGCCATTAAAATGTTAATTTTTCAATCTTCTGATATCGAGGATCGACCAATTTTAGATAGATCTCGGACATGTCCACGCTCTCTAAACTTTTTTTCAATTTTCGGAACTGTGCTTTGGTTCATTGGTCGCTGATCACGGTGAATTGTATTAAATAATTCTGCAGCTTCTCTTTGGGTACGCACCTTACCTCCAAATCCGATCATGTAGAGGATTTCAATTCTTCCTCTTTCGGTTAATTTGGTAATTTTTAAACAATTTTACGTGGTAGGTACTATACAAATAATTATGTACACAAAATGTTTTCGATTTAACAATAAACATTCTGTTGCCGTGGATATTCATTTTGTTTTTTTTTTATCGTTGTCCTAGATATTGATAATGATAAAGATTGGTTTGCATATCGTAATGTTATTTTTCTGGAAAAATATCTTAAGTAAACCCCATTTTTTTAGGGTTTATACTTAAAAAAATATGCTTTTTAATATTTTGCGTGAAAAACGAGGGTTGTCTTAAAAAAATATCCGATGATGTCATCAATATGACTAATATTTAAATAAATGCGTTTTTTAAAAACGACGTGTCCGAGGATTATTTCCAAACATATTAGTTTTAATATTAATTAATTTACTTCGTACTTTACGAAACCACTGTATAAACAAAAACATTTAGGTGCTTTGGTACCAATATTCCTTCGGATTAATTCATCGGTTCAATGCCCTTCATTCTTTGTCCTTCTACGATTCAAAATTATTTGTTATTAGTTTCATTGTTTTTATCTGGAATTAGCTACCTTATTACTCTTGCGAATTTGCGTTCCTTTTAGTTAAACTCTTTAATTAGCACTCTCGTGTTTACATAGGATTAACCCTTCGTTTGTCACCTTACATGAAATAAACGCATATATGAACTTCTAGGAAATATCACCTTATCAATATAAACATTATCTTATCACATTTTCATGCAAAACGTACTAGGTCAATCCATCCATCCGCACCATTTTTTAAAACCGCATTAAATTCATGTGTTTTAGACCTAACCAAGCATCAACCAATGATTTTTCACGTTTCACGTCATTTTTAATTAGATACTCGTATATAATCAGCCAATATCACCAGATTAAGTACCCATACTTAGGAAAATGAAATTGAAAATTTGTGAAAGTAGGTGTGCATATTTAAACATTTGCACAGTGATTTATTATTGAGAAAGTCGTTTGATGATGATTGTCTGAGCTCGGGAAATGCCTGTGGTAAATCTATGAATAGGCACTTACAAGCACCTGCTGTAGGTGTGTTATAAGGCTAGTTATTAAGACTTCGCCAGCGAAAGAAGCCCAGTTAGGTAGGGCTATGAAACGTATTATAAACTGCGAATTACAATGTTATACTAGGAGATCACGAAAACGTTACTAAATTTAAATGGGTTTTGCGGAGTGTTCCCATATAGGATGATAATTAGAGTCACTGCCATAGTTTTTGCAGGTAGATTGCTGATTGGAAATTATCCACAATAGGAGAAAGAGAATTATTCACGAACGACCTGAAACAGACAAAGACGCATGAAATTTTGTGTTAAATGAGATCAAGCGAGTGAAAGTCAGTTAGACGAAAAATAACTTTTTCCCTCTGAAAATCTGGCATGAAATATAGATAAAAGACGTCCTTGCATGATGCCACTTACTCGAAAATGTTGACAACGCAAAATGACCGATCTGACGGAAAAGCTTCTTGCCATACTAAATGTTATGAAATATTGAATCTAATGGCTCTACGTTGAGCAAATAAGTCAGATGGAAAGGGAGTGCTTTCTTCTCTGGCTATATACAGGGTTTGCCATTACTCAGGCCTTGGTTCCTGGTGTCTTTGTATAAATATCAATATGAAATGTTTAGTACAGTACTAATTTATATCGGAAAGCTGCATGATTTTATAATATTTTTGTTTATACAGAGTGTTCCGTTTTCGCTGGGCAGCATAAAGTCATAATTTTTTAAATAGCAACCCATAATTTTTTTTATGCCATTTGATGAAACCTTAATTTAGAAGGAAAATACATTAAACATTTTTTAAATTGGTTGCGACGTTGCCCTATTAGAGAAATTTCTTTAAAAATGCAGCATCAGAAAAAAATTATCACAAAACTGGTGTTTTTTGAAATGTTTCAATTTGTTTTTGTAAAGTAGTAAATGAAAGTCAGAGGTACTTAAAAACTTTAAAACATTTTTTTAATGCACCACACTTTTTTTGTATAAAGGTGCTAATTTGCAAATTTTACAAATTGCTGAAACTCGTTTTTTTTAAATGGTACCCATGATTTTTTTCAAGTCTTTCTAATCTAGTTTTTAATTCTCTATTAATTTGCAATAACATCTTTTCATCTAACATTTACAGTTATAGAGATATTTACAAAATTTCAATCAAATTGCAACAGGCATTATTATAATCTAACAGATTTATTCTAGTAGGCTTTGCTTCTATTTAACAAAAGCATAAATTACTTATTTCATTTAGTTGTCATATTACCTGTCACTACCTTCTAATATGGCAACGCCGCAACCAATTTAAAAAATGTTTAATGTATTTTCCTTCTAAATTACGGTTTCATCAAATGGCATAAAAAAAATTATGGGTTGCTATTTAAAAAATTATAACTTTATGCTGCCCAGCGAAAACGGAACACTCTGTATAAACAAAAATATTATTAAATCACGCAGCTTTCCAATGTAAGTGAGTACTTTACTAAACAGTTCATATTGATATTTATACAAAGACGCCAGGAACCAAGGCCAGAGTAATGGCGAACCCTGTATATGCGAAATTTTTCGTTCATTCCAAAAACACGAAAACTTCAAACAAAAGCTATTTCAATCCTATTAATACTAGATATAATATTTCCCTTAGGACTTGAAGAACTCTAGAATATATTTTAAATTATTAACTTTTTTTATATACAAAAACCAAATTTTTCTCCTATTAGTGGAAACATCAGTCATCAAGGACATCACTCTAACCTACATTAACCTGAATCCGAACCGGCATTTGCTTCATTTTATTAACCTTAACAAATTTTGATTTTCTTGTATCGCAACTAACCACGAAATGCAATCAAGAAACTTAGAATTTCTCAAAATTTTGGAAACAAATCTGAAACTTTCCATCTAGCTTAGAGAAGAGATATTTTTAACGAAAAACTTTGCGAAGCTCCCTGGTTTCGGACCGGTAGATTAAAGAGAAGACTGAGAATGAAATTTTTCGTTTTGTTTTAATCTTAAAATTGAGGAAATTTTTAAAGTTAGGAGACCTGAATTTATTCACAAAACTCAGGTCAAATTCTGGAATTATTGAAATAGAACTGTGTTCCTAAACACCCAAATTGTTGAAACACAAATTTGGCCTTCAATTTTGGGTGTAATCCGGGAACTGTTAAGGTAAGAACATTTTTAATTCAGAAATTCACGATTAAAGTTTAACCGTTTAATAAATCTAAAATTGTGCTTAATATTTAGAAATATTCATGGAGATTTCCAAACCTAAATTAGTCTGTAATGGTTAAAAATTTTTTAATCGTTAGCTCTAAATTGAACCAGCCGATTTTTAATTTTTCATCTCAAGTTTGAGGGTATTTCTAAAATTTCTAGAATTCGTTTCTTAAATTGCTACGTTCCAAATTGGAGTTGAAAATACGAAATCTCGTTGCTGTAATTGTTGGACTGCTTACAGCCCATTTACCTAGAGCGTTGGAGGAAATGCTTAAATGAAAAAATGGTAGAGTTGGTTTCGAATTGTAACGATTCGATTAAGAAATGTAAGACGACAAAATGTAAGAGAGTTTTCTTATATTAATTACCACAATGACGTAAAAATAAATTTGATGCTAAGTCAAATGAAAAATTATTTCATATTTTTCTTTAAAAAAGTAGCAACAACTCGAAAATATCGAAAATGAATGGTGTTACTAAATAGATATTTCGTTAGTATAGAAATATTGTTTGTGCCTTTCCTTCAACACAGGCGGAAAATTCCCTGAAATTCATTATTTTGATTTTTTTTTTCTTCGAAATAGGCATGCCGCGTATTTTTAAATTTAGGGAAATCTCCCTACTCCCAAATTTGACCTTAAAATTTTAAATTTAACATATGGGATAGCCCGAAAATGCACGTTAAAAATGGTATCATGAGATTATTTGGGTCAATACAATGAGGTTTGGTAGAAAAATTATTTGCAAAAGAATCTCATTTAGAAACTGTTGACTGTGAAAATTCTTTAAAAAAGACATGTTTTCTGCTATATCTGAAGAATGTTTCAGTTGATTTCAATGAAACCCATTGTGCATTTATTCTTTAATGCAGGGATTATTTTCATATAACATTGATGTCTATTCACAATGTGCGAGTAGACAGTTCTTAGGTATCTGCGTACAAAAATGACCAGAACTTTTCCCCGGGTAGTAGTGAATTTTTTTTTGATGATACATTAGCCCTGTCTTCAATTTTTTTTATCTCTTGGAAATTTTGTGTACGGTTTGCCTACGGTGTTAACATTTCGCCCGAAAAAAAATGATTTTCTTTTCTCATGTAGAACTCCAATTTGCCAACACTTCGATAATCATCAATTATTGTCGATGTGAACGCTAATGGAAAATGTCATAAAAATGTATTAAAATTTTTTGAAGTTTCTTTTGAGTTGTTTCTTTCGAGATCAATAATGGCGTTTTTTAATTTAAAAATGACCGATATCGTTAAACACTTTCATTTTCTTTCAAACATTTATTTAAATTATTTACTATTATTTTTTTTAAATAAATTCATTCTTTGCTACAGATCGGGAACCCTATCCGGGCATTCAACTGAAACCAATCAACTGTTAGATGGGGAATAACTTATAACTTCAACCATATCGGTAATTTCATCATCAGAGAACGGCATTATTGATTTCAAAAGAAACTTCAAAAACTTTTGATAAATTGTCATGACATTTAACATAACTAACTAATTAATTAATGCACAATGGGTTTTATTGAAATCCATTGACGTATTCTCCAGATATAGCAAAAACCATGTTTTTTTTTCTCAAGAACTTTGACCATCAATAGCATTTAAACGAGACCTTTGTTTCAGATAATTTTGGAACCAAATCTATCAATTAACGAACCTCACGATACCATTTTTGATGTGCATTTTCGGGACACATTTTCCGTATAAAATGAGGCGTTTATAAGCAAGAAGTTTGAATAAACATTTAGTTTTGCATTAGTGAATTTAATTTTCAATGTTTACTATGAAAAATTGTAAATTTAGGACCTTTTGGTCCGTTTTATTAACGCTTACAAACTATGATAGATCTTGAAATCTGATCTCATAAACTCATTACATAGAAACTTGAATTGGGATTAGTCAACATTTGATAATATGCATTTATATTAGGTATGGAATTTTATTTATGAATATAATCGTTCGCGCTATATATCAAACTAACCTTGAGACTATTCAAATCATGCTATCTGAAAATCGATTTAAGCGACCTGAGCAGAGAATTTATTTCACTTCCCTAGAGAATGGTATCTTTTAAGCATTAATTTTTCGTGATCACCTATGCTTACAATAATTATTAGCTCTTCAGAAAATGTCCACGGTTTACAGAATGCAAATTCCTTCATTACAGCCGGGAAAGTAGCAACTAGAGTACCGGTTATATTCCCATCTTATACTTAATTAAATAAGGTACTAAAACAAATACAATTCTCGGAACCATGGTGAAATATGTTGTAGACGGTGTTAATGGGGGAAGTTCCCTAGCGCTGCCGAGCGTAATTCCTAAAAGCAGAACCGCAGTCATTCTTCTTACTGGTTAATTGTGAATTCTACTAGATATACCTACCTAACATGCAGGTAACACAGTAAAATTTATTATACACATGTTCCCTATATAATTAATGGTTCTCCATGTAAGGATAAAATATCTCTGCTGCCTGAAAATTCCGGTGAAAGTGTTGAATTTGATTATAGTACCAATGCGAGAGTTTGTGCTAGATTTAATGGAAAAATGTATCGATCAAAAAATGCATTAATTCTCTATACTCGTTATTATTGAAACGTAACCAAAAAATAGCTTCGCCTTACTTTGACCTAATCTACATTAAAAACAAATAAGTACCACTTGGTATTCGGCAAATGCGACGTACTGCCAACAGAGGAACCAACGCCTTCATACGGTTTTACGGGTCAGTTACGCTCAATTAATTTTAATCAGCCTTATCCGATTATCAAAACAATTTTCAATTTGCTTTTCGTTTCATTTTCGTGAGGATTTGTTTGATTATGATTACACCACTTGTGGAAACATGTACTACGATGCGGTATTGAAAATGTGTTTACGGAACCACCTCATATTCACAGAGGTACCATTTAACAATACTAATTTTATTTTCAAAGTTCAAAGCATAACGTACGTTCCAAGTGTGTTTATATCAATTACACGTTGCTTATGTCTATAACTACGGAAGGAGCTCATTCAACCCGTTTAATTAGTGTCATTAGGAAAAATAGGTAAAACCGTAGCGACAGGTTGTGATGTAACTGAAGAAAACCGACAATTCCACGTTGGTACTATTTAAATTGTAACTCAAATAAAATGTTCGCCATTCGGCCAATGGCAAAGGAACACTCGCGTAGTTTGGAGGCTTCGAAAAACCAACGCCAGTAAAGTTACGAGCTTGACTTGCTGTTAGAGAATATGTGGTATTTTGAATCGTTTTGTCGCTATATGCATCATTTCAGGTTACCTAATTTAGCATTGAGTGGTAATAAATATTATCTCTGTAAAAGAGTATCAACAAGTCGCTCATAGGACTATTTGTTCGAAACAACAATGCCCAAAATACATAGATGTGACGTCAAATACAGGGTGATTTATCAACAATGAGACAACTGAAACCTGAAGATACTACACGTTAAATGGTGACGATTGGAGAAAATATGCCTTATCCGAAAGTTGATCATTTCGGATGTATACAGAGTGTTCAAAGTTGAAATTTTAATTAATTTTCTGCCATTTTTTTACACTTAAAAATGTGCAAACTTATATTTTTTTAGGTAACGGATATGGATGGTACGTTTTGCAATTTCCGTTGCTAATAGAGGGCGCCACCTACGGCCAGTTTTGCATAATTTACAGTTAATGATTTTTTACCCTGTATTCTTAACACAAATTTTATTCAAAGTTTAAACAAGCAATCGTTTTTTCATTAATTATACTGGGTGTCTTTGAAAGATTCATACAAAATTTTACCACAGATTTCTTAGGCGGAAATATAACAATTTAACCCAATTAACTTTATTCCAAAAGTGAATGGACTCCAAAATACAGGACGTTAAAGTAAAAATTAAAAAAAGGAAAAAAAACTCCGTTTGTAATGCTGCTATCTGAACGATATTTCTGATCGGGGGTGTTATTGACGAAAAATCAGAATCCGTTTACGTTTTCGATGCAAATTCTAGAGGGCGCAATATGCGCTAGGTGAATTCTCTTTAAAGAGGCATGACCTTTTCATAAGCCGGTATAAAATTTATTTATGACTGAATTTCTGTTTTCCTTCAAGTTTTGTGAAAAAAAAAATCTCTTGGTATGAGTCCCTACACGCATTTCTTCCGGAGATATTTCAAGTTTAGTGAAACGAAACAAAATATCAAAATATTCAGTTAATCTTCAAATTTTATCACTTTTTAAAAAACTTTATGTTTTTATTTGGCCACGCCAAGTTTTCATGGTCTATTTTGCTGTACTGTATGAACAAATATGTACGTTAAAGTTATTTTTCAAGACTTGTAGCGAACGCTAAGCTTCAGATATTTCAAGAAGGAATGCCCATAAGGACTGGCACCAAGACACCTTTTTCTCATAAAATATGCAGGAAAACACAAATTTAGTCATAAATAAATTTTATATCGGCTGATAAAAAAGTTATGTCCCTTGAAAGAGAATTCATCTAGTACTGATGGCGCCCTCTACAATGTGTGTCAAAAATGTAAACGGATTTTCATTTATAGCCGTTAAAAGTCTTTTAATGCGACATATTGTTCACATAGTAGAATTACAAACGAAGTAATTAATTTCTTTCTTTTCTTTAATATTCACTTTGATGTTCAGTATTTTGAAAACTGTCCACTTTTGGACTAGGATAAATTAAGTTAAATCATCATGTTTGACTCAAAAACCTACGGTACAATTTTGTACAAACCTTTTAGAAGCACCCTGTATATTCTTATTTCATTTTTATATTTCGACCCGTTTTAGAGAAAATCTATTTATTTAATCAATGAACACGTATGTTTAAATTGAATGATACGAGAAAATAGAAGTGAAACAAACCAAGCGTATTTTTATTTTCTTAAGTTCATAAAAGCACAATTTTAGAATTTTCAAGTGTTTCAACCTAGATACATTCAAAATAATGCCAAAAAAATTTATTAAAATTTTAGCTTTCAACACCTTGTATATTTTAATAACTATTAACTCTCGTATAGGGCATATTTTTTCTAATTTTTAGAATATGACACGTACTATTTCCAGCTTTCGGTTGTCCCATTGTCAAAGAATCACCCCGTATATAAATTTCTCAATAAGGAATCCTTGTTTATCATGTGTGTATCATCGCGTGTTTTAAGAGTATATCATTTTCCCCTGCAATTACTTACCATGCTTATTTCTGATACAGTCAGTATATACTTAATCCACAATTTTCTTTAACTGTTAGTTCTATTGCATTAAGTGCGTTAAAATTTTTCAGAAATAGTCACATTTTTCGACAGTAAATTTGATACTACAGTAGGATGTTTTAATGCACACACTTTGAAAGAACTTTTTTAAATTTATCTTACTAAACTCCATTTTAGAAAATTTAGAAATTATCAACATTTCTGAGAAACTAGTTAACTTTAGGCGTTTTTGAAACGATATATTTGTCAGTAGGAAGTTCAAGAATATTGGTTTTCCCTGCACTGTTTTGACATATTCGATACATATATATCGATGATTCTTCAACACTTTTGAGAAATTAAATGAGCTTTTAATTACACCCAAATGAGATTTTGAAAAAGGTTCTTATAATGAGGAACTTTGAGAGGAGTACTTTGGTTTTGCGCAACTAGATTCGTTTCTAGAGCGGTTATAGTTTCTCAAAATAAAAAAAAAACTACACAAACTAGGCATGATGATACTTTTAGAAAATCCTGTTTGGCTTCAATAAATCCTATTAAAGGATTTTTTTTAAAGAAACGAGAAGGAACTTGATATTGCATTGAAATGCGGCTTTGATTAGTAGATATTTCCTCCAGTAAATTCAATTTTAGCAAATCGGGAATATCTAAATGCTTTTAGAAACTGGGTATTACTAAACGTTCATGAAAATGCAACTTTTCATGGAAATTATTTATTAAGCGGAAAATTCGTGCAAGATATGTTTTGCTTCACTAAATTTTATTTGAAAAAACTCAATATTTCTCGAGATTTTTTTACAAATAATGAAACTTGTGTAGCTTAGCAGCTTGAGGACAACTTTGGTACATAAAAATGTAAAAAATATAAATTTCATGAAAATCCAACCTTACAAAGTGTTTTTTAACCAGTCTCTTCGGAGACGTTTTGTTTTAACTCGGTATATTGAAAAGTAAACTCAGTTCCTTGAGAAACTTAGGAAACTCAAGTTTCATTAATAGGCACCTCTAAAAATCGGCATTTATAAGAGACTTTGAAAAACAATTTGAAGCTCTGAATTTGTCAAAAGGAATTTTATATTTTTCACCTAGAAACTTTGAAGAGATGTTGTCTTTTCTTCAATAACTTTATTCTAGGTATGTCGAAAATGCCCAAAAATGTTAGAGAAACTGAATAGATTCGAGTTTTCATGAACACTTGCATTTCATTTGCAGGAAGGTGTACTGAACAGCAATTAACAACTAACCATTAATATTTAACATATTTTTAGATTCCCAGGCGAATCTTGCATCATTTAGGAAATAGGTTAGTTGGTTTTCGACCCAATATACCTAATCTTGTTAAATTATTATAGTGATCCCATCAAATTCAGATTACGAAACCCAGTGATTTTAAAATTTTTGAAGTAAGAACTATTTTTTGCTATCCGGATTATTGAATCGGTTCATGACAGAAACACTTGTAAATGCAGCTTTAGAGATGGTTTCACTTCTATAATCCTTTAGAAACATTCATTGCCAATTTTTAAATTTCTTTTTTCTTCAAATTTTTTGCTTTTACCTCTCTTTTTTTAATGTCGTTTTTTGTGTCCCATTTAGTACACTCACTTTCACATGAAATGCACCATCCAGTAATACTAATAATTAAGTCTTGTAATTTTGGCAAAATAATGCTTCATAATGGAGTATTAAATGATCAGACTTTCAGTAAAAAGAAAGAATGCTAGTGGTTTTTTTGTTATTGTCTTTTTAGATTTTTTATTCAATTTTAAATAAATCAAATAATATTTACATGGAAATATTAGTTTATTTTGTTGTTGAACTGTGAACAAGACATCTCAAAATGCCCCCAGTGAGACAGTGTCGAAATTTTTCCCACGTTTCGGATTTCGATAGAGGGAGAATTATCGGCATGAAGAAGGGTGGACTTTCTTTTCGTGAGATTGCCCGAAGAATGAATCGGAACCACACCACGATTGCGAGAGTATGGTCTTCATGGCCTGAAGAAAGGGTTCAGCAACATCGTCCAGCTGGACGTCCTCCCCGTAGCAGCAATGCACGTGAAGATCGACTGCTTAGACGGATGGCCATTAGTGATTGATTTCAAACAACAATGTCTGTTGCAGTAGATTGGATGGGAGCTCTAAATCGTCGGGTGTCGATGGCAACAATTTACAAAAGAATTTCGTCTTTTGGCATGCATTCATACCGCCCAAATCTACGACTGCCACTAACCGCCCAACACCAAGCTTCCAGATTGGTCTGGTGTCAAGAACGAGTTGATTGGAGTCATGAGTGGAACAATATCGTTTTCAGTGACGAGTCGCGATTTTGTTTATGGATCAATGATAGTCGTAGAAGAGTCAGACGATACTGAGGTGAAAGAAGAAATTTGCAATTTTGTAAAAGGCGCCACACAGCTTTAACACCTGGTGTTATGGTCTGGGGTGCGATATGTGTTGATCGAAGATCTTCTCTTGTGTTCATTCCAAGCACCCTAAACGCACGTCGCTACATTAACAATGTTTTGAGGCCATTATCAGTACTCTTCATGCAAACTTTACCAAATGGCATTTTCCAACAGGATAATGCAAGACCACATAGTGCGAACATTACTCGACAATACCTGGAAGAAGCACAATTGTAAATACTGCCTTGGCCTGCACGGCCACCGGACCTATCGCCCATCGAACATCTATGAGTCGTGATGAGTCGCCGTCTTCGAAATTTACCGAGGCCTCCAAACAATGTGGATGACCTATGACATCATCTTGAGGTAGCATGGAATGAAATACCCCAGGAGGATATTGAGCATTTGTTGCAAAACGTCCCGCGAAGAGTACGTGCTTGCATTGCAGTACGAGGCGATGTCACTCATTATTAATTTCTTAATTAACAAATGTCGTATCTTTTTACTGAAAAACTGATCATTTGACACTCCATTATGGAGCATTATTTTGCCAAAGTTACAAGACTCAATTATTAGTATTACTGGGTGGTGCGTTTTATGTGGAAGTGAGTGTATTTTATGATATTTTCATTTCGGCTTCAAAATGTGTTTATGGCTTACTAAATGTGGTTTTGTCTAGTAAATCATGGAAGCCTTTTTGCAAGCGCGAGCAAATCAGCCCCTTAGCTATATGTATGCATATTACGCAACTTGCCACACCTTGCACTTACGCCATGCAAGCCATCTTCTCTTATCCATTACAACTTATTTAGACATGCGGGTATCATTTTCGCATATTAAATTGAAAATCCGTGTTATCAAATCTATGGGATTGCTAGCATGCCTGAACTACTTCGGTCGAATAAAAATTGATGAGCGATAAATTACTTCCTTATATTTGTGGAGTGTATAGTCGGCAATTAATTAAAACTAAAACGAAAACACATCAATGAAATATAGGGATATAAAATGAAGACAGAAGCAATAACATCAGCTAGCATAGTATGCAAGAAACATATTAAGCTTTGGAGAGTTATTTTGTTATGGAAATTAACAGGTGAATTCAGAGGCGGAGGTAACTTTACTATACAGAAACTTTGCTTTAATGCAACCAAGTTCTTAATTAATTGTTAAATGTGACCTATAAATTTTTATTTTAACTGCCGATTGGCACAGGATCAATTATTATTAATGAAAAACGAACATGAAAGGAAAGATAAATCAAACCGGAAAAAAAGGTGAAATTTGTTAGTAGAGAGACTGGCTTCGTGTTTGAACTTTTCCGAATAAACCATAAACATTTTTCCCCTACGTGGTGTAAATAAATTATTTCCGTGCCGAAAGTGATGTTGTCATGGATTTCTACGTTTTTCTGATAAATTTTATTATAATCGTAGTGTAGGATTGCATTTCACCAGGTGCAAACACTCTAAGCACTTAATTGTTCATTCGTCAGGATCGAGTTGGGTGAAGTTATGAACACTTAAAAAAAGAGAGCACACTTCTTAAAAGCTCTTACGTTGAGAAGATCAGATCAGAATTTGACTCTCATGTGATTTTGTCCCTTATAGTCCCTCGTGAATGAGTCAACTTACTGTCGATGTAAGTAAACTATAAGTACTTCTACATAGATTTAACTTGTGAAAATTAACTTAGAACTAGTTTGAATTCCCGATTATCTGTTTACTTTTTTATAATACAAAATATCTAAAATCGAATAGCACGTGTTGGGAAATATTTTTTCAAATTCCATCATTTTATAATTTATATTTTATCACCAGTAGTTTATCCTCTCTCGTTGCATTTTTAGATTCCTCTTCACCCTTCATACTACTTTATTACAGATGCAATTGCTTTAGTAAGAAATTACATATACAGTGTGACCCACATAAGAGCGGGACACCCCTGTAAAATTTTTATTTGTGGTCCGATTTTGATTTTTTTTTTATATGTTGTAAAGCATCAAAAACTGTAGTTTGTGAGAAGTTCTTGTGCTCACTTAAAATCCAAGACCCACTTTGCTTCTTTTTCATGCCGAAAATTCAAGAAAAGACATTAGGGATTTTTAAATTTTAAATTTAACTATAATAATATCTTTAGAATATTTCAAAATGGTTGTATTTCAAATTTGGTTGAAAAATATTGATTAATAAAAAAAGTTATTGAACAATCAAATGTTAAATTTACTAAATCATCCACATCTTTATTAATAAAGATTTTTGGTCAACTTAGCTGAGAAATCTCCCCTCTTTTTGATTGAAGAAATAGTTCAAATATGAATAATCAATTAACTTTAAGGGAAAAAATTGAAATAGTGCGTCTTTCTGGTGATAATGACCGAAGTGTGCGGGAAGTAACTAGAATATTCAACGTAAAATATCCTAATCCACGTCCTATTACTAAAAGTACAGTGAATCGAATAAATCGTACATTTAATGGAACTGGAGCCGTTGACAGATATTTACTAAAAACCAAACGTCCGGGAAATAGAAATCAAAAATTATCGGTTCATTTTTTCCTAAAGGCAATATGAATTCTGCAAGTTTTTTAGAACTATTAAAAAATGAATTAACCGATGCGATTGATGATCTTCCACTATTATACGCACATAACATGTATTTTCAACTTGATGGAAGTCCTATTCATAACGCGAGAATTGTTCGGGAATGGTTAAATACAAACTTTCCTAACCAATGGATCGGACGGAATAGTCCATTAATACAATGGCCACTCAGATCGTCCGATCTGACCCCATTAGATATTTTTTTTGTGGGGTACTCTTGGGCAAAAAGTATATAAAAACCGCCACAGAAATAGAGAAGAACTGTGCATGAGGGTGAGACGCGCCTATGAAGAGATAACTCCCCTATCTCTTAGGAAAGTAATGTGGAATACTAGAAGAAGATACGAGAAATGTATCCAGTTGAACGGTGGCTTAATCGAAGCAAACGCTTTTTAAAATCAAGTAAATATATTTTTGTTATAATTTTTTCCACATTAAATGATTGAATATTTTACAGGGGTCTCCTGCTCTAAAGTGGATCAAATTTAATTGTTCAATAACTTTTCTATTAATCAATATTTTTCAACGAAATTTGAGATATAACCATTTTGAAATATTCTAAAGATATTATTATAGTTAAATTTAAAATTAAAAAATCCCTAATGTCTTTTCTTGAATTTTCGGCATGAAAAAGAAGCAAAATGGATCTTGGATTTTAAGTGAGCACAACAAGAACTTTTCACAAACTAGAGTTTTTGATGCTTTACAACATATAAAAAAAAATAATCAAAATCGGACCACAAATAAAAATTTTACAGGGGTGTCCCGCTCTTATGTGGATCACACTGGTGTCACACAATGGTTCTTACTACACTCTAATGATTTTACTCCCAACTCTCAACTAAATCCGTAACCTCAGGAACTATTATTGTTGTGTAAAAAATATTGTTGTTTTTTCCATTAAAACCCTTATTTATCCCCACTGTGTCAATGTTAGCGACCCATATACAGGATGATTCATAAACATATTGATAAAATTTCAGGCGACGTAAAGCTCATAAAAACCAATATTTGGATCACCCAAGCTTAGTTCGGAAATCGCTTCTTTGCCAAAATACACAGTATTTAATTTCTTTGGATTTTTTTTATATTTCAAAAATAGTTTGAGATAAAGACGTGAAATTAGCGACACGATGTGGCGGGACAAATGTGTATGTTTTGGAATAGGCAGAATATTTTCATTTACTCCAGCGGCATTGGTGCGGCCATCTAATGTGTCTACATGTGTGAATGGCCCAGAAGTTAATTGAACTATACTTTGGAAGAAGGGTATTATTTTGCTATGAGGCATGTTTCAAAAATGCTTGTCTTCATGTCCTCTACATCTACTAGAAGAAAATTAAATTAATACCACCAAAGGATTTTAGAAAAATCGCACTTGGAAAACTATACAGGCTTTTTGGGCACACAAAAGAATGATTTTTTTAAATCTTGAAAGTGGTTACTCGAGCAACCAAACACCAAGAGGACTTTTTTTAAATTAAAAATTGATGGAATATGAGAAAAATATATTAGTATTTTAAAAAGTCAGTGGTGTACATTTTTTTTCATGAAAAACATGCCTTTGAATAGATGGATGAACACCACTGGTGTAGGTAGAAATATTCCTACTCCAGAACATGCACATTTATCTCGCCATAGCGTGTCCCTAATCTCATCTTATAATGCCGAACCATTTTCGAAAAAAAAAAATTAAACACTATATCTTGAACACAGTGATTTCAGAGCTAACTTCACGTGATCTAAATGTCCGTTTTACAGGAGTTAGCATCTCCTGAAAATTTCTCAGTATGTTTATGAAACACTCTGTATAGCTCCACGTACTCTGCAGCGTATAAATAATAGTAAAGTAACCTCTGGATGCGCCTATCTTCTGTCTTCATTTAATAATGTGAACTAAAAAAGGGCGGTTACATTCTTGGCAGCAAATCACGTAACTTTTCAATCGTAGCTTACCGAGGATTGTGGTAGCAAAGGAGAGATTGAACGGACAAAATTGAAAATTCTGGCTTTCATTTTTCGAATTTGATATTACAAGATTTCATTGATGATTCTTACGTTTCGCAGAAAACTTGCCGTTTATATTAAATATAATTAAATAAAAGTAAATTACTTTAGGTTGCTCCTTCTAATGCTTCTCTACTTGTCAACAATCTGAGGATTACAGCTTCTTCAGTGTCTGCTCGAGTCTCTATTTGATTGGAAAAATCGTATAATCATCGCTATTCCAGTTCTAGATATTCGATTCTTAAAATAGGTCGATCACTATTTTCCATCCTCGCTGTTCTATCTTGGGTATGGCAATATCCTGAATTGTTTGTTAGGTATACCACATTAACTTAATGAGGTCGGGTATTTTTGATCTGCCGCATCTAATAGAAAATCGGCTTGAAGCTTAACTCGCATATAATAATAATTCACTCGTTTTATTCTAGAATGGGCCTATAAAGTGCGCGTATTATATTTAATTTGCTTTTATTTTAATGCAAACATGTCGTTACCTTAAACACAAGCCTCATCAAATGATCGTTAGGTTCTTTCGTAAATGCACTGCCACAAGGTAGTAATCTAATTTGAAATAGTTTATTTATGTTTAATGAAGATATTGACCTCATAGTTCAATGAATCGTTTACATTATAAATGACCAGGAAAAATCGAAACGGGACTTGTCTTGCATGGTGCGTTTTCAAATTTGCTGCTTAACAATCGCTTTGGGGCAGGCAGGAAATTTATGAGTTTCAGATACGAATTGCCGAAGGAAACTTGTAACTCCAAGCCAAATCGTTAAAGTTCTTGATGATTTCGGCAAACGAGCATTCGGGAAATATATGTCTGTAGTAAAAAAAAAAAATTCTTTTTCGTCCATATTTTAATTAAGGACAAATGAAAGTTTTCTGGCAAATTATTGTGCCAGTGTTGTTGGGTTAAATCTCGAAAATTGGAATTTCTGGAAATGAGTGCACGTGAGGTTAGAGCTTTCACAAAAGAAATGGCCAAATGAGAAAAGCTTTTGTTAAGGCATAATATAATAGCCAGATCTGTTGGTTTTTTAATAAAAAAAAAAGTATATACACGAAAGAGAAAATTCCGTGTATTTGTATTATAACTAATTTCCATTCATCCCAATAGTGCAAAAAGTTCATTTTCCCCTGGATCAATTATCATTTCTTCGAGCAATTTTCATCTCAAAACGTTCAGCTTCTCATTATTTTGTAAATACAACCGTAGAGACAACAGCTATTTGCTCAAGATGTCCAATACCCTGAAATTAAGTTAATTTATTTTCTAAATAAATATTATTCGTGTTAAATTAGAAAATCAACAAGGGAGAATGCACCGATAGCTTATCCAATACAATGATCTTTGTAATTAACGTCATTCTACTAGCAGAGGCAACTCTCGTATACAATTTTTACTGCAGATACGCCCTTAAAAGAATCTATGGAATTTTGAAGGGGAGGTTGAAGGAAATAAACACAAAATCTCAATAAAAATAAAATAAAATTTGTTAACAACGAATTTGTCAATTGCTATCACACAAGTGGTAAAAATATACCTCACTACCCAATGCTTTTCTCATCTCATGAGGAGTTCCTGGAAGCATGACTTTGTCCTCGCAAATATTAAATGGAAGTTAGTCACAGAAAACATAAATAGCTACTGTTGACGTCCGGTTCGTAGTAAAACACAAAATTCGGTAAAGCAAGGATTCGTTGCAAAGCTACAGTTTGTTTCATAATTTCAACGTTCTTCATTATCGAGGTTTCCACTACATGATAATACTGTATAATAATAGCTCGATTGCCTGTCCACATGGGCAGGTACCCTGCCGCCGTTAACGGTAACATCGCGATGGTACCAATGTTAAGCTCCGGTAAATTGAAACGAATATCCATTATCGTGACATTCGCAAATTCAGGTAAAATTCTATGCGGGTACCTGGACGTTATGATTTATTAATTTTATCTGTCCAAGGATCAAAAATAGGAACTCTTAATACTAGCTGTTGTTTATAATGCTTTTATAATGGTAATTCACATATTTCCAAGGTGCGAACAATAATAATATCTCTCTTCTACATCAGCTATGAATTTTCTTTGTAATTTTTCAGTCTGGCGCAATACTTGATTTATGAAACCAACACAGCTGAAACTATTTATATTACCTCCATCAGCAAGCCACATGCGCATTCCTGTGTGCATACAAAGAATATGAAAAAATCCGTTTTGTTCAAGGATATATAATGCTAATTGATCTTTTCCAAAACATCGCTTTTAGCTAGGTAATTTAAGATAGCATAAAATCACTATAGGTGTCAATCACATTTTATTCGTAATATCTAATTAGTTTTAACGCTTTAGAAATTGTTTGAAGAAGAATTCGCAAATGCCTTATGTATTTTACCGTTATTCAAGATAAAATCTTTTACCACCTACCTGAGCAAAGATATTGTTTCGATTAGGATGGTTGATAACCTGTCTTGTTAGCAGGTATTAAAGATTAAAAGTTCTTTCAATTTTTCAGTTCTATTATTTTTCTACTAACAATGAAGTGAGATACAGTGCGACTCTAAACTGAATCCCCTCCCCCCATCTTTTTCACACATCATTATTTTTTTAAAACCCAAAGCTGAATTTAATAGTACCGAAAGTACTAATTTTTGACATTTGCATATACTTTTTTAATGTTGATCACATCACCGGTAGCATAAATTTTTTTAAATTGAAAATTAGTAAAGGGACACCTTAAATTAACGATATTTCAAAACTACATGTCATGGTGCATTGCGATTTAAAATCTATCGATTATTTTTTGAGAAGAACAGGTATAAATTTAGTAAAAAATGTAATACAAGCTCAATAGAGTACACAGTAATTAAATGAAAAAAAAATATATATATACAGGGTGAGTCTTAAGTAATGGGACACAGAGCAACGATGGATTTATGACATAAAAACAATGCAATATAGCTAAATTTATGTTATACCAAAAGTTGATAATAACTAAGATACAGGGTGCCAAAGTTGAAAACTGAAATCAAATTTTCTTTAATATCTCTGGAACAGTTCGTGCTAATTTTACGAAATTTCTTATATAGGGGTTTTTGGAGATGATCAATTCAAATTTATCGACGATTTCGGTGTATCTTCTAGAGGGTGCCACAATCGACAATTAGGAGTCATTTAAACCATTTAAACTTTTTTGTGCCACGGCGTATGTCATTTTGTCCTCATAAAATTTGTTCCCCTATCTTTTCTAGTTAAAAAAGTTATACCTTATTGGTGTCGCTAGGAGCAACGGTTTTCGAGAAATTCAATTAAATAACTTAAATTCCCATTTTTTCTACTTGTTGACATGTAACAACATAATTTTTTTGTATTGTTAAAAAAGCACAAAGATTATATGACAACAATTTAATACCGTAGTTGGTCTTCTATTAATATATTTATTTAAGCTCCAAACGAATATTTTAACAATAACTAAAAAAATTAAAAATTAAACATATCTCCCTGTGACAATAAATGTTCGACGTGTCCACCATTTACTTGGATACATTTTGCAATTCTTTTACAGAACTCTGTACTTAGAGTTCCTCCAAAATGAACTAGGGAACCTTCTTGATGATGTGCCTCTGAATTTAAGGCAAGTAATGTTTTTTTGCAAGATGGCGCACCCGCACATTTTTCCTGTCCAGTGAAGGATTTCTTAAGTACACGTTTTGCCAATCGTTGTATAGGACGTGGATTTGAAATACCCTGGCCCCCACGGAGTCCCGACTTCAATCCTATGGACTTTTGTGTATGGGGTTACATGAAATCTTCCGTTTACCAAAATACAATAAATACACTTGAAAAATTATTAAACAAAATTCAAAATGCAGCTACATTATTTCGAAATGAACAATTGCTATTTAAAATAAAGAGGTCGTTCTGTAAAAGAATTGCAAAATGTATCCAAGTAAATGGTGGACACGTCGAACATTTATTGTCACAGGGAGATATGTTTAATTTTTAATTTTTTTAGTTATTGTTAAAATATTCGTTTGGAGCTTAAATAAATATATTAATAGAAGACCAACTACGGTATTAAATTGTTGTCATATAATCTTTGTGCTTTTTTAACAATACAAAAAAATTATGTTGTTACATGTCAACAAGTAGAAAAAATGGGAATTTAAGTTATTTAATTGAATTTCTCGAAAACCGTTGCTCCTAGCGACACCAATAAGGTATAACTTTTTTAACTAGAAAAAATAGGGGAACAAATTTTATGAGGACAAAATGACATACGCCGTGGCACAAAAAAGTTTAAATGGTTTAAATGACTCCTAATTGTCGATTGTGGCACCCTCTAGAAGATACACCGAAATCGTCGATAAATTTGAATTGGTCATCTCCAAAAACCCCTATATAAGAAATTTCGTAAAATTAGCACGAACTGTTCCAGAGATATTAAAGAAAATTTGATTTCATTTTTCAACTTTGGCACCCTGTATCTTAATTATTATCAACTTTTGGTATAACATAAATTTAGCTATATTGCATTGTTTTTATGTCATAAATCCATCGTTGCTCTGTGTCCCATTACTTAAGACTCACCCTGTATATAGGGTGGGGCACCAAGAGCGCCTCGGGGTATTACGTCCTTATTAATAATTTGATCGAAAATTGTTTTTAGAGATGTATGTAGAACCTTACAAGGTACATTTTAAAAATATTTTTATTTATACAAGGTTTATATAAAAAAAGATACATCTCAATCATATGTTTTTTTTAATGGAATACCCTATATTTTATTACATATTTGGAATTATAAGAAGAAAATAGTACAAGTTTTTATAACACACATTGGGTCTAAAACAATCACTTCTCGAGAAATTTTAGAAAATATAAAAATGCAAGAGTTAAGAAAAAAATTTTTTCTAGGTGAAATGAGTTACTTGGCTATTATTTTTTTACTATTACTTCTTAAGTACAAACTAATCTACAAACTAAAATGAATTATTTACTAAACTGATATACAGGGTAAGCAAAAAGAGTGATCAAATTTTACTCCCTTATAATTTAGCATTACTTTCTTATTTCAAATGGAATATATACATTTTTATGTATTACTTAGAACCACTAATTAATTCTCTTTCAATTGATACGATAGTGTTCTATACCTATCTTTTACCGTTTTCCTATAATATGAAATTTTATTTAGATTTCAATAATAACATTAAATAATACCATTTTTTTTCAGGTTATGTCTTGGATTGGTTGCTATGGTTATTAAAGAAAGCTAATTATAGAGCGCGAATTTTAAAAGTATTTATTACAGTTTAACAAATTCCCAAAAAAATTTAAAATTTACAGTAAATATTCGAAATGATAGCCATTATTTTCAATAAATAATTGAATACGTTTTTGAAAAGAAAATTTCACTTTTGATAACATGTCTGGTGTTATTTCTTTGAATGCATTTTGAATTCGAATTTTCATGTCCTCCTTTGTTGTTGGTGGTAATTTGTACACTACATCTTTAATGTAGCCCCACATAAAAATATCCATACTGGTAAGATCGGGCGATCTTGCGGGCCACAACTGACGACCACTTCGCCCAATTCATCTTCGGGGAAACATAGTGTTGAGAACTTCTCTCGCATCCCTATGAAAATGTACGGGTGCTCCGTCTAACTGAAACGACATTTAATAAAATTTTATATTATGGGAAAACTGTAAAAGATAAGTATAGAACACTATAGTATCAATTGAAAGAGAATTAATTAATGATTCTAAGTAATACATAAAAATGTATATATTCCATTTGAAATAAGAAAGTTATGCTAAATTATAAGGGAGTAAAATTTTACCACTCTTTTTGCTTACCCTATATATCAGTTTAGTAAATAATTCATTCTAGTTTGTACTTAAAAAGTAATAGTAAAAAAATAATAGCTAAGTGACTCATTTCACTTAGCAAAAAAAATTTTTCTTAATTCTTGCATTTTTATATTTTCTAAAATTTCTCGAGAAGCGATTGTTTTAGACCCAATGTGTGTTATACAAAGTTGTACTATTTTCTTCCTATAATTCCAAATGTGTAATAAAATATAGGGTGGTCCATTAAAAAAAAACATATATTTGAGATGTATATTTTTTTTATATACTCCCTGTATAAATGAAAATACTTTTAAAATGTACCTTGTAAGGTCCTACATACACCTCTAAAAACAATTTTCGATCAAATTATTAATAAGGAGGTAATACCCCGAGGCGTTCTTGGTGCCCCACCCTGTATATATATACAGGGTTATTCACGCTATACGGCTCGGAATATTGTGGCCAAAATACGAGGTTTTCTAAAAATTTATTATATATACTATATATTATTTCAAAATTTTATGAATTGTATTTTAAATTATTAAAAAAAAAACATAAACAAATATTTAATTTAAATTTTAAAAACTATAATTTGTTAAAGAGTTAATAGTAAAGGGGTACAATTTAGACCCGCACGGTACATTAATGATTTTCTTGGTATGTCGCCTTTCACTCTTTTCATTTAAAGGCTAATCGTCATCTTACATGCTTTATAATCTGATAGTCTTTTCTCATTTTCCCTTCGTGAGGGCATTTATTTGTTTTTCATGCCATTATTATTGATTTTGTGACACAGTTATTTTTTCACTATCCATTACGAAAGTACACATAACAAATGGATTATAATAGTCGTGAACAAACGTGATAACATGCGCATCTGTTATTATTTCCTAACCCACACGTGTTATGTTTGTCTATTTTACAGGTAGTCTCATAAAACACAACCGAACCTACAACTTAGTTATTTATGAACTGATTTTTATTAGCTAAAAATCAAATAAAATGCTATTGTTTAAACTACTAAATCAGATCTAAATTAATCTTTTTATCTCAGCTTCTGTTTCAGGTGTCATTTTCAGAATTTTAAATAAAACTCTGCATTTTTTATTTTTATTTTTTTATGGAAAGTATTTTTGTAACTTTAATAAAGTATGACAAATTAATGTTAAAACAATTTTTAAAGGAAAAAAATTGAAATAATTTTCATTTTCTAGATGTCCTACTATATATTATTATATATTTAAGATCTTCCCGTCAAAAGCTTTAAAAAAATGAAAATAAAAATTATAAAAAATTTGTACTTGTTTTTTGAAAATCTTTAACACCACAATTGAAAATACTAGTAATGCGTAGTAAAGGCACATCAAAATTTTCCTCTTACTGTATTTTAGACTTAAAAGAGTTTATTTTTTTTTAGTTCGTGCTTCACATTCAAATCAAATAAGTCTCTAATTTAAGTGATATAACTGCTAATTTGAAGTCTCTTTACGGGCACTCACATATGCACTGATCACCTACATATTTATGTATATGAATATATTGACAAAGAAAAATATATTGATATCTACTAATAAGGAGTACACCCTGAATATTGTCGTAATTTCAGATTCGCTTCGTAATTACAAGAATTTTTCATACTGTTTTTAGATTCTCATGAATGTGAATTATGACCCAATTTAGCACTTTCGAAGGTCATAACCTTCATAAGGTTGAAGTTAGACTGAAACAACAGTGGGCTGAAGTAATTCTATAGGAATTCTATGAAAATGGTTTTCAACCCCAGTTTTCATTAAACGTTTGGCTTGGACTTATGACTGACTGGTTATATTTAGGAGTGTAATTTTATTCCCAGAAATGGAACGAGATTTTTTAAAAATTTAAGAGATTCAAAAGTTGAACTTTTAGTCGCTCAATTAAAATTAATAATGAAAATTGTGAAAATCTACTGGACGTTACTAGTTCTGTGTAAAGTTCTCACAGATCTGCTTCGTGGGCACAACCTTTAGATATTCGACCTGAAATATTGTTATTGTAAGACGAAAATTTTGATTAAATTGGCATTTTTTGGAAAGTAACTAAAAAAATTGTTTTTATTTCGACACCCTAATTTTTCTCCAAGGAATATCCCCTTAAAGTTGTGCCCTATGTCTAAAAAAACTCCCTGTATGAGATGTCGGAAAAAGAAAAATTGTTGTATTTCAAACATGAAAGATATGCTCTATGAAAAATTCTTATAATTGCAACGTGCATTCAACCTTATACCAAAATACAGGGTGTTTTATTTGAAATAAGAAAGTTGTCATTTGTGCATGGAAATTACAACACTGTCTCTACAAGGATATTGGAAAAATTATATTGATAGGACATTGAAGAATTTTTATATTAAATTTTTTTTTACTTCTTTAGTTTCTAAGATAAGGGGTTAATCAGCGTTTAAACGTGACACCCATGCATATATCGACTGATTCTAGATAAATGAAACAACAAGCAAATATATAAAAATAGAAATTTATTTTAAAAAACCTTAAATAAAGTCTTTTTTACTTTCGTCGGTTCAACTTTTTATGCAATAAATTTTTTTCAAGATCACTTTTACCTGTCTTCTAGGGACAACTATGTTTTTTCAGATAGTATACCCACTATTTTTGAACCCTCAAATTTTTCATTTGACAGTAAAAATGTTTTTACTGGAAACATTTTTTGCTAAAAGTGGTAAAATTCATAATTATACGAGATAAAAAAATAAACGCTTTATTAGACTTTATTAAGGTATTTGAGAAATTTTATTTATGATGTAGTAGATTTTACATTATTATAGAAGAACTCATTCACACAAATGTTCGAAATGGTGCCCTGTTGTTCAAGGCACTTGACAATTCGGTTTAGAAATGATTGTGTGGCATTTGCTAGCATTTCAGGTGTGATGTTTGGACAAGCGTTCGTGATCCGAATTTTCATGTTTTCGCCAGAACTTGGCACTCCATCATAAACGATATATTTCAAATAAGCCACAAAAAAAATATGTGAAGTCAAATCCGGTGGTCGGGCTGGCCACTAAAATGTAGTACCACGCCCAATCTACTACAGTGGAAAATGTTCATTTAAGACTTCTTTGACATTCTGGCACAATGGGCAGGACGGCCATCGTGTTCAAACTACATTTTCACCCTTCGCTCCAACTTAATTTCTTCAAGAAAGCGTTGCAAATCTTTTAGCAAAAAATCCGATACTTCTATGCTTTGAGATTTCCATCAATGAACTATGGCTTAATCAAATGTATATCTAAAATAACACACCAAATATTCAATGATTGCTATCTTTCCACTTCACGCAAGCAATGCGGATTCTCAATCGACTAATAATACATGTTGTGGTGGTTCACTTGATTGTGCTTTATGAAGTTTGATTCATCGGGAAATAGTACATTTAGAAAAAAAATGGAATTTTCGCGGACTCTTCTTTATGCCCAAGTACAAAAAGTCACGCAATTTGAAAATATTTGCTTGTCTAATTTATCTACAATCATCCGGTAAGAATGTTGTCGTCAAGCACGTATTGAAGGAAAACATTCACTATTAACCAACTATGATTCTCTTTATTTCACTCTTATATCATTTGTTCCAGGCTTGTCGAATCCCCACTTTTGGCCTCCGGAATCCGCAAATCGAAACCAGGAGCATCGAATTGAAATCTCCATTATCTAGTGAAACTCAAATCAGTAAACTCCATGTAGGCAGGTCAGTTCAACATGGAGACAAACACGGATTTCTCAAATATGTCGGAAGAGTTCATTTTGCCGAAGGCGTATGGTGTGGAATAGAACTCACTGATGCTTTGGGCAAACATGATGGAACCATCAAAGGAGTGCGATATTTTTCCTGTTCGCAACAAAGGGGATTAATGGCCCCCGTGTCTAAAGTCGCTCTTACAAAAAGTAACTCTGAAGCTGCAGGTGATAATTCTTCAGGTCCTTATTCCATATTATGCTTGAATTCGGTGCCAGCAAACAGCAGTTTGGACGAAAAACGGAGTGCATTTAGACCTGTTGAAAATAATTTGAGTTATGCTCAGAACAGCTGGAAGACAAATTTTAATGGAGGAGAGCACGTAAATGATTTTCGAAGGCATCTATTAGCAGAAAGGGACTTGAAAATTCCCTCAATAGATAGCTTTGATACAGTCGATGTAACTTATACGAGCAGTCAGACATCGAACAAAGCATACTCCATTGAAAACTTAACTAAGCTGCCATTCCAAGCACACACCAAAGATATTTCTTTATCCGCTGAGAATTTGAATCAACTGGAACCAAATCGGATATCGGAATATAAGGAAATCAGCCAGTGTGAGAAATATTGTGGAACTAAGCCAAAAAAACGAACGAATGATACTTTTTGCAGCAAAGCGCAAATTAACAAGTCCTGTGAAGATATCTTGAAGGAAACGACTAGAAAAAGAAGAAAATCGAACGTAGACCCTGCAGAGCAAACAGTATCGGGACAACATTCTACGCGGGTTCGTAGTGATCTTCATGCCGATCATAAACCTGAGATATTTCATGAGCTCGTTAAGCACAAATGCAGGAATACAGCAGGCACAGAAGAAGCTAGTAAGATTCGTAATACCTTAACATTGGAGAAACCAACGTCACTGCCACAACTACGCATTGTACATCAATTGCTCCCTTGCAGTACTCCTAGGAGTTCCTTTGCGGACCTAAGTAACTCTCAACCAATTCGTAGCCACGTTTTGGAGGATATTAAAAGAGCACATGTTGATATTGACAGTGAAAATAGCAAAAAGGATTCGTTGGATTGCGATGAATCTCTGGGAATCCTCACTCCCGAACAGATGTCTGACTTCAATCAGTTATCCTACGGTTTGGATTGGGATAAATTTGCCGAAGGATCCTCTCCAGATCGTGCAGAGCACTTTGAACAAAATCTATCCCCAATTAAACCAAATAATGAAGATTCCTCAAAATTGAAACCATCTTCTGAAGAAGTCCAAAGCCCTAACATGCGTCGTTCCACAGATAAACCGGAGATATTTCATGAGCTTATTAAGCACAAATGCAGAACTACAGGAGCTTCAGAAGAAGCTAGTAAAACCGTAACATTGGAAAAGCCAAGTTCCCTGCCACAACTACGAATAGTGCACCAATTACACTCTTGTAATACTTCTAGGAGTTCCTTTGGAGACTTAAGTAGCTCCCAACCTATTCGCAGTCACCTTTTGGAGGATATTAGAAGAGCACATGTTGATAATGACAGTGAAAACAGCAAAAGGGATTCCTTGGATTGCGATGAGTCTCTTGGGATCCTTACTCCGGAACAGATGTCCGATTTCAATCAGTTATCTTTCGGTTTGGATTGGGATAAATTTGTGGAGGACTCCTCTCCAGATCGTGCAGCGCACTTTGAACAAAACCGGTCCTCCATCAAACTAAATAACGAAGACTCGTCAAAGTTAAAACCTGAAGAAGTCCAAAGCCCCAATATAAATAGTTCCACAGATTACAGTCTAGGAATTATCGCTCCAGATCAAATGATTTCGGGGTTTACATTTCTGTCTGCTAATACAACAATGAACTGGGATTTGCCTCTAGATTCCGTAGCTGCCACTAAGGAGTACTCTTCTTTGAATAGATGTGAAGAAACTCCGTCTCCAGAGGAGTTGCCTTTGGATACAACTCCGATCGTCGAGTCTGAACCCTCAAAGACCGAACCAACAAAATCTAAGACTAGCAGCTTTATTACTAGTATAACTAGTATTACCAGTCTAGACACTGGGTATCAAGGTAAAAAATACCTGGTAAGATTCTGCTAGTTTACTGTATTATGAACTTATAGGTGACGGGGAAATGTCCCGACCTGCCAGCAGGGGAGCTGACAATTCTCCATTGACCAGAAGACCATATTCTCGAGCGCCTCCTCGCAAACCAGACCCAATGACGGATTCGGATTTTTACACCGAAAGTGATGCGGATAATCATGATGATAATCACTTGAAAGGTGATAGGAAAGCTCAAGTTATAGATGGGACACTGTATGGTGTTGATCCTCAAGCTGCAGCTGACATCTATGTTAATAATAGGGAGAATATGGATTCAAGTGGTAAGTAGGAAAATCATTAATTTCCAAGCAACTCTTCTAATTTCCATTTAACGGCGATATTTAAGACACTTTTTTGCTTCTTCAATCTTGCTGATTTCGTTAGAAAGTATTTTGGTGTCCTCCTAGGGAATTGCGTTAAAAAAGAACATCTGTTCACATTTAAATAGTATCATAACACATCAAAATAATAGTAAGGTCCCGTTTAATATTTAAAAGTTTTTGCCATATTTTGACGTCCAAGTTGGTTATACTTTTTGTAGACGCCCTGTAGAAATTATTAGGCAAAACGTGACTTTATACTAAAATTTAGAACTTTTTCAATATTCTGGCAAAAAGTTACAAAATAACTTTTCGTTTGTTGACAATTTACAATTCAGCGGCCATCTACTTCATATTAAACGCAGGATCCAAAAATGCAATAATATATAGAGTGTCCCATTTAAAATAAACAAATATCGACTTGTGGTACAACCAGAGATATGACGTCATTGAAAATAATTTAAACAAGGTCGCCTCAATATTCTTAACAAACTACTAAATTTTCGTCATTTGGCCACTCATGGTTTTCTCAAAACATCTAATGGCGGTTCCCGGTGGAATATTCTGTATTGTCTTGTATGTGTAAAATTGAAAAAAATATTTACTCGATATACAGAGTGAGTCGGGAGAATCGTGAGAACTTCGGGAGTATATTGTACATAAAAAATAAATGTAAAAAATTCAAATGTTGTTATCCAATCTTCATTTCTTTACAAGTTATAGTGCAAATAATTTTTTTTTAACTAGCGTTCGATTTACGATAAAAGTACCTTTGTTATTAGTGACATTGGTAATGATTTGACTCTTATTTTTATTTCAATTAATGTGTTCCAAATGCCAAATGTTTATTCAAATTTACAATATGCAAATTTTGCGCGACAGATTAAGCAACATTTAGACAAAAAATTCCCAGGGCTCTGGATTGGTCATGGTGGTCCTGTTAGCTAATTTCCAAGATCTCCAGGCCTCACATCATTGGACTATTGTTTGTTGGACTTAAAAATGAGGTGTACAGAGTAAAAGTGAAAACTCGAGATGCACTAATTAAACGTATTAGAAATGCTGCAGCTGGTATTAAAGGACATGAAAGTAGAAAATGTTCGTAAGTTAATGGAGGAATTTTCGGACATTTATTATCACAACATTGTGATTGTCAAAATGTTAATTTATGAAATTTCATATAAAGTTTGTGCCTTTTTTGAATTTTAAGTTTTAATTCTACTTGTCCTATAACTTGCAAACAAATGAAAATCGGATAACAATATTTGAGTTTTTTACATTTATTTTTCATGCACAATGCTTTTTGAAGGTTGGCACAATCTTTCCGACTCATCCTATATATGAAATTGTGAAAATATATATTAGTTTCTAAAATTTCAGTTGGTAAAAATGTAAAATATAAAACAGAAGACACTTGATTACTTGTATCTGAGTAAGAGATCAATTTCAGATATGTAAAGAAAAATAAATACTAGCGACCACCACTTAGAGTGATCACCAACACATTAAATTACCACAATTGTACAAAATACAATTTCAATTAAAAACAGGTTAAATTACATAGAACGATCAAGCACCAATCACTCATCTTAAATCTCAATATCTTTAGGAATCACGGCACGACCCATGTCAAAAAACTGTCATCCCTTAGTAACTGAGAAGATTAATTTTCAAAGTGTTTCTGACACTCTTTACATATTCACATTCTGTACACTTTAATTCTGTTGATTTACCTTTTCATAACAATTTTTGGCTAGATTTTGAAGAATTGTCCCTGAAACCTTAAAAAGCATTTTTGTCCAAGCCCTTGGCGAAGGGTGAATGTTATTCTCAGTTAGTTTTAACTCAGATGGTATGCAATTGCACGTCTTCCGCAACTTTTCGCGTGAAACGTATAGAATCTATGTAGAATAAAACTTCAAGTGTCCCAAACAAGTGCTTTGGAGTCTCAGTAAATAATAAACCGTTAGCAGGAATTTCTAAGAGTTACGAGGAAATTTGAAGAACATCATAGTTTTTTATTAGTAATTTTAGTGTTGCTTTAGAGTTACAAAAGAGCTTTTGGGATTTCACAAATTCTTTTTAATTTTTCTAATTTATTCAAATTTCAGGTGTATTCACTGACATCGAGTCTGGACTTCGCAATGACGAGGCAGACAATGGCAACGACTCCGAGCCAGAACGCAACAATAACAGAACCGCGAATGTTTCGCCATCAGACAGCACCAAGACTTTCTCCGAAAATAGCCAAAAAATTACCAAAGAATCACTTATAGATAAACCCTTGATCCAAACCGATATAGACGACAAAATGTCCGATAAAACAGTCAAAGAAAACCCAAAGAAGAGGACTGCCTCGAGTCCCGGATTATCCACTCCTTCTAGTCTGTCATCGCCTAGACGACTCAAAGATGAAAACCCCCCAAAGAAATATAAGTTACCAAACTGCAATGCGTCTAAAGTTAAGTCCAAAGTGTTCGATTCAAATCCTTGTTCGGTTGAAAAGAAGCAGGTGAAGAAGCCTGTTAACAAATGGGAACCGATCATGACAAAGATAACGAAAAATGAAAAGACTAAGACGAGTCTAAAGGAAATTAAGTCGAAAGTTTTCGAGAATTTGAATCTGGGCAGTACTCAAAAGAGCAACAATAACAGTGAAAAAAGTGCGAATAACTGGACAGTCGTCAATTTGAACAATAAAGTGTAAGTAAAAAGTAATATTTATATTTTTACATACCTTATGTTCTTTTTTCAGTGGACGTGTGCCAACAAGGGTGGCACATAACTCTTCACCCATGAAGGTATCATTGAGGGGCAACCGCCAAAACAGTAACAATAGTTCTTTAAGTGATCTCAGTACGTCTACATCGTTAACTAAGAAGCCTCCTGGTAAGTAAAATTTATGTTTTATGACTATGAGTCAATTATAAATCAATGTAATATTTGGAAATTATTTGTTGCTCAATATTAGAATGTACTTGCCAGAAGGAGGCAAAAATTAATTTTTTTGTTTGTCGAAGTCATTAATGCACTTTTTGTTGAAATATGAAAGGCCTGGGAAAAATATTTCTCTTAATAAGTAGATATTGGACAAATTTACAAAAATTCAGTGCAGGATTTTTATTATCAATAATTAACTATAATCTCGACTTTATGGCGAAGGAACAACTATTCATTCTTCCAATATTCTTAATAATTTTTACTGTTATGTGTCTTTTCTTGATCTCATGGTGAATCAATTAATCAGCAAAGTATGGCTTGATATCCATAATATTTACTGTGTTGATAAGACGCATAAATATAAGCTAAGTACAGCAAAATCTGAGCGATGCAGATTCGTTATTCTGTATAGGCCGCACTTGATTAAATGAATTATTGACTTTCGATATATTTTTTGGAAAAATAATTCATACTTGTTTGGAATACTTTCCTCAGAATAATTTTTTTATCGGTTTTAAGATAAGTAGTTCATTTCTTTATTCATATATCACAATACATAAGTATTTCCATTAATTAAACGTGCATTATACCCCTAATGTTATAACTGCTTTTTAAGATTTTAAAATATTACGTTCGAGTATCGTAGGACTTTCGCCACAGCGCATTCCTTAATACCAATTAATTATGAGATTTTGCTCTTAGTTTCCTATTCACAATTTATTGAAAAACGACGAAACTCAGATGAGTCATATGAAGACTCTGGTGGTGACGTCTCACGAATAAATACCTCCCTTTAGGCGAATTTCTTATTAAATCTTGTGTGGATTTGATATTTAACTAAACATTTCACGTTGGGTTATTGAGAAATGCCAGTAGAATATTCAATAGACACTGCAATTCGGTTTGCAGGACGTCAATGCATTAAAATAAGCCAGAATCAATTGTATTGGAGAACAAAAAATGCACATTAAGATGGTTTTCAATAAAATAAGATAGTAGGTAGCGTGAATCCCAATTGTTTCCAAGAATTTATTGTGATTTTCGTTATTTGAGTTTTATTATAAATGCAAAATTTCTATGACGTGAAAACGTGTTTTCCTCTATTTTAAGCTCTGTTTCATATAACTTTGATGTCTGGAAAATATCATATTTTGAGGAAAAATGTTCGTATTTCGAACTCTTTTCTGAAACCAGCGATGTAACTTTTTTTTATATGGAACTGTCAATAATTAAAAGAAAATAAAGTTTTGGTTGCGCAACTTCTGGATCCCTTTGCAATCCTTATTTAAAATGGTAATGGTGATTATAAAATCGCCTCTAACTTATTGAGGACAAAAAAAGTCAGCACTTTCTCTCAGATAAACCATTGTCACTACCAGTTTTGACGTGATACTCATTCTTTTCGGAAAGCTTCCATTTAATTTCTGACTAGATTGCTATGTCGCATTACGAACAGACAGCTTCTATAAGAAGAAAAAAGAATACCAGAATACTACGACTTATTACCCAAAATCTATATACGAGCATTAGATTTCTGAAATTAAAGCTTGTGTTTTTCATGAGAAATCACGATAATTAATTTTTTATGTGCAGCAGTGGTTCGTCTTGCTGGAAATTATAGTTAATTTCGTGAAAGAGTTGGATGGAATACTCTTAAGAGTTCTAACCCCTCAACAACCCAGAGGTGCGGCGCTTTTATTTAAATTAAAATTTTTTCCTAAAAAGAGTGTTGTTGAGGAAATTTTCTCGGCCACTTTTTGACTTTCTCCAGTATGGCCCTGGTGTCCGCAAAGTCACTTGCATATTCCCAAGTTTATAAATAAATTTATTTCTACGATATTACAACGTTAAAGTGCCATTTGATAGTGGAACATAATACAGGAGATATCCGTTTATGGAATACACAATTCGCTTCTTAAGAAAAAAAAACGATAAAATGAAAAAATTTAAGCTTTCCTGTGTGACCAGTTATTTGCTCTTCTGGGTAAAATTCGCAAGCTCCTCACTGAAAAGTTGAAATAAAATATTTTTGTTGGGTTTTCGCATCTGTAATACCTGAGAGATCCTGCCCAACTAAACACACAGAGGGTGGAGTTTCACTTCTGTTTGAACAGTATTTATGGTTTTTGTTTATTTAAGTGCTGAGGGTGACAGAAAGGGATTTTTTCGGATGAAACTTATTTAAGTTCCATTATGCCGTGGTGAAGTTATGAAAGCATCTAATAATTAAATGCAAGCAATGAAAGCTCATCAGCGAGTGCTGTGGAGGTTAGTTCAGGTTAGCTCTTCGCCTGGGGCCTAGGCGGCCATGGTACCCAGGACGTCGCCAAGACAAATGAAACACGAGGACTTCCACTATGCCGGCAGTTGTTTTCTCCAGTCGCCCATCCATCGCGGTGCGCCGCGCTTGGCCTTTTAATTATTGTTTATCGTGACGCACCGAAACCGGTAACGTGCGACAAACGAACGTCGACCCTGATGAAGGGACCCCGAAGGACCGAAATCGCGCGGTAGGAGGCGTGCGGTCAAGCCGGTTAATTTTAGCGAGTTTATTTTGATTAGGATGCGTTTTGATGGTGTTCATTGATTGTGCGAAGTAGCTGCTTCCTTTGGATTTCTGCCGGACTTAAGAGGTTCTTGTTTTTGTTCAATAAAATAGAAACGTCGAGTAAAATTGATTCAAATTTTCATTTAGCCACGACAGACACCGTGAACCATTTTCTAGTGCTAATTTTCGCGTTTTTAATAACTGGGAATTTTCATTAAATCATTCGAAGATACTAATGAGGAGTTTGTTCCACGTTTTTGTGTGAATGCTAAAATTACGAATGGATTATTGCCAACAATGGATAGCGGCCATAGATAATACCCATGTTTAGAGACTCATTACTGAAACGAGTTTACGATATTCATATGAGTACGTAAACAAATTGCATGTTTGAACCTCTCATTAGTTTCCGTGTGTACTTTGGTAATGCGTGAAACATATTTAAAATTATAAATTTGAGATTGCAGTTAGTGGTAAATTCTAAGTTTATGGCAGAATGAGGTTTGTCGCTTTCTGCCACATTGTGGGTATAGCAATATCGTTCTCCTTTAAAAGCTTTGACCAGGTTTTTTTTTTTTTTTCATAGTGGTAATCTCGAAATGAAGTGGGATTTTTACAGAAGTTTATTACTTGAAGTCTATTATGGAATACTGCGTTTACCTTTATGGTAATAATCAGTCAAAACCGGAATGTTGACTTCATAAATGTTTACAATGTTCATTATTGCTGCAAGATAGTTAACATGAAAAATAGTTTCGTCATGTGGTTTTTTTTTTTGTATCGTGAATGGCTGGAAAAAAATCATTAGATCCTCCAATGAAATGCTCCAAATTAATTGCAATTGCATAAGTCGCAACTATCGTTTCTTTTGGTTACTTAATTTGAATCTCACTTCTCTGTTTTGAAAAATAATTATCCGAATTACCTCAGCACCACTAGACTTTCCATTTTTGCAATAGCGCCATTATTTTCGCGCGGTTTCCCTAAGGTTATTGCCTACACTTTTCCTTAAAAGAAACAAAGCATAACAATAATTTGCAATTCAATTCGACTTCACAAGATTATCTAGGGATTACGCTTTTCTACCAACTGATTTTCACCCACTATTACATTGTAAAAAAAGGTGTAATTGGCGCCAGATATGTAAATCTAATATTTTGCTTTGTGAATTTTTTTTTACCGGATTCATGAGCACAAACCAAATATCATAGCCATAATTAAACGGTTCAATGTCATGACGTAATTTTTATTCAACCAACACAATTTTATTGCTATTGTGAAATTGAGAACGGGTTTGGTAAATGGTGCTAAACGAGCTTGATTTGTTCATGTACAGGGTGTCGCATATTTGAGTCTCAACACGGGGATCTCGGAAACCGTAGGAGGTACAGAGTCGGTTAAATCGAGACGAACTTGCGTCCCTGTAAGAGGAATGGTTTTGCCTTTTTAATGTTTTAAAAATTCCGATTACTTCCGGAGATATTCGGAGAAAACCTAGAATTACTATTTTCTACCTGAAATTTCCTAAAAACGTGAAAAGGGAGAACGTGTTCTTAAGGCACCCTTTTCCGCGCTACAACTTGAAAATAGTTTTTCGAAGGTACGACGTTTCGGTTTTTCAATACCATCATCAACTTTCTTGCTCGACTGGGGACCTCACCGTTTTTCTACGAATTCGGCTAATCATTTAAAATTGAAAAGCAACCATGTGTTACACTTGCCGATTTGCGACGTCTAGATCAAAAATATTCTGTGTATTTACTTTTGTTATTTGTGTTCATTTCAGAAAGGAAAAAAAAGTTTTTCTTGAAAATTACGTTTTCAATTCCTTTAGTGTTCAATCAGTAGCATATTGGCCTTTATAAAATTAATTTGAAGACGCCTTTTGAATGTATAAATAATCGGAATGTTTGAAATATAGTCTCAAAATCCTGAAAATGAATATTTCTTTATCTAGACGTCACGAATCGGCGAATGTGGCACATGGTTGGTTTTCAATTGTAAATATCTAGCCGAATTCCTAAAAAAAAACGGTCAGATTCCTATTTGAGAAATAAAGGTGATGATGGTATTGAAAAACCGAAACGCCGTACTCCGAAAAACTATTTTCACGTGGCAGCGCGGGAAAAGTGCCCTAACAAAGCGTTCTCCATTTTCATGTTTCTATGTAATTCAAGACAGAAAAAAGCAATTTTAGGTTTTTCCGGATATCTTCAAAATTAAACGGAATTTTAAAAAAATTAAAAAGCGAAATAAGTCGCTTGTAATGATACAATTTTACCTTCATTTAATCGACTTTCTGTCTCCTACAGTTTCCGGGATCCCCGTGTTGAGAGTAGAATGTGGGGCACCCTGTACATAATTGATTTATGCTACATACTATAAGATGTGCTAAAACAAATAAACGTTTTTTTGAAAAATACTTGACTTAAATCTTATATTTAAGGGCAAAATTAGATTAATGATATGCGCTATTATTATGCAGGAAAATGCCTGAATGCAAAGTGGTTGGCGGAAATTACAGATTACTTTATGTATACGTATAAAGCCTCTTTCATTTCATTGGCACTGACCTGAATACGTGCATTCAGTCTTGATCGCTTAAATAGAACAGAGCAAAGCACTACAATAGGGCTTGTAGATATCTACATTTTAAGGTATTTTTGTTATGATGGAAGAAAGTGTTCATTGCTTTTAAATTTGCCATCAGTCCAGACTCCTTATACCGTCAATGAAACACAAAGTAATTAACTTTCGTAGTATTTCAATCAACTTCTCCAAATGCCGAAGGTGTCTATTTTAAGCCACATAAGGTTTGATTCCACTTGAGAATAAATAGAATACCACTGTTTCATGCCCATCTTAATTGACATTAAATAATTAGTAGCTTCGTTAAGATCTGATACAAGAACTTAACGAAGACATAATTAACGAAACAGAGGTGTTCCTTAGCCATACTGTTTAAACGTTTGGGTTATCCAATTAGCTGAGCCACTTGGCTGGTTCTGCTTCAAAAATACAATTTCTAAACGGTCCAAAGGACTAATCGAAAGTACCGATTTAGTAATTGAAATCAACACATAAAAGAAAAGTTTTGATTCTGCGGAATTTCACGTTTCATTACTGCCTTCATGTTTCTAGTTTAGGTAGCATTGAAGCGGAATCTGAACAGATAAATGAGATGTATAAGGCAGGTTGCTTCGCAGCAATGCCACTCACAAATTCCTTTTACGGTACTTGTAAACATGATTTTCATTCAAACTCAGTCCAATTAACTTTAAAGTTAATAGTTAGGAACCGTGATTTGAATAAGCTGTAGTTGGACTGTAATAATATTATTTTGCATTGATATCAACTATTTTCTTATTCAGATTTGTAGGCACCGAGATTTTTGAAAGTCGACGATTAGATCGATTTCCAAAAATTTACGCCTGATAAGTCTTAAAATTTAAATTATCCTTTTCTTAAGGTTTTTGATTAAATGATGTACAAAAGTAATTTTGGAACATAGTCATTCAGAGTACCTATTGAACAGGTGCCTAAAAACACAATATAAAAGTGTCGTTAATGGCGTGCGAAATTTCAGCTTTGTCTTACCTAACCTTCTTTTAGGATTTATTATATTTACAGGGTGTACGTTTTACGAGCTCAACCATGGGGATCTCGGTTATTTGAAGAGATACGAGGTCGGTTAAATTGGGGCAAAGTTGCGCATTTTCGAGCTCTGTAAGGTGCCTTTTGAAGAATTATAAAATTCCCATTACTTCCGGAAATATCCGGGAAAATAGGAAATTTCGAAAAAAGGTTTTTATTTTTTTCTGGACTCATTTGAAGAGATAATTGAAAATGGCTGGCACATTTCCGTAGTCACTTTTACTCTTCGACAACAGGACAGTGTCAAATTTGAAATCTGACGTTTCGATTTTCCAGAACCATCATCAACTTTATTTTTTCTTATGGGCGCCATCTTAAATTTTCACATTTTTGGATTAAGATTTATTTTCGATTACGATGATGTTGAGATTCGGATTTGCCGTTTAATAGAAATATCACAGATCCTGTTTTTGCAAAGAGTACTTTGGAAATAACATACATACTTTTGTTCTGTTAATTTTTAATATAATTTCATTTTAATAAGAGATGCTCAAAGGTTTCGCCATCCACTTCCAAGCACAGCCGCATACGCCTTTTCAGGTTGTGAATTGATCTTAAAACATCTCGTCTTCTTATTTTGGTCTTCAAAGTGGTTATGATATTTCTTCGCAACTCATTAATGTCAGTGGGTACAGATCTATAAACAAGGTCTTTCCTAGTTCCCCCATAAATAAAAATCTAACGAGTCCGAATCTCAACATGTGATACATCATCGTAATCGGAAAAAAAAGCTGAATCCAAAAATGTGAAAATCCAAGATGGCGCCCATGAGAAAACATAAAGTTGGTGACGGTTCCGGAAAATCGAAACGTCGGATTCCAAATTTGATACTGTCATGTTGTCGAGGAGCAAACGTGATTACGAAAATGTGCCAGCCGTTTTCAATTATCTCTTCAAATGAGTCTCGAAAAAAATAAAAACCTTTTTCTGAAATTTCGCATTTTCCCCGGATATTTCCGTAAGTAATGGAAATTTTATAATTCTTCAAACGGCATCTTACAAGGCTCGAAAATGCGCAACTTTGCCTTATTTTAACCGACCTCGTATTTCTTATGGTGACCGCGATCGCCACGATGAGCGTCGAAATCGAATAACCCTGTATATTAAAAAACATTCGTCTCAAAGTTTTCATTTCTAAACCTGTGATATTAATTATGTACCCTTTTATGTTGGTTCCCGAGTTGATGATTCATTTTAGGCAAGATAATTGCTGTGTGAATTACCTAAACATGGGAGGGTGCACTTTGGGTTGCGTCATTCCTCATGAATTTGCCAGCGACCCTTGTTTCTCTATTAGGGCGAGCAAAATTGAAACAAAGTTATCGATTTAGGTTACCCACCGGCTGTTAATTTATGTTGGCAATTTTAAGTCGAATTTTAGCAGCCATTAAGTTACTTTCGGTTTGCAGAAATAAATGGCAGAATCCAACCTCGCTTTCCTCTTTCCTGCTGTTTCCCGGTTGAAATTAATTTTCCCAGGTGCAACGCATCTGCATATCTCGTATTACAATCTAAACATTTACTTTATACCCAAACAGTCATATCGTTCCCCTTTGGTTGTTCAAGTGAACGGGACCCAAAGTTTACATTAAACAAACATTTATGAAAGTTACGTCCGTTTTTTTTTTGCAAAATGTCTTTGTAATAACAGGATGGCAAACATGCCTTTTTTGCATTCCATTTGTTTTTGTTTTGTTCGGATCTGTAGCGTTAAATTGGCAAAAATAGAGATAATAGGAGGATTTATGAGAATTGTTCGATTTTATAATTCATCACTTTCATTTTTATATCTCTACAACACGTAAAGGAACGCTTCGTGTCGCTCTAGGCTCAATGCACTTTTGAGATCTTTCAAATGCGGTTTCTTATAAATTTGAGAAGAAATTTTTCTTAGAACGAGGAGGATTATTAAAGAGGCTATTTGATCTTCTTTTCATTGCAATTGATAGCACGGGTTTCGGTATTTCAATCGAAAAACCTTATAAAAAAAACAAAAACGAAGTTTTAGCAGATTCTTTTAGCACAATAAAATAATTTATCAATTAGAGCCGATTTCGGCCATTATTACAAGAATACAGTGACCGACAGAAAGTGTGCACCATGAGGGATTTTTTTTTTAATTTGAATTTACCAGACAATTTTATTCTTGGCAAAAGTTTGTGCATTCCTGCGAGCATAAAACGCAGTTTCCAAAATTTGTCTGCCTCATTTCGTGTGAGGAAGATTCGAAAATTATAAAGATGGCCCCTGAGTAAAGTACCCTTATTTTTAATCTTAGAGGATACATGTATTACGTTAAGTTGCCTAGAATCGACCCATAAGCTCAGCAACGAGGTTTCAAGCGTGTATTCCATAAAAGGCTTTTTTGGAATTATTTATGATTTACTCCGCATAGAAAATGATACAAATTTATTCAAATGCCAGTTTCGTTTTAGAGAGAATTAAAAAAGTGCGATAATATCAATTAATAGGTGTACAAAAAGAATCTGAGCAATGAAGTTATATGCAATAAAAAAACATACTTAGATACGTTCAATTCGCCTGCAATTGTATGCAGGTGTTGTTTATTTATGACTTTTTATATGATAAAAGTATCAGTTGCTTAGGAGCTGTAGTTCAGTGAAAAAAAGGAAAATGGAGACATGGATATTTCCAAGCAATATTTGAGAATATCAATGTTGTTCTGTTTTAGACTGAAAATAAATGCTGCTTGTTCGGACTTCTTGCATATTGTAAATCATTGCCCATCTCCCGTTGTAAATCACGGCCAAGGGAAGGAATACCCTTTGTTGGAAAGGAGACACATGGGTCCACGTGTACCTTTTACAAGTGGACAACGGCTAGGAAACATCTGTGCTGCACATGGGGTGCAGATGACTAAGGATCAGGAAGACAGGCAATGGTGATATACTGCAAGATGACAGAACACCCTTGGCAAGTGATCAAAACGGGCGCACTTGATATCCCTCGGGGATTTTTTGTTATCACTGTCTTAGTTGTTATCTTCGTTACTTGTTAAAATAAGTACGTTAAAATCTATCACAACTGAGCAGTTAATTCCTCACGCGTACGTGATTCACGACCTCTATTTAACACTGAGCATTTCGAGATGATATGGGGAGAGTCATCACTATATCCTACACTGCTGAAACAACAGAAATTGTTAATTCGGCTTGGGGAGATAATTCTGTTGGTGCTTCAACTGTTAGGAGATGGTTTAAGAAGTTTCGTGAGGAAAATTTTTGTCTTGAGGACCATCCACGTGCGGGTGTCGAAAAAAAGTTTCAAGACGAAGAACTGCAAACTTTACTGGATGAAAATCCATGCCAAACTGAAAAACAGCTTGCAGAGCAGTTAGCAGTAACTCAACAAGCAGTCTCAGTTCGATCGCATGGAATGGGAAAAATTCAAAAAGCAGGAAAATGGGTTCCTCATGAGCTAACCGAAGACAATAAAAATCGAAGAGTTGACATCTGCATGAACTTGCTTTCTCGGTATAAAAGAAAGAATTTTCTGCATAATATTATTACGGGAGATGAAAAGTGGATTTTGTATGACAATCCTAAGCGCAGAAAAACATGGGTTGACCCAGGCCAGCCATCCACATCAGTTGCAAAACCAAACGTTCATGCCAAGAAAATCTTACTGTGTGTCTGGTGGGATTGTAAAGGAGTCATTTACTATGAGCTTCTGGAACCCGATCAAACTGTTACAGCTGACCGTTATCAGGCCCAAATGATCAAATTAAGCGATGCTGTGGAGGAAAAAAGACCATTTACGGGCCAAGGATGTCGGAAAGTGATATTGCTGCATGATAATGCTCGTCCGCATACAGCTAAACCGACCCAGGAACTCATCTTCTCGTTAGGCTGGGAAATGCTCCAGCATGCGGCGTATTCTCCAGACTTGGCTCCTTCCGACTTCCACTTGTTCAGATCCGTGCAGTCTCATTTAGCTGACCAACGATTCTTTGACGTTGAAGATATTGGAAAATGGCTCGATAACTATTTTTCGTCGAAACCACTAAGCTTCTATCACGAGGGCATCCATCATCTACCCAGTAAATGGCAAAAGACCGTATGAGACAGTTATGGAAATTATTTTGATTACTAATATTTTCAATAACTATGTTTTTAACGAAGCTTAATTTCACCTAAAAATGCTCAGTTTCTTTTCGTACACCTATTACATAAAATAAACGTTCTTTACTCTTGAACTATTTCAAAAAATTTCGATTCTCCCCCATGTGAAAGGCGACAAACAAATTTTGTGAACTGCGTTTTGAATTTGCAGGAATGCACAAACTTTCACCAAGAATAAAATTTTCCGATAAATTGAAATAAACAAATGTCCCATATGGTGTGTACTTTTTGCCCATTTAAAAAGTTTCTCCATGTGCATATATTATTAAATTATGATGATACTTATTGAAATATTAAATACCAATTGAAGCTTCATAAAGTAATTTACGTACGTTTCAAAATAGACATATAAGTGTGTCTCTGAAAGTTTATAGTTATTTGCTATTAAAATTACAATGGTTATTGGTCCACCGCTATAAGCTACATAAATTAAGTATAGGTACTGCTATGCGTGAACCGTTACGTGCATATCATTAGGGGATTTTAAATTGCTACTGCTTATGTTGCTTAGTAGTAATATTATTACCTGTAGTGTAATTATTGTTAGTTATCCGCTAAGTATTGATAAATGCAATTGGTGTAAAAAGATACGTGAATAACGTAACGTACGTAACTAACGTAAGATACGTAAAAGATAAGTAAATAAAAAGAAACTTTCGTTCAACTCATCGTTAAGCTAAATTCTAATTCTAGCATTCCAAGGGATTATCGATAGGGTAGATAGTAGATTCTTGTTCCATTGGTGTTTTACTCAACGGTGACAAGTAGAGCTTGTTTAATTGCACCATGTGTTCACAATCCATCAAATTAATAAACTTTTAATATCTTATTTTTCGTTTTGAAAGCTCTAACCATTAGCCAGGATTTTTTAATGCCTCAATATTTCATTTTAAATTTTAATAGATATATCCCGTCAACAGATATTTTTAGACAGGCCATAAAATAAACAGACTTGTTGTATGTTCTAGTAACTACCGCTACTATCTGAGCATTAAAATGTTAATGGTCTTGATTCTTTTTTTCTTAAATCGCAAGGTAGGGGAAGATGTGGTATAACGCGACCGTTCTACTACCAAAGGCAGGTAATTCAAATTCGCAGCTTGTTTCTCCCACACTTTCAACTACAGTAACCGAACCTAATTTCTTGCATACGCATTCTTGTTATTCGATTAACCCGCACATAGTTTCGGTTTACATTTACAACTACAAATACCGATTAAACATTTAATTACTGCGTTTCTAATTTGAGACTAAGAAAAAAATCGAATAAAAGCGACGGACAATCGCCAAAGAAATTAATTAAACCGACATGCACATACCATTAATAGTTTTTAGGTTAATGCATTTTTAAGCAATTGAACGGTGATTGTTTATGCAATGTGGGCAAACAATGGAAAGTGAAATGATTGTCGATAAAATTGAGACAATATGCGTGTGTAGCATGGGAATGGAAGTAGGGGAATCAAGGCTGAGAGTTTCTGCCATTGCAAGGAATTCATGAGGAGGAAAATCGCTTCCTATCCACACCTACCATTCACCGAGATATAGACCAAAATTTAAATTTAAATTTTTTCAAATATTTTTCTCTCGCTCTTTGTACTTTCCGCGATATTTGCAGATTCTAGAGAAACAAACATTTCATACAGCTTTGCAAATTCCCCGAGTTAAGATTAAATTAGAACACAGCAGGCGCTCGATAATGTAAACTAATTCAAATCAAGTTTGGTTCGCATTATCGAAATGTTTGCGCAAGCGAACGTAACTTAAATAATTAACTATACAGGGTGTTTCCTAACTACGTGTAAAAAATTTAAACGCGTCATCCTCGACTGATTTTGAGTCAAAAATGTCTAATAAACATGTGTCCGCAAATGCCTTGTTTCCAACATACAGGGTGTTGAAATGTGACAAGAAAAAGAGATTTTATTTCCAAAATGACTCAATTCGGGTGTTTGAATTTTAGAAAAGACAATTTTTTGGGGGAACGCTTTAATGATTAATCATAAGAATTGCTGAAAATGACCACCATTACTCATAATGCACGCTTCCATCCTTCTTGTTAATGATTGTCTCACTCTCTCTAAAACTCCTGGTGTGTTGCGTATCGTTTCACATCCGGTAATTATACGTTCCTGAAGTTGATCTAGAGTGTTTATTGGGACAGCATAGACAAGTCTCTTCAGATCACCCCAAAAGTAGAAGAAAAACTAACAATAAACAAGTTAGTAAATACCACCAAACCTTTAGAAACCTTTTTCAACGTCTTTCAGTCAACACCCTGTATATTAAAGAAACATTTAACATACAGTGGTGGCCATAGAAATAAGGCCACTTCAAAAATTTCAATTTTTCATTTTCATCATTCAAGAGGTAAAAAATAAAAATAAAAATGTATATGTAATACATTTAATAATATTAAAAAACAATCCACAAAAACATATTTCAACGAAAAATAAATAAATTTCCTCAATGGAAACAACGAAAACAAAATAAACATGTGATCATAAAAATAGGACTATTGAAACATTATCAAAAAAAAGGGAAAAAAGAAAAAACGAAACTATTAACCGAATATTGCCTAACGTCTAATGCTCGGTCGCTTCTCCCTTTTGAGCAATCACTGCCTTAACCTTTGAGGCGTTGACCTTATTAAGCTCTGGCAGAACTCAACAAGAATTGCTTCCCATTCCAGTTGGACTATGGACCACAGTTCTTCTCTGCTTATGATCTGATGACGCCTCACAGCAACCTTAAGATATACTCAAAGATTTTCAATAGGTCTCAGATCGGGTGACTGTGAAGGCCACGGCACAACCGGAATCGATTCATCGTGAAAAAATTGTGTAACTCGCCTAGCCGTACGTTTCAGTTCATTATCCTGTTGATATTTCCAAATCAATGCCATTTCTTCCAGGGTATGCGGCAGCATGACATGTTTCATTATTTTAAGGTATTCTTGATTCGGGATCCTTTTCATCTAATAAATAGGACCAACACCGAACTAAGGGAAGCAGCGCCACAATTTTATGTTGTCACCTCCAAGTTTAATGGTTTTCAAAGTATGTTTTGGAAGCAATTCCTGTTTTGCTGGTGTTCTTACACACCATCGACCACCCGAACCAAACAAATTAGTTTTTGTTTCATTCAAAAAATGGACATTTTTCCATATTATTATATTATCATTTTCGTTTTCGAAACGAAGATGATTCTTCCCAAATTCTATCCGTTTTTAAATTGTTTATTTTTGATAGCAACGGTACCTCTCGAACTACTCGACCATGTAAATGAACCTTCTGTAACGGTCTTCGGATAGTTCCGGAATTTATTCTCAATTTTAGGTCCTATTTGGAGCTCACAAAAGGATTTTTTTGGCTTTCTCGCTTTATTTGGCAGTCAGTCAGGACCATTGTTTTCCTCTTATGACCACGATTTTCCTGTTGTTTCTTGCATTTGAGAGCATTTATTATCAAGGCTTTCGATCTTCCTATTTTTCAAGAGATTTCACGAAGAGAATTGCCTTCATCTCTGAATGTCCGTATCTGAATTCTTTCGGCTAATGAACGGTGGTTTTCACGTCCCATCTGTTTGTTTATTAATTATTAAAATGCATTAAAATGCTTCGAAATGATTAATTAGACTTACCTTTCAATTGCTATCCTATTGAATGAAAAGTTATGAAAGTTATAAAAAAATAGCAAGCTTTTAACACACTGCTCCTATTATTATGACTACTTTAACTTTAACTGTCTGAACGAAACAGGGGAAGTACAATTCTAGTGTAAGGTAATTCCCCTAGTTTCTGCTGTCAGATGCAATTATCGAAATTGTATAAATTTAGGACCCTAGTTCAAACGAGGTAGAATAAGTTCCAATGGACTTTTTTCCATTGTTGAACTGAACCAGTAGTGGTCCTATTTTTAACGCCACCACTGTATATACAAGGTCTCCCATAATTAAATATCACTCCCTAAACAGTGGAACTTACGTGCAAAAATTATACTTCATTGGTAAATGAACATGTCTTAAAGTGTCCCTAATGAAGATTCGGACCCTTGAGGAGAGCCCCAATGAGATAATTGTTACTTTATATACAGTCACTCAAAAAAATATCCGTACAGCCGAAAAAAAATTCTGTAAACCGTAACTTTTGACTGATTTTGTTCAAATTTTGTATAATGAAAATTCAAACCGAAACTCAATTTGCGTAATTGAGCAACTTTTGAAAATTTAACTTTTAGAGTGCTTTCCAGCGTTTAAAAAAAACTCCGTTTTGAAAACTTCTTGTGCGGTGGAAATTTTTCAATGTGGTTTTAACATTCTTGCAGAGAGGATTTTTCTTCATATATCCTGAAAATTTGATCAAAATTGAACAACAAATAAGGGAGTTGCAGCTTTTTAAAATCGTCAAAAATGTCAAAGTTTTGTCATTTTGTGCGAAAATCGTCACTCTTTGGCGTTTTTGAAAGGCTGCAACTCCCTTATTTGTTGTTCGATTTTGATCAAATTTTCAGGATATATGAAGAAAAATCCTCTATGTAAAAATCTTAAAACCACATTGAAAAATTTCCACCGCACAAGAAGTTTTCAAAACGGAGTTTTTTTTAAACGCTGGAAAGCACTCTAAAAGTTAAATTTTCAAAAGTTGCTCAATTACGCAAATTGAGTTTCGGTTTGAATTTTCATTATACAAAATTTGAACAAAATCAGTCAAAAGTTACGGTTTACAGAATTTTTTTTCGGCTGTACGGATATTTTTTTGAGTGACTGTAGCTCGTAAACTGCTTAACATAAATGCATGAAATTTGCCTCACAATTTTGACGTGCTCAATCCAAATATCTGGTCGAAGTAGTTAACTCGGAATCGTAGAGCTGTGATTGAGAGGGTTTGTGGTGCAAAAAGAACCATATTTTTTAGTGGATGCGGATTTTATATTTCTTTACTGAAAATATGTAAACTTGGGATTTTTTTGCTCGAAAAAGGTACTCTTGAATAACATTTCCGTCATCGTTTTCTGTGAAAAATTAAATTTAACGTTCTGCATACATTTCACATTATTTTCAATAAAACACTTAAGTAGGCTTTAAAGCAAAAGCTGGTTCCTTAATATTTGACCGTTTGATATTTTTAGTAATTAGTTTCTTATTATTTTTAGTAAATAGTCTTTGGTTGTCGAAATTTAGAGTGAACGTTGTTTGAGCATTTGCTTACGTAAGTGTTTTAATTAGTATTCTGTTTAGCTTTATTATTTTATATTTCGTAACTACAGTTTAATAAAAATATTTAATAAAAATAAATCATTAATACATAAAAATATTAAATTGTCAAATATTAAGCAACTAGCTTTTATTTCAAAGACTACTTAAGTGTTTTATTGAAATTAATGTAAAATGTGTGCAGAACATTAAATTTAATTTTTCGCAAAAACGATGACGGAAATGTTATTCAAGAGTACCTTTTTCGAGCAAAAAAATCCCAAGTTTACATATTTTCAGCAAAGAAATATAAAATCCGCATCCACTAAAAAATATGGTTCTTTTTGCACCACAAACCTTCTCAATCACAGCTCTACGATTCTGAGTTAATTACTTCGACCAGATACTTGGATTGAGCACGTCAAAATTGTGAGAATACCAGATATTCTCACATTCATTTTAAGTAGCTTAGGACTTATTTGTCAAAAATAATCTTATTACGACCCCCTTCAAGGGACCGTATTTCCGATAGGGAGCACTTTAGGACATGCATTTATTTACCAATTTGGTATTATTTTTGTTGTGTTGCTGTTTAAGGGTTGGCACCTAGTGACTATACGGTGCACCCTTTATGTGAAAAAATAAACAAATATTCTGGCGGTGATAAGTATTTTTTAAATAGAAGATAAATAATCGTTAATTTTAGTGCGCATGAGCTGGCGCTTGGCGTTTGATTCCAATTCCCGCGCCCGTAATGTACCAAGAATTAAAATATCCCTGTATATGATACTTTTTTCCTGTCAACCCAATCTAAAGCTTGGTTAAAACTGTTATAGCTTGCGTGTCAGTCACTACCCTTCTAATTTCAATGGGACCGTGCTCATTGTCTTCATTGTGCACATATCCCTCCTTATTAACATCATTCGTCTGCTTGTCTTCGTACCATAAATTAATATCAGCTGGAGTGCAAACGATGTTGGGCTTCACTATTTTCAATAAATCAAAAACGTTCAATGACTCACTGACAAGAACACCAGCATTGGATCGCAATTGTTCCCTAATTACGCTTACCGGAACGTCATCTTCATCTTAATCATTGGTACAAAAGAGATTGTTCCAACATTTTTGAATGGTATGCTGATTAACTGCATTCCAGGCCATATGCAAATTTAAAACAGCTTCTCGTAATGTTACCTGTTTTGAAGAGTCAGATACGTTTTCAGGATTCTTTGACAAGACAGACGAAAATAGAAATTTTCAGTAGTCTAGTTTGGTGCGTTCTGGCTCATGGGTTGAATCAATGGAGTTACGTTGGGCGGCGTGTACATGAGAAAAATTGACCCATTCTCGCTCCTTAGTTTTTGCTCTGGAGGATGACTTGGTGCACTATCTAATAGTAACAACGTTTTTACTGAAAACTCCTGTTTTTTTAAGAATTTTTTTAATCAAAAATGAAATAATCGTCAAATTATGAATATGAACAACATTTGTGATTAGAAATTCATTGTTATAACGCGAGGACAAAGGGCTTGTGGAACCACTTCGGAAATAGACCGCTGGTAATCCAAACGTTTTTTGAACAGTCATAATCGGCAGGAATGTTAAAATTTTCAAATGGGCGGAGATTTTTTGCTTTTTTTATCATCACTTGCTTTATTTTGCGTGTCGCCAAGAATTGTTTACGTCATCGCGCATTCTTCTGAATTCTACAATGCGAATTTTGGGTTTATATTAACGCAATATGTTCCTTATCGCTTCTTTACGTACCTCTAGAGTACCTCAGAAACCAGATAAACCATACACCTTGAACATATTTTGAAGTTTCTTAATTTTGATTCAATTTCTATATGTAATAAAACTTGCTAATTCGACTTGACAAATATAAATTCTGGACTTTTAAAGCGAAGACCGGATTCTCCAATACTTCACATTTAGCTTATACAGGGTGGGCCAATGAAAATATTTACCACTCAGAAAAAAAAAAGAAAATCGCCGAGACCTGTCGATTTTTATTTCGAGGTAAAATCTTCTGCGACCATTGTCAACCTTGCCACTTTCAACCCCTTGGCGGGGGAAGATGCAACTCTTAAACCTTAAATGGGATTAGGAGTCAAGTGATACCTCATTTTAAAGATCGCCGAATTCTCTTTTCAACACTATAAAGTTTTTTTTATTTGATGCAGTAGTTTTCGAGAAATAACGTTATACATGTTGAAGAAGCCAACGCTGAACAAATAATAGTGTTTTTTCAATTCGTAAACTTACATTCAAAAAAATTGTGGAAAAAACCAAACTTTTCCTTTTAGATGGATTGGCCGAAGAGAACTAGTGGAGTGGCCCGCAAGATAACCAGATTTAAGTCCGCTAGATTTTTTTCTATGGGGTGATTTAAAGAGTAAAATTTATAAAACTCAGCCAGAGTTTCTAAATTGTTTACGTCAACAAATCATTAATGAATGTCGCAAGATTGCACCTGAAATGCTTCAAAACGTCCGAGATCGTTTCGAACAAAATCTCTATTTCTGTATGGAAGCAGTGGGGCAACATTTTGAACATTTGTTAAATTAGAAAGTCAGTAAAATTGTATAAAAACATTTTAAATCCCTACCCTATTGTAAAGTTACTGCTATCAGAAACTTAAGTCTGTGTTTAAAAAGAATAGTTTTTCCCACATTTTTTTTTAATATAAGTTACGAATTGAACAAACGCTATTATTTGTTCAGTGTTTGCTTCTTCAACATTTATAACGTTATTTTTCACAACCTACTGCATCATATTCAAAAAACTTGATAGCGCTAAAAAGAGAATTCGATTATCTTTAAAGTGAGGCATCATTTGACCCCTAATTCCATTTAACGTTTAAGGGTTGCATCTTCCCCTGCCAAGGGGTTGAAAGTGGCAAGGTTGAAAATGGTCGCAAAAAATTTCCCCCTCGAAATCAAAACCGACAGGTCTCAGCGATTTTTTTTTTTTTTTTTTTTTTTTTTGAGTGGTAAATATGAGAAATCGGCCTTATTTCGTTTTCATTGGCCCACCCTGTATATAAAATCATTTACAACAAGAAATAGAATAATCTTAAATTAGACCTTGTCGCATGGTACCACTCTTCTGAGGAAATAATATTTCAAACTGCCAGTCCATTGTTTCCTTGATTAAATATTCCAATTTTATTGTAAGAAACAGGTATCTTTATGGGTCGCTGTTAAATATACAGTTGTATAATATTCTTTTCACACTCATGGCCTCAGTGGTAATAATATGCAAAAATCATAGATTCTAGTTTAAGTAAGTTGCATTCAGGACTTGTGTAAATAAATACGAATCGTATAAAGAACGGAGTTTTTCAAAGGGATAATATTTTACAGTTTGATTTTAGTTAGAGAATAATTATTCCTGAGAAATTTCTAAGATAAGTTTGGTTTCAGTAAAAATCAAATTTTTATTCCAAAAAAGACAAACAATTCAATTATGTATTTACGAATATCGATTCTATATAGGTATCTCTTATCTCCTCATATTCAGATTTTCCCTACCAGTAGGTTCTTTCATGAAATTATCAAAAATCATATTATGTAAGCACCTATCATAACATATTTTCGTTTGCAAGATTCATCCTAATCGAATTCTAACTGAAACTTTATCCGTTTCGGTTTAAGCTATGTATGTGAGTTCTTCAGGTCAGAAATTCACGAATTTCTAAAGCAAATCTGAAAAGGAAGTTAAGGCTTTCAATATTTCAATATATGTTTGTAATGTGTTTTAAAAATTCCTAGAGCTAGACACGCCACTGATTTGTACATAGAATTCAAATGAAGGTCCTCCGAGAGGATTTTAAATTGCAAATTAGGTAGACTAAAAATCGGAAGAGGACCTAGGAAAATCTAGAAAGAGGATTGCAATATTTGCAATATTTTTGCAATACTTCTTGACTCTCTAATGTGAGACACGCCATCGATTTTCCTACGGGATATTCAATTGGCAGTTATTCTGAAAGGAGTTAAATTGCGAACGAAATGCTGAGGGAGGCTGGATTCACTGGAAATTTCAGCATTGACAATATTAAAGAAAAAAATGCTGGATACTTTAAGAACGTGAAGTGGTACTGATTTTGATACAGGATTCCAACGAGAGTTTTCTTGGACCTAGAAAAATAGGCATGTACCTAAAAAAATGGAACAGAGGGTTAATTCATTCAAAATATCAATCTTTATAGTACTTTTGAAAAATCCCTGGAAACTCTAACGTTTGAGATACCGCGGGTTCTCCTACAGAAGACTTTTAATTTCGGTTTAAGTCGATGTACCAAAAATCAGTAAGCAACTTAGGAAAGATCGAAAAGGCGGTTGTTAAATTTACTTAAAACTTCTATATCTCTAACATAGTTGAGACACTTCGAGAGACTATCAATCAAGATATGTCACTGATTTTTATATAGAATCTCAATAAAGATTTACCTGAGAGTTTTGAAATCGTAAATTCGAAAGAGTGAAAATCAGGAGCTTGCGAAAGAAATTTTGAAAAGTAGGTTAACTCCACTCAATGTTTGAATATTCTTAACATTATTACAATAGACTGAATGGTTATTATGTAAAAGTATTGCAACATAAAGTTCTATGGGAAACATCTGTTTTCAAATGGTTGAAATTCAGAATTAGCTCAATCGTTGATTCTAGCGAACCACCCGAAGAAGAGGAAAATAAGAAACCAACCGGAAATTGATATAAAACGGACTTATCTGACTGGAAAAATTTATTTCTTAATTTTCTATCTCCTCAAAGCCAAGATCAACACTTTGATTCCAAACACCTTACAGGACCAGGTACCCAATAAAAACGCTATATTTCTTCGAACCAGCCACCACAGTGTGCCTAACAATGTAAGAGTAACGATCCGAAGGAATTTACTACACACATAACTACAAAACACGATATTATTTTTAAAAAAAGTAAATAAATTAAAGCCTTGAACCCTACAAATTTAAAGCAAGCAAGCGATGAGGAATAGGTGGTATCGTATATCTTAGTTTGCATTGACCCCTGCAGGGTTCTCAAATTGTTTTAAGGTAGGCGACTTGGGTACTTCACAAATGCTTATTGAGTCTTTAATGTTCGAAAGAAGCGTATACATGAGTGGGAAAAAATGATTTCGTATATTTGTAAAATGGCTTAAGATTACACAGTTCACTGAAAAGCGTAAAAGAAACTTAACACATAGCCTCGAGGTTTAGTCAGCACTTAATCTGGAGTGACGTAGCCTATGCATCGGGAAATCACTTGGCTAAGTTCTATTTCCAGATGCAAGCTCACAGATTATAGGTCACCGTTTTAGTGGTAATACGTCTGTTTTTTGGGCCAGTTGAATCAGTATTTAAATCTGGACAAATGAATCCCTAAAAGCAAATGTCCGGCGATGGTTCATAAAAAAAAATCAGAAAGAAATAGTGCAACTTTAATACTGAGAAAGCTCTTAACCTTCGGGTTGAGGATGGCCCTTTTTTAATTTCATATGTGCTATCGGAATCGATAGATATTACATGACCATATTCCAGCTAGAAAAGAGGTGCGGCGGATATGGGTCAGGGTTCTCATGCAAATTAATGGATTGTCTAATGGATTGCAGACTTATAACCAATAAAGCTGACGACACTGATGAAATACCCGATACTCACTTTGGAAGAGCATTAATCAAATTTCAAAGAGCAAATGCGAAACACTTATGACCTACAAAAATAACTGCCCTTAGCCACTCATCTTTATTCAGCAAATTTTGTGTGTCGAATACGTTAACTTATCAATTTAGTAATTACACAAGAAAAATTTTGGGATAAACACGAGATATGTGTTATCGAAATTTCAGATAGGACAAAAACAAGAACCATTTTAACTTTGCCTTGGCATTGCAGAAAGTTGCTTAAATGTGTCGATGGCTCTAATTGAACAATAGACTTTACATTAACAATGAAAAAAGAATAAAGATCGTCAAGTGCCAATAAAATGTGAATAAACGGGAAAATGGGTCAGCAACCTTCGAAAGATAAATTTGCTAGAGCTGCTTCCGAAAGGATTGAGCGAAAGGAGAAGTATCGTGGTTTTACTAAAAGAAGTGGTAAGTTGGGTGGTTATCTTGGGCTGATTTTTTATGATTTCTAGTTCCAATCATACTTTTGAGGCAAAAACAACTTCTGAACGGTTATTTATGCAGCGACTATTTCAGTGTTTGTTTTTGTTGCAGGGTCTGCCAAAGCCGCTAAAAAAAAAGAGTCCATCCAGGTGACTAAAGTCTTAACTGCAAACCAGCTAACGTTGCAGAATCAGAGGAATTTGACGGAAAGTAAGTTGCTATTTTGGTTAAGAGGAATTTGTTATATTTTTGATATGCACAGGAGAGATAATTTTATTAATTTCAACTTGCATTCATCAAAAATTATCAAGAGGATTTTTTTTTAATTCTCAATCACATCAAATTTATTAGACAAACGGCAATGGAAGTTGTTTTACTGCATAGGCAGTAAAATTAATATTTTTAAATATCTATAAAAGATATACAAAAATCAAATGAGGAAGGATTTAAATCGCTACAAGTCGAAAAAAAAAGTGACGTTTATAACTCGGCGAAAATGCAAATTTACCATCACAATCTCATCTTTCTCTGAGCTATGAATACCGCCGTGACAGTAAATTTGTAATTTTGTTGCCTTCTGAAACCAACAACTATATGCTCATGAGATTTGGTAGGGCAAGTTTTTACTGGCTTTAAATTAACAAATTTGCTCTTCTGGATATTTTTCTATGAAAACAGAGCATCTTCAACTTTAGTATTACTTAACACGTGTAATCATTTTACATTACATTATTTACACAATATTATTCCATTTTTGTAGCGTCCATTTATGTCTATTCTAAAGGCGCATTTCTATTTTAATACAGTCAATGGTTTACTCTGCAGTATTTATTTTCTTGCAGTAATGGCGAAGGAAAAGAAATGCGTTTGGAGATTTGATAAATTTTGAAGTTTGGTCGCCTTCATATAGATACGAATTAACTATGATAGACTTAATTACATTATTTAGGTGTTTTGTTTGCGTTCAATTGTTATGTAAGAATTTTAAGCGGATATAGGGATCATGGAACATATAAAATATGCGCTGCGACAAACTGATTCTGAAATGGAAAGATTTGTTTGATCAAAAGTTAAAGGCACACGCCATACCAGATGATAAATTTCGTGACACAATCACCAGCGGGTTAATAAAAAAAAAAAAAAAAAAAAAAACAAATTAGTAAAACTTTTTCGAAGCTCGTGATATGTTGACCGCCAAACCCCACGAAAAGTTCTTCTACTCGCAGCAGTAAAAGTTGACAAGAAGTATCAGATCTATAGGAATGTAGGTAATCAAGCGAAAAGTTTCTATAATGTGGTCCAAATTGCTGATGCATGAATTGGTATCTTCAAAGCTGTAAAAGGTACAAAGACAGTTAAATAAGCAAAATTGTAAAGAATTCTATAACCGACTCGTATCCGGCTTAAAAATTACTTAACTTTTACTACTTTTCCCAAAAATTGATAAAGCTCTACAAAAATGGGTAACTAAATTTAAAACTTCGCCCAGTAGCTTTTAAAGAAAGTAGAAACTGATATTTTGAAATTGAATCATTATCAGACCACATTTTTGCATACGATACTCTGAAAAATAAAGAACTAATCTCCTTGAGACCAAATCTTTTTTGAGCTTGGAATGGTTTAAGAAGTCATTTCACTTTAGAGCTTTGTTTTTCACTTTCAAAATGTGACAATAACAAAGAGATCAAGTTTTCTAGATTCGTTTCTAAAATGCGAAAAAACGATATGGCGTCTATAAGCATTTACGAAAGTACTACAGGTAATTCGAAGATCAGATACGATATATCATTTAATAAGAATAAAAATCATAATAAAGAAAATTTTATAAATGTAGCCAAGTCTCAAATGAAATTTTTTCGTTTTTTGAAATATTTTCCAATTTCTCTGGAAAACGGTTTTTCCGAGTTTCCTTGATTTTTGCGGCAATTTTTATATATGTTTTAACACGTTTACCGATATTTCAATACGTTCATCTATAGGAATTTATTTAATTTATAGTTACCAAGAGTTCCAAAAACCCGCTTAAAGGGAATTTTTGAAGATCTGAATTTCAAATTTATAACCCGAAGGTTAAAAACAAAAATTTTAATGTAAATTTAGCGCCCAGGTATGAGCTGAAGAACTTTAATAGCTGATTAAGGATTTAGAATTTCTTGTGTACGTCCTATAACGCGAAATGGCCTAAGATTCAATCTACACATTTAGCGTCGTAGTGTGACCTGAAGAACTTGAATTGCTATTCAAACGTTTAACATCCTGAATTAAAATTCATTCCCTGCATTTCTAGTTAAAATTGTGACCTTAAGCGGCGTTAAGGCCGCTTAAGGTAATAAATGAATTGTTGTTTAGAAATGTAGAATGCTAAAAAGACACGAACTTCTAATTAAAAGCGAATAACCTGAAAGAACCTTAAACGTTGGAATTTCCACCAGACAAATTTAGTAAATGCAAATGGCTTAAAAGATGTTAATTTTAAAATTTAGTGATTTTAAAACCTTGATAGTAATTACGTTGAACTATTTGCTCATTCGTGATTTCTTGTTCCTCTCGCAGCTAAGAAAAATGGATCCGACATTTCTGGGCTTTCCCTTCCACCCACCAACACCAAACCAAAGCAGTTACCATTGGTCTCTTCGAAAGATAAGAAACTGCCTTCAAAAATAACGAAAGGTAAGAAATCTGTTTCAAAATTGTCTATATAGAAATTTATTGTGTTAATAACACGTTACGCCTAAAAAGTAAAAAAAAAAAACTTTCTTTTTCTATAGTAAAATTAGCATCTGCCTAACAACGCGAGTTTATCCGTTAGCACAGTTTTCACACATGCATTTTTAGGCTGCCAAGTGTAGAAACTTGATGGTGAAATACACAAGATGTTCTTGTATAATTGCAAAATGTACATGGCTGTTCTATTAATCCACTGAGTAATTAAAGTTTTCGAATGAAAAGTATCTTGTTAGAGAGTGAATTTTTACTGCAGCAATCTCGTCTTACTTTTAATAAGTACTCGCTATATGCTCGGGTTTAACTATGTATGCAAACATTAGACAATGTTTCAACGGCAATATTTCACATTTCCTGATTGTTTACGCTATATTAAATAAAATGCCAGTTAAACGGATCTAACTGCGAATGGTTGTAAGAATAAAGTGAGCGTAGAGAACCCACTTGTGGGTGTGTATGGTACCTACCACAGTAAGTATGTACTGGTGCTTTTTATTTTCCTCTCCACTCGCAATCTGATTTGCATGGCAAAACAGTGATTTGTTATGGTAATGATGTGAAGAGCGACCTCGTTAAGCTTCTTAAAGTATCCAGATCAAAGCAATGGACTTAACATCTGATTCCCCGACATTGCAGCGTTTGAATCGAACACACTTTGCACTTGGAAAGCTGCAGCTAATCGATCTTTTTAGGCCTTTTCAGAGGTAAATCTCCGTTGGTTCATCGAAATTCCGAGGTGCAAGACACGTCAGATTACGAAGAACGATGATATCAAGTCGCAAAGTTGCCTTATAGGTACGACACGCACCTGAAAGCCTAACTGTAACCATTTTAGTATAATCGGCCTTCGTGCCTGACAGTTTTCTGCTTCAGCAGTTGCGAGATATAAAAATGAGATAGGGTCCCATTGAGAGGTGTTTATTGGTGTTTTGGAGTAGTATTTACGCCTTTGACAAATCCTCTTGTAGAAAGTTTAAGATAGAGAAACTAGCGGGACACCATCGTCACATTATAGCCACCTTCGGTACAAATCTAAGACCGGTGTCTTGGATGATTTTAGAATTTCAATTAAGGAGATTGTTCCAGGTATGCCTCGATAACAAACTTGAGTCGAATCTTTGTGTGCTGCACCATTCGATTCTCCAAAAACAGAATCAATGTCAATTACAATCATGTCTCTCATGAAACAACAATACTCAATGTTCAAAAGCTTTCTATTTTCTTTATTAAGAAACTTTGTTACTGTTGATGGAGCGTTATGATATGCGCGAGCTTTATGCAATAACGTCAAAAAAGTGTGGGAACGGAATTGCTCAGTCTTGATAATGGTACTTCAGTTGACCTTAAAAGAGCGTGAGGAATATGACTACAATGCTAAGATAAGGTTGTGTAATTTATTCCGAAAGGTAACTTTTTATGAAAACCTATATGGTATGTCCAAGATAAGAATGTCCACCATGGGAACCTCGTAAACAGTAGTATACAGGATGTTCGGTTTTTCTGTAACAGGATTTTGAAATATTACAAGGGACCAGAAAGCTAAAAAATTGAAGGAGGAATTTGAAGTTGACATCAGAATTTATACAGCGTGTTCCAAAAAAAAAGTCAAATAGTATATGACCCAAAAAAAACATAACACTCTGCTTACCGATCGTTTCGACTTTTTGATGCAGAAGACCCTAAACAAAATAGGGATACGAAATTTCAAAAACTTAACTCAAGGACAATGTGAGAAAAACGCAAAATATAACTCTATACACAGGGTGTCCGTGTTTTTTGTAGCAGAACTTCAACGACGTATTATACGCATAAAAATAACGGTAGTTTGCTACGTTGCCTATACTGGAGAAATACTTTGTCAAGGAAATACTGGGTGTTGAAGTTTTATACATTTTAAATTTATTTATAATTACTGTTTAGGCAGGGGCTTTCAGTCTCTGCCTAACAGAATCGACTGCCTCACAAGGCACCCGAAGAGGTATCTCCCTTTCGCTGGTGAGAGTTGTTACGATTCCAAGAACCAGACGCTACTGCGTCAATTGAGATATATGGGGTCCAAGGGTTCGGGGAAAACAAACTCCGTAGCACGAACTAATGAATTTACTTCACACTACAGATATCACTCTAATTTACACACTACAGCTTTACGACTTTATATACACTACAGATTTACAGAGTCCGTACTGGGTTGCCCGAGATCTGAGAAGGTTTACGTGTACGGTTAGAGTGGTGTTTTACATATAAGTTACGGAACAGAGGTTTGAGACAGAGAGTTTCGCTTTCACGGATCGGGAAATGTCCGAGAAGACGGGAGAGAGAGAGTTGAGCGACCGACCGTGAATATTTAGGGTATAACAGAGTTAGAGTTGAGAGCAAGATAGTGTTTCCGTTCGCGAACACTGGTTTTTGAGTAATGTTATGATTTGAGACGAAGAGTTTCTTGTTCACGGATCGGGAAGTGTCCGGGAAGACGGGAGAGAGAGCGTTCGCGAACACTGGTTTTGGGATAATGTTTTTGTAAGGACTCTTGGATTTTTTGCCTCCCAGGGATGGTGGGGCTGGAGGGAGATCACCACGATAAGCCCTTGACCAATCCCAACCGACACCGCCCCCTGGTTCGTGGGAAGCTTTTTTTCCAAAGATCTCCACGGTCAGAGCACAGATGTGGCTCGCTGGTTCCTTCGGTATTTTTATTGGTGCCCCCATAAATCGGAAGAGCGATAAATCAAGGAACCAGTGCCATCACCGTGGTCGGGGTTAGGCACGTGGGGTTAAGTGCTGCATCGCGGGGTGCGATGCAGCAGATATGTATTAGAATTGTCCCAACGTCTTTAAGGCCTATTTGGAACCCAGCGATGCCTCTGATTTATGTTGGGTTTTTTCCCAACAATTATCAAATATTAATATTTTTGTATTATTTCTTTTATGGCGAACGTTCTAATTTATATATACAACGTAATGGTGATCATTTCAAACAATATCTGTAATAATAATTATTTCATATTGATTTAAAATTATTTTGTTATCGAATAAATAAATCATCGCCGTTCAATTTATTTTACAGGGTGACCTATTTAAAACAGTCCACTTGAACAATAAGTTTATATTTATTCACACCGTAAACTAGTTTTGTTTACAAAATTAATTGTTTGCAAATTATCAAATACATCAACGACCCTTGAAAACTTCTTGCTAATTAAATAACATAAAAACTAGTTTTAAAACATTATTTTGTTATGAATTTACTTTCAAATTTTATAAATATTTTAATTTTATCTGATGAGTTTCTGTTTTTCCACAGGAATGTAGTTATCGAGCATAATCCGCAATATTTCTTCAAGCTGTATTTGTTATATTTAGTGTTTAACAAAAATTCCATTAAATCAGTTTTTACTAGTTGTTTATACCCTGTATAAGCATTTAAAAAAATATATATACGTAAAATATATTTAATATAGTTATATATATATAATAGTTCGTTCAAACATATTAACAATTATTTACTTTAACTTTTCGATAAATCTAAAAACCCTGGTGCATCCCAATATACAGAGTAGCCGATTTAGAACAATTCATCCGGAATATCTTGAATAGATTTTTTTTTTCTCGGAAAACCCCGAGACACTTAAATTTTCCTTTAAAGGGGGACAATTTTAGGTAATAAATTCGTACGTGTACAGTCATCGCCCTAAACGGGGCGGCAACCCCTTCAAGAATCTTAACTAGCACGGGGATCAAGTGGCACATCAAATCAAAGGAATTTCAATTTTCTTTACGACTATGCTGAAATTCTTTTGCTCCACGTTTAAATGTTGTGTAAAACCGTTTTAAAACGTTTGTGAACTAAATTAAACAAACATTTTAATAATGTTTTATTTAATTAAATGTTCAAATTGCGACCCATTTACTTCCACACAATAATAAAGTCTTTGTTCAACCTCTTCTCGAACATTTTATAGCATTGCGGAAGTTATTTCACCACATGCTATCACTATTCGTTGTCGAAGATCTTCTAAAGAGGTAGATTCCGTTTCATAAACAATAGTTTTTAAATAACTCCATAAGAAAAAGTTCAATGGTATTAAATCAGGTGACCTTGGGGATCATTCAATGAAATATTTTCTACTGATCCAGTGTTCGGGAAAACCTTGATCCGAAAAGTTACGTACAGGAACTGCATAATGTGGCGTGGCGTCATTCTGTTGAAAAAATACATCTCTTTCTGAGATCTGATAGTCGTTTTGAAGGATATCCACAATGTGAGGGTAGATGCAGTCTTGAAGCGGATTAAAGTATAATTCAGTCCAGTTATCAAATAAAACAAAAGGTCCCACAATACAATTTTCCAAAATCCCAGCTCATACATTCAACCTTTCTGAATACTGTGAATACTGTTCTCTCCTAATTCTAAGATTCCCATCACTCCAATATCTTCTTTTTTTTTAATAGAGGAACCTTAATAGGTATCCGGTCTGTTGGTACTGGGTTATGTTGGATTCATCCTCTGAAGGGAGGCGCAGACCCACTAAAACCTCAACTCTTTCGCCTTGTTTCCGCTTGGAACTACTTCTTAACATTACTTCAAGCAAGGCGAGTTCTTTTTTCTTCTTTCTACGTTCTTCTCCTTCCAATCATCCATTTGCGACTTCCTGTCTCCTTCCTCTTTCAGCAGTACACATACAAAATCTCTTACTTTATTCCACACGTCTTCATTCAGGAGCATTTCTCAGACTACACTTCCCGTTTCCAGTTTAGCCTTTACTTCCGTCTCCAATTTCTCCCTGTTTTCTCCATTTCATGCATTTAAAAATAGTATGTTGGACACTATCTATTTCTCCACAGTACCAATAGTTTGGTAACTGCTCCTTTCCAATTCGGTGCAAATACTGTCCATAACAACCATGACCGCTCAAAAACTGCGTCAAATAGTAATCAGTCCTACCATGTCCTCTCATTAGCCACTCCTCCACCCTTGGAATTAGTTTTTTGTTCCATTTTGCTGCTCTCGTTTTTTTCCCCATAACCACTGCCACTCCCTCACAGTTTGCTCCCTAGCTTTTTTCTTCCCTACCTTTTCCACTGCGTGCATTTCCACTCTTTCCCTGATGACAACTTCCACCGGTATTGTTCCCGCTATGACTTGTATGGCTTCGTTTGACACTGTCCGATATGCCGAACACACTCTGAGTGCCACTTTCCTTTCCATTTTTTTCATTTTTCCCCAATACTTTTTGATTTTCATCACATCCATATTCATCACTCCAATATCTGCAATTATGTTTCTTGGCGAAACTATTCAGAGAGAATATGCATTCGTCAGAAAAGTATGTAGATATAAAAAATTTGGGTTGATCAAAATGCTTTCACTCATAACTTCACAAAATTGCATGCAGCGATTTGGATCATCTTCATTTGAGGTCATGAATAAAATGCATCTTATAAGAATGTAAATTACACTTTTCCAAGATCCTCTGAATACTACTACTAATGGAATACCTGATGTTGCTTCTAATTCTCGGGTGCTTGAAATAAACTTTTATTGATTTACATGATCCAGTTCAACATGTTCTAAAATTGCAATTTGTGCAGCCTCGTTAGTAAAGGTGTGTCGCCTTTCATGTTTTTGGTTAGTAATGGATCCAGTCTCCATGAATTTAAATATTAATTTCGTCACGTAGGGATGGCTCAGATTCACACCGGGATGCCTTCCATTAAAAATTGTTGCAGTTTCTCGGGCTATTTCATTGTTTTTGGAATAAATGGTGACAATTTCAATCCTCTCTCCAGTGGTATAAACCATGATACTTCAAATCGTCGGATTAATCGACAAATTTCACGGTATAATTCTGGTCAGTATAAAATCGGAACAAAACTACCCATTCAATGCTAACAAAACCCATTATCTTATCGTAAGAATTCGATGATAAACATAATTTTTTGTGGTATCGGTGAGTTTATTATTATTGAGTTTAGGTCATTTTTTCCATATATTTCACCGAAGTTTTAAAACGGTTTTTTCACAATATTTAAGGTGGAGCAAAAAAATTCCAGCATACTTGTAAAGAGAACTAAAATAGCTTTGACATAATGTGTTACTCGACCCTCCGTGCTATTTAAGATTCTTGAAGGGGTTGCCACCCCGTTTAGGGGCATGACTCCACAACTATGAATTTACAATTTAAAAATGTCCTTCTTAAAAGTAAAATTGACGTGTTTCGGGGTTTTTCGAAGAAAAAGAGTTCCATTCAAGGTATTTCAAGCGCACTGTTTTCAATGGACCACCCTGTGTATTTGAAGTTATTGCTATCCTGTTTACTATTATTTTTCATTTCTCCTGCGTGAAAAATCCGTTCTACTCTTGGACCGTCAATAAATAACTACTTTCTCCGGTTTACAGCGTAGTGGTATGTCAAAAAAAGTAATGTAATGTTAGTAGAATATTAGAAATGTCAGAAACAAATCAAACTTATTCGATGAGAAAAATTGCATGCATTCCGTCACCATTTTGCAAGTAACTGAAAAACGGTGACACAAAAATGGACAAACAATCTAAATTTTTAAAATTAAATACTATGTTATGCACCACAAAAACATTTTGAGCTATAAAATGGGTCATAAAACCAAAAAAATACCACTCTGTATATTTTCACGATCATCTAGAACTACCTAATCATGTAGATTCTAAAGAGTAGCTTTTGCTCAAAATTTGAGCAAAATCTCTAAACTTTGGGAGCTATAAAAGATAAATTGAAAAAATATTAAATTTTAATGTGTTGTATTTCCTTAACGAAGCATCGCTCGAGTAAAGTTTATATAGCAAACTAATATTATATTTATGCGTAGAACATGCGGTTAAAATCCTACAATAAAAAATCCGGACACCTTGTATATAGAATTGATTAAATGAGAGAGAGAGAGGGGGAGAAAGAGAGAGAAATTGAGCATTCAAAGAAGTATTTTCACGTGGCAAATAGAACTGCAAATTTATTTTCTAACAAACATTTCCTTTGCCAAAAATCACATCTAGTATAGTAAGTATTATCTGATTCACTACATTGCGCCTGTTATTCCATTCTTCAAGAGAAGAACAAATTTCTTCTTACTTTCATTTCTTCAAAGATTCTTGACTAAGAGTTATATGTAGTGTCTCCTCTTTCTTCATATTTTAATTTGCCTAGCAATAATTACTGGATATCAACTTTCTTTCAGTTTTATCCAGGGTCGAATTGAAAAATAGCAAGGTGTTCCAGATTTCTCGTCAATGATACTTCTTCAAGAATGGACCTCTGTCGTTCCGAAAACCCCACTATAAACAAGTTTATTCGTTCTACATATTTTGGTATATTTGAGCATTTTCCTAAAAGTAAAATTTCTGAGAATATTTTGAAAAAACTTAATTTCTTCCTATATTTTATATATATATTTTTTTATTACTGAACGTCCTGTGAAGCGCTTGTGATTTTTTCTTGGACCTTTAAGAAAGATCTGTATTTCTAGCTATGTAATTTATTATCATTTTCCTATGCTTTGATTAAATCGGTATTGTATCAGGTTCCAGTGATTTTTATGCCCCCGTGAATTTCAAATAAATATATATTTACAAGGTGTCTCTAAAAGGTCTGTACAAAATTCTACCACAGATTTTTGAGGTCAAAACATGACGATTTATCCCAATTTACCTTAGTCCAAAAGTGGACGGTTTTCGAAATACAGGGCGTCAAAGTGAAAAAAAAAAGCAAAAAAATTAATTTCTTGGTGGGTAATGCTGCTATCTACACAAAATGTCGTATTGTGCGGTTTTTGGGGATAAGAAATCAGAATCCGTTTACATTTCCGATGCACAATCGTTACACCTTCCTATACCTAAATGTACAGGTTTTCTTCGAAAAATAAGATTTAAGAAAAGGTAGCAAAATTAATAATTTTTGATTAGTCATATGTTTATTTCTTATTTCGAGTAATAAAATATAGGGTGTTCTATTTATTATTATATTATATATAATATATTAAATTAAGCAAGTTATTTCCCTTCAAAAATAATGCAATTTTCATGTTATTTTTTGGACGCACTGTATGAGATATTACAATTTTAATAATTCTGGCATAAAATACGTCTCATATCTAAGGTTTGGTATGAATTTCGATTTACTCCAGTTTAAACTTCCTTCAAAACAAAATTTTTAAAATTGCATGATTTTTTTAAAATAACTTAATTATTTCGAAATCCTTAAGATTTAGGACAAGTAAACCTTAATGAAACTTACATTTATTTTTCTCAAGAAATCTAAAACGATATTAACATATGGAGTGTCCTATTTAAAAAAACATAACTTTGATATTTTTCACTTATTTAGAACACCCTGTATAAAACGAAAACAATTTTAGAATGTACCCATAATCGAGTTCTATATAACGCAAAAAAAGAAATTCAAAATATTAAATTGTTTAGCAGTAATCTTCCGAGACCGCACTGAATGACCACCCTGTATATGTATATATGTCGGGGTATAGTTAGGAATTTTCTCCATTATTAATAATTTTAATGTTTTATTATATTAAATAATAGTAAGGCATTGCTAACGACTTCACTACCACCCGACCGCTACTTTGCCCTTCTTTCTCTTTACTGCCTTGTTTACTTTTCCCATTCCCTGTGGTCCTCTCGGCTCCAGGGAGTGGTACCTGTTCGTTCTGGTTTTCCCACGGACCAAAATTCCACATATGGCCTAATTGCGCCGGTAATAGGGGCCTCGTTCGACAGTGCTTTATCTTCCAGATAAACCTGTCAGCCTGCTCCTCAATCTCATTGTTAACTCAAATTTTATATTTCTAAGCTTAAGAACTAATAAATCTCCGACATATCCAATTCCTTACTCTCAAAGTCTGGAATTCCTCAAACGTAAAAAAGTCATTGGAACAAAAATTACTTCAATTCTGCTGGAACAAGTTCCTAAAAATATGAACTAACTAGAATACGAAATATCCATTCCCGTGATAGTCGTGAAACATTCTATTTAAAAAATAAGTCGGATATCCTGCTCTAACCTGAACGAGCCTAAATCTGGAAATATCATTTTACAAGTAGTAGTTATAAAGGTGTCATATTGCCTAAAGGCACTGTCGAGAAATGCTTTTTATCGAGTTCAAAGCGTATTTCTGCGTATTGTCAAAATACTCTTTTTTGACTGAATTCTCCAGATATTTCCAGAAGTTTCTTTACTTCTTCCCCGCGATTTTAAAAGCAAATTCTCGAGTGAAATTATGTTTTCAATTGAGGCCATGCCGATGACAAAAATAATATAATTTTTCTTATCCGAAAAAATTTTAAGTCAAAAATTTCAAATTTGCTTTTTCGACTTTGGCCAGTTTTTCAATACGAATGCTCTTAAGAGTGAAACCAACATGAGATGCACTGTGAAGACTGGGCAGGGCCAAATTGCATAAATTTTTTACAATTCCGGCGTCATTTGTGGATGGAATCACGGAATGGAAACAATTTTAAACTTCCCTCTTTAGCATTGTTTCACCTCAAAATTAAATTTTCTCGTACTACAATTTTTATTCTAATACAGCATTTACGTCTGCGGCAGCTACCTCTCCTTCGTTACTCTTTCTTCGTGTCTTGTACGAGCTCGCTTCTTAAACTTCATTCAGTCGGTACTATCTGTAGCATATCGCCGGTACATAAATTCCTCCATTTCGGCATCGATCGAGACAGAATACCATACCCCTATGATAAAATAAACCTACCTCCACATCCCGATGGGTCCTTTACATAAATTGCAGTCGTTCTTCAGTGCCAGTGTCGTAGACGTTAATAACAACAGTTCCCGGAGTAAAATGGGGTTCAAAGGGAAGAATAAAAGACAGTTTAACAGTGAGATTGACTTTTTCACACATGATGACAGGATTCAAGCCAAGGCTTTTGTTTGGTCCACCTTTCGCACGCCCAAAAGAAGCAAAGGTAGGATTTTGGGTTTAAAAGTCGATGACTCTATTTGCAATGTGTGTTAAGATCATTATGAAGAGTAACGGAAGTTTACTGATTAATTAAAAATGGTAATTCACATCCTTCCGTTAGTTCTTGCACATGCCTGATGGTTTTAACGCTACTTTAACAAATAATGCTTTTTATGGATTCACAAAAAGGAAGCGGCAGAGTGTTTTAAAATGGTAGATAAACAACGATGAAATTATTGCAAAAACTTTCTGTTCAATTAGTTAATGAGCGATTTTTTTTTGTTTGGGAAATAAGTCGAAAAGCTTTCAAATTTTTATTTGAAGTGCAGCTTTTAATATAAAATATTGCAATATAAAAACATAAACATGTAAGGACACAAAAAAAAATAAAAACGAAACGCGCAGACCGAGTCCAGTCTTCCGGTTCAATTAGTTACTAATAGTTTTTTGGAATTTTAGACCGAGGTCGAAAAGCTTTGAAATTGCGAATTGAAGCTCACTTTATTTCACAAGCGACAACATTTCGTTTTAAAAGTGTTCTGAGAATTCAATTTACCCAGTAAATCAGCTTAAACCGTCTACCAAACATAGAAAGTGATAGATGATAGTTTCAATGAGGTGCGTACAACATGCTTAAGACTAATTGTTTAAATCCAATTTCGAGGATAAGTGGTGCGGTTATTGTCAGATGGCTGCAGAGGAAGAAGAGCAAATCACTTCATAAAAAGGAAATTTTGCGGCGAAAGAGTGAAAGGAAGAAATCAATTTAGTCACATCAGTTCCAATGTGTCAAAAAAAAAGAACCTGATTTAGTTATACAGAGTGTTCTATCAAAAACTTTCCACCGCAGTTATTCCGGATAATCGCAAAAATGTCATAAAGCGATAGAACGGGTCGATTCTGTTTTTGAGAGAGACCCATGATGGCGCAGATTTCAAATGTAATGAAAAAACCCCTCTGTGGGGGTGCAGTCAGCTTTGGAAATTCGAACGGGACCATGGGCCGAGTGACCTCTCGTGTTAAAGGTAATAATACTCCCTTTAACATGATAGGCAATTTTCTTTATTTTTGACTACCAGTTCTCAGAAACATAACGGCCACATTACCCATTCAAACAATTGGAAAAAATTAAGTAATTAAGTGTTCAAAATGATTTCCTCCCACCTCCGTGCAATAAAATAAACGTTGCTCCATATTCCTTTGAACATTTCTAGGAACTTCACGGGTGATTGGCGACACTCTTCAACAATCCATCGCCCTAATTCTTCTAGGAAATCTCGTTCGGTTAGATAATTTTTTTATTTTAAGTGGCCCCACAAAAGTAAATCGAGGAGTGTTAAATCAGGTGACCTAGGGGGCCACTCGGTAAATTCTCGGCGACCCATCCAGTGATAGTGATCCAAACAGAATCGACGTGTCTCGGAGTTTAACAATATTTTTGCAGTTATCCAAAATAAATGGTGGAATATTTTGTACGTAGATTTTTGTCACCTTTTATAGGAATAAAACCGCGTTGCCAGGAAATTTGATCGAAGATGCAAAAGCAACTGGGCCCCACGTACGTAGTATAATCAATTTCGTTCTAAAGGCAGCACGTCCGCAAATTAAAAGAAATTATGAGGATCTATAAAATAATACAGGTCGAGGCATGCAATAAATCCAATTGCGGCTAAGAAGCATGAATCGACGATGATCAACCATGAATAAATTGGAGTAAACCCACCGTAGATTTAAAAAAAACTCTGTAAAATTTTAACCCATAGTCCATATTAAAGTACAAGTTTTTTTATCACAGTGAAAAGAGATGCAAATCATACCGCAACAACAAGGTGTTGCGGTATGATTTGTCAAGGTGTTGAGTGTTGAATGTCAATGATTACTGAAAGGATTAATATTATAAATTTTTTAATTTCTCATGATATTTTCAGTTATTTTAGAACGAATTAGAGGTATGATATATCGCGTCTGTTCGCACAATCCTGCACGAAGACCATAATAATCTACTAATGAGACACTTCTCGATGTATAACGTAAATCTTATCCACGACAAAAAGCTAATTATTTTAAATCTATGTCGAATCTCTATCCATTAAAATGTCTTAAGTAAACTAATTATTGTTTATAAGTTAATTAGTTAGAGGCAAATGCCCCAGAAACCTTAATGGGAACATCAAAATGTGCGTATTTTAGAGAAACGCGAATTACCAGTGATATCTTTAATTTTTTAAGATTCAGATCTGCAAGGCACCAAATGTGGCCTTAATAATCCGCCGATGAGCTTGATTAAACTGATTTAAGTTGAGAAATCTGGTTTAATTGCACTCGACACATAATTTCTTCAAAATAACTTTAATGTAGCTGATCGTAATTATGTCAGAAGTTAATGTGTCCCAAGGTTATATTTAATGACGAATTTCAGCTTTAACCCTCGATTCAAACAATTTTAGTGTTAATTTTAAGCTCTTAGAAATAATTTAGTCTCGAAACGGCGCTGAAAGAGGATTTCAACAAATTTGCATATTTCCAGAGATATTTTACGATGCGTGAAAGCCCCATTTACTCAAAAATTGTCTCAAGGTTTCTCGGATTCGCTACTAGAGTATGTCAGGCAATTCATAACTTTCGTTCTCAGGGCAATTCACTTAAATTTAAGACATAATTTAAAGTGATATTTTACGTCACGAATATATCTCTTTTATACGTATTTGATGGTAAAACTGTTGAGACATAAAGATTATATAGGTTGTGGAACGCCCAGCTTGAAGCAAAAAGAAAACATGGCGATGCTACGATTCTGTAACATGTGATGCATCCTCGCAGAAGTGTACCCCTGTAGCTTTCGTTGTTTTGTTGTTAACATCGGATGTATCTCTTGTAAAAAAATAATGTTGTCGTTGCTCAAACCTTCCTGGTAAGCAGATCGGCCTTTCATGTAGTCTCCGCAGAGAAACTATTTTTTTAACATCTGTTTTAACATTGACCACTGGCCATGATACGAACCATTCAAGTGTCCAGAGAGAAATGACAACACTATTTTTTCCACCATGTGTCAATCGATATTCTGTATACAGTTCTGGGCCATATGTGCAAAAAGATACAATCTGTATTCAACAACTGTGGGACTGTTTCAGATCGAATTAGCAAAAGTAATTGCGACTAGCTGTCCGTTTTAAGAAGCGTCTTGAAAAGGAAAAGTTTTTGTGAAAGGATGATGGCACGGTCATTTTTACTTTCATGAAACTAGTCGCATTGTTGCTTTGAACTATTTCATCGTTAATCTGAATTGCCGATAACCAAAATGGATCCGAACGGTTCCTGTGTTGCACCACTTTTTGAACAATTGATCTTTTCGATAATGGGGTGCAGTGCTGTCGAAATCAATATACGTGGCTTGTTTGTTCTGGTAGCTAGAGCTAGAATTTAAATTAATGTTCGTCTAATAACAGCAGAACTATTAATTTTATAATAAAATATCTAAGTCAAAAGAGGTAAAAGCGTGAAGAACAAAGCGACGGGATTATCAGAACGCGAAGAGAGTTAATACTTTAAGCAAGTTCGCCGCAGGCCACATATTCGCTTTGTTAACAGCATTATTAAGTATTAATTAGGCTATTGTTAGAAGCGCTCTTTTTTACTTTTACTATCAGACTTTTCATTGTGCAAGGAGTTAGTTTCATAACGAACGTACAGAGAAGATGCAAATGTTAACATTTTAAACATAATCAATTGATATGTTTCGGTTCCATCCCCCCCTCTTATTTTAGATGCTCTGCGACATGTGCGTGTAACTAAATCAGCTCGATAACTCGACAGTAAGTACAACAGTGAAGTACTTCTCAATTTTGAACTCCTCACTTTCATACTATTACATTATAGCAAAGGAATTTCAATCATTTTCTACCTCACGATCAGAATTTGACTCATTTCTGGTTCGTGCCAAACATTTGGCACAGTATTTTCAACGACTTACAATCAGCACTTCGTTGCTGTTCTTAAGTTTAATAAGCTCTGCCTGCGCAAAATTTTCAGTTCATGCTGATTTGCCATCTTTCATACTACCCATATCCCTTGTTTTCACTTCCATACCATTCGCTTCCGCTGTGTTTTAATAAGGCGATTTCAAATATATGGTGTAAATAAATATTTCCTTCTTTTGCATCTCTATCTACGCTTCCTCGTACCGTTTATTGCTTCCATTCTCCTCTTTATATTACGTTTTGTACCATTAGGTTCGATTTTTGTTTGATCGTGGCAACTTTTCATTTCGAAAAACCTGAAAGATTCATTAAATAAAACTCCATTCATCAACTTCCATTCAGAAATCAAGACGGAAATTAAGAAAAGAACAAAACACTTCAGATTACTCACGTACGAAGATAAGGGAATTAGCACGGAGACGGCCACCATAATATACAAATCCATATGCAGACCATTATTAGACTACGGGCACATAATAAGAGCGAACAGAACAGAAAAAACTAAAAGACATATACAGACGACAGAACAAATCGTACTCAGACTAATTACTAAGATACGTCACCCCGACAACCCCCTACATAACCCATCCGACCAACTATCATACCAAAGCACCAACATGACAAGAATAACGGAAAGAATTCTGGACATGCAAACGAAATGGAAGGACAGTCCTGACAACTGGGCAATAGTAACCGCACTGTGTCTGACAAGACAAACGAGACAGTCAAATCTACAATTCCCCATTACAACCCTGTTAGAGCATCACAGCTTGTGAATTTAAATAGTGTAACTGATTCAAAAGATTTCTGTTCCTTCTTCTTTTTTCTCTTGGATTATATAAAACAATAAGTTTAGTAATTTATATAATGGGCAGAAAGACCAATAACGGTCGATAGCCCCTTTCCTTTTGGAAATAAAGATTTTTTATATACAGGGTTGCTCATTAGTGCGTCAAAGTGCGATATCTCAGTAAATATAAGTTTCGGAAGGAAATTTGTCTTAGTAAAGTTTTTGGGGAATAAAAGGCACGTATTTTTAAATTATTTTCAAATGTATAGGGTCTGTCATAAAAATGTGACGGTACCAAATTATGTTTTTTTAAATGAAACCCCCCAATTTTTTTGTCATTTTCGGATTTATCGTCAAATTTTAAGGCTAGTTTATGAAATAGATCTTAAATAAAAAATTCACCATTTTCGAGTTTTTTGTGAAAATTCGAAAATTTTGATAGCTGCAAGGTCTCACGGAAATCAATGCTGTTTCCGAACCCTTTATTTAATTTATTGTAGATACAAATAATATTGTGAAAATAAATAATAATAATTTGTTATAAATAATATAAAAATTATAATAATACAGTCATCGAAACTCACCTTTCAAATACAAATTTAGATGTAAAAAAGGGTCAATTTTCAGCAGCTCAGAAACGGTTGGGTTTAGGGATAGGGTAATGTTAACAAAAGTTGTAGGTTTTTGGATTCTGAACACGATGCCATCGAGAAAAGTAGGTCATTCTATTTGAAATAAGCAAGTTATTGAGGATTGAAATCATACAACTTCGGAGGCCTATTTCGAGGGTTATGGAAAACTCTTTTTAAACTAAAACATGTCAAAACGTAGCTTATTATATCGCCTTGGAGCCTCATAAGATCGATTCCAAAATTCGCAACGGTTAGGAAACAGCATTGATTTCCGTGATACCTTGCAGCTATCAAAATTTTCGAATTTTCACAAATAACTCGAAAATGGTGAATTTTTTATTTAAGATCTATTTCATAAACTAGCCTTAAAATTGGACGATAAATCCGAAAATGGCAAAAAAATTGGGGGATTCCATTTAAAAAAACATAATTTGGTACTACCACACTTTTATTACAGATCCTGTACATTTGAAAATAATTTAAAAACACATGCCTTTTATTCCCCAAAAACTTTACTAAGACAAATTTCCTTCCAAAACTTATATTTACTGAGATATCGCACTTTGACGCACTAATGGGCAACCCTGTATATAAAACTCCATTGCATTTTGCATAAATTGACTTGTCCATAGTTAGAATTTAAGATATTTTTACATCAGCTTTAATGAACGATTTCCAATAATCGCATAAAATAAGAAGTCACACGACAGATCTCTACGTTCTAATAAACTAAAGAATTCCCTAATTAATTATCGTAAAACCAGATTTCAACTGTTAATTTAATGATAATTCCGGAAAATGCAATTTTAGCAAATTTCTTGACAATGGTGAATATAACATTTTGTTAAAATTACAATTAAGTTGCCTCGCTCCTTACATACTCCTGTTATTACAACAGCGAAGCACAGATATAGGCGATTGCATATTGCGTATTCTGCTCTTCTTATCTTCAATTTCAGATAAACGTTCTGATTTACATAAGCCGTACTAATGATATTAACCTGAAACGCATTCACATTACTCTGTATGTTAAACTAAAATTGCGGCAATTGCAAAGGTGATAATTTGACCGCTATAACGGTGTTTATAGGTAATTTATTATAATCTCTTACGAGCGTAAAGCAGAGGAATAATGTCTCGTTACCATATAATAATTTCTTAGTTCTAGTTAAATTTTAAATTTTCCCAGGTTTTATTATTACACCCCACTTCCCCTAGACACGACCATGGGTAGTCGCTTATACGCGAAACGGTACAATAATAATACAATAATCAATATTTATAATGTATTACGACAAAATTACGATTTTTCGCAAACGTTTTGGGAGATGAGTAATAAACCGGTAAATAATACCATAATCGAAACGTATTACCTGCAGCTATTGGCAAATTGATTTACCGTCGATTGTTGAATAACGATTTGACATTAAAAATGGAAAGGTTCCTTTGAATATCGGTCGTTACACTTTAGCGATGATACCTGGGTTAATTTTACGATGAAAACGTGCAGTGAATTAATGGAGTTTTCGGCAAAAACATTTAATTATCGGTCATTTTTTTGCGACCAAAATACGAACATAACACTTTCAAAATGGTTATCTGCACGAGTCTCTAAAGATTTCTAAATTCAAAAGGCAAACGAGGTGAATTCAATCGCTGCACAAGTTGTAATATACTTGATTTAAATTAGATACTCCATGTCCACCGCCACGAAGTCCATTACAACTTTCTCCTCAAATAATTGTATTAATATTATTATACTATCTATATAGCGATTTGATTGATATTATTGCCGTAATCCCATAAAAGGCAAACCGGTTACTTTTAATTATTGGTCAACTGTAGTATAATGATCGATCTCGTTTTTAATATCGTCAGAGTTCACTACAGTTCAGTCACCAAATGATTGTTACTTAATTTTATCGCTGGAAGAGAATGTTCATTGTACCACTTCCTTGCTCTAGTGGCCAAGATTGATAATGCCTTGAATGCATACAGAGGATGTTTTGTCTAAAAGATATTAACACACAACTCATGCAAGATGAAATAAGCTTTTTTCCCAACAATGTATCGCTGCAGACATAAAGGAACGGGTACCGTAAGGTTCACACCAAACCAGTTAACTACGTAAGTTACTGCGAATTGTGACAGGTTGTTGGTACCAACGCGGCAAGTTCATGTCCATATATTAAATTACGTCGGAACGACTTTCATTCATGAAGAAGTGGAGAATGTGCAGCTTTTCCTTTGCTCGAAAATCGACAAATGGGATGTGGTTACGTGATTATCCGCCTCCAATGTAGACACAAAATTCAGTTGATTACTTAATTACTTTTACGATTTTTTAAAACAGTTAGAACATTAATTATACCACGTGTTATTCATCGTCCTAACTGGATCTAGATAAGTCTTTACAGGATCTCATAGTTTACACTAAATTCCAGATGGTTTAAATATCTTTTCCCAAATCCTCTGATTTATTTGCATGCCCATTACCAAATAAAACCAAACACAATATGAATAATTTCCTTCTCGATTTCCATATTACAACTTCAGCAATTATTCACTTAGCAGCAATTCCCTATTGACCCACTATACTTCGGTATTAATAAACGTGCGTATGTGAGACTATGAATGTTTTTCTCAATCCACACCGTTATTTTTAGGCCATTATGGCAACACTAAGTCGGCATTTCCCATTTTATTGTTCTTTTCAATAAATCGAAACTGCTGCGGGAATACCGAAATGTTCAGTCATTATCTATTCCTCTAGCTCACAGTTAAAGTAGTTTAAAGTAACTTAATGCAGACCGACATTAACAGTATGAGAACCGGAAAGGAAGTAACGACTAAAAAAGAAGCAATTATGAATTGGAAATAGGAGACCATACACACGAGGATTTCTTTGAAGATATTTGAATGGTGTAGTGCACACAACTAAACCTGACCCAATAGGTTTCAAGCGGCTCAAATCCCAATGTACATATTCTCGTACAGTATCCTCCAATCTAACCATTTTTGGATTTTTTGCGAATATCCGTATTACAAACTTCGACGTTTTCGCCTTAGACAATGAGCAAAATGAGCCTTACACATGAGCAAAAATTTTTGAATTTGTAAATCACTAATTGTGTACCTATACAGGGTGGGCCACGAGTAACGCCTCGGAGTTTCATGACAAAGCCAAGAGATTTTTGAACTGTTTCTTTTTTGAGGTGTATACAGACTAACTAGAGCTACATTTTAAAATTATTTTCAAAGTGTAGAGAGTGTCCCAAACACATGTAATTGATCAAAGTTGCATTTTTTTTAATGGAATCCCCTGTATATTATATAATTTTTGAACTCGACCATTAAAATAAAATTAAGTAGTATTAAGGTTTATGGTATCTAACTCTAGCAGTTTTTGAAATAATTCAGTTTTTGTCAAGATACAAGATAATTTTCAACACCCAATCTCTCATCCCATATTTAAGTTTTTAAAACAACATTTCAATAGGAAGCCATCAAGGGACCAAATATTGTACTGTAAGTTTCAAAAAGTCGGCGAATTGTACGGGGTGTTCTAAAAATAGCGCCAAATTCGTTCAACTTTTAACTGTTAATAACTTTTTTAATTTAAATGGGACACCCGGTATGTTGTGTTACTGTTAGATGCCGAATTTAATTATCTATCGAATATCAGTAGGATTCCCTATACCTAGTTCTACTCATTTTCGCTAAAAACATACATTTTTATAAAAATATCTAAATCCCCAATTTTAACATTATGCCATATGAAATTACTAAGATATCCATGCAATTTAATTATTTACTTACATATATTTGTATATTACAATTTTAACAATATTAATAAAAAACAGAAAACTAAGTATAATTAAAAAAAATTATATCAGGTATTCTACATGATGACCATTTTCTTCTATACATATTTTGATTCTTTCTTCAAAAGATTTTCCGACATTTTTTAGCATTTGTGGCGTAATAGAGGTAAAAACATTTCTAATTCTTATTTTCATATCATCAGTCGTGGTAGGAGGAATCTTATAAACTTCATTTTTTACACACCCCCGTAAAAAATAATCCATGGGGGTAAGGTCAGGTGATCTAGCTTTTTAGATTTTTAGAACACCCTGTACAATTCGCCGGCTTTTTGAAACTTACAGTACAATATTTGGTCCCTTGACTTCCGATTAAAATTTTTATTTAAAAACTTAAATATGGGGTGAGAGATTGGGTGTTGAAAATTATCTTGCATCTTGACAAAAACTGAATTATTTCAAAAACTGCTAGAGTTAGATACCATAAACCTTAATACAACTTAATTTATTAAAATACTTTATTTTAATGGTCGAGTTCAAAAATTATATAATATACAGGGGATCCCATTTAAAAAAATGCAACTTTGATCAATTACGTGTGTTTGGGACACTCTGTACACTTTGAAAATAATTTTAAAATGTAGCTCTAGTTAGTCTGTATACACCTCAAAAAAGAAACAGTTCAAAAATCTCTTGGCTTTGCCATGAAATTCCGAGGCGTTACTCGTGGCCCACCCTGTATAAAACCATAAGCATCACACGTTATTTTCAACTAATAAGTTTTCAAGATATGTCAAATATATGTCTCAGGTGCATTTAATACCTGAGTTTGGACGTTTTGCATGGCACGGGCTCCTATCATTGATAGCAAGTGACTGAAACGTTTTTCATTTTATAGGAAACGCTTAATGAAACATTCTCAGAAAATCGTTTGCGTGTTATGCCGGTTTTCGAACCGATAAATTTTCAAAATTGCAAATGTCCTTTGAAAATAAAGTCCTGAACAAAATTATTGCACCGCCAAAAACACATTGCAATTTTGACGTTAAGCAACTCCTACAAATATCGTCGAATTTTTACTTTTTTTTTAAATTTTAGGTCCATCCATTCATTACGAATAAAATTATGTGCTTATATTTTTAACAAAATTCTGTTACTATTGCACACTAGGTGAGCAAAGCATACCGTGTTTTTTCTTATTATGGCCCTCCCTGTTCATTATTGTAGCGTCTGAAAAATTTCGCATTTTTCGTCAGATTCGAGTCATGTTTTTCCTAACATTTTCTGGTTCGATTTGCTCCGGGATATCTAACAGTAAAGCAATTACTGTCTCCTAGACAAAGTTAGCGCCCTTTTCTCTTCTTTAACTCGGATTTTTTAATTTATTTACTGCAAATAGAGTTTAGACCACGTATGGCATTTAATACTAATCCTATCAAGGGATCTCGAACTTGAATATGGCAGTGCGCAATTAACAAAAAAAAATGAAAGTAAGAAAAGCCTGAACACACCCTGCACCTAGCTTAAATTAATTTCAATAGGAAAGATTAATAAGATTGAGGAAATAAAATCGTTTTCTCGTCAATATTCTCTTGCTCTGCAATTATGAAAAAAATATATTTAAGCAAGGAAAAATTTAGCCAAATGGTTCCACCCCTTTACTATCAGATGTATCGAAGCGAACCAAAAATGAAATGTGCGATAACATCGGCCTTTGCTGAAAATTTCAGTATCTGGCGAGATACTTAAAAAGCGAACCTGTAATTAATTTAAGAAATAATATAGTTAAAAGTCATTTAGCATCATAGTTGTGGTATATTTTCAGTAGGGCGTTAATTTTCTCCAGGAATTTGTTTATTTATTTCTGAGCCAGGCGCCTTGAACGTCGCTGTCTACTAAAGCAAAGTCCTGAGCATAGGGGATTTTGGGAGGCCTCAAGGGATGCTGGCTTCCGTGAATTTGTTTCGGCTGACAAGTACTTCTCGCCTTTTTCCCTTCTCTTGACAATGGCGAACGTAAATGTAATTCAAATTAAATTGTTTCTCGTACGTGAAGCCATCTATCCAGTACAAGTTGAGATAATTTGAATAGGAAAGAGGCAGTGCTACGCCATTTTTTGCAACGTTTGTTGTTGGTTTATTTATTAATTTTCAAATGTCCTTTTAATAAATTTCAGAAATTTTACCTTGGAAATCTAAAATAAACATATTTAGGGTTTTCGTGCCAGTAAAAAACACTTTAAGTCCAAAATAGTATGGTTCCTGAAGAGACAGATCCAAGTTTCTATGAAATGTTATGGATAATTGACTGGTTTTTACCCCGGAACGCTCCTGCTTCCAGAATTTATAGAATGCACAGGATATTCCAGAGAAGAATTCTCAGTATGGAGATCTTGGAAATAAGCTTAGATACGAAGTTGGTTAAACTAGAAAAAAATGCATATTTTCAAACTTAAGAAAATAACGTTTTACAATTGTTAAAATTTCAGCTCTGTCTGAAAATATTCGAAACATAAGGAAATTTGAATAAAATGTTTACACATCAATACTTCATGGTTATTACATCTGGCACACTTCAGCATGGAATGTGATAACCCTGCAATAATTAATTGAACGTCCAGCATTGAATTAATACTTTCATGAATACAGTTAAAGTGCGTATATTTTCCCGGACCGTACAGGCGAATCCCATCTCGACCATTTAAAGCAGTCGCACGAACATGTTGATAACGGCCCGTTACAACTTTTGCTGTTACGGGTCTGTTCATAACTGTATTCTTAATATTTTAACTATTTGGCATTGTGCCTGACCGAAATTCTTAAAAGTACTTTATGTGTTTGAAGCAAATTATTTGGTTTTTTCAATTTAAATTCAATTCGAAGTTCTCAAGAAACTTTGTTTATATTATTATTTATGTTTTAACGAATGAACATTTGTTACGAGAAATCGATGTATAATGAATGAATACAGTTTGAATTGCATTCTTACCAGATTTAAACAAAAATTAAGAATTTAAATCAGGTCACAATGCCGACTAATGAAATTATAACTACACAGTTACAAACATGCTCACGAGAACACAAGTGAATGGGCAATATTTCCAAAAATTTAGTTGCGAATTTATGTTGACGTCTCAGAATCGAAATTTTGTAGTAGAAAATTGAACGAACAAGTGAAAAAAAGTTGTTCCAACAGTACTTTTGGGGGTTTCAAAAACAGTTTTTTTTTAATTATGCGAAAAACAAAAAAAAAATCAAAACGACGTGGAATTGTGCATTCAATTCTCTTCAACTTTTCTCATTTAATCGTTTGTTTCTATCTCTCGTATGGTTCTTAAAACGCCCCAACGAGATATAAACGATTCCTCATTAGCATTTTCCTTATGATGTAAGGAAATGCTAACGATGCTATGCTATCTTTCACTCGATCAAAACTCCAATAAAAATGAAATTAGATTAGATCACAATCCTTGACAATGGCAAATGTATAAACTTTTCAGTTATGTAATGATCAAACCTAAATTGTGAATCTTGACGTCATCCATGGAATTTTTGTTAAGTTGTCCAAAAGCGGAAGCAAAAATCACACCATCGCACCTGGCACCATCTTTCGGAACGCGCGCCTAACTACTTCACCCCAAAAGCGGGCTTTTTAGATTGTTTTTACGTTTTGTGATTGTGGTTTTAGTTAAATCAGGTAATTATTTCTTGCAAATTAAGAACAGGCACATTTTAAACAGTTTTAAGCCAGTTTGTTTCCTAAGAGGAGATTTCGACAGAGTAATTTAGCTTTTCCTAGATTGTTGATCAAATGAGCATGTTTTAAAAGAATTTCAATATCCCTGTTAGAATTTTGAACGTTGCAAGAGATTCTTGCGAATTGATAATATGTCTTAGGGCTGTCCGGTAAGTAGTCAGGCTGACGAATACTATTTCAACATTTTTCAAACGCTATCAGCACGTTGAACTTGTATTTGTTCGCAAAAGATTCCTCGGTTCCTTTAATATCGAAATAAATTTTCAATGTTACTGAAGCTTCTGAAGAGTGCCGATGTTGCGTTTCGGGCAAATATTTGGTGTAAAAATTTCAGTCCTCTACGCACCTTCATCTATGGTTTGCCTTAGCAAGATTTCCATTCAATGAAGAAACGTTTTTCGCGCCGATGGACTTGGCGTTTGTTTTCTAACGCAAACCGCGCTGCCAGGCCTATATTATTGTAGTACATCCTGTAGAGTTAGTTCAAAGCAAATTCGCGTCGTGAGTGTGTAATGCGAAAAAATAGAACGGTAATTTGTGATATCTATACCTGATACCCATAAAAAGCGCATTTCCATCGAAAAATTGATTAATGGTAGAGGTTCTGGAAAAAAGGAAATGATTGATTAGTTGGCTTAAAAATGTGGATTTACCTTGAGGAGTTGCTTTTCGGCTAGAGGTGAATAGACATAGGTGAATGGGAGAATTTGGCAGTGGTGCCAGGAGTGCTGATCGTAGGTTCGAACATTGTCTACGTACTAATGAACTTAATACTAATAATCTTAAACCGTAAAATCCAGTCCAGACTTAAAAAAAGTTCAGCCTTCCAGAGAAGTCTAATCGATATGGAATCAGTAGACCGTAGGATACTATAGTTATTTTGTACCATTAATCCATATTTGATGTTTTTCATAGGTGACTTTGGTGTTTGGCCAAAACGGAAACATTGAATTTACGTTGTGTTGTCGACATTGTTTCCACATTATCTGAACAATACGTTTATGTTTGCGAATAATTTCAACAGTTAGCATTCATTTAGCAGATTCTTTAGAGCAACGCCAAAATGTTACAGTTCCGCACATAGTTTAAAATACAGATTCAAGCTGCCCCTCAATACTCTTTGAGCAAATACGTCGTCTTTTCAGGAACCTGAACTGAAACCTAGAATTGATTTTTCAGTCGAAGTTTATCATCGTAGACGATTTAAAAAAAAAAAAAATCTGTGTTGCATCAGCGCCCTCCAGCAATTTTAACTCAAGAATTCCTTCGATTGCGAAGGAGCCGACACATTACTGAAACATTTAATCAACCTTTCTAACAAAAACAACTTGAAAAATGCAAATTGGGTTTTAAACTAGCAGCAATCTTCCCATGGCACAAAAGTCTGCGTGAAATTGCGAATTTTCTGATCTCATCTATGCCAAATTCACAATCCTACGTGAAATGAGCTAAATCTCGCATATCTTCAAGCACAATAGAAGTGTGAAAGAACAAACAAACAAAAGATATGATGATTTAATCCTCCTTATAAACCGGAATTGCGGTAACAGTCCATTATTGCAAGGAACACTTTCCTATTGCGGAATGGAGTATAAATAATTAGATGAAAGGAAACGTTATAGGAAAAAAGAAACGATGCGTATGTGAAGATTGCAAATGTGTTGGGTAATTTAAATAAAAAATTATGTCCATTTTTCAATGTTGAAAGCAATTTTGTAATGATTTAAATTTAACTGTTAGTTGCCATCCACTTACACATCATAACAATTATGCATGCAGCGTGGAAAATGGAGAATCTGATTGATTTGAGTTCGATTTAATTAGGGTAATTAAATATGTTTTAAAAAGTAACCTCAACATCCGGATATTGATGTTAATTTCAAAAAGTGGTAAAATTAATTCGGTAGTTTTTTGTTTAATTGTTGCTAAGTGCTCTGCGTCGGTTAATTGGCTAATTGTGGAAATAATTACCGTGAGCCTTAGAAAATAGAATAATAACTGGGTGGGTAAAAGAATGCATTATTCAATAGATGTCAGAGAAAAAATTTTACTCGGGCATAATTATTAGAAACAATTAAGTACTCGGTACGCAGGAAAAAAGTGACCCACAAATCGGTTCTGGTTAGTTCGCGATAACCAACTTCTGGTTATTCAAGAATGTCGTGGACGTTGGAAGCGAAAAATCCTTAAAAAATCCGTACAATAGGTCATGAAACGTAGACTAAAAGTTGAGGCAATTTTACCCCATCCAGAATTAATTTCAGTTCTTTTTCTCCCACTCCAACCGCTGCTTTCTCATCTTCAAATTCTCCTCTGTACCCAACAAAATTGTCTGCAAATTTCAAGGTCAAATTGAAAGCAGTTAGCGCCTAATTACTCGAGACTGAAACAATGTGACAAAACCAGACCAAGACCATTCATTACCTATGGTATTGAGTAATCTTGTGAGGGGATGTTGAGCTAACTGGTATGTAATTAAATCGCCGAAAACCATAGCTAAAATGTTGGGAACCGTTGAAAATATTCGTCGCGTTGGAAGTGAAGTGTTGAGAAGTCGGTGCCGAAGATCTTCAGTGCTCTCTTAGTCGATCGCGGATGTTATGTACGTTGATTTAGAGGGTGAGTATGTTACACAACAAGAAATTCCCCATGAGTTCCAACAATTATGAGCAAAAATTTATTGCTCCTCTTGACCCGGAAAGTGCGTTGGTAATTAAAAGAGCTTGGCTAGCAGGCCACTGATGGCGTTTCGGAAGTGACGTTATTAATGTGTATTTAAATCACCACTCAACGGAGCTTTTAAGGCAACAAAACGGTTGAAAAATGGGATTCAACTTGAGACTCTGCGTCATATTAATAGCGTTACGACAGCTTTGCGTAATCGCGCAAATCCAACGTTTCGATGTATATTTTTGGAATACAAACTAGAGCCAAGTTCACAGGGTTTCGTTTTTGGAGCTTATTTTGGAACGAAAGATACCGGGTAATGGCTTAAATTCATTTTCCGTTATAAATATAATTGCGGCAGATCGATGTTTTATCAAGGGCCAATGAAAATGTTTGGCTTCGAGCCAATTGAGTTATGAAGAAATTGTTCAGCTGAAAAGAAAATCGTAAACTGAATATTTGATCAACGGTGATTTTGCTGTGTTTACGTCTAGTGTTCTCAAAATAGTTCCTCAATGAGAGAGCAACGTTGATTTTAACAAGTTGGGCTTGAGACATTGCAATTACGCGTTCTATCAAACTTTTAAAGTCACCATCGATAAATCAACTGAACCGACCTTTTGTCATTTGGACAGAAGCGACATTAACCTTAAGAGACATGGATGGATAATGACTGTTGTGGTATTTCTCTTTTTCATACCCTTCGTAGTTGAAATTCTAACGCCTCGAGCGTTACACGTTAAAATATGTGAATTGTTACAGGCGCCGTGACGTTTTTTTTTTTTTGTTTCAGAGTCAAACAAGCCCACGTTTAGGGGGGGTCGCACACCGCCCTCAGTTCGGCCCCCCGCCCCTTTGTCCACCCGGACCCCCGCCAAGAAGTTAGTCCCATCCCCTCGCACCGCCGAAGCTCTGGCTGTGTTAGTACAACATCTAGTTTTTAATGTAAGTACATCAAATACGATTTTTCAACGGGCTAACCTGGGCTAACTTACGGAAAAATCAGATTGGGAAAAAACGATTCCTTAAAGAGGCAATTTTGGTGATTTTCGGCATTTTAAATTGATCGTGGGCCTTCCTCAAACCGAATATTAACACAATTTAGCTTCGGGACATTGGTTGGAATTTACCCAAATTGAAATTTGTTTACTTTTTCTTATCAGCTTTAATATATCTCTACTACTTCAGAATAGATTTAGTGTAAGCCAAAATATGCCAGTAATGACAATACGGTTCTGCCGTAGCTTGTGGTAATTTCAAATTAGTCAGGTCCCTCCTATATTTTCCCTATTACTCCACAAAATGAGCAGAGTTAAGCAAAAAGCAGGAAAAGTTAAACAAATCAATAAATTTTTCATTCAGGTCGGAGCATACCAGGTACCTCAACTGAAAAAACAAGTAGATAAGTATCGTCTCGAAGCCGAGGAAGTCCGATTGGTTTGCATAGAACTTGAAACGGCATTAAGCGACATCAAACTTAAAAATGTTGCTTCAATCGAGGATGAACGAATTAGATATCGGAAAGACATAGCTGACCTAAACGAAAAACATAGACATCAAATTTTACAAGGTAAATGTTTTAGTCGAATTTCGATGATGGTTTAAAACATTGTCCTTCAATAGTAAACAGTCAACATGCAGAGGCTCAGGAACACCTTAGACAGGAGAAAGATCTGCATGAACAACAATTAAGGGAAAAACACGATGAGCAGCTCGCAAAGCTGCGCAAAGAATTGGAGAAAATTCAGAGATCCTACGAAGAAGCTCTCGATATTTTGAGGGAAGAGAATGATTGCATTAGGGAGCAAATTGACGAAAATCGCTCGGCACTCGAAAAAAGTAATTTGGATAACCAAAAACTTCGAGACGATTGTGAGTCGAAAGAGACACAATGGAGGCAAGAGGTGAGTTCGAAATTGTGTTTTTAAAACTGAGTTAATAGGAAAAAAATTACAGGTGGATATTTTGAAGCAACAGAAAGAGAAACTGAAACAACAAATAGTGAAGCTTGAAAATGAATTTCAAGAGAAGTTGAAGATCTCAGAGGAGGAGAACAAGAGGCTGAGGGATCAAAATGATAGGCTATTGAGTTACGGTGATCACAAAGATGTGGCAAAACAGGTATGAGTAACAGTTTCGTCTACCGGCTCAAACTGCAAATTTAAATTTCTGCTTTCGGCATTCGAAAATCGAGATATCTACAGCATATCGGGTGACCCACATCAAATTTACAGGATGGCACAGGTTTTCGGCTGCAGTTTCCAAGTGAAGCTTTATGGTGTGATTTTTTCACCACTAACTTTATTAATTTTTAATATACAGGACGTTTTTGAACAATCTTTCGTTTGAAATACGTGCTTCATAAAGCAATAATGGTAACGGCATCAATTTAGACATTTTAGTATGGCCAAGTATATCTTTTACTTGACCACTTTTTGCGTTTCTTTTTTCATCCGTAACCTTCAATTGCATTTTAATTCGGGGAAATTGATACCTTTTGAAGGTTTTACTTTGAAAAAAAGACCGTAAAACAACATTTGGAACATTTCTCATCGCATATATTTATTTCCAGGAAGTCCAATCCCTAAGGGTGGTTTTGGAGCTAAAGCAGAACGAAATAGCAGACCTACGAAAATCTCTTGAAGAAACCCGTCAAAAACAACAAATTTTCGAAGGTGTCGAGGAAAAAGCTGCCGCTCTTCACGCTCGTTGTGAAGACATAGAACATCAACTTCAAAGGAAAACTGAATATGAGCAAACTTTGATCCAAGAGAATCAGAAACTGCAGGAATCGCTTAAGGAGAATATGAATCATTCGAGGCGGTTGAGTCAACATAATGAAGAGCTGCAGTGGAAATTGAGGCAAAATAAGGAGATATTCACGAAAGTTATTAAACAAGCTGAAGAAACTGTGTTTAATCGATCAGGTGTTTGTAGTTCCAGTTTCAATGAAAACCACTTTACTTCTCAGTCGATTTCGTTCAAGGATACTGAGAAAAAGTTGCAAAATTCTTCAGTATTTGAAGAGGATATATCACCTCCGTCAACTCCGAAAGTGAAAGGAGTGGTTGAAAAATCTGACTCTGTGAGTTACGTGCTAGATCTAGATGAAAGTCCCGATTTGGTAGCTTCGAGAATACTGAGGCGGAGTTTCAGGAATAGTACCCTACCAAAAAACACCCCAAACAAGTCTCCCTCAACAAAACAACCGAAAATGAAAAATGTCCTAAGCACTAGTGCTTCTTCCATTGCTCTGCTACCTAACAACAAAGAATTCGAAAGTCCTATTTCGGCTTCTAGTAGAAACGGGGACTACGAAGACGACGTCTTCTTGTGGGAGAACCAGAAAGTTTCATCTTACCAAAGCGAGAATTCCAGTATAAAAATAGAAGAAACTTTAGACTTGGATGAGGAAATAAACGAAGAAGACCTGCAACTTCCAGCACTGCCCAGTGAAATGGATAAGAGGAATGGAATTCTGGCCTTACCAAGCCCCAGTAGATTGGCCGCGGATTCAGCTGGAAGCGAGAGCAATTCCGAAGATGAGAGCACCAGCTCTTCCCAGTTGTGAAGTGATAAGTACTTCTCAAAATTATTGTGATAGGAAACGATACTTCACGTAAGTGCGCGTTTTTCTTTAGTGACTTTGTTTAGTATGGTGAAATTATGAGCGTTTTGATTAAGTGGGAGATGTGTGCGTTAATTTATGACTGCAAAAATGGAAATTTACGAAACTAAATCATTTTAAATAGCTTTTGAATACGTGCAGAGAGAGATGATATTAGTAGTAGTATTATATACGTCCATATATTTATATTGATTGTTTGGATTTACACATCACTCAGCGGTATTATTGTTAATTTTTTATAATGTATTTACCATAATATATGCCCAACTATAAAGTTTTAAATCTTAACAATAAATGTTATTTAGTTTAATTCCTTTTGTTGTATTTATTTTATACTAAACTTGTGTTGAGGTTAGTCATATTCTTTAGTCAATTGCTTCCTCTTGAAAATATTCGTTCACTTTAAGATTAAATTGTCGACTGTTGAAAAACAGAGTAGATGGTTTTGACACCCTCTATCCTTGTTCTACTGTGCTTTTTCAACACTCGTAATATTGATTAATTAACGCAATCGTCAGATAAATATTGGTTGGAATAATTAATTTTACCTGATGAAACTGATTATTATCCATGCGTTAGTACGCATATGTCATAGTTGTTTGTACACACACGTTTTGCGTGCGGTAAAGTAACTTTAACGCACGCTTACAAAAAAAATATTATAGACAAGATTTGAACGCGGTTGATACGGTTCAAACTGGCGTGTAGCAAAGTTGAAATGAGCGTTTTTTTTTATATTTAACTACATTATATTACCGAATAATATTTTTATAATATTTGGCAATAATAACTAAGAATTTTTTTATTTAAATATTGTATAAATATTTCTATAGAATAATTTTAAAGTATTAAAATATGTGCTTTAAAGGGGCGTAGGTTCACCAAAATGTCCCATGTGCACAAAGTTATTTGAAGATTTCAAATCATAGTTCAGAACTCTAAATAATAAATACTGTCTACTGTTTAAGTAGTTTGATAAATATCTGGAAAACATATATTTTTGAAACGTGTGTGTGTTTTCTTAGTTCCATATTTTCTCTTACATCTGTAACTAGGGAGTGTCTATCTTAAAAATTAAATCCATAAGACAGGCGAATATTTCCATATCATTTACCTAAGGTTATAATGCAAATGGATATTCAGGCTTATGTGGTTAATAGAATTCTTTCAGTAATATGGAAAATGCCAAATTACATAAATATTGTTTATCTGGATACAAACGTATAGAAACAAGACTAAAAATTTAAAGGCCAAACAATGGTGCACCATTTACATAATATAACTACTATCTCTCCGAGCATTCATCAAGCTTTTGTAGTTTCAGTACCTTCGCCATTTGTCATGGGAAGTACCGCTACTTACAGTTTTACTCCTTCATTACAAATACTTTCTTTGCGTATAACTTTTTTCTGATTTCATTTAAAATTACTTAACACATATTTACCCTTAAATGTCTCCAAAGCTCTTTACATCTCTACTCCAACAAATTGTGAGCAGTCCCTGCTCGCTAGACAGACACATCAATCCTCATAGATAGTTTTTAAGAATATTCACAGTTGTAACAAAGATCTTTGGATATATCCTCAAAAATCATCCAAGAAGCGACGATTGCGGTTAAGTTATGATTACATAAGCGTAATTATTATTTAGTTTTGATACACTTAGCTAAAACTTTAAAGAACTATTTCATCTAAGCGATATATATGTGTATTCCAGTACAAGATTTATTGATTTATTTCAGGTGATAGATACTCCGCATCATGAATAATATCACTAATTGAAATTTGTTACTTTGGATTTGTAGATTTTTTAAATGTTCATTAATAGAGTTTGTTAGACATAAGAGTCTAACAATCATTATTGCAGATAGAAGTTGCATTACAAACATTGTGGTTGGTACTTTTAATAATAAATAGATTGTAGGAGTTGAAAATTCCCTATTCAGTATTAAAAAACCGATTATTGTTAACTTTAAGCGCATAACTTAAGAAGTTTGTATAAATTTCTTATACTTATGATAATTTGTATATTACGGTGTTATTAGTTCGAGTGATAGAAATATTATTTATTGGTTTGTCTGACTTGTTAGGACCAAGTACTAGATATTTCCACACATTTCGTAAATTTACTGTACATAAAGTCGAGTTGCAAAAGGTTTATTATAATAAAGTTACTACTTACAAGCAAGCTGAAACTTTAATTACTTTCCCTTCAAGACTATTAAACAACCTCCACAGCAATAAGTAAAACAGAGTAAACAATTCTAAGCATGATTAACATTTCTCCCATCCACGTTTCGGTATTCCCACTCAACACCACCGTACCCTTTTACCCCATTTACCTCAATGGTGCAGAAACATTCATTTACTTTACCTTCCCATTCTTTGCTAATATAAAAGTAAGGAGAATCTGTTATGTTGACTTGCATCACATAATCAGTATTTCCTGAAAAAGAAAAATCAGCATCGAAGATTCATATCATTACCTGAATAAATCGAAAGCTTTGGACGATCTTTTTGAATACCTGCTCGGAAGGTAAATGCATAATCCTTCGGAAAATCTCCATTTTCTCCATATTGATAGAGATGAAGATCACTGTCGATAACAGGGTACATTTTTCTTTCTCGTGCTTTATATACGTAACCAATTTGCATTCTAAAATAAAATTTGTCATTTCAGTTTTTCCTTCAAGGGCGTCGTAAGTGTACCTTGAGTAAGCAACTGGCTGGCAAATAGTTCCGACAGAAAAATGATCTCCATTTTCTGCAGACACCCAATGAATTGTATATCTCCTGAAACTATCCCACTCTCTATTCGGGCTGATACTGTGATCCCTCATTGTGACAAAGTCAATGTTAAATTCTTCCTCATCAACCACGATTTTGGCCTTCACAAGGCCAAATTGTTCATAATGAAGCTGATGTGCTCTACAATAGATATATAATCAGTTAGTTTAGTAGATAATTCTTGCCTACCGACTCTTTCAGATTGACAAAGTATGATCTGCTCCACTTTTCATAGGCCAGCACTTTGGCCATGTTCCAAGGGTGCATGTCAGTTTCATAGTTAAACCATGGTTCATCCGATGAAAAGGAAGCCTCAATTGTAACATTGTGTGAGATTTCAGGTTTATAATGCTCTTTTAATTGGCCTGAGAAGGTGATCTGCCATTTTTTCATTGGTTCCACAACACTAACTTTTAAACCTAGAAATAAGTGAATTATTGTGAATGAGACAAAAATGATCAGATAAAAAAACAGTAAAATTTTGAAATTTATACTATATTATATATATATTATAACATTGGTGGATATACATATACGAGGGCAGTCCAGTGATGCGGAAACTCTCATACCTCTGTTAGATCCGCCACTGCTTGTAATATAGAGTCCTCTTTAACAGAATTCATCCCTTTGTTGTACTTACTGCTAGGTGTAATATTAATAAATTCTTAATTCTCAAAAAATGAACTCAATTAGTATTCAAAAAGATTGCAAATTGAAATATTTTGAAATTCACGTCAAAGCTTCTTGCTATCATGGCGAACGAAAAGTTGTTTATTTTTCCTAATTTAAAATTCAAATGTTACGGCGTAATATTTTACAACAAACATGATAATTGTCTTTTTCGTATAATTTTTCCACGCTAACACAATAAGTGGACCACGGAATAAAAGTCAGTTTTAATCCGAACCTCGACAATGATTATATGAAATGTATTTAAGAAAATATTACACATTCATCGTCAAAATTTAATGGGATTTATGAGTCTGATGTAATCACAAACAACGTTGTTTCGTTTTCAATCCTTCGGAAGTTAGGATGGATACGAATTTTTTACCTCATATTTCATCACCCTTACTGCCAGAAACGACACGACAATTAATTTACCTTCTGCTCCATAACCTTCTTCCTCTTCCGTATTAAAAAGAGTAGTATCAGGTATTTTTGGCAGTTCTAAAATTCCAAATTTCGAGTTTTTGATTTTCACATAGAGAATTCCATCGATCAGTCTGTTCGGCCTTCTTGCAGTCCCTACTATAAAGTGGTCACCGTTTTTATTTGCTCCATTGAAAAATACTGCATCTACTGCCTAAGGAAAATCTCATGTTAAACGTGAACCAAAAAGATAAAACAATAAATAAAATCTAATTTTGATAAATGTTTAGGATCGTTTCTAAAACTACGTTACAATTTGTTTTAACAAAAAAATTATTTACAAGAATGAGGGTCGAACCAACTGGTAAGGCACTAATTTGAGGTAGATCGTGTAAAATCTTTCAAAATTTGTAAAGGCTCTAATGGGAAAATTTCGCTCCTTTCTTTATAACAGTTGAAAAATTCCCCATTTTTTTATTAATTGCGGTCATATTTTAAGGTATTTTCAACAGCAAAAACTGGCCAAAATATTTATATAGTTTAAAAAAAAACACAGACTTACTTTAAGTCATAGCACATAAATTTCAAATCGGTTTATTTAGTTTGGAAAAATATGCTCATAAATTTAAAGATTAATAAAAAGTAAAAAATCTGCAATAGTTATGAAACTTTAAAAAGATTTTTAAAAATGCTAGAAATTGTCGAATTTTTATAGAATTGCTTTGCTCCGCAAACTTGAGTAAGCTCTCTTTGAGTAAACTTGATAGGCACAAAAGGAAAAGAATATCATAAAGTCTCATTGAATAAACGTTCTAAGACACTTCGATGAAAACCGACACAATGTCTGTGGAAGTACCAATAATGGAAATATCAAAGTAAAAAATTAAATATCTGTAGAATTTTATTAAAATCGAATTTTAATCCATAATATAAAATACTAAATGAAATATTTGGAAAACCCATATAATGAATATAAACCTTCCCTAAAAAACAATTTATTTTTACCTTTAATACATTATCAAATATTTAACATCAGATATCTACCTAAAAGGTTGCTAATAAAAATTCTAAATAAATACTTACTTTAGGAGTAGGTGCCAGTGTCTGAATGTTATCTAAAGTCTTATAGTATTCCTCAGATTTTGGTGATAGCCAATGGCGAACCTGAAATTTAAATCGTTGGAATCTTATAAAACATCTAAGAGCGTCTTATAGAGAATTACTCTAGTGTCCTCGCATGCATAATTTCTCATATAGTTAACCAAAAAATTAAATTATAAAGTTATCTACGCTTTTAAACGTATATTCAAATATACAACTGTCCCCCTAACAATATTTTGTTTGTATACCAAAATTAGACGCCAATTTACCTTGCGCATTGATAATAATCCATACAAAAACCATACTTTTAACCAGTAGACACCATTTCGCCTCTGGTAAATCCCAAATATCGGTTTTGGATTTGTGTCTAGTATCTTGGCAATCAAGAGTGTGATTGCCGAAACAAGAAAACCACATAGCAAATTAACAGCTTTAACCATTTTTTAGATATGTACAGAAAAAAATTAACGAAGAATGTAGGACAAACTACAAATTTGTCTTCTCTTCATTTGTAATATAAAATTGTACCGCAAACTTAAATAGAATTATTTAGTATACAAGATAGCGTTATCATTTTTAATAAAATTATACAGTGAGGACCTAAAGTCGGTCTCATTCCAGCCTGACAGCCACCCAACCCCTTCCTAATTTTTTTTATTTCTAATAAAAAAATGTCAAATACAAAAACAGAATCGTAGTAAAAATGGTTTTATCGAACCTCTTGAAAGCTTAGTTTTGGTTTATACAGAGTCTCATAATAACGCAGTGACTCACTGTACATTTATTAAATGGGAAAACCCATATGTTACCGCATTTTTCGGTTCTACGTAGAATTATAGGCAGACTTCATGTAGCATAAGTTAATCACTCGATTTCCAAATAAATACCATAGGAAATGAAAATTACAACAAATTAAACTTTTTGCTTGCATTTTTTCGCTATTATCTGTTTCTAAAGATTCTCTAAATAGTCACTTTAGACTTTTTGACAAAGAAATGGTACAAATGGCGAATAACAGTTAAGCGCGAAAACATAAAAAGATCAAAGTGGTAATTTACATTTTCGAAATAATTGGACTTCATGTAGCATGTACTACATGAAATCTACTTAAAATTGTGCAGATACTAAAAAAATTAAATAACGTACTGGGTGCCCTAATTTTGTGAGACATTCTGTATAAATTAAAGTTAAAAGACCTTTATAGAGTTCGTATAAAAACCTACAATTTTTGTGTTTCATATTATTTCCTACAATCGAAAACAAAGTTGGGGACATGGATTTTAGCTCTTCACTGTATGTCTGATAGGTATAAGTGGATCACGCGCAGACTTTACTCGACCAAGACTCAGCAATAATCAACAAGCAATTCTTATCATTTCGCATACGCGTATGACTATTGAGTAATTGTGTGATCAAAAAAAATTATTTAGAATATGCAATAGGAGATACTTGATATCAAAGCAGAATCATCGTAATTTTGATTAAAAAATTTAGGATTTCCTTAGAATAATTATCCATGTAGTTCCTTCAACCCTTCTTAACTTAAAATTAAACACCCCCATTGCAAAAAAACTGTCTTCAGAGTTCGCCCCTTTAAGGTCCTCCAGCCCCTTTAAAAAGCAATTTCTTGAATATGTTTATAAGAATTTTTAAAATTATTTTAGTTTCTAGAATAACATTTCAAAATATTTCGACCTTACTTCCGAAAGTCTTATAGTTAGTTTTACATATTTTATTATTGTCTAACATCCCTCGCCTCGAAAGTTTCTTTTTGCTCACTTTGTCTCATCATTCATGTAATTTACTCGTTTTTTTTTTTCAATATTTCTTTTACCACTTATATTACTGGTCGGCACCAATTAACCTTAAGTATAGTTAAAAAGATTGTAGGTTTTATTCGCAGGAAACCGTATCCGCAACTAAGGATGGTTAGAACCTGGATATCCAAACTATAGTTCATTAAGCGGCCTATTTTATAAATCCCGAATCTGTATAAACATCTTCGAAATTCATGATTTTTTGGTTTTTGAGGTATATTGCGATTTTAAATTATTTCATATCTTCATAGTAACAAACATTTTCATTAAATTTTTTTACACAAACATACAAACACACTTTCTCCCCCTCTCTCTCTCTCTCTCTCTCTTTCTTCCCCTCTCTCTCTTTCTCCCCCTCTCTCTCTCTCTCTCTCTTTTTCTCTATCTCTCTCTCTCTCTCTTGGTCCAGATACCGTGGCTCCCCCTTATTGAGCCTCCCTACGTACCCTTGACCTACATATTCGTACAAGCCTTTCGCATTTAAGGTGAAACTAACCCTCCAAAATATCCTATTTCCTGAGCTTTGCAGCATGAAAAATAATTTAAGTTCTTAAAAAATGTTCTTTTTTAGTGCCTCGAGTCTTTGTTACCTTGAAATAAATGATGTGGGATTTATTAAAATATCGATTTGTGAAAGAATTCAGCTGATTCCATGAAGGTAAGAATATGGAATTTTGTGAAGGGGTTTAGAGAAAAATATGCAATAAAAAAAATTATAATTTAAAACTAATGATTAACGCTATTTTTTAATTACACCTTTGTTAATCTTGTAATTCGAATCTCGTTCATGTTGCTCACAAGTTAAAAATTGTCTTTGGTGCTTAAACAAGACGGAAAATTTAGTAGAAAAATGTATCTACATTTTACCCATTTGAAAGTACCTTATACCTTCAAATATTTTTCGCTTCGCAACTTTTTTTATACAGAACCATTATGTTATTATTGGAAAAAAATGTTCGTATTTTAAGTTGGAATATACAAATTGGTCAAAATATACTAAGATTAAGGATTTTCTGACCCCCCCCCCCCATAGCTCAGTAAACCGATATAAATTCTTTCTTAAGGCTCTTTTTCTACTATAATGTATTTGTTAAAAAAGTAAATTCATAGGTTCCTTGGTTTTACTCATAATAAAGCGAATTGTGTTTTTTTTAATAGGACACACTATAACTTTTTAAGAATATTCGAATATTTTATGCCATAGAAATCCTGCGCATTTGTTTTTGCCAAAGCAAATTTAGAAAATTACATTATTGCCGCGTTTTTGAAAATTTTAGCAGTGAAATATATTTCCCATAAACAAATATTTTCAGTTCAATTTTTCGTCTCTGCTATATATTTTTTCATACTGATCGGGGTTTTCGAGCTGCTTGTAAAAATATTTAACAATGCAAGGATGACCATCGCATGGTAAATTGTGGCAAATAAAGCTTGAGAGAAAAATCTTTAAGTTGTCCTCAATCCCTATAGTTATACCAGAGAATAACTTCATTTTTGATCAAATCAATTGGTAAATATGTAAACTTTCTTACTGTCAATACTGGCCGTCGATATCTAAAAGGGGTCCCGGCCTGGTATATGAAGAAAACTTCAAGACAGATATCTTTCACATTTTAATCGAGATGAGAATTTTAGTGAATTTCTTCGTTTTTCTATATTCAACGATCTTCTAATAGTTCACCAGCTGATGTTCATATATCACTTATGTCTACCTAGTTTCTTATGGGGAACTTAACTATTTATACCCGCAAGTTCCGCCTATGGTATTCTATACAAACGAAAGAGAGACGTATTTAATTGTTTAGAATTTAGACTATGTTTCGCAATCTCCTCTCTGATTTGTTCAAATTCCACATGGTTCACATCACGTGTTGCGGGTTCTGGTTTCGGTGGCCTTGTAACAATGTCAACGCTCGAATTATACCAGTATGATGTAACTGCGATACCAACAGGTGGTGCCCATCTGACCCAGCAACACAGTTAATTCATTTATGTTAGCTAATGATTTTTTTTTCCCTACTAACACCATTATTAGGTACATTGGATGATTGAAGAAAAAAAAAACGTTTTTTTGCCTTTTCATAATAGCAGTTGAATAATAGGTTAATAATGGCACGTATATGATTCATTATTTACCTAGCAGTCTAATTGGCTATATCATCATAATCCCCATTACTATTTTATTTATAATTTCCATGGAAATTAATGTCTATTGAAACGTCACCATCGGCGGTATGAGTGAAGACGCGTTGGGTTTTTGTATTTTTGGATTTAACTTATATGTTTAATCTCTGTACAATACTGTGTGGTAACTTTAACTGAAATAAATTCGGTACCTACATGGCATTTGATTTTTAGCAAAATTGCTTAAACACGTCAATTTTCAATTTAGCAGATACACTTTTTGGGAGTATCCTGATGCTACAAATTTCAACCCATTAACTAGAGTGACAATTACCCTTAAAAGATTAAACGAAAAGGGGGTTCAAGTGATATATCGTTTTAAAGATCTTTTCAACCTGACTTTATTTGACATATTACTTTTCATCATAGAGCAAAATAATATAAAAAATAAGTTGCTTTCATACTTAAATGTTGTTTATTTACTTCTAATTTTTTTCAGGAAATATTTCTGCAATTCCACAATAATCTAAGTATTTCTTCAATACAAAATTTAGTTCATTTCGTTTAACACAGAAATGAAACACTTCACGTATAGTTATAAAATGGCGATGATGCCTCACTTAACAGAATTTCATAAAATCGAAGTTTTAATATTGATTGGAAACGACGACAGAGTACGAACACAAAATGAGATTGTTCAGTTATTTCGACAAAAGTGTCCTGATTGCCACCCATTAATCAAAGAACCATAAATAAAATAGAAAAAAAATTTAAAGACCATGGTCATGTGAGAGATATTCCCAGGAGCAGGCCGCAAAAATTGATGGCGATACAAAAATTTACTCGCTTTTGGCATTAAAACAATACCCGATTACACCAGCCCAGCAGATAGCTCATCAAAATTTAGTCAGTAATATATTCGTTTAAAAATTAATGAAAAATGCAAATATTCGACGTTATAAAATGCAAATACATCAAGAATTGCTTAAGGATGGAAATTGACGAACTGAATTTTGCAAAAGAATTATGAATGTTGTTCAGCAATTAGAAATATTTATGGAATGGATTTTGTTTACTAATGCAGGATCTTTTACTTTAAATAAACATGTTAATAAACAAAATTTTCCATATTGGTATGCAGTGAATCTTAACTAGATGAGAGATCGCACGTCGTACCCTGCAAGAACAAATATTGATTCGGTTCCCTATGATACCCACCCATATCATAGGGAACCGAGTATTAAGACCAATATTTTTCGATGAAAATTTAAATAGTCAACCATATTTAGAATTTTTTAAGACAAGTCAGTTCCTGCATTATCTAATTTGTTTCCTAGTGAAGCAAATCCAGGCATGCCGAACGAAGGCATTTAGTTACAGGATGGAACACCACCACATTTTACTCGAAATGTTTGCTATGCATAAATGAAATTTTTCCAAATTGATGGATAAAAAGAAGAGACTCAATAGAATGGCCGCCGAGATCTCCCGATCTCACTCTTCTTGATTTCTTTTATGGGGACTCCTGAAATCGAAGGTTTACAATGCGACACCATATGTTATCGATAACGAATGAACAAATCACTCCAAATTCTTTAGAAATTGTGAGAGATGAGTTTTAGCATCGTTAAGGGCCGTGCCAAGAACCCAACTGTGAACATTTCAAACAATTACTAAGTTAAAGGAAATAATAATTTTATTGTTTAAAATTTTGTTTATTTTTAGTATTATTTTGCTCTATGATGAAAAATAATATCTCAAATAAAGTTAGGTTGAAAAAATCTTTAAAATGATGTATCACTTGAACTCCCTTTCCACTTAAACATTTAAGGGCAACTGTCACCTTAGCGCAGGGGTTGATATTTGAAGCATTAAAAGATTACTAAAAACTGTACTGGGTGAAATAAAAATGAATGTGTTTAAGGAATTTTGCTAAAAATCAAATGTCACGTGTATACCGAATTTATTTCAGTTCAATTTACCACAGTGTATAAATAATGCATTAAAAATGCGTTTTTTTTTAATTTTATAGAATGTAGTTAAATGGGAGGTGAGAAAAGATGATACACCATGGTTGCGAAATATTTTTAAGAAGTAACAAAAAAATTGTAATGATTAATCACTTAGTCTACATGTCTTCCACTACTTCTCAACCATATCTTATAATTCAAAACTTTGTGTAATTGCATAATTTACTATTATTAACACTTCCACTTGCGAGTCGAGCAATATATTTAAGGCCGAATTAAATTACCAATTTACGTATTCACACAATCTACAGGCGCGTCGCGCGAAAATTTATAGCTTGCAAAGCCATTTTTCACTTTTTTCACTTGTTTGTGATTTATGCTTCATCTCAACCAACGTGGCTTTAACGTTGAAGCGTCTTGCGGCATCCATCTTCCATAGTCTTGTGATTTCCAACTTTCTTCGTAGTGCCTCTCCTTTCAGGATTGACTAGCATTGGCTCGACATTTTTTTAATTCGGAATTCAGGAAAACATTCTCATTTCTTGGAATTCCAAGATCATTGTTCATAATGGGGTATCGTTATCGACATCGTAAGACCCCATTTTACCGTTAAATATATTATCGATATATGTCAAAAAATATGTAAAGAAATAAATTTTTGCCCGAAATCAGTTCTCCTGCATATTTTTTTAAATCGACCTTAAATTGCTTTTTTGAGACTATATTCAAATACCCCGAAAATGATGCTATAAAACACAAATTTTACTTTTGATGAATATACTAGCCAAAAACAATTTGAAGTAGTTGATTTAGACATGATATATGCTAATTTCGTAGAAATACTTGCATAAACTTATAAAATTAAACTAAAAAAAATTAAAAACTTTCTCGGATTTTGTTCATCGAAATTTACATTGCTACCACTATTAGCATCAACCTATGACGTAAGGTTACTGTTAATTGGTGCGTTGCAAATACACATCCTTTTCTGGTGCACGATCTTAACTGAAGACAGAAGAATAACGTATGTGTAGCTGCGTCCAGAACCTACCTCACGACTTAGAATATCACCATCGATGAAATAGTTTGTCCTCGTCCATGAAAGTCCATAGAATAAACACAGATGGCAATATATATATATATGATGCGGGGCAAGTGGCGGTGAGTACGATTTGATGACATGGACACAGTGGTGGTAAATTACAATTTTAGCAATAAAAGCGACAAATTTTCTTTTGTGGAATACCTCATATTTTCGTCAAAAATACAGGCCTTTTCCCAAACTGTAAAATATACAAAATTGCCTTTCAGTATTTGAAAGCATATTTGAATTAATTTGAATTAAAAAAAAACTTTTAACCGATTATCTGTTTATGGATTAAAAATCATGACAATATATGTATGTATAACCCTGACGATACATAATCACAAATATCGATTAAATAATCTTCTGCTTTTGACATTGAAATTTTCATCTACAATATGTTGATACAATCGGATTTTACTGCAGATTACATCAATGGTATTTCATGGCTGGTACTTCGAGTTCATTTCATTTTTATTTTTTATTTCCGAGTAATTTAAATTAGCAAATTACATGGTTGAACATGTGCTTTTGTAGTAAAGTTAGAGTAAAGATAATAAAGTGGTGACGTTCCTATCTTCCGAATAAAGTTTGAAAAGTCACCGTACAATATCACCACTTACAGGTGAATTTTATGTCTTATAATAAAAAATTTACTCAATGGAGTAACTTGATTCTGATCGGCTACTGACTGTTTGATTTTCTTATTCTTCTCGTTCGGTTTTTGCCTCTTATAAGAATTGTTCAGCGTGATCTTTGAGATTGACGAAATAGTCCGTTTCTAATGCTACCAACTTTTTTTGATAGCACAACGTCCTCTTTAACACCTACCGAATATAAATGAATAATAATGTAGTAAACCAAGCAACGAGATACTCGGAGGAGATATGCCTCTGAGGAAACCGGTCATCTGTTTGATGTATCATCGACTAATCTACTCTTCGTAAATAATCTTGTGACTATGAGGAAGTTATTCTTCTACCTTTTTTTTAGAAGAGGTTCCTGCTCGTTGCTCGTTTGCAACCAACTGTTTAGTTCCACTTTTCCACTTTGCTGCTATCAAAAAGTCTCATCGTCATGGAAAAGTTCCTCAAACTTTTTTTTCCATATTCGATACCCAGCTCGAAATCCCCCTAGCTCCTACGCCTATGTTCACTCAGCATTACAGGCATTCCATCGTATTTAATCATACTTATCCATCCTAACCTCAGTCAGCAGACTCGGTGCCTCATGTTTTCTGTCAAAGCCGGCAGTTCTGTTGCGGATCGGTACTGCCGTTAGTCGATATCGTTTCAATTTCAGTCATGTGCCATAAGACCCCTTCGGATTAATAAAATATACTATTTTTTGATCAGTACTTGCATTGATGTACCGGAATCTTATTGCTTCCAGCCGACTGTTTGAAAACTCGATAAAAGTTTTGAATAAGTAGCCGAAGGCGCATTTCGAATTTTCCGACGAAGTTTCTTGGGGTGTACTACCTAGTCTTAACAAGGACTGCACCTGTTAACGTCCTGAAAGTTATCCGGTGGGTAAGGAAATCTATCTAACATCATTTAATAGTACCAGTGTTATGAGGTTTTATTAACTTAGATTATTGTTATACCTGCTTAAAGTTGAAATTTTTGATAGGGGGAATTAACTATGAGGGCTGATGAGTCGTTCAGGTTTAGAATATTCGTTACTTAAATTTTTATTAGGTATTCCATATGTGTGCTCGTAAGTAACCAAAGTAAACCACCCCCACGACTAATTTTTCTATTGATTAGAACGTTAAAAATAGACTGATGGTTTCATACTTTCGCTGAATTTTGCAACTGCTTTTATTAAACAATTTTAGGAATTGGAATGCCCGGAAATTTTCGTATTGTCAAATCACATGAATAGTATTTTGCAGTTAGATGATTCAATTATTATCTAAATAAATGGACTAATAGAGATACATTAAAAACAAATGTTCTATTCCTCCACTTCATTCATCAATTGAAGGGCCTAATAACCCGATAAGGCACGCGAACACATACACAAATACACACATACATAAATTCGTATTATCGATATTATTTAATTTGATTTTTATAGTTATTTTAAATAAAATTACTATAAAAATGTAAATAAAAACGTGATGTGTTGTGAAGAAAGTGGCGTATCGCCCTACCGATCACGCATAATTAATTCACATATAAATAATTTTTGTCTTACTTGTAGCGTGGCTTATCGTTATGATATTATTACCAATAATCCCTTGAATCGATTTTCAATTATAACCAAGTAAATGCAAGGAAAAGTACAATACGTATAATATAACTGGAAATCTGCCTTGATTCCTACTCACTCGTACCCAAAGATTAAATATTGGTATTTCAGCAAATAAATAGGTAAGTTTTTTACCAATTTATGCTGTGTGTTTACACAGGCTCACATTTAAACACTAAATCTTATTTTTGTTTATTTTCTTTAATTATCGCCTTTATTTTGATATTTTGAAATCGCTAAAATAACTGCGAAGCAGATTTACGTGCGAATCTCCATTTTGTAATTTTATTGCACAAACATGACGGGAAACTTTCTTTCAAAGTTTTAAATTAACTTGGACAAATAAACGGTAAGATGACGAATGTTTTTTTATTTATTTTGTTTAGTTTAGGCATCTCTCCATTATATGAAGGATTATATAAATTTACTACTCACCATTGGGATTTCGAAAACCGTAAGCGGTGCTTAAAATCGGAGCAGACTTGAATGTTCTTATGGCGAAAAATATTACGTTTTAAATTACAAGAAACTGTGATCAATTCCGAAAATAATCGAACAGATTTGTTCAAATCATTTTTATTGTATTGTGCTTGAAAAGATGATTATAATTAAATGTCACTTCTCCATTGGTATTGTACATTATTTAACAAGGCAAAGTTGCCGAATTTTTTGTGAGACGTTTCGAATTTTAGGGGCCACCATCAACTTCATTTTTATAAGTACGGACGTGTCTATTTTTCTACATTTATTGAAAGCACTTGATTTCCAATTAAAACTCTGTCACACTGTATGGTAAGCACATGCTTCTTTGCTAAATGGAAATTTCATTAAAAAAATATTTAATACATTGGAAAAATACTAAATACGGGTTGCCACATAGCTTTAAATGAACCTTTTAATATTCATTTAATGAAAAATTCAACGAAAGAGCAACAATAATTGTAAAAAGCACAGGTTTAATATTCCATTTTTGGAAAATTGCGATCGTCTGCCCAAATCATTTTACAAAGAAAATCATCCCGGATATTGATATATAGGGTGTTTCAGAATTATGGTGACAACTCGACAGAAATAACAGATTATCGAAAATTAAATATAGTTTACTATATAAAAGATTGTCAAAACTTTTTTAAATTTAGATTTATCGGTAAAAAAGTTCAAGAATATTAAAGATGAAAATATGTAATGATACACGTATAACTAGCGCCCTCTATTATGTACAAAATTTTAATTATGCCCATCAAATTTATCGGATTACAACACAAATATACACAATTTTCATTTCAACAGTCCCAGTAATTTTAAAATAAACTAAAAAAAAGAAAAAAAGTAGAATTTTAACACCCTGTATCTCAGAAATGACGGGTCTTAAGACAATCTTTTATTAAATACACTATATTTATTATTCTATTATCCTGTTACCTCTATCGATTTGTCACCATAATTCTGAAACACCCTGTATATGTTATAGTATCCAACGGCACTAAAGTAACGGGCATTTAGAATCTCCAGGCTAGTGCTCCAAGAACTGAAATATTTAAATTTGATTATTTAAAAAATAATAATACTTTTTAAACTTCAAAACGTAATTTTGTCGTGCATAGAAATGCGCAGCGCAAATTTGCTCCAATTTAAGCGACTTCGTATCTCTTATTCTTTTCTAGATCCCGATGGAAGCAGCAAATTTTAATAACTTTAATTTCTTAAAGTAATATGCATATAAACAAGTTTCTGTTTCTGGAACCCGACTGTAATGGAACTTAACGAAAGAAAAAACTCTGGAACACTTTTGGTAGCTCTTCATTGTACTGATTTTGACATTTACACCTTAATCGCTTAGAAATTTAAAGAATGAATAATTTTTTACATCAAAGTAGCTATTCAAAAGAGGATGCTGAGAGATTATTTTAGTCCTGTATTGACACTATGTATCTCCTCTGTGTCTCACTGTCTGACTATTTGTTTTTTCCTTCGGGGTATCTTCAGTACCAGTGTGTGGGAGTCGGTGTTCATAGGCGTACCCCGGGTTTTGGCAATTCACAGGGTAATCCATAGTTGGTAACTTTCTAAGTCTTTAAACCGTGGCGTTTTAAAAGAATGGCAAAATGAGAATTGAAGGGGAAAGCAGTGAAAGGTTCTTTATGTAAGGGAACCCTTATAGGAAAATAATGGGTTCCCAGCATGTGGTCATCCCAGGGCAATCTACTAAGATAGCGTATTGCATAGGCGTAGCCTAAGGGTACGTTACATAACCATGGGCATCGCGATAACCATGGCATACACGAGGTCGGTTAAATTGGGGAAATGCTGCGCAATTTGATGTTAAAAAATATTCCGTTTTAAAATTTAAAGAATTCCGAGAACCGTCGGAAATATTTAGATCAAACTGAAATTTTGGAAAAACGTTTTATTTTTTTCTCAACTGATTTAGGTGAAGTAATTCAAAATTTTTAACACTTCATTGCAAATTTTGTTCTTCCACGCTGTGACGACATGTGAAATCTAACATTTTGATTTTCCACAACCATTTTCACCTTCATTTCTTCTTATGGATGCCATCTTGGATTTTCAAACCTTTGAATTCACTTTTTTTATAGATTGATGAAAATATCAAAAACTCTTTTTTTGCAAAAGAATGCCTTGGAACTAACAAAACATGAAACAAGTATATAAAGAAAATTATAAGAGGTGCTCAAACGATTCATCCTCTATTTTCAAACACAGCTCAACGCGTCTTCTTAAATTCTGCATTGATTTTACATCGCCCCTTCTTATTTTGGTTCTTAAAGTTGTGATGGCCTTCTTTCGCAGCTTGTTAATATCGGCGTAGGTACAGGTTTATAAGTGACGTTTTTCAGAGTTTATCAAAAATAATAATCTAACAGGAAAAGACCTGATAAACGTCCCGGCCAACGTATGTCTCCATTGTTTAAAATGACTACCGGGCCATTTTGTTGGATTCAAAAGTTATTCGAATGGTTGCAGAAATTGTTGTTATCTCTGTAATCTGTAAGATTAATTCTTAAAAAGTGCATGTACGGTCAAGTTCTCTCCCTAAATGTATTGTTTAATTATCATTTCGCGAAATAGATCAACCCAAATGCTTAAGCCGACAGGTGCTCATTTGTGGTCGACGTCTTTGGTGTTTGTATACATTTTGAGTACACTGATCATGTTCATTGTGACGATTCAACATGCCTTAGTTTGTAAATTTGCGTTCATTTGTGAGATCACGTTGGAAATAACTTGGCGTTTTTGTTCTAACAGTGTCCTAAAATTTCCAGAAAACGTTATCCTCCGTTCATGTCGCTTGCATGCAAGAGTTGTGTGATGTGAATTTTAAAGGGACGATATTTATTCAAGTATTTCAAGTGCTTCCGCACTGCCTGATGAGATGCGTTAATTTCCTCTCTTATAACCCATGTCGAAGTCGAAGAATTATTTTGCATGTAATGGAAAATTTATTTCATTGCCATTTATTATTATTAATATTATTATTGAGGTTTTCACATTTTACTCACCGCCTGTAAAATTTCCCTTTCATTCCGATTTGGTCCGTGAAAACATCTTTTAGGCTTGGAATATGCGTTAGACGCGGATAAATTTCTATGAGGAAGTCAAAACAATATTTGAGCCTGTTCTTGCCTTTCTGAACTCCGAAGTAACCTGAACATTGCGTCACGAAGCATGATAAATTTCTAACATACTTCGTTTTTTATCGCTTGTAAAAAGCATTTATTAAAATAAATGCGTACTCTTTTTGGTAATTGTAAGTAGCTTTAAGGGAAAGTCAGTCGAACTGACAAAAATTGCTATATTAAGCAAAATTATGGCGAATTTCAAACAGGTATCGTCCCATTCTAAAAAACGAGAAGTTGCAATGATGAAACATTAGTCTGGGTAGATAGATTAAATTCAATGAGTGAATACAGTATTTGAACAATAATTCTACTATTTCAGATCGAACCATGGCACCACAACCTGATGCCAATTTGATTGCGGATTTACCTCCTGGTCCATTGGACCATTACAGAAAACAAGCCAAATTCGACTGGAAAAATATGAAATTGTTTTTCGAAGATCCAGAATTACTTAAAATTAAGGTAGTGACAGGTACCTAAATGCTTTCCTAATTTAAAATTTTAAGTCCTATAAGTCCTGGTAACTAATATAAATATGGGAAGCAATTTACTGAATCTATACGGAGCAAATTTACCCGGAATTGCAAAAGTGGATATGTGTTAATGCCGCATTTGTCTTAAGACCTCTCTTTATTTCCTGTACCCAATTCACACCTCCTACTACCTGTCATACATATATTTTGGATATGTCATTTTCGCAGATGCAAGTTTGGAATACATTAGAGAAAGATCCCGCATTCCAACGACCAAAAAAGGTACCTGATAATGATGAAATGAAGAGGATTACGGCCATTCAACTTCATAAATATTGTCAATATAATTTTCTACATCCGGACACCGCTAAATTACCTTACAAAAGAAAGGTATGTACCTTCTTTTATTGTATGACCGGATGTCGGGTGTTTTAGGCCAATGATTTACTTAATTTAAGACCAACGTATTAATCTTTGTAGACTAGATTTATGATGACTGTAAATGAAGCACTCGCCGTTGCATTTCCAGATGTCTCGGTAAAACATGCCATTGGAATTGCGCTTTTTAAAAACACTTTAACAACATTGGGCACTGAAAGGCATCATCATATCCTAGATGCCGCATGGAATAATAAAGTGAGTACCGAGTTTAAGTACTAAAACGTGACAAATATTGTTTGAGTACGAATAGTTCCAAACGGAAAAGAGCATTTTCTCCTACGAGCGTACGATAACGTGGCTTTACCTCCCGCATTTGTGAAATGAAAATAGCACTCCACTCCACTTCTGGGATCATTTTTTTAATCTTACATCTTCATGTAAAGATTTTGCCTCATCCTAATATTCAAATGAACTTATCTGAAGGCAATAAAGTAAACACACAAGTGTTCGTACGAAAAAATGTTATATCCAACACGTGCCAAAGTGTCTTTACTACCATACTCGATTGCTAACTGAGCCTTGGTTTGCTTCGCTCCGCCATCTGCAATCAATGTGCAGCAAAGTATCACTTTCGGCACTCGTTAGCTAAGTGACTATTCTTTTAGTCATCAATACAATGTGCGTTACGGTTAATTAATGACAAAAGCAAGTAGGTACTCAAATAATTGTATATATGACATATCTGCTACTTAAACTGCCGCAAAACATTTTGTGAAATACATAATTTTGTTTAATATTACTTAGGTTTTGGCTTGTCTAGCATTAACTGAGATTTCCCATGGCAGTAACACAAAACAGATGAGAACATCAGCCACTTACGATCCAGAAACTCAAGAATTTGTCATCAATACCCCAGATTTTGAGGCTGCGAAATGTTGGGTGGGGAATTTAGGTACCTATGTACTAATTATCTACCTACGTAACACGCAACATAAATACTCCCATGTTTCAGGCAAAACTTGCACCTTAGCATTACTTTTTGCCCAATTGTACACAAAAGGCCAGTGTCACGGTTTGCATGCCTTCGTAGTTCCAATCCGCGATCCCAATACATTGTTGCCCTATTCCGGTCTGATAGTTGGCGATATGGGTGAAAAAATTGGTTTGCATGGAATCGACAATGGGTAAACAGCAATCGTTACATTGCACCATTTACGTGTAATAAACCGCTTGTCTTTCAGCTTTATTATGTTCCAAAATTACCGAATTCCCAGAGAGAATCTGCTAAATAGAACTGCAGACGTCTCCCCAGAAGGCGATTACGAAAGCAGTTTTTCAGATCCTGGGAGGATATTGAGGGCAGCTTTGGAGAATTTGTCTGCAGGGAGAGTGGGGATTATGCAAGAGAGTTCAAACAATATTATTTGCGCTGTGACTATAGCTCTCAGGTATGCGGCCATTAGAAAACAGTTTGGGCCTAATGGTGAAGGGGATGGTACGAAGAACGAGTGGCCATTAATTGAATACCAGTTACATGTAAGTGGGAATAAATAGAAACCGCCGAAATAAGATGATAATTTGCCTAAAGTGGCCCGAAGGATCACCTGTAATTATGATGTTATGAAAAGTGGATTTTTCTTTCTAGAATTTAACGATTTCCTTATGAATTTTATTATATATAAGTAATTTTTTAAATAGAGATGGAGATTGTTTCCTTACATGGCAGTAGCAGTAATTCTTCGAACATTTGTTTTAAGCTTTTCGGACACCTACCTCTCGGCCGTAGAACTATCTACTACATCCAAAGAAATAAAAGATTTGGTAAGCATATAAAATGGACAGTAAAAATTCTTAGCACTTACCTATTGTAGTTCAATGTCTGGCCAATAGAGCCATAATTTAACCTGAACTAATCACTCAGATTGACTATATTAAGTTTATCAATTTTTTTTCATTTTTAACAACCATCAACTAAAAATGAATGTCAATTTAGTTCATCTACCATAATGCATTTCCTCCTCTACTTACATTTGATTTTTTTTTTCAGAGCGCAATGGTCTCCGAAATTCATGCTGTGGTCTCAAGTGCAAAATCATTAGTCACATGGTCTTGCAGAGATGCAGTACAAGAATGCAGGGAAGCCTGTGGTGGTCATGGTTTCTTAAAATCTGCTCGATTGGGTGATATAAAGACCACCATAGATCCTTGCGTGACCTATGAAGGGGATAACAACGTCCTGCTGCAACAAACCAGCAATTGGCTTCTAAGACAGTGGCAATCATTGTGCCATGGCAATAATTTAGCTACTCCTTTGAAAAGCTGCGAATTTTTTAGAAGGCATCAGGAAATTGCGGTTTATAAATTTAGGTGTGGATCTCCTCAAGAGTTGCTGGAGAGGAATTGTGAGTGTTAAGAAAGAAGTTTTGAAAGCAAGAAGATATGGGTGATTTCTAGTTATTGCTGAAAGTTATCAATGGCTTATACTATACTTGGTGAAAGAGGCAGATAAAAAGCAGAAAAAAATAGCAAAGAGAAACAATCAGTTTGTGGCAAAAACAGAAATTCAAGTGTATTGCGCTGCAATATTGTCGAAGGCATTTATAGAATATTATGCCTTGGAAACGTTTTGGAAACAAATTCCCACTGCTCATGAGAGCCTCAAAGAAACCCTATGGCGCTTGGGGGCATTATATGGTTTATGGAATTTGGATAAGCATCTGGTTTATTTTTATCAGGTAAATAAGACATTTGCTTTGCACAGTATTTTTAAGAACCTGACTTAAAAAAAATTTAGGGAGGTTTCACCACTGATTCCAAGTTTTCCTCCATGGTCAAAGATTGTATACTCCATCTATGTGACTCATTAAAACCCGACTTCATGAGCATTGTGGATGGAATGGCACCTCCAGATTATGTCGTGAATTCTGTTTTAGGAAAATCTGATGGAAAAGTATAGGCTGCAGTATTAATTAATTTTATCGGCTTGTATTTTCATGTATATTTTTAGCTGTATGAAAATTTGCAAACTGAATTATTCCATAATCCAGGAGCGATGTCTAGACCTGATTGGTGGCACGAAATTAGGTTTAAAGATGCTCCTGATTTTGTCAAGCTTCCAAGCAAAATTTAATACGGTTTATGGATTTCTTATTGCGTTGTAAGCTACCTTAAGAACCAATGAAGAAACTTCCAAGATTTTTTTTGCATTAGTTTGTATACATATAAAAAGTGTTTCATGTATTTTTGTAAAATAATTAATCTATGGGTAAAAAAGAGGATTTATGACCTCTTTAATATCTTCTCCTAAAACTCTACTTACAGTTACTATGAAGATTTTTAGAAAAAAATGGAGGATATCTCATATTCAATATTTAAATCACAGATCGAATTTAAAATTAAGGCATTCAACCGGGCTTTAAATACAGAAGAATGTATTATTTTAATACTAAATGCGTTTCATTACTACTGTCTATTTGCTGACGATTTTCGCAATTTTTTTTGTCGAGTGTCTTGCAATACGTTCATAAATAAAGACGAGAAGTTTTTATTTTTCAACCCCTGAAGTGGTAAGAAATTTACTTTATAAGCTGCTAGTGAATGGCAGCTTTCCGTTCAAAAAGTTCAACCAATTCTGATGTAGTATCGACAAATGTTTCTTATATGCAATATGAGATGTCAGAAAACGTCGTTGACTACAACGTAGATAAAATTGTATCAAATTCTATTTAGATATGCTTGCAAAAAATGGAAATGAACGCGTTTCAAGCAATTTAAAAAAAATCTGAACGTGTTGAAACGCTACTGAAGGTTTCAATTTGTAGATCATTGACATCTATTTAAATATTTCACTACCAAATACTAAACTGAATACTGTCACTGCAAACTTTAATTTGAAAAATACAAAATTAAAGAATCAAGGAAATAGATCATCTGAATTTTGAAGAAATCGTGGTTCTCTTAGGTTTTATATTCATCTATATACATATAATATATACACATAAAGTGCCTTCCCAAAGCTATACGACCTCAACAGTAGTATTGACGACCAAGAGGTACCAAGTCCAAGATTTTTAATTGTAATTTAGGAAATAAAATTCATTGTTTTTGCGTTTTAAGCGTCAATTATATACGACTTTCGTTTCAGTCGGAGTTTTTTTTTGTTAATTTTGGTTCTTCCAGAGTCAACTCTAGTGATTTCCAAGATGTTTTTAAAAGTGTAAAGTACATTAAAAACAAATGTGCTAAGGAAAATTACGAATTCTGGACAATTTGGTGGTAAAAGCGTTTTCTCTGCACGTTAATGACATGATTCTTATGACTATTATTCTTAAGAAAATGAAATTTATTAGATTATATATAAAATGTTAAGGTTAAGAGTGATTTCATCTTTATTATATAAATAAATAAATTATATATAGTATTTTCCAAATCAATAAAGCGGGTACGACGACATTATCAAGTTAATTATGTAATCGGTTACTTAATGAGTAAATTACTTAAATTAACTCATACCAATTGTTTTTAAGAAGGCAAAATATTGCAAACGAAAACCTTTTTTTATCTCATAATGTGGAAAATATGTAATTCTTGTCCTCAAACTCCACGTTATTTTTCCTCACCTTTAGGTAAATGAAATCACCAAAATATGCATTAACTCCTGTACTTTCTCTCGCATCGTACTTAAATCACAGTTCAACTTATACCTAATACAACATTACAAATATCAATCAAACTGTCCAATTAAAACGTTCGAGAGCTCCTTACAGGCGTTTCGACGCTAATTGGAAACCTAACTAATGGTGGACATATACACTAAAATAAGGAATAAAGAATATTACAATAGTGTTTCATAATAAAAATGTATAAGAAGGCGTTTAAAGCTTTGATAAACGCAAAGGTTTTAAAGATTCTTACACAGAAATATTACAAAGTATTTATTATTACAAGAACATTATTATAACAATTAATTGAATCTTTTAAATGTCAAGAATTTTATGAACTTGTCAAAGTGTTTCGATATGTCGGAATTAAGATTTCCAACGTGATTTCCGTGGTAAAAAGTTAGTTTATATATCAATTCATATGGGCTAAGACAGTTGCCAACTTTTGTCTTTAAGTGATATTACATGTTATTCTTATTAAAATATGCACAATTATACATTTTACACTTCGGTTATTTCACGCGGTGTATCATATAAACATCTCCAATTTCACCTACTATATATCCATAACTTCTCGTAATCCACCTAAAAATCCACTATAAAATAATAAAATATTTTAATTTATATTATCTCATACTCATTCCAAATATTTTCTTTAACTTTTATTCGATTGGCTTTACATAAAATAATATTACTTATTATTCTGCTTTCTAAACGCTCCGAATAGCGTTATACCTAAGGCTTTATTTTTATGGCTAAAGTCTTATCCATATTCTTGTGTATAAACCCACCATCATTGGCAACTTGAAAAGGTTTTAGAACAAATCTAAATGCTTTTAACTCCTACTATAAGCTTCAATTCTTAAGGAAAAGTTTCGCTAGAGTAAAAAATAAATAAATATACAACGGAATCATTCTTAATATCTCATCCGAATGTTCAAAGTTGTTATTCCTTAGAATACTATGTCTACATTAAACTGAATCATCTTCATACTAAAAATATATGATAATGATTATTATTGATAGATCAAAAATATGACAAAAACTTACCAAATAAATTTCAAACAAATTCTTCGAATCCCTGATAAATTTCTTCGACTCTAGAGCACCGTCATAAGTCAATACCCAGGCCTCGTTGCAATGGAACTTAGGCGGTTCCAGCTTAGGAATATTAAGAGGTTCCTTATCATGTAAACATAAGCTGTTGAAACAGCCTTCCATGGACAGTTTGAAAGGAAGCTCTCCTGTAAATAGTTTCTTGACTTTCTGCGAATCGACAACCTCAAAATCATCAGTGCTAATGTTCCACGTGAAGAGAAAGTAACTCCAGTACTTTTGAAGTGTGGGGTGAGGCTCAGAAGGATTGATAGCAGCTATTTTGATCACGACTTGCCCTAGGATTTCTCCATTCAAAGGACACACCTGTAAGACACCGTGAGTAAGTGAAAATAAGTATCGGTAATGAAAACAAAATCACTAACGCATAAAATTCTAACGTCGTAATCCTGGCAGTGCATAAATTGTAGATTGGCATCAAAGCACAAGGCCTGGGCTCGTCTTTGAACGAATTGCTCGCAGTCCATCGATCTCTGGCTCACTATAATTTGTCTGTCAGTCTCGTGGTTGGCTTTGCATTCAGGGACAATGTCCAGGTGTTGATCAGTCAAACTTTGTACAAGCAAAGGAACCTCAATTGGATTGTTGCAGTCATCTGAAATGGTTGGAAACTCTGTTCAATGGAAGCACTTACTGAATGAATGTTAAACCGAAAAAACGAAATCAAATAAAACAAACTACACTGTACTCTACTAGAATGTTATAAGGAATTGAAAGTGGTTAAGAATTTAGCTAACCAAGAAACATAAAAACTAGCGGAAATGGTCTAAAAATGTATAATATTTTTGGGAATGACTTAATCACTTTAGTCTCACTTTAGGAGGAAATAGAATTGGTAGTTTAATCTTCAAAGTGAAAAAAATTCTTACCTCTACTTTGCCCAGACAACAACGAACTATTCTCAAAGTCCCCATTGGAATACCGCCGCACAACTTTCTTGAACCATTTTCCCGTCTCCAGATTGGGGTCGACTATAAGTAATCCACTCTGGTTAAAACGATTGTCATTATGGTGACAATAAGTAGGAAAGTTCATCGACGCTTTCAGCACCAGACGACTCTCCGAATCTGAACAATCCCCGTCCAAGCTGGGAGAGTATACGTTCACTTTTCGTGCTAAATCTCTAGGACTGATAGGGGATTTGGAATGGTAAGGCGAATTACGGACGGATGTGCAGTAAATGTGACAAGCGCCACTAGGGGAAAATTGCCCACTTCGTGAGCTAGGGCTTTGCATGGGAGATCTCCAACCAGGAGAGCGCGGACTTAGAAAAAGGGAATTAAATTCCGGTGAGCGAATACTGCGACTTTGGGTCCGATATAAGTATCTCCGCTCGCGACGCAAGATATGTAATGGCACTATATTTTCGCTATTATCTTCCGAAAACTCATATTTTTTATCAGCTAAGCGTTTCTTTCTAAACAGACTTATTTTCTCATATTTTTCATTCTCTTCGGTGAATTCATACGCTTTCTCGGCAACGTTTTTATCAACCACTTTATTTTTTTCCGGAGGTTTCTGATTTGACGCGTGAGGAACCGAAAACACGTAATCCCTAATACCATTCTGTAATCGTTTTATCCGCGGATCGAAAATATTTTTAACTAGCGTGTTATGGTAGCTTTTAGCTGTAACGTTTAAAGGTTCACAACTGATATTCAGCTCGTGAAACGGCTTATTACCTTCAGAAGAATCTAAATCATACTCACTAAAGTCCTCTAATATGGCATCAACCACGCTATTAGCTCCGAAATAGTCACTGGTCGATTCCGACACGTCACTAAACATATCGTTGGAAACGGGATTAGGAGCACTTGGACTGGCGCTTCCGCCAAGCCAATCGTTCATAGGAGGATTCGTTGTAGAAATGTTCAAAATATGAATATGATAACCCGTGTTGATAACCAAATGATCAGGAAAACTGAGGGAGATCTTAGGATCGAAAATAGGAGCTGGTTGGCTAGTTGCAAACATATAGTGAACTATAAAACCGTGCTTGGCACACCAACCGCGGTGATCAGATTCTGAAAGTAAAAAAAATCTTTAAAACAAAAATAGGAAAGGGATATTATAAGTACCTCCGCTTGAGGGTAACGAGTCGAAGCAATGCATACAACCAGTTGGCGAAGGCAATGTTAATATGCTTATGTGAAACAGATCTGGGGTGTTTGTTCTGAAAAAATAACAATAACAGAGTTTTAAACAAGGTAAACTTAAATGTGTCAAAATAATTTAACAAATACAAGGTTTTTCTAAATTAAGGTCTATACAATGATGAAGTATGAAGATGTATGACGATCAAGAAGAAAGCCGTAGTGTAGACTTAAATTCTAACCCAGGAAAGGTAATAATCACTTCGTAACCATAATTACTATGAACTAAGAATTGCAAGTCTAAAATGACACATTACAGTTAACAAGACAGCTATTAAAATGTATGGACAAACCACTTTATTAATAGAGCTGTTACCATTATGAATTTTTGTTCTAGGTTATATAAAAAAAGAGCTATAAAAATATTAGTTAGTGATCAAATTATTCTAACATAAATTCAACAATAGAATGTTTGTCATGTTCTTTCACGAGTATCAATCTATCGCCCTGTCCTTATTCTCAGGAGTACATGTGAGAACTCTCTGGAAATTATCGAATTGATGGGTATGAAATAAATCTCAATCTTTACTACTTCTGACCAGTAAAAAGTTACTTCATATGTGTGAATTTGATTAACAAGTTAATCTCGAAGTCCGTTTTATAGCTTTTTACTATAAATTAAGTATCAGAAACCATCCAGAATGAAAGTACTGGAAAATTAATAGAAATTTAAATTGCGCGAATTTAAAAAAATTGATTTCACCAATAATTCTCTGAGAGTGTTTGTATGAATCAATGAAAATAAACTTCCTCTCTTTAGCTCATGTTAAATGCATTTAACAATTTTTTAAGCATAATAACTATAAAATGTCTTTGCCTAGTACTCTACCTTTTAAATTATATTTTCTAGATCACTTTGAACTTCTGTTATATAATCATCATATCTCGAGGGACAGATTGTACTTTCTTTGACCCTTCCTATTGTCACATAGTATATATAAGGCCCTGTAATAGTGCGTCAGAGCTTCTCAAATCCTGTACCAATGTGAACAGTTTGTATTTTCTGTAGGATTACATAGCACATAAAGGCGTATTTACATAAATTATTTTTAATATACAAGGTGATCCTAAAAGGTGTGATGATATTCCACTTGATTGTTTTAAATGAAATCACTATTTGTTTTTTATTTTCGGATTTTTCGTTAAATTTTAAGATCAGTTTACGTAAGGTGTCCTATGTTTAAAATTTACTGTTTCCAAATTATTTGGTAAAAATTTTTAAAACTGATAACTGCAAAGTTCCAGGGAAATTCAAATTATGGGCTAACCATTGTGAATTTCGGAATCAGTCTTCTAAAGTTCAAAGGGCTCCTAATAAGGTAAGTTTTGACTTATTTTAATTAAGGAAAAGTCCTACACAACCACCGGAACGGGTTTTTGAATTTGCATGACATCAAACCTCAATAACTTATTTCAAAAAGAATACTCCAATATTCTTGAGGGCACAGTGTTCAGAATTCAAAAATCTCCAACTTTGGTTATCATTGCCCTATCCTTAAACTCAGTTATATCTGAGTTCCCAAAACTTGTCCCTTTTTTCTTCCTAAACGTTTTTATAGTTATGAAAAATGTCATTGTAACATTTTTTATTATTTTCAACTTGTCATTTTGATATTTTTCATGGCTATCAAAACATTTAGAAATCAAAAAGGGGAAAGTTTCGAGGAATTCAGAATTGGCTGGATTTAGGAATAGTTTAATTTTTTGAAAAGTTCTAGATTTTTAAATATCGAACACGATGCCGTCGAAAAAAATTGGGGCATTCCATTTTAAATAAGCAAGTTACTGAGTTGCAAAATCATATAAATTCAGAGGTCTATTTTAGTAATTGTGGAGGACTTCTTTTAAAATTAAAATTCATCAAAATGCAGCTTATTAGATCTTGTTTGACCTCCTGAAAACTGATTCCAAAATTCACAGTCGTTAGCGCACCATACTGATTTGCGTCGTACCATGTAGTTGCCAAATTTTTCTGAATAACTTGGAAACGGTAATTTTTAAATTAAAACATCTTACATAAACTGATCTTAAAATTTAATGAGAAATCTGAAAAATAGAAAAAAATTGAAAGGTCCCATTTAATTAAAAAATAATTTCTAGAAATACACCTTTACATGCTGAGTAATCCTGCAGAAGACAAAATTTGCTAATTTTGTTTATATAAAAGCTAAAGAAGTTTGACCCACTATTGTAGGACCCTGTACATACAAGTCTTTTTAAAAATCAAGTTTTGTAAACATTTCTCTCTCTTTCTCTGGAGGCATTTCTCTTAATTCTACTTACTCTGCATATCCATAACATACAACTTTATGCATGTCATTTGGGAACTGCATAAACATAATCCTATCCAAATGGCAAGGTCCTTGGATGTGATTGAATATCTTATGATGTGAAACATATTGTAGTTTCTCACATGGGTTAAACTTCCACACATGCAAGATATATTCATAGCTAGCCAAATACATGATGGCACTTAAAAGACTTTGATTAGGAGGAGGCGGCTGCTCTTTGACAGTAAAACTCAAAAGGTATTGACCACAAAGGGTAAATCCCATATAAACATGAGATCTGAAAAAAAAACAACAATTCAAACATTAAAAAAAATTTTAATATCTGTCATCTCAAATTAACAACATAATTTTGATGAAATTTCATATACAGTACAACCTCTTTAAACTGAATATGCTGTAATTCAAACCTCCAATAATATCAATATTGCAAAATTCTTTAAAGACCAGACAGCCACGGCATATTGCTTTTGTCAGCTCAATTTTTTAACTACCTGGATTTACATATAAAAAATTGTTTATTGCATTAGGATGTATAGAATACCTTTAATAATATAGTATCTATTCTGTTTGGCATAGAATTTTTGCAAACCTTAAGTATTGACTATAAGTATGCCATTGGCTATTTTACATTAATAAATTATACTTAATATAAAAATAGAAACTGTCAGGAACTGCTGGACTATATGCTTCAGAAGTGATGAGATTGTCTTTCATCAATACTTTTTTTCTTTCTTAACTTTACAAAGATAGAGATATAACATACTCAATACCAATGAGTACTGAAAAACCTCTAATTTTAAATAAACCTTTCCCATTTATATTCAAATTTGTCTTTAGAATATGCTTATAATTGAGTAAATTAAACAACACTTTTCTATTATCTTTTCGCATTAAAATACTATATAACTGGCCCTCTCAAGGGTGCTAAACTACAAGCAAACTCATTGAATATGAAACTTACAATGAATCAAAATTGGTGAGTAACTGTGTTAAAGGAATCCCACAGTTTGGGTGCATGTGCCGAAATATCGGTTCAGTCTTGGCTCTGGGGCCTTTGGCATTACGGCCGTACCTCTGAAAATTTAATTTAAAGGTATATGTACAAAACATTGAGGTTAAGGTATTCAGTACTTCTCGGTTTATCAGACTTTTCACAATGTTGGGGCTGGCCGAATAGGAATTCTCTGAATATTCTGAGTTATGTGTTGCGTGCGTGGAATCATAACTGGAACTTACTGGGGAACAATATGATGAATAATCCTCAGAAGTTTCATCGTCCGATGTTATTATCGACGCCATTTTGTTTATTTTGATTTTGTTGTTGTTTGAGTTCGTTAAAGTCAAATGTCAAGTGTCACATCAATGACATTTCGGAGTGACGTAATCTGAAGGTGTATTTGACATTATTCAGAAATCAGTGAAAACATGATATAACAAGTACATTTGCAAGGTAAAGGACTTCGAAACAGTTTGAAACCCTAACGACAGAAGATTATCTACTAAGGCCGTTTCACAATAGAGCGTGATTTGTTAATTAATCTATTTTAGATTTTTATATTGTTTTTAGACGCAACAAAATTAGAACAAAGTTTCTTCAACATGCCCATTTTCTTTCAACTCATTTACAGCAGCAATCTCAAAGAGACTGCATCATTTCGTACATTATATTGTTAATATTGAAATAGTCACATTACCTGTAAAATATCTGCTCTATAATTTTTGTTTGATAGCCTAAATTTTACATGCGTATAGGTGGACAGTAGACAGACAAGGTAAATAACAAGGCATATAGACACACTCCAGAGGACACCAAGTGCACAGCAATACAGGATGTTAAAGTTTAATTTTTTTTAAATTTCATATCTTCACAGTCTTTTGACCTATTGTACTTTAATTTGATATACGGGGGTTTTCGGAAGTGAAAAACAAACTAGTGTTGTCAGTTTTATTGTAGCCGGTAGGGGGCGCCTCTTGAAATTGTCTTGGCTAGTTAAAAAGCTCTTTAATTTTTTTCTACACATCTACAATAGTTAGTCTTATTAATAAAAATATTATTCTGCGATAATAAAGTTGAGGTGGACTGATACCGGTAGCTCCAGGATGTCGCCAGTTATTAAATAAATTATATGTATTATTTTCATAATCATTTTTAAAGACATTTTCTATTTTTACTTTGTTCATTGTATTTTTGAAATTCATCGTAAGTTCTAAATGACTTACTCGGAATTTGTAAAATTGCTGAAATACCTGATTCAGCGGCACGGAAAAGAATAAAAACTTAAATTGATAGAATACGATAGAGTACAGGTCGAACTTCATAAAGAATCACTGCATGTGACTGCAGATTGAAAACAAAGCTTATTTTATTAGCAATAAATGTAATTTATCGGGTTTAAAATTATTACTAAAGTAGAAGTAAAATATTCGTTCTTTATTAATTAAAGTTAAAATTATACTTAAAGACCAGGCATAATGAACGCAACGTTATCTAAGGTGCTGAGAAGCTGTTCTGGTGTGCAACAGTTTTCTCGGAGTTCCGGTATTAACTGAGTCAGACAAAGGAGAGGCCCTAAAGCGCACAGCAAAGAATCCAATAATACTGACAGGCTTCCGGATACTGCAATCTGTCCCTGGAAAATTGTTCTTGTAGAAAACATGTTTGAAGAAATATATTTTTTTTATTTTTCGCTAAAGATTTACACATAAAACTAGAGATTCGTAAAAAATGTCACGCAATTGTAAAGAAAAAATTCACCTCGTGTTCCTTTAATCGCTCACCGATAATAGTTAGACTTTCGCCCAGTAATTTTAAATGAGCTGCAACATCAATTGGTTTAATACCATTTACTTTATAGGCCTCCTTATTCCTGGGGCTCGGTGGAGAAATATTTACGTGTTCGTACGAAGTAATGCTAGGTTGGAAGGGAGCTAAAGGACCTACGAAATAAAAAATATCACAACAACCTGCTCATCATGCAAGAATCAGTCTTACCCTTATCTTTCATTTTATATTTATCACCCTTAATTATCTTCCCATCCTTAATAACAAGTTGCTTCTTTCTCGAAGAATCCAATCGTTTGAAACCGCCTTCAGATTCGTCAAAATCGCTCTCTGATTCTACCGAATCATCTACACTAGACTCAGTAGTGTTTACTGGCTGTTCATAATCACTTCCAAATTCCGAGTCACTTAGATTGTCTTGGTTCATAAAACTTTCATAGGCAGGTGGATCCTTTGGAAATGTCTGAATTATAAAAAATATAAAATTGAGTAAATTATCAATGATGTACAACTTACATCATCCAATTTTACAGCTTTCTTCTGAGGAGACATTTCAACCGATTCAGATCTCTTAGCCGTAGAAGGTTTTTTGGTATAACTTCTTTCAATGTCGTCTGGAGATTCAAAATCCATTAGTTTTGAAGACTTCTTTCGTACTCTGCCACTACGTGACACACCTGTTACCTCTAGATCTAAAAATGTATGTAGGGTATTAATGTGATCATATTAGAAACTTTCAAGGTAGACTTCTCTCGATACGTGACAAAAAATAATAAATAACGTCACTATTTTAATATTCGTTGGAACTGTTCATCATCTCAATTAATATACTTATTCTGTTATTTTTAAAAGAGCCATCATAGATAAAATATAAAATAAGTTGAAAATCATCATTTACATTGTTTTTTTTATAAATGTATAGTTTTTACAGACAATTAATTAACTATAATTTGCCCAAACTAAGCGCTATAAATTTACTATTTTAAAAAATAACCAGGGGGTTTTTGTAGCGTTTTAAAGCTTAGAAAACACCTTTTTAAAATATTTATAATCTACCGTTTTACATGAGAAAAAAGTAAGATTGGATCATAACTCAAACTCATAATATCAATCACTAAAAAGAGTAAATAGCATTGTCAGGAATTTAAATAAAATTTGAGCATTCCCAATATTTTAACCTAAGACAATATGTATTGTACTTCCTTTTCTAAAATTATATTGTAAAAATACAAAGAAGTAAAATTTTGAACTTAAATGATAAGTATGTATATTTATAGGGTACCGAATATAAGAAAACTCAATTCTATTAGCTAGTTCCATATTTAATCAATATTAAGAAAAGAAGATATATCCCAAAACATGTGTTTATCTATCCTTAGACCTAAATTATAAAGAATTACAAAGTTATATATAAAACTTTGTACAAAAAAACTTATATTATAAATACTAAAAAATATATTAGAAATTACTAAGCCCATCATCTTGTCTCCAACCATCTTCATCACTTAAAAATCTCCTCTTCACTGAAGTATTCATGTAAGGCCTCAAAGCCCATTCGGTATCTGCAGCATCTACCATATCTAATGTTCCCAATTTTATTTCATAAAGTTTTAATTGAAATCTAGGTCCCAGCTCTGACATTTCAATCTAATAATGTTTAAATAAGTGGTACTTACATAATCACATATAAAAAGAAGAGTATTTACTTACTTCTCTATCAACGGTTTTATATGTGTGCTGTCTAAAACTGATATAATCATCATGATTGGCAAATGTGACTACCCGTTTGGAATCTTCCTTAGGTACTGGAAATAGATATTTTAAAATATTCATGACCCTTTCTCCTAAACTTGTTTTAAAATTGTGAAATATCAGATGAGGATATTGTTCTGACACTGTACCAATATCAGGAATATCATGCCTCATAACTACATCTGACATGTTAAAATAAGCAGTAGGACCATAAGGAAGATGACATATAATTAGTCCATCAGGAACTCCTCTGTGCTCATGTATAATTATAAAGTCTGTCACATTGTTGGCTCTGCAAGCATTTATCAGTTGTTTCATTTCATAATTTCCACGATTAAGTCTTTGAGCATTAGGAAAAATCAAACGCAGCTCTTTAACAAACATTTTCAGTCTTGCACTAGGATCTCTTGAAGTGGTAATGACTATTTTGGGATCCTCTACACCAGCAAATCGGTATTCATCATCCTGTGAGTTTGCTGTTGCTCCACCACTTTCACCGCCCATTAATGTTGCTTGTGCCGGTCCTGCATCTTCCCATTCAAGTTTCTTTGAATAATGTATGGCTTTCTTTTGCAAATCGCCGCGTATAGCCGTGTTTTCCTCTAAATTTTTCTGGATTCTGTTCTTATTGTCTTGAATGGTTTTCTGTCTATCTTCAATAGTTTTTCGGTATAGGTATTCACGTCTTAAACGAGCTTGTCGACGAAGCATTTTTGATGTATTAAATATGCATATAAAACACTAATTTCAAGAAATTATAGTTCATTAGCAATAAGACACATAGAAACACACAGCAAACTTTCAAAGTGAGGTTATGCTAACGAATTAACAGACATGTGTTAAGACAGCATTGCCGGTTTGAAGATAATATCCCTTAAGCTTTAATAACAGAATAATATTTCTTAAAGTAAATTACTTTGGAATTCCTTAATTTAAAACTTCATAATTTTTAAATATTTTCGAATATTTGATCCATATAATTATTTAAATTAAAAAAAAATCGATTTGATGATAAGCTAATAAAAGAAAATCTGACATATCTGTTTTTCGGAAAACTCCAAACGGTTGTCAAATTTCCTACTTTACAACATATGCAGCCAGAAATACATTTTATAAACAATAACAATTAATATTAACATCTTCATTCAACCAAATATCACATGTATTTGGACTTTTATTAGAGTTCAATATTCAATATGTTATTATGCAGCAGATAGAGTACTAGACTAGAGAAAGATACTATAAACATCTATTTAATTACCTTCCGTTTTTGGTTTCTTGACTGCATGATCCATAGTTCTAAAAATCACCTAAACTGCGTTGCACTAAGACGTTTCGATTTATATATAATTCGGTTACAATTATGGATAAACACACTTTCAGTTGAAAACCGCGAATGAACCTCCAAATTAAAAGAAAACAAAAGCAATATATAAATACATAGTTGTCAAATCTGAAAGTAACTGGCAAATTGTCTTGATATGTCTCGTTGGTCACATGATATGAAATACTGCAGCGCCGGTGAGATCATGTGATCGGGATTGGAGACTAGTAGAATTTATTTTAATTTGAGATTATTATAACAAAACAAACAAACGTCAAATAATAACAATAATTTAATAACCAGAACAAGAAACGTACAATTTGAAAACAAAGTGTATTTTTATTTTGCATTAATATTTTTCCACAGAAATGTCTGCAAAAATACGGAAAATTAAACTCTTGAAGAATGGTGTAGATCCTAAAGGAGTCCAACCTCAGGTAAATCTTTCCGAATCAAAAACAGTTTATAATTAATTACCTACAAAAGGAGTTCGTAACAAAACGTGCTTAATATTATTATTTGCAAGATTTAATTGATAACATTTTTTACAAATAGTCTAAAATCCAGTAAAACAGTGGTTAATTGAAGCTAATATCCTCAACATAACTTCTGTATTGGACGATTCTGATGCATATCCTACTTCCCATATTCAAAAATTGGGCCCCAAGATCCCCCTGGTTAATAAGGTTTAGTTAAACCATGTTTCAGTGACTGTTTTGAGCATCTTTGTGTTAAGGATTTTATGAATTCATCATTTAGTTGAGCTAGAGTTGTTAATAAGTTGGGATAGTATATACATCCTCACATTACATAGATTAATACATTAACATTAATACATTCTTTATCTTTAACAAGGATGTATATAGATAGATACTAAATAAAAACTACTTTGGTATTAAAGTTAAAAATACATTAATACCTTGGTCTTAAGGATTAATGTTTAAAAATACTGGTAACTATGTAAAAGATAATTACAGTGGAAACAAATAAACTGAGTAAATTAGCAGATACCATCAACATTTTTGAACATTTGAATATTTCTATGAGAATTATCCTCTTAGTAAATTTACTTATAGTGTGAATTCAGTTAGGAAAGTAGTCTTATTTCTTTCTTCAGACTATTATAATGCCTGAATCATCTGAGGACTTTTACAACACAATTAAAAGTCTTTCTCCGGGTATTAACAATATTCGACTGTTCCTTGAGGATGCAACTGAGCTGAATAGTATTGATTTCATTAGGAATAATGACACAATATATTATGCATCAGATGGAGAGGAGTTTGTAGAACCTAAACCAAAGCTGCCGATGGACAATAATGAATGGGTGACTTTAAATATTGGTGGGAAATATTTTACTACATCAAAAAAAACTTTAACCATGACTGAGCCACAGAGTATGTTAGCAAGGATGTTTTCAGATGACAATAACCTTTTTTGTCCAAGTAGCAGAGACAAGAATGGAGCATATCTTATTGATCGTAGTCCAAAATATTTTGAACCAATATTAAATTATCTGAGATGTGGTCAGTTATTATATGACAAGCATATAAACCCAGAAGGAATTCTAGCTGAAGCTAGATTCTTTGGCATAGAATCAATAGTTCCAATGTTAGAATCTATTCTGAATGACACACGAGAATCAAGGGATCAGGCACCTTTAAGTAGAAGGGATGTTGTAGACACATTGATAAGAAGTTCAACCTCAGAAACATTAAGGTTTCAAGGCGTGAATTTGGCAGGCGCCGATCTCAGCAAACTGGATCTTAGATCAATCAATTTTAAATATGCTAACATGCAGCGTTGTAATTTAACAGGAGCAAATCTCAGTTGGTGCTGCTTGGAGAGAGCTGATCTGTCACATGCAATTTTGGATAATGCTCAACTTTTAGGTAAGAAAAATTAGGATTTTTGGGGCGTAATTGATTTATTTGTTTTGGTGACCAGGTGTACGTGGGCTTAGAGCGATAATGGAAGGCGCTTCCATGAAAAACTGCAACTTTAAAGACCCTGCTGGTATAAGAACAAATCTGGAAGGGGTTAATCTCAAAGGAGCTTGTTTAGAAGACAGCGATATGGGCAGTGTAAATCTTCGGATTGCAAATTGTAAAAATGCGAATTTGAAAAACTGTGATTTAAGGGCTGCTGTTCTTGCAGGAGCTGATTTGGAGGTACACATTTTTGCTACTAAAACCTAAAACTAATTCAAATTTAATTTATCTTTCAGAACTGTGACTTATCAGGTAGTGATTTACATGAAGCCAATTTACGAGGAGCTAATTTGAAAGATGCCGCATTTGAGTTAATGCTCACGCCATTGCACATGAGTCAGACCATTCGATAATATTTTTTTTTATAAAATATACTAAAAAACTTGCATCAACAATTGCTCCACAACTTGATTTTAATAAGTATTATTATTTATAGTGTGGTTGTTATAGTATGTATATGCTTAGATTGTAAGTAAATTATTAACGGTATACAGGCTGATTTACGCAGCCCAATCATCAAGTATTGTATTGAAAAGAATTATTCTTCAAAATTTCGATTCGATTGCCATTTTATTGAACTTAATTGTTTTTTTTTTTATAGAAATACGGCAAATAAATTTCAAGATCGTTACAAAGTTTTTAGTTATTTACTAATATTTTTAAACTGTCCTTTTTATATCTTGCCGAAAATTAATAAGTTTATTAAACTTTATAGCACAGCAATCAAATCCGTATATACAACATAATAGATGAAGTTTTATCTTAGTATATATTACCTTTAATATAAAATAGTTTCACTATCGTAGAGTTGAGCTGTATTTAAATCTATTATCAACACAGAAATTGCAATTAAAAAATCCTGTATATTTGGATATTTTTGGAATCTCTAAGATTCTAAGGATATCTTATCTAGTATAGCATATCCTGATTTTTAATTGTTTTTAAGATGACATTAAAAATATAGCATGTTTTACACCTTTGAAACCCTATTTTTATAAGATAGAATATGCCCTACTATAGCTCTCTGCCAAATTTAAGGAGTTTGTTGTATGTAATTTCCAAAAATTTAAGGAATGGGCTGCGTGACACATTCTATATGATTTCAAAGTATTATACAGTTAAGTCCTTCGATTAGTAAAAATTTAAATACCTACGGTTTTTATTCAGTACCCTTGAATATTCTAAAAATTCCGAATTTTCTTGTTATGTTCATAGGTATTCCCTAAATGTGAACACTTCAGATGTGGTGAGCATTCCTATGATTCCATTGAACCACTTATCATAGTTACCTTAGAACAGTGTACTGTAACACTTGACAACAATTAGCCTCTATAAGCTGTTTACGTCGTTTAATTGTCGTAATAATTGTATATTCAATCTAATTTTAGATTAAAAATTGCAAAAATAAAATACATTGCTTCTACGCTCTCATAACTTTGGCACCTTGCCTATACTTAGAAAACTATGACTACATACAAATGACCCCGATCTCCAAAACATTTTTCTATAATTTAATAAAAATATTAAGAAAATAATTTTCTCTATTGAAACTTAGTCCACTAATGTCCAGAAATTCACTTCACCATCGTCACTAGATGACGCTAAAACTCCTTTTTGAACCGGATTCCAGGCGACACAGTTCACATCTTGGTTGTGTGCCTTATCAACACTGCACAAAAGATTAAATGTTGGAGCATTGGGATCAGAATCTTCAGCTTCCTTGAAAATTCGTATTGTGTCATCTCCACATGCTGTAGCTATCAGTCCTTGAAAAACAGTAATAATAAATATATTAGGTTAATAGTTGTAGTTATTTAATGATTGAAATGAAGATTGATTTTTTTTTTAATTAAATGCATTTACCAGTATTTGGACACCAATCAATATCATAAATAGTTCTTGAATGATATCCTGATATAGTGCATATACATTTCCATGTTGAATCGTCATCAACTGTTGCTACTCCTTCTGCATTTCCTGGGAGATATTCTTTCCATATCTTCACAGTACCATCATCACTGCTAGAAGCTAATCTTTCACCATTTCCTATATAATAAAATACTAATAAAGTGCAATTTTGTGAAGCAATGGCAACAATAAACCTTCAAAACTAATACTCCACACTGTTGAATCATGTCCAAATAAAGTTCCACAACAAACCCAGTCACCATCACTCAAATCCTCTTTAAAAAACTTTATTGTGTCATCATATGAAGCAGAAGCTAATACATCTTTATTTGGATGCCAGGCGACCTAATAAAGAAATTATTAATTTAATAAGTTCCTTACTTTAATTATGACTAAATAACCTTTTTCACATCTTGAGAATGTGCATTTAAAACTGCAGCACAATCATATTCATTTTCTTCAGCTACTTCCCATACCCAGACAGATTTATCTCTACTGCATGTTGCTAGAAAGTGGCCAGATTTTGACCAGGCCACACTTTTAACTTCATTTTCATGTCCTTCTAAGGTTGCATTACATTCAAAATCGCCGCTTTGTTTATCCCAAATGCAAGTAGTTGCATCAAAACTAGCAGAAGCTAAAAAAAAAACAGAAAACATTGTTTCATGTAATATCATGTCCTTTAGTTTTTTAAATTAGACTTGGATGGTTATTTGGGTAACATGAATGGAAACATATGAACTTTTAATATCTGTGTTGCTTTGTATTTGTACTTCATTAGATCAGAACTAATTACCAATATCTAATTTATTGTTAGAATCTCTGATTCTACACCCAAATACTCAGTACCATAAGTCTAAACTTATAGTAAAAACTCTATGTTGAGTATATTACCTAAAAAATTTCCACAGGGTGACCATGCAACTTGTCGGATGGTACGTTTATGACCATCAGTAAGTACTACCTTATTACTCCACTTGCCAAGCAAGTCCTTTGCCCAAATTCTAATAGTTTTATCCTCTCCGCATGAAGCTAGGGCATCTCCTTTGGGATGCCAGCTAACGTTCCATACACGTCCCGAATCTTTCTTAACGGTTTGATTTAGTTCTAATTTACCCATCGTCCTATTTGTTAGCTTATATTAAAATTTGAACAAATAGGAAACCAAACGTAATAGTAAGTTTACACCAAGGTGCTAAAGTACATCAATAAAGCCAAAACGTGGAGTTTAAATCCGAAGGCGCGCGGCGCCGAGATACCTAAAACATGAGGATCATAAACATTTCAAAACCGCATTTCATATACGACTTCTTCCATCACCAGATTTCATAAAATTACAATTAAACTAACCTAATTTGAAAATAAAATAAATCAGACACACAAACCTACAAACACGTCTTGATTTATAAATCAACGATGACGTTTCATTTGACATTCATTTCCATGGCAACTATTTTTATTAACTCACTAGGTGAATAATAGCCATATTCGTGTCATTATTAATCTGTTTTGGAAACAATGTGTAAAAACCTGTTTTTGACTTAAATTCAAAACTAGAGTTAGGTTAGGTCCTAACCATTTTTTTTTGTTTAGTTAATTGGATCCGATCTCGATACCTAATTTAATTGACAAAAATTTATGTTTAAAATCATGAAACACACTGGCTCCTAGCTGAATTAATTAAATTTAAACATTTCTAAATGTACATTATTAAATGACGCTCGGTAACCATGGTGTCGTCACAGTGTGAGTTTCGTGACGTATAACTATACATTATAGAAGTTGGGGTCCATTTGTAACCAGGCTATGCCAATGCCAGAGTAGCTTGCAACTCAGAGGAAATAATAAACGGCCACGAAATTTAATTGGCCCGACATCAATGTAGTAATTTTTCGAAATAAAATTTTTTATCTAAATTTCGATAAAAGATTTTGCCAAAGTATTATAAAAAAACAGATCCATATAAAAAAATAAGTTAGGGTCTATACCTTAGAAACTGCTTTATAAAAAGACAATATGTCAAGGTCAGCGTGTGTTTCAAAAAAGCTGTTGCATTGAATTTTTTTTTGTAGAATCTGCAATTTAAAATAGTTAGAATAAATTTTGGCAATTTTGATTTTCTCCCAATATTTGGTGACATAAACGAAATTTGGCAACACCGTTATTAAATTTTACTTTACCATTAACTTTGGAAATTTTGATCTCGTGTAACTAACTTTCTAACTCTAACGGTTTAGAAGATAACAATAGTGAACCATACCATCTAAATCACCCTGTATAACTTAAAGTAGTCAATTTCCTGAAGATTTCTTTAAACAGTACTAAAACGGTGCATTAGTCATGTAACCTCATATCGTGGAACTCGTCTATGCTTAACACCAATATCTTGAAAATCTATCAGTACCATCTTGATCGTTAAAAAATGTAAATGTTGCTTTTTTGTGAGGTGTAAAAACGAAACACTTTTATACCCAAAAATCCGATATAGCGGGGAATAAAAAATGACACACCAGTTTGTCATTTTCTTAAATTATAACAAAAATACAATTAAAAATTGACGATAATGAACAGTTGATGACTTGCCATAGAAAAAAAAGACATATTAAACACGGATATAAAACTACACAAAAAGAAAAAACAATATGTTTTTTGTTTATATGAACACTTTGCGATGTGTATGCAAGAAATACTTAAATGATTTACTAGAAATTTTGCCTCCAAAACACATAAAGCTTTCTGAATTACGAATTTTGACATTTGGGTGGAAATTCAAAAAATTTTATTGCTGGGTTTTATTTTAACAAATCTCAATGCAATAATAAATACAGTTAAAAACGGCACAATTAATTATCCTGACGAATTTTGCAGCACCTTTGCTAGCGAACGAGAGGAATCATCACTGTAAAACGAGTTGAAGTTCAATCTGTAAAAGAAATATCACCATAGAAACCTGAACGACTCTACTGATAATATCTCACCAATTAAAAAAAATCTTCAGGATTTTTGACAAATTATTGTAGGAATTATTTTATAGGAATTCCTACAGTACATCTGTAGACTAGAGGAAAAAATCGAGATGAGGTGAGGAATGGAAGGGATTTTGGGGCTATACTTCCACTTACCTATACAATAAATTGAATAAGCGATCGTGATCGCTGGTGTCGCGATTTAGATCGTTGATCTGGGTTAGCAAAGATGTAATGGCCTTTAAAAACTGAAGGTCGAAATGCGCGATTGTATCTTTGAAGCTCATATTAGGCACACCTTCGGAACTCGACTGTAGAATCACATCATTCTGTAAATTATATAACGTGTTTTTTTCAAATTCATAAAAAATACTTTTACATCTTGAAAAACGGTGATTATTATTTAATTACCAAAACATAAAACGTTAAAATATGGGGAAATGATGAAAATTTTCTGATTTTCAAAACTTTTGTCATGAAATGATGACATAGATCTGGATCATAACAAAACAAGAAATTTTATCAGGTTGTGAGGGTTTTTGATAGCGGGTCAAGTTATATTCTAAGATGTTTTCGTGTTGTGAAGCCGTGGTCCAGGGAGGTCCAAGTGGTTCAAAGATCATAACTAAAGTAGTGAAAACCAATTGCTTAAAGAAGTTTAAAGCATTCAGAAAAACTACAAATAAAACGCAACAAAATCAGTATTCGAGGAGAATAAAAAGAAAAATGTAGTCAACTTGAGCGACAAAATAAAAAAAACTATTTGTGGATAAACTGAGCATGTTAATCTACGGAGGAAATATTGCTACAGTACCATCCAGGCTATATGTGAAAGACATCATAGCGAACGAAGAGAGTGTAAGACGTTTCCTGCAAATTCAAATCGATGAGTGGACAAGGACCGAAATATCACGGATTGGAAGTGTTTTGTTATTTGGAGTCATGATAAGGGAGACATTCAGTTCAGTTGAATAAACTAAAAAATGCAAAATGCAGTTCACTATGGAAATGAGGAAGGAAGGAGGGTTCCGATTTTTAGATAACTGATTCATACAGTACATGGGTTGAATCATATTAACCAAAAAAGTTGAATTATGAAGACGTTATCGGAAGGATCCAAAAAGACTATCTGAGTTGGAAAGAAAATTAAAGCACTTGAGAAAAGTATTTGGTTGAAAAAGACATAGGAAGAATTTGATAAAGCATAGCAGCAAGATAGAGGAGAACCATTAAAAATCATCGATAAAAACATTGAAACTGATAAAGAAATTTGGAGCGGGTTGTTCCTTCCATAGATATATAGTCACAAATAGGATCGACAGGATACTGGAGAAGCATAATGTTAAAATTGTTTTTATACTGACTCGGATAATCTATCTGTTCACTCATATTGTCTGAGGACAAACGATATCCTTTGTCAACACTAAAAGTTTTCAGAGTTCCACACAATTGTGATTCTGTGTATTTCATTTCGAAAAATGGAGCATAAATGTTAAGACGATAAATACTAAAAAAAGTAGCAGGTTAAGGCAAACGGTGAAGTCAGGAGTAGCAAATCACACACTTCCAAAAGGTCATTGAATCATTTTTAACAACATGGATATCTTACACCAATCTTTGCGGGACTATCATTTACTAACCAGGGAGGTCATCGTAATTTTCAAATATGAGAACAACGCCAATAAGAAGGAAGGAGATACAATCATCAACAGGGAAGACCACTTTGTTCACTGCTTGATTGCCTTTGATAATGATAATGCCCTACGTAGATATGGGCAAAAGATTAGGAAGAAATTTCTTTAGATCACACCAACTTTTGAAAATTCGGAAAACATTTTAGAATATTACAAGAAGTTTCTTCAATGCTTTAGGATGTAACTCAAAGCACAGAGGACATGCAATACGAGCCATATTATGATACCAAAGTCGAAGGTAATATAAAGCAAAAAAGCATTGTGAGAAGCACTTTTATGGCTATCTATACCGAGATATGTGTTGATCTTGTTTGATACACTGTATAGTCTCGGTATAGGTAGTAGTGGGCTTCAAAAATACCTGTGTGAACGACTCATATAGTGAATTTGGCAAAGAGCCTAGTTCTGCTTCCACAAAATAGCGCTGCGTCCGCTGCGTTAGGTGCAAAACCAAAAAAATCATTAGGCAAATCTAAAGGCGATTTCTAATTTGTTGGTGCGCATGACCGTAATAATATTGAATTTAAAAATTATTTTAATATAACTGAGGCCATACGCAACAATTCTATACTTTCAAAATAATTAAAGAAAATCACTGGTTTCGGCTTTCTGCTAGAAATGTAAAGTACTTCTTAAAATCTTACCTGCATAAATTTGGCAAACTCGACACAAATATCCAAAATATTGATAATTGTGCTTAAAATGGCCGAAATCGTCAACATGCAGTCTTTCAGGCAACTGTCTAGGAAATCTCTATGACAAACCAGAATCTCGTCCACGTTATTTACCTTTTAAATTCATCGTTAAACTCTTTGCGTGTAGTGGATCTAAATATTACCTTGCCAATCTTCTGCAGAAACGAACACCAATGGGGTTCAATCACTTCAACCATCATATGATACTCTAAATTCTGCACACAGTGCAGCATTTTTTGTCTCAGAACAAAGGCTTTTCTATAATGCATCGCATCTTGGTACTGGAATTTTTTGGCTACTTTATTGGACTTCCATACTTGACATAATAATCGCTCCACGTATTTCGAGAAAAAGAGGTGACGGAAGAGCATTTGGTAACAAGATAGCGATTTTTTATTTAAAATCAGAGACAACGGCCAGCTCACTTCGTAGCTAAACGCAACTGACTCTATAACGAGTAATTTTTTTTGAAAAACATCTTCTTGGTTTTTTTGGTAGTTTGACCAATACTCTAAAAAGTATAAAAACTCAAGAGTTTCCTTAGATTTTCATAAAAAATACAAACCTTCTTCAGATTGAGTATCTATACTAAGAATTTTAAACATTTGATACTGCAAATGAAACGGCAAGAGTTCGGTCTTTAAATCGTCCTTATAGGGATCATTTACAGCACTGGAGATTCTCAGCGCTAGGTCCATTAAGCTCTCAAGTCTGCCCTGAACAACATCCGCCACAGTTTTATTTAGTTCTTTCTCACAGAGGGTCAAAAAAGCAACTATAAAGTCTCCTTTGTCTAGTAGGAAGTAATGTTTGACAGATCTTAGTCTCCCCATCAGATTCTTCTCTTTTATGACGAGATCAAGAAGTGTTTGACTTGAAAATGTATAGGCTTGTTCAATGGCCTCAATGTAATGTTTTTCTTCGATTTTATATTCAATTGGACATACTTTTGATTTCACAGGTTTGTCTAGAAAAAGTGATTCATAATCCCATAGCCCTGAGAATTTTTGGTTTTAGTTTACCACATTGTCTTATTACATTAAGATATTTGCCAGCTTTTAAAATTATATCAGAAACTGACTCTAAAAATTTAGGAATTCTCTCTCGGCGTATGGAGTATTTTTTATCCCAATAATCATCAGAGTACTCTACATTAATCAATTCCTTCTGCATCACTTCATTATCCTCGATCAGGAACTGTAATAAATTTAATTCTATGACACAATTTATCTTAAAGTATTGTAGCATTTACTTCTCCAATAGGATCTGAGATAATTCCTCTATAAATCCACATTCCCAACATTTTCATATATGGCACACTTGCGTTTTCCATGAGCTTAAGACAAATTTGTTGATTTTTTTCGTCCCCTATTGAGCTTATTACGTAGTCGTGTAGCAAGCTTAAAACTTTACCCCCTATGGCACCAGACTAAAATTTTTTCAACTTTTATATTGAAAATTATACTTAATAATTTACAAACTTTGCTTATGGAGAAGGCGATATCTGCGGCAATTCCCAGACATTGCATGTTCCTCTGGGTAAAAAACCAAAACTTTTGGAGACTCATGTTACCAGATCTGGTTTCAGTTTCAAGTTGGACAATAAACAACTAAAACACACAATATTAAATAAAAACTTTATTCTATTTTTACTAACTCACCATGTGGTCTTTAATGAGACTCTGCATAGCTTCTGCTAAAGCATTATTAACTTGTCCAAACTCAAACCGCATTTTCTCTTCAATAAACCTCTGAATCATTGAATAATGGCTTGCCAATGGCAAAATTTGTTTTACCAGCTCTTTAAGGGGCAATGCTACATTGTCATTTATTCTTTGAGTAATAAAAAATAATCAAAAACACTCACAAGAATGCAAATACATATAATATTAAATACCTACTTGAAAGTTCTAGGTCCATAAGGATCGCCGAGATCTTCAGGTTCAATATAGCAACCAGGTAAACCCATAAGAACATTTAATAAATCCTCAATAAGAATGTTTTCCTGCGACGCTTCAGGCACTGCTGGGTGAAACGAACTCGGATGCGTCGCAGAGAAATCAAATGACATGGTGGGCTTACGTTGTACCCATGATATCACAGACGGAGTAGAATTGACTGGTGGAGTGGATGATATATTTAGTATTCCACTAGGATCACCAACTGGAGTTCCTTTTGTTTTTTGTTTTAATAGATTTATTACCTAAATAATATCAAATATACAATAATCGCAATAGCAACTCAAACAAAACATAATAGGTAGTTACTCAAAAAGTGAAAATAAATGTAAGAACAAACCTGTGGAATGTTAGCCATATTTATATTTTTCTCTACTTTTGAATATTGTTTCTGCTTGCTTCTAGCTAACAAATACTTGACTGCATAATCCTGCGATATGGTATTTAAAAGTTGTACAAAACTGTTAAGGCAATCGACACTAAAATTTAATGAATTATGTCAATTATTAAAGCAACACACAGAAAATAAATGGTGATGTGCTTTTATACTGTTACTTCAGAAATTAATTTGATGTGGATATCTAGTAATAGTGGAGTGTATTTCATTTTTTAGAATATACATTCCAGTGGTTTTATTTCGGTGTGCAGTGATTTAATATTTTTTTACTATATTCTCAATTTGTTTTCAGTGTTGTAAAAATGGAAATTGTGACGAAAACACTTTGCATCCTAGTTTTTTTTCTTTAGTTTTTTGCTCGAGTTATCCCAGCTTATTTTCACATAGTGGTAATGAGTTATATAAATATAACCATAATTAATATGGGCTGCTGGGAGGATCTCAGTGGATAAAATTAGTATTTATAATTTTACCTACTGCACATTAATGTTACCAGTGTAACAAAACCTTTTATAGTTTGTTTAATTTACAGGTTCCAAAAATTTTCAGGGTAAATAAGTCCTCAGCACCTTGATTAACACCAGTTTTGAAATGGATGATGAAGCTACAAGACAGGGCATATTCTTGTTATAAACAGTATGAAACTTCAAGATAGAGAAGAGAGAATGAGCATGCCTTAGTATGAAATGACTTGATTTCATATGCATATCACATATGTACATATCTCTGATAGGTTAACTTACAATGATTAGGTGAAATAATAATACTTTATTAAATCTCGTTATTTTTTAATGCATTAAGTGTTACTGATATCAGCATATATTTATAAATAAAATCCTTTACTTATTATTATTCATTAGTAACTGCATTTTTGGTTAATATATATGTGGGTATTGCTCAATATGTGCCATTTCAAAGGAATGTATGTATTGAAATGGTTTTTTTTCAACTGTTAGGAACTACACTGAACTTCCTTTATACATGCATTATACAATATGTCCCAGAATAACACAGGTAAGAATATCCCACTAATTCCTGCCATAAAATTATACAAATTTTGCTTAATTTACCTATATGCAAAATGGCTTCAATCTCATGGTAGGGGGCTTCAAAGTTCAAATTTGTTTGTTCAAGTTTTCTATTAACTCTTTACTACCTTTTTTCATTCACTTTATTTAGTTGTATGTTCTGCTTGTTCTGAGAAGTTTAAATTTGAAATTTAGCAATTTATTGATGATAGAATCTGAGGATTTACACTTAGATTTATATTTAAATATTTATTTTTTAGTAGGTGGTATCCACAAGTGATTTCAGAATTCTTTTTTTTTTTAGTGTGATTTCTGTATGTTCTTGTGCTGTAAAATGTAGAAATAAAGATGAAAAGTTAGAATGGAGTTTAATTTACAAATTAACATTTTTCAGTGGTATTTGGTATGAATCTAAACTTGACTTCATTGAGGTGTGTTCAGAGGTGTGTCCCATGCCAAAATTAATTACTGATAATTGGGCACTTAAAAATGAATGTATTAAATGAAAAAACTCACTTTTTCACTCTCAAATCTTCATATTTAGCATTAAATGCGGAGGAGTGGGGCAACTTATCTAACAAATTTTGGATTTGGCTCTTTTCAATGACCAATGCTCCCCAAGATCCTGGATCTGAGTTTAAGTTTTGATTTATGTTTTTTTGTAGATAATCCACGATTTCCTCTGGCTGAATTTTGAGATTATTACCGCTAAAATATATTAAATGTATTTTTTTATTTCATAACGATTTAGCGTTTTAATAATTAATTTTACCCTAAACGTTGAATGATGGTGTCGACAATATTCTGCAATTGGAATTCGCCCATTTTTTTGGGTATTTTTATTTTTTCATCGATATTTTTATGTTAATATATTCCAAAGGAATTCAAAAAGAGAAATAAAAAGTTCAAAATATAACAATTACAATAAATTCAATTATTTGTAAACAAACAAGAAGAATAACGTCCGTCACATTCAATTGACACTGTTGACATAAGTAGAACACGTTCTGCTCCACTCTGAAGTTATAATTGTGCGGAGTAATAGAGATGTATTAAGCATCGATAATCATATTTATTTTCTGGAAACAAAGTACTTGTAAAATTAATTACTTTTTCAAAAAAATCTTTTGTAATGACTTTTACTGATGTTGTTAAAAAAAAGTAAAAAAAGGGGTTCAGGAACTTCTGAACAACAATTCATTATATACAGGGCCTTCCAACAAAAACTTAATCTTTCTTTAATCTTGAAAAATGGACTGTTTGCAAAATTTATAAAATAAATCAACATAGTTTTTTAGGAAAACGAGTTTTTATATAAAATTCAATTCTTAATATTCTTCATTATGCCTGTCACAGTAACCTTTTCAAAAATTTTAATTGGCAAGATGGCTCATGTAAAACCTTCAATTAAAAGATTTTCAAAATTATATTCAATGGTGTAATGAGATTCAAAATTTATCTATTAATTCTTCATAAAAACAGTTACAAATTTTGTAAAAAATTCAATGCAAACTCAGTTGAATAGTATCTAAAGAAGGAAAAAACTTGTAGTGAGTATGGGAGATCAGGTAACATGGTTAGGCCAATGCTATGGCAAATGGGGCAACGTGGTTTCTAAGCAGACGTATTGTGTAATTTCGAGCAAAATTAGAACTTTATTAATTTTCAATTTTAACAAAGAGAATCAGGTAAGCATAAACAAGTATATCTTTACTACGTTAGTTCCAATTTGAATTCTTTTAAACTTTGAAGGCATGTAAAAGCTTAAAGGTGAAAAACGCCATTGTCTAAATATAAACCAACATTGGATCTCCTTCGGTGTTGAATCAAATAATGTGCCTCCTTATACATGTTTACTACGCAAAATGAAGCACTTTAGGAAAACTGACCTACGAGATTCCCAGTTAAGTCTACGTCGAGAGAGTCGTGTAGGCGTAGGTATCATCGGCGATTGAGCGGAAAAAAGAACGAAAAATATTCTTACTTCCGTGCAGTGAACTTTCCGAATTTTTGCAGCCAGGCCAGGAATCCTGCGCATCCTGATTACAGCCCTTACGAGATCGGAAACGGTCGGCTGGAATCGGGAGGGAGGGGGCGAACGGTGTTGCCATGTTGCGAAGTCATGGGATGTTTCTCGGCCTGATGATTTAGTAATGGAATGAAACGTCGTGTCTCTATAAAACAAGAACAGAAATAGTAAAGAAATAGAGGAGTAGTAGGTAAAAAATAGACTTGAGAGGAATCAATGGTTTTTCCAAATGGATTCATGGGGCTATTACTAGCCGTTTCTGTCTCCATCAAGATTCTGTCTCTTTTTGTCCTTCAGGAAAATATAATGTTTTTTGGAATCTCAAATCTAATCTAAAGACACTTTATCAAGATCATGGTTCTCATTATAGTAACTGCAGATTAACAGGACCAAATTATTGTAAGTGTTACATGTTAACCCATTTTGCAGTTTGCGTGCGCTTAATTAGTACCGAATATGTTTTTTTAAGAATCATAATTTTTCATGATATGATTCACAATTTAGTTTTCTTGATTTAGGATTTAAATAAAGAAAATATCATCTTTGGGGAATATTGTTGATAAATTTCCAATACTTTTCGCCCCATTGTTATATAAAATCAACCACTGAAATCAACTTAAAACGGGCCTACAATCCATAAGATCAGCTTGTGAGATTCTTCCAGGGATTTTTCTCCCGGACAATGCGACAACACTGGGGAGGCTCGTTTCGCTCTCTGGGGCCGATCAAAATTCAAAACGGGTCATTTTAAACAAATTCCTCACGACTAATTCGCAATTAAAGGTTGATAATCGGGTCCCTTTATCGCAGACATCCCCCTGTACCCTCCGCGATCGAGTAGAGTAGCTAAAACGCGAGTGAACCTAATCAAGGACGACATTTTCCTCTTGAGTTTTTCATTCAATAAATCGGTTTAGTTGTACTACCAGGCCGCGCGTCGACAATAAATTACGATACTTTTTATGTTAATTGATCTGGGTTAGGCCTAAAATCGGGAATTAGGACGATATTCGGACGCGATTGGTGAGATTTGCGATAATTTAGGACAGTCGGGCCGTTATTGATTAAATATAGTGGAGCGGTGGCACTCTTGGGGCTACATTCAACGCCAAAATTCATTATCTCGGCCGAAAATGCAATCAATCCTGATGATTATCACGACCAGAAAGTTCCCGAGAAAAATGTTTCGGAATAGGTGATTATGGTCCTAACCGAGTAAGTCACTTTTTGTATCTTATAATTACGTACAGTACTGAATTTCAGGTTCTCGTTTTTTAGATCGTTATAGACCACATTTCTAGTTTTCCTTGTTTCAATTATATTAATTAAAAGTATTGTAAGTGATACTACATACATATATCGTTGAAGTATTCACGGAAATGTGACCACGACACGAAGTCGCCCTTCCAAAACCATGCAAAAAAGAGTCTGCTAATAGAAGTTTAAATATGCACCCACTTTTTTAATTTAAAGAGAAATCCTTGTAGAAATCTAATTAAATCAGTAACGATTCGGTGGAATTAAATATAACCGTTGCTTCAGGGTTGATTTTACTTTAATAACATTAAATTTACTGACTTACTCAAATCAGTTACTTAAATCCTTGTACATTTTACTTGATCGATGTCAATTTGATTGCCAATTTAATGATTTATCATCGTTGCTTAAATTTTTACGGTTATCGTTAAATTCGTGTTGATTCTGTGAACATAACAACAGTTTCACAAGTGACTTTACTTTGAGAAAAATAGATGAGATTTTTTCATTTTTGCAACTTTTTTCCAATTTAATTCCCTTACACATCTTATTACATCAGTCATGATTTAGTGACATTAACAGTGGTTGCACATATGTATCTGTCTTTCGAAGGAAACGTCAGATTTACCGATTTACTAAAATAACTTTTAACGTATATTAAATCCTTGCAAATCTGATTAAATTATTCATAATGGTAATGACCACGGTTTTAAGGACTTAAACATTTCTCTAGTTTTTATTAAATCAGTCAATGCAACAGTAATGTCACAGATGCGCTTACTTCCATGGAAATATTAGATATACATACACTCATCATCATTTAAATAAAAACCAAATGTCTGAAAAACTTGATAAATTTGTTGACGTATTTATAATATACCATGCGGCTCTAAATTGACTAACTCCCCTCCCCTCTCTTGTGCACTTTCAACAAATTATTGCTTTTTTAAAATTCGAAAACAGTATTAAATAGAATAAAAATATTGTTTTTGACGTTTGTTTATTTTTTTAAATGCTGCTTATGTCACCGGTGGCGCAATACTGCCGATTTGTTAAAATTGAAACATGTATTAAGAGACAATTAAAGGTCTCTCAAATCTAAGTTCATTGATTTATTGTAATTAAAAATGTATTCATTCGTTTTTGAAAGAGACCGGTATAAATTTGGTAAAAAATACAATACAAACTCAGTTAAATAGGACGTAAAACAATGAAAAAACATGTTTGTTGATAGGAAATTGATTTCTTTTCGACTTTGTGCCCACAAACGGTCTTTTTGACTTTTTGACAAAAACTGTTTGTTAGCCTAAAATTGAAAGCAATCCAATTTCCTATCAACAAACAAGTTTTTTCATTATTTACGTACGATTTAATAGAATTTGTATTGGATTTTTTACCAAATATATACATATTTTTCTCAAAAGTTAATCGATAGGTTGTGAATCGTATTACACCATTGAATGTAACTTTGAACGACCTTTAATTTGAAGTGTCACTTGACCTATGTTTCAATTTTAAAAAATCGGTCTTTTTGCTCTATCGATGACGCAGCCAATATTTAGAAAAATAAACAAACGTCAAAAGTCAGTATTTTTCGTTCTATTTAATGCTGCTTTTGAATTTTTGCAAAGTAATAATTTGTTAAAAAATGAACAGGGAACGAGGGGGGGGGGGATAATTTAGCCTCACATAGTGTAACATTAGAATAATAGCGAATTCAAAAGTATTTAATTACAATTAATTTTTTTACGTGGTTTCACGCGCTATGACTTACTAAATAAGCTTTAAAAACAGAATTCAATTCTTGCAAATCTAATCAAATCGGTGATCATTTATTCGCGGATTTAATGATTTGTTCAAATACAACAAAATTTTGTGAATATTTGAGGAAATCAGTGACAAACCAGCGAAATTAATCACGTTTTCATATATAACTATATTTTGATAATAAAATTGGTTTTACTGATTAACTAAATCAGCATTCAAATCAAAGTTAGCTCGCTCTAAACCTGACTAAATCATTGATAATTTATCCGATATGTTCTATGATTTAATTGGAGGTGATTCGGTGTAGTTAGCAATGGTTTGGCAGGTGAATTTACCATAATACGATAATTTACCACTCTATGAGTGATAATTTTTCAGTTTAATCGGATCAGTTCCCGATACGATTTGTTATGATTTCGTCAATAATTTATTCCACCTTCCAAGAAAGTATCCTGGTAATACAAATCCGGAAATCATGCAAATGCGTTAGACAGAAACAAATTTGCTATTTGAATCTCTCGTATTTCGACCCGAATACATAGAATTGGTCCATAGCAATCCATAGTCATCGACAGCCCATCTGAATTCGAATCGCATACTTTATCAAAATGTTCCTCTAAATGCGTAATCGATATCCTATTTCTATGGACCTTTTTTGCTAAGAAAGCAATGTCGACCCGTATTTGTCAATATTCGACAGTGAAGCGGAGTCATTCTATGCCAAGAAGGCACAAGAATGACATAGAATACGTTTCCCGACTCGAGGTCTGCACACGCGACCCTTTTGTTGCCTGCAAGCGCAAATTAGGGCGACCCTAATACAAGTTCCGAACGGGGGAACTAAAGGGAGTCTGGCTCGTGAATTATAATATAGAAAATTTTTCTTATTTTTTATGTTCATGCGCGTATTTCCGAGCGAGACTTTTACGGTTATTGCGCCATCCCCAAGAAACTGATGACGATTGTAAAGATCCAAGCTTCGAACCCCATAAAAACTGTCAGACTTTTCTTGATGATAATAACGGGGGGTTTTACTTAGCGCCAGATGCTACTGATTTCTATATCCCCAAAGTGAAATACGAAATCTGGAGTTCCCGTCAATGTTAGACCTTCGATGGTAGGTCGATTCGTGTTTAAAAATCTCTGAACAACAAGATGTTTACTTATTAAACTTAGTAGTTCTGGCCGAGGCTTGTAATTATGATCTACTCAATAATTTTTGGTATAAATAACTATAATACAACATATATCAATATCCATCTACCGTCTCGTTGATAGATCGAAAATTATACAGGTAATATGCAGAAAACTTTGAAGTGCTCTAAATCCTTAAATGACCGAAATCGGACATATATGAAGTTTTTTCCTTAAAATGACCTCACCTTTCATCTGACACACTCTGTTGTTTAGATAAAAAAATCACTTTTTTTACAAAAAACACGTAAATTCTTAAGTAGCTTTTTAGCTCGTTCTTCGATTGTAATTGGGATTTAGTGAGTGAAACCCGTGAATTATTCTTCTAGGTTTGTTCAGGTACTCTCCACCGATATAAACCACTCGCAAAATCAAAAGTTATTTCAGATGTCACTTAGGGACATTGGTCGATATCTTGGGATGTTTGAGGAATTTTCTTTTTTTGAAAAATGAAAAAAATTACCGGGTACTTTCGAAAAGCTGTAATTTTTGAAATACCCCATGTTTAGGAAATGCCTTATTTAATTTACAATTATTGGCAAATCTAGGGCAGTCGACAGATTCGGAACACTGAAATAGAATTTTCAGTAATTTACTTATTTACAACTTAGTTCCATCAATTTCGTCTAATTATATACATTTCGTATTTATTTTATGATTGCAAAGGAAAACACGGTTGTTGACAGGTCTGTTTCGTTTAAATACAATCTTACATGTTTTTTACTCAGACGAACCTTAGGTCGGCGGATTTGGCCGAATTAGTTGAATTTTTGGCAAACCATAGATATCTGGTAATTTGGAACATGTAACCAGAAATTTCCCTGTTTTATTTATTTAAATAAATAAAATAAAAGTTTTTTTTTACAGAATCGGTGGCGTAGACAAGTTTACGTTAAAAAAAGTTATCGATATGGTACAAAGTTAAAAATAGGAAATGTAATGCACAACTGTTATACTTACATTAATAATGATCGCGGCATTGGATAAGTTGAAAATATAACTTCCATTATAACATCATTTAGATGCTCTAGACAATAATTAAAAATATATTTGAGGATTTTAAAGATTTTTAAAAGTTTTCACAAAGTTTCTATTTTTTAAATAGAAATTTCGTTAAATATGCAATATCTAGGTCTATAGAGCACCGCTTAATAGCATTTGGGAAAAATTTAACTAAACTAATTTGATTTTCAATAAAAATGCTAATAAGCGTTGCTGTATACAGGCTGCCCCAAATTTTCTTTTAAACGGATATTTCGCTGATGGTATTTTTCCTGGCTCAGATAATTTTTCATACTCTTCGGGCTATTTTCTGTACCCGTTTTTTATGGTTTTTCTCACAATCTCCTACTACAGGTATTTAAACTAATTTTCTTGAAGTTGTTTCCGCGGTGAGCTTCACCCCTTAGTCGGTGCTCCTGCACCTCTTTTTCCTAATAAATATTTTTTTAACCTTCTGCAAACTCCCTTCAGTAATATTCATATCAATCACCCAATTAGTCAAAGCTAGGGTACGAGTTAACTCCTTGTTCGTGTGCAACAATCTACTTACCTCGTTTTGGTATACATTTCCTTTGAAAGAAGCAAACTTTCTATCATCATCTTCTCGTTCTCATTGATTTAAAAATCCAAAACGCCCTTTGCTTTTGTGAGTGACACGCTGTTTTTGATTCTTCGTAACCAACGCGTCTCGTAGGAGTTCATCTGAGCTGTTCATATATTTCAGTTGATTGAAAATGTAGTTCAAAAGCTTCAGTAGCAACTCCGCTTTCTTCAAGAAATTTTCTCTTCATCAATATCTTCTTCTGTTGTGCTGAATTTATCTTTTCTCATTTTCAGTTTTTCTGAATTGACCCTAACGGCTATACAAAAAGTTCTTTCTTTTTAAAATCGTTTCCGGAGTATGCTATTGATACTACAGTTCCAAAATTTTCCCTTCAAATCCCCTGCCAAACCTCCTTACCTCCTCCTTTTTCATGCAATTTCTTTTGAGGAATTTTTCTTATTGGCGGGAGGGACGAATCTCTTGGAGAAGGCGGAGCTGCAGCTGGAAACTTTGGAAGATAGCACGAATCAACTGAAGTAGCTGGCAGTCTCACTCGCTCAGATGCGGTCTAATCCAGTCTTAAGATGGATCTTTGACTCCAAGATTCAGTAATTTCTCCGGAATTAAATTATGATTTACCATATCAAAAGCCTCTAATATGTCGAAGAATAACCACAAGATGATATTTTTGTTGTCGAAGGCGTCGGGAATATATCGTGCGGCTCTAAATTGTCTTCCCTCCCTTTTTTTAAAATCTAAAACTGTTTGTAGGCATAAAATTGAAAACAAACTAATGTCCTATCAACAAATGAGTTTTTTAAATTGTTTTCGTACTATTTAATTGAGTTTGTATTGAATTTTTTTAATCAAATTTATACATATTTTTGTTAAAGATTCATCGATAGATTTAGAATCGGAATACACCATTGTATGTGGATTTGAAAGACCTTTAATTTGAGGTGCCACTTGACCCATGTATGAATTTTTAAAAATTTGCCATTTTGCGCTACCGAAAACGTATATAACACTTAAGAAAATTAACGAACGTCGAAAGGTAGTATTTTTTGTCTTAATGAATGCTGTCTTTGAATTTAAAAAAATTCAAATAGATTCAAAAGTAAAAAGGGCAAGGGGGGTCAATTTGGAGTCGTACAGTATGTAATATCTTCTTTTATAGCTTCTTCTAACGTTGAGGGGTTAGATGCGGAAGCCATGTTGAGGGTTCGACAAAAGTTTATAGTTTCCATAGCCGCTTTTCGATAACCTTGGCAAATTGGCTTTGCAATGCAATAGGTCTATAGTTTCCTGGGTCTTCTCTTGATATTTTCACTTTATGAAAGGGTATAACTGCGAAGGTTTTCAACTCACTTGCAAAAGTTTCTGTGTCAAGACTTTTATTTATTATTATTGACAACGATTGTGCCATTGTATTACCTACTTTTTTCTCTTTACCAATTTTATCTTTACCCGTCGAGAATTTAATGTTGGTGCTTGTGGTAGTGTGATGAACTTGCTTTAGAGTAGCAAGCCTCATAAATCAGGTTCATTTTAGGTATTCAGTTGTTCTCCTAAGATCCTTGTCCGTCATTGAAAAAATTATTAAATGTGGACCTTGTCTCTTTTTTTTAATAACCAACCCATTTTCGGAGAATGGATCATATATTCTATTAATATGTACATGTTCTTTAGTTTCATCTCCATATTAGTTGATCACTTGCAGTTATATTTTGCACCTATTGATATAACTTATACCAATTTCTTCTTTTAAAGATCTTCTTGCTTGAAAGCATTTTATGCGTTACTCTTTTGTTGAAATCAATATCTTTCGTATTAAGCTTCAGTGCATTAAAAATCCATTTACCTTAATGACTTTTTATATTCAGTAACTTTTATTATTAAAACTACATTATTATACAGAACATATCAACCTTTGACAAACGATGTCTCAACAATACCAATTTGGGTTTACGCGATTTCAGATAAAATTTAGCACTTTTTCGTGGCGTTTGCACGCAGGAAATGGAAATCGTAAGTCTCGTGTTTTCGATAACGGAGAGTCATTTTTAATTTATTTTTGGATTTGTAGTGACTTCCTAAATCACCTTTTAAATCAGGGTTAAATCCCTGTAAATGTGATTAAATTAGTGGAAGCACGAAAGAAATCAGTAATATCACAATAGTATTCAATCACTCTAGCATTGTGTGATGAACTTCCTTCGCCCTCACCACCACACTAGGTTTCAAGTAATCACTACAAAGAAGACGTTGAGTGCTTCGCCTACAACTAACTTATCGAGACGGATTTCTAATTTTCTTTCTCCATTAAATCCCAATTTACATTTTATCATATCATCTACAATAAATCAGTCATGAGTCCGTTTGTCTTGATTTGCAAGCTTACCGAGGTAATTGCCTAAATCGTAAAAAAATATAAATTAAATCAGCGATGATTCAATGGAAAGAACAAAGGATTCTCAAGAGGCTTTCCTGATCCCCCGAATTGACATCGGAGATTGACTGAGATGATTTATAAATTGCTGTTTGAATCACACTGTTAAATTCTAACAAATCTGATTAAATCGGTAATGATTTTACGTCGGATTTAGTGCCATTTTAAAAATAAGTTGAAATCACCGTAAATTTCAATTTAAATTCCTATAAGTTTTTATCAAGGCAATAATAATTATGTGTAACTTAGTAAAATACTATTTATAACAGAGTTAAACACTCACAAATCTAAAAATCTCGTAGATGACTTAAATACGCATTTAGTTCTTATCCTAATTGAAATATCTAAAAATATGATTAAATCATCTATGATTCAGATGAGGCAACAAAGTATGCATTAGAAATTTTGCTTTGTTGATAACATCAGAGATTTTGACTAATTAAATCACAGTTTAAATCATAATTAGGCAAATCTTCTAAATCACAATTTACATCCTTCGAAAACATTAAATCAGTGATGATACGGTTGGCTTTGATTCACAAACCTAGCAAGATAATTATCTAAATCAGACTTAAAAATCTACAAATATAATTTTATAGCTGAAGATTTAATAGTGGACGTATGTACTTATACATATGTAACGAATTTTTAAATCCCAACTAAAATCTTTGATAATTTGATTGGATCAATGATGATTCAGTGGAGACAGCTAAAAATTCACAAAGGTTTTCGCTGAAAACAGCACGGATTTATTAATTCACTAAATCATCGTTTAAGTTGTAGTTAAACTCCTATAAAGCCGATTGTATCGGTGGTGATTTAACGACGGATTTATTGATGTGTTAAATTTCAACTTAGATCTTTGCCATTCTTATCAATTCAATGAGGGTTCAGTGAAAACATTAGATTTTCAGACCAACTAAATTACAATTGAAATCAGATTTGAATGTGTAAATTGGGGATTTAATAATTTGCAAATTCCCAATTTAAAGCTCTGAAAATTTGGTTTAATTAGTGATGATGTAATTAAGAATTTAATGCAACCATTTCACACGTGCCTTCACTTTACATCAGATTTACTAACTTTACAAAATGTCATTTTAAAGAAGAATTAAATGTCAAAAATCTTTCAAGTTATTTGAGGGACTTTATTAGTTAGGGCCGAATTGGTAATATGGCGGTAACTTCACCATTAGAGGCATAACTAAAAAGCAAACAGACTTATTTAAGCAAAGTTACATGTCTGTTAAATCTACTAGTACGTTAAAATGTAATTTTAAGACTTTTAAGAACTGTGAGCTTTCTTAACTCAGTTTTCTGTTTTTCAGTTATACTACCAGATTATCCGGGAGTTAGTCTGGTATGCAGTGGCGGAAACTTGCGCGCTCAAAACTCTCGTCCGGTCGGTCACGCACGCGCATCATGCTCTGCTGTGGCCGCAGGAAGGTAAGATTCCTCTATATTCTCTATGTAACCCCTCCATGTAATGTTTTTATGTAACGGTCTGGCATCTGTGACTTTTTTAAGCTGGAAAAGCCTGTCGAGATTGAACTTAGAAACCTAAAAATCCAACTGCTTAAACTTATAACTAAACACGTTGGAAACAAAACGATCGTTTAAAATTTCAAGTATCAGCAGTTTAAGAAGCAAAATTTAATACTTTAGAGGCGGCGTATTCAAAAGAAACATGATTTTCCAGGCTGTAGCGCAAACTTCGGCTTAAATTCGCCTGAAGGGTCCAAGGAGAGAAATTGTGTCACTTTGATTATTAATCACATCAAAATTATAAGACAAATTTAAATTAACCGGCTCTGTATCATCATTCAGAAAATATCCCGGATTATGTTTGGATTCATTGACTTTGTTGTCTTTATTGATCATTGACTTTGTTGTCTTTATTGATCATTGACTTTGTTGTATATATATATATATATTATAGTGATTTAAAAAATACCGAGAATTAAATAAGAAAGTTTTGATTTGATTACAAACCCGTCGTTATCAGCAAGAAATGGCAAACTAGAAGGATGAACGGTTTTGTTATTTTAAACTAGCTCTAATTAAAGCCTTCAATCTGCAGTAATCACCTACATTATCAATTGAGTTACTACCATTAATGAACTAAAGGTATTTAAAAAGAGAGAATACTTTTTTTCTCAATTTGGGAGTGGAGGTTTCAGCAATATATATTGATCTTTCGATAAAAAAGGGTTTCAGCAGTCAGTTCTCATACAAACATACAATATTAATATATACATATATAGAGAATTAAAAGTCCCTCATATATTCGTTAAATACTGAAGGAAATATTTTTCATGAAAATGCGAGAACACGTTAAATACTATTTTTAGTAGCGCGTTTTTTGGCGTAACACACATGTATACAGAGTTACCCATGTAGTAAATAAATGTAGTTTTAAATTTTCTTCTCATGGAACCTCACGATGTTTTTGAGTCGTTTTGAGAAATTCTGAACATATTTCATTTAACATACTCGTGTCTAAATTTAACCGTTATTAAAATATTTGCGTAATACGGCAATTAGAATGTCCTGCTAGATTGCCTGACTTCACCCTTATGGAGTTATCTGAAACGTAGGGAGTAGTTAAATAAGTCCAACAATATAACAGACTTAAAAAATTAAATTACTCAGAAACCTCAACAAATACGTCCTCAAATGATAAGAAAAGTTCTTGAGAATTTTGTATTGCGACTTGCCCGCTATTAGAAAGTCAACGGATCAGAGTCTCAACCTTTGATACATTAGATTACAGTAGTTTGTATTGTTATTTTTTAAGTATTAATAGTTTTATCGTTATTTCTATTTTTGAAGTTTTTTTCGAAATGTGTTGAATTTAGACACGAGTATGTTACATGAAATTGTTTGGAATTTCTCAAAAAACTTAAAAATGTCATAATAGAGATGGGATTCTATAAGAACAAAAATGAAAAAGTACATTTATCTACTACATCGGAGGCCCAGCACACAGCGTCTGTTACGTTAAAAATGCACAACTAAAAACAATACTTAATGTTTTTGTGAATTTATGCGAGACTTTTGGCTCTCTGTGTATATATTACTGGTACATATAAAACTAATTCTCATTTTATAGATTTTAGAGAATATCCATTGACTTTTATTTCTCGAGCTTAAGTGTCGTGCAAAATGTTTTATGAAAAGAAAAATACAAAACATCATTTATCATTAAACTGAGAAGCTCCCTTTCTATGGCGTTAATTAAACGAAGTTGCGTTTAATTAATTTCCTATTAAAAATGTAAAATTTGTTCATTATGAGTTCGAGTTAGACCAAGGAGCCTCAAAAAGAATGAATGGGGCGTGATAGCTTTTAAAAATACATAATACACTGGAAAACATTGTTTCCAAGGCCTGAAACCAAAATATCCATAACCGATGCTTTCTTCGCTCTTTGTGCCCTTTCGATGGGCAAACTACAGTTACCTATAAAAAGACATAAAGTGGGCGCATTTAAGTTTCCAAACCACTGAATCATTAAAATGCTTCCGTTACCTGCCCCCACAGATTAATGCAGAATATTATAACCGAACTTGCTAGAAATTGCCTTTTCTGAAGAAGAGTATTATGAGTTTTTCTTCCAATTTAGAAGGTGTCTGGAATAAATTAATGCGGTGCTAAAAATTTATGACAAATAAATGGAATTTTTTATTTAAAAATTTCTGTCATTACACGACACTCACGTAAATATTTTCGATATAGCTCTCCTTGTGTAACCTTTCTGCATCAAGTCTTGACGAATATTTTAGTTCAGGTTAGTCAAAAGTTGTCACATCAGACATGGACACATGCGACGTATCGAACATGAGACATGCTCCTTGGAGAAATGTTCTAGAGCAACATTTGCATTTAAATTCGGAATTTAGTTGATTTGCGTGTTACGTTTCTAAGCAACACCAAGTATGGTGTTCGACTCGACTTATGCAGGGTGTCCCAGACGCATGGGGAGAGGGATGCTAAATATGTCTTATAAAAAAAATTTGATTTGAAAGAGGTTATCTCGGGCTAGAAAAAAATACGTTCTGTAGATTTAGGTAAACAATTGGGAAGTGTGCCTTCATAGGCTACCATGAACTCATAATCTTCAAATTACAACTAATTTTTCAAAAACGGCAGAAATTTTGGAGTTAAATGAAATTGACCTTTACACTTTGAATACAGTTATAAGAACTGCGAGAACTTAGATTTGATATTAGAATAAGAAATAAAGTGTAATGCCACAAACAATAATTTGTGATCCACTTTAGCACTCCGTTCATCAAATTCGTTTATTTTAATGCACAAGTTTATTATGGGTAGTAAAGAATATTCAACATCAACAAATACGATGTTGCCGTCCTGCACAACGCCTCATCGACAGACACACAGAGAGACAGAGGGAGAGAGAGAGAGAGAGTATAAAACAATACAGTTTTTGTCATCTGCCATTCTACTTCATGTCATAGTTCTGTTACTGTCACCGAATTTGAATTTTTGAAACTCTCAACATCCAACAATTATCTGCAGACAATGCAGGAAGTGTAACTAACTCATGGATTAACGGTCTCATTTATATTAATGTGCTCGTTTTTTCACGCATTATACCCCTTCTATTATTAAACGGCTTAATTAACACTCTTATTGGTTAATGAACTATTAAGAGCTACTTACTTTTATTGTTCGAACAAGCAATTATTACCATAACTATTATATAATAAAATGCCTGGTTGTAAATATATATTAAATCTGACATAAATCTATCAAAAAACTTGCGAATATCAAGAATTATGTTTAAAATTCATGTTAACCCCTAAAGATTGTCGCAGTGATATTAATAAATTATAATATTATAATAACTCACGTGTCTGCTATAATAGGCTGGATAATACGCGTAAAAGGTCTGGTGTGTGAAAAAGGATGCTATTTTCTATAATGAACGTTTTTATGCTGAAAGCGTTTTCATTAAAAAAGGTATATCTAACTATAGGACTCGTCGCATGATTGTAATAAATCAGTAGAAGTGTATGCAGTTATTATTAAGAAGAAGGTTCAAGTGTGGATTCTTCTGAATCGATTTGAATATGAACCATTTTTTATAATAACTTACCATTTAACAATAGGAACAGTTTTTCCGTATAAAATAGATCAAAATATTCAAGATGTCCCAAATGAAAATGCGAATATTAAAATTTTAACCACGGATTAACCATAATCGTATTCACCTTTAAAAATGAAAAACTCGTATTTTCCTGTTTTGTTAAAAAGTCCTTCAGTTTAACCTCTAGAGCTCGACCTTAAACAATTTATACTCAACTTATGTAAGGAACCTTTGTTATTTTTGTATATCAAAAAATGTCATATTCGAGTTTAAAAAGTGATTGGTACCTACGCTATTCAAAATCAACACTTAAAAAATGTCAATATTTCTGAAAACTTCCATGGGGAGACGTATGCTCACCTTTTGCCATTTTCAACATTTTTAGCGACGACATACCCGAAGCCCATGGATAAGTAGCTTTAAAAAGAGATTAAATTAATTCCATCGGTGAGTTTTATAAGCCTATTCAGACGAGATTGATATGCAGGGTGTCCATTTGAAGAGCTCAGTCGGAGGGACTTCAAGGTGAGGAATGTGCGTTTTAAAATTTGCAAAAAATTCGATGGCTTTCAAGGGAATTCGAAAGAAACAGACATTTTGGAAAAAGAGTATTTATAGTTTCTTCATCATATTTGACGAAGTAATTCAAAGTGCAAATTTTCCATCTTTTACGAAGTCGTGACGTCATATTGGATTTTTGCATTTTTGAGTTGGTTTTTTTTATTACGATGACGTATGACGTTTTTTCCAGTTTAGCCTTGCAGCTGGTGCGGTTCAGTCTGGTAATTAGGTGGAAATAGCAAAAAACCCGTTTTTGTAAAGAGCGAGCTGTAAATAACAAAATTAGAAACAATCACAATAAATGACGAAAATTATAAGAGCTGTTCGAAAAGTTCACCCTTCACTTCCAACCGCAGCTTTGTGCATCTTCTTAAATTATAATCTAATAGGGAAAGTTCTGGAGAACGTGCCGGCCAGCGTGTCTCAATTGTTTGAGACGACTTTACGGTGAAATATTTCAGACAAATAATCAGCTACTCTCCTAACATTGTGTGCCAGAGCACCATTTTGTTGTAGGCAAAGGTTATTTAAGTGGTTGAGGCAAATGTTGTTCCCGATGCAACTCGTAAGGTAGGTTTTTGAACAGTAGAAATATTCATCTGCGATCAAATCGCCCTCGTAAATGTATGGCCCAATGATCGTGATCGATATATTGAAACGTGCTTGTGGTGGAAATATTTGGTGTTCGCGTGATTTCCAGTAGTCCAGTCATGTTCATTTTGATGACTGAGCAAGCCTGAGTTCGTAAACTTACATTATTTCGTGAGCATTACGTCGGAAAGAAAATGGGGATTTCGCTCCAACACCTCCATGATGTTCTTCTAAGCCGCACCCCTCCGTTGACATAAATTTTCAATGGGCGATTGTTGTTTTCCTGGATACCACTGTCGAAATATTTCCAAAGTATATTGATGCGAAGTGGTGTAGTAAACATTTAGCATTTCTCGTTTATGTCGACTTCAAAATTTCTCACGGCCGACCTCCAGAAACGGACACCCCGCATATCTCTTTTGGCTTCCGAGATGTACACATGGTAACTCTGAAATGACTCACGTTCAGGACCAGAAAGACTTTCCACATCCTTAATGGGACTCAAAGCCAACGAGATTCCCATTCAGAATCCATGCCTTGCATATTAAATACCTACTCCATTTTAAAGCTTTAAAGCACTTGGATACGACCCCCGATCATTAAGCCAAGGCTGTAATTCATGCAGAAACTGAAATTCAGGGTTCTTAACAGCAGCCCAATCAGAATCGTATGCAAACATGCACGAATTCGCATCGACCCCCATACAACCCTCACGAAAAGAGACATATCTGAAAGACGGTCATTATTGGCACAATACGGCCACTCTCTGGAAAACTAGGAAAACTCAATTGACCCACGAGTTTTGGCGCGTTTCGTCACCGGACCAATGGTGGTGTTTCTCGTAGTAAAGTCGCGCGCATCATCCCCATCCAGCCCCACGTCACGGGAATCGGGAGATCGATATCCAGGCAGGCAAAATTAAGAGCCGCGAAACAAGCACGTTGATTTAGTTAATGTGTGATAAAAATGGCAAAGGTTGCTTTTTCACCAGAAAGGTAAATTAAAATAGTTTCGATACTGTATTCTTGTGATGAGTTTTGAGTTGGGACATCGACACTTTTTACAGAGCAAGCTTGGCAAGGTCCGAATTCTCATTTTCACGCTCTGAGCTTGCTCTGTAGAAATGTCAATTCTGCCGAGAGATTCTTTTGAGAATCCATAAATGTTTCCAACAATTTTTAATTTATTTAGTGCATGTTTCCTGCAGCTTTCTTTAACGAAAATATTTTCTACTAATTCATGTTCACGTAGGGTTTAAATGAAGGGTAAAACTGGGATAGAGCTAATTTATTCATGCGCCACCACTACGTACTATTAGCGCCAAGCAAGGGAATTACTACGTTACAATTTACGGGTTATTAGTACGTTTGTAGTACATGTAGTGCATTCACGTTGCTACCGCACTTTAGACTTTTTCTACACCTTTCCCAGTAGATTGAAAACTGAGTTAGATTGACCCGTGGCAATTACAGGTAGGTGCTATGTCATGAACCTTGTTACTGTTATGTAATAGTATTACGCACAGCTAGCAGCTGATTCGCGCTGATATCTTAACATTTCCATGACAGCCACGTGTGTTGTTTTAGGATTTCGCAGTGTAAACACGATAAACGTTATCTTTAGAGATTATCATAATTTAAATTTCAATAAATTTACAATGAAGCAGCAATAGGTCGTGCAAAAAGCACTTTGCACAACTCGTACGCAACATGTTACTTCACTCACCTATAGGAATTAGTGACCTGGATCTTGGCTCGGTCTCACACTTTTCGTTCTGCTTGTAACTCACTTTTCTTGTTATACTACTTTAAATTCCGCCCTGTTAACTTTTTAACAAATTGTTAATTGAAAAAAAATTTAAAGCCTCATTAAATAGGCGTTCGTAAATCTTTTTAAATGTTGCATCTTATAGCGCAAAATGGCCAATTTAAAAAAAATCTAACATGGGTCAAGTTACACTTTAAATTAAATGTCTTCAAAACTACATTTAATGGTGTATTGTGATTTATCGATTAGTTTTTGAGAAAAACAGGTATAAATTTGTTAAAGAATGAAATACAAACTCAATTAAATAGTACGTAAACAACGAAAATACTTGTTTGTTGATATCGAATTGGTTTGTTTGCATTGAATAGGACAAAATATACTGTATTTTGACGTTTGTTGTTTTTATTTATATATTCATTTATTTAAATCTTTGTTTCTACCAGTAGAAACGGGCTCTTGACCTTTAGGTCTTTATATGCCTGAATGTATTTGTAAGTATATTTATATACAATAAATTGGATTATATAGCTTAGTGATAAAAATGTTTGAATGAAATTGTGTTTGGAAATCGAAAGAGGAAATGTTTTGCGATTCTGGTTATGCAGAGTGAGTTCAGTACGATCCCGTTGTGAACGATTTTATTTATATGCTTTTTTTTAACCAAAGATTGAATCTTGCGCTCGCAAACAATATTTGACTAAAAAAAAGAATAAATAAATAAATAAATAAATAAATAAAATCCGTCCCAACCGTATCGTACTAGATCCTCTTTATACAGTAGTGGCCATAAGTATGGAAACTTCTTTAATATTGCATTTTTTATAACTATCGGGTATAAAATGAAATCGAACATATACAATAGATTCAACAATTTTTACTTTATCGATATCCTCGGTATATTGGTATTTATTGGTATTGCCTTTAGAATGCAGATAAAAAAATAAATTTGCTGCGGATAAAAGTATGGAAACTTTTTTAATTTGTTTATAAAAATCGCAAATAATTGATAAATTTATAGAATTTTGCATAGTATCTGATAAAGTTCATAGTAGTAACAATGCCAAAACGCCATTTGTCTGAAGAAGTAAAACAGCGTATTGTTGAACTATATACAGGGTGAGTCGGGAGGATTGTGCCAAACTTCAGAAGTGTGTTGTACATGAAAAATAAATGTAAAAAAACTCAAATGTTGTTATCTGATTTTCGTTTGTTTACAAGTTATAGCGTAAATAAAATTAAAACATAAAAGTTAAGCAACATTTAGACGAAACGTTTTCTGGACGTTGGATTGGTCGTGGTGGCCCTATTAGTTGGCCTCCGAGATCTCCAGACCTCACATCACTAGACTATTGTGTGTGGGGTTGGTTTAAAACTGAAGTGTACAGAGTAAAAGTGGACACTCAAGATGCACTAATTCAACGCATTAGAAATGCTGCAGCTGCTATTAAAGAAAGACATGACACAATCAGGAGCGCAACGAATGCTCTTCATAGACGAAGCCGAAAATGTTTAGAAGTTAATGGCAATATTTTTGAACATTTACTATGATGTCCAAACGTTAATTTATGGAATTTCTTATGAAATTTATAAATTTTTTAAATTTTATGTTTTAATTTTATTTACGCTATAACTTGTAAACAAACGAAAATCGGATAACAACATTTGAGTTTTTTTACATTTATTTTTCATGTACAACACGCTCCTGAAGCTTGGCACGATCCTCCCGACTCACCCTGTAGAAGTGGGAACAGGCAGTGCGATATTTCTAGTACTTTAAATATCTCCAAAGCCACTATCTCCAACATATTAAAACGCTTCCATAAACGTCAAAGAACAAGCAATGCTCCACGACCGGGTAGGCCCAAAACATATTCCAAAAGTACCGTAAAATTAATAAAAAGGATGTCGGAGAAAAACCCACAATTGACTTCGGTGGATATTTCAAGGCGCCTTGTCGAAGAACAAAACATCGTGGTTCCAAATAGAACAGTGCGGAGAATTTTAGTGAATGAAGGTTTATTTGGTAGGGTTCCTGTAAAGAAACCGCTTATTTCAAAAAAAAAATAGGAAGGCGCCACTTTCATTCCCTTGGGAGCACATCAACTGGTCGCCAGAAAAATGGAAAACCATCTTGTGGAGCGATGAAAGCAAATTTCAGCTGTTCGGAAGTGATGGTATTCGATACGTTGGACGTCCCAAGAATGAAAGATTCAACCCTAAATACCAGTTGCCGACTGTGAACCAAGGCGGTGGAAGCGTCATGGTGTGGGGATGTTTTTCGGCGTCTGGCGTTGGTCCATTAATTAAAATAAACGGCATTATGGACCGATTCGCTTATAAAGATATATTGGTAAACCATATGCTTCCGTTTGCTGAGTGGGAAATGCCGTTATCTTGGAGTTTCCAACAAGATAACGACCCAAAGCACACATCTAAGCTCGTTAAAACTTGGTTTGAAGTAAACTGTGCGCCGAAAATGGAATGGCCTTCCCAGAGTCCGGATCTGAATCCGATCGAACATCTTTGGGAACATCTGGGAAGACAAATTAGAAAAGAAAAAATTCGCAATGTCAATTATTTGTTTAGTATTATAGAGCGAGAATGGAAATTAATTTCCGTGGAAACATGTAAAAAACTGGTTTGTTCTATGAACGAGAGGTGTCGTGCTGTTATTAAAGCAAATGGCTATGCCACCAAATATTAAATAAAAATCGAAATAAGTGTTATTTTGTTTTAGTTATTTAAATGAAATGTATAGGTTTCCATACTTTTGTCCACCTTAAAATTTTAATTCCTGTTGATTATTTTTTGAGAATATCTCAGAGCGTCCCCTATTGTATATTTTGATAGCGTACATTATTATCTAACAATACTATGAAAACAATCTTATAAAAGTAACACAGAAAAAAAATCTGTAGGAATATTTAAAGTTTCCATACTTATGGCCACTACTGTATGTATAACCAGACCACCAAAACAATTTCATTTCTGATTTTTCAACACAACCCTAGTCGAACATTTTCATCAATAAGTTAAATAATTTAATTTATTGCATATAAATGTACTTATAAATACCTTCAATGGCAAAAAGGCCTAAACGTCGATAGCTCGTTTCTACTTCTAGCAGCAAAGGTTTAAATAAATAAACAAAATTAGCAAACATCAAAAGATACTATTTTTTGCCCTATTTAACCCAACCAACCAATTTTCTATAGACGAAAAAATATTTTTATTGTTTACGTACTATTTAACTGAGTTTATATTGTATTTTTTACCAAATTTGTACCGGTTTTTCTTAAAAACTAATACATAGATTTTGAATTGTAATACAGCATTAAACGAAGTTTTGAATGACCTTTAATTTACGGTTTTGCTTGACCCATTTTCATTAAAAAAAAAAAAGATCATTTCGCGTAATCAGCCACGTAAACAACATTAAATCAAAATAAACAAACGTGAAACGCTAGTATTTTTTGTTCTATTTAATGTTGCTTCTGAATTTTTAAAGGGAGAGTGGATGACAAATTAGAGCCGCACGGTATAATAAATTATTACCATTGCTCTGTCACATGTAATTCCGAAAAATTTAATTCATAGGAAATTATTATTGGTGTAAGTAAAATGAATGTTTTTCGCCATTTAGGGTGGAATTTTAAAATTGTCTATGTTGAAAGTCAATTTATTAAACTCCTGGGAAGTTTAACGGGAGTTTATATATGTTTACCTTGTGTAAAAAGAAGGCAAAGAACCGATAACGACACTATATATTTGCAACTTTTGCGTACTCAAGTCGCTTCCTCTAAATTTCAAATTTCCCTCTTATGTATTAGGATCTCATTCGCCAAAATGGGCTGCTAAAACTGTAAAAAATAACGTAAATTGATAATACGTTTTCTTTACATTTTTATAATAAGTTTCTATCGTCGTATTACTCATGGTATTTCGCTAATAGAAATCTTAGATCGTATATTAGATAGTATTGGGGCTACACGTAGCTTTCAGGATTGCAGATACAGGCCCGCTATCAAGATTTCATTCATCGTGGAAATTGGGAAAACTAAACTGAATTTAAAAGAAACCTTCCTTGAAATTAGTCTAACCGAAACAATTTTAAAGAGTGATTTGATCACTTTTAGAAAACATCGTGGTGTGATTTTAATTCGAAATTAGCCATATCGATCATCAGATCGGAAGCGTATTCTAGAAGTGTCTCCTAAACTTAAAAAAATTTTAAGATCCCATTGTGTTAAAACTTGTCTTTTATTTAATCTAAATCGAAATGAAAAATCATTTTGAGGGTCAATTTAGAAGATGATAAGATAGATAGGTAGAAGAAGATAAGTAAGATGTTACTGAACATTTTAGTGCAGTTTAATTCGAAGTTAGCAGTATCGATTCATAAGGTAAACGAGGCATTGCAGCCCTCAGTGTATTGAAAATGTATGCCTCAACTCCTGCACCGTATCAGTAGTTTTGGAATTAAAGATTAGTAGACAATAATCAATAGAAAGATTCAGGTTCTTATATGAAATAATAATGCAAAGATAGCCAGCAAATGTCTTAAATATCCGAGAACCGTGAATTCCATGGCATGCAGCCCATAAATAGGTGCCAACAAGATTTGATTCTGAAAAATCTGAAATTATGTATTTACAGGGCATTCCAAATTCGACCCTCACCATTGGGATCTCGAAAACTAGAAGAGATGTGGAGAAATTTAGAAGGGAGAAAAATTGCGTAATGTAGTGATTGACCAAATGCTGTTTTCGAAATTTGAATTTTCCGACTATTTCTGAAAATAGCCGAAAAGAACTAAAAATTGGAGATTCCGTTTTTACTTTTTTAACGTTATTTGACAAGGAAGCTCAAAAGGGTAAGCGCGTTTTCATTACAGCTTTTTCTTAGCTACACGATGATATTATTAGATTTGACTTCTCGTTTTGTCTTTTGGTTACCATCATCACTTTTATTTTTTCTTTTGGGCGTCACATTGAATTTTTCGGCAGAAAAAATAATCGGACGGCAAATCCAAAAACTTTATCGTGTCGCCGAGAAAAATAATAATGAAAATGTGCTTGTGGTTTTGAACTTCTTTGCCAAATGGGACTAAAAAAATAAAACCAAAATCTCCGATTTTTATAGAAGTACTCGAAAAATTCAAATTTCGAAAACGGTATTTGATCAAGTGCTAAATTTTGTCCCCATTTAAACCTCTTCGTCCTTCCTTTAGTTTCCGGGACCCCAACTATAAAAGTCAAATTTGAAGTGCCGCATGGAGCTTATTTTTTCCAACACTCTCGTAATTGTCAAATCAAAATTTTCCCAACACATTTTTGTCAAGATGAGTCGAAATCATCAAAATTCTTCTCAAACCAATCATCGTCAATGAGGCTTACTGTAATCGCATCAAGGGCAAAAGATTTGAAAAGACAATGAAAAGCCCTTTAAGTTTTCCACTTAATTGAACACATTGATGAAACTAATTCGAGTGAACGGGATAACAGCCAGATCAAGTTTTTTTATACTTGTATTGAATTGTTGCAGCCGGTAAAATAAAGGAACCTACTGAAAGCGAAAAGACTGTAAAGTGACTCTAAGATCAGGGATTATGCCCTCAAGAGTCTTCTCAAAACTAGTACAAATAAATATCTCAAGAATAATCATTGAAAGTGGCCCAAATACTCAGAAAAGCATCATCAATGGGGATTTTGAATGTATAAGGACCTTATGGAATAAAATTTCAGATTTTTTCGCTTGGTTTGCACGCTTAAAAAAAAATTGGTTTGCTTTCAATGAAAAATTATTTCTCTTATCGTGTCCCAGATCTTACAAAGACAAATGCCTGACTGGCGTAGTCGGGAAAGACGGGGTAGATTTCGGGTAGGAAATATCACCATTTTCTTTTATGTTTTTCCCGACATGTTGACGAATTGATCCTTCTGGAATTAATTACGAAATTTATCCGCAATAATCGATGATAAACCTACTTTTCCGATTATCGTCACAAATACCTATAGAAACGTTTGATATTAAAAAAATTGCTAGAAATAACGATTTAGAGGAAGAGAATTTTTTTATTTAATTATCATTTTTTATTGTAGGATAATGGGCGCGAGGCTTTGGATCTCACGGCATCGCCACTGCGTGCACCCCCGGTTGCTCCGAACAACAGACCCAGCCATCCACCCCCTATGGTTATACAGGGCGATTTTAGGAAGGTAAATCATACTAAAAGACATATTATAACTAATTTTAAGGGTACTAAATTTAATTCTATTTTAACTCTATCTAACTAAATTGAATAAAATAGTTTCAGAAGTGGTAGCTTTGACGGACGAATCACACCTTGCAAACACTTTTATTTATAAGCATGTTCTTGTGTTTTGCTAAGGTGGAAATCCTATTTGATTGCAAAACATTTCAACTTTTTGTGAGTTTTTTCATATTTCTCACATTTTTTTGCTTGTTTGAAAGGTAAAAAAACACTGTGACGTAGTGCCCACAGAGAACACAGTGTTAATTTAATATTTCAGATAATGCAGGAGATGCGATAGTACTTTATCAGAAAGGTAAAATTTCCAATACAACTTGTATCTCGAAGATGGAGTGAGAACGAAGTTGGAATTAGCGAACTTAAAATAATGGTGTACTATTATGGAATGTCCTGTAGAACTATTAATGTGTCGTATTTTTGAAGATATTTTTGAAACAAATTTCCAAGTAAATTTACATACCAATTTCATGCGAAATGCTAAAATGGCAACTTTGCTCCTTCCGGCGAAAATAAATTCGACTCGCCTCGTCAGGGCTATATGAATCACAATAATAGAGTCCAGATAATCTCGACTTTAATCATAATTGATCGATGTAACTTCCACGTCGCCCCACATTATTGGGAATTAATTAACCCCAAAACTTCGAATCTGTTTAACCACCGTTGATGACCGTCATTAACAATACGTTGTGGGTTGTGGCCGATATATGAAGGAACCTTCCACGACGATGCCGAACGACCATTAAGGGACCACATGGAAATTGCTAGTTTTCAGGTTATCATTTATTTAGTTAAAGGACGTATTATATTCCGAAATTCAATTGCAGATTTAAATCATATGCCAACGTTGGTTACCGCAATAGCAAAATCTCATCCGATGACCACATCATGTATTCATAGGATAAGATAGCTTGGAAAATTTAATTAGTTTCTCCAAACAATACAGACTAATAATGGTTAATGTACCCATATACTGCAGTGTAATTTAGCTCTATCTCTTGACCGAAATAGAATTATTATGCTTTGCGTATTGCAGCCGTAATCAAATTATTCCTGCTGCAACATATTACAAGCCGCAGAGAGCGAAATTGCGTTTTTGCAACTTAAAGCACGCCTAATATAATTATAATAATTAGAGATTCTCTTTTCAGTATTCTCCTTTCAATTAATTGCGTGTCATGTCGCACGAGCGTGCGGCACTACCACGAAATAATACGGGGTGTTTCTCAAACATACGGAGAACCGTTCAGGGGATGTAGAGTTCATGAAAACAAGTATTTAGATCGAATAAAGTTAGGTCCGATATCACTTCGTTTCCGAGATACAAAGTGTAAATGGTTCAGAATTTAACGAAATCGTACTTTGGAAGAAGAGTATTATTTTGCGAAAGGACATGTATCACATGTGTTTGCCTTCATGTCCTCTACCTCTGCTAGAAGAAAATTAAATTAATATTTCCAAAGAATTAAAAAAAAATCGCACTTGGAAAACTATACAGCATTTTTGATACACACAAGAATGAAAAATAATTTTTTTATCTTGGAAACGACTACTTGAGCAATAAAACATTAATTGACTTTTTTTTAAATTCAAGATTGATGGACAGCACTGGTGTAGGTGGAAATACACTGACTTTCAAAAAAACCGCAACACCAAGAAGAACACATCGTACACGTTTAAAATTCTGGCATTACGTTGGGTCGGGTAATAGATAAAAATGGTCAAAATATCAAAAGAAAATTATTGTGAATAAGTAAAAAAATTTAATAATAATTTAATAATGGGTGGTATCTCCTCTTAAATTAATACATTCCTGTAAGCGACGTGGCATGCTTAAAATTAAATTGTCAATATCTTCCTGTGGTGTTGTATCCCAGGCAATCTGCACCTGCTCGCGGAGTTCATCTATGGTCTCTGGAGGGCGAGCTAAACGTTGAAGTCTCCGACCCATTATATCCCATACATGTTCTATTGGGGACAAATCTGGAGACCGAGTTGGCCAAGGCAAAGTATCCAAATTTTCAGCTTTCAAATACCTCAAAGTATCGTTGGCTGCATGTGGTCGCGCATTATCCTGTTGAAATGTGCTTCCAGGATGGTCGTGCATGTATGGTACAAGAACCGGTTCTAAGACACTATTAATGTACCTCTGAGCATTTAATCTATCATAAATGAAAACAAGAGGAGACCGACTACCATACTGGATGGCACCCCAAACCATGACACCTGGTGTTAAACCAGAATGACGCCTTTCCAAAAAGTCCAAATTTAATCGCTCTCCTCTGTGCCTTCTAACACGTAACCGTCCATCAGATCGCCATAAACAAAATCGGCTCTCATCACTGAACACGATTCTTCTCCACTCATCCACCCATTGCACTCTCAGACGACAACACTCCAGTCGGGCCACCCTGTGGTTTCGTGATAATGGAAGCTGACGCATAGGACGATATGAATTTAGTCCAAAACTTCGAATTCTGCGATACATCGTACTAAGGGAGACCCTTCGATTTAGGGTAGCTACCCAGTTAGCACTAAGAGACGGAATTGTTTCAAAAGGGGGGGGTCTGTCGCTGAACGACGAAGTCGCCAGTCTTCGCGTCGATTCGTCATTCTTGGACGGCCACTACCACGATGACGATTTACTGACCCTTCGTTAGACCAATCTCTCCAAGCTCTTAGCACTGTTGATGCGCTTCGATCCAATCTACGTGCAATTTCGCGGCAAGGTAAACCTGCCTCATGCATACCAACAATTCTTCCCCTTTCAAAGGGAGTTAACTGCCGATAAACTGCATTTTGGCGTACACGAGGCATTTTGTACTACCACACATTCAATATGGCACTAACAATAATACCTTTATCGCTATCCGTCTATAAAAAAATTTGCAAAAAGAACGATAGTCACAGATAAAAAAGTAAAGAAAAACTTCATATCGCATTAAAATGCGAACTTGAAATTTTTATCATTTTTTCTCTTTCTAAATCTAAAATCATACCAAAATTTCAAATACATACAATGCGTTCTTCTTGGTGTTGCGGTTTTTTTGAAAGTCAGTGTATTTTGCCTTCTCCAGAATATACACATTTATCGCGCCACAGCGTGTCCCCAATTACATCTCCTTATCCCACACCGTTTTTGAAAAAAAAATCAAACACTCTGTATCTTGGAAACGAGGCGATTGCGGACCTAACTTTATTCGATTTGAACATTTGTTTTTATGAGCTCTGCCTCCCCTGAAAGTTTGTCGGTATGCTTACGAAACACCCTGTAGTGTTAGCCTAGTTTCCAGTATAGACGAAGTGCCATTCCAGATTGGCTGTTCACCACATGTATTATTCTTACAAAAGAGCCTGGAAAATTTCTCTCATTATAATAATAATTCCTCCATTGACCCGAGACATCATCCATCAAAAGTTGGTAAATACAAGTTATTATGCGACCTGACATCTTTCGAGTTTGAGGTCAATTAGTTGGAAGAATCTGAAATTGTGTTGGCAAAGACGTTGCGATATTTAACAACCAGTATCGATTAACTTTCCAATAGCTTTAGGGGCGGAAAGCGTGTCAAAGCACACCAAGGAAAGTTCAATAAGAAATTTGGTTTAAAAAAATGAGGGACGGGGTGGGAGAGGGGGAGGAGGAGAAGGTGGGGGGGGGGAGGTTGGTTGGGTTTAAAAATGCTCTTGCCTTATTACCGTTGCCCAACTTTAAAAACGGAAAACCCATTTATAAGGTTTAGGAGTTGTAGATAAAGTATCGTGGAGTCATTATTCATGTGCTCAGCAGGTATTAATGTTAAGTTGGGCAATAAAAATTCCGTAATGGGGTATGTAAAATTGCCAACTTCAACTTCATGGTAATAGGGAGATTTGTAAAGTTAATAATCTAGGAAATGTTTATGGCATAATACTATGTATACATATTGTAATTTTGTATTTGTGAAACTGTGGGTTTTAGCAGTGGCGTAGATATTTTTAAATCTTACAATATTGGGATGTCTACAAAAATCGAGCATTCGGGTACTTTAATGGTGTCTCCATTACGCAAATTAGTGCAAATTTTCAGATTTTTCCTCAAATAGTGCGATTGAACCAAAATTTGGATTTTTCATCAAACACCCGGCGGTCTCCATAATTGAATTCTTTGGAAATACGCATTCTTCAGTGGATTATAGCCAAGTAAGCGCATATGTACATTAGTTGTACAGAACAAAGTTGTCTCATTTTGTAACGGTTTTACACTTAAATTGGGATATTTTTTTAGCCACAAGTTGTTCAATAAAATTAGCAATTTCAAGGATTCTAGAAACAGTTTGGAAACTAAATGTTTCATATGATAAAATGGAGTGCATTGCCTGTGAATGACAAATTGACGAAAATTCGAAATGGCAAATTAGTGTTTTTTCTTTTGGAGATAACCTGTCTTTTCGATTTTACCTTTAAAAAGTAGATTATAATTTCACAATAAAGCAAACAAACTTAAAATACCCTCTGGAAAGTTAAGAGCTTTACAACTGTATACAAACATAATTCAGGTTAGTTACACGTTAACGACCGCCGTTTTTAAAAAATTGATGATTATGTCTATTTTGCGGTATGTTTAACGTAAATAACAGAAGGGTATAACAAAAAAAATCACTTATTACATAGAACGCACGCAAAGGCTTGTCAGAATAGTACAGTGATTTTTTTACCTTATATATTCATTGAGATTTTTGAAATCTCCCGTGATTTATCCAAAACGCCTTATGTTATATCACGATAGTGACGCTTCTTGACTATTCGAATTAACAGCCTATAGAGTGACCTATATTTATTATGGTAAGAAAGGAGATCATTACAGTTATATTTCTGGAAGGCACTTTCAGATCCATTGTCAGTCGCAACTTATTTCTTTTCTTTTCTCTCCTTTCTTCGAAAGGAAATGATTTCTCAAATAATTTAGTCAAAACTGTATGAAACTCTTCCAATCAATCACAACCGAGTTTTATCTTACAACCGAAACCAGGAGACTCGGTCGCATATTTGCTTCTTCTTTTGTAGATGTCGAATCTTTGGATTTCCCTATAATAGAAAGGGTTTATTGTTTAGCTAATAGAGTTAGAAATTTCAAGAAATTTAGCGGGAGTTGGGAGGCTCAAAACTACTATAAGAAGTCATTGGAGAAACTTTAGTGAATGATGATTCTAGATATTAATTATTATACAGGGTGTTTAATTTTTTTTGTAGCAGGATTTTAACCACATATTTTACGCATCAAAATTATATTAGTTTGTTATGTAAAATATATTCCAGAATTGGTTTGTTAAGGAAACACAGGAAATTTGAAGTTTTGTATTTTTTTCTATTTGTCTTCTACAGTTCCTCAAGTTTTTGTGATATTTAGCTCAAATTTTGACTATAAGTTACTCTTTGAGGTCTATAATTTATCGCCCAAAATTCTTTGTGGTGCCTCGCACAGTATTTAATTTTAAAAATTTAAATTGCTTGTTAAATTTACAAACTTATGTGTTTTAACTATTTTAGTATCTGTCCTCATTTTGCAGTTATTGGCAAAATGGTAAAAAATACAAGATAATTTTTCTATCGCCAGGTTTGGTTGGTTTCTGATATTTCTGACCTTATATCGACGTAACATTCTCTGACACATTCTTACAGTGTAAACCGAAGTAAGTATTTATTTACTGACGATCTAAGAGCAAAGCGTATTTGTAATGGAAAATAAATGACAAATAATGGCAGACAAGAGCACAACAGCAACATCAAATACACAATAAATTGAACAGCAATAATTTATTCGATAACAAAATCATTTATATCGATATCAAGTGATTATTTTCACAGAAATTGTTGGAAACGATCGCCATCACGTTCTACACCTAAATTAGAACGTCGCCATAAAGACCGCCGAACGTCTCTCAAATTCTGAGCAGTTACTCGAAGAGCAGAATATTTTATTCGCCTTACAAGTTCTTCGTGAGAGTTTACAGAAGTTGAGTACACATTTTTCTTGATAAACGCCCACACATAAAATTCTAGAGGTTTTAGATCGGGCGATCAACGAGGTCAAACGATTGGTCCTCCACCCATTTCTAGGGATAGTTTGCATTGAGCCAATTCATCACCTTCAGGGAATAAAGTGAAAAATATTTGCGTAATTATGTTATTAACTTATGCTCAACATTTGAACTAAGTATCTCAAAAAGTTGAGGAGCATTAAGAGATAAATTGAAAAACATAGAACTTCAACACTCTGTATTTCTTCAACAACGCATTCTCGAATGTAGTTAATATGGCGAAGTAATATTATTTTTATGCTTCAAATATTTGCTTGAAATCGTGCTACAAAAACCCGGACATCCTATATAAAATATCAATTTGTAATCGAAATTAGTCAAAATTTATCGACTTCTTCATTTTGTTTCAGGTGTCTGGAATCAGTACCGAAATCTTCAAGCAGATAGAAGCGGTTGAAAATGACCATGATGCCTCGACAGCTGCTGCTTTGGAAGTAAGTTTTACCAAATTTGAGTTTACCTTCTTTAAATGGAATTCGTATTTCTTGGTAATTATTAAGAAATAGTATATTCTACACCACGGTTGTGAAGTAAATTATTATGGATCGTACATGTTTCGCACCCGAGGAGTATTTACTTTTTTTTCATTACTAGCAGCAACTAGATTTAATACAGTAATACTGTATCACGGAAACTATACTAAAATGCTTATACTATGTGGGTTTTCATACCACACAAATTTCATGGTTGATTGAGAATTCTGGAAAAGCTTCTCATATCAATCTGGACGCAGCAGAGACTTATTGATTAACTGACTTGATTTGTTTCATTTTGTGCTTTTCTGCTTTTCATCCCTCTCATCAGTATTTTATCATTACTCGTAAATATTACATTTTAATATATAATGATGATATATTAATATTTGAATTTCTTTAAATATCTATTGTTCCGTGACTGAAATATTCCTTCCATTTAAATTTAATGCGGGTACGAAACACATCATAAAATTTGTTCTTTCCCTTGATTTTGATACATTTTCTCCCACGCAACAAAAATGTATCTTATGGAAAACTTTGCCCTGTCAAATATCACAGTTCGTACATCCATTGAAACTACACGTAAATTTGTTAGGAAAACTAGTTTTAGGAGTATGAAAACTCTAATAGAAGCATCAAGAATGAAAAACCTAAAATTAAAATTAAATTTCTCAGAATTTTTACACACCTCCACTATTTTTAACACCTACGAGTGTTATTTTCTAAGCGCTTTCCAAACAAGAACTCGAAGTTCTCAAACTTCCTCGTTATTCAAATAATCTTCTTGATCTTTCATGGAAACAAATTTCACCTACGCAATTTGCAGCAACAAAGGACGTTTGGAAACGAAAATGTAAACGAGTTTAGACCATCAATTAGAACGTGGCGTGGGTAGCTGAAAACGGTGTTATCAAACATGAAGCAAAATAATGCATAACAAGACTGGGCACAATGGTTTTTATTCCGAACGTAGGAGCTTTTAAGCTCGGCGAAATTGAAACGCCCGGAAGCCCATTACAAAGAAAAGTTTGAAGTTGGGATCAGAAAAATTAATTAAAAAGCAACGGAGTTGAAGAGTGATCAGAGTTGTTAGTATTTGCATGGCTGATATATTTTTAAAGGAGTCGAAACAAAATAGCATTGATAGCTCCGAAGAGGTTTCAAACGGTCACGAAACTACGCTTCTTGGGTCACATACGCACTAAGCGGGTATCCGTGATGCGGGCAGCTGTCCGATTGATCGCATGCGATCAAAATGTATGTTAACTTACGGGGAAACTTTATTTCTTCACACATTATCATACGGCTAATAGCGCGAATAGAAATAAAGTTCCCCTGTAAGTTAACATGTACAGGGTCATTCACGGTGAGTGTCCTATTAAAAGTTTACGGGGTTCTAATATAGCTAGAGATCTGAAATTTTGGATACTGATGTAATGGAGGTTGATCTGTTGAATTAAAATATTGGTATCGTTGCGACGTTGACAGATCTATGTGTAACTGATAACAACTTTGTTATTTTAAATGGCGCACCCTGTATTTTATTACATTTTCGAATTTCCCGGAAGATTTAGACTCCAGTTTATCTATCATATGCCATAGCTGTGATGAACCGTTTTAGAAATAAATATTAGGATCTTTGAGAGTAAAAGGCACCACTTATTAGTTGATTCGGTTAGGAGGAAGCTATGGGTTAACAACGTAAAATAAACGAAATCGTAACATCCTTTATAATAAACTAGATCTACGGAATATAAATAAAATTAGAGATTTTGCTAAAAATTTTTATTAAAAATTTGTAAAAAAATATTTGCCAATATCTCAAAAACAACTGAAAACAATTATATTAATGTATTATACTTTTCGATAGAGAATTTATTGATCTTTCAGATGCCACCCAAAGATATAGGGTGTTCTATTCAAGATTCTCATTTAATGCTCATATTTATATCCTTCTGATGTCGCACTAATTTTTCCACGCCCTGTATGCAAATCCAAAATACGTGTAATATTAAAAAATACAGACAACTAATAAGAGTCTGTAGCTCAAATTTCAACTCTCTAGCTGTGATAGCTGAAAAGATATGCACTTTTCAATTTAGAGCTGTTTGTTGCCAAATTAGTAAAAAAAATAATTTATTTCGAAAACGGTTCATCATAGCTATGGCATATGATGGATAAACTGGAGTTTAAATCTTCCGGGAAATTCGAAAATGTAATAAAATACAGGGTGTGCCATTTAAAATAACAAAATTGTTGTCAGTTATACATAGATTTGTCAACGTCGCAACGATACCAATATTTTAATTCAACAGATTAAATTCCATTACATGAGTATCCAAAATTTCAGATCTCTAGCTACATTAGAACCCCGTAAACTTTTAATAGGACACTCTCCGTGAATGACCCTATATATGTATATCGGAATAGATGGGTAAGCTCCTTAAGAAGCCATATTCGGGAAGTCAAAACACATTCGAATTATGCTGTTGATTATATTAAAAGGAACGACAAGGACGGTTTAAACACTAATTGGTATAAAGTGTCTAATCTAGATTTCTAGAACAATGGCAAAGAACTGGTGATCTGGGGTCAGCTCATTCTGTCACCGCCTTTTTCTTCCCCTTTTTCCTAGGGCCCCAGTCAATCTCAGGCTATCCTTTTAATCTCCCCCCTGCTCCCGTTCCACCGGACCCGGTCGTATTTCACATGCCGGGTCTGTTCTTTATCCAAACCTAAACAAAGCACACGAATTAGTCAGTCGCCCATAAGCTCATATTCCGTTGATTCTTAAAAAACTTATCGCCGACCCTTAATTAATCAACAGGTTCCTCTTTCTTAACTATTTATTATAAATAAGTTAAATCGCCGACATATACAGGGTGTTTCCTAACTACGTGTAAAAAATTTAAAGGCGTAATCCTCGACTGATTTTGAGTCAAAAATGTCTAATAAACATGTGCCCGCAAATGCCTTGTTTCCAAGATACAGGGTGTTGAAATGTCACAAAGACGTTGAAAGAGGTTTTTAAAGGTTTGGTGGTTGGGAGCTTGGTGGTTTGGAAACCTTTCCATGTAAATGCGCCTCGCTGCCAAACACTTACCATCACCAAGGCCGTAAACAAAAACCATATTGGCCATTTCTTTTCAAAATTTTCAAAACTGAGGTATAATCTGATTTTTGGGACACAGAACTAAATTCTTTCACTTTAGAGATTAAAACACCAAAATAACACTGACTATCTTGTTTATAGTAGTGGAAGTAGCAAAAAAAAACTAACAATAAACAAGTTAGTAAATACCACCAAACCTTTAGAAACCTTTAAAACCTTTTTCAACGTCTTTCAGTCAACACCCTGTATCTTGGAAACAAGGCATTTGCGGACATATGTTTATTAGACATTTTTGACTCAAAATCAGTCGAGGATTACGCCTTTAAATTTTTTACACGTAGTTAGGAAACACCCTGTATTTTTCTAGCATGCGACCAATCGGATGGCTGGCCGCATCAGGTGTATCCACTAAGTGCGTGCGTGCCCTTAGAGATAGGTACCAGGAATGTACAAATCACCTTATTAGGACTCGACCTACGGAATTTTCAAATTTTGCTGGAAAACTACCGAATTGCTGGTATTTTTGTGATTCGTGTTGTAAATTAAGTTGCAAAGCCATTGTTGTAAAGAGCTTTTATTGGCAGCCATTAAACCGGACAGCTCTACCATTTCGTTCCAGAAATAGTAACTTCGTGCGAATTGCTGATTTATTTTGTCTGCTTAGGCCCATTGACAGCTTAATAATCGGGTTGCTTAACATATTTTATTGCCTGCACTCGGTATCTCTACGATTTATCGAGTTCAGAGTATTATTAGATTTAATGATAGTAACTCAGATTTCACATCTTTTTGTGTCGGCGAAAAAAACGAGGAAAATCTGTTTTGTCCTCAGGAATTTAAACGGTACAAAGTGCTTGAGCAGGCAGAGGAGAAGATTCCTGATAATTTTATTCCAACTTCACACTCAATTTGACACAACCAGCCACTTTATTGTCAAGGCGGAATCAGCGGACAGATTTATTAAAAAAAGGAAGGAAATTCTTTTCAAACGAGGCGACACGACATTTCACTGAACGTTATCTTCTATCCCGGAGCTGAAAAAATTAATTTAATGAAAGAAAAATCAAACAAGTTAAACTGTTTCCCAAGAAAAAGTTTCAATTATTGAATAGGATCGAAACTTTTCTTTGAAAAGTTTCGAAGTTTGTTTCTCGATTTTCGTATCTCGAAGTACCCGATCTGACATAAACGGCAATTTTTTTGTTAAAAATTTACCTGTATTACAAAGATCTAAGTTTAAAGGGCTTAGATCGACAGTGAGAGGGTGCTACGTTAATTTACGTTTGGTTTGGGTCCGTTTTTAGTGATCGCTTTTGGAAATTCTGCGAACAGGTCAAAAATTGGTCATCGATACACGATTGAATACCTTCATTCGGGTCTATCCAATGTCAAAGCGAAGTTGGAGTGCACTTCGGAGGATCTCGTCCTTCATCAACAATATTGGGTGGCAGAGTTCAAACGGGGGTTATACGAGCTGCTAAGACAAATTTCGCAGTGGTCGGCCCGACGACACTCCAGATCTGACCCCTTCAGAAATTGCGAAATTCCACAAAATTTTACTCAGACCATAGACTGAAATTGCGCAAGTTAGCAGGTATGATAGGTATTTCAAAAAGTACTGGACATCCCATTTTGACCGAATAATTTGATATGAGAAAAGTGTGTACAAGATGGGCGGCCGCAATTATTCACCATTGAACAAAAACAGCGGCGTGAGGGTGGTTCAAAGGAGTGTTTAGCAAAGTTTCGCAGCAATAAAGCCGAGTTTTTGCGGCGATTTATAACCACACACGAAACATGGGTCCATCATTTCACACTTGAAACGAAAAAGAGGTCAAAGTAACGGACTAAAAGGGAAGAGTCGACTTCAAAGAAGGCGAAAACTGTTCAATCTGCAGAAAAGGTCATGGCGTCAGTTTTTTGGGATTCACGTGAGATAATTTTTCTTGATTATCTCCATAAAGGAAGAACAATAAACGGAAAGTATTACACAAATTTATTGCAGCGTTTGAGAGAAGGAATTGGGAAAAAGAGTCCGCATTTGGCGAAAAAGAATGTGTTGTTTCATCAAGACGAGACACCAGTCCACGCTTCCATCATCGCGATGGCCAAAAGCAATCAAATCGGTTTCGACCTTTTCCGTCACCCACCTTTTTGTCAGATTTGGCTCCTTCAGATTATTTTATATTTCCAAACTCGAAAGATGATTTGCTTGTAATGAGAACCTAGCAATGTCTATTTTGAAACATTCGAAACTTCTTACTATAAACAGGCTATAGAAGTCATAGTCCATCGCTGTGAAAAGCGTGTCAATCTCAAAGGGACTATGTTTTGAAAAAATGTATTAGTTACATTTTTTTTTTCTTAAGAGTTAGGACCAGTGCTTCTGGGACTATCCACACATATTGCTTGCTCACTGTCATAACTTGCCGTTTTACGTGGAAACACATTTTTCCTTTTTTCCAGCATGTGGAAAGGCGAGGTGAGATGATCGTGCGAATTCTAGACTCCCGCCACCTAGGGCGTTCTGCTGTAGAGCAGGCCAAACGCTTCTTAGCCATGCAGGATGCCAAGCACCAAGTAGGTACCCCAAATGCAATTTCGTTTGGCATTTTCTCCGTTCAATACTCAACATAATTAGAACACTCCTGACCTTCTACACCGTAGTTAATTATTTTTTACAGGTGCAGTTCGTTGAGATTGTGAAACGTCCTGGTCAGACTTTAGGCCTCTATATCCGAGAGGGAAATGGTCAGGAACGGCAGGATGGTGTTTTCATTTCTCGTATTGCATTGGAATCTGCAGTGTATAATAGCGGCTGTCTTAAGGTTAGTCTTCTCTCATAATACTTTATTCGTTTCGGTTTCAACTGAACATAGACCAAACGTTATGCTAAGTTGAAAAAACTGTTAGAATGTTAATGACAAACTAATATACAGGGTGTCTCTAAAACGTCTGTACAAAATTCTACCACAGATTTCTGAGGTCAAAACATGACGATTTAACCCAATTTACCTTAGTCCAAAAGTGGACGGTTTTCGAAATACAGGGCGCCAAAGTGAAAACAAAAAAAAGCAAAAAAATTAATTTCTTGGTTGGTAATGCTGCTATCTACACAAAATGTCGTATCGGGCGGTTTTTGGGGATAACAAATCAGAATTCGTTTACATTTTTGATGTACAATGTAGAGGGCGTTGTCTGCGTCCGATGACCCCTCTTTAAAAGGGCATAACTTTTTTATCACCCGGTATAAAATTTATTTATGACTAGTCTTGTATTTTCCTACATTTTTTTTTAAGGAAAGAAGGTCTCTTGTTAAAAATCTCTACGAGGCTTCCTTCTTGAGATATTTGAAGCTTAAAGTTCGCTGCATGTCTTGAACAATAATTTTAATGTACTACATATCTATTCTTACAGTTGGATCGAAAAAAATCAAAACTTAAAAATAGGTTACAAATTACTTGAAAACATAGATACCAAACATAAACACGAAAAAATTATACTTTTAGTAGATGTTCGAAATGACCACCATTGACTTGCATACAAAGATTAATCCGACGCAAGAAATTAAAATGTACTCTATTCATCAATTCTTCGCCGTTCTTTAAAATGTTTACTGCATTTTGAATTTGTCCCCATAGTTCCTCTTCACTATTTATGGCCGTGAAGTATACCATGGACTTTAGAGTCCCCCATAAAAAATAATCCATCCGAGTTAAATCCGGTGAGCGCGATGGCCATGGTACCGGAGCATCATTTCCTTTACCTATCCATCTTCGTGGGTACTGTTGATATAAATAGCTGCGCACATTTATAGTAAAATGTGGCGGAGCACCGTCGTGCATAAACCACATATCTTGCCGAAGTTGTAAAGGAAGATCTTCCAATAATTCTGGCATTGTATTTTGAATATGTTCCAAATAACTTTCACCACTTAATCGGGGCGGCAAAATGACAGGACCAATAATAAAATTGTCAATTATTCCTGCCCACACATTAATCTTAAATTCATGTTGATAATATACCACCAACTGTAAGAATAGATATGTAGTACATTAAAATTATTGTTCAAGACATGCAGCGAACTTTAAGCTTCAAATATCTCGAAAAGGAAGCCTCGTAGAGATTTTTAACAAGAGACCTTTTTTCCTTAAAAAAATGTAGGAAAACACAAGACTAGTCATAAATAAATTTTATACCGGGTGATAAAAAAGTTATGTCCTTTTAAAGAGGGGTCATCGGGCACAGACAACGCCCTCTACATTGTACATCAAAAATGTAAACGAATTCTGATTTGTTATCCCCAAAAACCGCCCGATACGACATTTTGTGTAGATAGCAGCATTACCAACCAAGAAATTAATTTTTTTGCTTTTTTTTGTTTTCACTTTGACGCCCTGTATTTCGAAAACCGTCCACTTTTGGACTAAGGTAAATTGGGTTAAATCGTCATGTTTTGACCTCAGAAATCTGTGGTAGAATTTTGTACAGACCTTTTAGAGACACCCTGTTTGTATACATATAGAGGGTGTCCCAGATCAGAGTGCAAATATTTTAACCGTGGTTTATACTAATGAAATTAACAAACGCGTATTTTTTATTTTTGTCCAAAAGTCTTTCGTTTAAGTTCTAGGGCTCTTTGAATATGGGGCCCCATTTGTATAAAATAATTTATGTTGGAAGAGCCTTTCGACGGATTGTCATGAAATTTGGTTCACAAACATTTTTCGATCGCAGCAGTTCCCAAATAAAAAAATTAAATATACAGCTTTGCCATAACATAGATATAAGGGCCGGACTATGAATATAAGGGCCCATATTTATTTAACCGTTAAATATTTCGATGAAGTGATTACACTACTCGATTGTATCTTTCATTTAGAAACTTTTCTGCCTCTTGGAGATTTTTCGCATAATGCGTCGTTTTCTCGTAGTGGCGATTCCAAATTTTACGCCTTTTTATTGCAGGAATTTGTTGATATTAAGTAGACCATGACTCGAATAGCCACATCATTCTCCCTGTCAAAAAAATCGTTCTGATTGTCATTTTCTGGCATATTGTGGTCAACTAGCAGTAGGTATTACTCGTTAATGCTATTATTGCCATATTTAATTATAAAATAACAGAAAAATTAATTTTTATTTGTTTTATGCTGGCTCTTCCGTTTAGCGATCTCGAGTGTGCAGACATTCACTTGATTTATGGTGAGTGAAGACAAAATGCTCATAGAGCTAGAGTTCTCTACCATCAGCGATTTCCTAATCGACGACTTCCAAATGCGAGAAAGTTTACAAATGTTCATATCAGATTGAGGGAAATTGGTAGTTTCGTCCTCAACGAGGAGAAAATCATAATATTAAGCATCATGGGGAAGATGATGAGCAAGAAATATTCAATTACTTTGAGGGTAATAAAATTAGTAGCTTAAGAAATGCTGACTTATTGATCTCAAAAAATAGCATTCAAAGGGTGTTACGTCAAGAAAAGTATCACCCTTATCGTTTAAAGAAAGCCCAGGGACTCGTGGTCACTTTGAACAATTTTTATAGTGTATAATTTTATTCTTCTTTATTATTTTGTGTCAAATAATTCTATAAATAACTTTAACGGTCTAATCCTAAGAAGATAAGAATTGCGTTAAAATAACTACCATGAGAAAACGACGCATTCTGTGAAAAATCTCCAAGAAACAAAAAATTTCTCAATGAAAGGTATAATCAAGTAGTGTAATCACTTGATCGAAATATTTAACGGTTAAATAAATACGGGCCTCTATGTTCATAGTCCGGCCCTTATATCTATGTTATGGCAAGGCATTATATTTCATTTTTTTATTTGTGAACTACTGCGATCGAAAAATGTTTGTGCACTAAATTTAACGAAAATCCTTTGAAGGGCTCTTCCAACACAAATGATTTTATCCAAATGGGGCCCCACATTCAAAGATCTCTAGAACTTAAACGACCGACTTTAGGAGAAAAAGGAAAAATACGTGTTTATTAATTTCATTAGTAGAAATAATGGTTAAAATATTTGCACTTTGATCTCGGACACCCTGTATATGATGATTAGTGTCGTTAGGGATATAAAAAGGGGTAAATATCCTTCATACTTCAGAAAGAGGTCACTACGGACAAGATTTTTACGGTTTCTTCGTTTCGATGTCCTGAATGCCATTGTTTCCTAAAGGTAGCAAACTTCAATAAGCTGCTTTTCCTTTTAAACCCCATTCTTGCCATTCCTTTGTGGTTGGCTTTTATGTTTAAAAACGATATTCGACAATACTTTTAAAAATAATATTTCTTTACGGTCACTAATGAGTGTGCACTAAATTAAATCGAAGCAAATGAAATAAGTTTTTATCCGGGTCACACAGATCTCTGGGATTTACCGACAAAACATTGACAGATCTAACTAGAGGTGCATTATTGGAAATATTTAAAACTTAATGTATTTGCAATACGTCAAGCAACTTTTAGCAAACGGAAGTCTCATATGCAATTAATTGCCTGAAAAATTCTTAATTTAGTCAAACGAAGTACAAGTTGTCTTAGGAATATTATTAAAGTTAGGTTTATCCAATTTCTTCATTCCTCATTCTACTTCCTAATTCTAATTTGTTAAATCGTAATTCATAAGGTGGTTTATGTAAGTTGTTACTTATTTCAAAATATAACGACCAATTGGTGGTTTTTCCACAATTTTTATGGAAATAGCTCTTGCAATTTATAATTTCAAGCAATTCGTGCTATGAATATCATTCCAAAAGATGGCTTCACGTATTTCACGTCATTTACACCTTTTTTTCTCTCACGAGGTAGATCTTCAGAAGGCTCCCCGTCTGGTCTTCTGACCGGAAGCGACGCAGGCGCAAGTAGCCTCAGTCGTCTGCCCATCAAAAACGTTGGGTTACATCCTGGAACCCTTCTGGAAGTACGTCAGCATTATATTGTATCAGAAAGGGGGGGAGCGAAAAAATTTTTCCGGTTTTCATTTTATTTGACATATTTCGCATGATTTTTCTAGCATTTCCGTCACCGCATTCCTTTTTGCTTTTTAACACTAACGACGGTACCTATTGACACTAACCGTTATTTCGTATTCCATGGCTGCTTTAATCCTAATATTTTAAAACCTTTTGCATATGAAGATTGTTGTCGTCTTCCGACGTGCAGTACTAGCACCCACTATACTTCGCCTTTCCGATCCTATGTAGATACATCCCGAAAACTCTATGCTCAGTGATCGCTTACCTCACAGAGTAGGTCACCTCTTCCCTTGCTCTATCATATCATGTTTTCATATATTTTATAAAGGTTTCAGGTCACTCTTCCTCGGAAGTCCACATCTCCTGCCATTCTTTTAAGAAAATGGTCCCGCGATTCCTTCTCTTTCTCGTGGCCCTTCTTGTGCACTTTATGGATCTCCTGGTTTACATCCTACTCTACGCCATTCAGACCGAAAATGATGATTCCCCCTTACTTTCATCGTGCAAAACCTATTTCCTTAATTCTTAAGCTTCAAATCCTAGAAGTTAAAAGTTGGGAACTCTTAATGCTATGCAGTAGCAACGAAAATCTGAAATTAAGGATTGAGGAGTTGAATTAAGAATGAAGAGTTAAGAAATCCGGCTAAACCTGGCCTCAGGTTTAAAGGGACTAAAAATTGCAGGAAAATTAATTTTAGGGTATGCCTGCGACCTAAAATATCCACAGTAGGCCAATCAATTTAATCAGAGATGAAAAGCAACGACTGCAGGAATCCCCTTGAAAGTATAATGGGGGATTCACTAGATTCGTGCCTAGTTAGAAATGAAATGTTTTCACCTTTGAGTAGCGCTGTCTTTCTCATTCTAATTCGGGAAAGGTCATGAATTACCCCGGTTTTGGTTTTAGTGATTTTATATTTGTGATTTGTTTATTATTATTTTTTTAAATCTCATGTTAACCAGAAGTATTCTTTCATCTCTATTAAAACGTCACAAGCCTTTGAAGCTTCGGCGTATAAAGCAAATAAGAAAGGTTTCTTTCGCACAATGATAAGGCTGCAGCATTCTTCCTTTCAGCTGTAACAAAGCGTCGCTTAACATCTTACTTTATTACGCTAGTGGTAGCTGCTATAATAATAAAAATCTTTTTTTAAAATCAAGTTCAAACACAAACAAACATTATCCGTTCTTGAATGACACTCCTCTTTCGAGTCCTCAACACTGGATAAGATTGTTAGATTTGTTCTTTGAAAGAGGAGTGTACAATGGCATTAGCAAATGCAAACATCCACTTAAACCAAATCACCAAAGTTGGTTAAATTGTCAGAGAGCCGATTTTGTTCTTTGTAACTTAATACCGGTATCAGGTTCTATATGACTTCCATCCAGACGTCTAATAGCGTGGTTAATAGCATTACGTCCTGTGCTGCTATAAGGTTTATGTTTTAGGGAATTGATCGTTAAGGAAAGAATTATGTGTCCTTTCCAATTTTTATTTAATATCTCTATTTTCTAAACTCAATTTCAGGTGGGAGACGAGATATTGGCGGTCAATTTAGTGGACGTAACGCACATGAGTCTCGACGATGTGGTCATCATTATGTCGATTCCCCGGAGATTGGTGTTGGCAACGAGGCAGAGAAAAGGAGGAAAAGGTGGCCAAGGGTCGCCCTCTGTTCAACCCAGAGCGGAGCACAAACCACCCCCAGTTGTCGTAATCAAGAGAGATCTGCGTGACGACGAAGTTGATGAGATTGATTCTTCTGATCCACATAGGTTCGTTGTGTAAAATTTTTTGCCGATTGGAGGCCCGATCCGGCTCGCATCTGTCAACATATAAACCTGGCCCGATCCCGAAATTACACAGGGCGTTTCCAAAAATGTAGGCAGTACCCCAGATATGAAAATTTATTGTCAAAAGATCGTACTTATGCTTATAAATTGTTTTCCAAAACCCTTACGGAACTATAGCTCTTCAAATTTGACAGCGAAAATTGTATTTTGTAATTAACTTTTCTTCCATTTGATGAAATTTGAGGAGTTTCCAGTCACTTGTTTATCATACTAAGAGTAATGAGATAAGGCTTAACACTTGTTTCTCCATTTTCAGAGAGGCGGAAGGGATGCTACTCTTATCTTCTTTATCCCCAAACTTGAGATCTGTTTCTTTTTAATGGTTACGTGATGTATTAGATTTCTGACATACCTGAGAGAGAAAGGTACTCTTGGTTGATATACGTGAAACGAACCGCTTTCCAGAAATACACTGTTTTATTAAAGGGCCTATTTTACAAATGTAAGGGAATTTTGCGTGTATCTTTTACTCCTTGTCGCCTATGCAGATACCAAAACGAACAACATTGTTGCGTTAAAGTCGTTAAAAATAAATTTATTCGTTTAAAATAAGTTCATTAAATTTGATCAACTGGAGGAAAAGGTTCTAGGACAAAACCATATTCGTTATGAAATTTTGAAAAGCTATATTTCCTTACGGGTAAGTTTTTGGCAAATAATTTATCAGCATATGTGCAATTTTTTTATAAGAACTTTTCACTTCCCGAATATTGCCCAGATTTTTAGAAACACCCTGTACGCTCTTATTAAATTATAAATTTCTAAGAATAACCCGACCCTATCACCTCAATCAGGTGAGTTCGGGCCAGCCCGTGCCATTGTATCTTGCCGTTACTGCTAGAAGTCGAATCTTCTCCCGTTTGGTTCTAACTTGCTGAGGGGTTGTTTCAGAGATGCGATGCGTCAAAGACACACAGGAGATGGAAGGGAAATGAACGAGTCTCGATCTCGTTTGGGATTGGGTTTATCAACGTTGGACAGACAATCGGCCCTGGACCGACACTCGCAGCAGCACTCGCAACAACCCGATTCCAACGGTCTTGACTTATATTACAACAGGTAAGCCCGAGATGATTATTTAATTAAGACCAGGCGGTTTACTTAGGGGGTATTTGCAGCAGACCTCCCGATACTAATTGGGGCTATCAACCACCTCCTCCAGTTATTACCGAACAACCCAAGAGTTCGCAACCTCATTTTCCTCAATATGAACGTGGGTATCCCAATACGCTTGAAAGTTTAGCCGAAAAAGTTCACTCATTCGGAATGGGACGCAGGATGTCTGCTGGTGGACAACCTGTACCTTCAAGGTACGTGTTAAACCACCGAAAACATTCAAAACACGTTTCGCCGTGACGAAAGAAAGAGTTGTGGAGACAGACATACACTGTGTTGGCGCTATAGTGGCTGTGTTACATGTAACGCTGCAACTGCAACCAACGCAACAACTTGTTCTGCAACACTTTAATTAGAGAAGTGGTTGTTGTTAAACTGCTAAATATGCAGCAGTTGTAAAGAAATATGCAGTGAATTCTTTGTTGCATAAAACTACAGTTTTTGGAGTTTTTAACTACCACCGTAGAATTAAACTTTATGACTAACTTGAACTTAAATTTAGCTTCCCTATAATCGAAAGACGTTACAAACTTCTGACTAAATACTTTAAAAACTTCCACTAAAGTCGTTAACGCTGCGAACTTAATTCAAATATTGACGATAGTTAAACATCTTATATTGTACTTTACTATGTGCTCAAGACAATTTTGTTTATTCGACCCAAATATTTAATTATAATTGAGAGATATTATGGTCTGTTTCAGAATGTCTTCGCAACAGAGTCCTTCGTCGCACTATTACGTTCAGCACAGCGGAACTGGTAGCAGGCGAATCATGCCAAGATCTGGCTCAGATCAGCATTTGCCTCACACGGAATATTCGGATTATAGTAGTATTACTCAGGCCGGTAGGCATAGCTTGCTTCGGTCTAGTTTGAAGTCTGGATCTACCTTAAGCAGGTTAGATATCGTTCTACAGGGTATTTAAAAAAAATACGACTAAAGGCATCTATCTACTAACGTAATTTTGAGTTAAAAAAAATATGCGTTTTTCTTATCCAGCGGGTTGCAAAAGTGTGAATCGTTTGCGATATCTCGCGAACTCCCCATTCGAATTTTATGAGATTTTGCACACTTCGGTATGGAATTGTGCTCGCTCAAACGACGAGTTCCGCATCATTGCCGTGCTTATTGTTTCTCTGAGATATGCAAGAATATATTTTTTTTTAACCAAAATCCTACGAGGCGTTTGACAACTATGAGGGCGAGAAAAGCGAAATTTTTTTAACTGAATTTTTCGTTTGTACTTGCATGAGCAAATTGCGTTAAATCGACCTATTTTCACCCACGAAATTTGTAGTTACTTTCTGTCCGCTCTTCTGGACATGATTTGGTCAATTACAATATGCCTATTTTCCAGATATAACCAAAGATTCGTGGATCAGGCCGCCGTGGCAGCCCAACTGCAATCGAAGTACGGACCATCTGGAGGACAATATGGCACATCCACTCTTCGAAGAAATCGCGGTAGTCTGGATTATTCCAGCGACACTGAGGCCACCGTGGGATCTAGGAGTGGATATTACTATTACAGGTTGTTCTTCTTGTTTAATTAGAATTTTGATTGTTGATTTAAATTGGGCAAAATGTGCAACTATGATTTGTCAAGTAACAACGTTTGGTTTGGCGTTTCTTTTTAGTCATCCGAACGCATTTCTAATGATTTTCAATATTTAACGTGCAGAGATCGAGCAGGTCCCGTATCTCATGCAACAATTCCTGCCCTTGGAAGACAGGGTACCCTTCCTCCAGGCCACCAGGATATCACCACGAAATTCAATTCGCTTCCCAGAGATACCAGAGGTGGTTCTAGGTAATTTATTATATTAGACATATGAAGTGAAATTTCATTCTCTAGCCAATATGCAGGGTTAACGAGAATATCTAATATAAAAAATATTCATATGAACGTAATTCCTGTACTGTTCAGTTCTTCCCTTCGTATAAAAACGTGGTTTGCACATTTGGCGTAAAACTCTTTTACGTCCTCAGCTGATTATTGCCCCATCTCACACTCCTAGCGCAATAAACTTCATACACGAGCGTGGAAGATGACTTTTAAGTCCTTAGAAAAAATAACTATTTCCTGATGATGGTAAAACGTTATCTAATAACAAATACATATACTTCCTTCTTAGGTTAGCGATGAATAAAAGATTCGGAGACCGGAGCGTCTCTCTTCTCCAAGACGAGACGGATGGGGCCCTTTCAGCCCCCGAAATGCCTTCGATTCGAAGAGATCGGGGTAAGTGCTCTTTTCTTTTTCGCTCAATGCAAAAAGGCCAATATCGCGGAGCGATATCCGGGCTTGGGCATGCTTTATTAAATTTCTTTGATGCCTTTGAGCTTCCGCGATGCTTTCAGAGCAGTAGTGGCTGGAGGGAAATATTGTGAGAAATTATGCAGGAATGCTAATTTTTAATTAATTCATATTTCAGTTAATGCCAGAATTAAACTTAGTGCTTAGACGATATTTGAACTTGGATCGCCGTTCTAGTGTATTTAGCTTGCATTATGCACAAGACATATTGTAATAGAGACTTACATAACATATACGTTATTTACTAGAGACGCGAAATCAATTCATATTATTTCACTATATTCTATCTGAACAGGCAGCTTATGTGCTCATATTTAATAAAGTCAGCTCGCAGACAACGCCGTTGTTCGACATTCAACGAAAGTCATAGAAACATTTTTCAAAATAGTAAAAGGACTAATCGGACGTGCCACGTGGCTTCAAGACGAAGGCTTCACGTAAAGTATCGTTTACAACCCTCGTTATTTTTGATAAGTCAATTCACGATTTATTTGAAAACTAAAATCGTTTTCAACGTTTTACTCATTCGTACGCGATTGTGCGACCAACGAACAACAATTTCCTACAATAAGCAAAAAAGGGTTAATTTGCTTACTACAGGCAAGTGCTGTGCAGCAAAGCTACCAACGAACGGGTAGCTACGTGCGTTATTTCAAGATTTCGGAAAACAAACAATACAAACGTTACCTCTGGAGATTGGCAGATTTAAAATGATAATAAGTTTATAATAAAACACCAGCAGACCTTATTGTAAAGTAAGGCATATCTTGGTGTATAGACCATCTGTCAAGTTCCATATGCTTATTTGATCCTCGTTGCTGATAATTCCCATGAAACTAAGCATGGCGGAAAAGTATATCTATTGCTTTCAATAATATATACAGGGTGATCCAATTTCCTTGGTTTATAGTGGATTAATTGTCATGTCCTAAACTGTTAGAGCTAGCAGGTCGGCCAGATAACAAAAAAGTTGATAACTATAATTCGAAAATTGTATTTCCAAATTTTATTTAGTTAAATAAATATTTAAAAAAATACATCAAGTCATTATATATGTATATATATATATACATATATACAGGGTGGTCATTTGGTGCGGTCTCGGAAGATTACGGCTAAAGAATTTAATATTTTGAATTTCTTTTTTTTGCGTTATATAGAACTCGATTATGGGTACATTCTAAAATTGTTTTCGTTTTATACAGGGTGTTCTAAATAAGTGAAAAATATCAAAGTTATATTTTTTTAAATAGGACACTCCATATGTTAATATCGGTTTAGATTTCTTGAGAAAAATAAATGTAAGTTTCATTAAGGTTTACTTGTCCTAAATGTTAAGGATTTCGGAATAATTAAGTTTTTTTTTAAAAATCATGCAATTTTAAAAACTTTGTTTTGAAGGAAGTTTAAACTGGAGTAAATCGAAATTCATACCAAACCTTAGATATGAGACGTATTTTATGCTAGAATAATTAAAATTGAAATATCTCATACAGTGTGTCCAAAAAATAACATGAAAATTGTATATATATATATATATATATAATCCTTAAGATTTAGGGCAAGTAAACCTTAATGAAACTTACATTTATTTTTCTCAAGGAATATAAAATGATATTAATATATGGGGTGTCCTATTTAAAAAAACATAATTTTGATATTTTTCACTTATTTAGAACACCCTGTATAAAACGAAAACAATTTTAGAATGTACCCATAATCGAGTTCTATATAACGCAAAAAAAAGAAATTCAAAATATTAAATTGTTTAGCCGTAATCTTCCGAGACCGCACTAAATGACTACCCTGTATATATACTTAAAAAGTTATTGGAGCAATATTACGAATATTCTCCCAATTTGAGCGCTTTACAGACTCAAATCTTTCCGTTAAAACCTTTGACCGAACTTTTAATAACTGATCTTTATTGAAGTAAATCCTGTAGAAAGTTCGCTGAGGCTCTTCCAAAACACTTATTACAATTAAACATTCGCCCCTTTCTCTTGAACTTCTGCATGAAACAAAGCATATTCCCTAATGTTGAATTTATTACTCTATTATCATTCATTTGTCAAACACGTAACTTCGCTGTGGTTTTCGGTATTGTTCTGAAGTATCATTTCCATGACAATAGAGTATCCAGAAACCCTCCAAGGCTCTCTCATAAGAATCATAGTTACTAACCCTGTCCTCGATTGTTTTAAATTAAGGGCAAAATAATCCTTTGTATTGTTGTCCAAATAAAGCAAGTACCAGGTGAGGAAACTGAACAAGCATAATACTCTAAGAAGCACACAGCATTCATTCATCCGCACTGGCATTTTTTATTATTTTGCACACAAGGACGCATACCTTCATCACCTAGTGTGTTCTCCTCAGATGAGTATCGTCAATGGCTGAGTAGAACACCATCGACTTCGGCAATTTATGAGCAAATTCGGGCATCTAGAGACGTGCTCAATCAACAAAGAGCCGCTAGATTTACATATAGTGCTGAAAACATACACGATGCCCTGAAAAATGTAAGTCAAAATTATTCAAAGGGTTTGCTGGTTAGATTTAATAATCGTGATTGTAGATTGAAAGTGGCGTCTATAGTTCTTATGGTAGGCCAGGGACCACATCCACCCTGGATAGACATTTCACACGATCTCAGCATCCAAGTATACCTGCTCGATCGTTGTCAACTCAACATATCACGACTTCAGGTAAGATTAGTTGTGAATACATAAAGATAGGAAACCAAGGGTACATATACAGGGTGTCCCATTTAAATCTGTGATTGAAGATTACTCGAAAACGGTACGTTGTATGAGAAACAGTATCAAATAAAACTTGTCCGGTAAAGAGGGGGACATATTACGAAAATAGTGACTTTTAGTCAAAACGTCATTTTAAGGTCATTTCAAGGGCAACTTTTTTTCAAATGGCAACCCCGCTTTTTTACAGACCCTTGTAGCCCTTTAAAATATGAATATTTTTATTTAAACAATTTTTTTTATTAGACTTATTGTTAGAGAGTTATGCTTGATTTTTGTCCAATTTTCGAGATGGTCCAAATTATTGCATTTTTTCAAAAAAATTTTGCAGTGCATATTCTGTTTAAAACTCATAACGATCCTTCTATCTAATGAAAAAAACATTATTTCTATGAAAAAAAAATTCTTAAATTTCCTCTTTTGACAATCTACCTTATAACAAGGTTTACAGAAAATCGATATTCTATTTTCGACAATCAGTCTAATTGTTTTGTGTGAAATGATTCAAAAATGATTCTTTTCATTTCAAAATTCAATAATTCAAATGGATCGCTACACTGTGAATGGAAAATTTGAAATGGTTTTTATTTGTGGAGAGGCTGCAAGAAATGTAAGTCGGACAGTACAACTTTATGCTGAAAGATTTCCTGTTGAAAGAGTTCCCTGTTGGACCATTTTCAACAGTACTATTAAAAATTTTAAAGAAACGAAAAAGTTGGAAACAAACAAAAACGCAATCGCTCCCGAAATGCAATACACGAAGCCAACCAAATAGCAGTTCTTGCAGCTGTTGCCTTCGATTTCCATGTAAGTTGTCAAATTGCTGCTGACTCAGGAATATCAAAGACAACTGTCCAAAGAATTTTGAAGGAGAATAAATACCATTATTATCATATTTATTTACATCAAGAATTCCAAGGAACTGATTTTGAAAGTCAAGTCAGTTTTTGTAATTGGTCAAGGCAGCAATTAAATCAAAATATATATTTTTTTCTCCAATGTTTTGTTCTCGCATGAATCCACATTCACAAACCATGGTGCAGTGAATTCGTCAATAATTGCATTTTGGGGTGCTTTAAACCTACTTAGAGAACACGAACTGCAAAGATCATAATCAGTGAAAGTTTAGTGCGGAATTATTGTGTAATACTTATGGCACCTTTTTTCGTTGAAGAAAACTTGAATGGAGAAATGTACCGCAAGTTTTTATGTAAAAATGTTACAGAATTGTTATCAAACGTTCTACTTGTCATTAGACGGGTGATGTGGTATCAGCATGACAACTGTCCAGCTCATTTTACTAGAATGTCTCGTGGGATTCTGGATTAAATGTACCCAGATCGATGGATTGGACGGGGCGGTTCAGTGAACTGGCCTCCTAGATGGCCTGATCTGACCTCACCAGATTTTTTTTCTTCTGTTTTCTTTTTAAAGGGCAAAGTTTATGCGAAAGAGCCAACAACTGCAGACGACATGAGAATTAAAAATGTATGTCAATTAATAAACGGAGAGATGTTGCGCAGAGTAAAGAATTATATATATATATAATCATTAGGACGATTTTCCGTGATGATACAAAGTACTTTGTTCACTTTTAATAGCAAGAATAGAAAAGGGCAAAGCCAACGAATTCGCTACCACACGAGCGCATCTCGTCCCTTTTTGGTCTCGACTTTTCCAAATCTCGCGAATCCTTCAAATCCGAGTCATAAGGTACCTGTTAGTCCCTGTTTCCCACGAAAACTCGCACACATGGCTTTTCGATTTCGGTCTTGGTCGTGGCAACCTCGTTCAACAGTGCTTTTTCTTAACATGACCCTGTCTGCCTGCCCTTCGTCATATTATCAGCTCGTAATGTTACACTTTATAAGTTTAAGATTAATAAATCTCCGACATATATATTTTTTTTTACGGAAATAAGTTTTTTTTAATTAGAAAGAAGGATTGTTAAAAGGAGTCTTAAACAGAATATGCATCGCAAAACTTTTCTAGAAAAAAAAAATAATTTCGACTATCTCAAAAATTGGTCAAAACCAAGGATAGTTCTGCAGCAAAACGTCTAATAAAGAAATTGATCAAATAAAAGATATTCTTTTTTTGAAGGTCTACATGGATCTGTAAAAAATATAACGTTGCCGTTTGAAAAAAAAGGTTGCCCTTCAAATGACCTTAAAATGACGTTTTGGCTAAAAGTCACAATTTTCATGACATGCTCTCCTCTTTACCGGACCACTCTTATTTGAAACTTTTTTTCATACAACGTACCGTTTTTGGGTAATCTTCAACCACAGCTTTAAATGGGACACCCTGTATAGTTTGGATTACCTCTAGCTCTTTAATGAAAGTACTGTAGTACAATTATAATCCGTTTGTTTTGTGAGGAGACTTAGGATAACAGCCGACAGGTGCGTTCCGTTAAGGTTGCGCTTTCTTCTTATACAGGGTGTCCTCGAATTACGTGGCCAAAATAATACCGCAGATTGTTTGAGTGAAAATAAGTCGATTTAACTAAACTTCCCTCAGTCCAAAAGTTGATAATTATGGAGCTACAGGGTGTTAAAGTTGAAAAAAAAAATCACATTTTCTTTAATATCTTTCGATTTCTTTGAGTTAATTTCACGAAATTTCATATTTGAGGGTGTTTTAGGATACGAAATTCAAATTTATTAACGATTTAGTTGTTTCTTCTAGGGAGCGCCACAAGCGACCATTAGGACACATTTAAATCTCTGTAACTTTTTCGTGCCACGGTGTATATTATTTTGGTATTTAAAAACCTTTTTCCCTACCTTTTATACTTAGAAAAGGTATACTTTATTGACGTCGCTAGAAGCAACGGTTTTGGAGAAAAATGCATCTAAGCCTGATGATGCATGCAAATTACCTTAAAATTATTTTCCGTTAAAAAAAATTAAGTTTTTCAAAAATAATTTTCAGTAAAGGTATAACAATAAGTTTTCAAAATCAGATATTATTAAATAGAAAACAAAAATAATAATTAACAAAGAAACAACAACAAGCGAGAATAACACTTACTAATTAATTAAATTAACTTATGTAAATTGTTGGTTTAATTTTTTTTCATTTAATCTGCTATCATAACAAATGTTCAAAGTGTTTACTATTTTCCTGTATGCATAAGTTCATTCTTTTTAAGAAATTACATTGTACTCTAAACAATATTTCAGGGGTATTCTTCAATAATTCCACTTCATGAATTATTCTTGCCTCCAATTCTTGTCGTGTATGAAATGGAGATGCATAAACTTTTGATTTCAAGGCACCCCATAAAAAAAATCACAGGGTGTTAAGTCTGGTGATCGAGCCGGCCAATTCACAGGTGCATCACCTCCTCTTCCAATCCATTTTTTTTTTTTTTTTGGAATTTGGAATTCTACGGAAAGGATATTTTTCCTTGTAAACTCGTACACTTTTTTGACTATTACAACGGCAAAATCCATAAACTAACAGCATATCCACCATTTCAGAATAAGTGAATTTATTGGCCATACTTATGGATATTTACAGAAACAAGAAGCGAAACTGACAAGAAAAACTGAGGGCTAAATAAAAAAACTGACATTTGAGAAACAAATTCAAGTGTTAAAATGTCAATTAAAAACATAGCCAACTGAGTTATTTACTGAAAAGCGCCAACGCAAATATGCAGCGCATTAGCATTATGCGTTTTTCTCCAAAACCGTTGCTTCTAGCGACGTCAATAAAGTATACCTTTTCTAAGTATAAAAGGTAGGGAAAAAGGTTTTTAAATACCAAAATAATATACACCGTGGCACGAAAAAGTTACAGAGATTTAAATGTGTCCTAATGGTCGCTTGTGGCGCCCCCTAGAAGAAACAACTAAATCGTTAATAAATTTGAATTTCGTATCCTAAAACACCCTCAAATATGAAATTTCGTGAAATTAACTCAAAGAAATCGAAAGATATTAAAGAAAATGTGATTTTTTTTTTTAACTTTAACACCCTGTAGCTCCATAATTATCAACTTTTGGACTGAGGGAAGTTTAGTTAAATCGACTTATTTTCACTCAAACTATCTGCGGTATTATTTTGGCCACGTAATTCGAGGACACCCTGTATATTTCGTGTTGTATGATGTCAATTCAAGATACCAGAACCCATTTCATATACTTAAAGTTGAAAGAAAATTGTTCCTGGCTAGAGTCTTTGATAAAAAGTTTTAATTTATTTATAAAAAGAATTACGGTCTTGTAAATTTTATTCTTCAGCTAAAGGCAGCTTCGTGAAATTAACTCTAATCTGGATACGTGTTGTGAGGGATAAAATATTTTTTTATAAAAAAGCTCTACTCAAAGGCACGTCAGGTGCATATCCGTGCTTGCTGTAAAAGCGAGATTGTTTTGTTTTCTGTTATTAAATTAAAAAAAGCTTTACAACAGTGAAACTTGGACTTAGATGCATAAATTACTCGTAAAAAATGACACATTTGGCTTTTAACTACGAACACGAAAATCTCCCGCATTTGTAGTTTTTTCTGTTTTATTTCAGCTTTAAGTAGTACTAGATCCCCTTCAATGCGTAGAATGAGGCAAATTCTAGATTTAGAGAGCGTGAGATCGGGTGCGGCACCAAGTCCAGTACCCACTCCTAGTGGGACTCTTCCTAGGGGTCAAAGACAGCTGGATATCAATCCTGCAGGTGAAATTTTAACTATCAAAACTTTTCCACGATTTACCAATGATAATTTTCAGAATTCCTTAAATACAAAATCGATAAACCAGGTTTACCCGGAGGCACTTCTTTAACTGGATTGTCACAGTTGGCCAGCACCAACTTACCTTCTTCTGCTGATGAACCTGTTAGTGGCATGTTGTGGGTGCATCTCTTGGCAGGTAGGGGTCTACGGGCGTCCACAGGAACTTCTGCGGCTACCACTCCAGTTACGCCAAGTGGAGGAGTACCAGCTATAGGAGGTAAATCGTCTGGAAAACTGTAAAAACTGTCATATAATTATACTTTTGTCGTTTTCCTATGGCAGGCTCGACAGGGGTCAGAGATTTGTATTGCGTGCTAGAATGCGATCGCGTGCATAAGGCCCGGACTGTGGTAAGTCAAATTTACCATATTGGTATTACCAAAATTCAACTTCTGAGTTGTGAACTTTTTAAGAAATCTTGAAACTCTCGATTTGGATTATTTATGAATGTTATTTTGCTGATACGGAGTGTTTGTTTTTGGAGCTTAACCATAAGGTCCAGGATAACCACAAAAGATACGAAATCGCTCAAGGGTTCAAACACAACTTTGTCCCAATTTATACGAACTTGCAACTTTATGATTATCTAAAGCCTCACGGTTGAGCTCCAGAAACGGACGAACCGCAAGCCTGATAAGATCAATCCATATTAACATCACTTGGTTTAATTATGTGTAATCAATACTTCAGGTAAGAACCGGCGATCTTGTATTCGACTGGGACGAAAGCTTCGAACTCGATTTAGTCAACAACAAAGAATTAGATTTGTTAATTTACTCCTGGGATCCTCAATATCGACACAAGCTTTGCTACAAAGGCTCTGTATACCTTCCTACTTTGCTCAAATCTGGTCCGATACACCAGTTGGCATTAAAAATTGAACCCAGAGGTAAGTTTCAGTTTTGATCAGTCACTAGAAATGCGATAAATATTAATTACCGCATGAAGAGATAGACCATCTTTTATGAAAGATAAATTGAAACTTAAATTATAAACCTCAGCGTGTGTTCATTTGAAGTTGATAAATGAGAAATCTAGATCGTGTACCTTCCGTTTATATTAACTGAGTGATTAATAATTCTCCCTGATGTGGGCAATTTTTTGCAGCTTTTGAATATGCTTTAAGATCATTAAGATTGTCTGCTCTTGGAGTGCAAAATTATTATTTAAATTTTCCCACTAACGGCTTTATTATTCTCCGATTTGTAGGCACATTGTATTTGAGACTGAGGTACACAGATTCACAATCCTTGTACAGAAGAAGACCTCTTTCTACGTTAACTTTATCAAGAACGACCCCATTGTTTGGGGTCGATCTAGAGACTGTGGTAAGTAACGGCGAATAATTTTCTTATAAAATTCCATATGTGAGTACTTTTTGCAGGTAAACCGAGAGAATAAGACTGGAGGTGTTCCAGGAGGAGTCGCTACTGGACTAGTAACCGGTAGTCAACAAAACATTCCTATCATAGTCAAGCGTTGTGTGGAAGAAGTAGAACGGCGAGGATTGGATATAATTGGTTTGTACCGTCTGTGTGGTTCGGCAACCAAGAAACGAATCCTCAGAGAAGCGTTCGAGCGCAATAGTCGATCAGTAGACTTAAGCCCAGATAATGTTCCCGACATCAATGTAATCACTGGGGTACTAAAAGATTATTTAAGGGAACTACCGGAACCTCTATTCACGAAATGTTTGTATCAAATGATGGTCGATGCCTTGGGAGTATGTTTACCTGATGATCCTGAAGGCAATGCGAAGCTGATGTTCTCCATTTTGGATTGTCTACCCAGAATCAATCGAGTAAGGTCAATTTCGTCACCGAAACTTCTCCTGTAACCATATGTTGCAGGCAACGTTGATTTTCCTCATGGACCATTTGGCACTAGTAGTATCGGCCTCTGATCGCAATAAAATGAATGCCCAAAACTTGGCCACTGCCCTTGCTCCTCCGTTGATGCTTCAGTCAGGGGATACCATGACTCCCACCTCGAAGAGCCATGAATTGGAGTACCAACAACCCATTAGTGTTTTGCGTTATTTGTTGCAAATATGGCCTACACCTAAGCATCATTCAGGTAATGCTATAAAAGATGAATGTTATGTTATTATTATCTTTACCTACACCGAAAAATTATAACAATAATATTACTTAGGAACTTTTAAAAAACACTAAATGATTTTTTATCTCCTTCGCTTAGAAGGAATAGAAGTGCAGTAAATTTTAAATCAATAAACAGTATAGAAGGTTGTCGTACACGATCTGAAAGTATTGAGAAATCAATAGGCTGGTCGAGTGGTTTGAAAAACAAATTTCACTGAAATCGTTATTTTCGGCTATCTCTAACCGTTTAGAAGCAATCGGACTAGTTCATACTACTGGGACACCCTGTATAAGTGAAAATTCGACACCAGAAAGATCTACAAAAATTTCTTCTAACAGTTCACTGCCAAACTTTTGAACTTGCTCGCGACACTACTATTGCTTAACGCTGACACCGCTGAATGTGAAGACTTACAACATTACTGTCACCCTCATGAATTTTTTAAACTCATTTAATAGTTTACACTTAGTAACATCTATCATCGCTTTAATTGCTAGTACTATCTAAGTGCACCAGTGCGTAGTTGGCTTGGTACAAGCACTAGTTAGCGGTGTTGGTGTTGAGGGTAGTGTTGGTATTGAGAGGGGGCCTTTCCAGACAGGTCGGCGCGGCAGGCCGCCCGGGCCGCGTGGAGACAGTCGCAGTGCGTGTCCAGCGGAAGTGTCGGGGGCGCGAGTAGGGCAGTCTCGGCCCTCAGCGGCTCCGTGTCCTCCTCCTCCTCGCTCAGCAGTCTCGGCCCAGCCGCGAGGCCCACTGCCACAGGTCCCATCACACCAGATACTCGTAAGTTACATTGTTTTACACACCACGTCTATATTTATTGTCGCTTGGAAGCAGCGCGGGCGACTTTTACCAAGGAGAGCGTTGCTCTTCCTAGAGTATAGAATTTCGTCGCGTATTTTGATCTATTACAACGCTGAAGTAAATAAAGTTGCTGTTTTCGCTGCTTCCACTAGATGCGCGAACTATGAAGTAGGAGCAGTCGAGTTGTCAGAGGCTTATTCTTGCTAAATGTTAAAATTTATTTGCTAAAAGTATTAGTTGACGTTACAGGGCCCATCATCAGCAAGCAAAGGTCCCTACCGTCCGCTCTCTCCGCGAGTAGGCCCATCAGTGGGGGCGGGCCAGGGGGCATCATCGGTGGCATCGGCATCCCCAGGGCCCCTCAAGCCCCGACATGTGATAGTATCCTCTCCAGGTTCGCCAAGCAGTAGTAGCGATTCCCAATCGGGTTCCGACTCCGTCAAACACTGCCTGCCCGGCCGCGTTAGTTCTCCGGCCATTCGCGCCTCCCCCTCCGCCCAAACGATGTTGCGATCCTCGTCTTCGGTGGCTATGGGATCTCCAAGTCTCCGCCATTCTCCCTCGACGACTTTAGCCTCCTCCATGGGATCTCCAGCTAGTGGGCCTAGAAATTCGCCTTCAATCACTAGTATCAGTAGAGCATCACCTAATGTACTTAGTCAGGTATGCACAACTCATTCATCGTGAGTATATTTAAGAAGTGTATACTTTCTCTTAAACAGGTTACACGATCTAGTTCTCCCGCTATGCAGGCCAGCTCTGCAGGTTTGAACGTGACCCTAGGCGGACCCTCTCCGTCATTTTCGTCACTCTCCGGCCTACAAAGCACCATTTCCAATATTGGAACCACAGCTAGCAGCATGTATGGACTTTACACGCAACCATCCCAACCAACGTACGCCAGTACCAACCCATTCCTCACTGGGGCCTACATGTCTTACAATCCGGGAGAAACTAGTTACGCTGATAAGTTCAACACAATCGGATCAACGAAGGACATTAAGTCATTTTTCGAAAGTTATTCAACCGATTCAACCAGCAAGTATCCAACTAAGCTGGCGACGACTTATGAAACTGAATCTGGCACTGGCAACGAATCCCTTTACAGTACCACCAAGTACAATACCATTGGTAGCAAATACCAGGAGCAAAAATCGAGTTATTTGTCTTCGGCATATTCTGCCTTGGAAGCAAAGTATAGTTCGAGCAAGAATGGTAAGTTATTCAAATGATTATTTGTCTATATAAATTAGAACAGTTGCTCAGTAGGAAAACATTTTGAATTGTTGATAAATCAAGGACTGGCAATTTTATTGTGAAAACAATTTCCATTCGAAGTATCAGACGGATCAGGGACAGGAGTTTTCAAACTTTTTCTTATATTCGAATAATAACACATAATTTTTTGCTTTTTTATTGCTGAATGCATTGTCTATTTAAAGCGTAATATTTAAACACATTTTTGTTCAGTTTGAGTTGGGCACTTGGGCCTCAGCTGAAAAATTTTAATATTTTAAATTATATCGTAGGAGCACCGTACAATTTAAATTAAAAATATCAGACTTGTTGAGAAAAAAAAATTACAAACTTAATGTTTTGTTTCCATCTTTCTGTTATACGATATTTGAATAAGTAGTTTGCTGAAATTTTTCGCGTAACTGGACTTACATTCGTACATGAATTACTCATTCCATTTTCATTTGTTGTGAGGAAATAATTTTTTTCTTTGGCAAAACAGAGAATTTTAATATCAGACCGACCAGGGCCAAGAGTTATATAACATTTATTATTATTATTTTATGTCGAAATGTCGGGACAGTAATAAGAATAATTTCTATTTTTGGAGACAACATATGGCAATAAAAAAGCTGAGTCGAATGCACAAAATATTTTTATGACTTGTTAAAATCACTTGTACATTTGACAATACTCGAGGGTATACAGGGAAGAAGAAAAGCGGAGAAAGCATAAATAAAATTGTTTTGCATATTTTAAAGTAGTGGATGCCAACCAATTATGTATATTTAATAGTGTTTATTGAAAATTTAGCAGAAAGCCTCGAAAGTAAAGCACAAAGGAGCACCGAAGCTTTGAAAATATTTTCTCAAACACGATAGCGAAACATGAATATTGAAACCTGATGCACTTTCATGAGGAATTTCAACCTCTCAACCTGTCAGTTAAATTATCAGAGGGATGAACTTTTTATTATCGCACAGTTATATCGGACTTGTTTAGAGTTCGAACAGAAAAACAAACCATTGAATCTTTTGCGAAGTACCTCTGAGCTCAAATGAACCAAATTAACTGTAAATGTATGAAGAATGTTAAATATGTATTTCCTAAAACATTCTAAAGTTCTAACACTATTTGAAGAAATCAAACTGCATATTAATTTATTATCTCGTTAACATATGCGGAGCTTCGACTAGTTCAAAAAATCTTCTTAACGTATTTGAATTTTGGGTTTTACTAGTTTTATCACCTAACCTGGTAGATCCAGCAACTCAAAGCTCTTAGTTTTTAGAATTTTCAGCTGATTATTTTCTTCCTCAGATGGCGTTTATGAAAGTGGGCACACATCATCCCAAATCAGCTCTTCCGGACTATTACAAGTGGAGGAGACACCAACTCCCACCAGCAGCATCGAAACCGAGGACAGTGTAACCATAGAAGTCGGAGAGAAAGACGTGGAAGGCGATGGAGAACAATCTGACTGAATCACTTGCGGTCTGGGCCCCCCTTAATGATAATAGCTTTTTATAATAATAGTGGCAGCACAAATAAAAGACACGTTTAGAGGTAAAAGAACATCATAATCGTAAGATCTAAATACCAGTTATCTAGCTATTTGCATATGTAGGAACTAAATTTTTGAAATTGTGTATTCACTTTTGAAGTTTTTTTACGAATGCTGAATTAGGCAAAGCAGTGGTGAGCCGATGTTTCGCAATAAGAATTGTGTCGTTTTTCGAAAGGTGTATACGACTAAATTCTCTCTTAAGCTGGGAAATATGTAACAGACATTTTGTCAATCATTAAACTATTCAAAGCTGATAGTTTAAAAGGAGAAATAATATCAGCAACAAGGAGGCAAATTCACCCTTTAAAATATATATCAGTACTTCGCCATCTTAATACGTGTACTTGCTTTTTAGGAATCAAACTACATAGATACTATAGATTCATTGTTAACTAAATATTTAAAGAAAGTATATGATTTTAGTTGGTAGATAAAATGATATTTATTAAATAAAAATAGATGACTACCTAACTGGAATTATAGAGGGTAAGTGTTGTTGAATGTGGCACAATTTGTTTTCTCTATGAGACATTACTTCAGAAGTGTGATATTGACGTTTAGAATCATCACTCAGAGATGACCGTTAATTTCCCGCTTTAGATGTGCAAACATCTCTTTCATTTAGTATAATTAACTAATGCTTCGAATTCGGACATTGGATTGCTCATTGTCAACGAGGAAAATGTATCGGGAACGTTATGGTTTGGGGTGCAAAGGTTAATGGAATTTGAGGTTAATAAAGGAAAAAAGAGCCTTTCATAGGGACAAGTCCATGGGCAGAAATGTTGGTACAGAATAAATTTCTGTTGCAATTGTCTGAAATTCTGATATGAAAAGAGAAAAAGTAGTGAAATAAAGCAGAGGTGAAACGCGAAACGTTTAGAATGATAACTCAAAGGTGGCGTTTCATTTTCTGTTTAGAGGTATAAAGATCTCATTCATATAGGAATTCAAGCACGAGTCGTTCGTTGCTCATATTCATTAAAAAACAAGAAAACGTGTAGGAAATGTTACGGGTTGTTCGAAAATGTAAAAGAAATTTGAGAAATTGTGGTAAACAGTGATAGTTGAATGAGGGAGTTGAAAAAATACAGTACAAATCCACAAGTAACTGAAACTGTAGAAGAAACTTCTGTTCTAATCATCAAAAAGTCATAAAACAAGAAGTGATATTCTAAAATCAAAAAGGAAAAAGAATAAAAAAAGCAAAGATGTTGCCCAAAACTGTTACAGCGTAAAAGTAGTTGAAGGTAACTCTCTATTGAGCGATTGGTTGTCTCCGTAATAATTATTCTTGGAAACGTGAGAAAAAGAATTGCACAAATTTGGCTTGATTCAAATTTGTCAACCCAAGATGACTTTGTATCTTACATCCACATCTACTGACGAAGAGAATTTATTCTGATCAGTCGATCTCAACGCAGAAACTTCTTAGAAGCAATTTCTGTACGAGAATAGGGGACGATAAAACGTTCCACTGGTAGATGCAAAAATGCAAAAATGTGTTCCACTAGAAATTGCGTCGTCAAAGTAACGGTTACCGTAAGCTTGTACTCCTCTGGGGTGTGGGAAAGTACGACATAACGATAATAATCTTGTTATTCATTCGTGCTGTTAACAATATGTCATTTGGATGTTAAAGAAAGCGTACTAGAACCATTTTGATAGTATTCAAAAATGTATAGCAACATTTCCTTTATGTGGCAATGGTTATTACTCTTAATACTTACATCGCCTTTCATGAACTTTTCCTTGCTCAAAAACTAATCTTATCTTCAATATTCATAACCATGAAACCTAAACTTAATTTAATCCCATCTACAGGGATCTAAATAGAGGTTGAACAGGTCATTCAATACGCAATCATTGCCTCGTCCATTGAATAAGTGTTCAATCGATTTATTTATTAAAAAAAAAATCTTTAAATAGGTATTTAGTAGTCGGTATATCCGATGTTACCGTCACAATAAAGTCCCCAATGAGCTTATTCTGTTGAACCTTCATTATGATTTAATGTTTAATGAAGACCTGTGGGGGATATAATTTGAAATTGATATCATTTAATAAGTCAGTGGTTAACATTATAGTAATATCCCCTGCAAAACAACGATTCGTTCATCTAATAACTGAATGAATCATCACTGATTTATTTAGATCTTCTGGAATATAAGTAATTGAGATTGATTAGGCTGGTAAATCTGGGATTAAGACACGATCGCTTCAATCAGATTCACGGAGATTCGACTCAGATTCCAAACGTGATTAATCAGCCAGTAAAACCGATGTTTGCGTATTTAAAATCGAGTAAATAAAATTATTTTTGAAAGCATAATAAAGTGCATTTAAGTATCGCTGATTTGTTCAAATCTGAAAAAATTTCAATTTAGATTAACTGAAGTTAAATCAGATTGATGTGAACTATATTCTGATTTCTAATGCGGTTAATGAGCCGACAAAACTGATGTTATATCATAAAGATAAAATCATCTGTAGAAGCATTGAAAATTTCTTTCAATCGTCGCTGATTGAAGTAAATCGTATGTAAATTGGGGGTAAATGGGTTATTAAGTCCATGGTTAAATCATCACTGGTGCAATTATATCGATATTAATTTAACATTGATTCGATTCGCGGTAATTTATTTTGAAATTTAACAAGACATACTCGCGATTCATAACCGATAATTGCGATTTAGCTCCGCTTTATAAGGAGAAGTTGCTGAATTTAGCATCATTATTCGGACAGAGGTATAATTATGGAACCATTACATTAAGGCCACTTATTAAATCAGGGGTTTAATCTGCGGTGGTACTCCATATGAATTTGACAATTTTTAATTTAATTTTTAAAACGCAAAGTAAACGGTTTTTCGACAACATCAAATCATAATGTTCTCAATACATTTACACCTTTGTCACTCGACTTCTCTAATTGAAATTAAGCACAAATGAGTAATAAACCCTAGGATAATAATATAAAGATCACTGCCAATACCCTTATTAAAAATAAGTTACATAGGCAGATTTCCATCTCGAGGGTACCCCACTATAACTCGAACCTTTTACCTTGAAAACCAACGTTAGTAGCATTTTTATGAGTTTTCCAACTTTGTAATTTTTCATGATATACAAGTCTAGATCGCTTTATAATACCCTTTGTATTTACTATGTAAATAATACTTGCAAGTTATAGCTTTTAGGGAATACCGGTACATTTTCGAGGTAATGACCCGCGAAATATGCAAATCTTGAGATTATTCATATGGAGAATACGTAATAATATACAGAAATTTCGAAAGAAAAATGGATTTGCGTATATTCAGATAATGTATCTATGATGGATATTTAATATCTCTTTAATTAAACATTTTGTTATTGATCTTATTGTATTTTATAATGTGTACAGTTAATTTAAACGGTTTGGTTATACGTGTCCTTGCCATGCAAGAATTTATTTCAAACGTTAGAGGAATGGATATCGTTCTGTTACAATTTAAGATGTTTAATGTACCTATAAGTGTATATAAATGTGAATCGTAAAGAGGTTTCGTTTTCTTGGATATTTGTATGGCAATATAAGTTGATGGTTCGTTTCGAAATATAAGTCATTACTGTATTAGAGACGTTCCTGGTGTCAATAAAACAAACTTCCTTCCAAAGGTGTAAAAATTCGTCGATATTTGATGAATTGTATATAAATGAACAATAGTGGAACGTCTGTTAAAATCGCACATTAAGTTTTATTAAATCCATAACAAACAGGATCTAAAGCGTGCGATTTTAAATAATTCCTTTATGTGTCGTAATCATAAACTCATAGAATCATAAAGTCGCATTTTGTGTAATAATTTGCAGTGCTAATTAACAGCGTGTTTGTTTTTGGATACTTTAGAAATGCACACATTGATCCTATTAAGAAAGAACGTCTTTAAAGGTCGCTATACTAATATTATATATATGAATGCGAGATTCTACGGCCTGGAAGATTTCACAGTGTGTTGTATTCCTACAGCAATGGTGTTTGCTTTAATACCTATTAACACTCCTATTCATAGTCACAACCAGTAAAGAAAATAGAAAATTTCGTCAACGCGCTGAAGATTAGATCTATAGGGTGTGGAAAAATCATAGCTTGATTTCTCCCTTCTGGAAAAAGAGGTGCGCAAATTCTTTAGATTCTTCTAATAACCATAGGCCGACAAAAAAATGTTCCAAAATCTATCCTTTTCATGTTTTTGAGTTTTTACGGTATTTAGTGCAAATTTCTTAGGGTGAATATATTACAATTGCCGTGCAATAAAATTGGTGTTAAAAATCTGAAAGACGAGTAAATAATCTTTGGAAGTCACACCATCTTTAGGTTCCCTAACTTTTTATGCGCCAAATAAAAGTTATAGCTTTGTAAATATTCAACACGAATTCAGGTGTCGCATGAGGTGCGTCCTAAGAAGAGCAATATCCATAACAAATTAGAGCTAAATGTCCCATAACCTCTAGAAGCTGTAACACCCCGTCTCATTTTTACTATTAACATTTATAATTTTTCACGTTTCTTATTTGATTTGGGCCAAATATAGAAATTATTGTTTTAGTCTCGATGTACTCAGAAAATCTCAGCTACCATCGCTGAAGGTTCAGAAAAGTCAAAGCTGAAACTAACTAGATGATAACGGATAGTAATAAGAGTGTGTAAAAGGGGCACAAAATCAGAGAGGAAATGCATAACTATCGATTTTAGTTTAGTATTTTCGTTTGTTTTCTTCCTACTTCGAAACAAATTTTCGTTTTTCAATTGATTTAAGAGTAAAAATCTAGTTTGGCGATCACAAATTATGAAGCGATATCTTAGAAAACTTATTTAGACTTGTATATATATATAACTGAAATTGCCCGAAGTTCACTTAAAGACTAGATAGATTCGTATCCTGAGTGAGGTACCAAAATCAAATTCTCTATTTCTTGTCATCGAAGCTTTTATCACACAAAGCCAAATGGCGTTATAACTTCTAACGCACGTGACGCAGCATAAACCGAAAATGTCCATAATAAGGTGTTTTCGTTGGCACATTTACCTGCTTTTACTTTCACGAAAACCCGAGAAACTTTACCTTTAAGAACTATTACAATAACAGAGATACGTATCTTAAAGTCAATTTTTCATTCTCTTCCAAAATTTCTATCTTTCACATGCACGGACCTACGCATAATTTCTTCGTTTTAAAAGCGAAATTATCTTAAAATTTGCCTTCCAAATTACAATCTCTCATAGTCTTTTTCGAAGCGGAAATTCTAATATTGGAATTTCAACAAATTTGAATAAGACATGTGGCTAAAATCAACGCAGAAAAAATCGTGTTTTTACTTATAAAATTTCGTGGAAAACTGGATATACAGAGCGTTCCCCGTACGCTCTGTGTCGTTTTTAGCGGTTTGGGGAAAATTGCAAAATAAGACGAAATTGTGAGAACGTATTAATTGAAAAAATGGTGTTTCAGAATTTCTGAATTTTATTTCTTATATATACAAATTTCTGACTTCTAGTGAATTAGTAAACATTGGGAGCATGTCGGAATACCCTGAATTCTGATTGCACATTATCAATTTCCTTATTTTTTCTTTGCTTTTTTTCTGTGAGCTCACCCACAAATTTTCGTAAGTAAGGAATAACTTGTCAATCTAATCAACATTTTTACTCATTTTTCCGGGTTTGAAGCCGTTGTTTAAGTTAATTTTTTTCTAACGTTTTCTCCACAGCTGCTGTAGACAGTGTCGAAGGCAATGGGGCAAGTGATCTCCCATACGTCCCGGTCGTATCCGAAGTAACAGTTCAATGGACCGTCATATTTATACGTAGATCATATGCACGGTCACGCATTCTTATCGTAGAACAAAATTCCGAAGCTCTTCAGATTGTAATTTTTCTGGAACACACCGTGTAATAATGGGCCAGAATAAATTTGTTGATATTAGGTCGACCAATAGATTACTGAACGAAATATGTAAAAACGACACTATGCAAGCAACTACCTGTAGATAGTTATCGCTGTAATTGGCTTTTAGCTCTGGTGTGAGGACCAAATTATGGACGTTCCACTCAAAGTTTAAAGGCAGCATAAAATTCCTGTTAGTATCGAAATAATGGCTGGAAGCTGATGCGCTGTCCAGATTCCATGGAAACTATGCTCCTGCTAAACTTGCCAACGCTTCATTAATTTGGTCTTAAAGGGCCCTCAGTAGATTAAATCACCAATTAAAGAAAATGTCGAACTCCTTGATTTACGACCAAAATGCAGGATTTATAAACTGAACAAGAAATCTAGACTTCAGATAGTCAACGTTCAGTAACGTAGTCCAGACAAGTTTGTTGTGGTAATAAAGGCGACCGATCTCCAAACAATTTTTCCCCGGCGATCATCGCAATGAACTACTAGCGGTCTGTTGGGAGAAAGTAGAGATATATATTTGAAGTAAATATCTCAACAAGTGGAGGAGAAGAATTTTCAAGGTATTTTTTAATACGCGCCTGTGAAATAACGCTTCTTGGCAAACTGATTTTGTTTTGCGATTTTACCACACTCTAAAGGTCACCAAGATACCCACTATCAAAAAATTACCTTCTCAAATATCAATCTCGTTGTGTGTTGCAATACAACCAAAAAATCTTCCATAAGCTCCTAATCTCCAACCTTTGCGGCCTATCGCCTAAGTAGTAAATGTGGCTATAGAGAAATAAATCTGTACGATATATTTATTACATTAGAAAAAGTATGCGCTGTGGAGAGAGATATAATACTCTAGTCAATTTTATGTTTTGTCAATTTTAGAAACTGTAGTCGGATTTGTTATTTCTAGAACGATGTAACGAGACCACTGCTGCTAGAAGATGCAATCCACTAGATATGGGACATGTATTAATGACTGACATCATTCAGTAAATTTTAATGCGAAGAAAAGAAACATATCAGTCATGACTGAAATTGAAATATCATTAGTAGAGCTGTAGATGAGACCCATAATGAATTATATATGGAATGAGTATTTAATGTGCATTGATGTAACAGCGAACATACATGAAGGAAGTGGCAGTTCTGATGGCAAATAAAAATGCGGTCACGATACGCTTGCCGCAGTCATTAATATTTGACCATATTAAAAGTGAAACTAGTGCGTAAATGGATTTTTACTTGATGAGTATTTTGGTGCAATTTTCACCTATCAGGAAATTTTCTAAAACGTCAGGCAAAGATATCATTTCCAGGGGACTAACTAACGAATGCAAGTGTATGCTGTATGGACATATCATTAATAGTGTTTATACTTTTCCTAATGATGGCATTAATGTCTGAAGTGTGTACAATACAATGACCATGTTACCATTTTATTTTGTAAATGGCTTTTCTGGACGCGTGTTCTTGAATGTACCATCAACATGCAAACTTTAAGGTATATTTTACGAACATTCCACTAATTTTTACTCGAAACGCTATGCGCGGATATTCTTTAGAATATATTCACGAAGTTTCCCAACGCAATTTGCTTGCATCATCCGATCGAGGTATTCCCGCTTGATAATTATTGTTTATAAAATTTCTTTGGCTGTTTGCATTACATAAAGTTCGCATATAAATCGATTCTCTCTATCCAATGTCGGTTTCAATTTCTGCTCATCCGAAAAAGATCACTTTGTACAACGAATAGACGCTTAGTTGCTTTGCTCGAAATCAACACCAATCATCACTACTTCTTTGTTCCATCAATGCGATTATTAATAGTTAAATTTTACCATAATAATAGACAATAAATCTATACTAAATAGGTATCTGATCTCTTCTGAGCTTCATCCATTATAAAGTAGTGTGGGAAATGTTATGAAAATATTTTAAGGACGGTTAAGACACAATTTTTGGTACGGAACCGCTTTGAAACTTCAAGTTTACATATCAGTGTGTGTGCTGAGTAAACTAATCAGGAAAAGATCGTTAGTCGGTGGTTCCGTAACGAAAATTCACATACCTAAAGACATGAATGTTTATAATAAACTAATTATCAGTATTTAAGATAGCTTTTCAAACGGCTAGACCCTCCTAAAATGTACTTAATAACAAATTAATTAATAAACCATTGAGTTGAGCAATAAATGGGGTTTTATTTGCACAAAATCCTAACGAAATTGCTGCGAAATCGGAGAATAAATCGCCTCAGTTCGAGCAAGATGTGGAACAAAACCAATTCAGAACACAGCAAAACGAGAGGAAAAATTGTCGGGTTAGAGAAACTTTGGAAGAAAATCCATTGTTGGGAAAATGCCCAACATCTTCACTCACTAATAAACTTCTTTTTATGTTGCCAACGTAAACCCTTATTAATCACCCTTAAGGGCAGTGTTTACATCAGTCAACTGCATACACATCCCACGCTCATAACTCTTCTCACCCATCATTTTCCTCACACCTTCATGGCACCGTATTGATAAGCAATTCTTAGTCCTCAGCATTAATAATTCACATTAATTGGTATGACTATGAGGTGGTAAAAATATAAATGGATAACATGAGGTTCACATTCGGTAGGAAAAATTGAGATTTGGATAAGTCTCATAGAATCTTTCACACAACACGCAACGCCTCTTCAACATCTCTCCTATTCTCTTGTTAACTCCTACAGTCTTAGTAGGATCCCTCTACTGCGCTCAATTCACATCTCAGTTGCCCTGTTCAAGGAAAAACTCCAAATCATAAAAGTTTCTTAATATTCGGTGATCGCTTGTGTTTTTCTAGTTTGCTCTAATTTACAATTTGTTATGACCTTTGTCACTTGTAAAATAATATTGAAAATTTAGTGAGACAAATACAAGTGTGTTTTATTCTGTATTGGTTCAGTGCCAAATAAGCTGTGGTCCTTCGAACAAAATTAAAAGCTACACAAAACAGATACAGTTCACCTTGGCACTGTCAACCAACTGTGCCCCCCTTGTGTCTGGGGTGAGACAGCAAAGAATACGATCATACTTGCCCCGTTCATCCATATCATTTGAGTAAAATAGAAAATTGTAGAAAAACAGTTTCGGGTCGGGTTTTTTTTTTAATTAATATTTGTTACAATCTGTCCCAGAAAAACAGTAGGGACATTCAGAAACATTTCGATTGAAAATAAAACTGATCTATAGGGATGACTGTCAGCACAGTTATCCAACTATGTATAATCGAGCCGATCACAAAGCTCCAGAGTGTTCACTCTGTTCAATCTGTTTGAGTAGAGGGCCGAGTCCAGGAGGTTTATGGCTAGGTGGTCGGGGTGACTGTCCAGCCGGCACATGTATTCTTTGGTGCGGTCTTGGAGTTCCTTTCGGATCATCTTTACATTTAAGTTTTGGTGTAATGTGGTATTGCTAACGTACCATGGAGCATTAGCTAACGTGCGCAGGGTTTTTGATTGAAATCGCTGTAGAATATCGACATTCGAGCCACTGGCTGTTCCCCAGAGCTGTATCCCGTACGTCCACATTGGTTTAATGATGCATTTGTAGATCGGCAATTTGTCATTTAGGCTCGGTTGTGAGCGATGCCCGATAAGCCAGGTGGACTTTTGATGGTAAGATTTAGCTGGGTTCGCTTCGCCTGTATGTGCTTTTTCCATATGAGTCTGCGATCTAAGTGCATACCGAGGTATCGGGTCGGGGCCAATGGGATAAAATTAAGGCAATTTAGATTGCTAGAAATTAAATTGTGAACAATTACTTCGACTTTATGAAACATTTTAAAGGAAATCCGGTCACTTTAGGTTACTGGAAATTCGTGGAAACACTTAAATGAAAAGTATAAAAGATTTTTTAGCTCCGCAACAGCGAGTCAGATGATAGGTGAGGTCATTGTAAGAAAAAAAAATCATATGGACATGTCCGATTTCAATCATTTAGGGATTTAGAAAATTTCGAAGTTGTCTACATATACTGGGTGACATATTACAGAAAAGAGAACACCTCGTAAAAATGATTTTATTTTAATCATTTTTAGTATGCACGTTCTTTAGGCTCATCCCAACTACCTCGCGGTGAATCTCTTGGATTCCTTTAAATATTCCAGTAGACGGAACAGACATAACCCACTGGAGCTTAGCGACAGGTTCGACCTCTGATAGGAGGGGACTAAGATGTTAGTCACCCTTCAACCCTTCCTTTTCTTTTCATTTTTAGTTTCTAGTTTCGTTTTTTCTTTTCTGCAAGAATAGTTGCTTATTGTCCATATAATCTAAATTAGGATAAATTTTAACTTGTAAAAATAAACAAAAAAAAATGTTCTTTACGCTAAACAAATATTCCATTAAAAAATTGAATAAATTTAATTGTTAAAAACCAAAGAAAAAATTAATAATTGTGTTAGTCCTCGGCGGTATTTTATACATTTCCGTACAAGTCTAGGCATGGATCTAAAGAGGTGATTGATGTCCTCTTGGGGGATCTCATTGCAGACTAACTGGACAACATAACATAGCGCCGCTAGGGTGTGTGGAGGATGGAGTAAATTATTCAACTTTCTACCTACAATATCACATACATGTTTAATTGGTGAGAGGTCTGGAGATCGAAGTGGCTAAGGTAGAAAATTGATTGCATTTTGTTGAAAGAAGTCCAGAGTCTCTCTAGCCACAGGTGGTCGTGAATTGTTCTGCTGGAGACGTGTATTAACACGAGTTTCCACTTAAAGCACGAGATGAGGTTCCAGGACTTCTTGGGTGTGTCGTTGGGTTGTCATACTGCCTCTAACGAAAAGTAAAGTGACCTGTTACCATATGCAATAGCAGTCCAACCCATTACCCCGACAGTCTGGTGAACATGCCTCTGTATTGTGAACTAAGGATCTCGTCTTACACCTTGTCTTCTTCTAACTCTTGCTCGACTATCATACATACCCAATCAGAATCTCGATTTATCACTAAACACGATATTATCCCATTCTAGATTCTAATGTATTCGTTCTTTGCACCACTTCAGTCGATTCTGACGATTATTTAAGGTGAGGGATAACACAAGATGGGGACAGTAGAAAATCAGTCCGAAACTTCGTATCCAGCAATAAATGGTTCGGCTTCCAGTGGGTCAAACTCAGCAAACCATTGATTCGCCATCCACCTCGACGAAACGAACTTATCTTTTAGGGTCATAATTCGAAAGCTGTGATTTTAGTATTCTGTAGTTCTTCGGAATTGTCCGGTACCTCCCCTTCTGCCCGTTTGCTCTTCTTGGAACTATGTTTGACAACATCTCACTATAGTGTTTACAGTATAGTTCAATTTAGTGGCGATTTCCCTAAATGACCGACCAACCTCTTGTAGACCCATAAATTCGACCTCTCTCAAACTCGGTCAATTGATGAAAATTTCGCTGCATTCCGCGTTTAGGAATATTAGATTAATATAAAAGCGCATTATATACCAATAAATGATATTTGGCAGCCATATTGTTGATATTTTATTGGAATTTTTATAATAAAAAAAACTAAAATTCCCGACAACTCGTAAATACGTTGATAAATATAGTTGAAAATTTTATCGTTTTTTGTGTCCCTATATATAAACATTTATACCAAAAATTATTTAAACAAAACCATTTTTACAGGGTGTACTCTTTTCTGTGTCACACAGTATATTATCTATTTATTACTAAACATTATTATGTTATAATGTCGATTCACTCTCATGGCCACACCGATATCTCGACATAAATCCTTTGGATTTCTATCTATGGGGTCATATGTAAGAAATTAAACAAAGAGGCTATTAATATAAAAGGTTAGTTGTTTGATAGAATATAGACGGTTGTTGCGAACATAAGAAATCGTCCAAATAAGTTGATTCAGGTGAAAACTTCATTACTTAATCGTTGTAAAGCATGTATTCTTATAGAAGGAGGATATTTTGAGCAACTGCTATGATTTTTCAATGTTAACTGTCTCATTTGCGTAACTACTATTAATGAATAAGTAATGTGCAGATACTTTGAAGTCCTCTAAATCCTTAAATAGTAGAAATCGGATAAATATCTATATGTAGTATCGGGATTCAATGGGATATCAATTCCAATACTAGAGTAGATATGGGATGGTGGTTATACCTACGAAAGAAATCACAGTTCAAGAAACAAAAGCTGTAAGTGTGCGTTTATTAACTAAAGATAGAAGAACAAAAGGAAGAAGAGCAAACGGACCGAGGCCTGTCTCTTCTCAGTTCGTCGTTTCTGGGACTGCCCAGGTCAGCCTCTTCCTTTTTCCAACTCCCTTAACTGCTACCTGTCTTTCTGGGTTTCTCACCACCACTTGGTCACACCCGGGCACCAGATGTCCAGAGGATCATCACTCTAATTGTCTTAACATAATGTCTTTAAGGATGGTGACGCGGCATTGTGAAATGGAAAGAACGGATACATAAATTTAAGAAAATGTCGATGGTCAACTGAATTATGACCTGGCTTTGTGATCCTACATATATGAAGTTCTTTTCTTAAAGTGACCTCATTTTCCATCTGCCTCACTTTGTCAGTTAAATAAAAAAATCACCTTATATAGAGGGTGCATTGTATTAGTAGGCTAATCATCTAACTGAAGGTTCCTTATGCGAAAATAATTAGATTTTCCTTATAGATTTTTTTTCTTTTGTGGTTTATACTCATTAGGTAGGGTGTTGAAATTAGTAAAAAGAATCATATTTCCTATGATTTTGGTTAAAAAAAAATTGGAGAAACCATAAGGAAAATGGAAGGTCGTTTACAAGTTTTCCCTCATTTTTTTTTGTGCAAGTTAATGGGGCATTTGTTTAGTTATTAAAATTATTTGTTTCTTTATCTGGATTTTTTCATTCTTGTAAAGTTCTGATTTGCAACTGACTTCAAAAGATATTTCAACTTATTGCCCCCATTATTTATTTATTTAATTAACCACATCAAAAAGATGAAATTTTACAAATTGTCGATGAAAATTCGAGTATTACCACGAGAGTAATTGTTTTTCAAATGGAAAATCAAGGCATTAATAAGTACAACGTACACCAAGCACAAAATGTCAATAACGTGTGTTATGGCACTATATAGTAGATATAAATAAAAATGGGAGCTACATATTGGGAGGCAATAAGCTGAAACATCTTCTAAAGTAAGCAACAAATCAAAACTTTACGAGCATGAAGACATTCAGCTAAAGAAACAACTAATTTGAATAACTAAACAAATGCATCATTGGTGTGCATAAAGGAAATTAGGGGGAAACGCGTACAAGTCCTCCCATTTTCCCCACGGTTTCTACAATTTTTTTAACTCAATTCATAGGAAATGTGTACCTAATTGAATTATACATCATTGCACAATTTCATTAAAATATGGTAAGAAACACCCAGGGTATTTAGCAAAAGTAATTTTTTTCTAACTTCAACACCCTGTGTAGTAAGTAAAAAGCTCCAAAGAAAAAGCGCAATAAAAAAAAAATAGTTATTTTCCCATAAGAATTCACAGGTTAACGAATTGAGCTACTAATACGAGACACCCTGTATAGTGAAAACAATGTGGTTTTTTTTATATGTATTTAGTTTTAGGTTGTTTTTAAAACATTTTAAAAACAAATTGTTTTAAAGATAACAACTATGATTCAGAATACCAGAAATCATAAAAAGTCTCCACTTAGAAAATACAATAATTGGTCAGGTTAAAGGAGGTTTTGATACAAAATTAGATCCATCCGAGTAAGTTGTTAATTGGGTAAAACCAAGGGGGAATTATGAGATTTTCAAAGCGTTTCTTTTAGTGCATAATGCTTCTGTTTCTTAATAAGAACTTATTTGGACAAAATTTACATATTTTTTGACAATAAAGAATAATATAAAATAGAAAGTACGTATACGTCTATTGTTTCCTTAAGCAAGCTTACTATAGTTGAACATATGTACCTACTTACTATATTACATGGCAATATTTATTAATTTTATTCATTTATTACCATATATTAATTATTCCATATCTTATTTTTATTACATTATATACAGGGCTGTTCATTAGTGCGTTGAAGTTCGATATCTCAGTAAATATGAGTTTTACAAGGAAATATTTTATATAAAATTTTTGGGCTATTAAGAGGTATCTATTTTAAAATTATTTTCAAATGTACAGGGTCCGTCATAAAAGTGTGGTAGTATCAGCTATGTTTTTCTAAATAGGTTCCCCCAATTTTTTGTCATTTTTGGATTTATCGTCAAATTTTAAGATCAGGTTATGTAAAAGCCCTTATGTAAAAAAGTTGACCATTTCCGAATTATTTGGGAAAATTCTAAAATTTCGATAGCTGCAAGGTTTCACGGAAATCGGTACTGTGCCCTAACCGTTGTGAATGTCGGACTAGGTCTTGCGAGACTCCAAGAGGACCTAATAAGCTAAGACCTATTTTTATTAAAAAAAAAAAACATTTCCATAACCTGCTAAATAAACCTCCTAATTTGCATGATTTCAAACCCCAATAACTTGCTTATCTCAAATGGAATATCCCAATTTTCTGGACGGCGTCGTGTTTAGAATCCGAAAACTTACAATTTTTATTAGCATTACCCTATTTCTAAACCCAGCCATTTCTAAATTCCCGATAATTTTCCCTTTTTGGCTTCTAAATAAATCAAGTCAAACCGCTGACGTCATCATAGGCAAATGTTACGCAATGTCCAGTAACGTCCAGTTTCATTTTGACATTTTTCATACTTATCGATGGTTGTACAATCAATTTGTTTTCGGAACCGCACGTTAATTCTAATGTATTTTTCGTTAATATTACCATTTTAATTAGTAAGTATCAGGTGTATAAATTAATTCACGGCCTTTTTTTAACAATTTAGATTTTTATTTATAAAAAAAGAATTACAATTTAATCATCAAAATAATTGCCCTTACTTTCAATGCATTTCTGCCATTTATCAGGTAATTTTTGAATCCCATCTCGGAAGAAAGATTGTGATTTTGATTGGATAAAATCTTCCATTGTTTGATGGACTTCTTCGAGACATTGAAAGTGTGTATCAACCAGGTGATGTTGTAATGCTCGAAAAAGGTAATAATCAGAAGGTGCAAGATCTGGTGAATACGCCGCATGAGGGAGAACTTCCCAGCCCAACGCGGAGGTAATGTCAATGGTGTCTTTTGCCGTATGTGGTCGCGCGTTGTCGTGCAACAAGATGACTTGCCTTGTTCCACTACCATTAAAAGGTCTTTTTTCCTCAATAGCATCCCTCAATTTTATTAATTGGTCTTGATAACGGTTAGCAGTAATAGTTTCTCTTGGTTTAAGTGTCTCATAATAAATTACACCTTTAGAATCCCACCAAATACTAAATAACAATTTTTTTCCGTGGATGTTTGGTTTTACAGTACTTGCTGATGGTTCTCCCAGATAAACCCACGATTTTTTTTCTCTTAAGATTGTCGTACAATATCCATTTTTCATCTCCAGTAACAATTTTGCTTAAAAAGTCTTTTTTCTGAATCGCGTCAGTAGATACATTGCAATTTCGCAGCGCCGATTTTTGTTTTCTGGGCTAAGATCATGAGGTATCCAGTGACCTTCCTTTTGTATCCTCCCTAATTTTTTCAAACGTATCGAAATAGCTGGTTGAGTCATTCCGAGTGCATCAGCAAGCTCTTTTTGTGTTTGGCAGGGATTTACATTGAGTAAGTTCTCCAACTCTTCATCGTTAGCCTTTTTTGGTTTTCCGGGGCGTGTTTCGTCTTCAAGATCAAAATTTCCATTCGGAAACTTTTGAAGCCATTTTTACACGTATTATAAGATACAGCGTTCTCTCCCAAAGCTGAACAAATCATGTCTTGCGCTTCTGCAGCATTTTTTTTAAGTTGAAAAGTGAAAAGACGAGAGTGCCTTAAGCGCTGCTTGTCAGACGACATTTGTAACGTTCTTCATGGTTAGATTAATCAAATTAAGTGGTTTGATAGCTCACAGATGGCGCTTCAAAACGAACTATACAGTGTGGGCCACGAGTAACGCCTCGGAATTTCAAGGCAAAGCCAAGAGATTTTTGAACTGTTTCTTTTTTGAGGTGAATACAGACTAACTAGAGCTACATTTTAAAATTATTTTCAAAGTGTACAGAGTGTCCCAAACACATGTAATTGATCAAAGTTGCATTTTTTTAAATAGAATCCCCTGTATATTATATAATTTTTGAACTCGACCATTAAAATAAAGTATTTTAATAAATTAAGTTGTATTAAGGTTTATGGTATCTAACTCTAGCAGTTTTTGAAATAATTCAGTTTTTGTCAAGATGCAAGATAATTTTCAACACCCAATCTCTCATCCCATATTTAAGTTTTTAAAACAAAATTTTAATAGGAAGCCATCAAGGGACCAAATTTTGTACTGTAAGTTTCAAAAAGTCGGCGAATTGTACAGGGTGTTCTAAAAATAGCGCCAAATTCGTTCAACTTTTAACTGTTAATAACTTTTTTAATTTAAATGGAACACCCGGTATGTTATTTAACTGTTAGATGCGAAATTTATTTATCTATCGAATATCATTAGGGTTCCCAATACTTAGATTTACTCATTTTCGCAAAAAACATACATTTTTATAAAAATATCTCAATTCACAATTTTAACATTATGCCATATGAAATTGCTAAGATATCCATGCAATTTTGACAATTAGAAAAAAATGTAAATTCAAAGAGGTGTTTTAACCAATTTTACCAAAGGGCCGAGAATTAATTTATACACCTAATAAATAGGGTTTTTCTGGTAAGACTGCAACTGTGTCCTGATCGAAATGGACGACAATTTGAGACTTTGTTGTGATCACCTTATTTGCATAAAAATAAAATAATTGTTCATAGTTTAAGGATTTTTCGATTCTGAACGCGATGTCATCGTGGAAATGAGGGCATTCCATTTGAAATAAGCAAATTATTGAGATTTGAAGTCATACATCTCCAGAGACTTATTTCGGAGGTTATGATTTTTTTTTTATTAAAACACGTCGAAACGTAGCTTATTAGGTTCTCTTGAAGCCCCAGAAGGTTGATTCCGAAATTCGTAGCGATTAGAGAACAGAATCGATTTCCGTGAGGCCATGCTCATGTCAAAATTTTCAAATTTGCCCGAATAACTCGAAAACGGTAAATTTTTTAGATAACACTCTTTGTATAATCTGACCTTAAAAACCGATACAAAATTCGAACATGGCAAAAAAATAGGGGGGGTTGGTGCTACCACGCTTTTATAACGGATACTGCACACTTAAAAATGATTTTAAACCAACCCCACATCTCTTAATGACTAAAAACTTGTATGTGAAATATTTCCTTCTAAAATTCATTTTTAACGAGATATCATACTTCGACGCACTAATTAGTAATCTCGTATAATTACAATAATTTAATTAATTTATTACCATATACTGTACAGCAATACAGGTACTCATACATATGTATGAGTACTTGTATTACAATATCAGGATTAGCGACGACCAGAAGAAAAGTGAAAGTTGTATAGAGAGTATTCTAGTTGCAATTATTACCGTCAGTACCGTCAGTGATGATATTCTGGTCTTAAGCGACAGAAGAGTGTAAAATGTTAAGTCGCTTTAAGGTGGTTTCGTTTCGCGGGATATTTCTGTGTTTTGGATCTGATTTGATTCATATGTGTGTCCTTAAATAAGGGACAAAATTTAAATAAGCCACTTAGGTAAGAAATTATTCTTCACTTAAGAAGACATCTACTAGTATAAGCTCACAATGTACCGGCTCGAAGAAATACGCCATCCTTGAACAGAATGGAGAGATTAATGAATGATGACTCGCAATTCTGACAAAAAATTTAATTTCGAAATAATCTTGAGAATAACTCTGTAGATCACTGCTAATTTATACATAGAATCGCTACCATTTTATTATTCTATGTGTTCTCTATTTCAGACAAAATGATACTGAGAACTACGTTGATGTTCGTACTGACATGTGCGGCGCTTACGAATGGGCAGCTTTTTTCACATCCACGTTTTGCTCAGTTTCCAATAAAAGCTGCTCAAAAATTGACAGAAAGACTCAGAGAGAAACTTAATCAGTACAGGGAACGGACGACGCAAATGATTTGTTATGGTAAGTTAATTTAATCTTGAAGGAGCAATTTGACAGGGTCCTTAACCTGAACTAACCATAACTAATGTGAAGAGGTGTCAACGTTTTTATTTAAAATAAATTTCCACATTGTGCACGAAGATCGCCTGCTAAAACTGAACCTTAAATCAACCCTTCGTTTGTGAGGGAAATAACGCACAATTATCAACATAGCAACTAGTCACCAAAGTAAAAATTATCATTCCTTTTTATTAAAAATTTTGCCGTACATGATTGCCTTGAAAATCACGTTACCCAATAAGTCTATTTCGCAGTTTTGCCATAGTGGTTGTTATTTAATGGGTTTTGATTAAAGGTGGGTCAGGGCTACGGGACTAGATACACTAGACGTGCAAACCATCAATGCATTTTAAGCTTAATATTATACCTTCGAGAATTAATGAAATTGCCCAAAAATGTCGAAACACTCAATAAAAAAATAGCTAAATGTGCAATATGGGAGTTGAAAAATACAATAATTACAACTTGACTATCGCAATTTTGTTCTTACACTTATGCGCCGCGACTAAATGGGAAATAAAAGTGGTAAACCAGAGATAAAGTGTAAGTCTGCATTATGATACAGCATTGTTGGTCACTGTTATAGCTAACAACATCAGATCTATAAAAAATTATGTAATATCGAAGAAAACTGCTGTATAATTTTAAATCGAGTGCATGCAGAAATAAGTTATAAATTACTTAATAATAATAATGAAGCGCATTATATTATTACTTTCCTTAGAGGTAATTAAAATATTGACTTAATAGTCCCCACATACATGAAGCATTCAAAGCGTGTCTTGCTAAACTTTCATACAATCCAAATTCACATTTTGCCAACTAAGCCTCATTACGCAACAATATTATTAACCAATAATCTTTATACGCATTTTTTTTAATTACATGCAATTACAGACGTGGTAGGATGCTTTAGTTTACCGCACAAAAACTCACCCCTGCAAAAAGTACCGGATGATCCAAGATTTCTGGATACGAAATTCTATTTATTCACCAGGAAAAATACATCCTTGGCAGAATTGCTATATTACGGGGATGAAGGAAAGTCCTTAAGGGAATCCACCTTCAACGTATTTAAACCTTTGAAGATTTTAATACATGGATACACTAGCAATTGGAACGAGAAGGGAGCTCTTATTGTCAAGGATTCGTACCTCAAACTTGTAGGTATTAAAATTACTATGGAGAATTGGAAATAAGGAAAAAGTTGGAAATCATTTTTGCGGGGGAGCTTTCAGTTTTTTCCAAATTTTGATTTCCAGGCGAGACAATAACCTAAACTGTGTAACGATATTTTGCTTGAGGTTATACAGTTTGTCCTCTCCTAGAGAAAGCCCCAGTAAATTCCTCATGTCCCAAACAGCAAAAATGAATAAAGGATTCCATGCGAAAACATTTTTACTGATTTCTTTAACACGACATTGAGCCACTATAGTTGACTATAAGTATACACTTGGTGATAAGTATACATTTCGGTATACCTATTGTGAAAGTTTATTATCTTAGTTTCACTGGTATTGAATGTTTGGCAATAAAATTGACCATGAGACATCGACCATTGAAACGATGCAAACATAAGAATTTGTAACACTTTATTGTGTATTGTAAAACTAACAAAAGCATAAAATTTCTTAATTGAAAAATATTAAAATTCACTAAAACTGTATAGTACGTGCGCATAGTCCATCATATATACAGGGCGTTTTTTTGGTATGCCTACCATTGCTATCTTCAAAAGGATGGGTTACAACTTTGGTTAAATTAGATGAAAGCAGCCCCTCGTGTAGCTTATTATGGAAAACGCGCCAAGGTTGCCACATTTTGTGTGGTTTCCTAGATATTTGTCAAAATACGAAAACAGCCCAAAACTTCAATCCCTTGTGCTTTGTAAACTGTTTGTGACAGAAAAGAAGTCTCAATTACAAAGTTGCACAACTTTTTACTGTCTACAAAACGACATATTGAACATCATTGTACAGCGTTTAACAACTAAGTAATGGTTATTAGCTTCATTATTTTAAATACGGACCTGGAATTTTCGTTTCATATTTCGAAAGCACTTTTTATTCCTCACACACTCGTGCATAATTTATTTACATTTATTAATGTTTCAACCCGAATAATTCGCCATCAGACTATTTTTTATTTACCTTTTTAAACTGCATTACACACTTTACTTTCTTATCAACCTATAATTATCCTAACTAGTCAGTGTTTCCTGTTTTCCCTTAGACATAACCGTATATTATTTATAATTTTTTTTTTTATATTTCCATGCGTTCTGAGTGTAATGCTTTAATAGGAAAATCTATTTTATTTTTAAGTCGTCAATATTTTCTGGTGTAGTTTAGTAAACTTTTTCTTTAATTATTCCCCAAATAGAAAATTCGATTACAGTCGTATCGGAAGAACGAGGTGGCCATAATATTGGGCCGTCTAGCGGTTAGGTTTCAAGTTGTTCAAAAACCTCCGGCAACGACGATGGCAGTGAACAGGGGCCCTGTCTCGTCGGAAATATTGAAATTGTGCAAAAACATCTATCAAATCTTGAAAACCGTTTTCCAAAAAATGTAGGTACATACAGTAGTGGTCAAAATTATAGCAACTCTTTAAAATTTCAAATTATTTAGACTTAACGGCCTAAATTCAAAATATGTTTTGAAAATATGATTCTACAATGACTGTTGATGATTGAAGTATATAACAATAAAACAATAACAATTTGTATACAAAAATAAAAAAATATATTCATTTCGACCTGGACAAAAATATAGCAATTTTTTCAAAATAATTATAAAGAGTAATAAAACTTCAACAAATTACAAAAGAATTGTTCAATAATGAATATTTTGCATAAAACCCTCGCTGCTGAATAACTTCTGCACATCTTCGTGGCATTGAATTTATTAAATTGTTGATGAAATTGTTATCAATACTCTTCCAGGCTTCTTGAAGTGCCTGAAATAAATCCTGTAAATTGGAATATGTATTATTCCGAATTTTATTATCCACATATTCCCACAAATTTTCTATGGGATTGAGATCGGGAGATTGCGATGGCCAAGCAAGAACTTCTATCCTTTCCTCTCTAAACCATTCTGAAACAAGTTTCGATTTATGTCTGGGGTCATTATCTTGTTGGAAAATGCTTCTTAGTGGCATGGTTTCTTCAAGATATGGTTGTAAATGATTCCTGAGGATATCTCGGTACATGAACCGATCCATGCGACCTTCTATTTTGTGAAGTCGAGCCATACCAAAACTAGAGAAACAACCCCAAACCATAATCGAACCTCCTCCATGTTTTACGGTTGGTAAAACAAACTTTTTTTGCAAGCTTGGGCCTTTGGGTCGTCTAAAGTATGATGGGTCATCACTTTTAAATAAGTTAAATTTGGACTCATCGCTGAAAACTACCAATTTCCACTGTTCAGATGTCCAGTGTTGATAATTCTGCGCGAACTGAAGTCGGGCTTTTACGTTCTTCTTAGACAGCAATGGTTTTTTCGCTGGTCGCCTACCAAATAATCCATTTTCCACTAATCTTCTTATGGTCTTGGAACTGATATGAGCTAGGCCCGTTTCCTCTAAATGTGATTTTATATGCGTGGATGATAGTAATGGATTTTTTTGACACATCTGAATTATCCATTTATCAGTTTTTTTTGTAATTTTCCTTGTGCGTCCTGAATTTTTTACAGCTGCTTCACTTCCTGTTTGTCTGAATTTGTGAATAATTCGAAATTCAATTGACTTATGCACACCCAAACTCTTTCCAATTTCGCTTTGCCGTTCGCCACTTTTATACCGCTCAATGCTAATTTTCCTGATCTGTAATGAGATTGTTTTACCTCGACCCATAATGGAAATCGTCGATTTAATTTAGAAATAAGACGTCTTTAAACACACAAGTGTGGAAATCAAGTGAAACTTTAAAATTCCAAGAGTTGCTATATTTTTGTCCGGTATTGAAAAAATATGTCTTGATAGTTTCTTATAGGAATTGTTGATATTTCATTTGGATGCATTTTAAACATCAACGGTTGTGGAAGATAAATAATAGAAAAACATATATTGGGTTTAGCCGAATAGATACATTTTATTTAAATTTTTTAAAAGTTGCTATAATTATGATCACTACTGTATCTCCAATCAAAAGATTTTCGAAGAAAAATAGACCGGTAACGTTGGTAATTAATACTCCAAGTCATGCATTAACCGAAACCTTTCCAAAAATGCTGTTTCCCTATGAAGATGTTGATATCCATATTATTTTTTTGCAGATGTTCCCATCATGTCTCCGTGAACGTAATAACCATCTGTAAACCGTGTGCCTCCTATCAAAATCAGTTCTTCTCAAATGATGGACTTTTCGAACTCGATAATGTGTAAAACCATTTCGACGTTAAATTTTTCTAGCCGGTATCACAGATGCATCAGTTTTTTGCTGGATTTCGCTTAGAGATACGTCATTATTATTAAAGTTTATGAAATTGATAAATCCTAAACAACAAAACGATAAAGGAGCAGAAATAATTAATATTTGCTTGACTTATGAGCTATTAGGGTTTTCGTTAATGCCATTAAAACTGTGGCGACGTTCTAGCGGTTTCCTTAAACAGCTCCACAGGGGGCCATTTTTATCTCACTTAATCGAACCTGTAGCTCTCACCTTTTCGGAGATAACAATGGTAGGTATATCAGAAAAAAACACAATGTATGCAATAATGGCAGTAAATTTTCAAACAGTTTTTTTTATCAAAAAATGTTTCAAATAAAAGTTACAAGACTAATTTATTATTAGTTTTTCACGACCTTGAACTTTTTTTCTTGTCCCATATTCATCCAACGAAGTCCGAAATTTGTTTTTCAAATGTGACCCTCTATTTCTGACTTGTTTTATGGAATCTACACTCATTTGCGCACACGGACATGTCAATATTTATATGGGTTTGATAAAAAAAAAATCGATTTTTTTTATCAAAAAAAATAAAATAAAAAGGAATCACCCATATCAACTAACTACTCAAGGAGAGAACGACGAAGCATTCGTTTGTATTAAAAATACAGCGCCGGGAAAATATAACGTAAAGAGCAAAGTGCTGAAGAACCTAACTAAATAAACGCACGAACTCATATTGAACTTAATGAACGGGAATATTGGAACGAACACGTCACCAGAGATTTGGGAAATGGAAATAACAGTATCTATTCCTAAAGGCAAACTGGACAATACACAAATACAAAACTACAGACTTATCACTTTACTGCCGGTGTTTAGTAAAGTATTTGAAAATATCATAAAAACTAGACTTCAAAAAATTGTCGTAAAACACATTCCACCATACCAATTTGACTTTAAATCTAAACACTCGATGGTCCATACACTTTTTGTGTTGACCAATAACATACAAATTACACATCTTAATAACAATAAAGCTGCATGTCTCTTCATAGACGTAAATAATAGTTTCAACAGTGTGTGTGTGACCCAAAGGACTGCTACACAAACTACACAAATTTAATACACAAAAATACTTATTAAATACAGTAAGAAATTTAATCAAAAACAGAAAACTAGAAGTACGCACAGACAATATTCTCTCCTTTACCTTTTCCCCTGAACAAGGACTCCCATGGGGATCGCCACTCTCGCCATTACTTTACAACATACCGTATGATCCAAGGAGATGAATCGCCCTTATAACTTTTTTGTTTTTAAATTTAAAAAGTTGAAATTTATAACCTTTATTCAGCATTTCCGGTTAAACCGGAAATGATCTCAACTTTCAATTTTTAAACGTAATCCCCTATAAATTTTTACTTTTTTAAAGTCTCGAGGTCATTTTTAGTCCAAAAATATGTCATTAATTTTGTTTTTATTGATATGTTGTTAATATTTGAGAATGCCATCAACGGCCTTCCAATGCTGCGCGACTTCATGCGGAAAGGTTTCTACATAGGAATCATCCAGGCCACCACTATTTTAAAAAATTAGTGAATAAAATAAAAACAGGAAATGCTAATGAAGAAGAAAAAAAGCACAATTTCTACAAGTAGAAACATTTTATTCTTTTGTTCTGTTATTGGGAAGGCGACCATAATGTACTCTACTTCCAATGTATTTTTTTCAAAATTTGACTGTTTTTCGTGAATTAACGGTTCATTTATAAACGAACATGTGTTTGGTATTAAAAAAATCAGTAAAAAATTGTCTCTTAAAAATTGCAAAGAGCCACCATGTAGCTATTTGAAAGCGGGAGATAAATGGAAAAAACTGTTTTTCGGTATTTCAACTGCTTACAAAAGAAAAAGTACTCAATGAAAGGACAAATTAGTATTTTTCCCCATAATTCTAAGCTAAAATTTTACCTAATACGTGTGTCTCGGTGAGGTAAATCGACATGAAAACACCACAAGAAAAAAAAACATTTTTTTAGTGACATATTTTTAGACTAAAAATGATATCTAAATTCCAAAAAAATAAAAATTTATAGGGTATTACATTTAAAAATAGAATGTTGAGGTAATTTTCGATTAAACCGAAAGTGCTAGATAAACGCCATTATTGTCAGCGAATCGACTTTATTCTCTTAGAGATTCTCTTCAAATTTCAACTTTCTAAATATAAAAACAAAAAGTTATAAATGCAAGAGCTTTTCTTGAATAACCCGTTATACTGTTATGATATATACAACGCACGAGACAAAAACGGCTTTAACAAAACAGCATATATACTACAATATGCTGACGACACGGTACTTGTACACGACAAAACCACCGTAAAAGCGGAAGAAAAACCCCAATCATTAACGGACAACACAATGACTTCGTCTTACGGATGGAGACCAACGCCGAATGCCACAGAAAATCAGCTGTTACTACAAAACCACCATATTCAGTTTTAAAGCCATTAAAGACTACTCCCCTACAAAAGCATCAGATGGTCATCAAACTGTAAAGACGTAAAAAACCTGGGGAACATAATAGACAATAAGTTAAAATTCACTAAACACGTACAAAAAGCAAGATCATAAATCATCGAAAGAACGAAACACTTAAGAGTACTGATATGTAACGATAAGGAAATTAAGACGAACACGGCCATTAAAATCTACAACTCCTTCTGCAGACTGCTTCTGGACTACGAATATATACTGAGAGCAAATGCTACGGACAAAATAAGAAAACACATATAAACCACGGAAGAGATAGCGCGAAGGCTAGTAACAGAGATAAGACACCTCGAAAACCCTCTTCACAACCCATTCAATGAATTCTTATATGAACAGCCACAAGTGCCTAAAATAAGGGAAACACTATCACAATCACAAATAAACTGGAAAAACAATACTCATAATTGGACTATACTCAACCCCCATACATAGTAAAACATACGAGACAATAACGATACAAATCTCCTCCCACGACCCTGTTGAAGCATTGTTATCAAAACACAATGCTTTCCTTCGCATGCATTATTTTCTCGTGTGAATATACAGGGTGTTCATAATATCACGCATAAATTAGTTTTTCCTGAAGAAAGAATTTTTTTCAAAAAATTCTCGAATACATTAATTTTGTTTTAAAGAAGTAATTTTTGTGAGCGTCAACCGTATACAAAATATGACGGCACCGACAATTTTTTTTATGGAAATATCCGATTTTTTTCACGCAATGTGAACGTATGTCGTTTCTACTTCATGACTATGCAAAATAATCAATATATCGAAAAAATAAAATTTTAAATTTGGAAATAAATTATGTACTTCAATTATGTTAACGTAATGCAAATGTTTTTGTTGTAAATCTAAATCAGTGCCCAGACCGCGTGATTCTTTGATTTCTTTGAACTGAAAAATTTATTTCTGGATATAAACAATTCAAGAGTAATCAACGCAAATTTATGACTTCTGCAAGATGAAAATTCACTACACTATTCGGTCATTGTTCACGAATATCCTAATCAGATATGTCGGATGATCCGGAAGACGTGGTACATCGAGTGGTTGCCGAGATGTCCAGATCTTAGTCCGTTCGATTTTACAAATTAAATGAAGCAGTCTACTTTCAAATTTAAAATTTAATTTTCTCGAATTTTTAAGGGATAATATACCAATAATTTTGCACAGTCGTAAAGTAGAAATGGCATACTTTCATATTTCGCGAAAAAAATCGGAGGTCGTCATTCAAGAAATACATCGATGACGTCATATCTTGCACAAGGCTGACGTCACTAACACAAACAATATATATCGCAAAAAAATACTTCTTTAAAACAAAATTGAAATATTTAAGGATTTTTTTGAAAAATTTCAACCTTCAGAAAAAAGTAATTAATACATGACTTGTGTGTAGGCGTCTTGCCTGATCGATTACATATCACCGACGCCACGAGTCCTCAAGTCATCTAAATTATTAATCCTTATCAACTCAATGTTTGAAATGGTTCAAACGAAAAAGTTCCAGGGATTTAAATCAGGTGATCGAGCTGGCCATTCTATTTCACCCCGACGAACAATCCACCCATTTGAACCGAACAGATTTAAAAATTTTCTGATTTTCAGTTCGAAGTGAGGGGGTGCTCTGTCTTGCTGGTACTATGCTTCATTAATACCATCGCCATAAATAAATCGTAATACCGGTAAAATTTATTGTTCTAATAACTGAAGATATTTTATGATAATTAAATTAACATCGATGATAAAAGGTTTAATTAAATTATTGCCTACGACGCCCTCCCACGGATTTATTTTTCGATGTCTTGTGAATGGACTTCTGCTATCCACTAAGGGTTCCGTCGAGTCCAATGATGACAATTATTCCTATTTAAAGATCTATGTAAGCTCAATTTGGCTTCAGCTGAGAATAAAATTTTGTTTGAAAAATTAGCTTTTGCTTCAGAAATCCTTGTCAAAATTTCGCAAAACTGCATTCTCCTATAAAAAATCATCCTCGCTAAGTTCCTGCACTAAGAGAACCTGGTAGGTATGAAATTTTTCTTTCTTTAAAATCCTGCCCACCGACACTTCGGATATTAGCTGGTCTATGGCCTCAGTCGTTTCAAGATCTTTTAGATTTGTTTTCCACAGCTTATAGAATATCTAGCGCGGTATCACCAACTGTGACTTGTCTTGGACGCTTCCAGTTTGTATATATATTTTTTATAACTTTGACCTCACAAGACTGTGATATGGGTGGACGATTGGGGTACACACCATTAAAGATTGTCACAACATTTTGTTGAGTCCATTTTGGACCTTCATACCCAATCATCACTAACAAATCAATACTCTCTTTTTCCATCAAATGCACCATTTTTACCAATACTAATGTATGTATACATAAAATGACTGAGAAGATAAATATTGAAATTTCCAGAATGATATTTATTTGATGTTTAAAACATACAAAGGGTGTTTTTGTTTTTTGTTTTTCTGACTGAGGTTACTTTTTATGGTAAAATGAGGAAAACCATTTTTTTTCTTGATTTTTTTTATCAAACCTTAATAAAATTTTATGTTTTTTATGTGGAAATAAGTGTAGATTCCATAAAACAAGCCAGAAATAAATGCAAGGTCGCATTTAAAAAACAAAAGTTGAACTTCGTTGACCTTTTCTGGAGCAAGAAAAAAAAGTTTAAGGTCATCAAAAAGTGTCCACAAAGTAGCCTTGAAACGTTTATTTGAAACATTTTTTGACAGAACATTATACAAATTATAGTTTACTTAAAATACATACATACGCACTACGAAGAAATAAGTCCGGCGCCATATTGGCCCAGTTTGTCTCAGAAGTCTCATATTTATTAATTGCATTCAAAAATATCTTAACTTGATCAGACCATGAAGATTCTCTCGGTTGATCAAATTAAATTCTAAAATATTTTCTGGACTTTGAAGCAATTGGTCCATAGAATTTTTTTACATTTTGTCCACATCTTCGGTGGACATTCTCAGAGATGATAGGGCAATAAACGAAGAGATCTATCTTGCTCCAGGATGATGACTGAGGCTCAACCTAGATCGCATGTCGTATTTATGGGTATATCATCTGGATGGTTGCGCACATTGGGGAAAGAGGCTTCAGTGCGCATGATATATGATGAAACACGTGCCTCAAATATAGGTTGAGAGCCGCAATTTCTTTCTTGTTATTGAAGTTGACATGTCCGAGGGTCTCGATGATTTTTCTGATCAGTTTACGGTAATTCTATTGGCATTGCCCTAAAATGTCCAAGTCGATGAGAACAACCTGATGACCTGACTGACCTTCTGAAATTCGTTACAACTGACTTCTCCGCTTGCTCCAACTTACAACTTCTTTTATACTCCACGGCCCAGCATTTATATTTCGTTTTGTTATGCCAATTGGACATAATTCTGTAAAATTCTGGTACTGACCAAAGATTTTGTTCATCTTTGGGCATTCTCAGACTCTGGTGAGTTGGTTTCAAACGGTTTTGATACTATGTTTTTCCAATACCTTCCCGATCATATGCGTGACTTTGTGAAAGTAAGAAAGGCAAGATCTGAACCCGTTTTTCTTCTTCAGTCCAAATTTCTCTTAGTCCAAGGCCCCTCTCACCATGGTTTTAAAGAACAGACACGTCATCTACATGTAAAAATCGCCACGTAGGTTTCTTCACCGCTGTGGCCAAAGAAGAGAACCTTTCCCTTTGTAGAAGAAAAAAAGCTCAAATCCTTTTCAAGAAGGTGAGCATATTACCACAATTTTAATAGCACTAGCTTAAATCACTAGAAAGGCTATTGAAATCGAAACAACCCAGATTATAAGGATGTACTGAGCCATACTTTGCAGCCTCTCTCACCAACACACACCCTCGTGCACACAGAATAAATACCATAGACAATCCAGTTGCTTCCTCAGCCACCGCCGAGAAGCTTAAGAGACATCTTTGCCCGTTGCGTCATCGTCTTTGATAATGTCCACCGCAGCTGTCCATGAATCGCAAGGAAAAATTTTTCTTGAAATTTATTTAAAAACCCACAAAATATAGAATTTATTTTGATTGGCATTGAAAGTCTTCACAGTTGATTTATAATTAATTTCAGTACGATTGTAATGTGATCCTCGTTGATTGGAAAATAGGAGCTCGAGGGCCACACTACACATCAGCAGCTGCAAATACCGAATTAGTAGGAAGAGAACTTGGTATCTTGCTGCTTACCATGGTTGAAAGTGGTCTAAATCCAAAGAACATCCATTTAATTGGATTTTCTCTTGGAGCTCATGTAGCTGGAACCGCATCTGAAACACTTAAACTAAAAAATCACTTGATTGGCAGAATAACTGGTAACTGACCGTACATTTTTAATTACAAACATAATTACTAGTTTTAATGATGTTTTTAGGACTCGACGCCGCAAGTCCCTTATTCAGACGCAATCACTTTAGAGAGAAAAATAAGAAGTTGGACAGGAGTGATGCCGAGTTTGTCGATGTTTTACATACGGATTCAAGTCCAGTATGTATCAAAATGGAAATTTTTGTAGAAGACAAAAAAGTTAAAAGTGAAAATTCAGTTCGTTACAGATGGATTTGGGCTGTGGGAGCCAATCGGGCATGTAGATTTTTTCCCAAATGGGGGTCAACAACAACCAGGATGCAAAGATGCGAGAAGCTCCATAGTGGATACGTATTTGGGTAAACATGCAAGTTAGTCCTAAATTAGTTTTAAAAATCTTGAAATTTCAGAAGGAGGCACCTTAACCCGAGACTCGGCATGTAGCCACATACGAGCCTTTCAATTATTCTCGGAGACTATAGTAAATAAAGCGAACAATCTGAACCAAAAGGACAAGAATTATTGCCAATTTACGGCATATAATTGTCCAGGAGGCATGCCCTCCTACGAAAAAGGACACTGTTTTCCTCTTTTGCAAAAATCTACTTCGTCCATGATGATTAATCCTATGTACAAGGTGGACGAAATCGGTCAGTTTGGGGAAGATGTTAAGGGGGAGGGCATTATGTATTTTTCCACTAGAGAATCTAGCCCTTTTTGTGGTAATTCAATTGAAATTAACTCAAATAAAATTTATGAACCAGAGATTAATGTTGTTATTTTAGGGACGCAACTGCAAGCCTCAGTTCATGTATCGCCTAAGACTACGTCAATAAAGGGTGTTTTGCAAATGGTCCTATTTTACCGCAACATTTCCATAATTTTTCAAGTAGAAACAAAGTATGAATGTATTCATATAACAAATGACATTAATGCTCTACAAATGCATTTTAGCACCCAAGACCTAGTGATGAGCGGCTCAAGGATGAATGGACGAGCAGTGGCAGAGTTTAACTCATTGGATCCTACAAAAGTAAGAAACATTCATACCAATTTGCATTTCTTTAACATAGACGAGGAGAGCACAACCAATCATACGTTAAGAAGTTCTACTCTTTTCACGGATAAGATAATTATTCGGGACATGTACGGAAACAGGTACGTTATTACAAGTAGAAGAAAACTTAAGGCATTCTTTAAATAAATAATCATATTAAATTTTCTAATTTTGAATTTCAATTTCAGCTGGCAACATTGCGAAAAGGACCTCATGATCAGCGATACCAATCCGAAACGAATAATTTTAAGCAGTAAAATATGCTAATATAAAAAATACATGTGTATTTTTCCTATTTGTGATATTTGTTAATAAAAAATTGGAATGGATAGTGGTGCTGTGTATGAATTTGATTTATGTTTTAAGGATTAAATTTAAATTTTCTAGTAAACTTCCACTTAAGAAGAAAACATAAAATGGAATTTTACGACATTTTAGAGCAACTTGGTCGCGGTACCTTCGGGTAAGTACTAAAATCTTAGCTTCAACTCTTAAAGAAGATTTTGCTGAGATAAAACTCCCTTTATCCATATAGAGTTGTATACCTTTGCCGAAAGATGCATAACAAAGAAAAATTGGTAATAAAGCAGATCCCAATTGAACTTATCGGAGGCGATCAGAGCAAGGCCAAAAACGAAGTGGCAATCCTCAGATCTCTGAGCCATCCGAATGTTATCCAGTACTTCGACAGTTACATGCAACACCAATCTTTTTGCATTGTAATGGAGTACGCAAGTCATGGAAATTTGCAACAATTTATAGATGAAAGAAGGAAAACTCTGAGTTATTTGGATCCGCAGGTGGTGAAAAAATTGGATGAGTGTTTATCAAGAGAAAAATTTTAATTTTTCATAGTGCGTGATGAATTTTATCTGCCAAATAATACTAGGACTTCACCACATACACGAAAAGGGAGTTGTGCATAGAGACTTAAAGAGCGAAAATATCTTCATTACCGGTTTAAGAAAAGACGTATTAAAAATCGGCGATTTTGGAATTTCCAAACTACTGGCAAAGTGAGTAATGCACTTCGGCAAACATTTCAGTCATCCTTTACTTACTTGCAGTAATTATTTGGCAAACACCATAATCGGAACTTGCAATTACGCAGCTCCAGAGATTTGCGATGGTAAGCCCTATAACAACAAAACAGATATATGGGCACTTGGTTGTGTTCTTTACGAACTATGTGAATTGGACAAAATGTTTCAAGGACCTGTAAGTTCAATAAATTGAATTTTTAACTCATAACAACGCATTATTGTTTCCAGATATCAAATATAGTGCTTTCAATTGCACGGGGTACTCTCAAACCCATCAACATAAAATACGGCAAACAAATGCAGGAATTGTTGAATTTACTTATGAAGCCGGATCCAGCAGAAAGGCCCGATACTACAGCGTTATTAGCATTAGCAGATATATTTCCCACTCTGTACGCTCAAATTCTCAATTTAGGATGTATTTTTTAAATCACCAGTGTTTCATTAAGTGTTTTAAGTATGTGATTGATATAGTACATCATTACTTTTTAAATGTTTAATTCAAGTCAGACCTATTTAAAAATATTTTATTATTATTCTTATAGATTTTGGCTTATTTTAATATAGTCTTTAATGAAATTCATAAATATCTATCACAATTATTTTGTATCAGTAAAACCAAATTCTACCTATGTTTGCAAACTATAGATTTACAAAATATGTCAACAAAAATAGGGAAAAATGTTCCACTACTGAGACGTTCCACAATGAGGTATATATAACGATGCATGCTTCATATGGCCCGAAAAAGTTAGTCATTTTGTTTAATAAAATTATTTCTACTGAAAATACTGTAAACCTTTTGTATTTCAGGAATATTCTACAAACTGTGATGGTGACTAGACATTACTAACGAGTAGGTAAGACTTTCAACATGCTATAAAAGAACAACTACTTAAGTAGATACGTATTCTGATATAAATTTCATATAATTTAATCTTATATCTATTTGCTTAAACTCGGCATTTAAAACTAGTGAGCACATTTTATTGTCGAATTCGATTGTTCATTTATTGTTTTATTTTATTTTGAATATCACCTCACACTAAAGAAAAAACGCCATTTCCCACCCATTGAGATTTTCAGAGTTTCACATATTTTATATATTTACAATCCAATCACTTTGGTACTGTTATTTGTAACACCATTAAATAAATAAAAAGGCAATAAAACAAACACGTTGCATGTTTTCAATTTTATTACAAAAGACTGCTTTGTGTAGTTATTTAATCGCTTCTCAACCTTAATCTAACTAACATCTAGGTGGTAAGTAATATGCGACAAAAAACGACTGCAAATTCAAGTTATAGGAAAACATTTCAACTTGACTATTGTTCTTATCAGTTCAATAACATTATGATGTTTTTTTGAATAATTGATGACTGGATGAAATCTCTGACTGATTTTAGTTTAATGGGGAAAATAAAATTACCTATGCAGTGTAATATGAAGAAAAGAAGTTGCCGAATTTCTAGTCTACTTCCATCGACGAACCATTTGCTAAACCTATAAAGAAACAGTTTGTACTTGTTGTGCATAAAAGAAAATGTTAATAATGTTAATTTATAAAATGTTAATAATTACTTAATTTATATATTGACCACTTCTCTCTTAGTAACCCCATAATCAGAATAATAAGAACTTGTATTTTTAAATTACATAAAAAGTTACCATTCTGTTCATTTCCTGGAATTTGTCCAGACTGCAGAATCTTTTGTAACCTCTCGACTTCCTCCAAGGAATTCGCATTGTTAATTGCATCACGGATGGTTTTAATTTCTTCATCAGATAAACCTGAAATTAAAAATAATATTCCCAATTCTCTGTAGAAAAGAGCTAGTAAAAAATATATTCAAGATATCTAGACTATTGAATTTTAGAAAACGAGTACAAACAAAACTTGCCTCTACTCTTAGCCAAATTATGCATATTTCCTCCAGGAATAAAAGTTTTTGACCTCTTGATAATATCTTTCTGAATCTCCTTGCCCCTCTTGCTCTTGAACAAGGTCTTGGCCTCGTCTCGCTCCTTTTGCTTGATTTTTCTAAAATCAAGTAATTTCAATTGAGGCAGCTTGAACACCAGGTAGAGTCTATAGTGTTGTTTGGCTGTTATAGGGTTATGCAACAAACTGAGGGTTGTGAGCTTCTCTAAAGATGCCAAAGATTCCACGTCCCCAAGGTCCTCTATCTGGTTTCCAGTTAGAATCAGTGATTCTAAATTGGGAATGTATTCTTCAAGGTGATCTGCAATTCGACTAAAACACAAAGTTATTAACATTATTTCAAACTTATTTAGAGTCAGAGAGATTAATTTTATTCTGCAGAAAAATTGGCATCTAATATAGTACAACTTCAATAATCTGGACCTGAATTAATCTGAATTGTTCAGTTATCTTGACTTGCTTTTCTGTACTTTATGCATTTTGTAATCTAAAATTTCACTGTTTTGGTAATCTGGATCTTATTTTTGTTTGGATTAAACTTTTTAAAGGTTGGCTAGTTACCCTAGAAATTTTACGTCCCCAAATATAATAGTCTACTTTTATGTTATCATAATACTCTTTTATTTTTTATATAAAATCTTCAACTATGCAAAAATACATACATATATATCAGACATAAAGTAAGTTTATTTTCTCTTGTACTGATTCTTTTTATAACCTGCACTGCTTACGATTTTATTGATCTGGACCATTAGAATTGTACTGTATTTTTAAAAGGTAATTAGCAACACTGTACTTACATTACTCTGTTATTATTCAACAAAAGACACTTTATTCTTTTCAAGTAGGGAAAACCATCAAGTTTTCGAATATCATTATCTGAAAAATCGATTGTATCAAATTGGTCCCCAGTTGCCCCCAGGTTTTCAATTTCTGGTATTCTATATCCTGTAAAACAGTTTTCAATGAAGCAATTGAATACATTACTTTACAGGAAGAAACAACTTAATATCTGCAAACTGACTTAATGTTTATTGGGAGCAAAATTGAATATTTTTAATGGGAAAATCCTATTTTTAGCTAAAATAAAAGAAAACTTATATTGGTGTCTGAGGCTCAATTTTTGTGACAAAGTTAGGTAGAGAAAAACTATCATTATGTATACTACAAACAAAATTTTTTAGTTGTGTGTGTAGATCTTTTCCTGTTTGTTTAAAAATATTGTTTTTGGTTTTTCCATGTTTATTTTATTAAAAAAAATACACAGGTTCAATTATGTAAGTTTCATATGTTATGCTTCTGATGCTCTATGCCATTTTGTAAATCCAGCTTTACACTGTTCGGATTAATTTAATGCTCAAAATGAACTTATGTTAATAATGTGTTGCTAACGATTTAACAGTAAGTGCCGCAATATAATTTACTTTATGGTGTCATTTTTTAGGAGTTTCACATGATAAAACACAAAAAATATCCGAAAATACATACCTCGAAGATCAAGTTCCCGATCTTTTACTGGGTTCATGTACTGCATTGAATTTTGAATTAATTCTGCTGTTAGCTTCACCATTTTGGTGGAATTTTTCACAAAGTATTATCTTGTAAAAGTTAAGAAAACGATAAAAACTAATAAAATTAATTAAAAATATTGGAAAATTCTCAACCAAAACCGCGAGTGAAAGGCAATTGAGGTTATATCACTGACTGTCAGTCGTTTGACACAAGCAACTCGTTAATTCTATATAGACAAGACTTGACTTTGTGCAACAGTGCATTGGGAATGTTAAATAAAAAGGTGTTTCATGAAAATTCATGCCTGCAAAGGTCTTTAAAAGATATTAAATATCGGTTTTTAATCAGAAATTCAGAACAAAAATGACAATAATTTTAGTTTAAATCCAAATTAAATTAAAATTTGCGAATCGCTCTACCGTGCGACATTGCAATCTAATATTTGGATCTTCGTAAACAGCAGAAGTAAAAACAAATGACTTAATGTTTGGCGTTACGATGGGACACGTTATATGATTCAAGTCGTCCCTTTGAAATTTACTTCTAACGTTTGGTTAAAAAATACATATAAAATTAAAATATGAAATAAATATAATGGCTGTGAAGAACGATACTTCTCCCACCGAGAAACTGAAAACGGCATTTACTGTGCTTTCCATACATTTTCCGGATGCAGAGGAAAAGTTAAAAACTGTAGAGTTTTTGAAAGCTTCCAGTGGAATTGTAATTCTACTTGGTAAGAAACACATTTAAAAGAGAAAGAACATATTCAATAATTATGCAGCTTAGAATTATCTTATTCGTAACGGGTTAAAACTAAATCACAATCATTTGTAATAATATGGAGTTTGTCAGGCTCGGGAATAAAGAGACCAATTTTTTAAAATCTAGGTCATTTTTTTTTAAACATAAAAATAAACAAACTGTAACGTTTGCAGATTATATTTTTATCAACAGAAACTAAAATATACTTTCATAAACAATAACAAGTCATATAAATTTAAAGAGGCACAGATATCAATGAATAAAGAGATCCTTGGAAAAAGTTTTGAAGTATAAATGTTTTTGCTGTTTTTTGTAACGAGTTAAGTAATGAAAAATTAGCTTAGTAGAATAGTCTAAAATATTGTTTAGATCAATAAACAATAAAAGTCAGGCGAAACATAAATTTAGGTCTTCATTTCAATGGTGTTATACTGGGTGTTCCAAAAAGGTTTTTGTAAACTTAAACAGGCTATAGGGGATATTGTGAGGAATAATTTTTGCATAGAAACCCCTAGTCAAAAATGAGCCGATCTGATGCCAACATCATTTCTATTTGGAAATATAATGTTAACTTGTTGACATCTAAAGACTTCAATATTTAATTCATTTTTATTAAAGATTACTCAAACGAAAATAAATAATTAAGCTTCAAAATGATGATCCTCCAACATTTTTATATAAATTTTTTCTTGGAATTATTAAATTGTATATTGGTTGTAAGACAGGTGAATCTTGCTCCATAAAGAGGCTGTCATCAACTATTTTTATCACTCAAATAATCTTGGATTTTGTAAAATATTATACCATTCACCCTGATCTGCCTTTTAAACTCTTATAAGATCATAATTCAGAAATTAAGATTCTGAAATGCCTCTCTAATGGATGGAAAAAATAAAAAACAGTTTAATAAGGTAGTCAGTGGGGTATGCTTATAAACTAAAAAATAGATTGGAGGTACTTGCCAAAGTAAAACTTACAGAATCTCACAGATTTCATGTTATTAGTTAAGAGTTGAGCATTACCCACTTTATATGTAAATGTCATTGTTCCAGAACAATTCGGCAAAGTATTTTCTCCAGTTGTTAATGACATAAATGGAAATATTAAGGTAAGATATTATATTATTCTTTTAACATTTAATTGATTGGACTATCAAAATTGTGGTTGAAGGGGTTTGCATTTATATTTGAATTAGTTTTTCTTAGAGAAATTTTGATAAAATTACTGTGAATAGTTCTTTTATTGGCCCCTAGAACTTTCTCTATTAAAGTTTTCTTTCTCAAATTATTCTGCAGTAGAGCTGGTTAGTTTATAATTAAGAGTGGCTTAAAGTGCCTAATTCTAAGTAATTAGACAAATAGTTTAAAATTTTTAAGCTTAAGCAGATTTAGTTTTTAATTTTTAATTTAGTTTTTCTCAATACCAACAAATATGAAACTTAGATATTTCTTGCAGAAATTATGGAAAAAACATGACAAGGATAATCAGTTATACCAGAATTTAGAGGACATGATATTAAGTGAACAAGTAGAGGACAAGACATATGCAACCAATGCCTTATTATGGCTTAGGAGGTAGGTCATGTGGTTTTAGGTCTTTAATTTCTCCCTTATCTACATAACTCCAATCACATGTTTAAACCTTTTTTTACATGTTCATATAAAGAGTGTCAATTTGACAACTTCCCACACCTATTATTTGGAAACAGAATAGATTTTTAAATAAATCGCTGGAATACAACGATTTTATTAAGGAACAATTTTCATGTAGAATCCACTATGCTTCTTTCAACCTTTACAAAACTACTTTCTCAAATATCTTAAAGGACTTTTTGTTGAAAATATATTTATTTAATGGTGCAAATAATTTACAAATAACGCAACAACAGAAAACTCCAGAATAGTACAACTTATATCATTCAAATATGACAACTACTACCAACAAACACTCGCATCACCTGGTCCACCGGGCTCCCGTAACTGCAGCACCATCCACGTGTGCCCACAATATTCACGAACGGTGCTCAAACATTACGAAAAGCGTTTTTTCCAATACTTCATTTATTACATTCAACTGTTGAGTTATCAAGTTAGACATTTTCGATAATTCTAAAATCATTTTTCTGGAGGTAATTATGACGATTTCAAAATTAAAAAAAGAAATGTCGAGTACATTACCCACAAAACGTGTTATTAATAATAAAAATAACGTATCCCAGATAATTAGGTCGGCAAGATGTTATCCCAGCAAAATCGCGACACGACGCTTAAAGTTATTGTTCGTAAGAGAATAAAATCGATTAGATCACATATAGTTATGGCCAAAAAAAATAAGAGCGTCACTTAAAAAATCTATTATAAGTAATAAAGTTTACAATATTTATTCTAAAAATATACAACTTGTTTCAGAATGTTGTTAATATTTACTATCTTATTTACAATACTAGACTACAATATATAACAAGACACAAGAAATTCAAAAATTTTATCGAAAATTCGAGTAGTCAAAAAAATAAGAGCGTTTAGGGATATTAGGATATTTGATATAAATCATGTCAGATATACAAGTATATTTGACACTTAATGGTTTCGTGTGTGAATTATGTTTGTTATAACTTAACCATATATTATAGACACCAGTTCCGAGGCCGGAAACGTAAAACTACAAGTAGGGAAGATGCTCGTTTAATACGTGAAGTGTCAAAAGATCCTTTTCTGACGTCTACAGCTGCCAAACAAAATTTCAACCTACCAGTTAGTGCTAGAACTATTCGAAGACGAATGCAGCAATTTGGTTATAACGGAAGAATTACGAGAAAAGTGCCCTATTTGAATAAAATACATCTTAAACGTCGCATTGAATTTGCAAAAAATAATTTAAATCGTATGCATTAGAAAAACATTCTTTTTTCGAACGAAACCAAAGTTAATTTGTTTGAAAATGATGGAAGAGTAACTGAGACGTCGGATAAATGAACAACTAAACCCAAAAAATACAATTTGTATTATTAAATATGGTGGAGACAATATTAAAGTTTGGGGCTCGTTCTCGTATGAAGGAATTGGTCCGATTTATTTAATAAAAAAAAAACATGACAAAAGAAATTTACTTGGATATTTTGCAAAATGTTATGTTGTCTTATGCCGAAGAAAATCTGCCATTGAAATGGATCTACCAACATGACAACGACCCTAAACATACCGCCAAAGTTGTTAAAGCGTGGTTGAATTCCCAAAATATTGACATTTTACCTTGGCCATCTCAGTCCCCGGACATGAACCCGATTGAAAATATATGAAAAATTCTTAAAAGTCGTGTAGGTTAAGAAAAAACAACGATCGTGAAACTTTTATGGAAAAATGTCCAAGAAATCTAGTATTCTATTTCAATAGAAGTCTGCCGCAAGTTGATAGACTCCATGCCTAAACGATGCGCTACAGTATTATCCCAGAAAGGATATGCTACCAAATATTTAATATAATATTATAATTACGGCATTTTTGATTAGTTTGTTGTTGTTTTATATGTTGTTTGTTTTTAGTTTTGAAAGCTATTTCTAAACGCTCTTATTTTTTTGACCACTCGAATTTTCGATAAAATTCTTGAATTTCTTGTGTCTTGTAATATGTATATTGTAGTTTAGTATTGCAAATAAGATAGTAGATGTTAAGAACAATATTTTGAAACAAGTTGTATATTTTTAGAATAAATACTGTAAATGTTATTACTTATAATAGATTTTTTAAATGATACTCTTATTTTTTTGGCCATAACGTATGTATGTCATTCAACCTTCCGTGTTTTTAAGTTTTAACATAATTAGACAAAATATTCAAGTTGGTAGTCGCTTTATCTTTATTATATATATGTATGTATAGCAACTATGAGTACGTCGTGTGAAACTGTTTTAATATTGTTGTCATAAAACTTCCGACTTCTTCTATCAAGTTCTCTTTGCAGTAGGAAATATATTTTTTGTTCCGACGGTGTATGTATGCATAATGAAAGTGCTCCCTGGAATTTGCAACTTTTCTCCCATTTTACTAAATCTGGAAATATTCTACGTATCGTTTCTATGCCTAATCAGCTGGACCTTTACAAAATGCTAGTTGGACCGATATCACTTCACAGATGATTCACTTCAATGTTAAGTGGCGATGAGCAAGATATTCGTAATACGCGCTGCACTAATAATTGGAATAATCCAGTTTTCTTTTATTCTGAATATTTCATGTAGTATGTTTATCTATTAGTGGGTGGTATTTAATTGGCATTGTGTGACTGAAAGTGGACGTTGCTGATGTGATTCTAGTTTACGTTTTCAAGTCTTGGGAGTGAGTTCTGGTTGTTTTTTCTTGTGGTTCACAGTTAAGTTTTATTAAGCCAATGAGAACGATGTAATTAGAATTTTAGTTGAAAGCCGAAATTATTTGCAATTTTGGCTCTTCTGGAAGGCACTTAAAACCATCTTTGGACGTAGTTGAAGAATGATATCGCAACTTGAGCTGTTCCGAAGATTTTTATTTTTACGCGTTTCAGGTTTCAACTATGTACGCCTCTGCTTCGAGTCGAAATTAATTCGAAACTCGAACCATTTTAAAGATTTTTTTTCTGGAATTAATATTAAATGTTTTCCAGAAATTATCTAATATTGTTTTTTGCGCTTCAGGCCTCAAAAATGTATGAACTTCAAAACGTATCTGTAACATTAAAAACTTATGCTGTTCTTCTTGTGCATCTTCCTTACTCGCTTTAAATAAATATAATTTCAGTTCTTTGCTAAATTGGGTATACCACTTTTAAAATTATTAATAATTACACGCGAATTGTAATATATTTTAACTAATTTGAATACGTAATAACATCGACTGCTAGCACAGGTAAGTAAATATTTTCTATGCGAGATAATACGAAAATTTGTCGAAACGGCATTCCACTGCAAACAAATATATTCAATAAAAAATTCATAATGTATATAAATATTTATTTTTAAGAACCTATTTATTAGGTTGATAAACATTTGCTTAAGTGATTAATGCGTCTTTCTTTTAATAGTAAAATGATTTATTGCAACAATTTCTTAATCATAAGAAATGTTTGAATAAAAATATCTTAGTTCCTACGCTCTCAAAAATATCTACTTGATAACGCAGCAGTCGAATGTAATAAATGAAGTACCAAAATGTAGAGAATGAATAGTCATCTAAAATTATGTATTACTTAACTCACTTTACCATTTAAAATGTTTGAGAAGCTGGCTCTACGGGATAGAGTTCGAAGAGACACAGTACATGGTACATAAAAATTGTTCGCCCTTGTTTACCAAATCGACATGTTCCGGCGATTTAAAAAAAATAATTCCGTTCCCAGATAATAGGGACAGACAATTTTTAAATTAATACCCTGTAAAGTCTATTTACTAATTATAATTCTTATTTTCATTCAATATATTTAGAATAGAATGGTGACAAGATGAAAAAGACTTGTTAACCAATTAAGTAGGCAAATCCCTTATTCCATTAATAAAAATATTAGGTATGCCATTTTAATCTCGCATTAATGGTTGATAATAATTATGAATACATTAGATCGGAACATAGAAAGTAAGAGCTATATTTTTTTCTTTTTATCTACCCCCTTAAATTGAAAAATTTTGTTGCAATATATAATCGTCAATAAAATACAAGGATTAATGTTTGGAAACTAAAGCAATATTTTAATGTTACGAGTCTGGTTATTTTGGTACTCAGTTTCAAATAGGACTTAAGTTATCATTTCAATTTCAGAGCTTTGCACTTTCTAAGCATTTTCTTTCAATGTATTATCATGGACAGTGAATGTGGGAGAATGTCGCAAGATTTAACCCCATTCTTCAAAAAAGCTTATTCAGAGACTCTGGAACCGCATCATGGATGGTTAGGAACACAGTTATTCAATGTATGTACCAAAATGTTATATTGCTTTGTGTCAAGAGTATCCAATTCTCTTGCAAGGGGAAAATCAGTGCATTTCCTAACATGGTACGCAAAAATACCACTTTATTTTAAAAAAAGCATGTTTGAACGCCTACTTTCCTGCTGAAAATCTCCGTGAAATTCCATTTTTTCTTTTAAAATTTTGAACATAAAAAAATTTACGCACACTTGAAAAATACACGTTTTTGAAAAACTCATTGTAGATCTCTTAATTGGTAAAATAAATATCAAAGTACCATTTATGTTATTAAACATTTTTCAAAAATTGACCTTATAAAATCTAAGCGAATGTTTGTTTATAGTTGCGAAAGTACATCTTCTTGTCGCAACAATCCACACGTGACTTCTATGTATACTAAAATACAACTAACACATCTTGAAGGTAATGTCAAGATTTGCTCCGAGTAGGGGACACTTGTTCTACACCCTCGCCCTTGACAGTCATGATAAGGAGGACCAGGTTCTTCAAGACATGAGGCAGTACCATCAACGTCTGAGCGCTTGCGTCATCAGGCTTTCAGAATTTTACGCCGAACATCAATTAGAAAACTTATAAAATGTTTTTCAGTTTTTCCAAAAGTGCTGTTATGTTTAGAAAATTGCTTTGATCAATTGAATATTTGTTATATATTTTTGTTTTTATGTATATATTGTTATGTATGTAATATTATTATATTAATAGTATTTTGTTTTTTTCAATTGGGACAATGCAAGGTATGAACTAACACTAAATAGTTTTATAGAAGTTTGTGCTTGTTGTAAATTGTTCTTTGCATGAATGTTAATTTTATTACCTCATGTAATATAAAAAAAATTATAAATTTATAAATTAACTCTAAAAATCAGTAATATTATCACAGAAAAGTGCAATTCGGTTATTAGTTAAACAAAAACTTGCCGTACATTTCATAATTTTCCTTACCAATACAATTTGTTAAATGACCAATTAATTATTTAATACTAATTATTTCAAACTATTAACTCTATATTCTAAAAATTTATATTGTTGTAAATAGGAAAATTTATTGCAGTATACATATTTCTCTAGAAATGATGTTGCCTCGAAATTCTTTAGAATGAAGTGGAAAACTTTAAATAAAATTCCTTATGTTTCAAATCATTAACTGTCATTTCAGCTGCCTGAAAAAAGAAAAAATAAGAATAATTCCTTTGTTAAAAATGCAAATTAAATTCTCGTTGCAACACCACTAACTGAATTAACTTACATTTCTTACACATTCTATCGAGTCAAACATTAAGGCTTCAAGAGTATCTCTTATTTCGACAGTCCATATTTTTTCCAACGTTTCTTGCTGAAAATATTTGCCCATAAGAAGTACAAAATGGCAACTTCTCTCCCTCATCACAGAATTCGAGTTTCTCAAAAATTCTCCTAAATGAAGTTGATTTTCTTCAGTTTTTGGCTCATTCAAGACAATTTTCTCTACAATTTCGGTGTTTTCGGGCAATCTTCGAATAGTTTGAGTAAGAATTGATATAACATCCATTGATATTCTTAGTTTTCGTTTTGCTACAACAAATAATTGGTATTTCAGTTCAACTATATTCATTTTTCTTTTATTATAACCTACCTAATCTCAGTAGCATATTAATCATGGAGGATACATTTAATATAACGACAGCATCACAAAATTGCATTAAAAACTCGTCGCTCAAATGAACCAAATGACACACTAACATGAAGATATGTTCCAACGCCTGTAAATCCTCATTTTCTAGCTTATCTAATGGCTTATATGTATCTGCAGATTTAGATTTTAAAGGGTGTGGTTCATCGTCGGATGAGCTAGATGATGTGAGCGATACATTTAACTTGGGATTACGCAGTAATAGCTTTGAAGCATACATTAAATTGGGCACCAATTTCACCTCTAAATACACCTATAAAAATTTAATATGGGTATAATGTTATTTTTTCTTCTGTTTATTCTATTATTAATACCTTTTTCACTTGTTCAAGAGTTTCTTCCGAAGTTTCTTTTACAATAAAAGCTATCGATAACAGTTTTGCAACGCAACTTGAAACTTTACTATTTGAATTCGAATTTCTCAATGGGGACACTATAATATTTGTTAAGTTGGGTTGCATTAGTGAAGAGAATTCGCCATTTATTACTTCTTGAATAGATCGCTGTAAAAACACAATCCATTCTTCAGGTTCCATGGGGTGATTTTCTTCAATGAAGTTTAGTTTCTCTTTAAAGCCTAGATAATATATTTCACGATTGAACTAACACCTGATTATGGCAACTTCACTTACACTTGTTTAAACCCTCCACTAAATCCTGGGTACTACAACCGCTCTTCACGGTATCGTCCTTCCATGTAGAATTTGAAATTCGATCTTCGGTCTCTTGTGAATTATCCTGGGAACATCTGTTTTCCTTTGATGTTTTCTGCTCGTGTGACTTTAATGGTTCTTTTCTTCTTGCTCCAGTGGAATTAGCATTTTCACAACTATTTTTATTGCTATCATTATCAGACTTTTTTAATTTGCCTTCTTTGAGTTGGCTACAGCTGTGTGCTTTTTGATTATCTGCTACTAGAGGAGTCGTTTTTGGTATTGCACCTCTAAACAAAACTTACCAAAATGCGCATATATTCCCAATTTACGAGATTGCAAGCTTACGTTAAATTTTTTTGACAAATACTGTGTTTTCTTTGTTGCTCCTTTGCCTCTTGCACACTAGCAGTCATTGAAGATGTCAACGGCATAGTCGTTCCCGATTTTGTCATAAGAATATGTCCCTTTACAAAGGGATGGTTTAATATCTGATTCCATGTCATTCGTTTGGAAGGATTTTTTTGTAATAAGCCCTTAAAAATTTATACAAATTCACTATAAAATACTTAAATTTTTTTTATTAATCAACCTTTAAAAACGATGTGCAATCTGGAGAAAGAAACGTGGGCCACTTAATAGGTTCAGTCTTTATTTTCCTAATCAAATGCAAAATGGAATTTGTGCAAAATGGAGGAATCCCCATTAGAAGCTCATAAATTATACAACCCAATGACCACAAATCAGCATTATAGTCATAAGGTAGTTCATCTATAAGTTCAGGAGCCATATATAAAGGAGTTCCTAAAATAATAATTTAGTAGTAATAGCACATCTAAAATGAAAGATAAAAATATACCTTTAATAGATGTGAGAACATGCGTCCCAGTACTCATGTTTCGAGCAAATCCAAAATCGCATAACTTTGCTCTATTTTTTAAGTCAACCAAGATGTTCTGAGGTTTTAAATCTCTGAAATTAAAACTAATTACTGTTTTTCCAATGCTTTGAAACAAACTAACCTATGTAATACCCTATTAGAGTGGAGATAATAGAGAGCTGACAGCAAATCCCATACTATTTTTTGGACTTTATCTTCAGTCAAATATCCCTCTTTGCTTAAAATTCCTGTAAGCTCTTTGGGCGCAAATTCAGTGATGACTACGATCTAAAATTCCAAACTGAGCATTTGAAGCCTTTAAGATAACAGCAAAAGGTCATTTGTTGCAAGCAAATTCATATCTTATTAATTTTTTCATAAATGTGTTAGTCACTTAAAATAAGGCAATGACTACAGAATCATTTATATTTACACCTGCTTAGAAACAGTTCAAGCAATTTACCTCATTTTCAGTCTCAAAGGAATCTAGCATTTGAATGATATTGGGGTGGTGTAGATCACGTTGAATTTCACATTCTTTTCTAAATCCCTTCAATTCCTTTGCAGATCGGCCCCTCTAAAATAAGAAACATCTTAATCATTGACTATTTTATTGAGACAATACAAGGTTTGTTCATGATGCACATAAAAAGTATTTCCACATGATCAAAACGTGAAAAAAGGTTTTTCTATCATTTCTACACTGTATAATAAGTTTCAGTTTGGTTGTACTCAACATTTGAGTTGAACAAAAATTATTAGTAAACTTTTCACACCTATTTACATATGCTGGTATATTATGCAGTAAGTATTTCAAACATTTTTGGGTAATCTGAACTATTTCATAACTTGAATCACCCAATGCAATTATTAGTTCCAATTATCGAGTTTGTACCATGAATTTCAGTTTACACTCATAATGAGTTTTAACTTTCAATGCGTTTTTATTGCCCTTAGTGATAGAATGAATGAGTTTCTACCTTACCTTACTGATTACTTTCAGTGCTACGAAACTTTGGGTTGATAACTGTTTGGCTTTATATACTCGTCCAAAAGATCCTTCGCCTAAAGTACCTATAACATCGTACTTATCCATAACAAATCTATATATTTTCCTAAATTGTTTAATAGTTTGGTAAAAAACACATTAACTGTTAAAAAAAATTATTTTGTTTATAAACACACAATAAACATAAACAACAGTAATATCATATCACTGATTAAAATATTGTACTTTATACTTCAACGGTTGTCGGCGTCCCTGTCGAGTTACATATAAAATGTACTTCACTTTTTTAGTACAATATGAAAAATGTGTGAGTTTTCCTAGTTTTGCTAACTTTTCTTTATGTAACTGCATTGAGAAATAAAAATTTCAATCTATAAAACTGCGTCTAAATATGGATTTCGAATTGATCGTGCATAAATCCAATAAATAAACAAACAACAAAATAATTCCTTAGTGTCGTTAGCACGTAGTTCATTTCATTTCCAACAGTACAATAAAAGCCCTTGCTGGAAACTAATGTACTAAATAATGTCACTTTATCAGCTGTTAACTGCCTTTTTGGTAATTTTTGGTTAATTGAGGCATTTCGTTATTTTAACATTTGAATTTCGTTGAATTCCACTATTAATACAGAATAAGTGCTTTCTTAATTATTACAAGTAGAAATGTCTGAAAAAATAGATGCTAGAGAAGTCTTATCATATTTGAATGAATTGGGATACACAAACATTTCGTCTGGACAATTAAAAGAGTTCATTAAAGGTAAGTAACTTTTAAAATGCAATATAAAACCAGTAAATATATTATGGGCTATAATTGAATATTTTATTCATGGTTTGCATTAAAATGTTTATATTATATCCTCTTAAACCCCTGAACATTATTGAAAAAAGTAAATCAGCTCTTACGGTAAAAGAAAATTTTTAGGTTTATTTGACTACTCGGTGTCCACATAAATGAAAATTCATGCTGTTTAAAGAGTCATAGGTTGTTGTCCTACATAATATAGAACTATTTTCAAATCTAAAATTAGTTTCAATAGTCAAAACCTTGAGTCAGAGACGGAATGACAATCATGATGTTTTTGTTAAATGGCAGCTCGTCTTAAATAAAATTTATCTATTGTTTTAGATTATGTTTTTCATAGGGGTAGTTTACATTGGTAGTTTACCATGGTAACATTAAAGTGACACTGTACTATTTTATATGCTATAAAACCACAATTTCAACACTAGATTTGTTATGCAGACTAGTATATGGTATATAATGTAAATACAAGATAGTGTTCATTTCATATAGGTTTTCTCTACTAATAATTTTTTCTTAATATTCAAATATCAAATTCACCATTTTTCAATGTTAAGATATTTTTTTAAATTAGTTATTATGGCATTGTTGCATTACTTTATGATATTTAAGAACTTGTTTTTCTATTTATGTAATCATCCTTAGGTCTGCATAAACATTCATTTATTTCAGACTTAAAGAAGGTAATTAAATATGACTCTCGTTATGGAGAAATGTCATACAATCAATCCAAGAACTTGGAGCCAAGTTACTGTAGCACATACTCAGCTGGCTTTAATAATAATAAATTAAATATTACTAGTGAAAGTGACAAGCAATTAGATAAAGAAAACATACAACCAAGGAACCACAATGCAAAAGCCAATAAACCATCAGGAACACAAAGAGAACAACATATTGCAGTTCATATATTTGAGAATAGAAGTCAGGAGCAGGCCCATCATGAGCACTGTATTCATGCAGAGAATTCAAAAACTAATGATAAAAATTTGACAGAACATAAAAAGAAAGATACTCAGATTGTAGAAATTGATAGTAGTCTTAGACCTGCTACCACAGAATCTACAGTTAAAAGTATTTCTGGTTCTAATAGGGAACCTTCTCAATTACAAGCAAATAATTCTCAAGCCAATAAACATATAAAATCCAGAGCAACATGTAAGTAAATATATTTTAGACTTTAAAGTAGAGATTCAATTTGAAAACCCTATGTACTTGATTCATAATATGTCTATGATATTTACATTGTGCTAACCAAGTGGTTACATCTAAATAAAATTATAGCATAAGATTTCTGTGTAAACAGCTAAGAATCCATATTACCAATACAATAAGTTCACTGTAATACAAGATAAAACATAAGTTATTGAAGTGAGGTTTAGTCATATTGTCCAGTCTCTATTTTATTCATGTCAAAGGTTCTCTTTTCCAGTTATTCGGCCGTTAATATCAAAGCCTTCTGTCAATAAATGTGACCCAGTTGCTCTTTATCATTATTATCAATCACAGTGGAAGAGGACGAAAATTCCTGGGCAGGACAGTAGAGATGACCTGAGGTGGGCGATTCGGACTAGGATGTTGAGCGGACCAAAGGTGAGATACTAGTTTATTACACTTTTTTTATATTACTTCCTTCTTATTGTTTTAAATTTAAATGCTAAAGTTAGAGTGTTGGTTTCAGGTTGAAGTGAAGTCAAAGTGTAATATTCCTAGCTGCGGTTGGTCTAGATGACAAAGGATTTTACTATAATATCTAAGATTAAGTTTATTTTTTTGACTAGATTAACCATAAATAATTCGAGATTGTTGACAAATTTTCTATTTAGAAAACAAAATTATATTATATTTGACAAAACATAATTTGTTAGACAATTTAATACTGAATGGTTAAGTAATTGAATTTAGTAAATTACATTCTTCTCTTATACTGCTTAGTTGTGATGGTTTTTGCAAAGTCATTGTATATTCATGAAACAAACATATGTGTAGTTAGAGGCACCTAACTGATGACCACCAGACCCCAAATGAACTTATTAATGACTCCAAATTTTGTCATAAATTGCAATTTTTAGCACGACATGAAATTACCGTCAAGTACGGTTTTCAACATTTCATTAAAATTTTATCACGGCTTTTTGGTTACTAACTTTAACTTTTTTTAACTATCAGAGTAGCCACTTCTTTTGTAAAGAACTTTTTTGTTCAAAGTTATATTCCTAATTATTGATTAAATTTAGGAAAATTATTTTCCCAACAACTTGTATTTCAACATAAACAAATCAGAACTTACTTTATTTTCTTTATTATAAAACAAAGGTCAATGATTAGATTAAAAAGCAAAGGAGCTATGGTAAGCAAATTTCAAATTTAAATGGCGCTTCAAGGATCCGTCAAAAGCGAATTCTCATCAGTTAAAGGCAAATGGTACTGTCGTCGGTCGGAACTCTGTGATTGGTTGTGCAATTTGCGTAAATTCAACCCGTTTCATCTGCTTAAAATATCGTTATCCCAGTCAAAGTTTTAGAAACATCATTTGGATTAAGGTAAGATTACTATTTCATCACTAGAAGTATTATTCGAAAGGAGAATCTACGTCTTATATTCGTTGCTTCGACATTATAACTGCCTATTGTTGATTCGGCATTCAAAAAGCCGACGACCAGCTTGGGTGTGTTGGTTACCTAAGTTACCTTCTTCGAATGGGTATCATAGACGGTACCCACGTGCTTACACTTTCCAGTGTTGTCGTATCGGGTCGAAATTATCAAGTTCTTAGTATCGCAAAAATGTAAATGGGCAATAGCACTCAATTTCCTTTATATACATATTCAGTAAAAGTATTATTACAATAATTCTAAGCAAAAGAGAGTTTTTGTTACCAAGACAGAAAGTTAATGGCATACTTAGGTGTTAATAACCCCAAAAATGTTGTATGGCGGACCATCAATTTTTTAACCTTTTGAAGTGAAATGCCATCAATTTCTTTGCATCGAAGGAGACGCATTGAAGTATCTCATTTAAATCCAGTCATCTTAACGTTGAAAAAGTAAATTAATTTCGCCTAACCAATTTGCTCGGACCTCGATGGCTGATTCACTTTGTTACAAACTTGATGAATGTATCAGTTTCAATTAGGTGGTTCGTTGTCCTAGAAAAAGAGGAAAAACTTAGTTTAAAAGAGGTGGTTGGGTGGGTGGAGAGGTAATATAGACCTTATATTAATGGTTAGAAAATTATTTTTTTGTGCTTTTTGAATATATTTGTAACACGATTGAAGGCGTTTAAAAAAAAAGAATTCTGAAGATGAGGAAAAATACAAGAAAAAATGATCATTGGAGGAGGCTAAGACTGATGATGGATTGAGAGGAAGCAATAAATAACTTTTATATGGTCAGCAAATGAATGAGTGTCTTAGTAAAACTGAAGTATTTTATTAATCTATATATTATTATAATTGTATTCATACTCGTGAAATTAAAAAAAAAGCTAAATGAAAACTATAAAATTCAGTGTAAACTAATAAATCGTTAAAGTTTCTGAATGTTATGGTGAATGTGATCTCTGATATCGACTAAATAACGTAGTAGTATCTTTATACATTGTATTAAGTGTACATGTCATAAGAGGAACAGAATTTTTACGTTGAATATGATTATACATAGTAACAATTTTTTATTGAAATTTCGAAACATGTTATAGATATTGTCATTTTTAAGATTTAATTTAATTTTTAACAAAATTATATTTCCATGCGAGATAGTCTTTGATTTAAAGCGAAAGGTTTCAAGAGACGGGTGGACATGAAGTTGATTATAATTTTGAGTGCCTGCATTAATTTTATTTGAAAGAAGATGACGATGTCAGAAAGTGCTTTTCCAATAACTATCTAAGTATAGGGTCAAAATCAAGTTATTTCAACGAAAGCATATGATCACTTAAGGAGATTACGTAAAATGGATTAAATGTTTCTTTTCTCTTAACGCGAACATAGAATTCCGACATGTTGCCTTAGTATTATGAAAGATATTGCCAAATTTTAAAAGATTACTTTCGAGTCGCGGAGGAAAGTTGAAGATAAATTACAAGGAACCGTTAATAGTTTTTTTTGTAGAAAATCTGAATGTCTAGCAAAAATTTTGCAAAATGTTTCAAAATAAAGTTAGCTAGTGAAAGGGGAAAAAAATTAAAGTCATTTGTACGGGGGATAACAAAAATACAAACTTTTATTTACGAACCATGAGCCGTTCTTAATATTAAAAAAAGATCCCGCTTACGTGTAAACACGTCAATTTATGTAGTAACTATTAGTTCCAAAATTAGTCAAAATTGTAAAAGAATTTAGCAATTATCTCGAAAAAACAATATTAACTTGACAAATTTAGCGCCTTTAGTAGGAAAACGAAGCCAAATTATATATGGATAGGTTAGGCTGGACGTCCTATTTTTGGTGAAAGAATTTTTCATCAAGCATTATACTGCCGTATCAGGAACACCCTGTATAACTTGTATGTTATGTTACTTAGTTTCATAAATGAAATTAGTTCAAAATCAGAAGTTTTTCCTTGGTATAAGTGACACCACTGGATTTGTACGACCTTGCAGTGCATTGAACTCTAACGATATTCTTTGCAACTATCAATAATAATTATTAATCATTAATATTACAAGGTGTGTATGTGTGTGTCCCTGTATTGCATACCGTACCAAATTGATTATGCTGGATTGAAAATATTAATACACTTTTGGGCGTAGCCAGCCCGTCCACCCTAACTTCTTATTCAAATCAATTCTAAAGGTTTAGCCATTGTTGGACCCCCCTGAAGATGAAACGACATGCACCATAAACCATATTCTTCACTATTTATACAGTTTCAACACATTTTCGCCACTATAACGAATAGCGCTAAACGGGAAATACATATGCATCGACCAAAATTGTGGATATGTGTGTCTACGATCATCTACCTTTAAAAGTGAAAGTGCTCCGGTACTTGGTGCGTTTTGCAGCCATAACTTTTGAGGACCTTCTCCCCCGAGCACAATGACCTTTCAGCGATTTTATTGCATCAAAGAGTTGTCATAACGATGACGATATCTACTGACTGCGTAATGAAGAAATTGAATGTGATTTGAGAGATTATTTATGCAACGTCCGAAAATTGCTCTCGATTCGGTAATGAAAAATGACTCTACTCATCCTTTTTTAGAAAGGATAAAAGTTGGTTACATGCTTCTGAATCTGCGTAAAACTGGGTAGTAATACCTTTTACACACCATCAAAAATTTGTCAGAGGGAAAAAAAGTAATTAGGTACTTACTTGGCCGTCATGATCAGGTAAGTACGTATTTCATCACGGATCTGCGTTTCAGGCGATAAAAAAGCCAATCTCTTGATCAAGCATTTATTCAGCCGAGAGATCTTCCAAGAGACACTTGGGTCATTGTCCGGAACCGAAAATAACTGGCGAAGACCTGAGCTGCTGACATAGCGCCATCATCGGCAGTAGGTCAGTGGCTCACAGCGCCAGCCCATTCGTTAATAAACATAATTGAAGATTTACATACAAAGGACTTATTATCGGACTGAATTGGACACTTGAATGTTTTATGATACATGGAGGGGTGGATCTGGGATGGATGTAGGCAGTTTCTTCATAAGTCTATTTTGAGGTTCTGACACAGGATGATTGGCTCTTTATAAGTAGCAGGACTTTGGTAGAATATCAATGCAATCTAATAAAGGAAGACAATTAGTTCTTGAGATACAGAGATTCAAGGCTTATTTGTTTATTTTTATGTCTCCCTGGTCGTCTTTTCTTTATAGAAACGTCTTCTTTAAAAAAATGAGAGTTCACCGTTCAATTTAGAAAGTTTTTTTCAATTTCTTGCTTTAATAACTTTTAGTCATTTATCAAAATGTAAAGTCTCAGAAATGATGGTGAAATCCTAATGTTGTGTGGCTCACATGTTCTAAATTAATTTAAAAACTGTATTAGGTGCAGTAAAATTCCAAAAGCTAAAAAGGTTCTTAATCGTTAAGGAACATCACCTTTTTGAAAAGAAATGCTCAACGATTTTTTACAAAATGGTTACTGTGGAGTATAGCCATAACAACCCATTGTTTAAATTTTGTAAGTTATAACGTTTTAGGGAATTCTGCTTTTTGGATGGGAAAATACAAAAATATTTTGGTCTGTATGCGAAATATTAACCTCCTATCAGTTTGCGGTTAGAAGTGGTAAGTGAAAACAATTTTGAGTAATTGTCGATATAATTGATTTTATAAAATGTTTCATGACGCATATAACTCCTTTCCTAGGAGTTTAATTTTTTTTCTTGTATAAGATGTTAGGATTGCTAATTTGTGGAATCCAATTGGGAATATTACAAGATAGAGAAATTCAGAAAAGTATTCTCTAATTACTCTGATACACCTACATCTTGATTTTCTTAAAAGACAAGAGCTCACATTTTTATTATATCATATTATAATTTTTTTTTTATGTAGGCCATCATTAACATATATGGATGTTCGCATGGTAGATTTCCTTCTATTTGTTAAGTACCTATAAATAACAAAAAATAATTTTTATTAAAAATATATACAGGATGTTAATTTGAAAACTTCCCAATCTCATTATCTTAAAATGAACAATTTTTTTAATCACCAAAACAGGTCAATTTTGTTAGCGAGGACAAATTTTTATTTAGAACTCACTGTGCCTCTTTTAATCCTCTACTCCGCAGAGTTATCCTCTCAAATATCTTAAATGATAAAGTGAATTAAATGATACAATATTTTAAAGAGCTTTTCATTTTTTAAATTTTGGTACCTCACTTGTTACATTCGACTGTTGCATTATTAAGTTACGCGTCCTTGATAGCGTTTTAACTAAGGTGTTTTTTCTCAAATATGTCTCACGATTAGGAAATTGTTGTAATAAATCATTTTACTAACTTATTGACATATTCTTTGTCGAGACGAGCATCAAAAGAAAAGATACATTACTCCCTAAAGCAAACGTTCATCAATCTAATAAATTTCCTCGGTCTTTAATGAAATGGCGTTTCGAGAAAATTTGATATTATCTGGCAAGGAAAATATTATGTCCTTACTTGTGGTGTGATACTGGTTCAATATTAATATGAAAGTATTTAGATCAGTTAAAATTTATTACGATTATTCATGTGTTATTTTGAATAATTTTAAAAATGGTATACGCAATTCAAGTTTTTAATGTTAGAAGTTCTAATTCTAACGTGAGTCATAGATAAGTCTTGGACTCAATACACAGTTGCGACCTGAAGCAAAAAAAGGCAACATTAATTTCTGAAAGGACCATCATCAAGCCCGTGTGGACCTATGGTATCCAGCTATGGGGAACCGCCAGCAACTCTAATATCGAAATTTTACAACGTTTTCAATCTAAGACGTTACGGATGCTTGTTAATGCACCATGGTATGTTAGCAACAATACAATTCACTCCGACCTCTCAATGAAAACAGTCCGAGAATAAATAGAGAGCTATTCAAATAACTACATGCGAAGATTAGATCACCACCCAAATCACTTAGCCATAAATTTACTGGACACAGCGACATATACAACCAGGTTGAAGAGATTCAACCCTCTAGATTTGCCACATAGATTCAATCAAGTAAGAGACTGAAATGTTGGTCCTTTTACTACACCACTTAGTACTATAATTTGTAATTGCCAGCATAGATATTGAATGTCCAATTTATTTTTACCTTTATTGTGACAGATTGTATCTCTACAAGTAATTAAATTAAAAAAAAAATCTGAAAAGAATTAAACATTAATTCCTGAAAAAAATCTTTAAAACGGTTAGAGTTTCGAAGTAATTTCGATTTAAAAAAGAGGCACACACAGTAGAGACATGAATCACAAACAAAAATTTGGAACCTTTGAAATAGCTTAAATTGCGAAATCATTTTTCAGTCACATTGGAAGATAGTCCTAAGTACCTTGTTGAAGCGTCAAAATTGCAGATAATGTCGACTTTCAGCTGAAATCCCAATTACGTCGTTCCCTTTGAACTGACAAAACCTAACTAAGTCATGGAAAATAACAATTAGAACTCACCCCCCAGCACCAAAAGCATTAGTCATAATCACATCAGCAACGTCCACTTTCACTCACAAAATGGCAGTTAAACGCCACCCACTTTCACTTACTAAGTCATGGATATACAAACGGCGTACCTGATGAGTCTTTATAACAAAAGAAAATCCGATAATCCCAATTATTATTGCAACGCGCATTACGACCATCTTGTTCATCACCGACGCTAACATTCGAGTGAATCATCTACGAAATGACATCGGCACGAAAATGTAAAAAAAAAATTCAACCTGCCTTTTGTAAAGGTACAACAGATGATCGGTCTGAGAAACGATAATCGATAGGAAATAATATGCGATGCTTCTTAAATTTATAAAATGGGGAAAAAGTGGCCAACTTAATGCAGTAACTCCATTACGCAAACCCACTCTGTGGAACAAAGAAGTTCTTATTACAAAGAAAACTGGATCGAAAAAAAGTCAGAGGTTTTCCGAGAATAATGCTAATTTAAAATTACATGTTGTATTTATAATTGATATACATAAGTAATAAAGCTAAAGCTACTAGCAACCTCAGCATTTTGTCTCAGTCTGTTAAAACTTAACAACTTGGAATATTGAATAATGTATGTGATCTAATGAACTTAAACCTCTTATGAACAATAGTCGTAAGCATCGTGTCGCGATCCTGCATGGTTAACTTCATATCCACCAAATTGTCCGGAATTTGTAATTTTTATTAATAACATGTTTGCGGATAATGTACGCGTCATTTGTAAAAAAGTCTTGTAAACCATTAGAGTCGGTTCTGGAAGAGCTAAAAGTGATAAAAAAAATTTCAGTTTAAATCAGAAGCGAACACGGTAGAAATCTGAAAAGAAGAATGTTGAATTTAATTTCCTAAATTGAATTTAAAATTTTGAACCTATGTTGACCGTGGAGTCTTCGTTTCCAGTTCTCGAGAAATAGCTCGTTCTGTATTTCAAATATCTTGTTTGTTGTACTACCACTCGTCTGAATCATCTACGAATCGATATCGGTACGAGTAAGACGAACGGCTTCAATTATACGATGGCGTCCAAACATTAGAATTAGTTTATATCCTTTTATGTCAGTGTACAGCTCATCGGTCTAACCATGGAAATGATACACGAAACGAAATAATACGTAACGTGTACATGCTTGAGGAAGGACATATAAACTGTGACAAAAACCACTTGGAGTGGTCTCCAACACAGAAAATAAAATCAAGCCAGGTTGAATTATGTATAATGATCAAACATCGATCACTTACCGTAAATACACTTTTTTGAATTATGATCCGTTTGACACCCAGTCAACAAAAATTGTCATTCTTCAGTCATTGAGAAGAAAGATTTTGGTTGGTGGGACCGCAAATTTTAAAGCAGCTTTTTAAAGTTGTCAACAATGTCAAAGTTTCGTCATTTTGCGCGAAAATTGTCACTCTTTGGCGTTTTTGAAAGACTGCAACTCCCTTATTTGTTGTTCGATTTTGATCAAATTTTCAGGATATATGAAGAAAAATCCTCTCTGCAAGAATGTTAAAACCACATTAAAAAATTTCCACCACACAAGAAGTTTTCAAAACGGAGTATTTTTTAAACGCTGGAAAGCACTCAAAAAGTTAAATTTTCAAAAGTTGCTCAATTACGCAAATTGAGTTTCGGTTTGAATTTTCATTATACAAAATTTGAACAAAATCAGTCAAAAGTTACGGTTTACAGATTTTTTTTCCGGCTGTACGGATACTTTTTTGAGTGACTATATCCCAAAATTTCTTCGTTCCGGAAATACAGGGTGTGAAAATTTCTTTAAAAAATTACAATTTTTTAAATATTTCCGAAACTACTTGAGACATTTCAATGAAATTTTGCAGGATTTGAGAGTTAACAACGGTGCGTATTTTACGCTAAAAACAGTGGCTTTTGTATAGCCAGTGGCGTGCGGGCAGGATAATTGCTGAATATTTTAAAGGAAAAATGTGGTACGCCACTGTTCTTTTCTGATATTTTGTTCCTTTTTTTAATTATGTGTTCGGTTTGGAAGAAAAAAATGTCTTTTGACTTTTTTTCGTAGGATGCACCGTTTTCTAGCAAATAAATAAAAAACATTGTAGCTAAATTTTTTCATTCTTTTTTATTATTCTTAAGAGAAGAAATACTTGTATGAAGATATAAATTTTTTTGTTGTGTACTTGCCTGTTTTATTAAAATGTCTCAAGTAATTTAGGAAATATTTAAAAAATTGTAATTTTTTAAAGAAATTTTCACAACCTGTATTTCCGGAATGAAGCATTTTTGGGATATAGTTTATATAACAAAATTACCTTTATTTTAGCTGTAGAATACGCTCCCGAAGTTATGTACCGTACTTAGGAAACATCCTGTATATTAAAATTTATCGGAAAAATATTCCATTTAGGGCCGAAGAAATTTATTAGATTGATAACTATTTGCTTGAGTGATTAATTCATTTTTTCTTTTGATGGTAAATTGATTTATTACAACAATTTTCTAGTCATAAGTCATGTTTGAATTTAAAAAATCTTAATTTTAATCCAATGAAAAACGTCTAATTTGATAACGCAACAGTTGAATGTAACAAATAAAGTACCAAAATGTAGAGAATGAGAGTCCTTTAGAATGGCACATCAGTTAATCCTTTACCAGTTAAGATTTTTGAGACTCTTGCTTTGAGGGTGAGAGTTTGAAAGAGACACAGTAAATTCTACATAAAAATTGTTCCCACTCGGTAATAAAATCTGAGTATTTTAGCGAATTTTAAAAAATTTATTTTGTTTCGAGTTAATAAGGGTGGAAAATTTTCAAATTGACACCCCGCAAATCCTAAAAAACTACTTCATGAAATGAATGTATGAACATAATAATTACGACATGATTAGAAGCTAAAATTAAGGAGGCAATTATAGGCAAGTCTCCCCTATATAAGCTCAAATTGGCATTTTGGCTTGAAGTCGTTTGCTTTGCAATCTAATTCTGTTACAACAATTCTGAATATCCTGTATTATGGCGAAAGCTTTTGTCTAGTGTAATTTATAACATCTCTTGATGTAACTGCACGTTCTTCGCTATAGACTGGTCAAGGCGAGAACGTCAAGAAATGATTATATATATTTACTTTATTTGCATATAGAACGTTTATTTTTTTAATAATTATTATACCTATATAGTCTACTAGTTTTTTAAGTTCAAACATGGGTATCTCAATTGCTAGAAGAGATACGAGGTCGAATAAATTAGGGCAAATTTAATGCTATTGTAGAATCATCTGCTTTACGTTTAGAAAAATTCCGAGTGTTGCCGGAGCAAAATCTGTGAATGTTCCGGACTTCTTTTTTTTTATTTATTTAAGTGCCTCGACTACTACTGGCCATTGGCGCTAAGAATCACAGCATTAAATTAAATATCAAACACCTATTTGTTATACAGAGTGTGCGGCAAATCGATACAATAATTTTAGGGGGTGATAGATTACGTGATTCTGAATCGATTTAACCAAACATACCTATATACCAAGTGTTACAGTTTTCCTGATAATTCAGTTTTTAATATTTTTTAATTTGACCGTGCTCTTTCACAATTGTTGGAGGGTAGAAGAGCACCAAGTCTTTTAATCACAAAAATGTACTAAACTTTTTTATTGCCTATAGATAATTGTTTAAATTATTTAAAGGGTAAAATCTAAAATGGCTTCGTTACCTACTTAGAACTACATAAACATGATCTTCCGAACTTGTAATAAAGCGAAAAGTCAAGTTCAAACATGGATTTAATTTAAACTCTTAGGTGTAGGTCTATTCGAATTTCTTAAAAACTTCCTTAGGCAATAGTCGTTCAGTCATGCTGAAAAGATTCTTAAGAAACATTTTAAAAATGAGAGAAATTAACTTTTTATGTACCCGAGCAGCGCATTCACCAAAACGTTATCTACTAAAAATGATATGAAAAATGAAGATATTTGCTAAAAACGCAAATGTGCTGGATAGCCATCATTTTGGAAGAATTTGTATTTGATGACATTATCAAGTATTCAATGATGAACTCAATCAACTTCAATATGAAACTCAGGTGTCTGTAGTTGAAAATCCTCAGTGGGTGGTTGAATATACACTTGTGGGCGAAAACTTTGGATATGGCTGTATTCATTACCAGGAATACCAACTTTTAGAAACGATATGGGCGATGCCATTTGAACTCCTAGGTTTTTGATTATATTTTCTATAGCATCATGTGGGATGAAGGTACTGACGTTAGAAACTATAATTCTTTTGGTTGGAGAAACTAGTCTTCTATTGCTATGTTGGATTCCCTCAATTATCACTGTTTGCTGAGTTTATGTGAGTTTAGCTACGGTTACCTCACTTTTTAGATATATGCAAATTCTATTGTTAGATTGAATTGAAAGTTCCTTTTTTAGATATTCTTGAAGAAAATATAATATTTTTAGGCTCAACCAGATTCCCTATAGTGCTTACATAATCAAACAGCTTGAGGGTTGGTTCCGCATGCAATACTATTGCTTGTTCTTTCCTGGGAAAGGTTTACCTTGGCGTTGATTTGGTAACTGCTGAGTACCTCACATTCTTGTTGATTGAGTTTTGTTCAGTTGGATTCATTCTTTCAACTGGTTTAATTATTTGGCTGCTCTTGTAGTCAAAAATAGCCTCCAAGTGTTTAGACATTACGGGTAAATATCGAGTATTATTTTTTAGAAATAATATTCATTTACATTAGCAGTATTTAAGTATCGGAAAAGAAAAGAAACAGCACTCGTATTTTCTTATTACTGCGGTAATTCAAGCAAACAACAACACCAGAGATTTTCACGATGTTTACTCATTGGCTCTTAAAACCCGAAAATCTGTTCCGGACTCCGTTTGCTAAAATGTTATATAAACTACTCATTTTAGAATGATCATATTCCGACATTGGTAAGACACTTTTTTTTTAAGGATCTAAATAAGACAAAAATTAACAAAATTATATTTGCTACTCAATTTGTAAGTTTCCTTAATTGGCAGTTTGTTTTCAGTCGAACTATATAGATATTTGAAATTTGTATCTTAGAAGATGATTCTGCAGAAGCAAGGATCATCTGGCTTTTCAATTTTGGCTACTTAATATAGTCCTTATGTGGCGCCGATAAGGATTTTTTTTCTGTAACATTTTTCTTTTGTATTTTTTCTCCACCAAAAAGTGTCTTAATAATATCAGCTTTCTATTATGAGGAGTTCTTATAATATTTAAGAGACACAAAATTCCAAGCATTCCATTTTTGATGGCTCTATAGCCATTAAACATGGAACATAGTCTCACATATCTTATAACATTAAATTTAGATAAAAAAATTAAGTATAAAAAGTTGTTAGAACTGTAGCTTTTTGACTTTAAATAGAAATATGTAGGATAGTTCAAAAAGTATCACTACTTTAAGTAACTTTTTTTATTGCCTGGAAATTACAGATCTTTAAAGCGTTACATAAGTTTATGCGCCATATTTTCAAATCTCCGTTTTTCTTCTAAGAAATTAATCGTAGGAGCCTCATAGAATTTATTTAGAACTTTTTCAAAAATGTCTACACTTAATTTACATTTTTCAAATTTTTAAAATGGAAAACCATGAATATTAGTTGCTGCCATTCCGTTCTAAACGACGTAAATTTATGCTTCATTTGCGTGACTTTTTTCTTTATTTACAATTTTAAAGTATTTTTTTTCTCTTTATAATTTTGAATTTCTTAATAATTTTTAAATATGCTCCGTAACTGAATTTATTGTCGCAGCTGTAATGCGGAAAGAGAAATGGAACTTCGTCACTGTTACTGCGCCTCCCTGTAGATACCTCGATGCAAGGATATTTCATCGGTCTGTAATTTTATTTCTTCTCATTTTCATGATTATATTCATCATTCAAAGGTATAATCATTAGGGACAGAAAGCAGTTTTCGAAACAAATTTGAATCCTATAAATGGAATGTATTATTAAGTTTTTGTGCGTAATATGCGTATTGGGGTCATTGAAAAAAACTAATGGTCTGGATTTTGAAGATTAAGTCCACAAATGGTTAATCTGCGACCCAGCTTAAAGTTAATTTATATGATTTATCATTAAATTTGGTTTTTATTGCTTTTAAAATTTGGGTTTTCATATAGTTAATTTATTTCTTCGTGCTCCTTATTTAACGAATTTTGAAGCAAAAATTAACATATTGATATGTAATAAAAAAAGAAACGGCAATGTCATTTCAGCGTTGTGATGGAACTAATGCATTATGAATTAGACGTCAAAAGCCTACATTTACCTATCATCCGACGGTTAGCAACAACAACCTGTTAAAAATCGAAAGTAAAGGTTAATCGAAATAGATGCATAAGTCAATAACCGGGATGATTTGTGAACGTTAATAACGTAATGCCAACGGATCAAATGAAGAGAAATACCGCTATAGGAAGAAGCAATCAAAACCAATAAATATTTGGCAATTTTTTCTGGTTATATAACAGTTCATTGCCCGTGTAGGTCAGTGAGGATCAACGGCCGGATACCAAAACTGTATAGATGAAGGAGGTCAGCTTTTCGTGTGACATGGCAAAGTCATTCCTTCATATCATTCCACATCATTTAGAGAAAAGACCTCCAAGAAACAAAATTCAATTAATTGAAAAATATTTGTTCCCATTATAAAATCATAAAGTAGCAATCAAAATTTATTAAAATAAAAAAATTAACTCTGCGTCCGTAGTCCCTCTGATCGAGCTTTGAACTTCAAACGTTAAGTTGGCAATAACACAACGCAACATGTTTTTGAACTATAAATTCTATTTGGTACCTTTGCTTTAAATCAAGTACAAAGTATACGTAATAAGGTATTTCCCGAAAGGTTGTTGACTTTGCCGGTGCAAGATTGTTGCTGCTAATTCTTGTCTCATTTCAATTTATAATTTTTCAAAAATGAGTGAATTGTATGTTAGGTACATAGGCACGGGGAAACCCAAGCCTAGTTGACGTCAGTAAGTCTACATTTGCCTAATGCATATTTGCAAGTTGATGCATATACTTAAGACATAGGCGCAACGTCTGGCATTTGAGTTTAATGCTTTTGTTATGTCTACTTAGACCGTTTGGCGAAAGTCGTTTGTTTATATGTAGCTCTTCTCGAAGTATTTATGTTTTTTAGTAATAGCAATAAGCGTTTAAAAAAAACAAATATAAATCTCCATAAAAGGATAACAATAACCTGTATCTATCTATACAATAACGTGGCAAATTAGCGATTGGCATCGTGTCAAGATGTCCGCCTCATAAGACTTCCTCACGAACTACGTCAATGGCATTGTCATTTCTCTTCAGGCAATGTTGTCATGTCTCGCATAATTTCTGAAAATTGAATAATTATTTATACTGAAATGCCGATGAAGTTGGTCTATTTCACCTTATTTTTAATTCTATAGGAACTTTTATGCATGAAGTTAAAACGCTTCTAACTGTTTACGCCATCAGAAGCGTCGGGCAACTTGCAGATGTAGATTTTGCAGGTGCCCTGTCCTGTCAACAATGACTGTACCTCCAGGAAATCACTTCATAGTTGGTATGCTCTTAAAGTTTATAAATGAAACATTTACGTTTTGGAAAAGTCCAATATGTCGAAGTAGTTACGCTAGAAAGGAAAAATCTAGGAGGAGGTTGATGAGGAAGTGAACATGTCAACGAAACGTTTTGAATAAAAGCATTGCTCAATCAATGAATTTTTCATTGAAATCGGGAATGAGAATAATTTCTGTCTATTATCTTAAGAAATAGCTGGTTTTGTATTTACAAAAATTTTTGAGACTATTTCTCGTGTGAAGTACGGATACGTGTAGTTACTACTCGAACCAACAATTCTCTACTAGCTTTAAAATTTAAAAAAGCGGTAATTTTGTAACACTTCCGCAAAAAGTAGACTTTTTGCTTCTTTTCTTTTCTGTAGAGATATACATTGCGCTCTATTTTGATGTTTCCTCTTTCTATCTGCTTCGAATGTATGGTTTTAGTGAACTATTAATGGTCATACTCTATAATATTAACCAACGTTTTTTTCTTGTTTTAACTAAGAGTTCTACTTAATCTAATACGAGATATCTAAGTGTTACAAAGATCTGAATCAGTACCATGACCAAAACCATGCTGCTGTAAGCCTTATTAAAAGTCAAAACGTTGTATATCTCGAGTGCTTCAGGTGCGTTTCAAATTGATTGTGGCCTAGAATGGATCATGTATGCCAAAAGTTTACCAAAATCAATTTCGGCTGGTACCATGCACTGGTACGATTTTGGTCACTGGGCGTGCACGCAACTGAGTACGCATAGCGGTTTGGGTATTGGTATCCCAAAAATAAATTTGTTGAGTATTGTCGGACTGCGATCTAGATTACATCAATGGTACTCGCAGGACAAACTGAACGTGGAACCTGAATTAATATGAACCCGTAAAAAAGTACAATTTGGGGCTTGGAATTGAAGATAATATGTGGGAAACAGATTTGCCGTCCATGTCCTAAGTAAAGCATTTAGAGCTTAGTCCACTAAGTTCTTACGGGAGCAAAGTGAAAGAGACTTATATGTGAAATGAAGCTTTATTCCCCGATATTTTTTGTTTTATTCGATGTTAGTTTCTCAATACATTCTAAGAACTGAGACACTAAATGGCAAAGAAATCTATGTTTTCATTACCATCATTCTGCAATAAAATCTTTCTGCTCCGTCATTTGGTAGGTATTTAGGTTTGCGATCAGTCAATTCCTCGATTCCAGCACTGGTTTTTCTACATTCAAATGTGTTCTACAGTAACGGTTAAATGGGCAAAGTTTCAGAGAATTTTATAAAAAACTCACATTAAAAAACTGTTTTTACTTTGATCTTGATCCCACAAAATGGAAAGGTTCTCCGGCAAATAGGAACACTGAATTTTCAACGTTGCTCAATGATTCTTATGCCAAGTCGAAAATTATTTTAGAAGTAAAGTATTATTAGGACAATTTTTGCTTAAAATGCGATGTCGTATCAAGAAATAATGTGTCATTACTTGATACCAAGTTGTGCATGATAAGTTTCTAAAGTCTTGTGAAGATGATTTTGTTTTTTTTTTTTACTTTTTAGGAAAAGTTTTAAAAACTTTTCCACTTAGGGCCTCTATTTTGCACTTTCGAAGTTTGGTAATAATAATAGAGCCAACAAGTATTGCGTAGCTGAAAAGGATTTTACAGATCTTTTCCAAAAATGCGAAAAACCCGAAGTGGCATCTATGAGAATTTACAAATTTTCAATACATAATTCGAAAATTAGTACCGATAAATTATACAGCACTTGTAAAAAATATTACAACACGTTTATAACCTTCATAAATCCGACATTAAAAAATGCTTTAACATATATAATTTTATTTTAAACAAGGCACTTAATGCATTATTTTCAAAGTTCAAAATTTTCACCGCTATTCAACTACCTCTACTAATTTTTTATTTTCAAATGAAAAGGTATCCATTGTAGTATATCAAAGGAAAGGTAGTTCAATAAGAGGCACCACCATATGCTCGGAACTAAAATTGGATCTACAGTTTCCTTAAAAAAATATAAAATAAAGTCAATTTTCTAAAAAGGTTAAAAATTTTAAATCTTTGATTACTTGATAGACAATCGACTCTAATTTCAATTTTAAAAAGAATGGAAAAATTACAAAAATGTGTATAAATTCAAAATAGTTTTCAATGTAAACAATTTTTTAGATAGATGCAAAATATTTTGGTTTTCATAGAATTCATTAGAAGCTGAATTCAGTTGTTACGTATCGACCACAGATAGAAAACCATTTTAAAAAATGTATGATTTATCTAAGAAGCAAAAAATTGAAATTTTAAGCTTTTTGGGGTATGGAGATCACAAAAGAACATATGAAGAGATATGTTTTATATTTAATAAGAAATATCTAGACGAGCTTATTGATAGAACTATGGTTTCTGAGCTTAATAGAAAATTTCAATGAACTGGAGGTGTGAGCTGCTTCAAAATGTGGAAGACCTCGAAGAGCGACTGGTGGCGATGAAGCACTAGACATTTTTTTATCTATCGATAAAAACCCCATACAATTTACTAATACATTTGCCGATGAAGTTGATATATATGCAAAATTAGTAGTAAGCAATCTTTGAGAACAAGAAAAATTTCATCCATACAAAATTTCCCGTACCCAAGGGTTCACGTCTGAAGATTTTGATCGGAGGATGGAACTTTGTGAATTGATACGAGAAACGGTCCCTCAGGATGATAGATTCTTATCTAGAATTTTAGTTTCGGACGAAGAAAAGTTCTGGTTAAATGGATCTATTCATTGAAGTAATTGTCAATACCGGTTTACAAACAATGTTCCTTGGATGCAAACTCTGCATATAGAATCCACAGAAACTCAATATATGGTTGGGTATAATCAGCCACCAGTTATCGGTTCATTTTTGATAGACGGAAACTTACACAACGTATCATACTTGCACTTATTGCTAAACCTAAACAGTTTTATCAATCGCCGCAATTTTCCTAGCGAAAATGGGGAACAAGTAGCCAATAATATTTTGTTCTAACAAGATGTTGCACCATCATATTATGCTACGGTTGTGAGAGAATATTTTAGTGAGATTTTTTCTAGCAGATAGATCGGTAGAAGAAGCGCAATAAAGTGGCCGTCACGATCTTCAGATCTCACGCCCCTCGATTTTTTGTTGGGACCATTTCGAAAGTTCCATTTATTACAAAAAGAAATCACAAAAAGATTATTTACGTTTTAGAATTCAAACAGAATTAGGGTTAATAACAAAAACAACAGTGGATAATTGAATAAATGAGTTTGACGATGGACTGAGCTTTCCATTTGAAAACAAAAAGTAAGTAGGGATAGCTGGAAAAGGGTGATAAAGTTAAAAGTAGAAAATAATGCATTAAATGCCTCTTTTATAATAAAATTATAGGTATTTGAGCCTTTTAAAAAATATCAGGTTTATAAAAATTATAAACGCGATGCAGTACTTTTTACAAACGCTGTACTTATATTGTCGCATTTTTCGCCAGAAAGTGTCCTAATAAGGGTCCACTTTTAAAATTAGTTTCTACTTACTTTGAAGCAGAATTTAAAATGGAATGTTCCAAATTCTGGAAAAATGAGCTTGATTTTCGTCAAAATGGCGAATGACAAAGCAACACTTAAACCGTACATAAATTTCCCATAAAGTTCTCGAAAGCTTTCGGCAAGCTTCCAATACGTGAATTACCAATTTGGACTGCACTGTATGCGCTTTTGATGAACACCTGGCATAAACTTTTGCCGCAATGGTAATTGAATTTCCAAGAAAAAATCGAAAATCTCTGCGAACTTTGTTTGTTTATGTAATAATTCCAAACAAAACATTAAAGAATGTATGTCAGTGCATGTGAATACGGTTCGTTGAACTTTGCCAGCGAATAAACCGAAATGCCAAAATATACGGTTGAACAACTTTCCAAAATTAAAATGGCGCTAATTTATGCTTATCGGTTTGGGTGACTTGGAAAAAGAAGGGTAATTATTTTTTATGGCCAATTTATTGTTTATTAAATACATCTTAAACAGTTACATGTATGTAAGTGTTAATGTAAACGGCGAGAGCCGAATACGCTGGGTATTGGGAAAACTTGTTGCAGAAACGAGTATGTGGGCACCTGTTCCTTGGTCAAACATAAGGAATCTTGTCAATATTTGAATTCTACCGGTTTCAAATTTCAGTGTTACCATCGATGTATTTATTTGTGGGGCGTAAAATAAAAAGGGCGATTTTCGATTTTCAACGAACCGAAAATCATCAAAATCGGTCTAACGCACATATTGTCGTCAATCATCTCCATTAATGATTTTTCCATTAATCAGTCGATCTCGTTTAATTTAGTATGATATGTGAATCCCAAAGGCCCGAATGAATCATGATTATGCAAAAATTGTAATTATTGCGATTGTGCATCAATTCGTGAAGAAAAAATACTTCGTAAGAGAAATAAAGACGATTGTAGTGCAAACTGCTTACCTCTGGCCTTCAAATGAAGTTTCATCCATCAATGTATATCATTAGCATGAAAGCTTCGGCAATTATCTTGGCCTTGCCTTTGGCTACTTTTAGAAATTAATTTGGTTGTATGCTCCCTCCATTAAATTCGGCAATTGGACTATTCACAATTTAAACCAACTTACCAATTCGTGTTTGCCATGTCGACGAAACGCGTGTGCTGAAATTATCATCTGCTGAAAAGGTGTGTCCCCATCAGTCTGCTGAAAGTGAGGGGCACCGAACCTTTTACTACGAATACAGTTGTGTTTACGTCGGGTACTGTTAAAGAAGGTCAGTGGCCTATAGCCTTGGCTATGACTTTCCCATTCAAATTCCTCGTTGCTAGGTGAGGATGAGCTTAAGCGAAAAAGTGCGATTAGATTGATACGTTCACTCACTAGGTCAAGCAATACGCTCCTCAAGTATTTGGACGAACATTTCTTCCTTAAAGTTTACGCTACTTGCAAGCTCAACATAATTTCCTGAAAAATGTTTGAAGTTATATATAGTTCAGGTTGCATCAGCTGTAAGGGACACAGCTTCGTATCGGAAAAGTGCGATTCGATTGATGGGATCCCTCACTAGGCTAAGCACCATGCAACGCTTGTAAAAAGTATTGTAACACGTTTGTAACTTTCATAATCCTGGTATTTAAAAAAAAAGCGTTTAATGCATTACCTTCGTTGTTCAAATTTATCACCTCTATCCAGCTACCTCTACTAACTTTTTATTTTCGAACAAAAAGGTATCCGTTGTAGTATATCAAATGAAAGGTAATTCAATAAGGGATACAATAAGGTACTTGGAACGAACATTGAATGTACAGTTTCCCCAAAAAATAAAATCATTAGATACAAAATAAAGTAATTTACTATTACATCAAACAACATTGAAATTTCTGCAACCAATGCTCAATTTGGGCTCTAGGCAAGGGCTCAGTCGTTTCTCGAGCTCTTTTATGCAATTACCCACTGCTGCTTTTTGTTATTTGTGTTTGAATTCTAAAACGTAAATTATCTGAATTTTGTAGTCTATTTTATGTAATAAATGGAACCTTTTAAGTGACCTCAACAAAAAGTCGAGAGGCGTGAGATCTGGAGATGATGGTGGCCATTATATATATATATATATATATACAGGGTGTCCCGTAAACTTTCGTCAATACTACGCCTGATGGAAGGCTCATCTTTTAGAAGTCAGAAAATGAAAAAATAGCCTAAATGAAAATTTCATAAATTTCGAGATATTTACACTTTTTTCAAAATCGACAAAAACTAACATCACTTGATATTTCGTACTGTCACTGTTATACACTCCAAGTAGAAAAGCAAAATTTCTGTATTCATTTTGAACACTTGCTTTAAGTCTTTTTTGTATAATTAGTATTATTTAGTATTAATTTTCATCAGTAGCGCTAATAAACAATATTGTAATATGGTGGAAAAATTGTACTTGTTTCATCTAACGGGTCAAACAAATATGTTCTGTTGGAGAAACACATGCTTATTATACCATTTCAGAATCTAGAAGAACGGCGCTATTTTTTGAGCTCATGAGCTTCGGGACAGCTGTACATCCAATGCTACAGCAGGGAGCAAAAGATACATAATAGAAATTGAGTTATCAGGAATTCGTTAAAATATAAATGTTTTTTTAAAATCCGAAGCATACATGTAGAATCTATCGATGTGGTTTTAAATAATGACCACTGACGAAACTAATGCAGAAATTTTGTTTTTCTACTTGGAGTGGTGTAACAGGGACAATACGAAATATCAAGTGATGTTAGTTTTTGTCGATTTTGAGAAAAGTGTAAATAGCTCGAAATCCATGATATTTTCATTTAGGCTACTTTTTCATTTTCTGACTTCTAAAGTATAGACTTTCTATCAAGCAAAGTATTGTTGAAGGTTTGCGGGATACCCTGTATATTGCGTTTCTTCTATTGATTTATATCCTAGGGAAAATCTCATCATGATACTTTATTGCAATCACATCGTAATGTGATGGTGCACTATCCTATCGGAACCAAATATTACTGCTACTTGTTCACCATTTTCTCCAGGAAAAGGTGCGGCGATTGATAAAACTATTTCGTTTTGTAATAAGTGCCAATATGATGCGTTGTTTAAGTTCCTCTCTATGGAAAATGGACCCATCAACTTGTGGCCGATTATATCCATTCATACATTGATTTTTTGCGGATGTTGTGTATGTAGAGTCTACATCAAACGATGATTGTTTATAGACCAGTAGCGACAATTATGTCGATGAATAGATCCGCTTCAGCAAAATGCTGTTTCGACCGAAAATAAAATTCTAGAAAATATCTTATTATTGTGATTACCTCTTTCTTGCATCAATTCACCAAATTCCATCTTGCGATCAAAATCTTCAGGCGTCAACTGTTGGGTAAGGGAAATTCTGTATGGATCAAATTTTTCTCGTTTTAAAAGATTGCTTACTGATTTTCCAGATACATCAAATTTATCGGTAAGTTTGTTGGAAGACTATATGGGATTTTTATCGATAGATAAAAAAATGTTTACTGCTTTATCGCCACCAGTTGCTCTTCGCGGTCTTCCTTATTCTCGAGCAGTTTTCATACTTTCAGTTTGTTGAAATTTTTTCTACCCATTTTTTTGATATTCTGTCTGTGGTAAATGCTTAATAACTTAATTCAATTACTAGTGAATTCTATGAAAACCAAAATGTTCTGTATCTAAAAGCTTGTTTACATTGAAGGTGATTCGGAGTCTCTATGTCTTTTCGTAATTTTTCACTTTTAGTAAAAGTGAAATAAGAGTGGATTGTCTCTCTAGGACGCAAAGATTAAAACTTTTAATTCTTTAAGGAAATTGACTTTGTTCTATCTTATATACCGTTCTATTCCTTATTGAATTATTTTTCATTGCATATTTTACAACGGATACCTCTTTCTTTGAAAAAAAGTTAGTAGGGATAGCTGGATAGGGGTAAAAAAGTTGAATATCGAAAATAATCCATTAAATGCCTTTTTTAAATAAAATTAAATGTAAGAATTCTTTTAAATTTCGGTTTTATGAAAGTGATTAACGTGTTGCAATCTTTTTACAAGCACTTCATAATATACAACAGGCTCCTCAAGTACCGGGATGAAGATTTCTTCCCTTAAGTCTATACTACTTGCAACTTCAACTAAGTCTCCTGAAAAAGATTTGAACAATGTTCAGGTTGCGTCAGTTATACACAACACAGTTTCGTACATGTAATAAAGGTATTACAAAAGGAAGATGTTAAAACAAACTAGGTAATAACAGTTTAATAAGCCTCGTTGGTTCCACTCTGGTAAGTTTAAGGACCATTTTTTGGCAGGATTCTGCGGTTGATAAATGCACCGTTTTAAAGAAATTTCGAATCGCTGATTCACGAAGAAAGCCGGCAAAAAACCAAATAACAGCAATTGGTTATAAAGTAAAGTAATACGAATTGAGTTGGTTTTTAGGGGAGAAAAATAAGTTCTGTCACGATGAGAACGAGGTGAGGAATGAACTGTTGAAGCCACTGATGAGGTTTACAACAACTTCAAAATTCAACCGAAAGTTCATCTATTCTCTCTGGCATAAATAAGGATAAGTTTACGTATGATAACTTCGGATAATATCGAGGATCAAAATCTCAGGGTCTTTCAATAAACTGGAAATGTTAGAGAATCTCGGCGCCTAATCAATGAGAAGCGAAAGAAAACAATTTCCTAGACAACTGAGGATGGAGAAGAATGTCTGGTTTGAACGACTCAATTGTTGGAAAGCGTTAGCTCCAAACTCGACGATGAAGAATACCAAGGTGATAGTAGGACTGAATAACCCATACACTATGGATTTAATTGCAAGGGGGTTTGGAGATATAGGTATTTACACATATTTAGCGCAACTGTTTTCTGTACCTTGGGAACGGGATTTCTAAGCACGCCTCTGGTTTTTGAAAAGCAGAGAAAAGATTTAACAATTTCTTAACTTACTTTTGAAAGCCTTATCACAAAGTAGATTCACTTTGTTTACTGTTAGTGAATTTTTCAAAATTGGAAGTTTCATACATGTGCCAATTTTGTTGATCTACGCCTCTGATTTCTGATAGTCAAACTTAAGAATTACTTCCTACATTATATTTATAATTGTCGAGTTACAGTGGCGTATCACAATTTTATAATTCATTTACCTTTTTTTGCTCGCAGCAGAATAAGCCATGCAAATTTCATAGATATCGACATCAGTTTTAAACTCTATGTGAAAACTTGGGCTCAAATATACTAAGTCTTACACTAACTCAGAACAATAAAATGGCTCATGCCATGCTCATGTGTAAAAATATTTGTCTAGTGTAGAAAATTCTCTTAAGTCTGAGGAAGTGGGGGTCGCACTTACAGTTAAAAACGAATCTCAATTTTACTGTAAGTGTAATAGTTTACATCTCTAGTTTTTGGTAGACATGTGGACATACAGAAGAATGTGTGAAAAGTCAGTATTATATAAATTTTAAGATAACTCTGATTTTTTCTACGCCTCTGGTTTTCAGTGGTCATTTGTGAGAATTGTGCATCTGTGATGCAGATCTTGCAATCTTAAAATTTGTGAAGATAAACTGTAAATATGTTCTATACGTTAGAGGCGCTGAGAACTCCTACTTTCGAGTGAGGCGTTATTCTGAGATGAAATAAAAGCCAAAAAGATTATTTGTTCGTAATAGAAGCTAACAGTTCAAACTTCTGAGCAGTAGCTTCAGAGGAAAGAATGAAAAAAAAATTAAATTAAAATTTCCGAAATTTTACCTTGACTCGATGGAAATTATATAGTTTATTTTGCTCGGTTCTGACGACTACAGACGCAAATTGAAGATTTCCAATGTCGGTCTTCAAACTTTCATCTTATCAATATTCGTCTGTGCGCCATGGCTCTATGCAGTACTAAGAAATTTTAATAAATTTCTAGCCTACACTCTGATTTTTGTCAAGATCTATGCGCGCACCCTGTCTAGAAGCAGGATTGAGATTTTTTGACAAATTATACATGTAAATGCTATATGATTTTTGTAGCTTTGCACCTGCATTTTACCGCTTTGTCAATCCAACCGAGCGGCTTTTCCATAAACCAGTAAATTTTAATTTTAAGTGATATAAATTACCACTAATACTGTATACATTAAGCTTTATGTAACAATTTCTTGAAAGACTGTTATTAGCGCGGCCATTTGTTTAAAAAGAAGTATGTTTACAGTTTACATGGGTAACAGTAAATTATCTGTATTTCCTTAATATTGGTAAATGAGAACCAAGCGATAAAGCGCTTGAATTCGATTCGGGGGAGAGATATCAGCCATATACCTATAACTAGTATCATTAAGTTAATACTCCAACGTTTCTGTTAATTTTTGAAAGTTTCTCATAACGAGGCAAATGTTTTCTCGTTACGATTCTCATAGGTATTTTTTCTACTAAATATAGAATATTTAATATATACAACTATAATTTTTCATCACTGTTCAACTACTCCGCATCATATAGCCATCTTCGTCTAATATATAGGCTTCCATGTTACAGCATATGATGTTGATTTTAAGTTATACTTTGATACGAATAGCGGTTAAGAAAAAAGTATCTTTCCATTTTTAAGTTTTGTATAAAATCGGTATTTATATTTCAGTTTAATTATGTACCTGCTTAAGATTGCTTCGGCTAATACGTTTTCTGCTTACCAACAATCTTACGAATATACCTTTCAACGCTGGGTGAAATTCAAATGGAATCAAAAGAGAAATGTTATTTATATAGAAATAAATCTGGACCAGTTGAAATTTGAGTAGAAATGATTAAAGAATTTTATTCGCATATAGACGCCAAGTACCAAATAGATGAATGTGATGAGTGAAATGATGTTAACCTATTTTAATATGTGAATTTCGAAAAGTCAGTTCGGTTATCGCAATTATTTACTTAAAATAAGTCGATTCCTAAAGATAAATTTTGAATTTCTCTGCAAATTTTGTGCGGTTTAGAGAGAATGCTAAAAGCTTTTTCTGGCTTAATGCACTGTTGATGTCTAAAAGACAACGACAGTCGATTAGGACGAAATCCCCTTCACAGAACTCAAGTTTTTCAATATTCCTATGTCACAGTAAGTCAGGAAATCACTTGAGAATCCATATAAATTTTATCTTAGTATCTGCGGTACAGTTTTGTCCGAAGAGACTTAAGGATTTTACTCGAGCAAACGTCTCTACCATGGATTCCACACCTTGCCGAACATTTATAGACGGTTTAATGGACGAGTGATATATTTCACATTATGATCTTCTTTTCATCTTCTCCCTTAAATTCACCATATTTATTAGTTGATGGAAAACATATATACGCCCACTGCCATATGAAATGTACCGCCCAGTAATAATAGTAATTAAGTTTTGTAATTCTGCTAAAATAATGTTTCAGAATATGAATATGAAATGATCAGAGTTTCAGTAATAAAAACAACATTTAAAATTAACAAATCAGTAATGAATGACGTCGCCTCGTATAGCAATGCAAGTATGTACTCTTCGCGGCATGATTTATAACCAATGATCAATATCCTCTTGGGCTATTGCATTCCATGCTACCTTAAGGTGGTGTCGTAAGTCATCCAAAATTGTTTGAAGGCTTCGGTGAATTTCAAAGACGGCTACTCATGGTGTCCTAATGATGTTCGATAGGTGATAGGACCGGTGACCGTGCAGGCCAAGGCAGCATCTTCAATTGGGGTTCTGCCAGGTACCTTGAGTGATGTTCGCAGTTTGCGGTCTTGCATTGTCCTGTAGGAAAATGCCAGGTAAAATCTACTTGAAAGGTACTAATTCTGGCTTCAGGACAAATCTCATTAAATTTAAAAAAATCTCTAGAAGGTCGATGACCAAAAAAATCCATTAGTGTTCTCTCTTTTTTAATGAAACTGATCATTTGATGCTCTATTATGAAACATTACTTTGCCAAAATTACAAAACTTAATTATCATTATAACTGGATGGTGCATTTCACGTGAACCTATTTGAAGTAACTTCAACATAGAAGGTTTAACCGAAGGCGGCTGGTATATTTAGCTTTCGTATAAAGGGCAGAATCGGTTTTCCTTTGAATGAAAATCCAAGAGATGAGATCGTCTTGAGCTATGTGGCGGTCAAAAGTGCTGGAATACTGGAAGTTCTTTCAACACGATTGCGGCAATATTCAAATTACGTTCCTTCTGTGAGTATGTAATCGACGCAGGAGGAAAAGCAGGCTCGTGTTGTGCCAATACTATAAAATAAACGAGTGATCAGATAAGGACACGGAAATAAAAAATTCAAATCGAGTTCGCAGGTTCGCAACGAACAAGACTACCGGCTGCCAGAATGTGGTACCTACCAGATTGTAAACCTCAAGATAACAATAAATCAGCTGTGGCGCTTTCTACCCGGACCTTTCTACAACCAGTACCATCTGATTCGGGAGCCTAATTTTAATCGGGCGTATCGAGTACCAGTAGCTGAAAAGGTCGTTGAACCTGGGCGACAACTTGGGGTTATTCACCTACTGAAAGTTTTTAAGCCGGGCTTACTAAGAGCGGTGGTACCTTCGCTGTTCTTATTGACCCACTGGTCGACTACAGTTCTCTGGGCAACCGGAGTGTAGCGGAATTGACCCTATTTCTTCAGCAGAATAGCCCGGTGTCATTGTGGGTTCAATATGCGTGTAATTAAACTTTGGTTTTTGGAAAAAACGATTCATATATACAGGGCGGTGGAAAATGTTATTCAGAGGATTCTAAATAATAGCAGGAGCTAAAGTTTGAAAGTTGTTCACAATCTTCCTCTCTACAGCTTCTAGAGTTAATAAGATATTTATTGAAATATGGGGTGCGTAGTACACCTGCAATTTCGAGACGAGAGTTGTTTTTGGCTCAAGCACCCCATTGTGTCTTGGGACATTTTATCCCTCAAACCGTCTTTGCATCTTTAGCCTTTCACTTCGAACTAAGCCACCACATCGGTTATATCCTTAAGACTAGTTCTCACCCCAAAGTTCAATTAAATGTTTAACAAAGTCTAGGAGCTATGAAAAAGTGTATCGTGTGTCATTTTTGATTTCTGACAACGATCGATATCATCGCTTTTCTAGGAAACCCCGAGATGTGTGTTCTTCCAGAATTTCCATGTATTAATTAGCTCAAATATTCTGGGCATCATTGACGCAGTGGACAAAATGAATAAACAAGATGCAGGGTTAGGATTCTGCTCTTTAAGGACATTGGTCAGCAATGTCTTAATTTGGCCCTATATGCACAGGGCAGCTACGCAATTCCTCTGGGGATTGCAAATTTATTCCATCCCATTAATTGATTGGGAGTCATCTCAAATGACTCTCAATCAAAACACACTAAGCCCCCTCGAGATGTTTTAGTTAAGCTCATAACTGATCGGTCTAAAGTCAAATTGTACAAGCAAGGCTTCAGTCATGCCTGCTCACCTGAGTTCCCTCATAAGAATAAGTTAATGCGATAAATAAAGTTGATTTAACATCAATAGCTTCCATCGGGAAGGGCTCGAATGAGCTAAAGCTTAAGTTCGGCATAGATTGTGCAATCAGGCTTAAGTACATAACACTCATAAAGGCCAACCATAAAGGTCAACTTCCGATTAAGCTCTTGTATGAAATTCGAGTCAAATTTTAAACAACTATCTACCTATAGGCCAACTTATTGCACTGAACAGTGTTTTACAACTTCCAGAGGTTAATTCTATTTTATTTCATGATTTGACTGCAATTTCGTATGTAGTCGGACAAGGAAACACCATGTTTTTCCGGAACATTGGTAGTACATTAATGAGAGTCAATAACCACTACCATCGTAAAAGACTTAAAATACTCGGTAGTAGCACTACGGATACGCATGCTTATAATTACATATGCACATTTTTGAGAATAAAAATCATTTATATGTAAATTATACAACTGCTACCGGCTCTGCAAATGTAAATATAATTGCAGTATTGATAACAAAATCTATATTTCTTCAATTACACAGTAAGAAGACTAATTGAAAATGTAGATACATACCGGTATTCGCCAAGGATTGAGGATGTACCATTCATGATCAACCAGGACTTGAATGTTTAAAGTGATATTATTTATATAAGTTGGTTTAAGCTGGTACTAACCTTGGTTCAATTGGGTTAGTCTTATCGAGTATACTTCGATAGTTAATATTAACAAAAGGCAGCATCGGAGCTATTTTTTAAGGCAATTGCTTTACGCGTTTCCGAGATGTCGCTGTTCGAAATTTGAAAAGTAACAAAAAGTTAGTAGGTGCTGTTTTTCGATTTAATGGAGCGATACGGATTCTGTACTGATTTTGGATACTTCAAGTGAAATTCTAGAGTAAAAAGTAAAGAGAGTGTAAAACTCGAGGTACTATATTCAATGAGAGACTTACAAACTAGATTTTGACAAAAAGCAGTACCTGAACTAATGTATCTATGTACCTTTTTGCTAACATCTTAGAACTTGTACATATCACTGAAATAATGAAAACCCAATACGCTCTCCAAAACCACAGAGGATCCAAAAGAAATATCCTTAAGATTTTCAACTCTAAGTACTTTGAATTTTTGTACTTTAAATTCCAAACAGCAATGATTAATTATTCTTCATATTTTCAGTTTTGTGTAGTACAAAAACTATGAATATATGAGTTTATTTCTTCTTCCTAACCTAGTTCTACACTTTGGAAACTAGCGCATTTTCGCAATCTGTACGAGGACTACATTTTTGAAACGTTTTAGGAATGCTAACCTGATTTTCACCCATTCAGTGCTGCTGAAAAATTAAAATAGGAAAATTTCAAACTTCCATAACAGACCATGCAATTCCGACACCAGCCGGTTCATTTAATTCAATACATCGATAGGTATTTCGTCGTTACTATTAATAGAGTGTATTGTGGGAAACAAATGCTATCGAGCGTGAATAATAAACTCGTCATTCATATTTGATAGCGCTTCTTGCTCTGGAGATATTAATAGACCTTATAATGAATAAAGTAGAACATTAATACACGTAAAATAACGAACACGTATAATCACTATAATACATTGTGATATGATCATTTCCGTGTCTGTTTCTATAGAAACCATTGAACTTGTGATATTAATAATGAAATAGTAATACAATTTTTATGGAAACCTAAAATACACATACTTTCTCAACGGACATGTTAGAACTTAAATGCTTTAAGTATATAAACAAAAAATATATATTAAAAGTGTCTCTTGCAAGTATCTATCGTTCCAATGGTAATCTTTTTACCATAATTTTTTCAAATTTTGACCTAGTTTTACGTCGAAATGGAAGACATTACTGTTGTTACGGAGTGTCACCAGGTGTCCAATAACTGTTAACTTGTGCGTATCGTGCATGTGAAATAATTGCCGAAAACTGATAACGCATTATAACGCCCACGCGTGTTATGACTCTGGTTTGTAAAAAAGCTAAAAAGAGAAAGCAGATATTTTTTATTTTAGTATTTTTCCATTGCACAAAATGTGCCTCGCAGCATATTCAGCATTATTATAAACTCACGTATTTGTGAGGAATAACAGCTAATAATATCATTGCCGTGTCGTCGTTACAATGTCATTATTCTAAAAAGTGAGATAATACCTACTCCAACAATTCTTTGACGTTACTATTTTGAGGTAGAATTGGTAACGCTGTCCACGTTTTTGGACCTTTATGATATTATGGAAATTCTTATTTGACATATGGTCCTTTGGGCCAGAAGAAACAGAATTTTTCTAAACTTTTGCAGTGTTCTTTAACATTTTGCCGCTGATTAGTGTCTTCATCAGTATATACAAAATACTTCTGTGATGTTAGTGCAGAAAGAAAAATATTCTTTTTTGTTAACTTTTTTTCTTTTTTTTTGAACAAGTCGTTACCTGTTTCCTTGTTTTCTTGGAAGGCGATTGACCTAATGAAAGCTACAAGACCATTGTCTGTAGCCTCATGGTTTTCTCGGAGTTTCCGTAGATTTTTCTGGTGACAGGGAAGCAAGTTTCATATCAAGTCTAGACTAGTTTTAATTAAAACCATCTCCCCAACAATTACATATAGTTGGTCGGCATACGGTTATGTGACTTCGATTAGACCAAATACTTGCGAAAAAACAATACAACAAATAGGATCTTATTATAAAAAAAGAACAAAAAAGTTTTTCTGCATAAACGAACTTCGACAGAAACGTATAAAATGATTTTGTCGAAACGCTTAAATACATCACACTTTGTCAAATAATATATAAAAAATCAATCAAAATTTTCAGATTTTTACAGGTCATCACAGGTTAGTTTTTGTCAGCAAATTTATCGTTATTAAATTTCGGTTAATATCTACGAATCAAAAATTATACAGGATGTTCCTTAATATCGTACTAATACATGTTTGAGGGTGTGATTTTGGAGAATGGTTTTATGATAATGTCTGCAGCGGCCCAAATTTTTAGCTAAAAGATGTTGAAATTTTTCTGTTCAAATCCTTATTTTCAAAGTTCTCAGAAAATGCTTTAGATGTTGCTTTTAATTTTGGTACATGTGAATAATACACAAAATCCTGTATTTGCATTTAAAAAAATAATTCTATTCCTCAACCAATCGTGTTCCTATATACAATGAAAATGTCTTCCGATATTATTTACGAAAACGGTGGTGCGCCACTGACTTTCATCGTGGGAAAATTATTTTTAGCGAGGCTAATCAATTCTACATGAAAAAGGCGTCTTATAATAAACTGCAATATCTCTAATATTTAATATAAAATTAACACTTATAACAAACTCAGAAAATAAATTAATTAAGACGATTTTTATTGTTTTAATCGAGAACAGCTCGTTTAACGAAAAAGACTTAAAATAATTTTTTCATGTAGAATTGACCATCTTAAACAGAAAACATATTCCTGCTAAAAAGTATCAGTGGCGTACCACATTTTTCGTAAATAATTTCGGTGTAAGTATTCTTAAAAGGCGTAAGTCTGTTTAGGCCGAGGGGATGAGGTCTTTCCGGCATTTGCGCAGCTAAATATAACTTTATCTAAGTATCATCTGATAAATTTCGTTAGTATGCTAATTTAATCATTGCTTCAGCTTCTCTCCTTGTAATGTTTTCTTTAAGGGGGTATATCTCTGATATGGTCCGCCCTACAACAATTTATCAAGAGTAACTTTTCTATGTAATTTTAAACAAAAAATCATAAGCCGATGTTAAATTGTTAAAAAGTTAAATCATGCAGGAATAGGTTAAGTAAATGTGGCTCCCTCCCTGGTTCGGCATGCCATTCCGCGTTTTTTGAGAGCCACCTTCGAAGAGCCGTAGCTTCCTTATGAGGTTTTTGTGGCTCATATTCATACCGAGTTTTTTTCATATTTTCAAATGTAAAATGAGGTCTAAAAATATGTCCTCTTATTTCATTTACAACCGGTTTTTCATATCTATGTACTTCACTATTACATATTTACATGTATATATACAGACTGCTTCATAAACATACTAACACTCTTTTAGGAGATCTAGAGCTCACCAAAACCAATATTTAGATCGAATAAAGATGGGTCTGAAATTACTTCGTTTCCAAGATACAGAGCGTTCAATTTATTTTCTTTAATTTTTAAATATTTCCAAAAACTATTTGGAGTAAGGACTTGAAATTAGGGATACGCTACAGTGGGGTAAATGTGCATGTTTTGGTACAAGCAGAATATTTCCACCTAAGGAGTGGCGTTCGTGCGGCCATTCAATAGGACGTTTTTGATGAAAAAATGGTGCGCCGCTGACTTTTTAAATACGAATATGTATATGTTTTAATATTCCAACAATTCTTAACAATAAAGGATTTTTACTGTTTTGTTGCTCAAGTAGTCAGTTTCACGATGAAAATAATTCATAATTTGTATGCTTACTAAAAAACCGGTATAGGTTTCCAAAAGTAATTTTTTTTTAGTTCCTTAGGAAGAATGAATTTAATTTTCTTTTAACAAAGATAGAATACGCGAACACAAATATGTATGAAAGATGCCTCATCGCAAAACAATATTCTCCTTTAAAAAGTACGGTTGCGTTACATTCTGAGCCATTTACACATGTAGAAACGTTGGATGGCCGCACAGACGTCACTGGTGTAAGTGGAAATATCCTTCCCGTTCCAGAACATGCACGTTTATTCCTCCACAGTGTCTCCTTAATTTCATCTTATTATTCTAAACCGTTTGTGAAATATAAAAAAAAAAGAAATTAAACACTCTGTATGTTGGAAATGAACCGCTTTCGGACCTAACTTTATGCGATCTAAATATTTATTTTTATGAATGTTTTTTATAGCATTATAACTATACATCTTTGAACGTTTGTCGATATGTTCATGATACATCGCGTATGTTCATTTGAGATTCACTATCCATTGACGCCATTCCCATCAATTTCAAAAACTTCCTCCCTCTCCTCATTTCTTTGGCATTAGATAAACTCTGATGTAAGTGTTATCTTCTTGTAAGATGCGCGTGAATGAATATCTTCCCTGTTCTCGATGTTTTTTACTTTCAGATTCAATAAGCTTCCAAAAAGATCATCTTGCAGTGCACTAAACTTAATCAAACACTTCACTCCTTGCCTTTCTTCTGCATCTCCTAAAGGGCCACTTCTTGGTTTTCTTTGAAAAGCAATCTTCCTTTGTAAGAATTCGCTTGAAGTACTTCACTTAAAACGTTTTACCGAAGCAAATAAATACAATAGCCTTTTCAACCTACTAAATATTTAATTTAACGAAAGTTTCTCTCCTCATTGATATGATTATGTTATGACAAGGTTATTTTCTAAGGAAGAGTTTATTTTAGTAAGTGGACTTGACACCGTTTAAGATCATTTCACTGTAAACCGAACGAGCTCTTTATTAAACTACATGACTGACCTGAATTACTACTGATTAACTTAATTACCTTTTAAGGGAAATGCGCAAAAGGTTTCCATTTTGTTATGATTTGTTGATCGTGGCAGAAAGACTTTCTTTGCTCATCAAAACCATTGTACATATTAGGGCAAAAAACAGACGAGGATTATTGGATATATATTTCCTGAGACACCACTCGGTACAAAGAAATCTATTAAATGACTTTGCTAATCGATGCAAATTAAGCTGATGACCAACCAAATCGCCCATTATTGAATTACAATCCAGCACAACAAACTCTGAAGAATTCTGTAAAATCATTAACCTTTAATTGGGTTGGGTTAATACACCCGATTTTTTTTTGATAAGTCTCGAAAACTTTGAGTCCCGTGAAGTGGTTGTCCTTAGATTTTCATAAAAAATGAGGCAATTCACCTACCGGTAAATGAACTTATACACTATGGTGCAAGGTGTTCTTCACAAGATCATTGGGATTTGCCCCATGGTTGCCACCTCGAACAAGTTTTATATTAGGATTGTTAAAAGAAATGGTGAAGAAGTCGATGAATAATAATTTTTGAAGACGACGTTAGTCTAGGCTATTCTCGATGGAATTGCAGTGACTTGCAGATTTGCCAACGTTAACAGACCATAAAAATTTTCAATTTCAAGGCAAGTACTTATGGTAATTTTAATTCTAATATCTGATTGTTTTTGGTAGAGCGAGCTCTATATAAAGTTATGTATAAACTGTGTTGGCCTCTAGTTTACTCAGATTTGCAACGATCAAATAACTTTCCAATGCTCTTATGGAAGAATGAATCAGATGCTATGTAGCATGTAATTAAGAAGTCTGTACAAAATTTTGCCACAGAAATTTCTGAGGCGAAAACACGATGCTTTAACTCAATTTATCTTAGTCCAACAGTGGACGGTTTTCGAAATGCAGGATGTTAAAGTGAAGATTAAAAACCGGAAAGTAATTAATTACCCGGTGAATATTGCTAGTATCCGAACAAAATGTCGGATCGGGAGGTGTTTGGTGGTGAGAAGCAAGAATCCGTTTAAATGTTCAATGCACATTGTGGAGGTTAGCTCTAAGACATAACTCTTTTATCATCCGGTATAAAATTTATTTATGGCTAAATTTGTGTTTTCCTCCATGTATGTTTTGTAAAAAATGATATCTTAGTGCAAGTCCCTACGGGCATCTTTCTTGCGATATACGAAGCTTAAGGTTCGCTGCATGTCTTGAAAAATAACTTTAAAGTACATATTTGTTTGTACAATGCGGCAAAATAAATTTTAACAATTTTTAATGATCAAATAGACATATGAGTATTTTAACAAAAATGATAAGAATTGAAAATTTATTTCCCGATTATACCTGAACTAACCTGAACTAACCTGACCGTTTTGATGTTTTTCCGTTTTAAGAGTATGAATAAATACGTGAGATGTGATCAACTTATCGTGTTAACATTTTATTTTACAATAATTTTTTTTGTATATATATATATATATATATATATATATCGATAGGTGATAAATGCTATTCTCTAGGACATCTTCACAGGCATTTTGTAAATTTAAAATGAATTGCCATAACTATTGAATTTTGACATTTTTTGACGTAACTTGCAATTTTTTAATTGAATGTCCTATATATGTTCCCATTTTCGTATTTTAGTTGAAAATTTTAACATACTTTATGTAACACTGAGTAGGTATATCTCTTGGCATTACCTTAGTATACCAATTTAAAAACTGAAAATAGTTTCCGTATAATGCAGGTAATGTTTAACTTAAATGGTTTTTAATTAAAATTAAAATTAAATTTTAATTTAACGATGTTGGATTTTTCTTTTGGTTATATGTGAAAAATAAAGTTTGTAAAATTTTGCGCGATGACATTCAAGAATTAAATATAAGAAAAACAAACGTTGTACAATAAATAAGACAGAATCAGTAATACTCATTAATTGCTTGAGACATACTATCAAAAATTAATCAAAAATGCGATGAGCAACAGGGTGGTCACGTTAAGCAATTCTTCTAACAAATGGTAGCAGATAATTTATTGTTATTTGTTTTTCATTTTTAATAATTGTTTTTATTAGCTACCTAATAGGTTTGTTATAAAAAAATAAGTTTATGACATTATAAAGGAAAATTATTTCACTACGGTGTTCTAATATTATTGCTATTATTTCCGGAAAACAAATCGCTAACTCTAACACGACCGTTTGATATGATAAATGTTTTCAATTTTTAAATTGACATACTAAACAAATGGTAAATAATAGTCATACTAAATATTATATAAAATACGTTTAGAACTCCCCCTACAATGCGAAAATGAAAAAATATACCGGATGTTACATTTAAAAGAATGCAAGTCATGATAATAAATGTCAAAATTTGACAGTCGTGGTAATCCATTTTAAATTTGCAAAAAGCTTGTGAAGAAATTCTAAAGAAAAACATTTATCGCACACCAATATTTATAAAAACGAAAAAATATTGGGTTGTTTGATAATTAATGTGGTATTTTTTATGTTTTTTCTAAGTGAATATACTTATATTAAAAATAAATATTAATCAATGATATAGTGGCCATCTTGGTGGATGACCTTTTGCCATCTTTCGGCAAGTTGGAAAATTCCGCGTTCGAAAAAGCCTTAATTTTTAGAAGTAAAAAATTGATTTAACTAATTTTTAACGGCTTGATCAGAATCGAAATTTTTACCATTCAAATGATTTTGAAGAGAACGAAACAAATGATAATCTGATAGCGCCAAGTCAGGGTTATATGGTGGATGAGGTATCAGTCCCCAATTTAGTTCCAATTGACGCGTTATTTAAGACGTATGGGGTCTAGCGTTATCATGATGGAACAGGACCCCTTTGCGATTGGCGAGTTCAGGACGTTTTCTTTTGATTTCTTCGTTCAATTTCGATAGCTGACGACAGTAAACATTCGAATCAATAGTTTAGTTTCTGGGAAGCAGTTCAAAATAAAGAATACCCTTGTAGTCCCACCACACAGATAGCAAAATCTTCTTTTGATGAATATTGGCTCTGGACGTCGATTGCGCAGGTTTATCTTGTTTGGTCCATAATCGTTTTCGGACTACGTTGTCGTAGACAATCCATTTTTCATCACCCGTTATGACTCTTTTTAGAAGTGGGTCGTTTTGGTTACGATTGAGCAAAGAATCGCATATGTTAATGCGTTTGGTGAGGTGAATTTCCTTCAATTCGTGAGGAACCCAAACATCCAATTTGCTAACGTACCCAAGTTTTTTTAAATGCAGAGAAACGGTTGAATTCGATATGTTCAACTTTTCTCGAGTTGTCATACGCCGATTAGCTTCGATTAAGGCCTTTATTTTATCGTTATCAATGGTGATTGGGTGTCCAGTGTGTGGGGCATCTTGGACATTAAAATTTCCGGAACGAAAGCGAGAAAACCGACGTTGCCACTGGGGTTCAGTAAGGCAGTTCTCACCATAAACTTCACACAATTTCTTCTGAGCTTGTACCGCATTTTTGCGCTTTCGAAAGTAAAATAATAAAATGTGTCGATAATGCTCACTTTGATTCTCCATCTTCAACTTAAATTTTAAACAACTTTGTGTTTACTAATCGCGTTCAATTTTCGATCGAAAAAAGTCTAAAACATAACCTTTAAAATGGCATATGATAATATAAGCGACGAGATCACTATTACTCGATATGTATAAATGAAGCCATTTGTGAGAATAAAACGATATTAATTATCGAACAACCCAATACATTGGAAAAGAAAATGTTATCAAGATAAAATAATTAAAAAATACTTTAAAATTATTTTTCAAGACACGGAGCGAGTTTTAAACTTTAAATATCCTCAAACAGGAATACCCGTAGGGGCTTGTTATCAAAACACTTTTTTTCATAAAACATGTAGGAAAACACAAATTTAGTCACAGATAAATTTTAGGTAACAGTACCGTAAACGGTTTTCGCTTCGATCGTTCTGATTTTTTAACTAACCTGAACTAACCTGAACAACTTTTCTAAAGGGAAAAGGGCGCGCAAATGCCTCTTTCACACTTTTTTTTAGGTTGAACATTTTTCCAAATCCAACTGTCTTACGGGATCGTGGAGCGAATAGGGGTGCTGGGTGGGGTAAACTGCTTCACTATGGGTATGTAATATTTTGTTGTTGCTTTAAAGATCTGAAACGTTGTTGATAATTACCTCACTCAACACTCCAATTCACTCCATGAATCCCGAAAGACACTTCACTTAATCGACTAAAATACTAGCGTGGCCCCTGCGCAAGAAAGATACACAAAAATTTTACAATTTTATTTTAATTGCAATCGCAATTGAAAAAATATATAAATTCTGCTCAAAATAAGTAAATGAAAAACATATTGCTTGATAAGAATTGAAACTAAATGAAATAAACTTCCTTTACTGAGGTGATCCGAACCAACCTGAACTAACTTGAACTAAATGAAATAAATTTCCTTACTGAGGTGGATGTAACTTTGCAATTTCAATGGAGAAATAATGAATGTCGCTTAATAAAGGAAATGACCGTTTAAATAAAAATTCTGCTAGATATCCACCAAAATGGGGCTCTTTTCTTCCATATCTGGGAATTCCACCACGGATATCTCTCCATATACGCTCTACATTCTGAGTGTGAATTTGCGGATCAAACAAATATCGAAACAAAACGTTTTTATGCGAGACGTGAATGCTGGGAGAACCAAGCAATGTTGTCGAATAGATAAATTCAAAAATGATTATTTGGATGAAAAATGGAAATGTGTTACCTTACCTTACCTCACCTTACCTTATCTTACCTTACCTCACCCCACCCAGCACCCCTATTCGCTCCACGATCCCGTAAGGCAGTTGGATTTGGAAAAATGTTCAACCTAAAAAAAAAGTGTGAAAGAGGCATTTGCGCGCCCTTGTCCCTTCAGAAAAGTTGTTCAAAATGACCTTTAGAATAACATATTAAAAAATCAGAAGTATCGGAGCAAAAACCGTTTACGGGATAATTACCAAATTTTACACCGGGCAGTAAAAGAGTATTGCCCCTGTAAAGAGACTTCACCTAGCGTTGCCATTACCCTCTACAATGTGCATCGGGGATATAAACAAATTTGGATTTTTCGCCCCTAGACACCCCCTAGACACGTTTTGTTCAAATAGAAGCATTTCAAACCCAGCGATTAACTTTCCCTTTTTTTAATCTCAACTTCGACGTCTCGTATTTCGTGAATCGTTCACTTTTGGACTGAAGTGAATTAGTTGAACCGTCACGTATTTGCTCTCAAAAATCTGTGTTAGAATTTTGTTCGGATCTTTCACCGGCCCCCTGTAGAACCTGGACCGGGCGACGATTACCACAGCAGAAGACGCACCCTCGTTCTGTTCAAGAAAACGCAATGTCTTCGTAAAGATCAAAATATTGACCCCAGTACGTTCCATATCGCCCCAAGTGGGCTCTTTAAATTAGCAATAATTTCGCTCACAATGGGTCCGTGAGAATTATAAGTCCTTGCCAATATAGAAATTTAATAGAATAGTGCCGAAACCTCATTCCATTCAAAGGTAACGATTATAAACGACAATGTTTCAATTATAAAGTTGCTTCAACTTTAATGTCGTTAATTCTAGGACAAAGAAACGAATGGACATAATGATAGCTTTTAATATCAAAATGGCAATCGACAATAAATAAAATTTTACTATCGCATCCGTGACTATGCTAATGACCACAACAAACATTTCACTGTCAGGGTTCTTTAACACCGCTTATATTTTCACCTAGTGCACTAGATTCGACCCAGAAATATGGGACGGCCATTGGTTTGCCTCCCACACTGTAGAAACGGTCGACAACCTCTCTTTCTTACTTTTACTCGATGGCAATTCTATCATTAAAAGTAGACGATACTAATCGATTTGATTCAAGGAGAATATCTCCTCTCGTGGTCGCTGTTGGGGCTTTATTGACCAGAAATCAATCGAGTCCATGGGAATGGTTGTGTCCATGTAACTGCTAATCCTTCGTCGAAATTGGATTTTACGAAATTAATTTTGCTCTCCGAAAACGTACCAACTTACCTCCTCGAGACACGATCAAAAAATCAAAGTTGTTCATATTGAATTTCCGTTTACGGACCTTATTCCATATTCAGATGCCGTTTCTCATTTTAAGCATGAAATTTTGATAAAATGAAAGTTTTAAGCAAAGAACTCAAATTCCAAATGTCGAAAAGAGATTGTGTAATGCTCTATAGAGAATCTGTTTCTTCTTAACGACTTCTCGGAGAGCTGTTAGGTCCAAGGGGAATTCATTTACTTTTGGGAGAATGCTCAGTTCAAATATGAAAAATTACCTCGAGCCAACAAAGACGAGGAGTTCTCGAAGAAGAAAGAAATCTGTGAATTATGTTTGCAACTATTATTTTCTTTCAAACATTTTCGTGGAAACATCGTGTCCGCCTCTTAAATAAAGAGAATTTTCGACCTGCAACATAACCTTTAGACAATAGAAACGAGTAGTTTTCGAAGACGAAAGTGGACCCCCCCAGCGTTTTCTGTAACGAGTATTTCATGAAATCTTCTAGCGGATATCCCCTCTTTAAGGACCAAACAACTCAGAGTCGCCTGCAGAGTGCCCATTTAACAGCCCCTCGGGCTCCTAAGAGTTTATTCGTGATTTCATAAAAGAATCAATTATAGAAATGTACATGAAGGTGCTGAAGGTAACTTAAAAGTAGCGACAACGCTACAGGGCGTCATAAAGTGTCATTTTTTAAACGGGTTCACCTGCATTTTCTTCACGTGATAACATATTCTCCTGACCCTATGCTAGTTCCTAGATTTCTTTTACCCTGTGACTCGAGGCTGTGATATTTTAAAAGAGATTTTAGACATCAAGGAACCAAGAGAGGATGGCGGAACCAAGAGAGGTGAAAAAAATGCAGGTGGTCCCATTTTGGAAAACGACACTTTATGTCGCCCCATTTTTTTTAATATCCTGTAGGGTTGTCGCAAATTTGAAAATTGACCTTCAGTAGCCTCAAATGCACCCATGTAATTGATTTTTTACGAAATCACGAATAAACTCATAGATGTCCGAGGGGTTGTCGAATGGATATTCTGCAAATGTAGAAGACGTTGAAGAACTTAGAACACTATGAGGGAGATATTTCTTTTTTTCTTTAATTCTGTTGTTAATGCCTCACGCACGCAGATAGGGGTTGTTAGGGGTGGAGGATTACACATTATTCTCAGGTAAACCTAACTGAGAATAATATTTATCTTTCACTAAGGGCTCGGTCAAAAACCCTAGTGAAGCTTTCGATGACAAATTTGTCACCATCTTTAGAATCTAGCATAAACTAGAAATAAAGTTAAGCGAAATGTGTATATCCAAAGATTATATACATGTTTGAATAAAGATAAAAAGTAGAAAATATTGTCCACTTGTGAGATAAAGTCGTGTTTCAACATGAAGGATAATCTTTAGGCAACAAAGGCGGGGAATCTTTGAAGACAAAAGTGACCCATGCAGTTCTTTCTATAACGATTCTCGACAAATTATTACAGAAATTTCACTGTTAATGATATTACGAATAATTCTCATACCTCTGGAGAAAAACTTTTCTCTTTCCAAAATAAGGCCGGATTTCAGCACGAAAAACAACTGTCAGACAACAGAAACGCGGAGTTATCAGGGAAGAAAGTGGTTTATGAAGTGTATGTATGAAAGTGATGTATAAGAATCTGTTTATAAGAACAAGTACTATTAAAAAACCTTTTTTACTTTCGAAATGACATAAGGTAGAGTTTATACATGAAGGAAAACCTGTTAATAACAAAAATAAGAAGTATTCGAGGAAAAAAAATGATGTATGAATGTGTTTTTTATAATGTTTATTTCCTATTAATTATTATAAAGGAGGAGTTTTCGAAGTCCAAACTGGTGTATACTAAAATGTTTTTACAACGAATACTCCTTTAAATATTTTTCCAAAAATCTCTTCTTTGTAGAGAGAGTGGTATTTATACATAGAGGACTAAAAATCCCGTATGAATTTGTTAAAAATTGCAGGCAATATTTTTCATGAAAATACCAGAACACAGTAAATATTCTTTTTAATTTGCATTTTTGACTTAACATACATGTATATTGGAGAACCCATGTAGTAGATAAACATACTTTTCAATTTTTTTTTTGGAGCTCCATGTATATAATGACGTTTATCGGTCTTTGAGAAATTATGAAAATATTTCATGTAACATAAATATGTATAACTTCAACCGGTTTTGAAAAAAATATGTAAAAAATAAGAATAATGATGGAATGATTAATATTTAAAAAATAACAATATAAACTACTATAATATAATATATTGAATGTTCGAACTGCGCCGCGTTAACTTACCGACAATGGACTAGCCGCAATTCAAATTCCTCAAGAACTTTTTTTTTTTTTGAGGAAGTATTTGTTGAACTTTTTAAGTAATTTTATTTTTTAACTCTTCTAGATTGGTGGGCTTATTTAAATACACCCTATGTTTCAGATAGCCCAAAAAAAGTCTATAGGAATGAGGTCAGGCGATTTTGCAGGCCACTCTAATTGGCATATTGCGCAAATATTTCAGGAACTGCTGAATTTAGAGAGGTGTGTTACATAAAATGTGTTCAGAATTTCTCAAATAATAAAAACGTTATAATATGCATGAGATTCCGTAAGAGAAAAAAATACATTGATCTATTACATACATGGGTAACCCTGTATAAATGTCAGTTACGTCAAAACATGTACAACTTAAAACTATATTTGACGTATTCCAGCATTTTAATGAAAAATATTTCCTTCAATTTTTAAGGCGTTAATGCGAGACTTTTGGTCCTCCATGTATACAGTGGATCAGAAAAATATTCGGACACTTATAAGCGTAGTGTATACATGTCTATACTGTGTTAAGAGACAATAGATAATGAATTTTTATAGTAGTCTTTGTAATTAAATATTATTAACAATAACGTAAAAATATTAACAAATTTTTCCAACAGTTCAAAATATTTTACAAGAATACAACAAACTACATATTTTTGGGATTACAAAAATATTCTGACATTCAATATTTTAAAGCTATTTATCACATCAAAACTAACCGGAACTAATACTTAGTATGACATTCTTTCTGATCTATCATACACTGCAAAGGGCTACAAATGGATGATATGAGTTTTTTTATAAAATTTATATCCATTTTTTCTACTCTTCAAGTAAAGTTCGCTTTAATTCATTTTTGCTTAAAATGTCATATTGTCTTACTTTTGTATCTAAATAATGCCACACGTTTTCAATGAGATTGAGATCTGGGGATTGGGCAGCAGTTTTAATGACTTTTGGACAACTGTACAGCATCCATTCTTGAACAATTTTAGCAGTGTGTTTTGGGTCATTGTCCTGATAAAACTTAAAAGTCCTCCTTACGCCTATGTCACTTGCACTTTTTAACAAGTTAGTTTTTAAAATCTTCAAGTACATTTTTTTTACCTATGATATCTTCAATGAAACTCAATTCACCAACTCCCTGAGATGAAATATGGCTCCATACCATCACTAACCCGCCGCAGCATTTTACAGTGACGCTTAAGTTTTCTGACTTTAGCTCTTTGTTTGACTTTCGTCACACCATTTATCGTCCATTTGAATCGAAAATGTTGAATTTTGATTCGTCACAAAAAATTACGTCTTTCCAAAAGCAATTTTCCTTTAAAATAAATTTAGAAGCAAACGTGACTCTAAAGTTCTAAATTTTGTTGTTAAGCCAGAGCTTTTTTTTAGTTACCCTCCCATTTTACCCTTTTCTACGTATGCAGCATCGAATAGTTTTCAGCATTTACTCTTTTAACCGTTTGTTGTTCTAGGTTTACTTACAGTTTAGGAACGCTAATTTTGGGATTTTTCTTCACTTGGTTGATAATAAATCTTTCTTCTCGTTCGTTTACGGCACGTGGATGTTCGGTTTGTTTTAGGGAAAAAATGCGATCTTCGCTTTTATAATGTCGGATAATGTCACTAACTGTATTGTTCGCTAAATTTAGTTTTTCTACAATAGGAAAGCTTCTTTTCATAGTTGAACATCACTAATATTGCTTTTATTTTTAATTCGACCCATTTTCTTCGGCACTGACTTTAAGTTCACGGATAACACTGATCTCAAATTGTTAAATTGAGTTATTTGTTGCAATAAACATTAGAATATTGAATAATCAACGTGTGGCCGAATAATTTTTTGATACGTAAAATCGATACGAGATTAAAGTTTTATCCATTTTTTTGGATCGAGAAGGAAATTTTTACATATTTTTGTATTTTTGTTGGTAATAAACGACTACAAGGATCATATTAAAAAGAAAAATTGACACTCTTTAAGTTTTCGTTAGTAATAAACAAATATTGCTCAAACGCATAGGTGTCCGAATATTGTTTTGATCCTCTGTACGTAGTCGTAGCTGAACTTGTCCCCTTCTAAGATAAAGTTGAATGTTAACCAGAAATGTAACCCTTAGACAACAAAAACGAGAAGTTTTCGAAGAATAAAGTGGTTTGTGAAGGATTGTTTTCAACGACAATTTATGGAAACACTCATTTAAATCTGTTTCTCAGGACGAGACAAGCTAACAGACATAGAGATGTCAAAAAGCTCGTCTGACTTCAAATAAGGTCGGATTTCAACTTGAAAAATAACCTTTAGACAACAAAAACAAGGACTTTTCGCACGAAAAAGTGTTTTTATAACGATCATTTGTTGAAACATTCTTTGGGAAATATCACCCTTAAAGACACAGCGATGCTCATATAGATGTAGGACAATTGAGCTCGTTTAATAAGCATTATTGCATTGTCAACATTGCTTTACTCCACGATTCTTTTTATTATCATCATGTAACATCTTTTTATGATTAGGGCAGATCCTTAGAATTAGGATTAATCCTTTCATCAGCCTCCCACAACGGAATATTATTCGAAATAATGCCGGTCATGCATCGTTTTGATGAACGCTTTGGCATTCACATTCCACATCCAAGAATTAATAATTTAGTGATATGTCGGGATGGATGACCTAAGGCCAATGATTCCATGCTTTTTTCGATATTTTTTGTACTCGGTGCAAACAAATACATTAATGTGTTTTTCTAAGACTGGCACCTTCAGATTGCGGGGTAAATAACTCGTTATCACCAAGGCAAATCCCAATTAGTGAGTAATCATCTCTTGTATATCTGTTGGACAGTCCGTAGTCCATGACGATGTTGGGCACAAACATATTACTCTGTAACGATCTAACGATCTAACGATTTGATTATCGTCCGGATTTCATATTTAAGAAAAATGGCGATGGAAATATACTGGAATAATTCCGAAGCCACTGACATGGGGGTGCATTGATCTCGCTCAAGAAAGAGACAGCTTACCTGCCTGATTACAGGTAGTACTGCTTTGCAGGTCGTCTGCACTGCCGTCGTCCAGTGATTATATGTCAGGACTATTTTCATGATGAAAGTCAAAAAGAATTGCGATGTTGTATTTGTGAACTCTTAATCGAAATTAGCCCATTAAATGGTAAGTATATGATACTGCTTAATTCAATTTTGGCCAACGAGTGGGAAAACTCGCAGGAAAAATGTTTCTTGTGAGTACTTTCGATTAAGGGCCAAATTATCGACGTTCTGATAATGGATCTGAAACGGAGGTTCCATCTCAATAATTTGGTCATAAAGTTATATCAAGATTTGGCAACTCTGCAGATGGGTTTATATAGGATATATATTGCACCCAACGATCTAAAAATAGAGAACGTACAAAAGGGTCTTGAACTTTTTACGCCATCTCCCAGTATGGGACATATCATTGAATCTCTAACGGTCGAAGAACCTTGCGAGGGTTCAATACCATAGGAATGCCCGGTGTCGTTGTTCTTCAGACAAAGTACCCTTCATTCTTTCGCTTATAGGAAGGAAGTTAATATATGAATTACTTTTATGCGTTGTGCTATCGCCAACATGAGGAACATTCCTAGATTGTGATTTATCATTGATGAATCGAAAGTGAACTCTTACAAAATGCTTTAGTAGCAAATCTATAAAGTGAAACTGAGGACATTTTATGGGTACCTACATAAATAAAAGGACAGACGGGATTTATTTAATTAAGGTGAAACACTACTGGTGAATAATTAAAAAGAATATGGCATTGATGTTGAGGAACAACCAATTCAAGTTGAAAATGGCATCGTAGATACTTCTTATCAAAATATCCAATTTAAGATTAACTTCCCTACAAAAGCATTAATGGAGCTTTTGAGGAAGTGTTGAGAAGAATATGTGTCATTATTAGGGATATCGGATACATCACAAAGAATTATTAATCTTAAAGTGAGGTGGATCTAATTATGTTTGCTGCTCTGTTCATTAATTACTTTCTCACAATTCACGTATTAGTCATTAATTAATTTCCTGATGTTTATAGTATACGATGAGTTTAAACTGGGTTACGTCACACCTTGAAGATAGATTAATAGCTTAATAGAGGTTATAGAATTAAAAAAATTTTAAGTCTTTGGGAGGACTTGCAAAAGTAAACCAGAAATGATTTGAATTTGTGGCATTTGGGAAGAAAGTTGAAGAATTTATTATGATCAGTCCTAATTCCCATACGTATTATAAAGGTTATCGGATTTTTTAAAAAAGATACTGGTTTAAATGAAGAGCATCTGAAAAAGCATTAAATGTTAGGAATTTCGGAATTCATTTGATTGTTCCTTTATTAAATCGAATATCAAAATTTTTCAAAGATTTTAGCTCCTTAAAAACCTCGTTTCTGCTTAAACAGGATTTTCATTAGTGGAATGTTTAAAAAAAGATTCTCGAAATTGATGAGAACTTTCAACTTTTAAATAATTTGCCTTTAGAATATTTATGGTGAATTTTTACAGAATTTTGGTGATTTCACAGTTGAAATAGCCTAAGGTAGGCTAGAAAACCGCTAACAAAAAAAAATTAAGAGTAAACCTTATTGACGACAGCAATTTGTGCAACTTAATTTTCTGTATTCAATTTAAGGATTATCTAAATTTTCGAAAAACTTTGAAACAGTCAATTTTTATGAAAATGTGTGAACAATTATGTTGCAAAAATGCTTTAAATATAAATTTTTCAATATTTCCGGATCTTCTAACCTCGAATAAAACTTTCTAAAAGAACAATTAAAAATTTTCTATCATCTACTTTGAGATTTTTGCAAAGTCGTACGCGCTTTCTCGGAATTTTCCATTACACTATCTGAGGATCTAATAAGACATATAATTTTCAATCTTAAACCGAATTATTGAACCATGGCTTAAAGTCAGTTTTGCTGAACCGAATCTTCCTGTATTACGAAAATATATAAGGAATTTGTTTATGTTAATGCATGTAGAACATACAAGAGTTTACGTGAATCAGACTTAAGCTATGCGTTCGCAGCTCTTGTAACTAATCCGAGGGATATTATAATAAAATTTTCTATGAAAAGTTATTTAAAAAATTATTGCATCTAAATAATAAAAAATAAACAAATAAATTATTTGAAAAAACAATAAAAAAACTTCTCATGTTTCCGCCCGGGATCGAACCGGGGACCTTGTGCGTGTGAAGCACACGTGATAACCACTACACTACGGAAACTCTTTTTGTAGAAATTGTTTGGCCTATCACTACAAATGAAAAAAATTCTACTCCTTTTTTTGATTTTTTATTAAATTAAAACAGCTTAATAACCGTTAAACATCAATTATAGGTTTTCAACTATTGTAATAAGTTGGTAAGTGTCCAGTAATAACTCGCTTTTTATCGTAGCAACTCAGATATCATACATTAAGTGAGTGATATTGAACCAACAATAATAAACATCTTTATGGTATAAATAATCTTTTGTTCAGTTTTGTTGTGACTAAAATTGAGGTGAGTTCGGAAAAGGTTTTTATTTTGTTTTAAAAGAGTCCAAGATGCAGAAAATGCTTCATATACCGGGTGATTCTAGATAAATCCGACAAGCAAAAATCTTTAAAGGTCTACAAAAAATACTTTCAAATAAAGTCTATTTTATTTTCGTGGACTCAATGTTTTATGTTCTTAATTTTTTTTGAAGATCACTTTCGCTTGTCATTTGGGGTCAACTTCAGTTTTTCAAATGGAATACTCAATTTTTTTTTAAAGATACGAATTTTTTGTTGTCAGTAAGAATGTTTTTGCTTTGAAAATTTTTTTACCGAAAGTAATAAAATTCATAATAATACTAGATACGAAATGAACTCTTGCCTTCAATTTCACAAATTTTTTGATAAAACTGGCAAATCCAAATTTTAGAATCAAAGACATGCATTTAGTTTCCTCAAATTTCTTGTAATTGTTGCGTCAAAAAGTTCACATTATTAATAAATTGTGATGTGCCCTTCCGCTACGTCTGTGCTACACCTACGCTATGCGCGCTGGTCGAAATATCACACTTGAAATGATAGTAAATGCTACACAATCTTTTCGAAATAGAATTAACAAACGCCTTGAACAGCAGAGGCACTATTTCGACACTTTGTCAGACTAATTTTTTTAAATAATAAAGCAAAATTTACTACATAACAAAAAAAAATTGCTCAAATACTTTAATAAAGTTTAATGAAGCTCTATGTTGTTTTAATATTGTGATAAATTTTATGGCTTTCAACAAAAAATGTTTCAAATTAACATATTTTACTGTCAACAAATAATTCGCATCTTAAAAAAAAATCGAGTGTTTTATTTGAAATCACGAATTAGGTCCAAAAGACAGGTGAGAGTGACCTCAAAAAAAATTGACAGCATAAAACGTTGAGCCTCTGAAAATAAAAAATACTTTAATCAAACATTTTTTTTAGATCTTCTCGATTTCAAGATATTTGCTTGTTCCAGTTATCTAGAACCAGCGGGTATAATATACATATGTAGAAATCCCCTATTTGGGACGCGTGCGCACGTGCCAAGTAATGAATTCATAGAGGTTGCAATGGAGTTTTGTAATTTTATTATTTGTTTTATATTCATTGTTCTGACCTATGTGTAAATGCTAAAAATTCCAAACTTAAAACTATTTCTCGCAAAAAATGAATATCTTATTTAATTGAATATGATCATGTTACAGACTTTGAGAGACGGCTTCGATCAACGTGCGACAGAAAATGGGTAAAAAGCAAAGGGTTCGCAAACATCCTATTTTTATGACGCAGGGGCCAAAGTTTAAAATTGATTTTAATATACTTATTAATTTACTACATTCAAAACCAAATTTCGGTATTCGATAGAGTATTTATCTAATAATTGCTAAAACTGTCCACTACCACCACATTTACTGAGTTACTTTTAACGGTGTAATCGATGGTAAGATGTTAAAAACAGTTGCCAAAAATTGCTTTTAGAAAAGACATTTTTTTATACGCAAATATCTTTAAAAATCATTTTTTCCACGTAAATCGCAAGTCAGAGAAACGTTGTATGGAAAGTTCTAAGAAATGAATATCTCGACCTGAAAAGCCACCAAACACCAAACTTTGGTTGAGAACGTTTGCTTTTAGCAAATTCATGTTAAAAAATAATGGAAATAGATTTTAAACATTGACACCGTGTGTTATGGTAGACCTTTGCAAATGTCTCGTTATTCGAATTTTATCCATCATTTATCGATGGAAGTTCACCCTCAAAGTTCATAACATGGCCATATTAACACCTTGTACATTACGCAAACTTTTATTTTTATTAGCAGTTGCCGCGAGATAAGCCTCAAACCGCCATGTACATAAAACGAATATAATGATTAATCGTTTACATCAAAATATCTGAATGCGACAAAACAAATTAGTTGTTATGTATACCCACATGGGTACTATCCGATATCGTTTATCAACACATTTGTAGAATAGTACTAATTTATATTTTTAAAATCCGCCATTGACGACCGAAACGTAAACGACACAAAGTACGTATTCTTTATAAGATTGATTCGAAAATAATTTCTACCAGATAATGGGTTTTTAATTATTGAGATTAACCTACTTTTTAATCGAAATAACTTGCGTGTTTATATTTCTGACCTACATATACAGAGGTTTATCATAGTAACCCTGACAGAGATTGTTTATTTGTGCGAATTTTTCACCCTTGACTCGTTTGATGAATCAAGTTCTTAATGGGGGAACAGAATTTACTTATAAGCAAAACAGATGATGTTTGAAAGAAACATTGAAAGCTTTTAGTTAAACAAGAGCTATAAGAACAAGTACAGGTGAATCTCTAGAATTGGAAGCAACATTTTTTCCGATATTTTAACCACATGTAGGTCTTCTAGAGGGTTACTGTTCCGATGCACGGGAAAATGGAACAGTAACAACATTAATTGTACGTATTCAAAGTGTATTTGGAAACGACGTGTCAGCACTTACTTCATGTACCGCTTCTTACTTCCTCGTCGATTCTTTTTTAGATCACTGTCACTAGCAGATTCCTCAAATTCTAGAGCGTTACTTTCATCTTCCGCACAAATTTCTTCGTCTGGATTCTGTCCAAATTCATCATTTCACATCCGAAATTCGAATTAATCTCCTAACAGACTTGCCATTAATAAGCAGTGATCAGGTGCTCCTGGAGACTTGCTGGCAGCAAATCAATTTAATTCAATTAAAGACAAATTGAGCTTCGCGAACATACATAATTTACATTTTCCATTTCATTCCAAGTATGCTGTCGGTCTCTAATTATAGTAGTGAAGATCTTCGAAAGTGAAAAAGAATTGTCGTTTTTCAATTGGAGAAGAAAACACTTAATGTGGAGCACTTTTCCGCAATCGATTTTTAATAGACGAGTCGCTGGCTATAATCAGGTGAAATCCGAGATTGTTAGACATTGCCATTTAGCTACATGATGGCGAATGTGTGTTGCGACCCATTTTCCCATGAAGAGTTATCTTTATGGTTCCGGTGGCATTGTACCATTGCACTTTCGTGGGTCAGTCATTTCGCTTCTCTTTGTTGGTTCGCCAAACCGACCAAATCACCATTTGCCGAAAGAGACCATACATTTACTTCGCAGTAAAAACAATACCGGAGGATTAATGGGGTTGTTTGTAACCAGATATGCCTAATCATTTGGCTACATCAACCCATCACCGCTAATCATTTACAACCAAATCAGTTATATGAGCAAATTTCCAGAAGAAGTTGAAGAGTTGCTAATCTCATTCACTCCTCTCTCATCGATGCTTCAGAGTATCTAGGTTTAAGTTATTAATGGAATTGTTCATAGATACGTTTGTAATCCTTCTGAACTGTATCTCTGAGGAATGATGTTTTTTTATCTCAATGGGGATCATCGGCCCTCTCGGAGAAAGGTCGCCATATAGTTGGATGACACGATGGCAGTGAAATCAAGGGGTCAGTGCACCGAGTCGCGCTACGGCCACAAGAAAGTGCTTTTCTGAGCGCGGAATCTAGGGCGCTGACCCACATGGACATCACGAATTGGGTCACCAGCCATGGGCAAAGACGCGTCGTAGTTCAAGGTGCGTCACAGTCAAGGGCGTCTCGGGATACGAGATTATTTTGAAATTCCGTCCAAAAATTTTAATTAAATAAAGAATTTCGTTCTTCCAGAGGTTGGAAAATAAAGGGCAAATTTGATGTATTTTTTCAAAAGTTGCTTCTCTGTTTGTCAACCCTGTCTTTTATAGAGCGCTTTGAGAAAGTTTTGCAATAAGACTTATAAATTTTATAAACCCAAAATTAAAAAAAAATGCTTAAATATGTACGATTTTATTTTTAAAAAAGCATTAAATGCGTTGTTTTCGACGTTCAAAGTTTTTATACGTATCCAGTTACCCCTATAAACTCTTTATTTTCAACCGGAAAGATAACCATTGTATTATATTAAATGGAAGGCAACTCAATAAGGGATACAATGGTATTCTCAGAACTAAAATTGGTTTCAAAGCTTCCTTAAAGAAAAGAACAAAGTCAATTTTCTATAAAAGTTAAAAGTTTTTAATCTTTGATTCCTAGATAGACAATCAACTCTTATTTTAATTTAAAAAAAAATAGAAAAATTACAAAAAGATGTACAAATTCAAAATTATCTTCAATGTAAACAATTTTTTAGATACAAAATATTTTGGTTTTCATAGAATTCATTAGAAGCTGAATTCAGTTGTTACGTATCGACCACAGATAGAAAACCATTTTAAAAAATGTTTGATTTATCTAAGAAGCAAAAAATTGAAATTTTAAGCTTTTTGGGGTATGGAGATCACAAAAGAACATATGAAGAGATATGTTTTATATTTAATAAGAAATATCTAGACGAGCTTATTGATAGAACTATGGTTTCTGAGCTTAATAGAAAATTTCAATGAACTGGAGGTGTGAGCTGCTTCAAAATGTGGAAGACCTCGAAGAGCGACTGGTGGCGATGAAGCACTAGACATTTTTTTATCTATCGATAAAAACCCCATACAATTTACTAATACATTTGCCGATGAAGTTGATATATATGCAAAATTAGTAGTAAGCAATCTTTGAGAACGAGAAAAATTTCATCCATACAAAATTTCCCTTACCCAAGAGTTCACGTCTGAAGATTTTGATCGGAGGATGGAACTTTGTGAATTGATACAAGAAACGGTCCCTCAGGATGATAGATTCTTATCTAGAATTTTAGTTTCGGATGAAGAAAAGTTCTGGTTAAATGGATCTATTCATCGACGTAATTATCGATATTTATTTACAAACGATCTCCATTGGATGCAGATTCTGCATATAGAACATCCACAAAAACTCAACATATGAATGGGCACAATTAACGATCAGTTGATCGGTTCATTTTTTATAGAGGGGAACCTAAATAACGCATGGTACTTGCACTTATTGCAAAACGAAATAATCCTATCAAACGCCACAATTTTTCCTGAAGAAAATGGAAAACAAGTAACCGATAATGTTTGGTTCGAACAAGATGGTGCACCACCATATTATCTTATGGCTGTGAGAGAGTACCTTATTGAGAATTTCTCTAGAAGATGAATCGGAAGAAGAGGCTCAGTAGAATGGCCGCCGCGATCTTCAGATATTATGCCCCTCGGTTCTTTTTGTGGATTCACTTAAAAAAATCCGTTTATGATGATAGAACACAAAGTTTAGATTACTTACGTCTTAGAATTCAAACAGAATTAGAATTAGTAAGAGAAACAATACTGGATTGAGTTGCATAAAAGCGTTTGAGGAACGACTGAGTCATTGTCAAATAGTTACTGGAGTCTAATTTGAGCATTTATTATAGATATTTTAATATTTTTTTATGTAACTGTGGGTAATTTTATTTTACATCTAATAATTTGATTTGTTAAGGATCTAGCTTTAGTTCTGAGTATACCGTTGTATGCCTTACTAAATTACCTTCCATTAGATATACTACTATGTGTATTTTTCCATTTGCGAACAAAAAGTTAGTAATGGTAGCTGGATAGGGATGAAAATTTCGAATATCGAAAACAATGAATTCAATATCTTTATAAAAAATAAAATCACACGTGTTTAAGCATTTTTGAAAAATATCAGATTTATGAAAATTAAAATCGAGTTGCAATACTTTTTACAAATGCTGTGTATTTTTATTGCGAAGCTCTGGTTTTAGCTGTTACAAATTTTCGTTTCTCATCTTCCATGTCTTCCAAATCATTCTATGTCAAATATAAGGAACATAGCTTAACCAATATGAGTGGCAATATCATATCTCATCTATTTTTGAAATTTTCAGGATTTTCTTGGATGAGTTTTTTCACAAGGAGATTATTAGTCATTCTGTTGTAAATCTGGTCCCTTTCTCATAGTCTATCACGAAACCTTTTTCAACATAACACAATAAGAATTCCTGATTTTGCAGCAATCATCCTACATACATGGTATTTAAAATCCTAAAAGAGGCTTTGTTGAATGGAATTTCTTTCCTTAATTTTACAAGTTGTAAAAGTTAAATACAAATTTGTTACTCTAATGGGCTCGAAATTAATCCATAATTGAATATACCAGGCGCGCGTGAGAGGTTCACCATTATTAACCGTCTTTTCACCGTTTTAAGAAATTTGTTGAGTATATATTTACAAAATTACTGGATCGTCTTTTAGTCGTTTTGGTTTAAGGAGAAATGACACGCTGTATGTTGAAAACGAAGCATCTATGTTGATATAAATTTTTCTTCTTAAAATCACCTCTTGAAGTTTGACCATGTACTGAAATAACACCTAGTATATTGTGGTTTTGAGCATTATATTTGTACAACATTTTATGAAGCACAGGTAAACGTAATATGTATGAGGCATTTCAAGTTCAATCCTCACCATTGGAATTTCGGAAATTAGAGAAGATACGAACAATCTTAAGTGAGGACAAAATTGCGTGATTTAACATTTGACCAAATGCTGTTTTCGAAATTTAAATTTTCCGAATATTTCGGAAGAGAGTCGAAAAAAAACAAAAATTTGAGATTTGATTTTGATTGATTTTTATCGTTATTTGACAAGAAAGCCTAAAATCAAAAGCTATCTTCACTGCCACTTCTTTTCAGCTGCACGATGACGTTTTCAAATTTGCCAACCGACTACTTTTCTGGGGAAAAATCCAATGTGGCGCCCATAGGAAAAAAATAAAGTTGATGATGGTAGCCGAAAGTCGAAACGTCGGATGGTAAATCCGACAACGTCATGATATAACCGGGAAAAAGTGGCAATGGAAATGCACTTATGGTTCTGGGCTTCCTTGGCAAATAACGCTAAAAGATAATAACGAAATCTCTAATTCTTCATTTTTCCAGCTACCTTCGGAAGTATTCGGAAACTTGAAATTTTGAAAACGGCATTTCGTCACGCACTAAATTATGCAACTTTGTTCCCATTTAAACTTCTTCTTCGTACCTCTTGTATCTTCCGAGAACCTAATCATGAGGATCGAATTTGAAATGCCCTGCATAGTTCCAGATGATCAACAATCAATTAGGATTCCTACTCTCTGTTTAGTGGTCAAATTACTGAAGTCCTGATAAGCTTGTAGGAAGATGTTTTTGTATGGAAATGAGTTATGATTCAATAACAAGCTTTTGGCTTCGATTTAACTGGACTTTAATGTTCCAAATTCGATTCTGCCAAATTTTAATTCACTCAACACAACGAACACAAAATGAAAGATTACCCGATTCCGTTGCATTTTCGAACGGGAATGGTGCTTAGACGAGAGTAAAAGTATACGCACTTTTAAGACCAACCTAGCCGTTTTTCCTCCAAAGCACCATCTCATCCGACCCAATCCTCTCCAGGTATTCGTCTGGCGAATCCCCATATTTTACCAGCCTCAGTCGAAAATATATGTTAACGAGACACCTTCATAAACTATACAATCAATTATGCTGAAGAATCCTGAATAAAACGTTCTGTTTAAGCATCCTTAAATATTCTGTGTGTTTCTTAGAATCCGCGGTACGATTGAATAAAAGGTCATTGTGATCGTTTAGATTTTTATATTTTAAAGGTTACTTGCCGAGGTAAATGAATTAAAATCGTCTCAGCGGTCAGTACCATCACAAGAGTTCGTTGCCATTTAAATAGCATTGCATGGCTCTACAAGGGAGCATTGGACTGGTCAAGTGCGGCAGACGGATCAACCCTTGTTGACCATTCAGGTCTCGTCGGAATGTTCATAGAAATTATATTTTACTCTCTTTTCAGATGTTGACCGTCACCCTAGTGTCGTTAGCCTTGTTGCTGCTGGTTCACCACTTCTGGAAGAAAAGAAAGTTGCCTCCGGGACCATGGGGTCTGCCCATAATCGGATACCTGCCTTGGATAAATACCCAAGCACCCCACCGTACATTTGCCCAGCTTGCGAAGAAACACGGTCCCATCTACAGTATCTCTCTTGGAAGTGTTCAGGCAATAGTTCTAACCGACACAAAACTGATCAAAACTTTATTGTCCAAAGATGTGACAGCTGGAAGGGCTCCCCTTTATATGACGCACGGTATCATGAATGGGTATGGTAAGTTGTCTTATAAAAGGTTCATTTACCCGAAAATACCTTTGGGCAGATCCTATGATGGCCTAGAACGTTGCCCTTTAGGGTTGATTGAACTTGCTTCTTGAAGACTATTCCAAAAAGGTTATCGACCAGCCTATGATGTATATAAGACGAGACAGGGTCATTGTACAAAATTAGTGTATCGAAAATGTTACCAGGGTGTTCAGTGAAGTGAACACTTCTTCGATTACGTGCTTCTGCATCTGCGATATTATTAATTTCGCCAACTTTCTGCAAGACTCCGGTAACGAGCGTTGTCCCATATTTGGTGATATTTAGTACACCCACGCCATTAAGTTTCTTCTTTTTTTGAGATCTGCATTTACGATCTCCGAAGGAAGATACATTGTAGCCGTTGGGTTCACCTGGTAGGGATATCCTTCGCGATAGGTCCGTCACGATTTGGTTCATTTTCAGGTCATTGTTACGGTTTACATTTTCTTTTTGTGTTATTAATTTCAGTTTGTGTATCAAGGTGAAATCGTTTTTGTCCATCTCTGAAAAATGTTTACCTACTTCGAACGTGAAACGCATTGTTGTAAGACCGAATTGGTGAACAATCGTTCTATTTTGTTAATTGGCGGTTTTAGTGTTTGCTCGTTTTTGTCCGTTTTCGTCTTCTGCATAATTGCGTTAAAAAGAAGAGCTTCAGGTTCTTGGCTCATGCGGAGAAGAACACGGAAATAAACGACCTCCAAAGGGAAAATACAATACAAGACGACAATGGCCTTAGGCCACCCGAAAAATTCCTTTATCTTCTCCAACTAGTCGAGACACGACTTTCTAAATGTTTAAAATGATATATTGCCTCGTTCAGGAAATTGATTAGAAGGGCATTTTAGCAATTTAGGATAATGGTCTAATAATTTTTTTTTGAATGAAGATGAAAACCACTTACACATTCCGATTCCCCGTAAAAGGTTGCAGCTGAAAATTCTCCATCTATGGCCCTTGCATACTCAGCTCTGTTTCGAGTTTGATTCATATTTTGCATTCACTTTTCAATTTTTGTTTCCTCCCGCTTATTCACACAGTTCATTGTTCAAATACGAATGTTGGACATGCAGTGACCGAAAGTATGTGATGTAGACGATCAAATAACTCGCAGAAACAAATTTCAGTCATCGACCATCGTTGCTTCGAAACGAAGAATATCATATCTTCCTTCCAGACACTAATCTCGTCTTTCCTCTCATCGTTTGTGGACCAATATCTGCATAATCTAATTCAACCTATTCCAAATTATCGCAAAAAATGGTATCATTCACAAGGTTTCTAATTCAGCCATTATAACCCTTTTAGCTTTGGATCGATTTAAATCAAACAAATTTCTTAGAAATTACAAATGTCCGCTTGTGTTCAGTATTCTCTAGAAACTTCCGGATTTCTGCGCTTCATTAGGCACCTCCATGAAAACCCTAAAATTCTGATTTTTCAAAGACTCATGTAATACGAGTTATAAGTTGAGAGGAATTTATTGAAATGCGTTGAACTGAAATCTTTTGTAGGGACAAAGTTCTGGATTTATTCGTGGGTTACATGAAAACTGTATCACTGTTAACGTCGGTTTCAAATTTAGAAAAGTTTTCTCAACAACGCTTTTCTTCACCATCAAGTTTCAATTCCCTGCCGTGCAGAAGTGTATTATTTCAAGTCGCAGGTGTGAAACATGGCGCAGTCGGTAGGATATCAACTGCAGCACATGTAATAGACCCTTCAATATTACATCAAATGATAGATTACTGTAAAAAATATATGAAGAGAGGCAATGTCACTTCAGTTAGTCAGTATTCCGCTGTAAAGGGCCTTCATACTATTCTGCATGTATTTGCTGCATTGCATTTTTCTAAATTTTCTGCGTTTCAGTGTAACTAGAGCAAAGTACGCGTTCTAACGGGTAGAATTCATAGAACGACTTAGTGGAAAATCCTCTAATATTGATTTCTACGCTGACTGTTGATAAGAATCGAATTTAGCAAAATTAATCTGATTCGACTCGAACTCTAACTGTGGATGGAGCCTATGGCTACTAATCTGAACGAACCCAAAGTAATTTAAATTCGAGCCGGGCATATTATGTTTATGTAAAACTGCAAAACAGCTATCTTAGAAAATTTTACATCAGAAACATCAATGAAATTTCAAATTATTTCCTTGTAGAAAGGATAATCTTTGATTACTTCAAAAGAGTATTTCTTGGTAACCTCATTTATTCCGCTTTGTACATATAGAGAATTTTTAATTGAGCGTCCAGTAGAATTGTTTAGAGATCCGTGAAAGCTAGAAAATCACATTTTGGTATGCAGCTTTTTGAGCTAAAAATTTACCGATTAAAAAAATTTTTTTTTTAGATAACGGCACTTCCAGAAGTATTGGAAATTGATAATAAGAATTTTGTCATTTTAAATAAAACTACTGTGTTTTTTCACTGTTTTTATAATTTCTTGTTGAATTTCTCGTCAACTTTATGTAACATAATCTTAAACTAAAATGTCAACTTTCGAAAATAAAAAAAATTTCAAGTTAACATTGGCAAAAAAATCTGTTATAGTGGACCTAGCAACGGAAAAACAACAAAATGTTGCCATAAAAAGCCCAAAACACTGTATTTCGTTCTTCTCAATTTCAATTTTGATAATCATCTACAGGGTTGGTTGCAAAATTAATTGAACTAGGTCAATACAAAAATGTGGAAAAAGCATTGTCCAAGTGGGACATCCCTTATTTTATTACGTGGTTTAAGAGGCCATTTCATTCTGCATTTTATCTTATGATGTTTTCGTATTTTGATGCAAGAATTTTTTGAGTTATTTGAGTTTTAACCAGTTTTACTTACGGTGAGAAAAATGTTTACAACCAAATTGCGAGCGTTTTGAATAATTATTAAAAGTATTTGTTGGCGAGCAGTTAAAGATATTACACCAAGCAACTATGTCGTGAATGTATATTTTTAAATTTTTTGAAATTTTAAACTCAAGTAGCTTTAAAAAAAAATTATGTAAGAATACGAAAATATTACGTGACTTAATGCAGATTGAAATGATTTCTTTAACCAATGTAATGAAATATGGGGTGTCCCATTTAAAGAAAATTAATTTTCGGCATTTTTGCATTGGCATAGTTCAATTTATTTTGCAGAACGCTCAGTAGATGATGATCAAAATTGAAATGCAGAAGAATGAAGTGTAGTGTTTCGTCACCTTACTCGCAACATTTTTTTTTCTTCATTTATTAGTTCCACTATAATTATTTTTTTAATAGAAGATTTTTGTCAATTTATGTTACATAAAGTTGACTCGAAATTTAACATGGAATAATAAAAAAAATAAAAGCTTAGTCATTCCATTTAAAATAACAAAGTGGTTATCAATTTTCGATATTGCCGGAAGTGCTGCGGAAAATATCTTCAATCAATGAACCTTGGGCTCGAATGGCCACATACCAAATTGTGATTTCAGAGCTTTTGTGATCAAACACTTCTATTAAGCCCTCGGCCAGACACCCTGTATGTATGTTGTAAATCTGAAGTAAACGAATAACCCAGAATTTTCTTGCTACAGTGCTACAGTAACTTTTCGAAAAAACCGCAAGATCGCGAAAAGTTCGAATTCTTCTCACTTCGACGCAGTTTGTTTACTCAGCATCGGAATCACGTCATCGAGAAGAAATGCCTGCTGGGGCCGCATCCAGAACGTTCGCGAGTTATGATAGAGCAAGGAACTTTCGGAGGCCATCTAGGAATGACGTAACTTTTCTCGAAAACAACGCAGTAATGGGTGCCTCGGTAGATTCACGTGGTGCTCAGGTGGTGCAAGGTTGGATTCACGCGACAACGGCGTGTGATCAAAGATTTATTCAAACCCAAATTACAAATACATGAAGCTTGGATTTTGTTTCACGAACTGTGTTCATGAAGATTAGATTTTCCAAAAAATGTCGGTTTAATACCAAAAGAGTGCAAACGAACATTTGGTTTTACTTTCATTTTATCGATCTTTATGCTACATTATTTATGGCCATCTGCAGACTATGTGGGTCTACAAATTCTGTGATTTGGTTCCCAAATTTGACGTTAAAATTCGATTTTTTCAATAAAATTCGCTTCGCGACGAAGCATTTCCAATATCAAGGTCGTGCAGATAATCCAAATCATTGACCCCATTACAGAGTCAGCCTTTTAGGTCATAAATTCACTTTCGAAAGACGATCCGATGACGCGAACGCTATCTGTATTCGATCGCGGACGTGTGGTCAGTGGTTCTTAGAAGCGTCCGCCAAAACAACCTAACGCAAAAGACGGAGAATTCCGGGAATGATTAAACTTTTAAGTATTTTTACGGGGTACCACCTAAGACCATAACAGGTAATCTTGGCGGCAGCCCGACCAGACACCACATGGTTCTCGGAAGGTTCTGACACATCCGATACTTATTTGAACAATTTATTCTTCGATGGCGGGAAACCGCTTCGGTCACGCTGCAGGGAGATGATCTGTGAAATGTTAGTCGAGGGTACTGGGTGTGTCAGTTCAATATTTCTCTATAGGGTCTCTAAGGGAAGAATGTATTGCGTGGGTGATATGACGCCAAATAGCATGACAGTGGGAACACGACTTCTCTGTAGCATGGGTACGTGAGCACACAACTTATCACTGGATGGTGTAGCTACATATACCATTAGACAATTATCTTCGAGGTTGTTAAGAAATTCGGAGGTAAACGTTGCTTGGGCTTTTGAGTAGCGTCAGAAGTGTTGGGGAGCAGGACTGATTCACACTAAGACGATCGCAAATTAGACGCACTACGTTTGTCGAACATACTTATTAAAAGATGTGATGAAAATACCAAGGCACCGTCCTAATTTGCACATTTAGGAAAGTCTCCAATTTTCTTCAGATTCAGTTTCCTTCCTTTTAGTTTCGTATGGAACGAAAATGCCCGCGGTTACACCCTGTATATTGCGAACGCCCTTGCGGCCCATTCGCCAAGAAGATTCTGTAAGTGATAAATCTATTATTTCTCAAACGTTCAGAAAAGCCTGTTTAAACAAGTCCGAGAATATAATGGAATTTTTCGGCCCTCCTGAGACCATTGTGGCATTGTATGGTATTTTCGCCTTTTGATCTATTGAGTTTTTAGAAGTTACGGTCATTTCCACTTTGTTGTTAAACCCCTATACATACTGCAAATTTCAAATAATATGCTCCTTTCACCGATGAGGATAAATGCTAAACCTTTACTTAGTTGGATTTTTTCGAATGCCCTAGGAGTACCTGAATAATTTAAAAGTTGGTACTTATTGTGGGAGGGTAAACGTACAAACATCTTCATGCCACAGCTAAGAGATCTTCAATAGAATTGAATAGAGTAGAACTTCAAAAGGATGAATCTGAAAGGCGACAGTAAAAGCGTTATTTATGTAACCAACTAAGAAATGTGTGTAGTTCTATCAAGTTTTATGTAACGAGCGCGTTTTTGTGGGACGAGCGAAATGATGAATAAGTTACACAAAACGGCATTTCCTAATGAGTTTCATGCATAATGATTTTTAAGCTTGCTGTTCGATGGAGAATTCAGGAAAACCGCGTTCCAATTACAAACCATTTTATTACCCATTGCTGTTACCACTTATATGTGTTAGCAAATGATTTGCTTTCATTATTTAACTAGATAAGAAATGAAACTATATACCGCCACTTGCAATTTAATCGAAAACTGTCACTTTAGTGGTCACGACTACAAGAAAATGTTTTTCTAATGTTTGGTCAGTAAGTAGTTATGACGTTATAGCAGATACCTTCATTTCCTACTCTAGTTAACAAGTAGCAGCAGTACCCAGCATGGTTTCTTATACTTCTGCGGATACGGGATACAACCTGAATAAGTTCAAATTTGTGCATTTTTATTTTCGTTCCTTTATCCTACAGCAAAATTAGAAAAGGAAATATGATGAAATGCTATAATGCGTATCTGGCGTCATGTTGTTGAACGAGAAACTTCCACTCGTTAGACAAAATTACGCACTTCCTAAATGATAAACAGCTAGTTCGAGTAGATACAGAGTTTAACATACGTACATACACAATGGCAGCCAAAAGTTGGGAAATTTCAAGCCTATCACAATTTCACGCAAAAATAGTGATTATTAAACAATAAACATCTGATATAAAACCTAAGTATATTTTAAATAATATGAACACACATTGTTGAATTCATTTTTATACATATTAAAAAACGAAAAATAATGAATAAATCTGGACAAAAAAATAGAACGTTTTGAGTATTATACTAAAAACAAATCAAAACATTAAATAAATGAATATTTAGTACCATATCCTTGTGAACGTACCCCAGCCTGTCATCGACGTTGCATCGAATCGACTAAATTCTTACAGATAAAAATGGTAATTTTCAATCATTCTTCGTGCAGAACTTTCCACAATTCATCTTGTTTGGACACATGCATGTCTTTAATTTTCCGTTTTCGGTCTTCCCAGAGATGTTCAACGGAATTTAAATCCGGTGATTCGGACGGCCACTCTAAAACTGTAATTTGATGTTCTTTTAACCAATTTTTAATCAGAAAGGATGAATATTTTGGGTCATTGTTGTGCTAAAAGCGTCGCATTAAAGGCATTTCGTCGTCTGTAAATGGCAACACATGTTACTCGAGAATGTCTGGATATAGAAACCGATCGGTAATCCCGTCAATTTCGACCAATTGTCCAACGCGGGATCGCGAAAAACATCCCCATGTCATTATATCTGAACCACCATGTTTAACTGTTGGTTTTTGATACGTAGGATCAAACCCAGTTCCTACAGGATGTAGAATATAAATTTTCCCATCAGAATAAATAAGCTTAATTCTAGTTTCATCACTTAGAAGAACGGTACCCTACTTTGAAGGATATCGAAACAAATTTTCCTGAGAAAATTTCATTCTTTCCTTCTTTTTATTTGAGAAATGAATGGTTTCTTCACTGCAATTCTCCTTTCCAAGCCCATTTCACACAATAGACGTCTCACAGCTCACCTACAGCAAGGTTGGTATGATTACAAATTTCCCTCTGAATAACTGTAAATGACTTTCGAGGATCTCCAGTTGATAGTTTTATGATCGCATTGATCAGTAGTAGCCCTTCTTCGAGGTTCGGATTAATTTTTTTTTTACATCTCCGAAAATCTTAAATTTCTTAAAGATTTTGGGAACCGCCCCCTGACTAATTTTTAAAGTTTTTGCAACTGTTTTTTTTTTTTTATTTCGCAATGATGGGACATGTCGACTATTGCATTTTGAAAATCTTCAGAAAAGTACTTTTTATTTGCCATGGCACGTATAAAATTGGTCGCACAGTCGCGTTCAATAACTGATAGGGCCCCCATAGATTACAAAACTACATAGTATTCCATACCTTTGTTCAGGAAAACAACTAGTTTCAACTATAACATTGTTGAAAACGACGTTTCTAAAGGAAAAATTGTGTAATAAATTCAACCTCATTTATCTTATTCCTTATTATTATTATTATTATTATTATTATTATTATTATTATTATTATTATTATTATTATTATTATTATTATTATTATTATTATTATTATTATTATTATTATTATTATTAATTATATTATATCATTATTCCTAAATTTTGACGATAAAAACAATTTTTTGCATTTGCAAAATAACGAAAAAGCATTTATCTTAAATACTTAAAATTATTTCATACTTTTGTCCACAACTGCGTGAATAGGAATTTGTACGTTTTCACGAGTATTAAATAGCACCTTCTATTAAGAATTTTTCCTCTAGAGACTCGTTTTTTAGTAAATGAAATATTCGTTTTTTTCTAACAAAAATATTTATTAGAAAAATTCCTACTATCGGACGTTCTGCAATGAAACAGCCTGCACATTCTTAACTATCTCTAATTGTTAGATTATATAACTCGCCATGGCTAAAAACTAATCAATTAACGTTATTGATGGAACTGTTTATGGTAAGAGAAATATGATTTCTTTTGGTGTCGTGAGACCGAATTCTGTGGATCTCCTGAAATCCATATGCCACAAGCACATTACAAAATATTATTACGAAGATTCTTGAGCGCTAAGTGTGTCCGAGTTGGTCGCAACTAATGCAATGTGTTGTATACACGAAAGCACTTTGACTTACTTGAAGTAACAAGGCATATACTTTGAAATAAGAGATGAAATAAAAATGTTTAACACGGTCATTATTCATAGCCTAATTTCCAGTAATAATAATCTACTAACAAACATGAACAGTCCTCTGATGATACACTCAAACAATTTTCTGGATGGTGACGGTTCCAACTGTACTTTATATGACTGTTACGATACGATTTCTAGCTCATTAGACGTCTCGAACTTGTAAAAACATTCAAGGTTTCAAATAGACCATAAAACACGATTGTTACAGTCTTCATAATGGTACGAACGCCCTTGTCACTCATTCCCCAAGAAGATTCTATAGGTGATAAACCTATTATTTGAAATGTTCAGAAAAGCCTGTTTTAACAAGTTTCAAAAGATAATAGGATTTTTCGGTTATCTTCAAACGATGCTATTCTCGTTTCTCTCTCACTCTCCCCCCTCCTCCCCTCCTCTCTCTCCCTCTCCCCATCAACCCCTATCCTCCTCTCTCTTCCCCACCCCCTGCTTCTCTCACTCCCTTCTCTTCGAATTTTATTGTACCTTCGTCTTCTGGCTTGACGTATTGACTTTTTTTTAAGTTGCCGTAACTCCTCCTTGTTAAATCTTTCATAAATTGTAAATTTGAAATGCATTTTTGATTTTCTCACAGACGAAGATAAATGTGTGTAATAAAATTATATTTACATAATTGAATTTTCTTAAATGGTCTTTGATTCCCTGTATAATTTGAAAAAAATTATGAGTTTTATAGAGGGATAAACGTACAGCCACAGCTAAAAGATGAATACGCATATGTACATACATAAATAAGTTAACTAGTTTATTGTCAGCTAAATAATCAAAAGCTCATAAAGCAACATCGCAAGGAATGACATGTAGCTGTGTGTAATGTATATGTATACAAGGTGTTTCCTAAGCACGGTACATAACTTCGGGAGCGTATTCTGCAACTAAAATAAAGGTAATTTTGTTATATAAATTATATCCCAAAAATGCTTCGTTGCGGAAATACAGGGTGTGAAAATGTCTTTAAAAAATTACAATTTTTTAAATATTTTCGAAACTACTTGGGACATTTTAATAAAATTTTGCAGGGTTTGAGAGTTAGCAACGGAGCGTATTTTATGCTAAAAACAGTGGCTGTTGTGTAACCAGTGGCGTGCAGGCAGGCTAATTGCTGTATATTTTAAAAGAAAAATGTGGTACGCCACTGTTCTCATCCAATATTTTCTTCCTTTTTTAATTATATGTTCGATTTGATGATATGTCTCTTGACTTTTTTTCGTAGGACGCACCGTTTTCGAGTAAATAAATAAAAAACATTGTAGCAAAATTTTTTTATTATTCTTAAGAGAAGAAATACTTGAAAAAAAAAAGATTTTTTTTTGTTGTGTACTTGCCTGTTTGGTAGCGAAATTATCGACATTTTACTAGTCACGAACACCGTTTATTTATCTGTGCGCGAGACATTAAATTTCAGACAATAAAATTTTCACACCCTGTATTTCCGCAACGAAACATTTTTCGTATATAGTTTATATAACAAAATTACCTTTATTTTAGCTGTAGAATACGCTCCCGAAGTTATGTACCGTACTTAGGAAACACCCTGTATATGTGTATATATATAATGCAAATGTACTTATATAGTTTTCAATAAACGCTTTTCGCCTAAATTGGTCTAAACTCTTAATTGGTTTTAATTTTTTGTTTTTTTTTTGGGGACGCGACCCCGGGGATAAAAAATCTTGGCAGAAGACGATACTGGTGTCCGTGCATCCAGCCTGTGTGGGGTTTCACCCATTAAAAAACCCCATAAATTCGGAGAAAATCGAGAGACTTTCGATAATTCTCAATCGTGCTTTTTGAGTCGCTGTTGTTGTGGGTCGTTAATTATCAGAGTCAAACGGTATCTCCGCTCTTTGCTCTGTAATCATAATTGGGCCCTTTGCGTACCTCTTTACGGGAATTCCATGTTATTCCCGAGGGATTGGTCTTAAATAGAACGGAAACTGTTTATATACCTATAATAGTGCCCCTTCTCAAGAAAAACGGGTGAATGGGGAGTAATACCAGTCAGCCGCACCCTTTCTTCACGTTAACATGTCTATCGGCAATATAGTTGTGGGAGTTTCTACTAATCAAGAAAGAATTTCTTTAGATAAACAAAACGAAATTTAAAGTAAACAATGATGGGACAATCAAAACGTCTAATTTGCCGAAGTAATTTTCGCAGCTCATTTTGGAATACAGTTGAAAAAGACATCTTATTATGTCCTTTTGTGGAGTAAAATCTTTTGTGGCTCACACAGAAAAACTCTCCTTTTCAGATGAAAAACTTAGTAAATTAATTATTTCAAGAATGATCTTTATGTATTTTTGAGTTGGCTAGAGATTCTCTCTCATAATAATTAATTTAAAATCATAAATTTCAAACTATAATAATAAAATAAAAACCATAATAAAAAAATTTAAATAATAAATTCATAAATGTAAATATAAATAATAATATTGTTAAACGAGTTGATAATGGAAACATTCTCATTAGAGCCCAGTAGCTGGTTAACTTAGGTATGTGAACAGTAAGTAGTTTTTCCAACTCATAGATGGATCTTCATGTATTTCCAAACATCCTATTCAGTCACGCAAGGGAACAATTTTGGAGTTATTTTTTACATAAAATGATTCACTTTGAAGTACCCTTCCAGGGAAAAAAGAGCCTTGATTTATGGCTTTAATTAAAGAAAATGTCATTTGATTATTCGCACATTTTAATTGTAACATTTTAGGCCCACGAAAACAAGACTAATGAGTTATTTAAATATAAGCTGAATGGCAGGGGTGCAAAGATGGAGCTTCGCAGTACATGTTGTTTCATACGATACATTTCAGGAAAATAAGATTTTCCACCTGAGTCACACACACCATCTGCAATCGGTTTATCAGACAGAAATCAATGGAAGATTAATCAATCAATTATGTATTGAAATTTAGGCACTATTGACACTGTTAGTATCCATACGTGTATGTAAATAAAGGACCAAAAATTCTGCATAAATTTGTTAAAAATTCAAGGAAATATTTCTCACGAAAATGCTGAGCACGTGAAATATTGTTTTTGTTATGCATTTTTCGATGTAACAGATTTGTATACAGGGTTAACCATACAGTATATAAATGCACTTTTTAATTTTTTTTATGGAACCTTATGCATATTATGAAGTTTTTGAGTTGTTTGAGATATTCTAAACATATTTCATATACCATACCCACGTCGAAATTCAACAATTATTGAAATATTTGCGCGATACAGCAGTTGGAGGGCCTGCTAGACAGCTTGACCTCACACCTATGGCGTTTTTTATGGCGTTATCTGAAACTAAGGCGAATTCAAATAAGCACAACAATATTGAAGAGTTAGAAAACGAAATTATTTAAAAAGATCAACAAAAACCTACTTAAACGATAAGAAAAGTTCTCGAGAAATTTGAATCGCAGCTTGGCCACCTAACAAAGGGAATTCAATTTCCTTTAAAATAAGGCATTACTGCCTCCCCCATTTCCATTTAAGATTTTAAGCGTGATACTTACTTCTTCATAGGGGTTGCAACAGAGAGGGTATGAATATGTAAAAAATTTGTACCTCCCGAAGAAATAGAGTTAACGTGCCCGGAGCTATTTTCATTTATTCGTTTGCAAGAACAAAATCTGAGCGGAAACTTTTCGATGCGCCACCCTGTACGCGACCTCCTTGACATGCCTTATTCCCTCTGATATCGACCACAACATAGTGAATACATGACCAGTTAACTTATTACACACATTTTTATGAATTTCCTGTTCATTGGATATCTTAAACTTGCATCTTCTGCATGTTTCAACCCTCGTTAATTCCCAAAACAGGCAAGTTATAAATTCTGAATATTTCACTAATCTCATGACGCACATTCAAACTCGAATCATGCTTAAGATGATTTAATGATATCGTTTGTCGAAAATTATACCATCTGCCATTTGCCCGACTAATTATGCATTCATTATGAAGACGGATATTGAGTTATTGACCTATAAGTGACCTTCTGAATTTTGATGACCTATTTTATCTGCGACCTTGGCGGAATAAACTTGGTTTCACCTACTTGTAAATTACAATTTTGAAAGGGAACTGACCCGTCAATACGAAAAAACATATTTTGCATTCCGTTTTGCGATAATTGTAATTATTAGAAGACCTCTAATTTAACGATGCCGTCTTGTTGTTCTTCTCGATAATTTGGATGTTTGGAAAACCTTGAAATGATGTTGAAAACATATTTTTGTTCTTTAGGTATAATTTGTTCAGAAGGTGATTTATGGAAGGATCAGAGGAAATTTACAATCAGCTGGCTGAGAAGCATAGGATGCGCTAAAACAGGGTCGCAAAGGAGAAAAATGGAAGAACTCATAATGAAGCATGCAAACCTACTTATAAATGTGAGTCAAATATTTATAAGGAAACTCTCACACACGGACACATTTCTAATTTTTTACAACGTTACATGAGCTTAAATAATTTTTCTTCGGATTAGATTTTATTTTCTTCTTGTAGTCGTTATCAAAAATCTCCACACCAATCGATCCCGAAGATCTTTTCCGGCATCATCTCGGTTCACTAATAAATGAAGTTGTTTTTGGCACCCATTGGGAGATGGACGATAGTCGATGGATCTGGCTGCAAGAGAAGCAGAAAGTAGGGACGGAACTTATCGGAGTAGCAGCTCCATTGAATTTTCTACCCTTCCTTAGGTAAGTTCTGATAAATTCGCATGAAGTTGAAAAAATCTATTGCATCATGTGTGCCACCCCCGCCTTGGGAATCCCTTATGCAAATGAAACTAACCACTCCTAAAAATTGGCAAAAATATTTATAAAACCATCATGTGTCGTTGATATGCGACTATAGAAGCTTTCACTTCTCACAGGTTTTTGCCAATGTTTAACCGAACGATGTCTTTCCTAATCGAAGGCCAAATCGAAACACATCGATTTTACCAAAATCTCATCGACAAAGAAGAAAAGGTATTGTGGGACAGAAGTAGATCCTCGAACCTTGACACGAATAGAGCCTACACCAGTTTGATACAAGGTTTTCTTATTGAAAAAGAAAAAAGAAAAGGCACAGACGATGTGGATAAATATTACAACGACAAGCAGTTTTATCACCTGTTGGCCGATGTTTTTGGAGCCGGACTAGACACTACCTTGACCACTTTCAGGTGGGTGTATATTGAGACATTTCGTTTATCATCCAAGCTCTCAATTTCAGATGGTTCATTCTGTTTATGTCACTAAATGAGGACATTCAAAGCGATGTTCAACAAGAAATTATTACAGTGTTAAATGGCAAAGCGCCCTCAATGGAAGACACTGAGTTCATGCCTATTACTGAAGCCTGCATTGCTGAAACTCAAAGAATTCGCTCGGTAGTTCCTCTAGGTGAGTTAGGTTGCAAAGTTCCATTAGTAACTTTCCTCTCACCGACAGATGTTTATTGTTTGTACGGACGTTTGTGTAATATCTGCAAAATTAATTATTTAAATCATAAGCATTTTGTTGACCTGTGAAGATGTCGGATTGGCGACTACGGTTTTCACTGAGTGGCTCAAACTGATCTAATAATCATTTTGATAAGTTATCAGGTTTCTTCCATCAAAATCGAAGTTTAGGTGCAATATTTTAGAAAATTCCTAAATTTTTTAAATCGTAATACGATATTTTTGAAAATTCTGGAGAAGGAAATTTTACGTAAAATTTTCCTTAAAATTCGCCGACTGTGGATATGCTGTGCATGTATTGACTTCCTTAAAGTTCCTAACTCGAAATCGATCGTCATGAGTAGTAGAAATGTTGTAAGATAAGCTAAAAATGCCGATATGTTTTGACCAACGGCGTCATGTCCACTAGGATCGCATTGAGTCTTTGACCTCCTGAAAGCTGTTGAAATGTCGCGGTAAAACTTTCAAAAACCGGAAACATCAATATTTGTAAAAATTACAAAAAAGTAAAAGGAAAAACTAAAGATAAGATTTACAGCAATCACTAAAGTCAAATATGAAGTAGTTTAGGAACTGAGTTTTATTCACGATTATTAATTCAAACGCGAAGGACTTTTAATTGAATTATTCAAAGTCTCATTGAATTCCCAATTCAATCCCATTTGAAACTTGGTTTGAGGTGGGAGTTGAGTTCATTTTGAGGTTTCACCCGCGCAAATAATTTTGATTCGTCGGCATACAGCAGATATTCCCAGGATTCGAAGCTTTAAACAATGTCGTTAGAAAACAGTGGATATGTGATAAGTAGCAGGTGAGATCCCTGGTACACCCCCGACGTCTCACGGACCTCGTGACAAACCTGCATGAAAAATCAGTACAGATTTCAATCTACCGCACATCCTTCTTTCAAAATGCCTGTGTGTCACCACGCATTTTGTTTATGCTACCAATAGAAGGTTGAAAGTTCAAAGCTAGAAACCAAAACCATGAGTAAATCAATTACTCACAGCCTATCTCACGTCACCATTTATTTCTGCTGATTCAGATAATTCGGTTCCATGGAGTCACCACACTTCAAATCAGCTCGTAATACCTCATTGCTATATGCGTTAGGTAGTTCTGGACATGTTTCACCCTGTTAGGTTTTATTCTCCAGAAGATCGGCTGGCGATGGCCGAAGCTATGGGAACGTTATTTTTTATTGATGATTACCATCTCGATGTTATTTGTATGCATAAATTTAAATTAACACGTTCGGATTCAAGCATGTATTAAAATCGTTTGGGTCCGACGGCACGGTTTCTGGCACAATCACAATGGTGTGTGAGGTTCTTCATGCCAATATAAAAATACAAAATATCACAATAACAATGCTCGAGCCGAAGAAAGCACCCTGACTTAGTACCTTTTTCCATCGAAATTAAGAGAATTCGGTAAGAGAAAACGTATCCCCGAAATCAGCATGAAGAAACCTATATAATTAAATAATATACAGGGTGTTCCGTGAGAACAATGCAAAATTATATCGCGGCACTTGTTTTATATAAATTTTTAACAGCATTTTTCAATAATATGGGTATAAATACATAAAACACTTATTAGAAATTTTTGAAATAAAAACGGGATGACACAAAGGTTAGTTGCGTTTAGTCCTACTTGGAACACCCTGTACCTACAAAGCGTCCTGCAACGGACGGCCACAACCCATGGGTCGGCGCGACAACGCAACTGTTTTTGGGCTCTTGGATCACCCTTTAAAGTTTAAATTAATTAAATAAGTGGTCTTCGATGTTTTGTCCTTAAATAGAATGTCAGGTTTGGTATGATTGTCTTATCTGTGTGAATTCTTAGATTTCCACGTGCTTGATAGATTACTTTTACTACTCCACTGTGCTTTTTAATGTAGGCGCCACTGATTATAACACTTGCAGAATTAATAAATTAATAATTATTCGAACATATAATTTTGATACCTTGAACTTCGTGCAACGGATAATCCATATACGAAATAGATACTTGAAAAATTAGAAAATATGGGTTTTCGTGCATACGAGCCATTATTCCTTCCTACGCTCCACATTGAACGGTTTTTAAGATGTTACGAAAATCAAAAATCATGGAGTACACCATCAGTTTACATTTTGCACTCACTTTGGTTTCAAGTTGAGGTATTCCAGATCTTTTAACGTTTTCAAGATTTCTGCATTTACATATCAACTTGAGTCGCCCATATCACCGTGATCCACTCGTGGGCGAATTTGACTCCCTCGATCTTCACAAGATATTTTTCCCCTCACTTTGAAATAAACTTTCCAATGAAATCTAACATTTTTCTTTTTTATGTTATCAAGGAATCCCCCATGGTGTGTCCGACGATATCGAAATTGATGGTTATGTAATTCCCAAAGGGTCGATGGTAATACCCCTCCAATGGGCTATACATATGAATGACAAATTCTACGCAAATCCGGAGGTCTTCAATCCAAATAATTTTTTGGACGAACAGGGAAGATTTTCCAAAAACGAGAACTTTATTCCATTTCAATTCGGTAAGTTTAGCGGTTAGAAAATCAATGAAAAAACACAAATTTATGCAGGAAAAAGAATGTGCATCGGAGACGAATTCGCAAGAATGATACTTTTTATGTTCTGCGTGTCTGTGCTTCAGAAGTTCCACTTGAAAATAACTAACAAAGAATCTGTGAACCTTGAAGGAAACCCAGGGATAACGTTAACTCCTAAACTATTTAATGTTAGATTTGAACCATTGGATTCGTAATTTCAACACCTGGAATTGAGTGAATATATTATTAGATCAACTTCAGAAGTAGAATTGGATTAATTATTAAGGGTAGACAATTGTAATTAGGAAATATATGTTTCTAAAGCAGTATGCTTATTTATTTCATGTAGAAAAACAGTTAAGGGAAGGTACTAGGTACATGGATACTTCTTTCATGTTTTCAAGTCATGTGATCAGAAATTTAAATTTAATATAAAATTGAGAAAAAAAAATAAAAGAATTTTCTGTATCTGGAGTCGCAGAGCGTCCTAGGAATCCCCGATTTAGTTTAACGTCACACATGTACCCGGTCGAAGAATCCAAACGAGATGCGAACTCCAAAATTTGGATAGAAAAAAGCTTAACGTGACATGCGATATATCCAGATTACTTCGGAAGAGCGTTGCTCGGTACCCGAGTTGAAACTTTACCTGAGGGTGACTCCTGAAGCTATTTTGTCCAAGCCAATCGAGGTCAAGTTAAGAATGGAGCAAACGATTTGCAGGTTCTCGAAGTGTATCGATTGTGAATTACAATTAGAAAATAGCATCGAAGGTGAGTTTTCAAATCGTTGAACCTCAAGAAGATCAAACATGAAACAAAGACACTGTTTAATAAAATAATTTATTATAACTTATTTATAATCAAAATTAATTAAAACAACAAACCTTAATACAAATGAAGTCTTCCTCTCTAAAACTGCGTTTATGCACAATTGCGAAACAAAATATTGTAATGCATTCCTCGAATACTAATTATGATAATGAAGGCGATATGGTACAAATAATGAGTAGGTTTTGTATGACATTCTTCCAGATGCACGATTAAGAAAATACTAATTAAAATATTTGATTAATAAATTCCCTCATCGCAAAATTAATCGTGTCTGAAAGACATCAGACAGAATAACGGATACTAATACATCCAAATAACTATAAAGTAGACATAGTCTATATACAAAATATTATAACTAAATTATGGTTGAACTTCGGTAACCAATGTAATCTTTTACAACCCCATACAACACTGGTAAAAACACTGCTAAATGTCAAAATGGTAAAATGATTAAGGAAGTGACTTGTATGGAGTTGCAAACTTGGTAAAAAATGATGAACATGCCTGACTAGCAATTGTACTATAATATGAAATATCAAGAGGACTTCAAGACCTGTTTATCCCCACTTCAGGTAACATTACTATAATGTAAAAACCGGGATAAACACTGATAAAGTGGGTGCTAGGTAATTGCTTGATATCATGATGTCTAATGAATGATGTTGCAATACTTAAGATGGCACTCCATCTACTCTGATAACTCCCAGAGCCAAAGTAATCTAAAATACTACTAGTTTATTACGATTATGAACACTTTAAACGCACAGCCGACCAACATCGGAGATCCTATTTGGAAAAAGAACGCATATTTTTGAATCTGGTTAAGTACCTACTGTGCCTCACAACTAGGAACCAATCTTCTGACCGTGCTCTTGAACACTTGTCTAGTGACTGCCGGCCGCTCTCACATTATCATCATTGTCCCATTCCATGGGTCGAGGTTTCAAGCACACCCTGTATGGATTAGGGGAGATGGTAACGCCGACGATTCCCTTCAGGCTCGGCAGGGTTTCCCCTTCAGGTACACACACTTCGAAGCTATGCAAGAGCGAGGACAGAAACAGGAAAATTTCCATTCTGGCCAGGACTTCTCCAAGGCACATCCTCCTTCCCACTCCGAATGGCAAGAAATACTCGGGCTTGTGGACTTTTCCTTCTCCATTAATGAATCGGGAGGGATCGAACTTTTCCGGTTCTTTCCATAAGGTGGGGTCCATGTGGACTGCGTGAAGTAGAGGTACTACTTGCGCATGTCGTGGCAAGTGGAAGCCGTTTAGTTTGATGTCTCTGTAACAAGGAAGATTTGGTTTAGTTAAGGTCAGAAAAGGGTCATTCTTACAATACGTAACCAATGGAGGTACACCCATCTTCTCGGTACAAAATGAGAACGTTAGTTGATAAAGAGAATCAGAAACTAGTTGTATTTTATAGCGGGAAATATTCAGATGTTCCTATTACAAACTGACGAATATGCAATTTAAGGCCAGATTCTAGAATATCGATTTGCATCGTTACCGCCGGGATACTAGAATGACTTAACAATAGTGAAAACAAACAAATTAGAAAGAAAAAAACCAAGGGAACGTAGAAAAGAAAAAATCGAATGACGTTTCTTAAAATTGAGGAAAGGAAGAATGAATTGAAAAAATATATATAGTTCAGACCACATAGATCTGATTTGTTAAAGTAATATCGTTCGGCTCTACAGTTGTAAAAAAAAGAATAAAAAGATAAACAAAAATAACGAAAGACTGTGAGCGTACAATCGAAAAGAAACCAATTTGCCATTAACAAACAAGTTTTTTCACTATTAACATACTATTTAATTTAGTATATATTGCATTTTTTACCAAATTTATACCCATTTTCCTCAAAAACTAATCAATAGATATTGAATCGCAATATGTTATTGAATGTAGTTTTGAAAAACATTTAATTCCAAATAACCTTTGAGCCACGTGTCCATTTTGAAAAATCCACCATTTTATGCAACCGGTGACTTAAGCAACATTTAAATAACATAAACAAACGTCAAAAGATAGGATTTTTTTGTTATTCTCAATACTGCTTTTGAAGATAAAAGTGTCACAATAAGTCAGCATTGACGATGGAGGGGGGATATGACAATTTAAAACCACACGGTATATGTAGCATATTCTTCTTACTTAGCTACACTTTATGGAGAAAAACGAAATCTCGTGTCCTAGAAATATGTAGATATTGATCTGAGAAGTTTGATTGATTCGATCAATTTTCAAGTTGACTTCCGTTCGATTAATCGACGCCATGGATTAATGAATATAAAGCTAATTTTGCTATTAATTAAAAATTAATGTATTTTCTAATGGCAGGTACATTGTAAAAGTGTCACCCATGTGGCAAATTATATCTAGAAATTAAAGACATCAAAGAGATAAAAATAAAAGTTTTCGCCACCTGTATGTTATATTCAAAGCTTCAAGTTAAGAATAGTATCGAGGACCCGCGAATTACCAAATTGAAATTTCAGGGTTATCTTCATCTCAACTAAGAAAGCTTAAAGTCATTGGAAAATGAATGCAAATTAATATCAAATTTTCGTCTAAAAACGTACAATCGAATACGAGATTTATTTTTTCCCAGAAATAATTTATTAATTTAGAATTTTAAGATTAAGATTTAGAATTTTTAGCATTTACGCAGAAATAGATATAAAAAATGTGAAGTAAATAATAAAATTACAAAATGGAAATTTGCAAGCAAGTCTGCTTTGCGACCATTCTATTGGTTGCAAATAGCTTACCCATTTATGGGCAGTGACTGTAAAATCACTTTCTGCAGGTGCGTAAGTGTGCTTGCTTCATCGGTGTTCTTTCTCTGATTAAATTTAAATTGTCAAATTTTAAATTATGTTTGACTTTCATTCCTATTTCAAAACAATCAGGGCTGCCAAGAAATATCACGAAAAACAGACAGAAATGCACACGAGGGAAGTAAAAATTATACGCAAGACAAGAAACGAATTAAAGCTAAACATAATTTAAGTACACTGATAGAGTGAGCGCACTTACGCATCTGCAGAAAGTGGTTTTATTCTGTCTAAAAATGATTCGGTGTGATTTTCATTCATGTTCATTTTGATATGCGGACCTTGCTTGTCAATTCAAAACGAAACTTCGTTACCCCGTAGAGCACACTTTCTTACAAATTCCTTTTTGAAATTTCATTACGCCCATCATTTTCATTGCACCAATTTTCGCTTAAATGCCAGAAATTCCAAATTTAATTTAATATCGTTCCCGTTCGTATCCCAAAGAGAGAGAGGGCTCTTCATAGGGTCACATAGGGTGGCCCACCGCCGCACACCGAAAATCAGAAGCTGCCAGGAAAAAGTCTTGCTGGAAAACCTTTTTTGGCCTGACACAGAGAGTTTTTAGGTAAAATCGAGTTAATGTTTGAATTTTTCGAAAATTTCAAGAATTCCAAAATTCGACGAAACTCAAGAAAACCAGCCGATTGCTGAAAACGAAGCGCTATGCGAAATAAGAAAAAACTTAATGACGCATCATCACGGTGTTCGTGGTATCATGATCTACATTCCTCTTTGAAAAATTTTGGCAAAGAACACCCACAGAGGGGTGTGAAAATTGCCGCTATAATTTTTTCGCCAAGATTCGTCTCCTTCATGAGAAAAGTTACGGTGCTTCGTGCGTGTGTGTGTGTGTGTGTGTTTTTTGAAAAACCTTTTTCTGGAACCAGCGGCACCTATTGGCAGGTCCACCCTGTACGTTCGCGTTACAATATGTGATTACCGATTGCGACATTTTTTAATATTTCATGTGCAAATTGTACATTAGTTCCTCTCTTCAAATATTACTGATGATTGGTTACATAAAGACGATTCTAGCAGGTCAAAAGCCTCTCCGTTGCGTAAAGTGAGCTGGTACACACAATATTAAAAAGCCTTTGCGTAGGGTTACGAAATTAGTTTGAGAAATCGTCTGACAGTATACTGCTGTTTAAGTTCATCGACCGAAAAATATATATAAATGAATTTTAGGCATACAAGGACTTTCACTTTTTTCGCAGGTGTGAATTTAAATTACCGGTTATATTGTCATAATCGTGCATAAAAAATTATTGGGCTCCATAAAAAAAAACTGTTTTGCCAATGCGAGGCATTACTGCATGGCATCATATTGAAACAGAGAAAAATTCAATCGAAGACACTTACTTGATAGGTGAGTGAGTAGTGCCCATAGGAACGATACTGGATATCCGGAGTACTTCCAAAATGGTAGATTCGGTAACCGGTAGGTAAGCTAGATCTTCTAACTTTGGTAACCTTTGGCGACCAACGACTTGGTCTAATTCTTCTTGCACAGCCTTCATATGTTCAGGATTGTGCAACATAAATAAAACAGCCCAGTGTAAGGAACTCTTGATTGTTTCCATTCCAGCGGAAAACAGGTCCCCGATTATTTGTTGCATTTGGCGATCTGGAACAAAATTCCAAGGTTGCATTAAACCTATTGAGGCTCGTGAGCGATTAAAAATAAAGAGCGAGTGATGGAAAAACTTACCGTGATCTTTTCCCTCGAACAGATGATGACCGACACCTTCTTCGTTGGCTTTTTGAATTTCATACAAATAAGTATCCAAAAGGTCACGAAGGTGGCTCGGTTCAAAAGTTCTGTTGTGCTCATCGATCACTTCTTGGAAGAATTCGGCCATTTCCTCGCGATTCTGAAACCAAAGAAGAACGCGCGTTGAAGTCGATGAAATTTTGGTCCCAAATGCAATAATGGTATGGGACTAAGTAACTTAAAGGAAAAGGGTCTGTGTGAACGCGAAAGTGTCTTTCGCCCGTGGCATTTTCCATGAGCTTCCGAATCTTCCCATTGATTCGTTAAACATTGGAAAGTTAATCTTTGGAATGTTTAACGAGTCACACCATTAGTGACCCTCAAAATTGGCGGGTATTCCCGATCGGAAAAACTAATGGCTGGTTGGACTTTTATTCGCCAAATTCTGGTACAACCTTGGCATATGCGTTTTAGAATGGTCGATAATATCAATGGTGCATGTGTAGCCCTGCCGTTATGTTCGGTATAGACGGAAATTTGTTGGTATAGACCAGCAGCAATAGTTCACAGGTCTGCAGCAACAGAGAAGCAAGCCGATCCCGTAAGGTCGGAACAAATGTATGACTCTTTTTGGGGATCCAGAATTGGTCCTCTTTTCTGGTGAAACAAAGATTTTTATTCGCACTCCAAGATACCTCCAAACAATGCATATACCAAAAGAACGAACCTGGATTTCTCGCTCTTAAAGTCAATTTCATTCGCAATTCGATTATCACAAGACGATTTCCGGCGTTTCGGGGGCGAGAAATGTCTCCTCAGTGTTTATCAATCAGTCTTTTCTGTGGTCGTGCCTTTATCGTCGCTTGCGCATATCGCAGAAATTATTTAAACTTTGTTTTGGTTGCGCTAAATACTTTGTATAATTATTCGCAGTTGAAGATAGCAATGAAAAGCCGCTTTAAGGTGACTTCGAAAATCGTATCAAAATTCTCGGACTGCGAAAATTCTCAAATTTGAGTTTTATCCAGAAAAATTCCTCGCAACGATTTGAAAAAATACTGAAGACCTCCGGCGTTGTGAAAATACTTTTTAAACCTCAAGAATTTCTCGAAAATTGAGTGTAAATTATTTGCAGCTCACCAGTTGTAAGTGAATATATGCGACAAAACGCCGATTTTCTAAAAGCAAAATCATATTTTGAGGATGTTTGTAAGAGTTTTCGCAGAATTGGAGAACGATACGGCCAAAAATTCTTTTGTTTGAAAATCAAAAAAGCATTTTTTCGTAAATTTAAAGAGGCATTAAATGAAGGTTCATCAGAAATGTTAGCGAAGTGCTTAACGTTCAAAAAGCTGACTTTCGAAATTTCCATGTCGATCGATAAGCACTGGATGTACAATATCTGAAGAGAAAATATGGCAAAAACAGCGCACATAGAGGACCTACTCCTTGAGAATTTCACCTGCTGAATAATTTTTTTAAAAACGATGGAATGGGAAAGATCATTGGCTAGTTTCTTGGTACCCATGGAAATTATCTTTTAGGTAAGGTTTCCGATAGATTTAACGATCGATTGGCCCTTAGGGCCCAGGCGCTGTCAATTTTAGCTGTAATTTCTGTAGAAACGCTGTACTGGGGAGATTTCTGGTTTCGACAGAATTTACCGACCCCATGGAAAGTACGCACAGCTTAAACTAACCAGAACCACAATAATTTGACCCTTAAAAAACTGGCCGCCCACACAATATCTACACCAGTTGATTAGCATTTAGATAACTCGAAAGCTGCTAATTTAAGGTCAAGGTTAGCCGGGTATACGGTTAGTAACACATTTCTGTTATCCAGCAGATATAAATAGTAACTGTGTCTTAAAGAGTGAAAGTAATTTGGATGTGCAAGGACATTATTAGTGCTTAGTAATTAATTAAGTTACCTTGGCGATTTTCTGGCGAGTCTTGCTGTGTGCGGGCCAGTACCTCAAAATGGGAATGAAAAACACGTACTCCAAGGAGCCGAAAAGTTGGAAGCCTTCCTCGATCAGCTCCATGAACCGAATAAATCTGGCATCGTTATGGGAGAATTTGACCGACATTAAAACGTCGCAAATGACATTGGAAATGGAGACCGCCAGCACCGGGTTCAGGTCGGTCGGCTGTCCATTGGTGGCCTTCAGAATTCGTAGGAAATCGTCCACTTCGCTCACTATTCTGTTTTCCATTCGCGCCTTCCTCGAGCTGAGGTACGACATGCCGAAGTGGCGAAGGCCGTCGTGGACGAACCTTCTCTGATCCTTCCACAGTTTTCCTGAAGTGTTTATTACACCTGAAGAGGAAAAAAAAAACTCGCTAAGTGGTGAGTAAGCTCAAGCTTTCCATGGTGATAAATTTCGTAGACATGAGAATTTTAGCGGTCCGCAAATGAGCAAACACCATTGTGACACTTTTATGCACGCGCCTCATGAAAGAAGATCGAATAGGATTGTTATCAGTTTTTCGTCATGACAGAAACTAGGCTAAGATTGATAAAGGGACAATGAGCTATTGATTGCCTATTGATGCGTATATTTCGAGAGATGACCCATGAAGGCCATTGAAGTAAATAAGTGTGTCAGTTGATGCCGATGAAGGATTATAAAAGAAAATTGTATATTCACTAGATGACTTACCGTAACCTTCCAAAATATTGGTTAGTTCAGTGCTGGGTCGACCAGTAAACTCCTCCTTTCTGAAGGCATCTCTGATGGTTTTGTAATCACTAAGCACGACGATGAGTTGCGACCCGAGCCTTGCAGAAATCAGCGACCCATACTTATGGGTTAAATCTCTGTAGAAAAGGTGAAGATCACCTTTGATTCTCAACAAGGAACCAAACACTGGTACTCCCCAAGGTCCTGGTGGAAGGCTCCTGCATTCCAACCATGACTGGAGGGTTCTTGCTAGAATTAACACTACGGTAAACACGAAAAGAACGGTCCTCGTCGCGTCCTCGTTGAGGACGGTCCACAAAACTGAAGCACTATATATGAACATAGTAATTTTTTTCTCGAGGCAGTACTACCTATACGAGATTTTTTGGAGTGTTCAAGAGTCCGCGATATATCTATTGTGGTAGTATTTGTAGTATACTGCTTTTATACATCGGTTTACTACGGACTTAAGAAGCAGAAGTGGGGTGGAAGTGTGTGCAGTCTTGGTTAGGAGGAGCGCAAATCCTACCAATCACAGGTCGTACCGGTGCTCCTACCAATGATCGTAGTGGGTTCTCCGTTCATTCATTAATTTCCTTCAGTTAGTTCCGAAGTGGTACTGGACGTGGTACTGCCGGATTTCGGTGTCCTGTTTCAACCACGACGAGGTCTCGCCAGTAGATTCAAGATCAAGGTCAAAATAGTACTACAGATGGAGATTTGTGTGCAGTTACCGGTGCATGCGGTGTTTTGATTTGTTGTTTATTGCTTCATTGTTTGCGTTTATCGACGGGTATTTACAAGTGAGAAGTACTTTCTAGTTATTTAACATTATACAGGCTTTTGGGGTAAAATTGTAGGATTTTTGTGCGTCACGTTTTGAAAAATGCAATTTAGATTCTCAATGGACCTTTAGAAAAAATCTATTGGTGTGATTATGTATTTTCCTTATTTTTGTAGGTACACTTTTTACGTAAGTTTATATTCGTTTGGTAAAATTTTAAATTTAGTGTAGTGGTACTCTCTTTTTGTCATGACGAATTTGGGCACCCGTAACAGGGCGCAGTCAGTGCGATAATATGGCCAAGTATATCCATTATCGTTGCTGTATCATGACAACTGATAACATTATCTGTTACGCCCATTTAGACAACTTTCGGCGGCCGTACATAAGACACTGAGGGCGCACTGGTGCGGATGCTCCAATTTGCCATTGGTCATGTATGCGAATGTTATTTTATACTTTGATATTTTGTTTCATTTTACAATTATTATTGTTAGTAAAATCAGCTGATCTGTTAGGTATTCAATATTATTATTTATGTAATATGTACCAGTGTTAATAATCATGTTATATAAGTGCTGACTAATGCATAATAATCAGGGAAAAATGTTATGAACTTGTCAAGTGGATTTTTTGAAAAACTAATATTTTTGTTAAGTATTTTAGATTTAAAACTGACTCTTTGCCAGGTTACAGTTATTCACGGTACCGTATAATGCGAGAGTAGGTTTATGGCACTATCAAAAATATAAATTTAAGGAACTTACTAGATCAGTAGATATAATTTTATTTTTTTCAAGTGTGATCTGTTCAGATTTATAAGTGTTTTTAAATAAAAATTGCTGTATCAAAATTTGAGTTTATAATAGATAATTTTTTAAATAGCGAATATGAATTTTTCTATAAATATTCTGTTTTTGGAAAATCGACTAAAATAAAAAGATTCTTATAAATTGCATATCAAATTAAACGCATCTGCATTTTTTGCCTATTTCTGAATGTAGTGTACCACTGCCGTATCGATGGCTTACGCTATCCAATCAAAGACACATATTTACGATGTCCTAACGTTTGCTATAGACGTTACAGGGGGTGATTTTGGGGTAATAAATATAGGCAAAAAACTTCCTACAAACACAGGTCGGTAAACGGATCTTAAGGAAGTTAGACCCTTTTAAAGGGTGGACCCTGAATGGTCTTTCATCGATACAATTTGAGATGACGTTATCAAAATCCTGATCAGATATTAGACCTAATAGCTGATCAGATTACCATAAAGAACTTTTTATGGTAAATTCGAACATTTTTACGTAATTTAAAAATGTTTAGAGGTGGATTAAACAGTGCCGACTGAGGGATTTTGGGTTCTACCTATCTTGTTCGCAACTTTTCTTACAATCCGTTCGCAATAATTGGAAAAGCATAGTTTCTTGCATTAAAAAGTCGCCCTTTGTCGGCTTCCAAAAGATAAATCGTTTTCGAGTAAAATGGATTTTAAATATTTTTACCGCAGTGAACTGTTGCCCAACATGTGCATGAAAGTTGTAATTTCCTTACCTCTCAGGAATATAACTGTTTCCAGGAAGTCATTATTGGAGGTAATAATGACTTACTGAAATTAATATAATTAAATTTCCGGTGCAAAATTGCCAAATTTCGAACCGCTCAATTAAAGAAATATTATTTTTCTTATTACCTATATACATCCAAAGCAATTTATATGCACGTACTTCCACGTGTAAAATTATTTTCACGTTGAAACGGTGCATTTTTGAGATGTTTACGTACGGCCGATTTTTTACGTAAAAAAACCATACTTTTTCAATTGTTATGCCCGAATGGCAGGATTTGTCGCAAACAATAAAATTAGGTCTAAAAATACGCCATGTCGGCCCTCTTTAACACATCTCTGAATGAAATATTAAAATTTTTGAATTCCGAAAAGTTGGCATGAACCATATGACGAGAATTCAATTCATTGTCAAATTTACTATTTCAACGATCCAACGTTAGTCTCAATAATTCTGGTTTCGTATTGTTACGTTGAACCAATCACTGGTGAATTACAGCGGAAATTTATTGTTGCGCAATTTTCAGGGATAATATAAGTGTAATGAGAATTATCAATTCAAAATAAAGACTTTTGCGAAGATTGAACGTGTCCAAATTAAGTTGAAGAGATCGAGTAGATGCGTTGCACGAGTGCAATTTGCTGTTTAAATTGTATGAGTGTCAAAAGTTGTCCAAAATCACAAAATAATTTGCGTTGGACGAATAATTGCATTTAAGAAGAAAAGATTTGCTCTATACAGAAGCTTGGTGAGGGAAACACACTTGATTTGAATGAAACATTGGATTTAACTGAAACTTACTATTTAGTAGAATATTTTTTTAATACAGAAAATAGGCGTCATAGGTACTACTTATTTTTTTTCTAGTGTTGTTTTTTGCATTTTCATTCGAAGAGGTCTTCTGAAACGAAGTACCTTTAAAAACTACTGTCAAAATGTTTCTTTAGCTTGATATCGATACACTCAGGCGATATTTGTTGGGCATATATACATAGGTAGAGGGCAATTATCGGTACCTGCCGGGTAATTACAGCTGTAATTTTTCGATAATTGCATTCCTTAAATATGATTTAAACATAGGAAGGAATTAATCGCGATAATTGCACTAGTGCAAATTACCATTGTAACTCGCCAGTAATTGGTTCAGCCTCACAATGAGAATTCTATTGCTGAAATATGAAATATGACAAATTAGTTAAATTCACGACATTACTTCCCTGGCCGGTCTAGAATAGTTCTATAATTGACTGATATATTTCAATCTTGCGGCAGTATTCTTGGGAGGAATGATCTTGTGCAACGACAATTTTTGACAACTTTACACTGGAGCAACTACGCGCATTCGTGCAACTTTCGGAAAATTATCGATAGTTTTAATTGCTCTTATGGTATTACTCCTGACGATGTGTTTGGAAATTCAGCTTTGTCCACTTCACAAGGAATCTTGTTTGAAATCAATGCAATGGGAAGGAAACAACAGAGAAACCGTCAAGGATTGCAGGTGTATGTAGAGTCGTATTTTGCGCGAAAATTTACTAGATATTTAGAAACATTTCTGAAAATTCAATTTTAGAAGAATATTCTGAACTAGGTCAGTTTCTAGAAGAAAAAAATTGAAAAAACAATTTTCATTTTTCGCACTTACGGACATCTTGAGGCATCTATACACAAAAAATTGCTGCTTGAATTTATATGGCTCAAAACCGCATTTCAAAAATCAAGAAGTGTACTCTTATTGTAAAAGAGTAAACAATTGTAATTACGCAATAAATAAATTAATTTAAGTGAACGACCTGCAATCATAACATTGATCATTTTGCACAATTCTGGGATAAGAGGTGTAAAAATTGCATTTTGCGGTTATTTGAAACGCGCACATTGGACATGAAGGCAAGCAGTCACACACTTTACGGCTTGTTTGCCTCCTATGTAATGCTTTTTAGTTGTTTTAATATTGTGTTTCAATGATTTTGAATTAGGGTTAAAGTCTGCAAAAACTAACAAGCTGGCGGGTCATGTTTGAGACATCCGTGAATTGCCAACATTCCTATTTGAATCTACTTAAAGAGGGTAAAAAGACACTTTTGCTTGCGTCCGTTATATTTAAGAATTTTTTACTTTCATTACCTTGGAATTGACAGATGTGCGAATCCAATTTCCAAGAAAAGCTTTGTACAGGTAGGTTTATGTGCAGGGTGCTACTGAATAGGTGCCCCATATTTCACGGGGTGATTTTTTAGATAGTTTTAAGGTGGAAACTTTCCATAAATATGTGCTGCAGCTCCTTTAGTTTCCAAGACACGGGATATCAAAGTTGAAAAAATAAATCACATACGCTCCGATGTCGTTTGGTACATTTCGGCTAATTTCACGAAATTTTCCTTATCCAGGGCTTTTTTGAGAAAAGAGTCTCAAATTTACCAACGATTTAATTCTATCTTCTAGGGGGCACGACAAGCGACCGTTAGCACACTTTTAAAGAGCCACAGTTTTTTGTAGTTCACCGTATGTCTCTTTCGAGTCGAAAAATCTTTTTTTCCACCTTGGCTGTTTAAAAAAGCACACCTTATTGCCGTGGCTAGAAGCAATGGTTTCCGAGAAAAACGCATCTGAACCTCATGCATGCGAATTGTCCAAAACCGCTAAGAAACTACTCTTAATGGCCGGTTGCGGCGCCCTCTAGGGGACACAGCTAAATCGTCGATAATTTGAATTTCTCATCCCAAAAAACACCCGGACGCGAAATTTCGTTAAGTTAGCTGGAAGGGATCGGACCATATCAAAGAATATGGTGTGCGATTATCTTTTTCAACTTTGATATCCCGCATCCTGAAAACCAAACGAACCAGGACGACACTTGCAAGAACTTTCCGTCTTAAAATTACTTGAAAAATCACTCTGTGAAATATCGGACACCTATTCAATTACACGCTGTAGAAATTTTGGCATATAATATATCATTTGATCGTCATTGATCGATTGGTCGGATCGACATTGATCATCGATCGGGTCGACATTTGATCATCGATCAGGTTAAATATCGAATTTTTGGATCATTAAATGTCGCACCGAAATTCTTGGCCCACATTAGATGTAATACTGAAAATTACTCTCACCCACGACAGTGGGAGATAATATCTCTTTATGCATCTACGTGTTTTACAATGGACTCGGGAGATGAAATAGATGAATTCGTATGAAATACACAAAACCTGCGAACTAGTTTGACCTCATAACGATTACTTGCGTTTCACTACTGTTAGACGAAAGTAACACATTTTTACTAGGTTGTAACTCTACCTGCAAACGATAGACTAAACATCGAATGAGTGTGCCAATATAAAAAAATTCACTGAGGTTCATATACCTAAATAATTATTAGTCTCAGACTTCTTTTCGAGTTTATTGACCCATCGATTTTTATCCAAATCGGTGCCAATATCAGAAAAGTTGCAGGTGCACAAAAAAAATTAGGGTAAATCAATATCGCAATATTTTGCGTTGAGGTTGTCAACCTCATCTTTTTTTTTTCATGCGGTAAGTAGGCACCACTTCAGCACTTGAAGTGTTTGAACGAGAGTTTTTTCACTTTTAACCTCGAATTTTAGTACCCGATCAAAATACGTTATTTACCAATATTAATGCTCTTGAATATGAAACCAATCATTGAATTTTTTTCGGAAACCATATGGGCCGTGTCACGATCGCAGTCTAAGAATCCTGCGATGATCCAACGCCATTTCTAATCTGCGGTCCATACGAAAGTACCAAACTTCACGTAATTTTCTCAGTATTTTGTTTTACCATATATTTTGGTTTTGATGCCGTGATGTAATTCCCCGAGTTTATCCTTTTAGTTCACTGACCAGTTACATTTATTTAAGTCTGCATTAGCGCCGCCAATTAACGAAAAAAGAAGTTATGGCAAGTTATATAAAAAGATATAATATACTTTAAATCAGTATATGTAATCAGCGCATTTCTTGTGCTAAAGAGTTTAAAATTAAAAGTTCCACTCATAGCGAATCGAGAATTGAGCTGTTTGATGGACATTTGTATATTGAAAACGAGTTAGGAATAAGGAACAAAAAACAGATACGTACAACGTGTCGGGGAGTCACAGGACTTGTCCGCGAAGGAGTGACCTTAGGAAAACGGTACTATCAGGTTAAACAGGAAAAGTTTAATGTTTTTGTTGAGCGATACGCAGGGGTTCCTTCCTTGGAGGTTGGAGGTACCACCCGCGATTATTGTGCACTACTTGTAATATTTGTCGGTTCGAAGTACCGATGTTGAGCTTCCGTTTACGAGAGTCCAGGACGGACTAGATACCTGCTTAGCAAGATAAACACGAGGGATCTCCCGAAAGTCGTGGAATTAGGACAACCCTTTAAACATTAACACGGTTTGTTAAATGATTTGTAGCACATAGATATGATTAAAACTTAGTTGAAGAAATACAGGATTGGAGATTGGCAATGGATCGATTCGCCTTCAACTGATGAGAGTGACAATAGTGATAATAATGATCTTTCCTATTTTTTTTTTGGGGGGGGGGGGACCCCGAGGATAAAAAATCTCGGTGGGAGACGATACTGGTGCCCGTACAACCAGCTTGTATGGGGTTTTCACCCCCTAAAAACCCCGTAATTTCAAAGAATATCGAGTAAACTCAATTATTTCCAATCGCGCTTTTTGGGTCGTTTAATTTCAGAGTCAAACGGTACCTCCGTTCTTTGTTCTGTAATATGATCCTTCCCAGCTCCTTCCAGCCCTTAAGTACTAGAAGCTGATGGTCAGCAGACATAGGCGTAATCTTAGTCGGAGCGCATTTCAGCCGAGGAATGCCCATTTCGCCCGGCCTGACGGCTAACGGGCAGATTATCCCGTGACCCGAAAATTGCCTTCATCCCGAAAGGGACGTGATGGCACCCCCAATTACGACCACCGCCGAAGGTAATGGTGGGGCATTCCGGTACCCAAGAATCACCTCCGATGTACATTTATGACTTGAGTATCTCGCAATTTAGTTCTTGGTAAAAGTAGAAAGGACGAAGAATTTGAACCGTAAACCATTTCTAGTGAATCTAACGGATCGCGACATCTGGAAGACTATAAATGTAAGATGTGCAGGGGGGGGTTTTAACCCGATCGATGAAGACATCAGGACTTGGTTCACCAAGACTTAACAGTTTTTATTGTTGTTAACAATTTTGACCATACAAATTTCAATTTGTATCAGTTCTTCAAAGCAGTGTCCTCCAACTTTTGGATATTTTCGCTCCCTCTGGAACCACCGCTAGGGAATCTGGGTCTCTATTCAAAACAAATTTTTAGCATTACTAGTTCGACATATTCTCGATGACGTAGGAAGTCTCGTCCAAACACCGCTTCAAACGCGTTAATTTGATGAATGCAGGCAGCTGCAAAGGTAAATAAAAAAAAAACACGTTCAGATTTAACAGTTTGTCAAGTTTGCTCCAGTAATGTAAAAGTTTCAGGATTTACCCTGCGAGATGTTAGCTATTTATTAAATATAATGAAATAGCTAGTCACGAGTTCCCTTAGAAGTCGGAATTTAGAGGGAATATGTGGCTCTGCAATGTGGAAACTGGATAGCTCCAAAAGTGCCCGACTGGATACTTAATGGAAAAAAAACTGAGTAATATGACATTATTATTCAACAAGTTTGGAAATAGAAACTAATTAGAAGGGCCGAATCTGACGAAAAGTTGGGTGAGGAGGAAGTTCGAAACAGAGTCGATTGATTTTGGCCATCGCGATGACGGAAGTGTGGACCGGTGCATTATCATGATGAAACAAGACTCAGTTTTTTGCCAAACGCGGTCGCATTTTCCTAATTTCTTCGCTAAAATACTGCAATATATTTCTATAATATTTTCCGTTTTTCCTTTAGAGAGATAGTCATTAAAACTTTTCCCGCTGCAAAGAGCTTTTCCCGCAGATAAAACGGGTTTCCGCTTCTTTAGAGCCGAGGCTCCCCTTTGAGTGCATTGTTTTGGTTGCTTTTTCGACTCAGGTGTAAATGATGGACCCATGTATCTATGGTTATGAATCGACGCAAAAACTCGGCTTTAGTTCTGTGAAATTTTGCCCAATACTCCCTTAAAAGATCCTCACGCAAGTCCTCTTGTTCACCTTGGGCACAGCCTTCTCATATCCAGTTTTTCAGTCAAAACGCGATGCACAGTACTTTTTGAAATCTTGGAAATGAAATATTCGACTAAAATTTTTTGGAATTTTACCACGATATCTAGAGTTATCAAATCTGGAGTGTTGTCGGGTCAACCACTGCGTTCATATGGCAGCAGTGTACGACCGCGTGTGAATTTTACCACCCAATGCTGTACAGTTAACGAATAACCAAATTCCCTCAGAGCAGGGAATTTAACTCTGCTTTGGTGTTGTATGGACTACTAAAACTACTAAAACCTTCGAAATGAAAGTACTAAATCACGTATCGATGAGTACTTTTTTCCATGTTTAGAAAATCTCTAAAACCATTTACTAAAAAGGGGTTTTAAAACAACCGCAAATCAACGAAGCACCTTCAACCTTAATGTATAAGCTCTTTAAGGTTAGGTTTTTGTAATATAGACGAATTTTTAATGAAAAAATCGCCATGTATATGTCAGATCGGGTACTTGTGGGACTATCGTATAATACATTCAGTCGGTTTTACTTTTTTTTTATAGAGGTTGAGGGGAATCTGCAAGCAGACATTGGGGGCTTGGCACTCGGCGACCATATTTGCCCCCTTTGTGTCGGGTTAACGTCGCAATCCAGGGCACGCTGACCAATTAAACCCCCTGTCCTCTTTTCACCATTGTTCCCCCCAGAACCACCGTAAGGTATTACTTCGGGAGAGTCGGTTTTACTTGGGCCTATAATTTCTTACGTTAAAAAGGAACGAAATTCTCCCACGTGCTGTTGACGCAATACCCAAGTTTGTTGTTGGTTCATGAGCATCACATACCAAGTCAAAACAGATTTGTCTACTTGTTTACAACTAAAATGTCGCTCTCTTTGGTTTCACCTTCCTCCTATCTATGAAAAACAGGCTGTTAGGTCTCATGACATATATTTATTTCTTCGTTTTACCAACGTCATCACCATTCAACCTTAAGGAGTTCATTGAATCATTTTTTGTCCCCTTGTTTACGTTTTCCACTAGATTACCATTGCCATACACAAGTAAACAATCAACAAATTTTTCAATCTGTGTGTCCGTCCGCATGGTCAGTTATCAAGAATGCGAATCATTCTCAGGAATTCCCGCAATATCGTCTACGTATTAAATTTGTATGAACCAGCACTTATTCATGAGGTGATTACTGACGATAGGAAAATGTTGAACCCTCAGATTACCTTTTCAGAAGGACTGCGCATTCCAAGAGAGAAAAATTTAGTAGCAAAACAATTCCAAGAAGCAAAGTTGTTTGTGTAAGGGTTTTGTTGTATCTTGCGTTCATTGAAACTCTACTATGGAATGTCTTTAGCGTGAGAAAGAGGGTCTCTCTTGACCATGAGACTCCCAACAGCTCAACGAAATCAACTTATCGTGAGTTTACCCAAGATTATTCTTAATAAGTTACTGATGAATATTGCTGAGAACTTTATCTTCGAATTAAAGCGTCATCAAGTTTTAGGTCGACAAACTTGAACATTTAAATATTGTAGTAAATTGCAAATTTGGAATTTGAGGTTTGTAAGTGATCATTTTGGTACTATTATCTACATTCCTTTCACGTTGCTCTGAAGGCTAAAAGTGTAATTAATGGTTGACAATAAACTTAAGCACACACGTCTGTCTTCATCCTTCATAAATTTGAATACAAATGAGGCGGGCGCCTCATATCAATTATTGTGTAAAAATGATACAATAACTTAGTAGAAGACTACTTGGAACTCGCTTATACATTCTAAGAACAGCCAGCAAAAATTGTGTCAAGTTTACTAAGTCGAGTTGAAATTTTTAAATCTGTCATTGACATACAAGTTCGTGGCTCGTATGTGATTAACAACTATCTTATAGTATTATACTTATCGTTGTTGGGGGCTAGTGGTATTGGGAAATGAAGTCAAACGTTCCTATACGTTTGGCGCAATTGAGGAGCAGCTAACCAAAACACATGATGTCCACTTTTGGACAAAACTGAGTAATGCGGATTTCACCAGCAAGTTGGGTGTTCTATAAACCCACATTTATTATATGTACCAGGATAGTCCCAGAGGTACCCGACCTGACACTTAAAAAAACAAAAAATTTGGAATATATTACGTTATTTCTCAACACAGTCTGCGTTGGATTAACGCACTTTTCTTCTATGGATTCTATGAGTATACCCAGTTTATAGAGAGAAGCTTGGAATATTTCAAGACAAGCATCAACCTCGGACTCCACCTCTTCATTATTGACAAATCTCTTTACACCGAATCATTTTTTTAGTTTGAAAATAGAAAATAATCCGTGAGGGCTAAATCTGGCGAGTAGGGTGGGTGAGAAATAAGTTCGAAACCAAGTCGATAGATTTCAGCCATCGCGATGATGGAAGTGTAGATTGATGCGTTGTCTTGATGAAATAAGACTTTCTTTTTCGCCAATTGCGGTCGCTTTTTCTAATTTCTTCACTTAAACGTTGCAATAAATTTGCATAATATTCTCCGTTTATTGTTTTTCCGTTAAGGAGATAGTCAATAAAAATTATCCCAAAACATTGGAGGCGTCACCTTTCCTATAAATGGAAAGGTTTTTGTCTCCTTTGGAGCTGATCCTCCCCTTTGAGTCCGTTATTTTAACTGCTGCTTCATCTTGGGGGGAAAATGTTTCATCCATAGTTATGAATCGAGGCAAAAACGTTTCCTTGAAAAGTTCGATCAAAATACGATGAGCGATACTTTTTGCCATGCTTATCATATTTGCTCACTTGAACAGATTTAGCCGAAGGCTTTCCAGTACGGTTTTGTGGATTTTCACCACAATTTCTGAAGTGGTCAGATCTGGAGTGTCATTGAGTCGACCACTGTGGAGTTTGTTTTGGCAACTGGTACGACCGTGTTTAACCTCTAACATCCAATATTTTACAGTTGTTAACGAAGAACCAGATTCCCCCCAGAGTTGAATTTAACTGCTTTAATGTTGCATGGACTAAGACATCTCAAATAAAAATATTGAATCACGTGTCATTAAAAAACGTTTAATAAAAACGGCTCAAAAATAAACACAAATCAACGTAGCGCCTTCAAACTTTAGACATAAGCTTTTCAAGGTTAGTTCAGGTTAGTATTGCCACCTGAAGCAATACCCAAAAGGGCAGTTCCAGGTAAAGGCGGAATTTTTTGGTGGGTAGACTAGAGGAGTCCCACACTACCCGGCTGGCAAAACACCACAGTCGGGCGTGCTTAAAGGCATTTTTCTCTGCCAAAAAAAAAAAGATTGGCACCCCCGAAGTAATGCCTTGCGGCAGTTTCGGGGGTGACAAAGATGAAGAGAGGACAGGGCGTTTAGTCGATCGGCGTGCCCTGGATAGGGACGCTAACCTGACACAAAGGGGCAAATAAGATCGTCATGCCAAGGTCCTATGTCTACTTGCAGACTCCCCTCAACCTGTATAAAATTAAAAAAAGGTTGGTATGGGCAAGTTTTTTGCAGAAAAATTCGCCATCTATATGTTAGGTCGTGTACTTGTGGGACTACTTTCCTACGAATCTGCAGTTCTTACGTGTTAAGACCAAGGGAGAAATACGACCGACGGATCAAAAGCCATCTGAGACGGTGCTGAACTGCAATATTGAAGAAGATTGATGGAATTAGTGACACGAAAAGGGTGATATTGGAAAAAATTGGGAATGTCGAAAACGAACACGACTGAAGCAAAAATGAAGGTAAAAAAAAAACCTACCAATACCATGGTTGCTCAAAAAATATTTCTCAATAAAGCAGCGGAGGTTCTATATCTGCAGAGACCTGAATAACCGCAGTTTTGTACCCTTATTTAATTGTATGGGACAACAGAAAACGTGAAGAAATGACTTCGGGCTAAACTCGGAGATGATTAGGAATTTGACACACCTTTGTCATTTTTGGATAACGGTTTGAACACTCCCGCTGAAAATAGAACAGAAGATGAAGAAATGTTATGCGATTGCTTACAAGAAGAGCCAAAGCGTCATCGTATTATTTGATTTTTTTAAATGTTTTTTAAACTTTTTTTTTTAATAACAAACTTAATAATATAATTCTATATTATTGAATATTTTTGTTTATTTTTTTTACACTCTTTATAATTCAAATCATTTATTTCCCAATAAACAGGGATTTAGAGTGTACGTCTTTATTTTAACATGTTTCATAGCACTTCAGACTCTATCAAAATAAGAAAAATAAAAAAACCATCCGAAAAAAGCGCATTATGTGCCTTGAAAACAAATAACGCCTAAAGGTTATTTTTTCTCATTTTTGCAAAATTAACAACAAGTTGTTTTAACAATTTTTTTGCGATTATCTCGAAACAAGTTCAGAGTGACTTAATGCGTTGTGAATTGTCGCTCCTCAACTGTGCTATTCCTATAAAGTATATCGATTTACCAACCAAAATTGGGACAAATTTTACAAACAAAAATTACCTAACTTGTGTCTCCAGAGGCTCATGACAATACAAGGCTGTTTGAACACCAACAACTACTAACGTCAGCGATAAGGAATTTTATAATTTTGTGTTTCCTCATAGTTTACAATTAAAACGAATACAAAGCAATCGTCAATCAATCAATCTCATTGATATACATATATGTCTTAATTTACAAGGCAATTAAATTTGCTTACTCGCCTCAGAGATAAGACATGAATCGATATCTTACATAACTTTATTTGCGTCTTATTTTCATTTCCCGTTGAAATGAATCCCCATTTGGCGTTTACTCATCTAATCCTAAGGCAAAGAGCAATAATTATTAGAGAAGATTAAAAACTTTCCTATTTGGGGAACTTCAAAGAACCCCTGATTAGATAGAGTTCATTGACAGATTTAAGGGCGGATGTTTGCCGGTTCCCGATCATTAAAGAAATCAGCGTCGATCGACCCTTCGAAGGTTAACAACCTAAAGAGATCGTTAATGGTGAGAACAAGCCATAGATTTAAAGGAATTTGAAGTATCTAAGTTCATTGATCCGAAGGGCCGAGCAAAATTCTAGGAAATTGTCGGCGAACGGATGGATTATAGGAATTTTCCACAGACCCCTGGGGGGTACACTACCTTGGTGGCTGAGGGTGATTAAATTTCTTTTGGGAGATTTAATGAACTGAAAATTGAAAAGATAGGAGTTATTACTCTAAGTGGACTTTAATTTACTATGTTCCGGGTTATGAAATAGGTCCGTTAAAAAATGGATTAAAAAAAAAAACATTATTTACTATCAGAGATGATTGTCTATTGGACCCTTGATTTTCGTTTAATTAATCTACAACCCAAATCGAACTAACTTTTGCCTTAGATGAGGTGTCCTGAACTAACCAGATTTCTAAAATGAATTTAATGACAGAGCGTTTTCTGTAATTTTAAAGCACTAACCTGCGGAGGCCTGATTCGTCTTGGTTCCTAGCCCTTAATCTGAATTAACATGATTTATTCTCGCTTTTGATTCACAGATCTAAATTGATCTGATTACATGCCGTGCAATAAAACTGAGTATTTTTTTAGTTTAAATATAGTGATTGTTAGACATTTAGTTTCTTCTCACTTTTCAATTAGCATCTTGAACTGACTCGATATTTGTTTAGGTTTTTGTCCAGGGACACGAACTGATATGATTTCGTAAATATTGTGAACTCTAACCGACTTCAGTTTTGTCTCAGTTTTGATAGAACAAATCTAGATAATTGATATTTTCATCAGTTTTTAATCCTCAACCCGAACTGATCCGAGTGTTGTCCCAGTTTTTATTCGGACACAGGGACTGATTTGATTTTTTTCTGGTAATTTCTAATATACTTTAGTTGTCCTTCGTTCTCATGCACGAACTTACGAATATTTGGCTTTTTTTCAACTAATTTGATTTTATGTGGTAAATTTAAAATGACATAAGTCTTGTCCCAATTTTTATGACCTAACATGTATATATTGCATTTTCGCCTTAGTTTAATTCATATAACATAAATTTTTTTTAATTTTTTCCAATTTTTATGGAGTACTCTTAAGCAATTGATCTTTGTTTCAGTTTTTAATCCACAACCTAATTATTGCTTCACTTTTTATTTATATGCAGGGCGATTTTTTTTTGTAAATTCAATCAGCAATCAGTTTTCATGCAAAAACTTGCAACCACGTGACTTTTTCGCCAAATTAAATTATTTAACACAAAAAATCAACCATTTAATTTTTGTTTCAGTTTTCATGGACAAACCTGTAGATCCTCGTTTTTTGACTCAGTTTTTCACCCCATGTCTGCACTGACCTAACTTTTTTGCCAAATTCAAACTGGTTTTGTCATGTGTAGTGTTTTGTTTTCAATTTCAATCTTTTTGTGATAACTTGGTGCGCAAGCTGCGCTGACAGGAGCCTCCCTTTAAAGCAATTCCTTGGTACTATTATATCTCCAACATTTGTCTAGGGCTTCGTGCATCTCCGGCCTAAGGGTACTATGATCGCTAAGATTTTCCTATTCTATCTCGACTTTTCAGTTTCTTTCCAACTTCCTGGACTATCATTGTGTAGAACCATTACTAGACGATTTGAAGGTAAGCAACTTTCCAGCTTCTTTTCTTTATAAATTGAGACCTTACTAACAGTATTTTGTAATTTAAATCAACTCACGTTTTGATTCCCTTTTTCAAAAGTTTCATTTGTCTTGTTTCGTGTTCTTAAAGACCTTCCTAACTGAGATTTGAAGTTTTCCCGTTCTGAGCGGAGAGATACAACATGAGCAGTTGATTCGACTAAAACTACTTACCACACAACAATCCTATTTGCATTAAGTAATAATGCCGCGAGGATAGTCTCAGAAGAACCCAACCTGACATATACATGGCGATTTTTTTGTAAAAAATTCGTTTAAATTACAAAAACCTAACCTTACAAAACTTATATGTAAAATTTAAGGGTGTTGTATTTACTTTTGTTTACATTGGAATTGTTTTTAGAGATTTTATGAACATAAAAAAAAATTGGTCATTGATACGTGATTCAATATTTTCGTTGGAAAGATTTTAACACAATCCGACATCAAAGCGGAGTTAGATTCTGCACTGAGGGAGTTTGGTTATTCGTTAACAACTGTACAATATTGGGTGACAGAGTTTAAACGAGCTGGTATGAGCTGCCAAGAGGAATTCCGCAGTGGTTGACCCAGTAACAGTCCAGACCTGACCGCTCTAGATATTGCGGTGAAAATCCACAATCGTGTACTGGAAGAGAGACCTTTCAACAGGTACTCTACATCGCATTTTGAGCAAATAATTGGATATAAGAAAGCTATACACCAAATGGGCGCTGTGATTACTCACAATCAAACAAAGTTAGTGTCGCAAGAATGTTCTAAGGGAGTGTTTGATAAGGTTTCGTAGCAATAAAGCCGATTTTTTTCGTCGATTCTTAACCATGAGTGAAACATGGGTCCATCATTTCAGATTTAAGACGAAGGAATGGTCAAAACAATGGACTCAAAGCGGAGAGTCGGCTCCAAAGAAGGAGAAAACTGTTCCATCTGCAGGATAAGCGATGGTGGCGGTTTTTTGGGATGCACGTGAGATCATTTTTATTGACTCTCTTCCTAAATGAAAATATTATACAAATTTCTCGCCGCGTTTGAGTGAATAAATGAGAAAAAAACGACTGCATTTGGCGTAGAAGAATGCCTTTTGTCATTAAGAAAACGCAACAGCCCACACTTCCGTCATCGCGCTGGCCAAAATCAATCAATTTGGTTTTGATGTTTTTCGTCGCCCACCCGATTCGCCAGATTTGGCTCTCTCAGATTATTTCTTATTTCCAAAATTGAAAAAAAGGCTCGGTGGAAAGAGATTTGCCAATAATAAAGAAGTTGATACCTATTTTGGAACATTCGAACCTTCTTACTGTCAATAGGGTATAAACATTATAGAACGTCGCTTGGAAAAGTGTGTCAATATCAAAGAAGACTATGCCGAGAAATAATGTAATATTTTTGTGGACAATTCTACTGACGCAGATAATGAAACTTCCATATACCAGTAAGAATTTATTTAAAGATAAAACTTATGTTAAATGTTATGAGAAAAAAAAACGAGCCGAGTCCCATAAAACAACTTAGGCCACAAGCTATTGACCTGCTGGAAAGTTCTTTAAAGACTAGAGCCTTAAACAGTGAGAATGTATTACCAGGTCTTTCATAAGCCACTTTCATTCAATAAAAATATAAACTCCGACTAACACAATTTATTACCGATTGCCAGACGAGTCGTATATGGCCTTTGTCCAGTCAAGATCGTCTAACATTCAGGTGGCACCAAATCAGGTATGAACAAAAACATTCAAAATATACGTAGTGTCGTATCATGATCTCAACAATTTTTCATTTTTTTCTGTAAGTGTTAGCTCTGGTATTTTTGGGATTATCCTCGTATCACAGTCTAGATCGCAACATTCTTCGCTTTAATGCGTACTAGAATTTACTTAAAATATACATGACTTAAATTTCTCCTTATGATCAATTTTTCATTATATAATTAGGAAATGGCTGCCAAATGAAGTGTTTTTCAAACGTAAATTCAGCTCAACCAACTGTAGAAGTAAAGACAGCTGCATAAAACATGGCTGGTTAGCGTTTCTACAAGTTACTTTAGCAGGACATTGAAAAATGCGCACTTAGTTTTTCCTTGCAATCAGCAACTTGACGTCTTTTTAGTTTTTTTTCTTTAGTTTTCACTACTGAAATAAGTCATCGTTCTTCAGGGAATTGAGTTTTGAAGTGTCAGTTTTAACGCCATGAAATCGGAGAATATCCTAACCTGCTCGAACATGACACACACATTAATTAAATTATTAAATAGTAAATAACAAATTCTAGAACAAATTTAATGTCGAATAGAACATTGATTAATATATGTAATAATTACCACAAAACCGTGGCACCTGCGCTACCATATCAAATATACATGATCGCTACCTTTTTCACTCCAGCAGTAACGTATCAAGGAAATGGCATTGCTAGTTCATCGCTCCTTTCTGTGAATAACGTTTAAATAATTCATTACTGCTTTAGTTTTATAACTTGAATAACAAAATGTTTCCGAGTATTTAGCTAAGATTACGAAACACTTGCCTTAATAGTGTAAACAATGTTGTTTACAAGGGCCAATTCGAGAGTAGGTATATCTAATGAACATTAAATCCAAGGAGATGTTTGTTTATTGCTTTTGCCAAATGTGATATGGGCGTTTTGTTGTATTGTTTTGTTAGTTTTTATCGCGAGCTGAATAAAAACATGACTGAAAAATATGTTTTCGTGAATTTTCCAGGTTTGCAAACAATTGTTGACTGTTGACTGTTTACCTTGCCATAGGTCAGTGAAGACACAGGAAATGATTTCGTAATGTTTGCATGATTGGTAGAGTCATCAATAACTCTTTTACTTTTTATTTGTTGCACGGTAAACAGTGGAAATTTAACATATGACAGATTTGACATATGACGGTTGTCTCAAGGTTATCTTTCCACGGTACCGAGTCGTCAGACTGGTTTAAATGAGCTATAAGTGCTAATATGTAATATAACAGGTATACTAACTCATAACAATAAAATGACTCATAATAATAAAATATTATCGTGTTCTGGATGTTTACAATTGCATTTGTTCTGCACTAACAAAACGTAATTGGAACCCCAACTCGTGCTTTGAAACCCTCGTCGTACCATGAATCTTTTCCCATCCCCACACAGTATGCTCAGCTCGATTGGGGTACAATGTCTAATCCACTTAATCTTTTTTTAACACTTGAGAAGAGATATTAGATAAATCATGTAACTTTAAGTTTATTCTTGTTCTTCTCAACAACTTGATACGTTTTATCTAGATAACAATGTTCATCCAAAGAACTCATATTCATGTAGGTACTGATATTTTCAAGACATAAACTCTGATATATCCATCGTCAATCTACAATAACCGTTTTTCTACTTAACCTATATCAGTTATGATTGTTTAATTCAAAATAAAAGAATATATTGTATTTAAGTACATATATAATTTACGTAAGGACGACCTTTCGTAACAATGTAGAGCTGTGACATATTGAATGATCATATTTCTTGAGGGTGTAATCAGAGTATTCGCTGAAATATCTATGCTTCAAAACAATCTGAGTACGAAAGAGCCTTAAGAATTTTCTTAAATGGCCTAAGACCTTAGACAAGTCATTATTAAATCGTTGAAGGCAAAAAAGAGAAATATGAATCATAATACTTAATAAGTACATACAGGGTGCCTTTAGCTCTGTGCCCATTAGAATTACCTAGAAAACTGCGAAAGCTAGAAAATCATAATTCGGTATGTAGCCATTTAAGTTCACCATCTATCGATTGAAGATATTTTGAAATCGACAGAAGGATCGAAAATTCATAACAACTTTGTTATTTCAAATGGAATGACAATATTTTCTTATTTATTTTTTATGATTTTATGATGTTGAATTTCAACTCAACTTTATGTAACACACTGCTAACCGAAAATGTTAACTCTCGAGGATAAAAAAATATTTTTTGTCAAAATTCGCAAAAATATTCTATGTGAAAAATGTGTTATAATAGAACTAAAAAAATAGAACAATAAAATTTTGCCAATAAAAAATCAGAGCACTGCCCTCTATTCTTCCCAATTTCATTTTTTGATCATCATTTACTAAGCGTTCTGCAAAAAAAATTGAACTAAGCCGATACAAAAATTCCACTTATTTTTTTTCAAATGGCACGCCCTGTATTTTACTACATAGGTAAAATGATCATTTCATTCTACCTTCAGTTGTGTGATATTTTCTATTTTTACATCAGACTTTTTTTGAATTTTTTGAAATTTCACCAGATTCTTTTAGGAACAAAAAATTTTTGGAAACAAATGGACATTTGAAAAATTATTTATGTTATTTATTGACATGTGGTTAAGGACATTACGGCACTAAACAACTGACTATGTTTTGAATATATTCTCTTTTAATTTTAAAATTTTACACTGAATTAAATCAAAAAAATTCTTATTGTGGAAATAAGAACATCTTAAATGACTAAATGCAGAATGAAATTGCCTTTTAATCCATGTACTAAAATATGGGATATTCTGTTTGGAGACGACGACTTTTTTACATTTTTGCATTTGCTTAGTTCCATTTATTTTGAAGTTCACCCTGTAGATAATTATCAAAATTGCATCTGTGAAGAACGGAGTGCAGCGTTTTGGCTTTTTACTGACAATATTATATTGTTGTTCCTTCGTTAGTTTCAATGTGCTATAGCAATTCAATATGCTATAGCACGTTTCGCTATAATAAATTTTATTACACAGTAAATTTTTGCTAGTTTTAACACAAAATAATTTTTTTCTTCGAAAGTTGTCATTTTTTGTTACCGATATGTTACATGAGGTTGATCCAAAATTCAATATGAAATTAGAAAAAAAATAGTGCGATGCCATTTAAAATAACAGTTGTTATCAATTTTCGATATCTCTGGAACTGCCGCCATTATTAAAATATTTTCCATCAATAGATCCTGAACATAAATGGCTGCATGCCGATGGGTGATTAATAGTTCGTTTTTTTTTATTTTGTAGTTAAAGACATCCTGTACATTATTTTTGAATATTTGGAGCAACTTGAATAATTTCCATGGTTTTTCTTAATAATCAAGTCGGATTAAATCGCAACTTTCCTGGATTTAGGTCATAGCTAAATCAGTGGAGTACCCACACAAATTTTGACTTTTGAAAACGGAAAAAGAAGAATTTGTAATATACGTTCTTACCTAGTGATTTCAGAGTTTGAATTCACGTTCCAAAGAAACGTTTTACTCTATTGATGTCAATACATATTTTATAGCTCTAAAACCACGAACAGAATTTAATCTTCGAATTAGAATTTTGCATGTTCCAAAATGTCAAATATTGCACCACCAAAAAATTTACCTTGGATCTGGTAGATATAATGTAGTTTTGTGTAACATTGCCGATAATGCGTTAACCTATTAATATTATTTAATTGTGTTTGAAAATCCTTGGCGAAAATTAATTAATCATCCAAATGAAGGAACACAATAGTGCGAGAATATGCGTATAACAGCAATGTTCTTCGGATTGGTCCATGGTCGCACATATGGTGATTGTCTTCAAAATGTTAATGAATATCAATTGGCTTACAAAACGCCTCATAGGGTTATTCTCTTTTATATTAGAACATACATCGATAATACGTTATCAATGCTAATTTTCTGAAAGAAAGTTAGTTCCTACGTTGATTATGTCATATTACAGATTGAGGAGGATTTCTTCAAATTGCTGACGAGAGACACTGACCAGCTCTAAATACAAAAATGATACAAATAAGACGTAAATAGATAATAAAAAAAATGCAATACCAAAATGAAAAATGGACCATGATACTCGCCAATATTTATTATCAACACTGCCTAAAGTTTGTAGTAAATTTACCACATGTTACGTTGCGGTGTCGTAACGTTGCGAAGGTCAGCTTTGCGTGCTCACCCAAAATTAGTAATCAACAGAACATAAATTTCAAGCAAACCCAGTTGATAAAAAAACATTTCATAATTGTGTAAAATCTGTAACGTTGACATGGCACTTTGTAAATTGTATGGCAACCAATCAATAGGAATTCAATAATTAAGTTTTTAATTGGGTTCCTGCTTTTCAATCGTAGAACGCAACAGAACAGCATTTTCTGAGATCCTATCACTGCTTACGGTTTCGCCTTTGTCCTCCACCCAAACAAAAACGAATTATAATAACATTAAGTGCAAAAGTTATTAAACAACTTCCTGAGTAAATTCTATGAAATCTTGTTTAAAGTGAGGTTGAAATGGTAATTTTCCTACGCAAACCGACATTACCTTTAAACTTATCTCTCAAGATTCCAAGTACGTTATTGCTAATTATCAGATTGTCATAACAAAACCACCTGCGTGGTCGTTGAACTATCAACCTAGAAATACAAATCGGAACGTACTCGTAGAGGTATTATTCTACTCGTATTTAAATGGATAAAAATGTAATTTAGATTTAGATCTTGACAAGGTTACTGACTGTATTGCCTAATCGTTATTACCGAGGTGGAAAACAATAAACTTCAACAAAAAAAAAATGAAGATACTTGGGGAATTTAGAAGAAAGAGTGATGGAGGTTAATGTTGGTCATTGAAAGGAAAACAGATGCTTTTTTTGGCACAATATCTGTAGTCGATTTTGATTATTTTTGTTCTTTTGAACTCATCAAAATTTGTTTTAGAACTCAAAAAAATTCAGTTAACTTTCGTACCTCACGTTCGAGTTACTTTTTGTTCAACGATCGGAACTAATCTGATTTATTCTTAGCCGACTAAAAAGTAGTCGAACTTTCTATCAATTCTGAATCAATAATGCAATTAAAGTTGATTGTTGCCTCAGATATTTAACAGTAACCAAACTAAACTGATCTGATTTACAATTTGGTTGTTATTAAGAACAGATTTTTTCTACGACTCGCCAATTACCGTTAATTTCAAAAAATTGCGATTTCTCGTTCAGTTTAGGAACTTTATGATCATTAGTTGTTTTTCGACATCTGTAATCCTTTTTGAGCTACAGCAAAACTCTGCTATGATGAACGTTCAAGGGAATTTGCCTACCGTTCATTAAATGCCGAGGTTCGTTACAGACGAATGAGGAAAAAAGCTCGTTGATCCAAAATTTCTGTTTAAATCAAATTCCAAATTATACAACTTTTCGTTTTAGTAAATAGGTATATATTAATATAAATGAACAAACAAAACAACAAAAATTTTAAATAAATTCGAAATTTAGGTAAAAATGAATTCCGTAATTTGATTCTGCACCTTGCGGTTTTTCAGTATCGTTTTAGTTATTTTATTTTGCAAAAGATGCGTTGCATATCGAAAGTTTTCAACTTCTAGATTAGTCATCTGTATATATTATAATACGCTAAGATCTGCAAAGCAGATAGGGCCCCTTGAGCTGTGGAGATTAAAACTGCATTATTTTCGTTAACGTCCTCCTCATCAATGGGACAGTTTTTACATTGATCATTGGCAGTTATTTAAACAATATCAGTATCATTAGAAAATTCAACAACTTCTACGTATTCATTAGTCATGTCAAATTCATTTAAATTAATTTCGTCAAAATCAGAAATGCGTTGGTTTTTGACCCATCCACTTAAATCTCCAGCAGCTCGCTAATAACAGGATCTCCAGACCGTTCGTTATAATAGAGCTTAAAGCTTGAGAAGATAACAAATAAAAGGTAAAAAAAAGGAAGGTATGTCCTCCAAATAAGTTTTTGAGCTCCACGGAACACGAGCTAGGGGAATCCCTGTTCTTTTAGGATCTTGCAATTTGAATTTGTAGTAATAATCCAGCACATTCTTCCTTTTTTCCGCCGATAACTGGCATTCATACCAATTCGATTGTTCTCTGTAAGATAGTGACAATAGTCTGAATACTAAAAATATGTGACAATCCTTGCTTTTTCCTATACCCTTCAATTATAGAAAGCTGTAACCGAATGTCTGTCATACCCGAATTTGTTATAACCGAATAAAAATAAATTATGTTTATAAGAACTTGGACGAGAGCTTTTTGTTCGTTCGTTACAGCCGAGAATTAGCTACAGCGGAGTTCTACTGTATTTATGAAAATAAAATAAAAAAAGCATTTTTACCCTAATAAACCATTTTAAAAAAAATCTCCGTGAAAAAAGCATCAACTTCGGACTAATGATTAAAAAAATGACTCAATGCTTGTTAGTTTTTCAAATAGTTTGAACACGGTTACAGATTTGAAAGGAATAAAAGACCAGGACACGTTTCTATAGAAAACAAACATTTCAAATTTCACGTAATGATCAATACCACTGCCACAAAAGAGGATTGAAGCACTTAAAGGGAAAATGTGACCAGAAAAATGATCACCCTGCGAATTGTTAACATGATTTGCTGTGCGTCCTGATTCTACGTATACGATCAAAATTTGACATAAATATCAATACAACTGTGAGCGCTATAACCAAAAATCAAGAAGAAATTCAAGCTGAAATCAACTTTTTTTTTGTTATTTCTACCTCCCTGTACGGTACAAATCATCCAGTACACAAGGTGACTTTCGATTCAATGAGCACTGATAATGAGATAATCGCTTCATCAAATGTCTTAAAAAATTCGAAAAATTCTGTATTTCAATATTACCTTAACATAGATGAACAAAATTTCGAAAATGTAGTTCTTTTATTGAGATTTTTAGTTGGTAAAATCTTGAAATGGCTAGCAGCTCAAGGAATGGTGAATTGCGGATAGTAAATCTGTAAAACTCTTTTTTTTAGACATAAATTAATCTACAATTAAGGTCTGTCAATTCCACAGCTCTTCAATTTTACAGATTTTTAATGATGGAAATGAAAAAAAAGCTTTATAAGAGTTCCAAATCGCTGATTTCAAGAAAAAAAATTAAAGGGAAAATTGCGTCATACTTTATTTCATATTGAACAAATAATACTTAGTATGCAGAACTCAACTTTCACATGCGTGTAATAAATCAAATTTATATCAAGGCACTGTTCACGAATTTTTTTTTTCAGATTGTTCATTATACTAGATCACGATTATGCCTGTCAATATTCGAATTCAAAAGACTTTTGCGAACAAAAAATAAAATAATGTTGCTTTATGATTTTTTTTTCGATTCGTTTAATTCAAACTTTAACACACACTGTACTATTTATATGAAACTAATCAAATACTGTTGGACGAAAGTCAAAATTTACTCTATTCAGTGATTGAGTGTTTTTGATGCATTTGTTGTTATTGAGGTTTCATAGATCTCCCTTAGGGCGTAGAATATAGAACTTCGTTTGAAATTTCCTCTAGAAAAAAAGTCAAATTTATTCGAATCTGGTGACTGCGGTGGCCAGAGTTGAGGGTAGCTATTTTCGCGACGTATCTATCAATTTGGAAGCTGTCCATATAAAAATTCCCGATGATCTATACTGCAATAGAGAGGCATGTCATTTTCTAATGAAACTACTGCCTGAGGAACCTTAATTGTGAATTTGGGTAATCCCTTATGTAGAATTAGTAGAAATACTGATCAGTCTTTTCTTGTTTTTTTAACACATTTCCTGAACGCTATACCTCAGCAATCCTTTGCTAGAAAAGAAAATTCGCATGAAAAATTCATTTGTTTCGAGGTTTTGAGGTTCTCCACACGCAGCTGTGTATAATAAACAAATTATCACCGTGATCGCAGATGTTTATTGTGATGGGTGGTAGGAACCACGGAAAAGATTTCATCTCCTTATTTGTGCATTTTTCCAGATGTACAAATCTAGACATATTAGACACATATACAAGGTGTTTCATAAGCTACAAATTTTCAGAGGATCTAGAGCTCATAAACATAAGTATTTAGAATGAATAAGGTTAGGCTTGAAATGGCTTCGTTTCTAAGATACAGAGTGTCTAATTTTTCATTAATCTTTTTTTTCAAAAATGGTTTGAGATACCGACATAAAATTATTTGTCTTCATGTCCTCCACTTCAACTAAAATAAAATTGAATTAATTTCCCCTAAATAATTCTAACAGATCGCACTTGGAAACCTACATCGGTTTTTTGGTAGGCACATGAATGAGAAATAGTTTTTTTACCTCGAAAATAGCTGAATGAGCTACAAAACACTAACAGGTGTTTTTTTTATTATGAATTAATGGAATATTATGAAAAAATATTCGTATTAAAAAAAGTCAGTGGCGTACTATTTTTTTCATTAAAAACATCCCATTGACTGGCCGCACAGACGCCTTTGGAGCAAATGGAAAGATTTTGTCTACTCAGGAACGTGCACATTTATCCCACCATAGCGTGTCCCGAATTTACGTTCGTGTTCCAGATGGTTTTTGAAAATATTATTAAAAAAAATTAAACACCCTGTATTTTGGAGACGAAGCGATTTCGAACCTAACTTTATTTGTTCTAAATACTTGTTTTTATGAGCTCTACATCCCCTGAAAATGTGTCGGGATGTTTATGAAACACCCTGTATACAGGTTAAACACATAAAAAATAATAGAATTGAAAGAAATTTCCGCCATAACAGTACGTACCCTTGGAACAATTCCGTTTCCAAAACAAAACTACGTATTGCCACAATTTGGAGGCAATCTTGTATGTTAAAAATACGAGTTCAAGGCGAGTAAAACGTTAAACGTATCAGAAAATGGCGTATAAGCTAAATTTAATAAACATACACAATATCTCATCTAGATTACAGGGGAGTTACATAATCGATCGGAATGTTTACTGATGGCCTTTATGTTATTACGTGCTTCCTAGTCCCATCTATGACAGCGTATCATTCGTTAATTATTACAACATCGCCATACTGTAAGTTCAACTTTGATAAAATTACAGAAAATGCAATTGTTGCTCAATTTCTTGAAATATTAGATTGACGCATTATTGTCCCGCATGTTTAGATATGAGTAGGTTTAATGAACTTTTACATAAAACTGTGAATTTTTTAAATAAATTAACGTTCATACGCAGAATGGAAAAATATCAGTTGTGAGTAGTAAGTTTTGTTCTCGGATTTCTCTATGAATGGAACTTTCTCTGGCGTGTATTGATGTGTGTCGTCCTGCACATATTACTCAAAGCGATATCAATTGATTTGTGTATGTTAGAAAGACTAAATAAAGTAAGGATTTTATGGTATTTAATATGCATATGAAAATAGAACAAAACAAGATGGCGCCTACATATATTTTTCGCACAACAAAAGTAAGGTCAGCTGCTTTTTAAGGACGTTCTAGGATGTGATGAAAGAACGCGCATAATATTCTTGATTATTACCTCGGTTGAATGATCTATTGGAAAAATTCAAGGATTTCTTAAAAAGATTCATTGCGTCAAAATGTCTCAAAGCATCCCACAATAGGTAAATATTGAATTATTTATGGCACTATTTTAAATTTTTTATTTATTTTTTTTATTTTATTTTCTCTTTTCGTAACGACTTAAAAATTAGAAACGAGAAAGAAAAAAATTATCTGTGCGGACATTCTTTTCACTTTTGTTCAGTGATCATTTTTAAACTGAACATAAAGCACGAACCAACCCCCACATATCTCAAAGAGATTGTAGTTGCAATAATTTAAAAAAATAAAAACGTTAAAATTCAATGTTCTATTTTAGTTCGAACCAATGACTTCTTTGGTACAGGTAGCGCGAACTACACCGAAATGAGGTCAAAATCATAGTTAAGTTCTTGTTCCGGGTCACAATGCGTCTATATACAATTAAACTTGAAACCTAAATAGATACTGGTTTGAACTAAACGACGGATTTTTCTCAATAACGTTGATGCTCTTCAATAGTTTCTCTCTAAAAATCATAATATGATCTATTTAATCTAACCAGATTTAGCTACAGAAATACTTTCTTGCCCTGAAATATGCCTTTTGATGTTATAAAAATTATCAAAAAAATGGTAAAAGTTGTATTACATGGTTCAACAACTCTCTTATAAATTGTTTTTAGATACTCTTTTGGCTTTGGTGCAATACATCCGTTTCGTGATTGTAAAAGTTGTTCAGTTCACACAAAGGCCGAATTGCCACGTTTTTTTTACTTATTTTATGGAGGAAACTGTTTTCACAAATCCTGTAATAAATCTTTATGGAATTTTCAGTATTCTAAGGGTATTTTAGTACCTAACGGTAAATAGCGCGTTTCTAATTTTAGGGTCACTTTTGCATGTTTATGGTTTCAGCTTGATAGTCTTGCTTGTAACAATACCAATTAAGTTCTTTTTTGTTAGTATTGCATATCCATAACTTGTACAGTAATAAATTTTGAAATGGAGCTGTGGGCGTTGCTGTGATTCTTCGATTACCTCTGACAAAAATCTTATGCAAAATACAGCACCTACATACGTACGTGTAAACGGCAGGACAATAAAAGTGCATATTTTATTTCCTTTGAAATTTTTCTGCAATTTTGGATATACAGGGTTGCCCGCTAAGCGCGCATCGGACGATTGCGTCCTAACTTATGGGTTCTATTAAAAAATTGTTTTTACAGTTATATGTAGGTACACTTTGAAAAAATTCGCATTCATTCATACATACATTCATACAAGGGTATGTAAAAATATATACAGTATAATTTTTTTTTCAATGGAACACTAATTATCACTGCAGTTTTGCATTCTTCGTTCTATTTTAATACAAGTTTATTAATACGTTGGTATTCTTGGAATTATCTGTTTTTAAGGTAAGTTCAATTGAATGTTGAAGGTCCATATTTTATTATGCTACGAAACTTTGCGTACTGCTTCCAACAGGGTGTTTACAAATATAGAACCAATTCGAACATCAATAAATGGTTAGAACTTAAAAATTTCAAATGGAACCCTACTATTGTTTTGATGCATTATGAAACTACATCGAAAAAGAACTTATGTTCACATTTAATTACCTACACTAAAATTGCATGGTTTTTGGTGATCTTGTTCTACAAGTTTATGTAAAGGTAGTACCTTTCTAATTGTATTTTATACTACAAATATGATAGATGTATCTATGGAAAGAAACAAATACAGATAATATATTTTGCAGCATTAAAAGTGTAAATGCATTAAATTCTTCACTTATTTTTGCCTTCATGTTTCTTACAAACTTCATTGTCTATATTTGTATTTGTCTGTTTTCACAGATACGTCTATCGCATTCGCATTATAAATTATAATTAAGGATGTACTATCTTTGCATGAATTTTTAAAGCAAAATTGCACAAAAATCATGCAACTTGAGAATAAGTAATTAAATGTGAACATAGCTTTGCTTCCGACGTAATTTCATAAACAATAAAAATAATAGTAGGGTTTCGTAGTAGCATTTAAATTTTTAAGTTTCGACTATCTATTGATGTTCAACTTGCCTCTAGTTTTGAGGACACACAGTAAGAAGTATTAAAAAATACTTGGTATCATACTAAAATATGGACCTTCCTCTGTATTGTGGCAAAAAAGAGTGCTAAAACACCTTTCTATTTGTTAAGAATCTCCCATTTTGGAGACATCTGCAATTTTCGCTTGCAACATTCAATTGCACTCATCTTAAAATCAAGTAATTCTAAGAATACCAACGTATTAATAAATTGTATTAAATTTGAACGTAAATTCCCAAAATACAATAATATACAGGGTGTTTCTTAAGTACGATATATAAAATCGGAAGCGTATTCTACAGCTAAAATAAAGGTAATTTTGTTATATAAACTATATCCCAAAAATGCTTCGTTGCGAAAATACAGGGTGTGAAAATTTCTTTAAAAAATTACAATTTTTTAAATATTTACAAAACTACTTGAGACATTTTAATGCAATTTTGCAGGGTTTGAGAGTTAGCAACGGTGCATATTTTACGCTAAAAACAGGGGCTGTTGTGTAACCAGTGGCGTGCAAACAGAATAATTTCTGGATATTTAAAAAAAAAAATGTGGTACGCCACTATTCGTTTCCAATATTTTGTTGCTTTTTTAATTATGTGTTAAATTTAGAAGAAAAAATGTCTCTTGACTTTTTTTCGTAATACGCACCGTTTTCGAGTAAGTAAATAAAAAACACTGCAGCTAAATTTTGTCATTCTTTTTTATTATTCTTAAGAGAAGAAATACTTGTATAAAGATATGAATTTTTTCGTTGTGCACTTACCTATTTGGTAGCGGAATTATCGACATTTTACTAGTCACGAACACCGTTTATTTATCTGTGCGCGAGACATTAAATTTCAGACAATAAAATTTTCACACCCTGTATTTCCGCAACGAAACATTTTTCGTATATAGTTTATATAACAAAATTACCTTTATTTTAGCTGTAGAATACGCTCCCGAAGTTATGTACTGTACTTAGGAAATACCCTGTTTCGAGAGTTCCATTAAAAAAAAAACATAAATTTATATTGTATCTTTTTTTTGACATACCTCGTATAAATCAAAATATTTTAAAAATGTACTTTAAAGATCCTACGTGTAACTGTAAAAAGAATTTTCAATAAAAGCTATCAGTCAGGCCGTAATCGTTTGACGTGCGCCTCGTGGTTAACTCTGTTTATTTTTTCGAGCTTTTGACGGTTTTACGAGCAATTGGTAAGGAACAACGTTAAACAGAAAAAATGGAACAAAATACTCTGGGGCTCTAAATTCTAACCCCCTCCCTCTCGCTTTTTAACAATTTTTTTAAAATCAAAAATAGCATTAAGGAGGACAAAACATAATATGTTTTGATGTTTGTTTATTTTTTTAACGTAGCTTCTTTCATCAATAATGCGAAATGGCGGATTTAAAAAAATTAAAACATGGGTCGAGTGACACCTCAAATTAAGGGGATTTCGAAACTACATTCAATGGTACGTTATGAATCGAAACCTATGGGTTAAATTTTGAGAAAAATACTTGTAAGTTTTATTTTGAAAAAAATGCAATATAAACTCAGTTAAATAATACGTAAACAACGAAAAAACTTGTTTTGTTTTCAATTTATATAACTGCTACTTCATTGAAAGCACTAAAATCAATCACTAAAGCTTTTTTACTCTTTTTCTCAGCTAGTTTAGAGACCCTTTTTCGGAGTAAAACTAAAGGAGAAGCCCCTCGTTAAGGGTAATCCGAATTAGGGCGACTTGCGACATACGACAAATATGTAACGTCACATAAGAAAAAATTGTATCTCGTTTTTACCCTTCACTTAACTAAATTTTCGGCAATTTTTACTCACACATTTTCAAATTCATCTAACTTAAGAACACATTAACAGTAATTGAAGTGTGAGGCTATATCAATTATATACCGTTAGACACTTTAATTGGGAATGATTCGTAGTCATCCCATGCAAGCCAATAGATTTTTCTTGAGAAATAGATTAATGGGTCACGGGCAATATTATTATATGAAAATTATTCAATGTCAACAGCATTGGCGTGTCAGTGTCGATCATTTTTAATTCCAATTGAACACATGTTTGTCGATGTGGTACTGTGGTCGATAAGCAGTTTATCTTCTTCAAAATTCTCTTTGCTTTATTGGCAAATTTAACATTTGTCACGGTTAACTCAGGTCAGTGTAATTCCCCTTTCTCTACAGTATTAGCATACGGCGAAAAATCAGCGCTTGTCACATTGTCTGAGGTTCATAGCAAAACTTTTCAAATAAATCAGAAATACAATTAAGCATTTTGCAATTTACACAAACCGATAACCCTTTGTATACATTGCACTTAAGTCCCACATTATCTCCGAGTTACCATAACAATTGTTATATTTATGTCATCGATATTTATATAATCTCCATACAAGGTTTTCATTCAGATACCGGATGAGTTCAATAGAGTTCTGTTGAAAATTGCCATCAACGTACTTAAGTCCACTTTTAGAAATCGTCGAAAATCGACAACTTACCGAAAAAATGCGGATTTGAATAATGCATTAGGACTGAAAGAAGTTCATTCCTTGCTCCCACCAATGTCCTTCGTTTTTATTGCCTTATTTGTGCACTTTGATGGAATTTAATGCAAATTAATAACTAGGAACCACTTGTCACTTGGTGAATAATTATGAATTTTAGTTTGGACTATAAATTAACCTATTATTCAACATAAAATATTAGTTTTTTTAATGTTAATGACGTTAATGGTCCCTGCAACCTCGGAAACCAATATTAGGATGCCTATGATAATAAGAAAATAATGGGAAAATTTATCTTAACTCAAATTGAGGAGAAATATCACATAATAAAAAATTACTGTGATTAATACAAATTATCCATTCTCATGCAGGCAAATTGAAGGAAACAACAGGGGCACACATCCTCTCAAGTGTTTCATAACCACTAGATACCATTTGAATAAAAAAATAATAGAGTCCATTAAGGCGCAAATTAAGCGGACCCATATTATTTGTTTTCCACTTTTATATCATTATTAACCTTGCAGTTTTTTTCTTATTTTCGAAGATGGCAGATTTATAATGCATTTCGTAATATGAAACAAAAAAAAACTCAGACGGTTCGACAATAAAACGAGTTATTTAAAAATGTCAAGGTTGTACTTGGTAGGTATACAGGCAGATTTGGCCAAATATAGAGAGCCATTATTATTTCGGAAGACTCTGTAGGTAGAAGTGGAAGTTCCCGAAAAATTATGGTAAATTCGATGTCAGAATGATTGCAAATGGGATATATTGAATAAATCAAGTTCGGATATATTTATATTGCAAAACGGAAGTAAAATATGACGATATAAATTTAAATTAAAAAGTTCAGTGTAGTCGAACGAGCTCAAAAAGTTACTTTTTGTTCAATTCTCAATAGTATCTGATAATAGCTAACTCAATTTCAGACCAGTTTAAAGGGCTACAATTAATTGAGTTTGGCACGTGGTTCACACTTTGACAGCTGCGTCACTGCACATGCTCACCTAATAACGTCATAACAAATGAGCTGTGCTACGTTGCCTCTTCTGGAAACTGACACGAATATTCTTACAATGTTGACATTCAATCAATGTCCGAGTTTCCTGTTAACATGTACAACAAGCTGTATTTATAAAAACTATTAGAGATGAAGCTTTAAAATGAAAAATACTATAACAAAAATGACGATGAAATGCTAAAAAATTTTTTATTCTTAACTCCACCAGTAAGTGGCGCATCTCATATAGTGAACGAAAATATGTCAAATAACTGGAAAAAAGCAACGAAGAGGTGTACTAAAAATACCTCAATTTTATTCGTAGAAAGTTTTTGAATAATTTTTGCATAAAAAATTTATATATATATATATAAATGCGAATGTTATATATTATTATATGTTGTTCGAAATATAGTTGCAAATGTTGCGATATAAAAACTTAAATATTTCAGGAAAAAATTATAGGATTTAAAAAAAGTAGTGACTTTTTAGGAAAAGGTCTGTTTGCTCCATACGGTAACGTGTCAGGCAAACCATTTTAGTTAATCAAAGTACTCTTAGAGGGCGCTTTGTTATGAAGTCTGGAGGTTTTGCAAATTTCTTGCAAATAGCAAATAAAGCGATATGTGTTTGGTATTTCAATTAGCCACAGGTTTACTTATATCCTGAAAATTTCATCTCAAAATCTTTATTTGTTTGGAAAATATGCCTGTTTTTATCCGGAATCCATGACATTTAGCTTTCGCGGCGCTTACAATCCGCTGAGACATTTGGCACTCAAATAATTTTGAGAAGAAAAAATAACTGTAAAATCTTTAAATTCTATAATCCATTCCTAAGATATATAAGTTTTTATTTGATAACTTTCACAACGCCCTCTACAAAAAACTAGGAAATATATAAAACAAATTCATATATAAAAATTATACCGAAACTTTTCACGAATAAAACTGTGACATTTCAGTACACCTCTTCATTGCCTTTCTTCAGTTATTTGACATATTTTCGTTCACTATATGAGATACGCCACCTAGGTGGTGTTAGGAGTTAAAAAATATTTTCAACATTTTATCTTATTTATTTTTGTTATAATATTTTTAATTTCAAAATTTCAGCTCCAATAGTTTTAGAGATTCAGTGGAGAACGTCTGCTAACGGAACACCCGGGATGTAGGGTAGGGTTCCTCAAGTCGTACTTATGCCTAAGTCGTGCCTTTTGAATAATGAACGTATTACGGGTGCTACCGCTCAAGAAATGACAATCCTATGCGTATTTACGCCAATCATCATCGAGAACATTTGATTGTATTTTGCCAATTAACTATACTTTTGGATATATCTTTTTTTAAATATCTGAAAAGCAATTATAACGAAGTTTCATTTGTTTGGTTAAGAACAAATCCTGGAAATAAAATTAAACAAACTCCTGTGTAAGAACTATTTGGAGTTGCATATGTACTCAAAATAAGTTCGTATAGATATTGCTTTGTGTGGTTTTAAATCTGCCAGTATGTGACCCTGTAACAGACATTAACTTCAAGATAAACTGCACAAATTCAAGTCAAGATGTGAGCAATAAAACTCCTCCAATAAGAACTAAGAATCGTGAATATTTCTCTGCAATAGTTACGCATAAAAATAAAGAAATCCCAAAAGAAGAAAAGCCGTACCTAAGAATGTATTGCTGGGTCTTCAACAACGAATTTGCACCAAATAGAACTGCAATAAATATTTTATTCCCTATTCTAAATTTAATATATGAAAATAAAGAGTTCCGTGGGGGCTCAACCTCATCAGCCAAAAAACAGCAACTTTAAATAACGAAAACATAAAAAGCGCGACCAATCAAAATTAATCATCACTAAAAATTAAAGAAAAAAGAAAAGTTATTTAAATGAAAGTGATCATGTAGCCCTTTTCTGGCCATTCTCACAATTGTTAAGATAAATAAGACTTTGTTTTCGTAAGACTTGCTTTATCCATACACGGTGGTTCATTTAACCCGTTCATTAAAAATTTAATAAAATCTAAAAGTGATACGAATTTAAAAAATTGAAGTTAAATTATCTATAATGCGCACTATGTGTAAAAAACAATTTCAACTTCCTATCACTTCCGGTTTAACCGGAAATATCTGTCAAACTTGCTTATTTCAAATGGAACCTTCAGTATATTATTTCATTTTTAAATTCTTCGTAAATTTAAAACATATTTTCCGTATAATATTCTATAGTTAGCCCTTACCGTTTTTGAAATATTTGACATTTGAATTAAAAATGTGCTTCCGTAATGACCAATTTGAAAATTGCATATCTCCGCAGTTATTAAAAGACAGTTTTAAATATATCAAAAACAGCTACGTATAGGACATTATGCAGAAAATGTGTCTGAAATATTACATAGAATATAAAAATGAAATAATATACTAGAGATCCCATTTGAAATAAGCAAATTGACAGTTATTTCCGGTTAAACCGGAAGTGACAGAAAGTTGAAAATATTTTACAAAAATAGTATGCGTCAAATTCGTATCAGGTTTATATCCTAGTAAAGTGTTATTAGAGAGAATAGCCCTGCACATTTCGCTTATAAAATTGCTGTTTCAGTAAACAAATTATTTAAAAACTTATTTGTTAGCAGATATTCATTAAAATGTAATTTTTTATTTTAATTAAAATACTAGCCAGGAGGAAATACATCTGGTTGTTTTGGCAGAGATACGAATATATCTGCCGAATTTTGTGTTTTTATACAAAATTGCTTCCTTTTCTCTGATAGTGCAGATTAAAGTCTAAAATTAATCCAATATAAAAATGGACAAACCCTGTTCAATTGTAATGGTAATACGCATGCTTGTGACGTCCATTATACCATAGACTGTCAAAATCAGTAGGGGCCTTATAGCGCCTTCCTATGTGTTATTAAAATTCTACATTATTATGGAAGTGTCCATCCAGCATTATTGCAATGGTAAATACATTTTTTTATAGTAAATCTTGAAATTGCTTTAGATTTGGAGCTTCTGAAATTCAATAAAAAGATGTGTGGTTAGAAATAAATGTTCATTTATTTAAGAGGTTTTAATAATGTACATGGCGCCACCTATTTACCGGTAGATGAGTTTACAACTTTGTCGCAATGGACTCTACTTTTTTGGATGAAAATGAATGTGATTCACTTATTGAAAAAGATCTTTGATATTATATACGGCGCCACCTATTTACTGGCATACGAGCTTTTTAATTTTGGAAATTGATTCTGTATTTCCCCTATTGATTATCTGATGTGTGGTTTGTATAGATTTTTGAATGAGTAGTATAATGAAAATTAGCACTTTTTGTAATTTTTTTAACTTGAATTTTGTCATTTTTCAAAGTTTGATCGTCAATTACACGAAATCGTGCACCATGAAATATCAAATATACCATCTCAGTTTGCAAATTTGGTCAAAGTTATGGACAAAACTAAGCAATTGCGACTCAGATTTATTGGAAGATTCAACCATAATAATAATAATAACAGTTTACATATTTAGCACTTGACTAGTTTGAAACATTATTATTATAAATTAACCTGAACTAATCTCGCAAGTAATTAAAAAGCTCTTGAACACAGTCAAGCTCGGAAATCGTCTTATATCAGCCGGAAGTTCATTAAATTGCTTGATACAGATACTAGAATGTTTATTAAATTTATGGTTGTGACTATAAATATTGCATTTTTTTAAGGAATGCATTTAAATAATTGGGTTGAAGGATATTATCGATTTTATAAGTTGAGGTCAAATTCGCATTTTTAACGAAAAGCACCATGCTTAACAAATTTAATTGCTCTAACATTTATCAAACTTCTTTTTACATAGTGTATATGTAATGGTTACAAACATGGTTACAAAACTGTAACTGTGAATCGAGAATACACCCAAAATACGGGATCTCCCGAAAAAATTCAATTTTCCAACGTCAAAAAGAGACGAAAAATCACATTTTCATTCAAATTTAAATCAATTATAACTTATGCTTAAATAATTCAAATTTTATTTTGTAACCAAAAAACTTATCAAATTATAAAAAATTCGTAAACATTGTCGTAATCTACCTGAAAATGCCCTATTATTAGATCAATTTTATTTACGTAACTAAATTAATAACTAAATGATCGAGGTTTATCAAAAATGGTCAAAATCGAACTATTCCGTTTAGCTTAAAGCTAAAGCGTTTAGCAATAAAATTTTGAAAATTAATTCATTAGACATGTATTCTAAAGAGATATTGAGCGTGCCCTATTTGTTTTTCTCTATCCCCTGTAGTTTCCAAGATTTCCTATATACACATCGAAATATGCCTATTCTGTACATCCTACACTAATGCATCTCTCGAAGCAATGTATATAATCAAAATCTGACAGATCTTTGTTTTGGTTCAGATCTGTAGTAAAACCCAGAAAATATGGGATCCATTCGTATTTTAGTCAAGAGGTACATTTAAGAGTAACTAAGTGTCACCAAACATCAGAGCTTATTCGCAGTTTTAAGCAAGTTTAGAAATTTATAACTTCGTAACAAAGGATCTTTGAAGGTTCTCTTTATATAGAAATAAGCCACAGTATTCATTCTTAATATGCTGCAAATATTATTTTAGTTTAAGGCTAGGTTTGGAAGTTATCCAGGAAAGCAGGAGGAAATCAGCGGGATTCAAATATTTTTTCACTCGAAGATCTAGGCAATATTAAAATTTTCTAACTTCGCAGTCAAGAAAGGCCTAGAATATTACTTTTTTCTGTGGTGGAACTAACACTGTGTATCAAGTTATAAAATGCTCAAAATATTACGTTTTTCTCAAGAGTAACTGGCCGTAATTGATAAACACACAAAAAGTCTACTCAAAGGCTGAAGCAAGAATGATATTTTTTAAGTTCGGAGTCAAAGGTTTCAAAAAGTTTATCTTTGGAAGAGAGAAGTCTCTATATCGACCCTCGAAGTAGTGAAAACAACATTTCAATTCGAAACTGCATCTGAAAATTTTCAGAAGGAACGTTTAGAGATCACTAACGATTAAAAACCCTACTTAGAGGTTCAAGCAAGATTAATAACCCTTAAAGATGGGCAGTCCGTAGAGACAAGCCTCTAGGTTTATGCTTATAATATAACATCGTTTTGCTCCTTTTGTTGAAAAGTATCCGTAGATAATTCAATTTCCAGGGTCCTATTACAGTATTCCAGGAAACGTGAGTCTCCTACTTTAAGAAAGTAAATTAAGCCTCTATATTTGGCTGGTGTACATATATTACAGAGCATAAAATTAGGGTCACTTGAAAAATTTCTCAAATTTTGCACAAACCAATTCACATCATACTTTTCCAGCTCAGGGGAGCTTCTCTTCGAAATACAAAATGTTCTTAAACAATAATCACACAAAAGAGCGGCTTCGTACCAAAATTCCTGAAATGTCTTATCAGCATTTCTTTGTTCTGTGTCTTTATCGGTGTATTGCAAATTCTACGACTGATTTCATTATCATTGTCATTTTGTCCTTTCGTTAAGATGCTCATAAATTCTGTCGTGCGGCTGTAGAAGATGGTCGCGGACATCGCGAAATTGATATGAATTGTGGAAGAAGTTTAGTTAGTGTGCAGCGAGTACTTCAACGATATTAGGAGACTGACCTGCTCAGTCGAAGATCCGGATCGGGACGAGGAAGGGCTACGATGGCTAGAGATTTCCGTTTTAACTACTTTGAGGAACCGAAAAGCTACAGTAGTTTCCCTTGGAACTCATCTACAGAAGTGAGAAATGTCAACGTAAGCGAATGAACTGTTAGTAAACAATTTCATGCTGCTGGATTATGCTCTCGAACTAGAGTTACAGGGCCTCCGCTTTCTCGTGAACACCGGATTGCGAGATTCAATTTTGTATAAAATCACTTGGTTTGGACAGTAAAGAATTAGATTCGTGTGTTATTTTCCCATAAATCTCAATTTGATCTTACAGGCTCAGGCAGACGTGTGAAAGAGTTACACCGACGAATCGACGTCCATTTGGTGGAGGCTCAATTATAACATGAGAACGAATTTTATTCCTCATCCAAAATGATATTCCGACTGCGTGCAGGTACCTGGCAGAGATTCTTGAAGCCTACGATGCCCATTCATGGTTAATCCTGACGAGAACACAAACTTTATGCATGATAATTCACGGCCCCACACTGCTCACATTATTACCGCGTTTCTTGGCGAGGTTCAAATAACGCGATTTGTCTGGCCTGCTCGAAGTCCGGATTTGAATCCGATAGAGCATCTTTGGTACAAGATAAAAGAGACGCTTATGGACACACGAGCCGATTCCCAGAAATCCCAGAGAGCATATGTGTCGGTGCAGGAATGCGACAATCTCCTGCTGAATAGAATCCAAAATCCAATTCGAAGCATTATTACGACGTCTGTAAACTGTTATCGCTACTAGAGGAGGAAATACTCGGTACTGAAGTCCGCAAAAACTTTTCATTCGGGATAAATGCATGTTGCAACAAAAATTCATTTTTATTTAGACAATTGCGATAAGATCACTGTATAAAATTAGTATATTATGTTATAGATTTTCAAAATTCGAATAAATTATAATCTCTTAAATTAAACTCAAATTACGAGGAGACCCTAATTTTATGCTCAGGAGTATACTAATAACAATACAGACACTCCTACAACAGTTATTAAGAGTGGCCCATTTAGTATAGTCCATCTGAAAGAGCTTGAATGGAATTTTTGTCTTCGGGAAACCCCGACACGCATCAATTTTACTTTTAAGGGGGAAATTTTTAAATTTGTAGGTGTGAAGTCATCCCCTAAACGGAGTGACAACCTCTTCAAGAGTCTTAAATGGCACGAGGGATCAGGTGGCACATCATATCAAAAGTATGTCAATGCTCTTTAGAAGTATGTTGATTTTTTTGCTCCGCGTTTAAATATTGTTAAAAAAAGTTTTAAAATATTGGTGCAATATATAGAAAAAAATAAATATTTAAATCATGTTTTATTTAATTAAGTGTTCAATTTGCGACCCATTTCCTCCTATACAAAAATAAAGTCTTTGTTTAACATCTTCCAAATGTTTTGTAACATTAAGGGAGTTATTTCACCACATGTTGTCACTTGACCACAAGATCGCCTGATTTAGCACCTTTGGACTTTTTTTTATGGAGTTATTTAAAAACTGTTGTTTATGAAACGGAATCAGCCTCTTTAGAAGATCTTCGACAACGAATAGTAATAACATGAGGTGAAATATCTCCCGAAATGCTACAAAACGTTCGGGAAGAAGTTGAATAAAGGCTTCATTATTGTATAGAAGTAAAGGGGTCACAATTTAAATACTTAATTAAATAAAACATTATTTAAACATTTATTTTTTTCGATTTATTTCACCGATATTTTAAACAGTTTTTGTACAATATTTAAAGGCGAAGCAAAACAATTTCGGCGTACTTGTAAAGAGAATTGAAATACCTTTGACATAATGTGCCACACGACCCCCCCTGCCACTTAAGATCCTTGAAGGGGTAGCTACCTCGTTTAGGGGGATGACTCTACACCTACGAATTTATAATCTAAAAATGTCCCTGTCTGAAAACAATTCAGACTTTTCTGGGAATTCCGGATTTCTGCAATAAAGTATTCTAAAGGCTAACACCCTGGGGACCAATAAACTCTCGGTATTATCAAGGCCTGAAATTCAAAGGGTAGCGGCAGTACAGTTTACTGCTAGATAATAAAAATATCTGGAATTTCCCGAGAAGCCTTAGAACCATACAATATCGGTCGCACATGGGCCATTGCCCAAGATCTGACATCTGGGGAAGCAAGAAGTACATATGGTAAATGTAAAATCAGAGACCAACAAAGGGCTGGTCCTGGTTCCCGTGGAACCCAATTTTATGGTTACTAAAATAAATTGAAGAATAGAAATCGGACTGACCGACGATGGGAATTTCCAACTGCCTTGTTGGACCACGGTTTAACCCCCTCCTGCGGGGGGGCCCGAGATCTGGGGACAGAGGGGAACCGAAGAATCGAAGTCAAATCAGTTCCGTCTGTGTTTTCTCAGAAGAATCATCTTCAATGAACCCTCGTATACTATACAGTGTACCAGCATCACTAACAGTGCACATAAAAGCAGGGTGCGGTTCCATCATTCAAGGGACTCAATTACAAACTCTTGCAACCCTATCAAACTAGTTGTTCTTGGAAACACCAATGGCTAGTTATTATTAAAACATCAACTTAGTACTAGTTTTTACAACCTGTTTTGCGTGGAACTACTAGTTACATTATTTATGAAATAAAGCATTAAATAATCAAATAAGAGTGCATAAATCCAGTTTCTCTCTGTTTGGAAAAAAAGAGAGTGGTCCTTCAGTATAAACTTAAACAGAACCAGCCGCGAAAGCAGATGCCATTAAGGTTCATCAGTGTCCTGGAGAGGTACAACTGCTTCTGCAGAGTACAGCTCCCCTTACAAATAAAATTGACGTGTCTCGGGGTGGTTTTCCAAAGAAAAAAAAATCCATTCAAGATATTTCAGATGGACTGCTTTAAAGGTACCATCATGTTGACGTGCTCATTAGGTGCGCACTGTCAGAGCTAGTGAGCCGAATCAGTTTATGATCATACGAGCTTGCCAACGAGGCAATAAATGCATGATTACTCAGATGGATCACTGCGTATAGGAGCATCATGAACTCAAAAAATCTAAGGAACCTGAGGGAGGAAATTTGAAGAAATAATTTCGTTTCAGGCCTCTGAAGTTCCTTGCAGTCACAAAATAAGAATACTCAACTTCAACACGAAAGATGCGGTGACGTATCCGATAATCCGAATATTAGGAAGAGCTGAGTGTGATAAAGAACGAATAACATGCCAAAAAAACGACGATTTTGTGAACGTTTATTCCGAAACCTCAAATTCGATCCCAAACATCCATCCAAATAATGGCACTTTCAAGTCATTGGTACAATTGAGTGAAGGTGGAAACGAATTAATATTCGTGTATGGTTGCCACGAAGTGTCGCTTTCCCTTGAATATTGCCAAATGAATTTTCCGTACTCTGTGATGCCTATGTATGTGATATGTGAGGGTCATGATGCTTTATTTCAAGGTATAACATTGTTCTCAAACATAATTGTTTTTCCGAAAATAAAAATTCTAGCTCCCTCTGCAGAAAGAAACGACATTAAAAGCGCCTGTGATAGAATATTGTTATGCTCCAAGCTTTTGCAGTGCTTCACTGCAGAGAAGCTTTTGGAGAACGGTCTTGGAAGAAAGACTTTTCATCTGGAAAATCAGTGCCAAGTATTTAATAGCAAGCTAAACTACATTGAGGCAAGGAAAATGAGCCAAGAGCAACTGTGGAAGGCCATAGGTATTGTCAATGTCTATTCCTTATTTTGCTATGCTTTGACGAGTATTTCAAGGAGGGGAAATTATGACCTCCAGCTTCGCCTCGCAAAAACGCAAATATTTAGCATTCCTCTCCTGCACCCATTACAATGGGGCTCAGTATTCCGAAGCCATTATGAAGAGTCATGAGGACCTCTTAAGTATCACTGAAGGTTATGTGGCCTTAGGAGGAGGTGGGTTAGCATTATTTGGAACTGGCTGCCTCTACACTTGGCCTTGTCAATTTCAAGAGATTCAAGCCAAATTCCAAGACGAGACTATCGTCGATAAGGGGCAGTTCCTAGACGATAGCTGCTACAGGTAGATAAGCAACCAATTATGAAAAATGTCATTTGATTTAATTTTTTTTTAGAGGAACACGTGGTGGTTGCTTCTCAACAACAATGGGTTCAGCTTTACATGAACTATACCATACTTTTGATTTAGGCCATACGGAAAATGGGGTCATGGGTCGAGGTTTTGATAATATCAACAAATTTTTCGTTGGTGATTCCTTCGAAAATGTGTCAATTAAAAATTACGAGGCGAAAATCGAGTTCAAAGAAGAATTTGAATCCGAAGTTTTATCTCAGAGATTGGTCAGTGAAAGCAAAAGAAAGGACTTCGAAGTTATCCGGAAGTTTGAGGAAAATGACAGAACTACTTTGACTAAAAGTTGCTGCATTATTCTAGCCTATCATAAGTGATTTTGAGTTCTATTATCGCATTACTTTGAATTAAATCGTGATTTTCAGGTGGTTCAACAATTATAATGAATTTCCTGTAACTTTGTCTTATGACGATTCCAACAAACTCATCAAGTCCACTGCAGGAATAAGGGTGGTGGAGATAAGAAAACAACCAGAGGAAATGATTTGCAATTATTGGACGTTTGAGGGAAGAGTGCTCAAGTTTTCCTTCAGAATTCCCAACGAGGTCTTTGAGGAAGATGGTTCAGCAATACTTTTCGTAGAAGACAACTTTGGTAATAACCTGAAAAAGTTATTAACGGCATAGAAATTACGTAAAGATTAAAAAGTGGAAATCTGTCTCTAGATGGATGTTAGTTTTATCAAAATCTACAATTTCGAAATTTCATAATGTTTGAAGTTTGAATTGCTTACATGAATAGGCTCTTCAGAATTTTATGTTACGTTAACGTTTAAGCAGTTAGATGTTAAAATATTTTAACATTATTATGTACCAAACTTGTTTTAGTATCTTCAGGGGGCATATTTTACATTATCTTCAATCTATGGCCTATAGATTTTAGAGTTGTTAAACGTTGAAAATAAACTTTGTCTCAGAGAAATATCCGTTTTTTTGTGCGTAAATGTTTTTATATAAGTATGTAAATGTTACATTTGATTTATATATATATCATTTATTAGCATCATAACAGGAATTATTTTTTACTTCAAATATATAGGATGTTCTATTGAAGAATATCGGAGCTATCGTTTTCCTTGTCTTTCAGTGGTTCAATTTTTGATTGAGTTGAAGAAGAAGCGGCCCTAAAATCAAATGAAATAACAGCAGCCATCCTTTCTTTGGGCTTTTTTTGATCATTTATTGAAGGAACTGAACTACAATCGTGAACAAACACGGTGGCATAGAAATTTTCCTTCGGATTGAAAATTCTTTGAACACTTCTCTAAGTGTGTATTTTCTTGTAGTACTGAACCTTGAGTCAAATCTGAATGCTATACTCTTTTCGATATATTCAAGTTTATGCTGTTTATTTTGAAAAAAACTTGCCATAAAATCGAACGAAATTACAGTGGCGTAGGTAGGTAAACAGTAGCGTTCTTCTTTGAAGTTGATCATTTTTGTATAATCTATTCCCATATCTTTTCCAAGCTTGATTCAATCACCCATTACGGCACTATTTCCTGTTAAATCATGACTAGATATTCTTGATGATTTAAAGTAGAATGCGGAGGGAACTAAAAAAACAGTAATATCTTCGCTTAAAATTCGTATCACTCAAACCTTGCATCCAGGAAATGGTAAATGTGTATTTGTGAGAATTTCATGTTGGAACAAAATATCCACTATTTTTCCACAGTAATATTCACAGATGAACGTAATTTTACGAACTCGGGCTTGTCCAATCATTACAATGAATATGCCTGATCGACTGAATATTCACATGAATTCAAAAGGTGGAAAAGTATGTTTCAGGCTAAATCTGTGGGTTGGTTTATTTGGCGATAGGAGCATAAACCACCAAAAAATTACAAAATCAGTTTCACTGCAGATGAGCATTTGAGGACCTACATATGGATTACATCAAGAACAACATTTGTAGTGAAGTGAATAACTTTTGTTTCCTAAAAGATGGTTTTCTACTACATAGCGGTAAGAGAGTAGCTGATTATTTATCTAAAGTATTTCCCGATAGGCATTTCAAATATTGGAGACATACATTGGCCAGCACGCTCACCAGATCTTTCCCCAACGGATTATTATTTATGAAAAACTGTGAAAGCTATCATTTACATATCTGTATCCATCTCTAATAATGAACGAAGGAACATTATCGCGACATTAAGTTCCCAAGTAAGAAGAAGGAACATTTTGACATTAATGGAAAATTTGAAATGACGCTTGGAGCTATGCGTGGAAGTAGAAAGTAAATCCTTCGAGCACCTTTTATAATTTTAATTATTTATTAGTTTTCTCGTTATTTTAAAGACGTTTTTCCAAAAATAATATTTTTGATATTTCTACCTCCGAAAGTTATTGGAATTTTTCACAACTTTTAACTGCAAATTACGCAAGTTTGACTCAATTTCACAAACGTTGTAGTTTTTACAGTTACCGAGGGTTAAGTTTCAGAAACGGTCACCCTATATAGTCGAGTAGTTCAGGGATGTATTTACATGTACTTACCGTAAATTCACCCTTAGTTGTAATAGGGTTGTCTTTATCAAAGCTCGTGGCATTGTCTCACTTACTGCTAGCTCTAATTAAGCTTTTATTTCTTATAAATAACTTATTAATTCGCACAAACGAAGGCAGTAAATACAAAAAAAAACAGAAAATAAACTAGTTAATAAAAGCTCAAATAACTTTAGGTATCTACAATGTATGTTTAATTTTTTTTTGTTGGAAATAAATTGTCGAGTTCCTAAAGTCCCAGTATAGGAGTGATAGGCTTATAATTGTCTTGAATTTTATGTGCATTTATTGTCTTTTGTAGTGTTAATTTGTTTTTATGTAATTTCCTTTATACTTTTAATCTGTCATCCTACAATTTGAGAAGGTAAGATAATTTTTTTGTATTTTTACGTAAAAATTTAAATTTATCAACCTATGTCAAGGGAGCAGAACTCGTTTGGTTCAAACAAATTAATTTACCAATACATTTAACCCCCATATTTCTTCAATTTTACACGTATACAGGGTGTCCCACAAGTGTTTCATTATATTTCAGTGGGTAATAGTACATTGACACCCTGTATATCCTGAAAACACAAATTTTCTCATTAAATTCCAACCCTAAAGTTTTATAGGCGAAGAACTAAAGTGCTCTAAATTACACTTACAATGATTGTGATGATTTCTTGACGACTCTCCTTCAAATGGTTATACTTAGGTGTTCCTTCGCAAGCAGCCTTCAGGCCTTGATAAGAATAAAAATTTGAACTTTTGATTCCAATCCAAAATTGAATTGTAATTGATTTGAATCATTTTCATTAATTGAAGAATCTTTAAAGAATTATTTTTGTTTAAAATGAATAACAATTGATAAATTATTTCAAAAATCGGAATTTTTTTAAAGAAGTATCCACGTGTGCCGGATCACCACAGAAAATACGTCTGGGTGATGGAATCCTAAATTGAAGGTGTACTGCTCTTGGTGGTAAGTTTTCAGTTAATATCTCAAGTTCAAAGAAAATCACTTACCATTTATTTGTCGTTCGTAAAATATAACCGACATTTTACGTTACTGTTACCGTTTTCAATCCTATAAGCTCTCGCTACAAAGGTCAACATTTCTATCTACAGTTCTGTATCATCAAATATCAGACCCTTTTTTAAAACATTTATAAACATATTTGAACCCTTGGGATTTTTTATAATAATGTAAAATTTATAATTCCATGTGCAATAATTATTTTCGAATTGCGAATTGAACAGGGGATTTAAATCATCAATGAGGACTGATCCCATAAGAAACATCATCTTCTAAATTTAAGGAAGTAAGTGAGAAATCTGTGTTAAGTTACAATGAGTTGCATATTCTGCAAAATTCAACTTAATATCTCAAAACTGCAAAAGTTACGACGAAAAAAATATGAAATAGAACTTTAACACCCTATATATCTTAAAGCTTTAAGAAGTAGAGATCCATTTGGTACCGTTAGGGCTCTTCATACTCAAAAAATCTGTACTTAGCGTGTTGGTTTCCCTTGCTCAGACGCCTTGTAGAATTCCACAGCTGTGAATTTTTAATACACCTTCACGTACCTTAGTATTGCGTGTAAAATTGTTAAAGAGACTGAATGGAAAATTTTAAATTTAAATTTTCATTATTTTTACTAATTTTTAACAAACTGTAACATCTCGAAAACAAGCAACAAATTGTTTACTCAAATAGGACAAATTGGATCACAACTGTTTCGAGATTACCATTGAAGTTACGTAGGGAGAGTTGTTTTCCATTCAGCCCACTAAAAAAATATTATAACTTTTTTCCCTAACTTAAGAGATTCTTTATCCATACAAACATGGAAAAAGGCGAATCTCAGCACCAAGACAAAAGTAATATGAATTGTTCAAAAACTGATGTTATATCTGGTAACACTCTGAAGCGGTGGTTTAGAGATCAACATTCTTCAATTTCACAAGGACCGGAGGTAATCTCCAGAAGTGAGAGTTCTTTTAAAGGTTCGCCGATCCAATTGGAGATCGCAGAGGGTGAAATACCCGGCAAGACTTTGGTAAGATTTTTTCATTTCCTATATTATTTCCTCCGAATTTACACCATTTTTTTTCTATTAGAAGGAATTTAAACCCTAAAAGGGAAAAGAAGTTACTCTATAGAGTTTTAAATGTAGCCAGACAGATCTACCTCCCCAAGAATCTGTCCAGAGTAATGGCGTCTCTATGGACAATCCGCTAGTCAAGCGACGAAGAAAAATGTAAACAGGACAGATTAACCAAGTACATGGGAAAAATTCATAATTTTTTTTATCAGCTCTGCAATCCCTCCGGATGAAGACCCATCAACCTCGTCTGAATCAATTGTATCTTTGCCCTCTTATTTTGATGAAGGAATGGGTGGATTCATTGAAGAATTTGAACAATCGAGTAGCGAGGACCTGAACGACTTTACTGAGCAGCAACAGCAGCAGCTGGACTCTCTCACCACGAGACCAGCTTTATCGACTCAGAAAGATTCGCCAGCTTCTTCTTCATACAGCAGCCGAGAGACGAGTGTATCCATTGTTGTCTCCACAGAACTAGAAGAAATGGAACAGAGCAATGGTGACCTCAGTCGTGGATGGCTAAAGAGAACCAAATTTGAATTATTTCCATAAACATTCAAGTTTTTTTCTGATTTTAGATATTACAAATTTCTAAAATTACGTGTCAAATTGCAGTTTAGATTTCGTACTTTCTTAGACAGATTTCACATTATCTGAGACGGCATCAACCGCAAATGATTAAGTTTAAATTGCAATGTGATAATTAGATTTATGGTACTGTTAAAAAATCATCGTTTTTTTCTAATTATCACAGGAAAATTGTTATGAATAAATAATCGATACCTGCAATCATATTAAACTATAATTTGGAGCTGTTGGGGTCCACGTTTTGAAACATGTAGTTTATCTTCGTTATATTCAGTCGGTGGCCCGGATGTAAAATTCCTAAATACTTAAGAAAAAAATTTCTCATACATTTTCATATTTTTTGTAGTACACATATCAATATAGATTTATGGCACTTTCAACTTAGTTTGATTTATTTTCATGTTGTATGCATATGTGTATCGGTGGTTTTTTGTGTAGGTAAGTAAAAGAGGCTCCAAGTCAAGAGCACTACTGAGGGCCTGTTATTTGCTAAATCCACTGTTCGGGGTTAATTTCGTTTTAGTGAAGAACCTTTAAACTCATTGGAAAAAGAACTGCAAATTCATACCTAATATTTATCTAAACACGTCTACTTGTAATCTTGTACCTACTCCTGCGTAGACCCTAAAAATTCTACACTTAAATTAAATATTAGCAAAATGCAAAGAATAATTTTTCAATTATTTAATACCAATAATTGACAGATCTCTGTAGAAAATTGTCAAACAAATTTTTAGTATTTAATAGTTCCCAATGAGTTCTAAACCGTTCCGAAAGTTTATCTTCAGAACATTCTGATATTCTTTCATTATGTCAAAGCCTTTTACAGAACATTAAACCGATTCCTAAAATCCCTCAGTATAATAACTGATGCTCCTTGATTTTCATTAACACTAAATCTGAATATGTCCTTAAATTTTAACAGCAGTCTTCCTGCGAACCCCCAAGAGTTTCGGTTGATATTGGGTGCAAGACTTTTTCTTGAGGGGACGCGGAATAACTTTGGCAATACCAGTTGTCCTTCACATCCCAAAATGTTTCTCTTACTTCGGTTATAGATTAAACAATGGATCCGAAACGACCTCAACAACCAACTGATGCGGGTCCTCAGTCCTCTCGAGCTGAAGGTAGACAAAGGCTGCCATTAGAGAATGATTCTTTGCTTGAGCTTCAGTTAACCGGAGAGGGCACGATTCAGGAAGGTTCCAGTGGATGTAAATTTATTCTTATCGAATTTAATAAAGCTAGTGTCATAATATTTTTTTTGCCAGATCCAACCCTTCCAAGCTCGGGGTACCTTCCAGATCATTTTTCGCCGGAACAAAGAGTCGAACACGCGGAAAACGTTGATTTATCCGGACTTGTTGCCAAAAGTGAAGAAGTTAACGCTGCTGAAGCAATGCTAACTGTAAGTGGTTTTGAAATGCTCATGTTCACGCCAAGACAAAATCTTTGGGGTCTTATTGTAGCAAACAACTACCTGCCACAAGTTAAATTAGTTACACTGCCTTAGTAACACAAAAATATCTAATAACTAAAAACTGGTACAGGAGACTATAATAGACTTGTCCAAAGGCATTTCTGTAGAAATTACAAACCTGTTTTTGAGGCTCTGCAACTTGGAACCTTTTCCAGAAATATACAGGGTTCACTATTAAAAAACGTCTTAACCACTGATCCCTGTCCCTTTCACCTTTTCTGTTAAAATAAATTTGATTGCTTTTATCGATGAGAATTAGACAAAAATTGAGCAATTTGAGTGACAGAACTAAAAGAAGACTCAAAGTGATGATTTAAAAAATGATTCTGTACAAAGCTTTCCTTAATGCATCGCAACTCAAAAACAATATAAGACACATTTAAGGGCGCTTATGTTCAATAAACACATTTTAATTATTGCCAAAATAGAAAAATATACAGGATGTTCTATTATATAAAATGCAGTTTTTGGAGGAAGACGAGCTTCCTTCTTCAAAGTTGAAAAGACAATTCAAATATTAATTTTATTTTTCGTTACAGCGTATTATTTTGTTTATTTAACACCATCGAATCTCGTTTAAATTTTTCAAGCGTTTTCATAGAATTTAATATATTTTCGTTTTTTAAATGAAAATTTAGCGCTGAGTATTTCCGTTAGTAGTGATATTACGAAAAAGCGCCAGGGGAAAATTGACAATTTTTACAACCCTCCTTACTGATAGAAGAGTTTCCGCAACTTGGAATCAGCCTCTACCGAGTGATTTCTATCATCTTATGCAGGACAATTCGTGTTCTGATGGGGACATTTTAACAGCCGTGAGACATGCGAAAAATGAAAAAAAAGGTTCACGTAAATTTGCATTTCTTAAACCATCATCGTTTAAATACAAGATGTAAAAATTTTACATAAACAAAACTAATTTCGGTTTTCGTTTTATGTCCTCTACAGTTTTCGAGATATTTAAATCAAATTCTGGACGAGTATATAGCTTTAGAGCATTAATGATTAGGTTTTTCAATTCGTGCCCACAATCACAGGGTGACTATTCATCGACCCTATTTAGCCTATTTTTTTGTGGTAAGATTGAGAACATTGATTATTGTCTCCTGAAATTTCCATGTTTCAAATTGAATTTGGTCTCCTTTTGGTTTCTTTTAGTTGAGCCAAACACCTGTGGTGGACCCAAAAGGTATAGTGGCGTCAGTTGGGGTAAACCACCCAGAACACCAGCGTCCAATGGCCTCGCTGGAAGGCGATGCGAGTTTAAATCTACCTTCGCAACTACCTGACTCAGCCCGACAAGACATTCCTGATATCTCTGCCGCGGAGCTGTCTCAGCTGGGAGCCAGTGTGAGTGGTCCTCGCTCCCCCATTCCTCAACAAGACAATCCCGCTGATCCTACGGCAGAGGAAGATGTTTTTGATCATTCCCGTTTAGAGGAGGGTCAATTGCGTGGTCGGATTAGGGCAGAAGAGCCAATTGCGTACAATGTAGGCAACTTAGAGGAGCTCATCAGTCATTTCGATGCGCCCGCTTCAAACCAATTTCATAAGCGATGCCACAAATGTAATATGCGCCCCTTTACTTATGAACAGATGCCCTTTTGGTGTAAAGTAAACTGGGAGCTGGAAATCAACGGGTTGAAAATACCGTGTGTAGATTATGGACAGCCAGTTTTCTTCGTCAACAAAAGTAAAACGAACCAGTATTTTGGGCAGTATGAAAAGAAAACAAACAGAGATTTGTATGATGAAGGTCCTAGTACGTCTTTTGGATAGGCGTAGCAGATGTACCTCGATGTCGTATTTTAGATATAACTGACGTAGTGGGCGAGAATACTCACTAAAAAACTGCAAAAGATTTTGAGAGTACTCAGTTGAGTGAGGAAAATCTATTTTTGAAGAGATTGTTTCCAACAATTTTCCTATTTTTAATTGTGTTGTGTTTTATATTTAATTGTAAATTTATATTATTGCTCAAAAGGTTAATATGTGTTTCAGAACGAAATATATCTATTGATTGATACAATTAGCGTTCCATTTTCATTACTGCACATAAGAATTAAAACTTGATTTTTTTCTTACGAATGTGAGGAAAGTTGGAACCTTTCATCTGCATTTTAATCTACTTCATCTTTTACTTTTTAAATAACAAGATACGAATATTTTCCAATATGTGCCAAAAGCTTACCATAAACTAAAATTTTAGTAAACTAGCTTGAAAGAACACTCAATGCAGTACCAAACGGAATCATTAAACGACTTTTGCCAGTGGCACACATCCAGCTGGACAGTTCGGTGCTGTTTCTGGTGACCAACTTGCCAACACCATAGATCCGCCGCTGACGGTAAAAAGAGGTTCTTCTTAATAGAATTAATGTCATCACTTGCTTCTACTCACTCTACGAATGCGTAAGTAGCACGTATCAGTGAAAGGTAAGAAGTTACAAATAGACACCCCCAAAACAAGAAATTAAACTGAATTTTTATATATGTCGGCGCCATCATAAATTTAGCGAATACCCCTAAGTAGACAGGCTCTGTGTATTGGTACGACCCTATGTAATCGATCGGGGTTCTGGGTTTTCTCGCTATTCTGTTGAAACTAAACCATTCATGTTCTTTATGATATGACTTCCAGGAACCCCAGGAATAAGGGACGCACTTGTTTTTAACACGCAAGGGGGGCAAAACGGGGCCAGGGGACGAAATGAATATTGTGTGACAGAGTAGTAATTATCGAGATTTTGGGTGGTAGAGGTCTGGCTCCGGATTGTCATGTCTCTCATTCTTTGATTTGATTACTATACGGTTTACCTTTGGTGCAAGCGATTATTGCCATAAGACATTCATTAGAATATAGGGTAGCAGATAGTTGGTCTGCTACATGTAAATTAGTGTAATCTTAGCGACAATTGTTTTATTTAATAAATAGGCGGTGTTTAGTGACTATAATTAGTGTTTAACTTGGGACTCATGGCTTCTGAAAGCAGTTCTTCCTCTCATTATCCGACATATATATATATACAAAATCTTTATTTCTGACGAAATGGGCTATTGACCTTTTGGTATTTCTGCCCTTGAGTGTATACATTTCATTTTAGGTCTCACTATTTGCAATTTTTCTTAAACTAGGTGTTGTGTAAGCGGGACTAATGCATGGTGTAAGGGAATAAGGTGTTAGGATAGGGTTTATGTTTGGAAGTGTTCTAAGAGGGTGTTTGTGGGAGAATGGAAGCGTGATTGTCTAGTTTGTCTTGTTAGGCACAGTGGGGTCAGTAGTGCTAGATTGTGAGGATTGTTTTTCCATTTTATTTGGATGTGTTGTAGTCGTTCCGTCATTCTTGTCATGTGCGTGCGTTCGTATAATAGTTGGTTAGATGGGTTGTGTAGTGGGTTTTTGGGGTTTCTTATTTTTGTGATAGTTCGTAGAGCGATATGTTCTGTTGTTTGTATGTGTTTTATGGTCTTTTCCGGTGCGTTTGCTCTTAGGATGTGTCCGTAGTCCAGGAGTGGTCTGCATGTGGATTGGTATATTTTTGTTGCAGTCTTTGTGCTGATCCCTTTGTCTTTGTATGTTAGTGACCGGAAATGCTTAGCCCTTTTGATTGTTTCTGTTCTCATGGTCTTTACATGTTTAGTGAACTTCAGTTTGGAGTCGAGTATCATTCCTAGGTATTTTACGTCATTCTTTGGTTCTGTTACTTGTCCGTCCGCTGTTGTTATTGGGGAGTTTGGTTTAATTCGGTGGTTTAACAATAGAAGCTGGTACTTGCCAGCATTTGGTATCAGCCTCCATACGTAAAACCACTTCATTGTTTGGTTAGTAAGTGTTTGGAGTCTTTCTACAGCCTTCTTGGTGTTTTTGTCGTGTACTATAAGCGCTGTGTCATCCGCGTATTGTAAAATGTATGCTGCTTTGTCTATGTGGTCTTTGTCCTGAAGGTTATGATTGTATATGTCATGGCAGTATATGTTGTAGAGTAGAGGAGAGAGTGGAGATCCCTGCGGTAGGCCTTGTTGTGGGGAAAAAGAGAACGATAGAGTATTGCCTATACGAACTTCTAGTTGTCTGTTTTCAAGGATGTTTTTTATAGTTGTTATCAAGCATTTTGGTGTTTGTAGTTCGAAGAGTTTGTACAATAGTCCTTTGTGCCAAACCGTATCGAAGGCTTTGTTGATGTCCATGAATAGACTTGCTGATTTTCCTCCGTTTAAGTGTGTCGTCTGTATGTTATTCGTTAGGACCAAAAGTGGGTAGATCGTCGAGTATTTTGGTTTGAATCCGAATTGATATATTGGAATGTGTTGTCCGATTCGTTTTTCAAGTCTGTCCTTTATGATGTGTTCGAAAAGTTTGCTGATAGTAGATAGTAGGGTGATTGGCCTGTAGCTTTGGGTTTTAGTGTTGTCCATCCCATTTTTTGGAATGGGTATTATTATTCCATTCTTCCATGATTGCGGTATCGTGTTGTTCATAAGACAGTTATTTAATTGATTCCGGATTTCGGTGTGCGTTTCTGGCGTCAGACCTTTTAATACTTTGCTCTTTATTTTGTCTTTTCCAGGCGCTGTGTTTTTAATTTTGTCTAGGGCTTTGGCATATTCTTCGTCCGTAATTATCTCGTGTCTAGGGTTAGTTTGTTCGGTGAAGTAATTGTCATACCAGCGGTTTACTCTGTTCCAGTTATCTTTATCAAATAGTGGATGTTCCTTCGTGCTGAAGGCTTTCTGGAAGTGTCTCGCAAATGCATCAGCTTTGTCTTTGTCTGTATGATGTTCGGTTCCGTTTTTGTTGATTGTTCCAGCTGAGGTAGTCCTTTTGTATCTAGATATTTTTTTGATTTGAATTTTTATATTTTACATCGATTTCTACTGCAATATTTAAAGTCGGCGAGTCACAAAATGGTGATTTACCGATATTCAATCAAAATTTCGAAAATCAAAGGCCCTTTTGGCACATTTATTTAAACAAATAAAAAAATGTCAGCTTGATACTATAACGAAATCTATCAAAAATCAACAAATATACTGTTTGTTATTCTGTATTTTATTTGCGCACTTCCCACATATTTAATCTGGGTTTTATTAAAAAAAATCACTGACTAAAATTTTGAAAAATATCTCCGACATTTAAATTACCTATTATTGTACTTTTTTGTTTAAATTAGAAAATTATGGAGATCCAGTAATTTTTTCCAAACTTGTCTGTAATTCGAAGCAAACCGTGTATGAATATATTCTTTCGTATTCCACTTAGGCGTCTTGAAAGTTAAAGTAAAAATGAGAATTGTGTGGTTGATTTGTTAAGTAGTTTAGTTACGAAATAGGGTACTCTTTAGTCACAGATATTGATCAAAAAAATTATCATTTCCAAATCCTAAAATATACAGGGTGTTTCCTAACTACGTGTAAAAAATTTAAAGGCGTAATCCTCGACTGATTTTGCGTCAAAAATGTCTAATAAACATATGTCGGCAAATGCCTTGTTTCCAAGATACAGGGTGTTGACTGAAAGACGTTGAAAAAGGTTTTAAAGGTTTCTAAAGGTTTAGTGGTATTTACTAATTTGATGAATGAATGATCTGAAGAGACTTGTCTATGCTGTCCCAATAAACACTCTAGATCAACTTCAGGAACGTATAATTACCAGATGTGAAACGATGCGCAACACACCAGGAGTTTTCGAGAGAGTGAGACAATCATTAACAAGAAGGATGGAAGCGTGCATTATGAGTAATGGTGGTCATTTTCAGCAATTCTTATGATTAATCATTAAAGCATTCCCCCAAAAAATTGTCTTTTCTAAAATTCAAACACCCGAATTGAGTCATTTTGGAAATAAAATCTCTTTTTCTTGTCACATTTCAACACCCTGTATCTTGGAAACAAGGCATTTGCGGACATATGTTTATTAGACATTTTTAACTCAAAATCAGTCGAGGAGTACGCCTTTAAATTTTTTACACGTAGTTAGGAAACACCCTGTATATTCACCTATAGTTTATTTACTATACCAATTTCTTAGAAATAACTGATAAATATCCACATTTAAAAAAGAAAAAAAGCGATTTCGGAACAAGATTCATTTTCATGTCATGTCAAGCAACTTGGTATCGGCTTTACCTCTACATCGTCAGCATTATGAGTTCTAATATGTTCTAAACATGGACAATCAGTATATCTTTCAGCTAATCCCTAAAACTTTTACATTATTTACACTACACGTAAGTTCAGGAAAGGAAATTTCAAATATTCGAAAACACCTAAAATATACTAAATAAAAAAAAATCTATTTTGGTATTTACGAATATAACGTATATTTAAATGTTTTTTGTGGAGTTCCTAAGGCCCCACTATACGACCAATACAGTTGAAATTGCTTCAAATTTTACGTGCATTTGTCTTGTGTAGCGGTCTATATATGTTTTATGTTATTTCCGTTATTTTGTTAAAATAATTAGTTACTTCTCGTTGTCTTATCATTTGAGAGGGTAAGTTTTATTTATTGTATAAGTGACATAATTATTATAACATGACATTTTATTAAATTATTAACAGGGCCGTATTATGTATGTATCTATCAAAATATCTAAGTTTGAGCGAAAAGGTTTTGTAAGTTTAATTTTTTTTTCAAACCAAATTCAACGATTTCGGCAAAAAATATTTTTCCTTTCAAATACGTACCGCTTCACTCACGAAATCATGAATTGTGAAGATCACTAAGTTTCACATGTCTAAAATTTTACACAAGAATGTATAGGTCGATTCACAACGCAACCGACGCAGAACAGGTGCCTGTAGAGGAACTCAAAACATGTCGATTTTTTATATGAAGTTTGTTTCTGATGCCTACGTTGCTGAGACGCCGGCTTCAGAAGATGAATAAAAAAATTTGAAAAAATGCTAAATTTTCACGAAAGCTTTAGCCTAAAATCATCATATTTAGGAAATGATTTTGTTTTCTTGACGTCTCAATTTGTTAAAAATCAAAGTGAAAGCTCAGTAAGAGGTGAGTTAAGGGGGTTAAAACTAAATGAATTTTTTTAAAACCATAATCTAATTAAAAACTAAGGTTTAACAATATGATAGTAAAAACAATTTTATATCTTTTTGTACTTTTGTACTTTGCTCGGAAATGGCTGGTTATTAAGAAAAAAAAATGTGATTTGGTGTCAAAATCAATCAAATCGAGTTAATTAAAGGAATTAATTTATAATATTATAGTAATCTGTGAACTGCATCATAGCTCGTCAATATCCTTACATCAAAGGGTTTTATAAATGATAATTAAAACGAGCTTTCATTATTAATAAATATTAACTAAAATGTATTTAAAATTTCAGTTTGTTGGAAGGCCCGTTTTGAGGTCCTTTACATGCACTCGTTTTGTGTCAGTTGCGTTACGAATCGCCCTGTATTATCAAAAAATAGTCCAAATAAAACCCCGAAAATTTCTCCGAATCAGAAATGAAGGTACCTTAAGTTGTACTTCCAATAATTTTGACGATATTTAGACAATTTTCATTTTCGGAAAATCCGCTATAAGTACTTATGTATATAGACACTTATTCCTTTACATGCGTTCCTGAGACCTTGGATTTACAAAAGGCGAAAATTATCCTTCCAGATCACAGAAAAGTTATCTAAAATCCTTCATTTTCTTGAGAAAATTTAAAATTTGGGGTTACTGTATTGTTGAAATTTGAATAGCTATTGATTCTAATCAAACACAAGCATTTTCCCTTAAATTATGCATGAATTCAAACATGAATTCCACAATTCCAAAATATTACATTAAAATAATGTAATACAGGTATCGGCGTAGAAGTTTTTGTTAATCGGAACGCCCGGTTAGTTGAGCAAGTGAGTATGAGAAAAACACGAAAAAACGTTCCAGTGTTCTTCATCCGATTCGATAAAATAACTAACGTGGATGCAAAAGATATATAAAATCCAAAAAAACAACTTCACTTACTTAAAGTTAATCCAAAACGCTTTTTCTGCCATCAACTGAATGCGAACTGAGGTATTTTAGGTTTGATGGACAGTCATAACAGCACATTAAGATACAAGTTTGTTAAGAGAATACATTGCCACACGAATCCACGTGCTCAAAACGTGGGACAACACTACGAGTCGGCAATGAATGGATACGCCAATTGTCTTATGAAACGTGAATTTTATATTGTTTTTTTACTACAGTCTAACAATGAAAAAAAAAAACTAATTATAAGCTTGAAGAGTTTACTAATATGAACATTATCAAAAATGAGCTGAATAACACTGAAGAAACTACATTCTTTGTCAATGAAGAGGTGAAAGAGGTACTAATGTTCTTATTTACCCCAGCGAAACAAATTTGACAAATTATGAAAATATCAGTTTGACGCTTTTTCTTATCTTGACAGATTTACAACTCATACAGCAATGGAAAAAGGTGAATCTGAGCAGGAACAACAAGAGGACCAAAACCCTCAACATAACATACCTGAAGAGCACGAAGCTGAAATAAGAGGTGAGAATCTACTTCAAGAAGATCACCTTCCGCAGGGAGTTAATGCTCCAATCTCGGGGGATAAATTAGGGAAAATTAACTGGCGGGTGGTGAGATTCTGTTATTTGGTTGTTTTGGTTTGCTCTCATTAACATTGTTTCCCAGGAGGACCCTGAAACTAAGATGGAAAGAGGCTCCAATTTAACCAGTCCTACAAAAAGAAAACATACCAAGCGATCAACACAAGAGTCTGTGACATTTGACCAGGATAAAGCTCAAATTCCGGACACTAGTATATCACCAGCGGTAGCAACCTTTGCCGAGGGCAAAAAAATCTTACCTATATTCCAGTGTCAGAGAGAGATTATTTCACCTACAGAAAGTCCCTTGCACAAGCGACATAAAATACAGTAAGCTAAACTGTCCGTGTACACAAAGAAACCTGATCCACTTTTTTCAGGTCTGACGAAACATCAACTTCAAAACTTGTCATTGAATCTTATAGCTCAAGTGATTCTGCATCCTCTCCAGAAGAACAGAAATCACCCTCGCCCGAGCCTGGTACATCTGCACGAGTTCATTTTAATGAAGACACGGAAGAAGTTACTGAGGAGAATGAAGAATCGCGTGAACACCTGTCCACTGAGCAGCAACAACTGGACAATCCGATGATGAAACCAGCTTTGCTAACTCAGAAAGCCTCTTCTTCGGGAAATAGTCGACAACCGAGTAGTAGTAGTAGTAATTCTGCACCTGAAAAACTCACCTGTCGACTTCCTATAAACGAATCGACTCGAGCAGCATTAACCTTATACATACTTGTAAATCAAAATGTAAAAGAAGGTGAAAAATCTTCCGACATTTTGGACCCTTTAATAAGCGATAATCGAAGACAACCCGTGGAAAATCTGGAATGTCACCAGATTGTTCACTCCTCTGTGCCTTTTGATATTCCGGTAATAAAAGGTATAGAAAAATCGGTGGATTCAATACTAATGCCTCCTCCGAATATGAGGATTGAAAATATTACACCTCCAAACCAAGTAAGGAACGATGTCGTAAAAGAAAATAAACGGAAATCAAAGTTATGGTGGTGCATTGACTCAGTCACTTTCTACCCTTTAGATCAATTACACCACAGATTCCGTGCCTCATATTTAGCTAATGGCATCAGGTGGAATATCACATCTTACCCTAGAAATCTCCCATCTAACCAACCTGGTACTCTACAGTTTTCTTCTGGTTCGCACGATCCACGTACTCTACCACCTGATGTTGAACCAGCGGAAGAAGATGAAGAATTCGTGGGCAGGCCCAACATACGTGGAACCTCCAAACGCGTATTGGGTCTTGTTCCTCATATTGGGAACATCAATCTAACTTCGATACTATGGACTGAGCCTAATCCTGAAGAAGTTTTCTGTCGAGGTATTAAGAGATGCAAGTCTTGCGGCATGCCACAGGGTTTGTTTACCCGCCTTCCAATCACCGTTAAATTACTGTGGTACAATTCACTAGATGAAACAGAGGGGCCCTACACAGAAACCGTTGAATGTGCATTCCCCGTGGACATATGGGGAACAGCTTCGCTTTTGAAAAGACAAGACAGTAATGTGGGTTGGATTCTAGACTCGAAAGTATTAGATGTCGATTTGATGCTTCTGAAATATGCCGAAGCTCAAGATTACGGAAGTGAAATTTCCGAAAGTATAAGCGCCGAAGGTAAAAGTTCCGAAAGAAAAACTTCCGAAAGTGAGAGTTCCGAAGGTGAAAGTTCAGAAAGTGAAATTGTTTGATAAAGGTGCAGGCAAAGAGAAAGGAAAATTCCGGAAATAATGGGATTTTCGAGTGACGAAATGAGTGAATATGATTCCTCGTCTAAGCTTTATCACCTACCTATTTTAGAAAAATTACTTAACTAAGTAGTGACGTAAGCAATGATCACTTCAATTCAAATTTATCGAGCAAAATAACATAAAGCTTATGGAAGTTTGTGCTTGATAATACTTTGAGCATATGTAACGTGTGTGTTATCGAATTACCAATCAGTTAAGTGTTATATTTAGGCGCAGTGTGATAGAATCGATAAACGACAATATTTATTTTCGTTTCCTAATTAGAATCCCTCTACAAGACTAAGCAGCGATCCCAGGGCATTTCAGGAATCTGGAGATTTCGGGATTATAATATTTATAAGCGAAATAAGTGAAAATAAAATAAATAATGAGGCAAAGACAAGTAGCTTTCTAGGAAATATCTTCTAAAAAGTCTAAATATTAATTAATAATACTAGAGGACTCAATATAATGCACAATGCACATTGGTTCGAGCATTAGAAAAGTAATGAGTGTTAATGTTATGGGGCTACTTTTTGCTTTTTTAATATAATGTATTTTGACGACGTGTAATTTGGGTGAGACTGCTATTTTAAAAAAATTAACGAAAGCTCAGAAATTTTCAATTATAAAATTTTAAAATGTAATTTTAAAAACAAAGATATCTCCAAATAAAAAGCATAGTAATGTTTTATTTTATATTTTCACTAAAAATATATGCGATATTCCAGACTTTTAAATTCTTTCTTAACATTCTTTACTAAGCACCAACCGTCCATGACGTTCCGTTATTCCCTGCTATTCCCATAATCAGCTTTTGATTTTTTCAATTTGTAGAAGTTGGCTTGTTGAGACGCTGTATATCTCAACGAAAAATATCCGAAAATAATCTCAACGCACAGCAAAATCAAAATTACAGCTTGGCACACGATTTCCAGAATGCCTAGTTGAAAATAAGGGTTGAATAGTAACAGTCCTTGTAAGGGTAGTTGCAGGAAGACCGAAAGCATCCAAAAACCTGCCAATTCTGGGATCTGTAATTGTTGCATTGCCTGGAATTGTTATTATATTTTATTTAAAATTTACCTTATCATTCAGATTTCCCTCATATAGCATGTAAAGTCTGATAATTTCCACTGCAAATATTGTGCTAGTTATGATTACGATAGTAAGTTGGACTAGTCTACTGAAAAGGGAGTACTGAAAAATAAATAACGATAATTACCTAACAAAACTGAGATCCTTATTGAATTGTAGGTTTGGTATCACAATACCACTATCTTACTCTTTACTAAACCAGATTTTTTAAAATCAAACACTGTGCAGATTTTTCACGGAATTAACTTGTCTTCAGTAGCTAGTGGCGCAATATCTTACGATAGTGATCATTTTCACACGTTTTTCACACTATACCATCGCTTTGAGTGCAAAAACTATGAAAGATTTCCTCTCGACTCCCTTTGAATTTTGTTTCAACCCATTCAAAAATGAAAACAGAGCAGGACTATTACTTTGGCAAAGACATTTCGTGTTTGTTTTCTGCGTTGTTTTTTTGTCTCCCACCCTCTTCCAGTTATTTACAAAAATATCTAGAAATGTACATAATTTTTTTTGTAAAAAATGCAGTGTACTTCAAGTGTTCGAATTAGCATTTCCACATATTTCAAAAAATATGGCCAAAAAGGGGGTTAATCCTTACCAAAAACTAAATTTTCTTGATCTAATTTAATTTTAATTTAGATAAATTTATTAAATTTTATCAAATGTAGAAGTGCAAAAAATTATATTGAACCCCATACTAGTCCTAAACGATTGATTACGAACAAACACACATTAGACTTAAAAAAGTGCTTCGCCATGCCGTCGGTTTTAACGTTAATCTTCTTTTATACAGGGTGTCCCGCAAACCTTTGACAATACTTCGTCTGATGAAAGGCCCATCCTTTAGAAGTCAGAAACTGAAAAAATAGCCTAAATGAAAATATCATGGATTTCGAGATATTTACACTTTTTTCAAAATCGAAAAACACTAACATCACTTGATGTTTCGTACTGTCACTGTTACACCACTCCAAGTAGAAAAGCAAAATTTCTGTATTCATTTCGTCAATGGTCATTATTCAAAACCACATCGATAGATTTTACATGTATGCTTCGGATTTAAAAAAAAAACATTTAGATTTTAACGAATTCCTGATAACTCAATTTCTATTATGTAACTTTTGCTCCCTACTGTAGCAATGGATGTATAGCTATCTTGATGCCCATAGGCTCAAAAAATAGCGCCGTTCTTCTAGATTCTGAAATGGTATAATAAGCATGTGTTTCTCCAACAGAAAATATTTGTTTGGCCTGTTAGATGAAACAAATACAATCTTTCCACCACATTACAACATCGTTTAATGGAAATTTATTGATTTGCAAAAAAATCACATCTTCATACAGCACATCTTGATTATTTTTATTGCATTATCTACATAACAACAAATTTTAACATTGATCAACCTGTTGAAAAGTAGTCCGGTCTTTTTCGTTAATTATTTTGTGAGTAATTTTTTGAACTTATTCTAGTATACTTATTAACCATTTGTGCAGTATACCTCTTGCGAACGTGCAGAAATGCACTTTATCTATGGGGAGTGCGATTAGCGCTTCAATACACCACTGGGAAAAATTTCCATTTCGAAATCATCTTGAACCACGCGTTTTCAGTGCTGTACACAACGACTATTCTGAAGGAAGATTGCTAAGAGGACGTGCTGGAGAAGGGAGACCGCGGGAGGTTGATGATGAAGAGGTATTGGAAGAAATACATCGGGATCCAACTACGTCAGTACGAGACATTGAACGTCGGACAGCCATTCCGAAATCGATTGTACATCGAATTTTAAAGCGGAATCTAATGTAACCATATCATGTCCAAAGAGTACAGGCCATTCTTCCAAAAGACTTTCAACACAGAGTGAATTTTTGTAGACGCATGTTACGTAAAATTCATCTAGATCCAACGATTTTCGATCGCATTCTTTGGACAGGTGAGTCTTCGTGCAAGCGAGGTGGTGTTTTCAACATTCATCACTTTCACAGTTGGCAAATGGAGAATCCACATTGCTTCATCTAACGGACCAAACAAATATTTTCTGTTGGAGAAACACATGCTTATTATACCATTTCAGAATCTAGAAGAACGGTGCTATTTTTTGATCTCATGAGCTTCGGGACAGCTGTACATCCAATGCTACAGCAGGGAGCAAAAGATACATAATAGAATTGGAGTTATCAGGAATCCATTAAAACAGAGATGTTCTTTAAAAATACGAAGCATACATGTAAAATCTATCGATATGGTTTTAAACAATGATCATTAACAAAATTAATACAGAAATTTTGCTTCTCTACTTGGAGTAGTGTAACAGTGACACTACGAAATATCAAGTGATGTTAGTGTTTGTCGATTTTGAAAAAAGTGTAAATATCTCGAAATCCATGATATTTTCATTGAAGCTATTTTTTCATTTTCTGACTTTTAAAGCATAGGCCCTCCATCAGGCGAAGTATTGTCGAAGGTTACCCCTGTATATTGTTAGCGTCACCCAAAAATCATACGTAGCACCAGTTACAGTGTAGGGACAATTTTTTTCTATCATAGAATACTCAGTTTGACTACTGACGCCTAAAAGGTCAGAAAATTTCAATTTTTTTTAATGGAAAAGTTGCCTTGTTAAAACGTTTTTGATATGAGTAAAAGCGTCAGGGTTCGCGCTCCCAATCTTAGAGCAAAATTAAACGAGGAGAGAATGAAAATTTCAGTAACAAGTGATCATTAAAGTCAATAATCTAATGGAATCAGAGAGAGCACCCTGTTTTTATTATAACTCATTGTGCATCTGGAAATTCAAATTGTAACACTTGAAACATAAGCATTTCATAAGGAGAAAGATTTTGCATAACTAGGTATTTTTGCAAATAACTAGAAAATGGTGACATGTATTGATAATACGCAACGAATAAAAACACTTTTTAAATGATCAAAGAAATGAAACATTGGCAAATGGCTGACTATTGATGTACCATGAAGGAAGTTTTTTCATGGAGAAAGGGAGCTCAGTGTTAAATAAAATAATACCCTGTATCTATGTCGAATTCAGTGAATCACATATTCTCCAAATTTCAACTTAATATCACAAAATTGTAAAACCGAAAAAAGAAAAATTATCGTTGATTTTTAACATACTGTATATTGTCAACACTTTGAAAAATAGAACTTCAATCCGCTTGTTTTGCATTTCGTTATTATCAAAGAATATGTGGTTAGTGCATGGGTTTCCCTTTTTGGGACACCTGTATACACTACATTGTACCGTGCGTCTCTAAATTATGAAAGTGACGTAAGCAACATTTGAAGCAACAAGCAAACAAGTTAACGGGAGGGAGGGGGGCGAGAATTTACAGCCGCACAGTATACACTATACTCTTTTTTGGAATACTGCATAAATTCCTTTATGAAAAACCAATATACATTTTTTTGTTCAATGTTGTTCATATTTCAATGTTCAATACGGCGACACCTGATTTTTTATAAAGTGGTACTCTGTATATTTTTCGCTTATAAAATTAAATTATTCTAGAGGAACGTTTTGCTACAATTTGCTCATATATTTACTTCAATTGGTTCTCAAAATATTGAGAAATATACAGAGTAACGTAGTAAATTTTGGTTTAAAAGCTGTTTTTCCCTGTTTAGCGGGACAAAATGTGTTTCGACTTAAATGAGACACTGTGTATATTTTAATGTCACTGCGTTGGACAATTAAATTTTCAATAAAAATTTTTAGGCGAATATACTCACGTTGCCAATTAAGAAGTTGAGCAACACTATCACCCACACAGGACTGAACACTACGTTAAAATACGCAGCCATTTGGAGAGGTAAGTTTGACATGACTTCATTTCCTGAAACCAATAAACGCTGTAACTATCAATGGAGATAGAACATTGAGGTAGTTATTATCAATCTATGTGTAAGTTATTTTTGAATGTTAAAGATGTGGTAAGAAAAATTAAAAAAAAAATCGTGATGTAGTAAAAGAAGACTTGGACATTTAAGGTCATCTAACATGGAAAAGGTGATCATAAAAAAACGTTGAATTATCAGACATATCTTGGATGAATTCAGATAATTACATGTCCGCAGTCGGACGTTTGATAGTGAATAACAAAGGGAGGTAAATGTTAACGCTTTTCGTTTACGGTCCGCCACTTTTTCTAATTATTACTCGTTACAAACCGTCCAGAAGGGGTTGAAGAAGATTTATCCAGAAAGCAGATGGACTTATAACCACCGATTCATGGCTGTTCATGATACATAATTTAACATCTATCGCCTTTCACTTGTTACTGCTCAATATGGTTTTCGTTTATATTTTCATCTACAGGGTGTCCCAAAAATGCACGTCAAAAATGATATCATGAGATTATTTGGATCAACACATTAAGATTACATTCAAAAATTATTTGAAAAAGTTTTTTGTTTAGAAGTTATTAACGCTCAAAGATCTTAAAAAAAAATAATGTCTTCGCCATATTTGGTGAATGCTTGAAAGGATTTCAATGCAACCTGCTCTACATTTATCATTAATAGAGAGATTATTTTCATGCAGCATTCATATTTATTCGCAATGTGCAAATGCTGAGTTTTTAGCTATGTTTGTAGAAAAATGGACAGAACTTTTTGCCGGGTAGCTGCATGGTATTAATTTTTTTTGTAATACATTAGCCCTTTTATTAATTGTTCTATTTCTTGAGAATTTCTTTTACAATTGACATTTCTCGCTAAAAAAAATATTGATATTCTCATGTAGAACACCAATTTACCATCACTTGTGTGACGTCACTTATGGAATATGTCATAAAACATTATCGAAATTTTTTTAAGGTTCTTTTGAAATCAACAATGACGCTTTCTAAGAAAAAACTGACCGACATGATTAAAATTGTGGGTTTTCGTGAAGATATTTTCTGATACCTTGTATTACGGTTTATGCGGCGTGCTTCCGGAATCGTGGCAACTCGGTCGCCGATCATGTGGTTGGATTTTTGCGGAAGACCCATATGGGAAAAACCGATAATTCTAACTATATCGGTCATTTCTTCGTTCGAGAACGCCATTATTGATTTCAAAATAAACTTAAAAAATTTTCATAAACTTTTATGGCATTTTCCGTAAGTGACGCCGACAAGTATCATATAGTTACTCAACTGATGGGAAATTGGTGCTCTGTATGAGAAAAGAAAATAACTTTTTTCGCATGAAATGTTAGTCGTGCGGGAAATTTCCAACAGATAAAAAAGTCGGAGGAAAAGCTAATGTATCATCAACAAAAAAATAAAATAAAAACGATGCAGCTACTCAGTAAAAAGTTCTGGTCACTTTTGTGCGAATGTTGCTAAGAACTTACCACTTACATATTACGAATAGACATAAATGCACCATGAAAACAATTTCTGTATTAATGATAAGTGCACAGTAGGTTTCATTGGAATCCTTTTAAGAATTCACAAAATATAGCAAAAAACATGTTTTTTTTATAAATTCTCGGAGCGTCAATAACGTTTAAACAAAACAATTTTTGAAATAATTTTTGAATCAGTCTTAATGTATCGACCCAAATAATCTTATGACACCACTTTTGACATGAATTTTCGAGACACCCTGTATAATTTAAGACGAAACCAATCGTAATACGTTAATTATCAGGCGATTTCAGCTTGATAATTGGCCAACAATCAAAGTTTCGTGCCTACGATTTTATTACCCATTTTCTTTTCATTCTTAGTCTCAGAATTTGGATCCTTCCCATCACAAATCAACGAGAACGTTTGATTTTTGTCCTTAAGGGTGACATCTTCAATTAAAAAATAGACGACTTGAAAATCACTGTCATTAGTGATAGATGTGATATGAGAGGTTTAAAGTGAGCTAAAATCACAACTAGATAAAGCACAGAATTACCTCACCTTTAACTTCACGCGTCTTAAGCGTACGATGTTAAGTCGTAAATCGTGGATCACCATAAACACAAAATCGTTAATGCTTTATCCTAGAGTTCTGATTTTTTAAGAGATAGATAGAACTATTGTGAATTAAAAAATAATGAGAATATCTCACCATCTTGAAGCTGTACGTTCTCATCTGGACCTATACAAGGGAAAATCCTTTTCGAAATTGAAAAAACTCTTCTCTTCCACTTCATTTTGAGCACACATTTGAAGTGAAGAAGAGTTACTCTTGTATGCACTTTCAATACCAGATGTTTGTTTGTATAGTGAGCTTCCAGATGGCTGATGGTTGTTGCTTTGGCGACGACTGAACGTTACAACGGTTATCGATTTTTCAATTTGAATTTCTTGAAAGAGAATAATACCTGTTTCATAGAGAATATGAAATATTAGAGCTATTATTAAAATTTAAAAGGTATCTGGGAATTTTTATTTACATAAGAGATTAGTCCACATGGAGGTTATCTAACCGTGCCTGCCGTTAACACGGGGTTTTCAAAGGGCAATCACTTAAACACCTCTCGCAATATACATACGGCCTGTCCGGTTTTCGTTGGACAGCGGCTGTATCTCGGTAAGTAGAGCAAGTAGCAATTTCGGACAGAAAAATTTATTACTAACGTGACTATGAGAAATCTCTGGAAAATATTTTCAGCTTCGTGAAATCGCCGTAAGAGGGCGTAGTAGGGACGGTAGTTCATTGAAATCGACAAATTTATACTAAGTCACTAGTTAAGTAGCACATTTTAATTTACTATCAATAAGATTACATCATTCTGAAACTTTTTTGTTCGACACATAATTTCATAACTCACATAATAAAAGTGGGGGAAGCCGATGAATCATTTTAAGTTCAAACTATCATATCTCTGTTTCTAATTATTTGATTTCAGTGACTCTGTACTTCATTGTGAGGGAATTATAAGCCGATTTAATATCCACATTGACCAAAAATCTATAGCCCAGAACAAAATCGCTAGAGTGCATTCTTTTAGGTAATAGCGGTTTTCTTCATTTTTCTTTAATAAATCAAATGGAACTATACTATTTTCATAAGCCCATCTTATAAAGCTTTAAAAAACCTACACTTTTACCGAAAGGCACATTTCAATATTCTTTTTCGTTTTTGACTTATTGATAAATAACTGAAAATTTCAACTTACAACGAGTTTTCCAATAAACGGTAAGTAGGCTTTGGAGTGAAACCAAATGTTTTTGTTATTTTGACAAATATGACAGGGGGGTTGTATTAACACTAGTAATGTAATAAATAAATAATGTTAAATGTAATAGTCATAATATTAATAACGTTGTTAAATGAATTAAAAAATATTTTAACATTTATTAGACATATGGAAATTGGCAAAATAAATTATTTATTATCAAATCCCAACTCCCCTGTGGAACCAGGTCGTACTACTATGGACCAAATTCAAAATATTTCCAAAACAGTGACTTTTAGCAATTTGTAACAAAAGTGCAATTTTTAGGAAAAAATGAATGGGGAATCCATTTTTATTCAAAAAAAGTTGCTACAAGGGGACACAAAAAAGTTATCATAATTTAAACATTCACTAGTATGTTGCATATGGCGCCCTCTGTAAATTTGAAGAACATTTTAAGAAATATAAATTCGGCACTGCGAAAAATTCCAAAATATAAGATTTCATGGTTGTATCTTAACAATTGCGTGAAATATTTTTTAAAAAATGGAAAAAAAATTCAAGTTTGCATCCTGTATCTCAAAAACTGAGCCGTTTTCAATGTATATTTATATTACATTTTCATCTTAAGAAAAGGTCTTCTATCGACTGTTAAAGTCCTGGTACTATAAACTGGAATACCATGTATATTTAATTATAAAAAATTCGGTAGTTTCTTTAATTCTATTAGATTATTAATCCTAATGATAATCCATTATCAAGATTTTTATTCTCTGCTCGTTTGAAACATATAATAATTATTAATCGGAGGATGTTTTGAATGAACTAAACCTCATGTATTTATTCTAACATTTTGAAAATAATAATGCCTATATTTGTCTGTATACATTTTCAAACTTAGTAAAAATGTTTTTTTGAAAAAATGGTTTTCAAGGCCTCTAGGTACATTATTCACGATAAGCTTGGATCGAAAAATTGAAAATTAAAAACCAAATCAGCAATGATACTATTTACTTGTCGCTGATACTGGGGTAATTTTTTTGAGACAGGTTATCTGTGTTTATGATCTTAAATCTGTAGCCGCATTTTCTCTACTTTCGCACGTTTCAGTTTAGTATTGTACGTGTATGTTTCTCATTTGATTCAATGTTTTACTATATTATATTTATTATCTAAAATTATTATTTATTGCTATTGCAGCTGAAACGATGGATCAAAACAAGTATCATGAATCAGTCGAAGAAAGCCTGCAACTTCTTCTAACTGAAGATGAGCAAAGAACTCCAGAAGATCATTCCTCGCTCGAAAGTTACCCAAGTTCTAATGATAAATCTGCAGGCAAGTAGTCGTATTACTAAAATACGTCTAGAATTTATATTTGAAGAACAATTTACTATTATTCCTTCGATAGATTTATTAAATCTCAAATTAGGCATTGTGGAAATTCCCTTATAGACTAAAGGCGAACCTACCAAGGCAATCGCTAGCAATAAGCCCTTAGGCAATTAAATCTATTTCAATATTCCTAAAATTTATATTAGGGACTGAATCTAACATTATTCCTTTAATAGATTTATCTCAAGAAAGCTCAGAATATAGTCAGAGAACTCAACTACACCCTCGAAGTGATTTGTCAATAGGAACTTCCAGTCGAGTTTTATATGACGGAAATGTTGAAATTGTAAGTCTTATTATGTTATCAGAACAAACAACTTTATTCTATTTCTTTATAGCTTCCCGAAGGGCCTTCCCACGAAACAACCATTGGCGCTAGTCAAGATATTGATGTATTTCGTGAAAATCTTTATTCTTCTACCGAGAACGTAGTAGAATCAGAAATTCCTTCACAAGATGTAGGAGCATCAACTCTGGAAAGGCAGATATCTACTGAGTTATTAAGAGATAGCATTGCGGCAAGTGAGCAGAGACTGGGTCCCTTCAGCGAGGCTCCTGATCAAGCTGGTCCTAGTGGAAGATCTGCAGGTAATTTTTTGCACCTGTAATTTTATGTATATAGAAACATATTTTCTTTTTAGATCATTTACAAGAATTCATAACGAAATACTCTGCAGTATTTCATACTATTATCAGCGACTTCAGTAATTTTGAGAAAATTGTGCGATTATTTACTGTAAGTGTGTTTATAGCTCCTAGACAATTATGGTCAATACAAAGACATTTACCCCTTTGTGTTTCGATTGAGTTATTACTTGCCATAATGAAAGTAATTCTGTACCTAGGACAGATTTTAAACTCAATACACATTGCTGGAATCTCGAAAATGTCCATGAATACAAGGCGGTTTTGCGCCAAATATAGCTGACAAATACCGGAATTTTGGAAAAAAGTTTATATTCCTTGTACCTCCTTTACAAAAATATTTCAAATTAAATTTCGATACATTATAGTCACTATTCCTCTAAAGACAGAGACTCGTCATTTCTGATTAGCACTTCTTCGCTAAATTATCCCCTTAAGTTCCTTTGACTTTAAAAATTAACTTGTTCGAAAATTTTCACATCATACGGTAGGTTTTTAAGTACGAGATTTTCTAAATATCCTAAATTGAACATAATATAGGCGCGACATGTCGGAAGGCCTCTTAGGCCAATACGCCAGCGTTAGACATCGAACATGATTGTTTGATTTAAAAAATCTTTAATTAATTTTTTTTTACGTTCCGGCAGTCAAAATTACTTTATGTATGATTTGTCAATTAAAAAAAACTTTATATGAAAGTCGATTTAGAGCGTCATAGATTTAATTATCAGTAACTTTTAACTAAAGCTTTTTGTTCTAGGAATACTAAAACTCCATAAAAACTCAAAATACAGAAAGTGCAAATATGTATAACCTGGTTAAGAAAATTCTAAATATTTCACATATACGACACTAAGTTCCCTACACTTAAATCACCCAATATCTTTTCCTCTTTTTGAGATTCCATTGATATGGCTCTAGATTCATATGCTAATTTTCGCCTCTTTGATTAAAATGGCATGTCCTGTACTCAGCTCATTGTATTTTCTAGGATAATCCAAAGATTTTGCTAGAAATAGTTCAAATATTCATCGATAATCCCGAAGTACTTCGCTCTACTTCACAGAACGCAGAGTTAAGTCTACCACAACCTAACCAATTGTCTCCTAATCAACATGGCTCTACTAGGGGCCTTCCAGGTAATCTTACATCTGCGATATATACGTTGATAAATATTTTCTATCTAGGATCCTCAGAAGGACTTGATAGAAATCCAAAAAATACTGGAGAGCCAACGATGCCAAATCCTTCTCAATCGTCTTCTAGTGATCTAGGTCGCATTGGAGGACATCTAAGTAACTTCAAGTGTGTAATATTTTATCTAGAGATATATATTTTCTATCTACAGAGGCCCACATTGACTTACTAACAAAATTTGATGAGTTAAAGGAGATACTACTTCATTTAGAGGGCAGAAATGATCAGGGCGGTAATGAGAAATTTGGTCCTGCTAGAAATATTTTAGGTAATCATACATATGTAATTCTAAGTGTGCAATGCATATTTTTGTCATGTAAGTCATACAGGGCAATGTCCATGTGACGGTTGCCATAGAGGAGTTTGCCAGCAAGAAATACTGCTGGCAAGCTCCTTCTTTTTAAATAAAAATTATGAACGACTTCACTTTCCTGTACAAGATGTAGGAAATTCAGCTCTGGCGAATCAAATATCATGTAGTAGACCTCTTGGAGATATCTCTCCTTCAGAAAATGAGTCAACTCTGTTAACCAAAAAATCACAAAGTAAAATAATGGAACATATCAGAAAAAGTACAGTGCAGGTTTCTTATCAATATGCCTTTAATCAATTTCTCTTCAGTAGAAGACTTTTAGGTGCACGCTGTTTTAGAGAGATCAGATCAATCAGAAATTGAACCTCCGTCACAGAAAGGAGAAGGCCCCTGTCAAAAGCCGGAACCTAGATCTAATAGACCTTTAGGTAATTGTATACATGGTAATGTCAATGAAGGCCTATATTTGCGTTCTTTAGAATGTCGAAAACAAAGTTTAGAGGAAAAAAGTAATTTGCTTGCGACACGTGATAACAATTCCTTGGCTGGAGAGAATTTGCAACAATCACAATTGGAATTTCCATCACAAGAAGTAGGAAAGCCCAGCGAATTACAAGAACTTGTACCTAGTGGCGGTAATATTAAATAGTTAATTTAATATCTATTTTAAGGCTAAACATCTTCTTTGCACGAAAAGTAGGAACACCCAGTAAAGACTTATAACCTGAATTTAGCAGAAAATTTTCAAATAGTTTTACACATAGTAATCTATGCAAGGTATTTCAAATTCAACCCTCATCATTGGGATCTCGAAAACTAGAGGACATACGAAGAAGTTTAAAAGAGGGCAAAATTGCATCATTTAGTGCTTGACCAACAGCTGTTTTCAAAACTTGAATTATCCTAGTACTCCCCAGTATTGCTGAAAAAAACTGAAAATTGGAGATTTCGTTATTTTTTTAGAGCTATTTGACAAAAAAGCCCAAAACTGCAAGCACATTTTCATTGCTACTTGTTCTCAGCTGCACAATGACACTTTAAGATTTGCTATCTGACGTTTTGTCTTTCGGCGACCATCATCAATTTAATTTTCTCTTATAGGAGCCATATGGAATTTTTCAACAGAAAAATGGTCGAATGTCAAATTTGAAAATATTATCGTGTAGCTGAAAATAAGTGGCAATGAAAATATGCTTGTGATTTTGGACTTTCTTATCAAATAATGATGGAAAAAAATTAAAAAGGAAATCTCCAGTTTTTAATTTTTTCCGGATATCTTCGGAAATAATCACGAACTTGACATTTTGAAAACGGCATTTGGTGAAACGCTAAATTACACAATTTTACCCTCATTTAATCTCCTTCGTATCTCCTCTAGTGTTCCACGTTCCAATGATGAGGGTCGAATTTGAAATGCTCTGTATGTAGGCACGTATTTTCTTTCTACAGGCCATGGAGAGCAAATGTCAGAGGTTAGAGGTGATTTGCCAACAGCACTTCATGAAAATGTTGAACCACACTTTATAGATCGTAACCCTACAGAAGATTCCGCGCCTGAACAGAAATCACATAGTAGAGGTAATGTTACATAATTACTTTGATGCGTGTTTCAAAATCAAAACTCTTCTCCACATCTACGAATGTCCTTTACAGAGGGAGTCATCAAGTGGTTCTTCAAATCAACTGAGGGTAAAAGTTCAGATGTTAACATTGATTCTTCTATTTCTGAACATTCCGCTTCTAAAGATGGTAAATCAGAAGGAACCATCGACAAAGTCAAAAAACACCCACAAGATCATTGCTATTTAGACTTCAATCAATCTGAGCATAATAGACCATTTTCAGGTAATTTCTCACCTGTCATTTCATATATAAGCACACAATTTGTTTCTACAGATAGTCGAAAACATTCTGTAGCTCTACAGAGGTCGGATGAGTCAGAAATTAAAACCCCTTCGCGGGAAGTAGAAAACTTCACTGAAGGATCACAACCTGGCCCTAGTAGAAAAGCTTTAGGTAATTTTATACATGGTGATCTGTTTATTAGTCCTTATTTGCTTTTGCTAGATCATCAAAAACAAAGCTTACAGGACAGACAAACATTGCTAATAGCACCAGATCCAAATGTTGAAGAACACGTTACAGACCATTACTTGACTAAAAATTCCGGAACTATTCAGAAATCACAAAAATCAGGATCGGATTTTCTCCCTCAAGAAGTGGAAAAGTTGAGTGAAAAACAACTAGAGCCTAATAGAGGTAATACTGCATAAGAAATTTTGATATCTATTTTACAATTAAACTTCTTGTGCCTCACCTACAACTTTTTGTGTAGAAGGAGTAATCAAGTGGTTCTCCAAGTCAACCGATAGTAAAAGCTCAGGTGTTCCTAGTGGTTCTTCTAGCAGGGAATGTCACGCCAGTAAAGGTATTAAATCACTGAAACATATTCAAACAAAAAAAAAACCACAGGGTTCTTGCCATTCAGATTTTGGTCAAACTGACCCTAGTAGAAGACGTTCAGGTAATTTCGCTCCTGAAATTTCATGTGAGGGCAGACACTTTTTTCTTTAGATAATCGAGAACATACTGCACCTCTAAAAAGATCACACGAATCGGAAATTGGCTCCCTTGCGCGAAAAGTAGAAGAATCCCGTGAAGAACCACCACTTGGATGTAAAACAAGACCTTCAGGTAATTTTATGCTTGGTGATCTATTTGTTAGTAGTATATATTTTCTTTCTACAGATGATCGAATTCGAAGTTCGGAAAATAGGAGCGTTTTTCCAGCAAAACCTGACGAAAATGTTGAACAACACCACGTAGATCGTTACTTCACTAGAGATTCCGCATCAAGACAGAAGTCACGTGAATCAGAATCGGAATTTCCATCACATGGAGTAGAAAAAACGAGTGAAAACAAACAACCTGAATGTAGTGAAAGTAATGCTACACATTTAAATTGATATCGATGTATATCAAGATTATGTAACGAAATTTCAGGATCTCTTCCTTCCCAATTCAGAGATTTGGTGACAGACGAAGTCGTGAAGTGGTTCTTCAAATTAACTGACACTACAATTTCAGTTGTTGATTGTAATTCTTCTTGTTCTGAACAGCCGGATCGTAAAGATGTTAAATCACCAAGAGACACCCACAAACATAAAAAAGATCCACGGGGCCCTTGTCATTTAGCATTTGATCAGCCTGGTCCTAGTACAAGGCTTTTAGGTAATTTCACACTTGTAATTTTATTTTTGGGCACATATTTTCTTTTTATAGATAGTCGAGAACCTGCTGCAGTTCTAGACAAGTCGAGTCAATCAGAACATGATTTTCCTTCACGAAAAGTAGGTGAATTCAGTGAAGAGCCACACCTTAGACCTAGTAGAAGACCTTCAGGTAATTTTTCACATGGTAATCTATGTATAGGCACATTTTAACTTTCTGCAGATCACCGAAAACAAGACTCAGCGGATATAAGCATTTTTCCGGCAATACCTGATCAAAACGTTGAACTAATGCGCGCAGATCACTATTCCACTGAAGATTCCTCAGCTAGAACAAAATTACGTCAATCAGAATTGAAATTTTCGTTACAAGAAATAAAAGAGTCCAGTGAAGGGCAGTCACGCAGATCTAGTGAAGGTGATATTACATATTTAATTTGATGTCTGTTTCAAAGCTAAACTATCAAATTTCAGGACGTCCTTGTTCCCCATCTACGGATTTGTTAACAGACGAAGTCGTCAAGTGGTTCTTTCAACTAAATGAGAGCATAAAATCGATTATTCATGATGACTCGTCTAGTTCTGAATGTCCCGCTCGTGAAGATATTAAATCATCAGGACAAACTCACAAATATAATGAAGAACCACAGGGTACCGGTCATTTAGCTCTCGATCAGCCCGGCCCTAGTACGAGACTCTCAGGTGATTTCTTTCCTGTCATTTTATGTGTGAACATATATTTTCTTTCCACAGAGATTAGTCAACGTGCTGCAAATCTAGTGGCGTCAGGTGAATTACAAATTGAATTTCTTCCACATAAACTAGAAGACTCCAGCAAAGAACCGCAGCCTGGACCTAGTAGAAAACCTCCAGGTAATTTTATACTTGGTAACAGTTTGGTACCTGGTAGAGTATAGGCTTATATCCTCATTTTGTAGAACATCGAGAGCATATTTCAAAGGGTAGAAGAGGTTTGCAAAAAACGCCTGATGAAAATGATGAACTTCACAGGGCAGATTTTTACTCTCCTAAAGATTCCACAGTTACAAAGAAATCGGATAAAACAATATCTGAATTTGCACCAAAAGATATAGAAAAGTGGAGTAAAGAGCAGCAGCTTGGATCTAAGGAAGGTAATGAAACGCATTTAATTTGATATCTATTTCTAACCCGAACTAGCCTGATCTACCAAACCGCAGGGCGCTTGTTTCTTCCATCTACCGATTTGTTGATAGAAGTTATCAATGAGTAAGTACTTCAACTAAATTTTAAGTGGAAGTTAAAATATCAATGGTGGTCCTTTTAGGTCTGACCGTCCCATTGGTAAAGATTTTAAGGGTGTAGCTTCAGATCAAGGGTACGGGAATTCAAAAATTGTCAGTCGATAGATACTCATAGTAGTTTTTCTAGTCCCCCACCTCCCACTCCTGAAAAAAAGCCATCACCTCAATTGCTAAACGTTGGAAATGTGAACGAGTTATTAGGCCATTTGGGCGCACCACCCATTTCCACTCCACCATGCGACGTGTGTCACCTTCATCCTATGCAATTTGACGAATTGAACTTCTGGTACCAACTTCATTGGAAGTTGATTATCGACGGCCGGGAACGAGACTTTGAATCTCAGGCAAAACCCATCGTCCTGGTGAACTCCAATGAGGCCGATCAGTATTTCCAGGAGATCGAATCAAGGATGACTAATCCCGGCGATGAGGCCGATAGGGCTTATCAGAAGCAATACAGAAACAAAAAGGGAAGAAAAGAAAAAAAAAGAAATTTCTGACTCCGTGTATTAAACACGCAGATAAAAGAACCGTAAAGGAAACTCAAATTACCAAAACTCATGTGACATGAAAATATTTACTTGGCTGATTGGTCTGACAGAGAGTTAATAAATAATACAAAAGGAAAATTGCGTTTCTATGGTAACCGAGTATTCAGAACCAAGTAAATAAAACTAAAAAAAAAACAACCCTCGAATTTTTTACTAGCAAACGCTACATCGGACGAAAAAGAGTCAAGGGAGCATTTCTTTTCTAAATGAAATTAAACTTCTAAAAATTTTATTTTTATTTTGGTAAAGAGCAGTGGCGCACCATTTTCTTCTTTAAAAATGTGCTGAGAGGTGTCCGTATCCACGCCACTGGTGAAATTACAAATAACCTTTTTGCATAAATAAATGCGTCTGCATTAACTCTCAAAACGTACCAAATTTCACTTACATATCTCAAGCGGTTTTGAATATATCAATAAAAGTCGGATTTTTTAAATAAAGTTTAACACCCCAAAAAAAGTTTCAAGACGAAGAACTGCAAACTTTACTGGATGAAAATCAATGCCAAACTGAAAAACAGCTTGCAGAGCAGTTAGGAGTAACTCAACAAGCAGTTTCAGTTCGATTGCATGGAATGGGAAAAATTCAAAAAGCAGAAAAATGGGTTCCTCATGAGCTAACCGAAGACAATAAAAATCGAAGAGTTGACATCTGCATGAACTTGCTTTCTCGGTATAAAAGAAAGAATTTTCTGCATAATATTATTACGGGAGATGAAAAGTGGATTTTGTATGACAATCCTAAGCGCAGAAAAACATGGGTTGACCCAGGCCAGCCATCCACATCAGTTGCAAAACCAAACATTCATGCCAAGAAAATCTTACTGTGTGTCTGGTGGGATTGTAAAGGAGTCATTTACTATGAGCTTCTGAAACCCGGTCAAACTGTTACAGCTGACCGTTATCAGGCCCAAATGATCAAATTAAGCGATGCTCTGGAGGAAAAAAGACCATTTACGGGCCAAGGAAGTCGGAAAGTGATATTGCTGCATGATAATGCTCGTCCGCACACAGCTAAACCGACCCAGGAACTCGTCTTCTCGTTAGGCTGGGAAATACTCCAGCATGCGGCGTATTCTCCAGACTTGGCTCCTTCCGACTTCCACTTGTTCAGATCCGTGCAGTCTCATTTAGCTGACCAACGATTCTTTGACGTTGAAGATATTGGAAAATGGCTCGATAACTATTTTTCGTCGAAACCACTAAGCTTCTATCGCGAGGGCATCCATCATCTACCCAGTAAATGGCAAAAGACCGTATGAGACAGTTATGGAAATTATTTTGATTACTAATATTTTCAATAACTATGTTTTTAACGAAGCTTAATTTCACCAAAAAATGCTCAGTTTCTTTTTGTATACCTATTAAACAACGAGTCTGTACGAGTTTCACTTTGATATGAAGAATTGTTTTTATCAAAATATTTATTGAACATTGCAACATTTTTGGAATTCCTGTATATTTACCAGATCTATTTAATAAGTTGAATAAATAAATAGGAATTTCATGTTAATTTCTGAACATGAAGATAAATTAATAGCAATAATTTCGGTGTGCGAGTTTCACTTTGACCGACTGTAAATATTAAATCTGAATTCTAGTCGCCAAATTACTCTTAAGTACTAAATTTGAATGAATTGTTTACAAAACTGTAAGAGTTATCCGAAAAACAAATTTAAATAAGGTTTAGCACACTTGTGGCATACCTTGTTTAGGTCAATGATTGAATTCGTTTACCTAATACTTCCGTACTAGTAAACGGTTCTCCTGTAATAATGTCAACAGGTAGTTTGTTTATAGGTATTTTGCTGCTAAGGTGGGTTTAACTGAAGCTTTAGCAAACCACCATTTATTATTGTATTTTCAATATTTTTAGAATAGTCAGTGTGTCGTAAAGTCTCGTAAAGAACAAAAAGGAGTTATCAATAAACTCGCTCATCTTCAACATCTTTCAGTATAAAAGATCATCTCGTTCGTACATATTACGACACATTGTAGTTCGGTTAATAACGGTTTCCGAACTGTAGTTCATGACTAAAATCGTCTTATTTTTATGCAAGGTATTTTCCAGTACTCTGTGTACCATTACTTAAGGTCCACCCTGTACAAAGTTCCTTGAAGGTTGTTGCACAAATTTCGTTGCATGCGTTTTAAGTAAACCCAGCTTAAGTTTAGATTATTACATAAATAAAATAAGTTTTACTAAATACTTTCAAACTTGTTCTAGGTTCATAACAGGCAAATTCAAGCACCCAAAATGGGCAGATACAGTGGCTCAAATAGATACATCGCATAAATTAATAGGATTTTATTGAAAAATGTGCTTTCGCAAGTTGACGAATAACTCTAAATATTTTCATATTTTATTATGACGTCTATTTATTCTAACTAATGCCCTAAATTAAGAAATTAACTGCTTTTACTCAGTAAAAAAAAAACATGAACAAATTGACTACCTAAACTAACGTCAAAGCTTTTTTTTTATTAAGATTGTAGTGCCTCAGCTACTTGGGTTATTGGCACTCAACATACATTTGACAGTATACAAAACGTTCTGAGTATAGGTACATATCAAGTAGACATGAAGATTACGTTTAGATGGAGTTAAAAAGATCGATTGACTTCAGGAATTCTATGGTTGTTCTCTGATCTACTGTGGAGTGCAAGTTCTTGTGCGGTTCATTTTTAATTTGAAAGGAGATCCTATTGGCACTATACATTGGACACTTTGTGATGATATGGTCGACCGTCAGCAAGACATTGCACCTATCACATTTTGGGGGAGATGTCCTTTCCATTAGATGACCATGAGTCAGTCTTGTATGTAGCATTGAGTTTTGATACTACTTTAGATATATGATGTTTATATCTTTTGAATGAAATCACAGGTCAGAGAGAAGGTATACAAGCTTACGTTTATTAATACGGAATATACAGAGAGTGTTAGAGTGACTTATGAATTTGAAGCGCGGACACGACGACTGCGTTACAGTGACCGACCGTATCCCAAAAAACAAGGGCGAGAAAGAGAGCCCTCCATGCCTTGTCCATCCTTAAGTACCAACACCCATGGTGATAAACCATGGGCGTACCTTGGCCAGGGTGTCATCTGCACCATTTGCCGCATCAACCCGTGGCGTCTTAACCAGGAATTGGAACTGCAGCTGTGGGACCGACAAGGTCTATTGCGGGCAATTCCAGCACTGACAAAGCTCACTATATGCAGCTCCAATGCCGACCAGATTTATTGCAGGGATTTCCAACATCGACAAGGCATGGCATGGGAAATTCTCATGCTCTAACCAATGCCTACCAGTGCCGTGCCTCTGGGAATATTTCTATCTTAAAAGTAATTCCTACTGTCTAACCCTTATCGAACTTAAACTTATCGCATATTTACAAAATGACTAGGTACGAAACTAAAGCGGAGGGTTAGTTACGTAACCCTACACCAATATTTAATTTTTCTACACTAGGTCTTAAATATTCTCGTAATATGGTAATATACTTGTGTTTGTCCATTATTCCATCGATAAAATAGAGGTTCCCTGTGGCAGCACTAGACATACACCCCCAAACCATTATAACCCCTCCGCCGTGTTTTATTTTAGCTTTTAAATTTTGTTTTTTAAGTTATTCACCAGGTTTTCTACACACATATCCACGTCCATCTGAGCCAAATAAATTTAAGTAAATAGCACTCCGGTCCAAAACTCCATGTCTTTATTTAAATGTTTTTTTGCAAATGCTAATCTAACTTTTTGATTCTTTGCACTGACAAATGGTTTTTTTCTGGAAATTCGACCATTGAGATTATGCTTTCTCAAGACTATTCTACTTGTTTCGGGGTTAACTGTCTTATTTAAATATTTTTCTACTTCAGCAGCTCATTTAGGGATACTTAATCTGGGATTTTTTTTTACTTTTCGTACAATCCACCTTTCATCTGCTTCAGTAAATATTTTCCGTGGGCTTTTTTTTTTGGTGTTTCGAATCCTGCCCTCGTCCTTAAATCTTTCTATAATGTGTTGCACGGTCGACGCACTTTTTTCCACAATTTCAGCAATGGCCCTAATAAATTTCCTTTTTTTATAATGAGAAATAATTAGTTCGCGTTCTCTTAGTGTGGTATGTCTTCCCATGATGACGCTAAACTAAATTCTAACAAATATCAAATAAGCAAGAACAAGCCAAACCAATAATTGTTTATTGTATGCATTTTTTAACATTTTTTGCATTTGCAAACGTTTTATTTCCATAAAATTGAGCTGTATCATTTAAACTTTGAGATTCGTTTTACAAGCAAATAGAATTTAATTTTTTTTTCCTTTATAGGAATTGGTTTTTTTCTTCTTTATTGTGGATATTACAGAACAAATGTAGGATAGCATTTTAAAAATGTTTTACCTAGTTTATTGTTAAGTAAATGAAAATTAATTAATGAATAGTGATTTCAATACAGGTGTATCATTTTCACTTTGAGCCACTGTATATCTTTTCAGGTATTCACGATTTATTTGGTGAGTTTTTCTATAGTTTAATGGTACCCTTTTTTAGATTTCAGTGTACAATCGGCAAATTTAAAAGATTACTGTTTCATATTTGTTTATTGTGTGTAATGTTTTCGAAGCAGTCCTGTCTTTTTAAACTATAGTGATTGTTATTTCTCTTGTCAGGTAATTTCTTTTTTAATTTACTAGATAGTTTAAGTACTAATTTATGTACTAAAAAATTTTATGACGTCATACACAGTTTGTTGCTTTTTCAAATAGCAGTTTACACTTAAAGGTTATTCACATTTGTGCAGTTTTTGAAAATTTCTAATGAAGATGTTCATTCAGAATTAATTTTAGTGACAACTTCTGAAAACCATCCGACAGTTTGGCAGCAAAGGGGTTTTTTCCAAAAACTCCCAAACAATTCCCCTGAAAAAAATTAATGAATGGTTTGACAATCATGTGGTTTTACGTACCAAGTTAAGTCGAATTTGCATCTATCTGTCAATGAACACAATCTAACCCTCGAACACGTAAACTGCAAAAAATGGGCAAACTGGGTCTGTGTGAAATTTTTACATTTAACCCTTCGTTAGTCGCTAACGGTGTCTGATACCGAAGAGACAATCATTCAAACTGCATTTACGCACGAGACGACGCACCTCTGAGCCGCCATTCTGCAATTATCAACTGAGGTTCAATACATAAGGTCATACCAATTGGTAATTATTTGTGGTTTGTACATCTATTTTCGACTGTACGTGTTCCATATCCATATGTCAAAGATTTGGTAGTTCTCAATAAAAATGCAATATTCATTTCATCGCTACATCATGGTGTATACCATAAATACACTACATAGAGGTGATCTTTGTAAACCTCAGAAATCGTAACAGCATATAATTCTACGAAAGGTGGAGTTGATGTTGTTGACCAACTACGTTCGAATTATAACTGTGGTCGGAGCACCAAACGATGGCCAATGGTTATATTTTATACTATTCTAAATGTAGCTGGAATTAATGCGATGGTAGCTCATTCAGCTAGTAACCCTGAATCTAAAATAAGGAGACGCTAGTTTTTGCGGATCCTGGCACATCAACTTATCAGGCCCCGTTTGAATACTAGAACTACAATAAGGACCATACCAGTCGAGGCATGTTGCTTCACTGCCAGGTATCTCTCTTCATCGAATGAAAGCGGTTTAGTTGAGGGGTGAAACTCGGGATATTTTTTAAACTCCCCTTGTAGCTCATCCTGAAAATATTTCAAGTGCTATGTACAGAATATTCGTAAGTTTTGAGATTCGAAAAGTCTTCTCCATTTCTCCACTTTACTATTTCAAGGTCTTTCAACTCTCCTTCCTTTCCAAATATACAGGGTAATTCATGGTGAGTGTCCTATTAAAATGTTACGGAATTCTAATGTTGCTAGAGATCTAAAATTTTGGATACTGATGTAATGGAGTTTGATCTGTTGAATTAAAATATTGGTATCGTTGCGACGTTGACAGATCTATGCGTAACTGACACCAACTTTGTTATTTTAAATAACACACCCTGTATTTTATTACATTTTTGAATTTCCCGGAAGATTTAAACTCCAGTTTATTTATCATATGCCATAGCTATAACGTACCGTTTTCGAAATAAATAATTATTTTTTGACTGATTTGGCAACAAACAGCTCTAAATTGAAAAGCGCATATCTTTTCAGCTATCACAGCTAGAAGTTGAAATTTAAGCTACAGACTCTTATTAGTTATCTGTATCTTTTAATATTATACATTTTTTGGATTTACATACAGGGCGTGGAAAAATTGGTGCGATATCACCAGGATATAAATGTGAGCATTAAATGAGAATCTCAAAGAGAACACCCTATATTTTTGGATGGCATCTGAAAGATCAATAAATCCTCTATCGAAAAGTATTATACATTAATATAATTGTTTTCAGTTGTTTTTGAGATATTGGCAAATATTAGAATCTTTGAGAGTAAAAGACACCATTTATTTGTTGATTCGGTTAGGAAGAGGCTATGGGTTACTATGGAAGCATTATAAATAAGCAATTGTTTTTTTTTGCAATATTCTCCACATTATTTATTAAGCATTGGATTAGATATTTCTTGAGTTTAAAAATAGTTTTTGAATGTTCAAATAGTAATGTATTAAATTTATTTTACATTCACGGTGATTGTGATAGATTAACGTCAAGAACATGTAGAAAGTTCAATGAAAAATATCCGTACGGCGTCTCGGTCCTTGGAATTGGCCACCGCGGTCATCAGATCTTACACCGGTTGATGCTTATTTATGGGGTGTCGTTAAAAATAGAGTATACCGAGACGAGGTGCAAAATATTGACCAGTTACAGGAACGAGTGAGAAAAGCATTTGATCTTGATGATGCTTGATCCAAATGAGCTCCAGAGAGCTACAAACATTCATGTTCTGAATTCAATCCAAGAATGTCTCAAAGCAGACGGTGGCCATTTTCAGCAAAATCTTTAATTTTATTAATATTACGTAGATCTAGTTTATTATAAAGGATGTTACAATTTCGTTTATTTTACGTTGTTAACCCATAGCCTCCTCCTAACCGAATCAACTAATAAGTGGTGCCTTTTACTCTCAAAAATTCTAATATTTATTTCGAAGACGGTTCATCATAACTATGGCATATGATGGATAAACTGGAGTTTAAATCTTTCGGGAAATTCGAAAATGTAATAAAATACAGGGTGTGCCATTTAAAATAACAAAGTTGTTGTCAGTTACACATAGATCTGTCAACGTCGCAACGATATCAATATTTTAATTCAACAGATCAAACTCCATTACATGAGTATCCAAAATTTCAGATCTCTAGCTATATTAGAACCTCGTGAACTTTTAATAGGACATTCACCGTGAATGACCCTATATATACAGGGTTCGCCATTACTCCGGCCTTGGTTCCTGGTGTCTTTGTAAAAATATCAATATGAAATGTTTAGTACAGTACTAATTTATATCGGAAAGCTGCATGATTTAATAATATTTTTGTTTATACAGAGTGTTCCGTTTTCGCTGGGCAGCATAAAGTTATAATTTTTTAAATAGCAACCCATAATTTTTTTTATGCCATTTGATGAAACCTTAATTTAGAAGGAAAATACATTAAACATTTTTTAAATTGGTTGCGTTTTTCCTGTTGGTGACCCACACCGTAGCAACTATTGTTTATTCAGATTTCTTAGCGACTAACGAAGGGTTAAGCGTCATTTTAATAACAAATGTTCACTCTTTTCTCAGCTGGTTACGGATTGATTTAATTTTGATGTACATTTTAAATGAGCTACACCCTGTGTCTTAAATATCGTGAATTCCATGGAGATTAGGGGAACGGTAAAAGATACAGGGTAACTCAAATTAGAGAAAAGACGCGTGTTTTTCTGCTCGTTTAGAATGTGTTTTAAAATTTTAAAAATATACAGAGATGGTCAAAATATGAGCAGAACAACGAAAAATGTGATTTTTTTGATAAATTATGAGTAATGCGTTTCACTAAATTCTACGAACTTTGGCAGTTTTCTATTATGAACAATTGCCAATCGAATGGCATTGTCAGAATTTTTCCAGACTTTCTAGATATAGAGCTATGACATACAACTTTGTTATTTCTTATGGCTGCCATATTGAATTTGTGTGGCGACGAACAGGCCAAAATTTCTTTTAACCACGTATAACAAAAGGATCCTTAGACCTACCAAAGTAGGAAAAATATATCATTTTGCCTTAGTAGATTTAGAAAAAAGGGTCATGTGGCCAACTGTATTGTCACGGGACCATCTATTTGATCCTGTGGTTACCTGCATTTCCTATCTTATCATAATCCTATCTTATCTCAAATATGTTAAAACGCCTGGCGCCATGAACAAGTGGAGCCCATTAGGACCCAGTTGGAAAGGACAAAATCGAACCGCCTTTAAATGTTAAAACCACATAATTTTTCCTCATAAGTTCCTATGAGATATTACGTTCTATCTTGTGTGAAAAATTAATTTGAACTGAGATGCGAGAATTTGCTAGAGAACTGATATAAGGCAGGGTGCCACATTTTCTATGTCTTTGCTGCGCATTTCGCTTAATAATAATAAAAAAAAAACATGAGCCAATTTTGTTTAGAACTGAAGAACTTTTATTTTTAAAAAGAACTTTATTTCTTTTAAACGATTACAAAATTCTTATAGGTTCCTGAACTAACACTTAAGTCAACTTATTAGCTGAACTGCGTATTGGAGATTCCTGATTTTTAGAATCATATTCTGCTGATTCAGCGTCTGGACTGATATTTGTTATTGTCGCATATAATAATATGCTCAGTCGATCTTTTAATATGTTGTAAGAGTAAATAGTCATATAACTGACCCACTTCTGGGGTGACTAAGCAAAAAAGGCCATATAAAGTACATACGTCTAATTTTTCTATTATTTTTCTAAACAATCTATTGATCGTCGTGTTGCATTGTGCATTAATGCCTCAGATCGTCATTTTGCAACACTTAATGTACTTCTGTTCATTCTGTACTTTAGATAGAGATATCATAAGATAGATAAATTCAGAAATATGTTGTCTGAGCTTTTCTCCCGTTTTTTTTTAAATTTTAACTCCCTGCGTGCTTTCAAATATACTTAAGATGGCCCCCAAACATTTGTCTTATGAGAGACCACGAGCTTTTAAGCTCATAAACTTATAAGCCTGGAACTTAATAGACTCGGATAGAGAGAAAATATTGAAAAACGTATTTTAAGAAATTTTTTGCTTAGAATAAGGCCATTCATGTGGTTCTTAAACCTGCACATTATGCAAACCCCTCCGTAACCTTTTGCAGTATGTATAATGTGTTGCAGTGCATTAAGTGCGTTTAATATATTTCTTAATTGAATTAACTGACTTTTCAATTTCATTAACGCACTCGCTCCGCTCACTCATTAACCCATTTTGAATATTAATCGCCTCCATTAGTACAATTATTGATTAAATAAATAACGCATTTCTAACGTTTAAATTATTAACTAATACATTGTAGTCGCTTACATTGGCAATGTACGAACCTTAGTTCAGGTTAGCTCAGATTAGTCTTCAGAGGTATATAAAAGAGTAAATAAAAAATTGCACTTGATCGAGCAAAAGTTGAAACGATTCTGCCTCAAATTTCTATAATAATACTATATTCTACTACAGTTTTTTTAAACAATAAAAAAAAACGAATTATTGTTTAATCATAGTTATGCGTTCTCATTCCATAAATCGCGAAATAACACGGTTTATAAATGTGGAACAAGTGTGAGTCATTCGTAGCATCAAATTTAACATGTGAATATCAATGGTAAAAGTATTTTAAAGACTCGTTTTAAGTGAAACTCTTTTAGCACTGTCTTCTACATTTACAGACTATCGAATAATAACAAATGGAGCGAGACACACATGGCCAGGAAGGTGCAGAGTGCCAAGATTCTCAAAAAAGCAGACCTCAAAAACAGAACCAACCTTCCAGGAGAAGTGGACTAAGAACTGGTCAGCATGTCCAAGATCATCCTTACAGACGAAATGAAGATGTTGAAAGTCCAAAAGTATCCCGCCGGCGAATGAAAAATGTAGGAAATGCGATGTTGTGGTAAAACGAGGATATGGATCCGGAGATGATCATTTTAAATATGAGGATGATTCTAGCGAGGAAGGATTTTCTTCTGCATCGAATTCACCAGTTCATGTAACTTCCAGAGATGCTCCTGTTGAACACAACATGCCCTCGACAAGTGGAACATCATTAGAAAATTTCAGATATCTACTAGGAAACGTTAACATTCAAACCTGTGAAACAGGCTCTCCAGATCTTACACCGGGGCCTTCTGGGAGATATCAGGTAATATGTCCGCATTTTTTTTTAATAAAGAAAAATTATCTTGTATCCGAGGAAAATTTTGGAAAATGTTAGCCCGCCTACAAACATTTTATGAAGTTGCTTCTCTGCCCGAATTTGCAAATTGAAAATCGACCTTTACTGCACGTGTGTGGTAAAAATTTTGCATAACTAAGGTATTAGGGTGTGGATTTGTCCTCAAAGCTAAATCGTTTGCTTTGATTTAAAAGATCTTGTTTCAAGGATAAAAAAGGCGAAAGCACGAGTAAACCACACCTAAATTTTCATGGGAATCTCAGAATAGTAAACTTTAGGTTATAATTTTATAAATGAGAGACCATGAAAATCTAATATTAAATTATATAGAGGTTCGAAAACTTTTCATTATATCTCTGGCCTAGTAATAACAATTCAAAAAAGAACATGCGTGTGTCAAATTCATGGAGCATTAAAAGGCCCCTCTTCGCCGAAGTGTGGCAATAAATTGAATTTTAAGAAAGGGCCTTATTTATAAGGAGAATTTATACTTTTTAATTAGCAACTTATTACCTTCCACACTTGCTAACTAAATTTTTTACCACTTAGTTGAAAGTAACTAAAACATCATTTTTGCACAGTTTGAAAATCGCCCATGAAAAACTATCAGCAGCCGAAGATCATATACGAAATGAGTGCGAAAAGTGTATATTTCACCCGCTAATCAACAAGTGATGACATTGTGTCATTCCGTATTAAAATATTCAGTAAAGGAGACTGCAATATTTTTCCAGTCTTTGTTGTGACGTTTACGTATCTTTCCACCAAACATTTAAATATTCCTGTACTTAAATATACAGGGTGTCTCGTATTAAGGAACCAATCCGTTAATCGCTGATTGTTTATGCCGAAATAATTAGACTTTCCTTGTGGCATTTTTTTAGGCGCTTTATACTCATTACACAGGGTATTGAAGTTAATAAAAAAGATACATTTCTTCATAAATGAGTTGTTTCTTAACATATTTTAAATAAATTGTGCACTGATGTATAGTTCGATCAGGGGTACATTTTCTGTGATTTGGGAAGAAAGATTAGGAGAAGCAATGGGGAAATTGGGGGTTGTGAACACGTTTTCCCCCCAACTTTTTTTACACACTCCAATGATGCATTTGTTTAATTGTTCAAATTAGTTGTTTCTTTATTTAGATTTCTCCATTCTTCAAAAATTTTTATTTACAGCTTTAGAAGATATTTCAGCTTATTACTCCCCAATATGTGGCTTTTATTTTTTATTTATTTAATTAACCACTTCAGGAAGATGAAATTTTACAAATTGTCGATAAAAATTCGAGTATTAGCTCGAGAGTAATTGTTTTTCAAATGGAAAATCAAGGCATTAATAAGTACAACGTACACCAAGCACAAAATGTCAATAACGTGTGTTATGGCACTATATAGTAGATATAAATAAAAATGGGAGCTACGTATTGGGGGGCGATAAGCTGAAACATCTTCTAAAGTAAGCAACAAATCAAAACTTTACGAGCATGAAAACATTCAGCTAAAGAAACAACTAATGTGAATAACTAAACAAATGCACCATTGGCGTGCGTAAACAAAAATTTAGGAAAAAAATTGTCCACGACCCCCCCTTCTTCCCAATTTTTATTCAATTTTTTTAACCCAAATCATATGGAAACATGTTCCTAATCAAACTATATATCACGACAAAATTGCATTAAAGCATCTTAAGAAATACCCAAGTTATTAATAAAAGTAATTTGCATTAACTAACTTCAGTATTTTGTGCAATGAGTGTAAAATGCCATAAAGTATGTCTAATTATTTTCGTATAATGAGTTTCCGGTTAACGGATTATCTTACTGATACGAGGCACCCTGTAGTTTTAGTACAATTGCGAGCGTAAAGCCTTTATAGAGCCTTCTAGGTGCGGAAAATTATAATAATAATTTTTTGCTTTATATTATTATACAATTCGAGATACGAGATAAGCTCAATTCTTAGTGTTATCACAAATTACCGGGCAGCTAACTAGGTACTTAACACCTGAGAAAGTACCTTTATCTCACGATAGTACTGCGAGGTTCCACTTTAAGATGTGTGTTCAATTACAATCAACATGCATTCAAACGTACAAAAAAAAATTCTTTTCGACACACTGTTTATTACTATTTATATTTGCTTATTTTTGTCTCGTTACTTTAATGGTGTGAAGCCATACCAAATAAACTAATTTCCTAACGGTTGCACGCGCAATTAGGAAATCAAGTAATAACACGGAGATCTTCGGCAATTGTTCCTGACTAAGTATAAAAATATCTAATGTTAATTCTAGGAGCAACCCATATTTGAACACTCAATGGGTGCCATTCCGAAACGAAAGCATACTTCCATTCAAATAGACGAATTAACACGATCTGTTCAACCGCCTCCAGGTTCGTGTGCTCTGGCACCATCGATCCACGTAAAAGAAATCTCAATTGTATCTTCACGTGACATGGAGTCACCTACAGAGAGTCCGTTGCATAAACGATACAGATCAAGGTAAGCTAAAAAGTCGAAGATTTGCAGAGTGCAAACTTATCAATTGTGTCTAGATCAAAAGAAAGAGTAGGAGTCGCTCGAGAATGTGGAACTTCCCATTCAAGGAAATTTACTTCATCCCAAGAAATCGAAATGAGTGCAGATATTGCTGATGCAAAAACTGATTTTCGTCATGAAGAGAAAGTTGGTACCGGTATAGAGAGAAGAATTAAACATTCGGAGAAGAACAGAGGTTTCGCCTTAGGCTCGGATAATGCATGCATCCGTTGGACAACGACGCATGTCATTATTTATTCCCCTAACGAGTTTATCCCTACATTTAGATTAACACCTAATGATAAACCAGAGAAATGGGCTCTGCAGCCATTCAGAAAATCTCAATATAGTGGTCATAGTGGTGCTGCCTCATGTTCCAAACAAGATATTCAGCCAGATGTTTCTATTGATTCGGATTCAGATGAAGAAATGCTCGGTAGACCTTCCCGAAAGGGAACGTCGAGTCGTGTATACGGTCTTGTTCCTCATCTTGGGAACATCACTAACTCTTGTATGATGTATGAGCCAAGTGACTACTGTAACCTCTTCACAACATGCAAGAGATGCAAAACGCCCCAGGGTTTATTTACTCGAGTACCCATGCACCTTGTCATACAATGGTCCAAGAAGATAGGAGGTAAATCACACTCCTTCAGGAAAGAATATGAAGTTCTATTTCCCGTGGACCCAAAGGTATTGGCGGTGATGTTGAAAGAGGAACGACCCGACGTTAAAGAATGGTTGATAAATTCGAAAGTGGTGAATCTTGACAAAATAATTCACGCAACGCGTAAAAAGTTCCCCACAAGGGAGGAAATCGGGAGTGAAACAAGTTAGAGGTGAATTTAAAGATACTTTAGTGACGTGTACTTCAAGAAGGATAAAAAAATAAGTGACCATCTAGTACTTTAAAGGGTTTCAATAAGTGTAAAAAAACAACATCAGCCAATTGGCGTTGTGCTTTCAATTTTATTTTTCTTTTAACTGTAGAAACGATATAAGTTAAAATAAATATATGTACCATTTATAGATAATGTATAACTTTAATATGTAATTGAAATCCCGTGTAAGTGTATTCACAGTACCGCTAAATCGGATCCCAAATTTAGGCAAAAATAGTCGAAAGACAATAATGATGGAAATGTTTATTTTAAATGACGAAGTTGCGCAAACGGTAAATTTAATTTTGACTGATATACGTATTTTTGCCTATTTAAATAAAACTTTCTTTCCGTATCATCAAATCTCAGATTCCAGGTCTGTAAAGTAGCTGTAATGAGCGTTTTCGTCGCATATGCGATTCTGGTTACAGTTGGCAGTGAATTCGGGCAAATACCACTGTGGTTGCCGATCTGAAATTTTCGGGTTCAAAATGGCAACCTTTTGACAGCTGTCAAAACCAAAATGACAGCAGCTAGAAGACTGCGCCTTCTTGTGTTTGTTATTCTAACTACATATTCTTTTCTAACTCTTGTTCTTTGATACAAATAAAAGTTGCAAGAAACTATGGAGATTTCTTCCTTACCAAATTGTTTTTACTCACCTCAATTCCTACAATATACGGGGTGGTAATTTTAACTCGAATAAATTCAGTATCTACATATTATTTGATTTTAGCAAAATTGCTTAAACACGTCAATATTTAGTTTACCCGATATACTTTTTGATAGCGATCTAATAACAAAAATGTGAACCCCTTAGTTAGGGTGACAGTTACCCATAAAAGTTTAAATAGAAAGGGGGTTCAAGTGACCCGTCATTTTAAAGATCTTTTCAACCTGACTTTATCTGATATATTACTTTTCATCACAGAGCAAAAGAATACTAAAAATAAATTGTTTTCATGCTTAAATGTTGTTTATTTACTTCTAATTTTTTTAGGAAATATTTCTGTAATACCACAATAATCTGAGTATTTCTTCAAGACAAAATTTAGTTGATTTCATTTAATACACAAAAGAAATACTTCATATTAGTTATAAAATTGCGGATAATGCTTTACTGAACCGGATTTCCTTCAATCGAAATTTTAATAATGATAGAAAACGGCGACATAGTCCGAACATAAAATAAGTTTGCTTAATTATTTCGACGAAAGTATTCCGATTTGTCACCCATTAATCAATGGATCATAAGTAAAATGGAAAAGAAATTTTAAAATCATAGTCATGTGAGAAATACCCCAAGAAATTGGTCGCAAAAAATTGATGACGATAGAGAAATTAACGCACTCTTGGCATTAGAAGAAAACCCGATTACACCAGCCCCTCAGATAGCTCGTGAAAATTTAATCAGTAATATATTTGTTTTGAAAATATTGAAAAATCCAAATATTCAGCCTCATAAAATACAAATACATCAAACATTGTTTGATGGTGATAATGATGATGGAGATCGACGAACTGAATTTTGCGAAAGGATTATGAGTGCTGTTCATCAATTATCTATAAATACTTATGGAATGGATTTTATATACTAATGAAGCAACTTTTACATTAAATGGACATGTCAATAAACAAAATTGTCAGTATTAGTCTATAGTGAATCCCCATTGGATAAAAGGTCACACGCAGTATCCTGAAAAACCAAATGTTTGGGCGGATATCATAGGGAACCGAATATTAGGGACAATATTTTTTGATGAAAATTTAAGTGGTCAATGATAGTTAGAATGTCTTAAAGAACTAATTCCTACATTATCTAATTTGTTTCCTAGTGAAGACAATCTAGACATACCAAACGAACGGATTTGATTACAACAAGATGGAGCACCACCACATTTTACTCGAAGTGTTCGCTTATATCTAGATGAAATTTTTCCAAATCGATAAATAGGAGAAGAGGTCCAATAGAAAGGCCGCCGGGATCTCCCGATCTCACTCCTCTCAATTTATTTTTATTGCGGCACCTGGAGGTTTATAATACAAAACTACATGATATAGACAAACTCAAAGAGCATGTTAGACAAGAAATTAGGAAAACCACTTCAAATACTTTTAAAAATGCGACAGGTGAGTTTTATCACTATTTAGCGCCGTGCCAAGAAGTGAACAGTGAACATTTCGAACGGTTGCTAAATTAAAGGGAAATGATAATTTGATTGTTTAAAATGTTGTTCATTTTTAGTATTATTTTTCTCTTGATAAAGAGATCTTTAAAATTAAGTATCACTCGAAATCCCGGTTCATTTAAACATTTAAGAGTAACTGTCACTGTTTTGTCCCGGAATACATCTACCCGTTTATACCCTGAAGCAAAGGTTTACAAAACAAAGGCCTTGTAATTCGGTAATATATACACTCTATTTTGATAACTGGGTATTGCTCAGAACCGCACTGGCTTGTAAAACTGAAGAATATAACGAAAAAATAATGGAGTGAGGTTATTTGCGTGTGGTTGAAGGGAGAATTCGGAAAAAACTAACTGGAAAATTCTTAAGACTTTTTTCGTTTCGACGGTGGTGGCGACCAAGTTCATAATATTCCGCCTCCCTCCGCCTACGTACACGCCAATCAGAACTGCCGTAGACCGATTCCCACGGTACGGTGTGCCTGTTTTATACCAAGTTATGGAAACACAAAACCTTAAAAGGTTTTTGCAATCACTATCTAAAACCAGTGATTTTCGTGAGGCCTGGCCAATGTAACAAGGATTTCTCACGCCCTGGGGCCATGTGCGAAATCTGCCTATGGTTCCTTCGCGGTGGCGTCCATACAGCCCTCAAGTCTCATAAACTAGATAAAAGTTGACAATCCACGCATATAACATAGAACAGGTGGAAATTGGCCAAGTCCACCAATACTTAGGCTTATGAGCAATTACCATTGGTCCTGACAGTCACCCTAGCTAAGGGGTTGACGTTTGTAGCATCAGAACACTACCAAAAAGTGTATCGGCTACAATAAAAATTGACGTGTTTAAGCAATTTTGCCAAAAATCAAATGCCATGTAGATACCGAATTTATTCCAGTTAAAGTTACCACACTGTATGTAATATTATACTCATTTTCCATTTGAGAGAATTGTTTGTAGTCACAGTTTTCATTATAGTTGCTTTAGCAACGAGGAAATCCTTTCATGGATATTGACCATTTTAACTATACAGCCCGATGTAGAGTGGAAAAATTCTGTACCTCTGTGTAACATACATTAAATTGAATGGCGAAATTACCTAACAGGTGTCGTAAGAAGGAACAATTTCTCAGAGCAATTTTATCAAGACTTAAAATAGTTTTTCGTAAACAACTGTTGTCCAGAATAATAAGTTTGTAAGGTAATAACTGTGCTTACGCAGGTAAGTATCAACAATAAAAATTGTTATCTAATCAAGCCCATGAAATACGAATGAATTCGGCATTCACGTACTTATTAGATTGTGATTGATATTGATGTAGCATAGTGAATGGATCAAAATACTGGTACAAAATATAAAGAAATTTTGTTCCATCAGTTTCCTTTCCGACCCTGAAATGTTTCATTTTGGACAATAAACCATTATGGAGAAGTCCTATGCCAATCTGGAATCTATTGAAAAGTAAGTGCCTTCTATAACATTAGTTGATTTTGTTAAATATAATATTATAAATACTATAAAAATAATCTCAGTTGGAATTACATAAAGCTAAATGTTGATATAAATATTTGCTAGAACACAAGATTATACTTAACTTATTATACTTATAATATTCATTTGGATGAATTGATAAGATGGTTCATCTGGATTAAGTTATTTCTAGGAAAAAAAATTCTGCTAAGGGAAACTATCCTTTGAAAGCTTATTTTTTCATCTCTAAATTTTTGCCAGCCTTCTTTCTATGGCTAATGGAAAATGTACAAATGTCCTTCCTTAACTGAGTTAAAGGTCTCTCTTTGAAAGGAGATTTTGATGAAAGTTGCATTTACACGATAAGACGCATTTCAAATTCCAATAAAGTTTCCGCCTACCTCTCCCAATTCAATATTTGATTCTTAAATTAAAAAAGAGAAAGATTGATTTTTCTAATTATAAATATTGATCTGAGTAAGGTGGGTGCAAATGCCCTTCGCGACATAAGCATAAATACATGTCCTTCGTATTGGTTCCTAACGAGTTAAATGTCTCTGGGTTTCAATTTTTAATCTAAATAGTACTTGTCTGAGTAGAACGATCCTTTTCAATCTCACTATCTTTCACTACATTACAATTTCAACTAATTATGATCTTTGGTATTCCAGCATCCACGAGCAGCTCAAGAAACTTTCCAACAATGACAACATCCACCAACTAGCACACCAGGGATTAGAATTGTGGAGAAGGGAAAATGCCAGGGCTTCTTTGAGTCAGCTTAAGGCAGATGTTGCCCAAATTGCAGAGGAAATGCTCTACAACTTCTTTCCGCAAGACCCCAGTTACACTAAACCTGAAGAACTGTCGGATTTAGTATCTGCGTAAGAACAACTGGAAACTAAATATATTAACAATCTGTTGTTAATAAGACATATCATCGCACATATTTTGTGCAATCAACAAAGATATCTATCAGCGAGTCCGCTCAATTTAATTAAGATAATACAAAGTGCCTTAATTAGTATTTGGGTTTTAGTTATGAAAGAAGTGATGGAAATTCGAGATCTGGTCTATATTCAAAAATGAGATATGGCAATGCAAAAAATTCAGAACCGATTAGTAATTTTTTTTAATGAAGTAGGTAAACTTGGCATGGGACTAGGAAGAAATATCTATCATTTATGGAAAACCACACTGAAAAAAATTATTATCGTTAGGTGGGAATTTCCACACAAATGAGAAAATATAGTATTGGTGGCAGTAGAAACTAGATAGGAAAAATTTCTCATAAAGTTGTTTATTTACTTTTTTGATCCCATTTTCTCCGAATCATTAACTTCCTGCAAGTCTTGTTTTTCGTTGAGATCAGTAGATTTTCTGCATCATACTGCTATTGACACACCACTTCTTCCACTCGTCCGATCACCCTTCACCAGACACAACCTTCTTATCCAAATCTAAAAACATCATTTCAGGTATGTGCACTCTGAGACTTACGATACAATATTCTCTTGCCTCAAAGCAACCAACAGCAAAGAAGATCTGCATCTATATAAAATATCCAAAGAATTCTGCCGAAATAATGGCACACCAAAGCAACTAGGAACGACTTTTTACAATTTTATTCCAAATGCTGCTGTACGATGTTCAAACATGTTATTTTGAATAAAAGTAAAACATATGTTTTTAGGTGGTAGAGTTGTCTATGATAGGCAGCAAAACAACTCCAATGGAAAAGCTCAAAAACCTTCAGTTGACTTATGACTACATATTTGCTGAAGTTAAAGGAGCTTTGATTTCTGTGATTTCCAAATACTCTGGTACAGTATTGAAATGTCGTAAATTCGTCCATAAAAATTGAACTTTCAGAAAAAGAAGTAGAACTTCCCTTTATGGATAACAAAGAGGCCTTCCCTATTGTCATGGCCGTTATCCTAAAATCGAAGTTATTTTACTTCGTTAGCGAATTGAATTACATAAAGGAATTCGGCTTTGATTTTATAAAGAATCTTAAGGAATTTAGGTAAGACCTATACAGAGGGTTCCATGGCAAGAAGAAAACAATTAAGGAGATGAATGTATAAAAAAAGTCCTCTATAAAGTTTCAATTTGTAATGGTCTAAGAAACACTCAGTAATTTTTTTTTAATTTTTATTCACACTATTAAATATTTACTCAAATTAGAGCTCTCTAATTCCACATGAGAGAAATTTTAAAACAACATGTGAAAAAGTATACACATTTCTTATCCGGCACTGCTTTCGCTGTGGTTCGAGGTTGTCTAACAAACTAAACACATTTTTAACAACTATTTTTATAAATAAAAAAAAAATAAAAACTAAATATTTCTTAAACCGTTGAAAATCCCCCTATTTACATTACTTTTTTGTTGGAAATGTACGTATTTATGTTGCAGGGAAATTTATGAAGTATTCAATAGCTGCGTTGAGCAAATTTTTAGTATTAAACCAACAACTAGTGATTCAGATGATGCAGAAAAACTCGCCAATGAAATGAGTGTCTGTGATGCCATAAAGTTCATCGAATCGCAGAATAGGGAAGATAAATCTGAGAGTCAAACGATATTCAATGAGGAACAAGATCGACTTGCAAGACTGATAACTTCGGCCACGACTGAACATTTACAAATTTCTTAATTGTATAATGAAAATGTCTGAATTGAGGACTGAATAAGAGAAGCATATTTAACTCATTACAACCCTCACTTCTTACATCAATCTAAGATTTAAACTTCGTTCAGGTCACGATGTATTTTACAACCTTAGTGTATAATGTGCAATTATTAATTTTTTTTAGTGAATAATAGAAAATAAATATATTTCCTTAAAATTGAATCAAAACGGATCTTCTAGATCTGTTTTTCTTAGAATCTAAAGGTCTTGAAACCTATAGGTTCTCAGAGTCTCTGAGTCTACAGGTCTTCCTTACTGGATGATAAAAAATAAAATGGGTGAGTCATGAGCTAATTTCAAGGTAAAAACTTCATATAAAGGCATTCCCTAAATTTCTTCCAAATTGGTTTACAGAGTATTGAAGTTTCACCTTTTTTTTCCATTTTTCATCAGCTTTTCTGTTATTTGTAAAGATAATTGACTCAAAATTGATGGAAACAATCATTTTAGCATTAGAAATGAACTGAATCAACATTTATTTAAAATGGTCTAAAGGGCGTTACTTTTTTTCTGGTCGCTCTCAATATTTTACATCGCAATTTTTTTTATGACATTTTTAGATTTTGTTCATTGCCTTCATTTAATTCTTTATGTCTTTTATTAGCTTGTTTGCGTCTTCAGTTGGTTTTATTAGGAACAACGGTATAAGAGATATTTGCAAAAATACCTTCACATGTTCGCTCCGGTTGACCTAACCATGCGATAAAACGTCATGAACTTGAAAAATTTTAAGTACTCGTCAAACTATTAAAATAGACCCAGAATTTTTCATAGAACCCGACAGCCCATGAGAAGACACTGGTATAATCGTGTATTTTGGTAGGAGGAGGACATTTTTAACAATTATTTTGATTATAATCCAAATTAGTAATTTTAATTTTTCTAAATATTTCTTAAACTATTGTGCCCGATAAAAAAAATGAGAGGAATAAAGTTAATGAACAAAATCTAAAGAAGCTATGAAAAAAGTTCTGATGTAAAATATTGAGAGCAACCATGAAAAAAGTAAAGATTAAATAATTGTAATTTCACTTTAGTCGTAATACTAAAATGATTCTTACTGCCAATTTTGAATTAATTATTTTTACAAGTAACAGATAAACTGATAAAAATCGAAAAGATAACATTAATACCCTGTGAAATAAAATGGAAACTATTTAGGACATGTCTTTATATGAAGTTTTTATCTGAAAATAAGCTCATAAAGTCATCCATTTTATTTTTTTATCATTTATTGAGAAACACTTCGCAGTTGTGACTCTTCAGAAACCTTCCTTGTCGCTGACCCAAGATGCTCTTATAGTAACCTGATAAGAATTTAATAATTCTGATCGTATTAACAAAAAGTCGAAGATAAATGTTATTCTTTTAAATGGAAATCCCCTTTCCCATCAGTTATAATTTCTTTGGTCTAAGATGAATATTTAGCCAAAATCAATTTAATTTCATACAAATATTTAATTATCGGCCGATACTTTTATTGTTGGAGCAATATGAGACTTCATCTGCAGGAATTAATTTCGAAGTAAAATAGTTTAATAACAGTTCAAATGATTTCAGAAGATTATTATCGAATTGCCCATCTCTATCTAAGGCAAGAGCTCGCATCACTTCTCTATCTGAATCTCCGTTTTCCGCGCTCCCGAACGAAGAGCCATTTTTTACGACTTTCCCTTGCTGTATCAACATCTTCATCGTCTGCAAATTTCCTGTATTTCAAATGACTCGTGCCTGTGAACTTGTTGTATAAACAAAAGGAAAGTTCAGACATTGTGAGCTTTTAAACCTGAATAGTAATTAAAATGTTTTCGATTAAAAAATTGAGTTCATGTGAATTGATTTAATGCGCCAGAAGCGAATATATTATCTACCGTCTCATAAATAATAACAAATTCAATGAAACCACTATCTATTATTAACACAGTGATAATCCAAATCGATTTCGTAGATTCGTTTTCGCTGACGTAGAGTTACCTCGACGACTATAAAAAAAGTTTGTGTGAAACAGAGAATATTCAATGGAATTAATTGACTAAAGGTTAAGAATCTGTACTTGAAAACAAATCACGAAGAAAATATTCGTCTAAGTGTTCTGGTTCAAAGTGTGGACAATAAGTGAAGTACCATTATTTTATTTAAACCAGACATATATCGATCTGTTGTTTTGCTGCAAATTGGGTCGAAATGACGGAAGTGTTGAGAGATTTTCCGGCAGGTCCCTTGGACTTCTACAGGAAGAAGGCTTCCTTTGATTGGAAGCAGTTGAAGGTCTTTCTATTTGGCGAAGACGAGGTCAGATATTTGGTAAGTCGGAGCGAAAATGTGAATTCTCGAAAACTTCCTGATCATTAAAAATCTAGCTACCAAGGAAACAACCCCTAATTTTCGTTCTAGAACAACCTCTACAATGAAATTGACAAATATCCAGAATTCCAACCGAATAACAAAGTTCTCACGTTTGATGAGCAACGAAGAATTGCCTATAGACAGGCTGCTATTATCCGAGCAAACCAGGACAAACTGTAAGGCAATTCAAACAAGTTTCAATAACACAATCAAACCAAAAACTTTTATTGCGGAAGTTTTTACGTGGCGGAAATAATTTTTATTTATTTCAGGTACCATCCAAAATTTAACATGTTTGGGTACTATGCACCAGCAGCTGAAGTGAAGCTCGGACTAGGAGTTAAGCTCTTTACTGGCATGCTAGAAAAGCTAGGAAGCGATAGACATAAACAACTCATTGCGGATATTAAAAATGGAAAAGTATGGCATATTAGACACTCAATTAAATTATTTTTCGCTATTTTTAATTAAGCCCAAATTTTTTTACAAAATTGAGCGCAATATGTAACCAAACGCTCGAATTCAATTAGAGATGGAAAGGAAAACCTAAATTTTTGAGCCTTTTTAAAACTTATTTTTAATTCTGGTCAAGACATGGCCAACAGATATTAATTAGAGCGGAAACATAAGAAATCGCAACTAAGACATGATAAGGAGAAACTGAGCAGGAGCTCTGAAGTGATCTTTGCGGTGAAAAAGTTCTTCGATGGGGAGCAAAATGAGTAAGACGAGAGTAGGATAGGACTGAAAAAAGTGCAAAAAACCGATCTTTCAAGGAAGAAAATTTCTCTGAACCTAAAATGAAATTAGCACAAACAGAAAGTTGGAATAGAATTAGCCATATGACGCTCCTACTTAAAATGTCTTTTAGATAAGTGGTTGTTTCTGTCTAACCGAAATCTCCCATGGGACCAACGTTAAAGGGATGAGGACCACTGCTACATACGATAAAGTAGCAAAGCAATTTATCATCAACACCCCTGATTTCGAGGCAGCAAAGTGCTGGGCGGGAAGTAAGCTATTTTAACAAGCTGCAAAGCTCATTTTTCTTTAAAAAAAAATTGAAGGCTTAGGCAATGCTGCAACTCACGCAGTTTTATACGCTCAACTCTATATCGATGGTAAATACAATGGCTTGCACACTTTCGTGGTGCCTATTCGCGACCCTTCCACTTTACTACCCTATCCTGGGGTGATAGTTGGTGATATGGGGGAGAAAATTGGACTTAATGGAATTGATAATGGGTTAGTAGGGGCTTCTATATTATAAATAGAGAAAATAAATATTTCCAAAGGTTTTTGATGCTGAACAACTACCGAATTCCCCGTGAATACCTGCTGAACCACACAGGAGATGTCCTTGAGGATGGACAATATGTGACCCCCTATGAAAAAGAGTCTGAAAGATTCGGAGCTTCGCTGTTAAGTCTTTCAGCTACCAGAGTTGAAGTGATTGTTCAGTCTGAAGTCTATGGAGGGTTCGCCCTTACAACTGCAATTCGATATTCTGGAGTGAGGAAACAGTTTGGGAACAACGATGAAGAGATGCCAATTTTAGAATATCAAACACAGGTTGTTACTTCATGAAAATGAGATTCTACAACAGAAAACAGTGTTGCCTTTTAGCAATACCGTTTATTGCCTTATTTGGCGGCAGCTTACGTACTGAAAAGCTTTACGAGATTTGCCTTCCAAGCTTTTGAACAATACATGAATGAATTTAGAACTGACTCAATATCATTGCTCGGAATTGAGTTGCATGTGGTGACTTCGGCAGCTAAACCTTTGACGGGGTGGATTATGAGGGATGCAATTCAATCCTGCAGAGAAGCCTGTGCTGGACACGGATACCTTAAAGGTATTCCTGTATTTCCTTTTACTGGTTAAAACGTGTATATGGAAATATTTTTACAGCTGCGGGACTTGGAGATATAAGGAATAATCAGGATGCTACTTTAACTTACGAAGGAGAGAATTGGGTTTTAATACAGCAAACCAGCAACTTTTTGCTGAAGTTGAGACCGAACATACTTTCAGGTGTGGAAGTGAGGTCACCCCTTAAATCAGTCGATTTTCTCAATAACATTTCTCCCATACTAAAGTCGAAATTCACTGCCAATACCTTTGAGGATGTTATAAAGCCTGAGAGTGAGTAAGGACGCTGAGTTTCTGCTATTCTCGCTAATGATTCGCTAATGATCAGGTATTTTGTCCGCTTTCCAATGGTTGACGTGTTATCTGCTCAATCTTACCCATGAAAAACGAGAAGCTCGTGAGAAACTCGGAGAGTCCAGCTTTGCTTCCAGAAACAACACTCAGGTGTTTTACGCCAGGAAACTTGGAATAGCTTTTATCGAGGTAAACTGTCGCTAAAAGATTTTTATGTTTCGATTAACAGGATGAATTTGCAGCATTTTCTTCTTCAAAAATTCCTGGACAAAATTAGCGAAACCTCGGACCGAAGTTTAAGAACCATTTTGTTAAAGATATTTTCCCTCTATGGATTATTCAGCTTGGAGAAGTTTACTAATATTCTGTACCAAGGAGGATATATAACAGGAGACGCTCCTTCAATATTAATTCAAGACAGCATAATCGAACTGTGTCTTTTATTGAAGGATGACGCTGTTGCTTTAGTTGATGTTATTGCACCACCAGATTCGCTTTTGAATTCAGTTTTAGGAGCTTCAGATGGGCAGGTAAAGACATTTTAAAATATCGAAAAATGTTTTGATATACTTAGCTGGGAACATTGCTTATTTTAAGGTGTACCATCACCTGCGGAATTCTTTCTTTGCCTCACCATATGGAACGGGAAGGCCTTCTTGGTGGACGGATATTACCAACTGGAAAGATATTTCTATGTCAGCGAAACCAAAGCTATAGGTCCTTCTTAATTCATTTTCTATCATTTCTTGTAACATAAAGATACACAAATATAAATAATGATTATTTTTATTAATGTAAAAAAAAATCATAACGATTACTGTTTGCTGTATCTTCCAGTCTTTAATGTGGTTGTTACATGCTTTATCTATATACTGGTCATGTCTGGATTCATTAATAGCTTTTTGGGCAGAAAAGATTCTGTTAAAATCCGTAAAGGCACGTTTTCTCAGATCGACATATAATTTCCAAAGGAACCTAGTATTGACTATTCAAGCGGGTTTTGCAAATTGTTCTCAAGAACAGATGTCTACCTTATGTGTTTTTACAATTGCTAATTCCAGATTTCGATACCAATAAATGGTTCCTCCCTCCTTATCCATAGGCTTTGACAATTGACTCAAGTAGATTTCATTCATTCCTCAACAAACGTTCATACCGTACATATCATGACCGGTCATTCATAAAACTTGACCATACTTACTAATTGTTTTTAGGTACACTTCCTTATAGTGATTAAGAAAACCTTGTGTTTGGATCCGCTATTTTTACTAACTAATAATTAATAAATTATGTTAATCGACATTGTGTGTTAATTGAACAACTAATATCATTTCGTTTTATGACTTAAACAAACGGAAACAACAGTGGTCATCAATTTGCCAACGATAGATAATACGTGTTTCTAACAAATCTGTGAGTGCCTATATATGCTTTCTAGGCCGATTTTAAGTCATTAAAATTGAATGTGTTTCGGTAATGTATTTTGGTACTTAAGGTAATAAAATACAAAATTCTAAGGCCAGCCCTGTCTTATTTCTTCTTTATGTGATATGTACTTTTGTTTTCGATTTCCTATCGTTAAAAAAGAAATTGTGTAAGTTTAACTGCGATAAAATACATAGCTCATATCTATAACAATAATGTTATCTCTGCAGCCATCAATACGATCAAAGTTCAAGTCTGAGTTAAATTTTAAATTATAATCTTAAAAATACTGTTCACTAATAGAAGTTTAGCCACGTTCCAATAAATTGTATTACGGTGAAACCGAATATAGAATCATAGCATAAGATGACGGAAACAATCAAGGATTTCCCTTCAGGTCCTTTGGATTTTTATCGGTCGAAAGCTTCTTTCGACTGGAAGAAGTTGAGGTTATTTTTGTACTCCGAAAAGGATTTGAAGTTCTTGGCAAGTATAGTTAAATTTACTTAACATCGTTAATGTAATGTGGGCATAATTTACTTTTATCTTCAAGTTTGGTACATCTGACGCTTGAAAACTTTTAATATCCATTTCCTACGCTTCTGCGCTTCTGCTCGTTAGAAAAAACAGATTCCATTCCGTCTTTTCCTAAAAGTTTATGTTAGTTAGTGGTGTTTCTCACACAGCGAAGGCAAACAGAAAAAAAAATGTTTTAAAACGTTTATTGCAAATTGACCTACGAAAAATGATCACTGCAAAAGTGATTTTTCTATGCCACTGGGCGTTTGATCATTAGAAAAAGCACATTTAAATCTATCTTCGTCTAAAAATTTACGTGATCAATGTAGTTTTTTACTGCAGAATATGTTTTAAAACGAAAAGTTAATTTGAACTCTCTGATAGGACTATTTTTGACAAACTATCCTCTTTTGACCAATGGAAAAAGCGTATTTTTCTTCATCTTATTCGTGCGAGCCAATGGCGTTGTACGTGAACTGAAAAATAACAAAAAAATATATGACTAAGAAATTAAAAAAAAAATGGTTCTGAAGGCTGAAAGAAACGCTGGAACTACGTTCTGGCGCATTGTTAATTTGTTCATATAAAAACCAATTTCGGTTTAGGAAGAATGGATCACAACTCTAAAAAAATATCCAGACTTTTGGTCACCAAAGAAACCACTTTCCTTTGATGAGGAACGTTACCGCAGTTTCAAACAGTTCATCATCATCAAAACGAACGAAAATAAATTGTTAGTAAACAACTAAATTTTACAGCTTTTTGATCTTTTCCTCCAGCAGAAACAATTTCTAGGTGCCCTCCAAAACTCCAATATCCTGCGATACATCCACTGGACAGTGAACTAAAATTTGGACTTACATATCCAGTTTTTGTAGGAACTATTAGCAATGGTGGAACTGCGAGACATGCACGTATTGTAGAAGATGCTAAAAAAGGAAACGTATAAAATATATTATGGAGCTTAAGAGAATAATGAATTTGAGAAGGATTGAAATATTACAGATAAGGGGATGTTTCTGTCTAACTGAAGTTGGGCATGGTTCTAACGTGAGAGGAATGAGAACCACTGCTACCTACGACAAAAACACTAAGGAATTTATCATCAACACGCCAGATTTTGAGGCTGCAAAGTGCTGGATTGGTGGCAAGTATCAATATTTAAAATCTAATAAAAATTTATCAAGTTTACCTGATTCAGGTCTAGGAAATACAGCCACCCATGGAGTAGTTTATGCCCAATTATACACAGAAAACAAACACTACGGATTGCACATTTTCGTAGTGCCAATTCGAGACCCCGAAACAATGCTTCCTTACCCTGGAGTAACAGTGGGGGACATGGGAGAGAAAATGGGTCTTAATGGGATTGATAATGGGTAAGGTCTGTTTGGAGTAAAATAATATTACAAACTATTTTCTTCAGATTTGTCATATTTAAAAATTACCGAATTCCTCGGGAATATCTCCTAAACAAAAACGGAGATGTGACTGAAGATGGGAAATATGTATCGTTGATGATTGACGAAAATAAGCGATTCGGATCTGCTCTATTAAGTCTATCGGGATCTCGTATTAGAATTATCGGCAACAACATATTGTTTGGAAGCAGCGCTATAGCTATTGCTGTTAGATATGCCGCAGTTCGAAAACAGTTCGGTCCTAACGACGAAGAATTGCGTATTCTCGAGTATCAAACTCACGTAAGATTCGTTCATTAAGAATCGAGATATTTAATATTGTCCTATTGTAGCAATACAGGCTTCTACCATATCTGGCCTCGATCTACGTGCTTCAGTTCTTCAGTAAACACTTAATACAGATATTTTACGACTTTGTGCAAAGTATAAAATCCAAGGATACCCTCGAACTATTGGGCATAGAGCTGCATGCTCTAACTTCGGCAGCAAAAGCTGTCAGCGGTTGGATTTCCAGGGATGCCATCCAGTCCTGCAGAGAGGCATGTGGAGGGCATGGATACCTTAAAGGTAAAAATTTCTTGCAATTACAATCCGTAATAAACTTAAAGAGTATTTCAGCTGCGGGACTAGGAGATTTAAAAAATTCTCAAGAACCAGCTTTAACTTATGAAGGCGACAATTGGGTTCTAATTCAACAGACTTCGAATACTTTGTTAAAGTTGTGGAAAGGTATTAAGGCTGGAGTTAAGGTGGAACTTCCGTTGAAATCTGCTAATTTTCTCAACGATGCTACCGAGATATTAGAGAGTAAATTTACGTTTTCCACTTTGGAGGAAATTTGCCAACCACATAGTAAGTGCAGAAGAGCAAAATTGTGTGTAGATCTAAACATGTGAATTCCACAGAGTTCAGACACCAAAAGTTAAACTTTATGACTGTTAACTTCTGAAAAAATTTCAAATAGAACTAATTTTCCTTTCTTTAAGATATTATCACGATTTACCAATGGTTGGTCTGCTATCTCTTAACTGAATCTTACGGCAGATTTGAATTCCTTAAAAAAGAAGGAGGTAGCAGCTTTGCGGTTAAAAACGACATTCAAGTATTTTATGCTAAACGCTTAAGTGAAGCCTTCGTTGAGGTGATTATAATCAATATCGATTCAGAAAAAAAACTGTTTTCACTATTTTTACAGCACTATTTTCTGCAACATTCCCTGAAAACAATCCATCAATGTCAGGATAAACCAGGCCAAGCAGTCTTAACAAATCTGCTTTCTTTATTTGGCTTGTTTAGGCTGGAAAAATTCATATATTTATTGTACCAAGGAGGATTTATCACTGGAAGAAATCCTTCACTCTTGATACAGGACGGAATAATTGATCTCTGCAGCAAACTCAAAAATGATGCAGTTGCTTTGGTTGATGTTATTGCTCCTCCAGATTTGATTCTAAATTCTGTTCTTGGGCGATCAGATGGACAAGTAAATATTTGGACGCTGTTAGTCTTCGTTCATAATTTTTTTTTTTTAATTTAGGTTTACAAACATCTAGAGGAGTCATTTATGTCCTCTCCTTATGGAATTGACAGACCTAAGTGGTGGAAGGATATAGTGGATTGGAGGAATGTGGTTGCAAAAGCAGCTTCGAAGCTATGAAGGAACATATTATCAGAACTTAAATAAAATGTCGCAAATTATATTAAACAAAGTCAGTTAGAGAATAATTTGGAATAAGAGCATGTTATGTAATATCTGTAACTCATTATTGCTATTGATATTATCAATTTTATATGAAATTCTTGTAAAGAGAAGGTCATTTATTGATTTGTTTTTGAAGTTGTCATTAAACCTTCGTAGTAAAACATTTTTAAATAACCGTTGCTCTATTCAATGAAATATACCTTCCGTTTATTTGCGGAAAATGATTTCAGTTAAATAACCGCCACGGCTCGCTTGACATTCTTAATGAAGTTTCTTACGAGGGCAGTCACAAAAGTACCCGATTTAACGCTTAAAGAAGACAAATTTTTGAAAGATTACATTATTTCTCAACAAGTTTGGAAATGGGAAATGATCCGAGGGGGTTAAATCTGGCAGATAGGGTGGGTAAGAGAGAAATTCGAAATCCAATTGTTTAATTATTGGCCATTGCGAAGACGAAAGTGTGAACTGATACGTTGTCTTGGTGAAACAAGACTTTCTTTTTCACCAAATGCGGTCGCTTTTTCGTAATTTTTTCGCTCAAACGCTGCAATAAATTTGTATAAAGTTTTCTGGTTATTGTTCTTCCTTCAGGGAGATAATCAATAAAAATGCATCCTAAGAAAATTTACGTCATCACCTTTCCTACAGATGAAAGGATTTTCGTCTTCTTTAAAATCGATTCTCCACTTCAGTCCATTGCTTTGACTGCCCTTTCGTCTCAGATGTGAAATTACGGACCCATGTTCCATCCATGGTCATGAATCGACTCAAAAACTCGGTGTTCCTGTTGCGAAACTTTGTTCAATACTCCCTTGAAACATCATCAGGGCGCAGTTTTTGTTCAATTGTGAGTGATGGCGGCATCCATGTTGAACACGACTTTGTCATATCCAATTGTTCCGTCCAAAGGCGATGGACAGTACTTTTTGAAATGCCCATCTTCAAGTACAGTTTTGTAGATTTTTACAACAATCTCCAGAGTGGTCAGATCTGGAGTGACATTGGATCGACTACTGCGGAATTCCTCTTGGCAGCTCCTACGAGAGCGTTCAAACTCTGTCAGCCACTATTTTAGAGTCTTCAACGAAGGACCAGATTCCCCCAGAGTGGAATCTAACACCACTTTGATGTTGTACGGAGTAAAACCTTCTAAACGAAAGTATTAAATCACGCATCGATGAGTAATTTTTCCCGTGTTTACAAGATTTCTAAAAGCACTCACTAAAAGGGGGTTCCGAAACAACCACACATCAACGTATCACCCTCAAACTTTAGATATAACCCTTTTAAGGTTAAGTATGTATTTGTAAAGTAAGTAAATTTTTAACAAAAAGAATCTAAGGAGAATACTGCCTAAACACTGCGGATTATTTACCTATAAGGTGCAACTCATTCAAGAACTGAAAGAACACGACCATCAGCTTCGCCATAACTTCTTCATGTGGGCCTTAAACGCGCTTGAAAACGACGCCGATTCTAATCGCAAAATATTTTTTTTCGGAAAAATCTCACTTCCCCCTTAGAGGCTACGTAAATCTGTAGATTTTGGAGTTCCGAAAATTCACACGTAATCATAGAGAAGCCAATGCATTCTCAAACAGTTACGGTTCCGTGCGAGTTCTTGAACGGGGGTATCACTGATCCGTACTTGTATCAAGGTAGGGTAAATGGAGCGCGCCGCAGAGGCCTGATAACTGATTTTTTGCGGCCGCAATTAGCCGACATGGACTTGAATGAGTTTTGGTTCCAGCAGGATGGAGAAACGTCTCACACAAGCAAAAAAACAATCGATCTCTTGCATACCAAATTCGGTAACCGTGTTATCGGTCGGTTTGGAGACATTAATTGGCCAGCGCGCAGCTGCGATTTGACCCCACTGGACCACGTTTTATGGTGATGCGTCAAGGACCGTTACAACAACGATCTCCAAACAATTAACGCACTTAAAAGGAAACATTAATCGAGTTCTTACTGAAATAGAACTGCCAACTATTGAAAATGTGCTGCGAAATTGGGTGAAATGAATGGTCTACTGTTAAGCCAGCCGCCACGGTAATTTAACTGAAATCTTTTCCCTTAACTAATCGGAAGATATACTTTACTGAACAAAGTAACAATTATTTCGAAATATTGCACAATGCAGTTTTAATGGCAGCTTAAAAATAAACCAATAAACGGTTCCTACTTTAAAATAAAGTGTGTAAAAATATTAAGATAATTATATATAATTTTGATAATGTATAAGGTTAACATGATATTGATATCTGGAAAATAAAGACACTACACGAATGCAAAGGTCATTTCCTTGAACTTTATCCATTACTTAACATAAGTAGGTTCGTAGACCGTGCTATGCTTTCTCATTTGTGAAAGTTAGTGTGTATTTATATACAAATATGAGCAGGTAGGACCAGATTATCTCCTACAAAACGAGTGAATTTTGTTATACATTTTGAGGACACGAAAATGGCGAATACACTAAAGGATTTTCCTGCTGGTCCTTTGGACTATTACAGGAAGAGGGCCTCGTTTGACTGGAAAAAAATGAAACGCTTTTTCTATACTGAGGACGAGTTGAAGTGTTTGGTGAGTAGTTTCGTAATTTGTCAAGGAAAAATAACCTCAATTTAGTCATTTCTGCTGGAATTGATTCTGTATTCGTTTAAAGAATGTGTGGTATCGAGTAAAGATCGTCGACTCGTAAACTCTATATAGGGTCATTCACGGTGAGTGTCCTATTAAAAGTTCACGAGGTTCTAATATAGCTAGAGATCTGAAATTTTGGATACTCATGTAATGGAATTTAATCTGTTGAATTAAAATATTGGTATCGTTGCGACGTTGACAAATCTTTGTGTAACTGACACCAACTTTGTTATTTTAAATGGCACACCCTGTATTTTATTACATTTTCGAATTTCCCGGAAGATTTAGACCCCAGTTTATCTATCATGTCATAGCTGTGATGAACCGTCTTCGAAATAAATATTAGAATTTTTGAGAGTAAAAGGCACCACTTATTAGTTGATTCGGTTAGGAGGAGGCTATGGGTTAACAACGTAAAATAAACGAAATTGTAACATCCTTTATAATAAACTAGATCTACGTAATATTAATAAAATTAAAGATTTTGCTGAAAATGGCCACCGTCTGCTTTGAGACATTCTTGGATTGAATTCAGAACATGAACGTTTGTAGCTCTCTGGAGCTCATTTGGATCAAGCATCATCAAGATCAAATGCTTTTCTCACTCGTTCCTGTAACTGGTCAATATTTTGCACCTCGTCTCGGTATACTCTATTTTTAACGACACCCCATAAATAAGCATCAACCGGTGTAAGATCTGGTGACAACGGTGGCCAATTCCAAGGACCGAGACGCCGTACGGATATTTTTCATTGAACTTTCTACATGTTCTTGACGTTAATCTATCACACTCACCGTGAATGTAAAATAAATTTAATACATTACTATTTGAACATTCAAAAATCATTTTTAAACTCAAGAAATATCTAATCCAATGCTTAATAAATAATGTGGAGAATATTGCAAAAAAAAACAATTGCTTATTTATAATGCTTCCATAGTAACCCATAGCCTCTTCCTAACCGAATCAACAAATAAATGGTGTCTTTTACTCTCAAAGATTCTAATATTTGCCAATATCTCAAAAACAACTGAAAACAATTATATTAATGTATAATACTTTTCGATAGAGGATTTATTGATCTTTCAGATGCCATCCAAAAATATAGGGTGTTCTCTTTGAGATTCTCATTTAATGCTCACATTTATATCCTGGTGATATCGCACCAATTTTTCCACGCCCTGTATGTAAATCCAAAAAATGTATATTAAAAGATACAGATAACTAATAAGAGTCTGTAGCTTAAATTTCAACTTCTAGCTGTGATAGCTGAAAAGATATGCGCTTTTCAATTTAGAGCTGTTTGTTGCCAAATCAGTCAAAAAATAATTATTTATTTCGAAAACGGTTCATCATAGCTATGGCATATGATAAATAAACTGGAGTTTAAATCTTCCGGGAAATTCAAAAATGTAATAAAATACAGGGTGTGTTATTTAAAATAACAAAGTTGGTGTCAGTTACGCATAGATCTGTCAACGTCGCAACGATACCAATATTTTAATTCAACAGATCAAACTCCATTACATCAGTATCCAAAATTTCAGATCTCTAGCTATATTAGAATTCCGTAACATTTTAATAGGACACTCACCATGAATGACCCTGTATATTTGCAGAGGAAGGAGAGTTGAAAGACCTTGAAATAGTAAAGTGGGGAAAGGAGAAGACTTTTCGAATCTCAAAACCTACGAATATTCTGTACATAGCACTTGAAATATTTTCAGGATGAGCTACAAAGGGAGTTTAAAAAATATCCCGAGTTTCACCCCTCAACTAAACCGCTTTCATTCGATGAAGAGAGATACCTGGCAGTGAAGCAACATGCCATTATAAAATCCAATCCAACGAAGTTGTAAGTTGAAAATGACTTTAATATTGTAAATTTATTTTCTTATTTTTTAGTTTTAATCCATATTTCTTACGATTTACCTTTCAAATTTATCCCGGATCCTCAAAATTTAGTCTTGGATATTTAATTTTCATGAGGACGATCATGTCTGCCGGCAGTAAGCGACATTCTAGATTCTTGGAAGATGCCACAGACCGAAAAGTATTGATCAAATTGGGAAAACCTACGAGAAAATTTTATTTCATTCTTTTCAGATAGAAGGGTGTTTTGCCCTTACTGAAATCGGACATGGTTCTAACGTGAAAGGTATAAGAACTAGTGCAACTTATGATGAGAATACCAAAGAGTTTGTGATTCATACTCCAGATTTTGAGGCAGCAAAATGTTGGGTAGGAGGTGAGTTGAGAGTGCGTTGTATATGCGCTGTGTATGATTAATGAGTCAGTCGTAAATGTATTTTGGCTGTTTTCGATTGATCGTCATTTTGCGATTACAACTTCGTAATATCTAAAACGTTCTAGTGTAGAACGTAGAATTTTGGAATAGGGAAAATCTCGAGAAAACTAAAATGAACTAGGTATATTAGAAGCGGTCCTTTTGGTTAAAGTTCTTTTTGAGGCTCTGTAACTCGGAAAGAATAAGAGATAGATATAAGGGGATACATGTTCAAAATCGTACCATCTGATTACAGCTTCTAAAACTTTTAAGTTTTTAGTGTGTCCAATTAAAATCATCGAATTTTTAGGTGAAAATTACAAAAAAAAATAATAATTAATTATTTTACAAATTTTTGTATGCAAGGATTTATTTTAGACGCTCTACAAATATACAAGGTGTCAATTTGAAAAATTCCCACTATTATCTCGAAACGGGGTACATTTTTTTAAATCCTCAAAACACATTAATTTTGTTATCGAGGGGAAATAATTTTTATGTATAATTCACTACGCCTCTTTCAAACGTTGTTCACGAGCTACCTTCCTAATTATTTAAATAGTAAATGGGGGTCAAGTGATACGTAATTTTAAAGGTATTTTTAGTCTCTACACTTTGGCACCTTATTTATTACTTTTGACCGTTGCATTATCAAGTTGAGCATCTTTGATCGCAACGAGTTGATTGCAAACAAAAATAAACAATAAACAAATTCGTATTCTGTGTAGATGTTTCTTTTCGAGCTCCGAGGAAACTTATTAGATTAATGCATCTTTTCTTTTGATGATCGTCTCGACAGACAATAAGTCAATACGTTTGTAAATAGATTTATCACAACACGTTCCTAATCGTTAGACATGTTTGAATTTAAAAAAGTCTTCGTTTCAACGCTGTCAAAACACCAAAAAGGGAAAAATGAGTTTAGAATGCTCAAAGACACCGAACTTATTATCGCAACAGTCGAATGTAACGAATGAGGTATCAAAATATAGAGAATGAAAAGCTCTTTAAATTGATGTATCACTTAACCCCCTTTCCTATTTACGATATTTTAGAGGGTAAATTTGGAGGGTAGAGGGTTAAAAGAGGCACAGTTATGCTACATAAAAATTGTTTCCCCTCGATAACAAAATCAACGTGTTTCGGCAATTAAAAAGAAATCTATCTCGTTGCGAGATAATAGGGGCGAGAAGTTTTCAAAGTGATACTCTGTAGAGAGATATACAGGGTATTTCAGCTTTAACACGCATAACTTTAGTAACATGTTGAACGTCCAAAAATTATATCAGTTTGCTATATATGAAATTTTTTAGAGAAATTAAATATTTTCCATTTTTAAACTAAATTTAAACCCCCTGCGTCTACTAACGGAAGCCTCATTGTACGTTGATATACAGTAGTGAAGTATGGAAACTTTTTAAATATCCCTTTTTTTTAATCAACGGGTATAATTAGAAATTTTAAACATATAATAAATTCTACTTTTAATACTTTATCGCACTCCTTGGTATATTGGTATTCATTGGAATTTGATTTCGAACAAAGATAAAAACAAAAATATACTGAGGACAAAAGTTTGGAAATTTTTTGCATTTCTTGATAAAAAAAAAACGCGAATAATAGTTAAATTTGTAGAATTTGCATACAATAGAGTTCAGTCGCATTAACAATGCCAAAGCGTCATTTAACTCAAGAATTAAAACAACGCGTTGTTGAGTTCCCTAGAAACGGACACAAGCAGTGCGGTATTTCTAGTGTTTTAAATGCCCCGAAAGGAACAATATCAAAAATATTAAAACGTTTTCGTAAACGTGATATGATAGACAATTTTTCAGGGCCAGGTAGGCTTAAAGTGTCCAAAAAGTACTGAGAAGTTAAGAAGAGGATGTCGGAAAAAAATCCACTATTGACTTCGATGAATATTTCAAGACATCTTGCTGAAGAACCCAATATTCTGTTTTCGACTCTAACGGTGCGAAGAATCTTGGTAGCTAGAGGTTTATTTAGTAAGGTTGCTGTCAAGAAACCACTCATTTCCAAAAAAAAAAAATCGGAAAGACATATCAACTAATCGCAAAAAAAGTGGTCTTGTGGAGTAACGAGAGTAAATTTTAGTTATTCCACAGTGATGGTATTCCAAATGTAATATGCCCCAAGAATGCAAGATTCAACCCCCGGTATCAACTGCCTATTGTAAAACATGGCGGTAGAAGTGCCCTGGTCTGGGAATGTTTTAGGGAATCTGAGATTGGGTCAATAATTAAAATAGAAGGGACTATGGGCCGATTCATGTATAAAGACATCTTAGAAAATCATATGTTTCCGTTTGCTGAGTGAGAAATGCCTCAGTCCTGGAGTTTTTAACAAGACAGTGACCTAAAGCACGCATCAAAGCTTGTTAAAAATTGATTTCAAGAAAATTCTGTCTCGAAAATGGACTGGCCGTCCCAAAGGCCTGATTTTAACCCGATCGAACAAATTTAGGAACAACTCGGAAGACAAATTCATTAAGAAAAAATAGATAATATCAAAGATCTGTTAGGAATTTTTGGAAACAGAATGGAAATTAATTCCTGTAGAAGTTTGTAGAAAACTTGTTTATTCTATGAACCAAAGATGTCGTGCAGTTATTAAGAGAAACAGATATGCCACCAATTATTTGTGATGTTTCAATGGTTCTTTAATTAAAATTTATAGGTTTCCATACTTTTGTCGGAAATGAAATTTTCTTTTCTTGTTATCACTATGCACCGATCACCTAGATCTAACTTTAATGTATATTTTAAGAATATACACCCTTAAGTAGCAGTAGTACTGAAATAACCCTAAAAGTGTAACATATAAAGAAGATTTACAGAGATATATAAAGTTTCCATACTTATGACCGCTACTATGTATACAGGATGGTCCTCCAAGAAGTCCCTCGATCAATTGCGGGAAAACCATAATTCGGAAAAATCTGAAAATGGAGGGATATACCTAAAACGTTGGGTGACACGCGTTAAAAATATTTTCAAGATGGCGACACTTCCGGTTATACCGGAAATAGATGTTGAATCGCTTATTTTAAACGGAACGTCCTATATTTTATTGCATTTTTGGACTCTCAAAGAATTCTGAACACCTTTCATATGAAACGTTTTACGTTTATTTTTAACCGTTCTGGAGATATTTACACTTAAAGATGAAATTTGACAGTTGCAGTCATTGATTCATTGGATGAAAAGGAAATGTTATATCGCTGTAATTTTTTGAAGAATTGCTAATAAAGCATAACTTGCAGTAAAACTCACGAAATAAACTACAGGGTGGTCATAAACAATTCTTAAAGTTAACAATTATGAATCATTAAAAACTTGTGTTTTTCAAATAGAAAAAAACCATTTTTCTTAACGCCATCGTGTTAAGCTCAAAAAATAACTGTCACTTTATGTTTTATTACTTATACAGGGTTATTCAGATTCAACGCTCATCATTGAGATCTCAGTAACCATAAGAGATACGAATTGGGTTAAATTGGGGCGAAGATGTACAATTTGGAACTAAATAAAATGCCCTTTCAAAATTTGGAAAATTCCGATTACTGCCGGAGATATCCGTAAAAAACCGAAATTTTGAAAAAGCGTTTCTTTTCTTTTCTGATGTTATTTGAAAAGATAATTAAAAACGAATGGCACATTATAATTGCCACTTTTTTTGAATTTTAATGAAATGATGTATCAAACATAAATGTTTTCTTAAATTTATTAACTTAAAAATAATCTTAAACGTATAAATAAATAAAACGTCACAACAAATGTTCAAATATGCCTCCCTCTTGTTCAATACACAAATGAATACGTCGTTCAAAATTATTAATAGCACGACTGATGTCACGCCGTCTTAATGTTGCAAATGCATTTATAATTTTTGTCCGCAAGTCTTCTAAATCTTGTATGGGTTCGGAGTAACTTTTATTTTTTAACGTTCCCCATAAGTAAAAATCAAGGGGCGACAGGTCAGGTGACCTCGCGGGCCACTCTATTATACCACGATTTCCAATCCATCGACCAGGAAATTCGTTGTTAAGGAAATTCCTTACCCCCTTTAGGTTGTGGGAAGGTGCTCCATCTTGTTGAAACCAAATAGTGCGAAGTTGCCCAAGTAGAAAATTTTCTAAGTAATTCGCCAAGTAATTTTGTAAAATATTTAAATAGGCAGCTCCATTTAAATTATATTCGTAAACAAAGGGGCCTACTATGTTACCGTTTAAAATACCCGCCCATACATTTAAACCAAAACGTACTTGGTGTCTAATTGGTCTGTTTTGGTGTGGGTCCTGTACGGCCCAGATATACTCATTATTCCTATTAAACATTCCACAATTCGTGAACTTGCTTTCGTCTGTCCAAATTATAGAATTCAGATAACTACAATTTACATTAATTTGTTGTCTAAGCCAATTACACCAAGCTAATCGCCGTTCAAAATCACCAAGTAACAATCTATGTGAAACATGTATTTTGTAAGGCTTGTAGTTATTTCTAATCAGTATTTTCCAAACTTTAGTCTGTGGTAAATGTAGTTCAAATACTATTTCATTTGTAGATTTTCTCGGATGGGCGTTAACCTGAAATTGTTTTTTATCTTTTCAAATAACATCAGAAAAGAAAAGAAACGCTTTTTTTAAATTTCGGTTTTTTACGGATATCTCCGGAAGTAATCGGAATTTTCCAAATTTTGAAAAGACATTTTATTGAGCTCCAAATTGTACAACTTCGCCCCAATTTAACCCATCTCGTATCTCTTATGGTTACTGAGATCTCAATGATGAGCGTCGAATCTGAATAACCCTGTATATCTAATATCAACCGTTTCGATCTTTCATCATCGTATGATAAATTTAGTCTTGCCATAATTAATAATTTAATTAACAAATTGTCAAAAGTTGGAAAACGTTTCCATTAAAACTTTATCACCAACCATTGGTTTACCATGGTTTATGCCGCTTCTGACATGAAATCTATTAAAGTATTATAGTATGAAGCAAGTTTTCTAAAAAAAAATCGAAACGGTTGATATTAGATATATAAGTATTAAAACACAAAGTGAAAAGTTATTTTTCGTTTATTTTACACGATGGCGTTAAGAAAAATAGGCGTTCCTATTTAAAAAACACAAGTTTTAATGAATCGTAATTGTCAACTTTAAGAATTATTTATAACCACCCTATATGTTATTTCGCGAGTTTTACTGCATACGCGGCTAAAGTTGTGCTTTATTAGCAATTCCTCAAAAAATTACTGTGATATAACATTTCCATTTCATAGTATCACCAAATGAATCAATGACTGTAACAGTCAAATTTCATCTTTAAGTGTAAATATCTCCAGAACGGTTAAGAATGAACGTAAAACGTTTCATATGAAAGGTGTTCAGAATTCTTTGAGAGTCCAAAAATGCAATAAAATATAGGACGTTCCGTTTAAAATAAGCGATTCAACATCTATTTCCGGTATAACCGGAAGTGTCGCCATCTTGAAAATATTTTTAACGCGTGTCACCCAACGTTTTAGGTATATCCCTCCATTTTCAGATTCTTTCCAAATTATGGTCTTCCCGCAATCGATCAAGGGACTTCCCGGAGGACCACCTTGTATCGCAAACTGACATTATTTGTGGACGTTCAAAACTCTATTAAATTTATACGAGTTAAAAAGGGAATCACCTTACATACACAGAAAAATTTCCCTTGAATACATTTTGTAAAAATATAAAAATATACAAAGTATTTAAAAAATAAAATTTCTAATAGTAATGTAAATGTAGTCTTCCCCCCTTTTCATGCATTTTAAAAGTAGTTTCAACCCTAAACATTTCCATCTTTATTTCCCTCTGTACACTTCGGTTTTTTACAGGACTGGGAACTACTGCTACTCACGCACTAGTCTATGCTCAACTATACACACAAAACCAAAAATATGGTATCCACGCTTTCGTGATCCCAATCCGAGATCCCCAAACATTACTGCCCTATCCAGGGATAGTAGTTGGAGACATGGGTGAAAAAATGGGCTTCAATGGGATTGATAATGGGTAGATACTTATCTTAAACAAACTGATTAGCTCAAACAACACTCTTTTTACATAAGATTTATCATGTTCCAAAACTATCGAATTCCACGTGAGAACTTGCTTAATAAAAATGGAGATGTAACTGAAAATGGCAGCTATGTAACCGCTATCAAGAATGATAATGAACGATTTGGTGCCACTCTCTTGGCCTTATCCAGCACTAGAGTTGGAGTCATAACTCTAGTCGAAATGTACGGAACACATGCTATCACAATAGGTATTAGATATGCGGCTTTAAGAAAACAATTTGGTCCTAAAGATCTAGAAATTCCTATATTAGAATATCAGACACAGGTAAGAACAAAACAAACATTTCCTCCTTTGATTTACATGTCGTTTCTGATTTCAGCAATACAGACTTTTGCCTTATCTAGCAACTGTCTACATTCTGAATAACTTTAACAATTATCTTACCAAGGTCTTCTTTGAATATATCGAAAATCTCGATTCTGGTGATAACTTAATATTCTTAGGCATTGAATTACATGCAATTACTTCAGCAGCTAAAGCGGTCAGTGGTTGGATGGTCAGAGATGCAATTCAGTCTTGTAGAGAAGCTTGTGGCGGACACGGATATTTAAAATGTAGTACAGGATTTGTTTTCAATTCAATATCATCATTGGTTCTGCAGCCGCAGGATTTGCCAGATTGAAAAATGATCAAGAGCCTTCTCTTACATACGAAGGGGAAAACTGGGTTCTGATCCAACAGACCTCAAATGTACTTTTGAAATTGTGGGATACGATCAAAGAAGGAGGAGAAATTAGATCTCCTTTAGCATCAGTGGAGTTTTTAAGTAACTTAAATGACATCTTAGATAAAGGCAAATTTTCTGCTGAAACTATAGAAGAAATTAGCAAACCGGAGAGTAAGTTGTCAAAAATACCTAATAAATTAAATAAGAATAATTTTTCAGCAATTCTTGATATCTACAAATGGATAATTTGCTACCTGCTAAGAGAAACATTTATGAAGAAATCTTTTCTCATAAATAGCGGAGCCACCAAGTTCTCGGCCAACAACGACGTGCAAGTGTTTCAAGCAAGAAGATTAGGAATTGCATTTATAGAAGTATCTAATCAATACTGAACCTTTTGGATGTGATCACTTTTCATTTTCAGCACTTTTTCATACAAAAATTCCTAGACAAGATACTAGAATGTCCCGATAATTCGTTGACATCAGTTCTAACGGATCTCCTCTCCTTATTCGGATTGTTCAACTTGGACAAATTCTTAAGTCTGATGTATCAAGGTGCATACGCCTCAGGAGCCAAACCAGCAATGTTAATTCAAGACGCTATCATCAGCAAGTGTGAAAAATTGAAGGATGAAGCAGTAGCATTGATAGATGTTGTTGCACCTCCGGATTTTATTTTAAATTCGATTCTTGGTTCATCAGATGGAAAGGTAATCTTCGATTGGGAACAACAAATTACATTCTAATTAAATTTTTAGATTTATGAGAGATTAGAAGAATCATTATTTTCTTCACCTTATGGAAGAGAGAGACCAGCGTGGTGGAAAGATATAGTGAACTGGAGAGAGACTGTGAATAAACCCATATCGAAGCTCTAGATGCGAAAAGTCTTCGTTTAACAACTTTTGATGATATCGTTATATTATTTTATTCAATTTTAACACATGTGGCGTCAATTATTCAATGCACAATGTACTAAATGACCGTTCATTCACTGATGAGGAAAAACGCACTGATACACCTAATTCTATACGGGATATACATAAAGTATGGAAATAATTCATTTTCTCGGTCTGAAATTGAAATAATAAAAAATGCTTGGACACAGATTTTGGTTGGATAATATTAGCCGTGATGTCATCATTGTTCCAGATATGACGTCAGTGTTAATTTTTTTAAATCATAATCACTTTTTTGATCATTTTATGTGAAATGGCACACTTTTTTATGCACAGGACATAAACTTTTTCATTATGTTACATAACAATTTTTTTGAAAGATTCTCAAAAACATATTCAAGGAATTAACACCGACGTCATATCTGGAGCAATAATGACTTCACGGCTAATATTATCCAACAGAAATATATGGAATTATAAGCTGAAGTCAGAGTGTCCAAGCATTTGTTATTATTTTAATTCCAGACCGAAAAAATGAATTTATTTCATACTTCACATACACCCTGTATAATATAATAAAACATTTCTCCCATTTTCCAGAATCAAATGTCGTAGTAACTGAACTGTTTATTTTTTACGTGTATAAAATTACAATATATTCGAAATGAAATACAATTTTGTATGGAACTCGTAATATAAATCTATTATTCGCTTGAAAAACTTTGGCCTCTCACTGACGCTCGTAGATATAATTGTTGAATAAGTAACAATTAGTAAGTTAATCAGCAGTTGGTTATTTAAAATGAAGTGTCAAGGTGTGCGTTCATTCATTTTTACGTTCATTACGAAACAAGCGCATTTATATTCCAAGAAAGAGGGTATCAAGAAGCCCAGCTGAAACCGTGAAAATCGTGCGATAAACACCTACTGGAAAATTGTAATTTGTTGAGGTGAACATTACACAATCGCGTAAACCACATACAAAATAGAATATTAATTAACAGCTGAAAATCTCATGTAATTTGCAAATTAACGTAATTTAAACTAATTAAATTATCAACATAAGGAATACGAGTGGAAGCAACACAAGTGGCATCTCTTCGAGCAATTCAGAAAACTATTATTTCCTGTCATTTGGATACTAAAAACCTGTCACTCTCAATATTAAATTGGATCAGGATTAGTTTAAAAATCGCTTTGATATTTACCGAACAGGGAAGGCATGTTACGACATTTTGGAAATTACTTGAATAAATCCATTTTCAGACACTGGGTTAGTTTCTAGCGCCAAGGAGAGAGAGAGGGGGGGGGAGGTTAGGTTTCTTTTTAATAAACTGAGCTATTTAGAAAACAAGAGGTAAACGTTTCTGAATAATCTTAAATGATTTTTCCATTGCGAAAAACTTAAATACAGTCGCTCATAAAAGTATTCGTACAGCGGGAAAAAAATTCTGTGACCTATAATTTTCGACTGATTTTGTTCAAAATTTGTATAATGAAAAATCAATCCTAAGCTCAGTTTAGGTGTTCGAGCAAATTTTGAAAATTAAATTTTTAGAGTGCTTTTCATGGTCTTAAAAAAAAACTCCATTTTGGAAACTTCTTGTGTGGTGGAAATTTTTCAGTAAGATTTTTCTACGTATATACTGAAAATTTGATCAAAGTCAGACCACAAATAAGGGAGTTGCAGCTTTTTAAATTCTATTTAAAAAGCTGCAACTCCCTTATTTGTGGTCTGACTTTGATCAGATTTTCAGAATATACCTAGAAAAATCCCCTCTACAGGATCATTAAAATCCTACTGAAAAATTTCCACCGCACAAGAAGTTTTCGAAATGGAGTTTTTTTTAAGACCATGAAAAGCACTCTAAAAATTTAATTTTCAAAACTTGCTCGAACACCTAAACTGAGCTTAGGATTGATTTTTCATTATACAAATTTTGAACAAAATCAGTCGAAAATTATGGGTCACAGGATTTTTTTCCCGCTGTACGAATACTTTTTTGAGCGACTGTAAGCCTCGCCCGAACTAGAAATCCTAGAAACATCCTCTGCAAATAACAACTACCAACTCATTCAAAGTAGGGCTCCTTCAAAAAGATTTTTTAAGACGGTTTTTTTATTTTGAATTGAACGAAACTCGACACTAAAAATCATCACCCAAGTGGAAAACAGAATATGTAGGTTTAAGATATATTCCACCCCGGATTTTTTTGCCCTATAAGAGTCTCCGGTCATTAGATTAGGGGTGAAGTACGAAAATTTCAATATCGAGCGAAACTGCCTCTATCGATTTCTCTAAAGTTTCGCTCAGTTCAATGAGGTCTTGCAAAATGTTAGGGACGCTTTGACAATAACTCTAATGAACTCTTTCAAAACAAGATTCTGTCAAAAAGGTTCTATGTCGGATTTTTGGACATACTTGGGAGTCTCCATTGGTGAGACTAAGTCAGGTTGCCGAAACTTTACGTGCAAAGCCACGCAAATTTGATTGAGGAAAATTCAAACTGCATTTGAAAATTGACATTTGAAGATGCGTCTTAAAAACTAAAAGTTTACTTAGAAATCTACTGAACGATACAGATTGGTTTCTTCTACATCACCTCGCTGTTTACATTAATTTCGTTACTTCAACCCGCATACCGAACATTCAAAATAAACTTACATCCGGTGATTAGACGCAAATTTAATATCGACTTAACGAATCCGGATTTATGCATTATTTCGTGTCGTTAATCAAAGCCAAGCTTGTCACCTCTAACAACTTTGTACGGTATAATTAGAAATTTGTATAGGTTTGTCATTGTTCTACGTCTATATATTCAACCATTTATGAGAACGAACTCAGTCAATGGAAAACATGTCCTCATTCAAATCCGTCCTCTCAATTCTTACACTTTCGGTAAGGGCAAAAAAGTGCTGCAAAAGCTGAGATTATTAATTCGATAATGGTTGTTTTTCCAAGTAGATTGCTGTGATGATAGCGGTCATGGTGGTCATCATATTAGTGACAATAATCATACGAGCCGATGATTAATAATCTAAGCTGAGTTCGGGATTTTCGAGTAGTGAAAAATTTACTTATTTTCATTGAATTTGGTTTTGTTTTTTTACAGGTTATTGTGAGCATTGTTTATGCACAACGTAAGTAAAAGTTTTTTCATTTACTGTCGTTTTAAAGCAATTGAGAAACAGAACAACACGGATGAAGATGGGCAAAGATCAACATAAGAGAAACACTGTTAATGCACAAATGTACATAAGCAAGTTCACATCCTTTGATCATCTCAGCGTCGGTATTTGCAACTTACGAGCCGTCTTTTCCTGCAATTTACATAGAAAGTAGCGATTTTTCCCTAACTTCCTCCGTTTCACCACTCACTATTTTCGCTTGTTCCATTGTAGAAACACCCAACATATCATTTTCAAATACCTTGGAGCAGTTACAACAACGCGCACAAGAGTGGAGAAAACAAGCTGAAGACTGGGGTCGACAAGCTGCTGAAAATGCCCAAAGCTTTGCACAGCGATTTATGAACGGTAGAACTCTTACTTGTAAAAGCTCGATAAAATATTATTCAATTTTCCAGGATCATCGTTTAAACCTTCAGTGGGATTCACCAATTTCGGCTTTGCCACCAACAATAAACCAGAAGATGCAGCCAAAGAAACACAGAGTGAAGAACCTCCTGCAGAAACAGAATAATGTGTAGAATACGTGAAATTTTAAGTATAAAATATAGAAAAAAATTGGAGAGTTTAGAAAAGTAAATAATTATCCAAGAATTGGAAACATAGGATTTTGAGTTTAAAAAATATTTTTAGGCTCAAAAAAGTACATTTCTAAAACTTTAATTTACTGAGACCAATGAATTAGTTAGTTTAGGAATGGTTAAAATAATTTAAGGACTTTACGTAGGATTTCTACCTAAAAATAAATTATTTTAGTCTATGAAAAGATTTGATATCCTGCTGCCTTCAATACTTACCATAAGTCCAGAGTGACCCATTTGGTAAAGTTAGAGTATCGGATAAGGTATATTCTGGGGATAATTACCCTATAGCTCAAAATCTGACGACGACAGGGGTTACCTGTTCATCCTTCTCCCCTTTTTAAAAATTTGTCTGTATCTCAAAAACTAAAAACTATAATATAAAATATGTATACAGCCCGAACTGTCTAGATTATAAATCTTAGCGAGAAGTTCAGATGTTGTTACTCAAAACTGGAATAAGGGGAAAGCCACTTTAATAAAAAATACTTATATCATGCTGTTTTTTGCTACAAAATAGTCATATTAAGAGTGTATCAAATTCTCAAATTTAATGGGGATGGTTATGTTGAGCCATTTGAAGTAAACGATATTTCCAGGAAAATACCGAGACTTAGATGATCTTCTTCGTTTTAGATGACTCAATTGAATACTTCAATTTAGAAGAATTAATTTAATACACTTAAATTTTATGGGCATTATACAGGGTGTCCCAGAATGAGGGGGCCAACGCTTAACCACATATTCCTTGGTCAAAAATATATCGATTCATGGTGATATACTTATAAACGAAATTGTCCCCTGGAGATACAAGCTCTTAAAGTCTCACTTTTTTTTAAGTTTTGCACATAAGTCGAAAACAGCTAGATGGATTGCTACGAAATTTGGTGTATAATCTTTCTGCTTCTCGAGGCACATTCGAGGGGGATTATTATGGTAAAACCACCAGGGGTAGTGGTCAATTGCTACAAGGTCGAATGTTAAATACACCAGAACTTTTTTATTCGTTCATGCAAACGGTTGATTTTTTTTAAATGAAATTCCCGGTCAGTTACGCAATTTTTTTTTATCTCTTATCGAATTTTGATTTGGAGCCTTCATTAGACGAAAAAAAATTTAAATTGTTCATAATGTCAGCCCCTCTTCAATGGCCACCTAGATCTCCAGATTTAACTCTCTGCGACTTTTCTATTTGGGGTACGCTATAATCTCGTGTGTATGCTGTTCCTATTCGAAATGAAGACCACCCAAGAAATAGACTTTTGCAAGCAGCTGATGGAATGCGCAATGATCCAATGATGTTGGGAAGATTAAAATTTAATTTTCTTCGACGTGCGAATCTCTGTATTCGACAGCGGGGTGGCCACGTTGAGCACTTATTAAATTAATTGTCTGTTGATATGTATGCTTTTATTTCCTTCTGAAGGGTGTGTATTGACTCATATTATCAACAATTTTAATTTTTTTTTATCTAATGGAGGCTTCGAATCAAAATTCAAGAAGAGATGAAAAAGTTGCGTAACTGACCGGGAATTTGATTTTAAAAAAGCCAACCGTCTGCATGAACGAATAAAAAAGTTTTGGTGTATTTAACATTCGACCTTGTAGCAATTGACCACTACCCCTGGTGGTTTTACCATAATAAGCCCCTTCGAATGTGCCCCGAGAAGCAAAAAGATTATGCACCAAATTTCGTAGCAATCCATCTAGCCGTTTTTGACTTACAGTAGTGGACAAAATTAGAGTGACTTTTTTTATTTCCCAATAAATCAACAAATATACTTGTTTACAAAATTCAGTGCCTATCATACGTCTCTATGAAACATACCAAGAAAGTTTTTTAGCATTAGTCCCCATATTTGTTTATTGCAAGAGTACCAAATAATTTTTTGTGAAATTCCTTAAATATTTTCTGGACAAAATTAGAACGACTTCCTTCATTTATCAACAGATACGTTATTAAAGAGTGTCAATGTCTTGAGTGCATTTAATTTAAGTTTTTAAAATGCCCCGCGGACATTGTTATTCGATTGATTTGAAAGAAAAGATCATTCAAGCATACAAAAGTGGCTCTTCACAAAAAAACAATCAGTGACCAATTTAACGTTTCTATACAAGTAGTTTTCAAAATCGTTAAAACTTACAATATTCGCGGAAAGGTAGTTAATTTAAAACGAGGAGGTCGACCTAGGAAAACCGATAAAACACTGGAACGGCGCATTAAAAGACTAATCCAAAAAGAAACAAAGAAATCCTCAACTAGTATTATGGCAGACCCAGGAGACGTAGAAGTGTCTTCGAGAACGATAAGACGTAGATTGGTCAAAGCTGGACTTTCAGGAAGAAGACCAGCGAAAAAACAATTTTTATCAAAAAAAAATAGGGACGCAAGGATGTTGTTTGCGACGCGTCACCTTAACTGGACATTTAATGATTGGAAACGGGTGCTTTTTAGTGACGAATCGAAATTTAATTTATTTGGAAGTGACGGGGCAAATTACGTACACAGAACCAAAGGCAAAAGACTAGACCCAAAATATGTTTCAACCACTGTTAAATATGGAGGCGGTAGCGTCATGGTTTGGGGTTGCTTTTCGTTCTATGGAATGGGTCCAATTACACAAATCGAGGGAACCATGGACCGGTTCGTCTATTTAAACATCCTTGAAAACACAATGAAACCCTATGCTGAATGGGAAATGCCCCTGAAATTCATTTTCCAACGTGACAACGACCCCAAACACACCTCCAAACTGGTGAAGCAGTGGCTGATGAGCGAAAAAATTGTGGTTCTGAAATGGCCACCACAATCTCCCGACTTAAATCCCATAGAGAATTTATGGGAGATTGTGGCAAGGCAAATTGGAACCAAAAATTTTTCGAACAGGGCGTTATTATACCAAGAGATCGTCCGAACATGACAACATGTCAAACAAGAGACAATTGATAATTTAATTCGATCAATGCCTGAAAGATGTGGGGCAGTTATTGCCAATAAGGGTTATTGGACGAAATACTAATAAAGTAGGATCAATATCTTTGAAAAATCAACCACTAATTATGAATTATTTGTAGAGTCGCTTTAATTTTGTCCAGCCGATTTTAAAGAAATTTAGAAAATTATTATTTGTTATACTTATATTAAAAATATATAGGACGACCATTGGGAGAACTTTTTATTTACGTTCTAGAAGCCTTTCGATAAGCAGTAGATTTAATAAAGTAATATAATTGTTTATTTATACTAAAATTCATAAAGTCGCTCTAATTTTGGCCACTACTGTATATGCAAAATTCAAAAAAAAAGTGAGACTTTAAGAACTTTTATCTCCAGAAGGAGACAATTTCGTATAACACCATGAATCGATATATTTTTGGCCAAGGAATACGTGGTTAATCGTTGACCCCCTCATTCTGGGACACCCTGTATACCTAAAAATTGAAAAAATGCTAAAACAAAAATGAAGTTTTGAAACTAAATTCGTCGTTAGTCTGGTTGACCCGACTGTTTTTTTTTGTCCTTTTAACTTGGGAAATATACCAAATCCTATCAGCTGTTGATATGTAGGATTCATAATATACCAATTTAAGATGAAACTAATAACACAAATTTTATATGAACGTGACAATACATATGTTATAGAACATCGGATGATCTTTTGTCCCGTTTTCGGCATTCTCCTACATCGACCAATCGTTTCTATGGAGATATTTTTATGTCAATGTTGAGCGATATATAATATTTGTGACTAAGTCGATAAATTTCCTCATTTCGTTCCATAAATATGAAAAAAGTTCAAGTTAATTATCCTAAAAAAAGCACTCGACTGCATATTGATGATTTTGGAGCTGCTACTGAACCTGAAAGAAAATCTATGTACCAAGTGATGCAGGAAAACTTGAAAGCTTTTAACAGAGTAAGAACTACTAGTAATAAGCCAACACACTTCTCATTAAAGGATAATATGCAATCTAAGGTAACCTTCCTTCACCGCATAATCTACGTGGGTGAGCACAAATTTAAATCTTTTGATGAGGCCAAGAAACTTTTTGCCCAAATAATTAAAAAATGCAACGACTCTTATTGCATGGAGAAACTAAGCGGTTTTTTCTTGTACTATAATCAGTATTTTGTTCACGTGGTCGAGGTAGCTCTCAATTTACCAAAAAAAATGTTACCCTCAAAAATCTTGAATTATAGGGAGATGAGGACAACCTCAATAAACACCTAGGATTGCTCCTGGATGAGTCTGGACACCACTACGAAAGCCTAGGAGTTATTAAATTACTGATACATGTTTCAAACATAAATCAGGTCGTTGATAAAACATATACCAAGATTTTATGAAGATTAATCAAAAAACTTTAGCGTTTTTTAGAGGATTGGATTGCATATACTGGAGCCCCATGCAAGTTCCATGAAAAGATCGATATCAACGCTGATGTTCAGATATCAGGAAAGTGGATCTATAACTGTATTAAAAAATTATATTCCTTGATAGGTACATTTGGCGAATATTTACTGACTACTGAAGGTGCAGGAGCTTCCACAGCCAGTAAGATCAGTTTGGAGGTAAGTTGTGATGAAGGTACAAATGATTGCAGTAAATTTACTATTTTTCAGGCTAGTAATACCATGGTGAAGAGTCAAGAGTACAGTTCCAAGTTTCACTCATCTTTTAGCTATAACAATCCAAATTCTGATCCTACGGGCCGTAGTATATATGCTAAGACCAGGGAGAGGGAATTTGAAAATTTTCTTCCGGAATATGAGTTATTGGATTTTGTAATTAATTCTAGTTTCACACTGTTCCTTCAGGATTATTTTCAGCTCTATGGGATTATTCCAATGAGGGATATTTATAAAGGTATATCTTACAAAAACTAAAACTCTGGTCAGTGAAGTAAATAAGTAATGAGGATCACTAGATTTTTCACATTTAGCCGCAAACGCAACAATTGCTAGTATAAATTTAGAATAGTAGGTTGTAGGAACTTATATTAAAAGTCAACCACTACCTGATTTTTAAAAAACGAACAAGTTGCTAAGTCCGATCATCAACTTTTGCTCGCTCTATATATAATTTAAATGTGGCTTTTATCTTCTGTTTGCTACCAAAAATTAGAATTTTTCTCGATTTTAGATAAAGTTTGGCCAGTTCCACACGACTTCATCCCATATGATATATTTGAAAAACCATATGATTGCGCCATTGAATTACCGAAAAATTTGAGTAAACCTCTACAGAAAGAGCTGACTCTTTCACCAAAATTAGCTTCCAGCCCAGTAAGCAATATGGGAACCGATATTGATGTTCATGTGGACGACACATTTAGCATCCAAACGCTGTCGATTAATAAACTAGCGTCTTAAGACAATCTTTTTATTATGCATAACTTTCTACCAATATCCTGAAACCTTATTAACCAAGAGAAACTAATAAAATGCGATAATAAAAAAATATATAATAATTTTTTATTTCAAGGCGATTAAGGTTACATAACAATTGGAAGAATGATATGACCATGCCTTTCTATCTCCTACAAAATCTAGACTTGCATTTTACCCGCATGAAGATGAGAATATGTTTACTCAAATGCTTTATTTCGGTTCTATTATTTGAAAAGTGATATACTTTCAATGCCTTGGAAATAAATGAACTGACTAGACAAAAAAAGGTTTGTGGTTTTTAGCAAAATATCAGTGTTTTGATGATCTGCACAATTTACCGTAAATTGGAGACTGACGCCCAGTTTTCAAACGAGAAATGAAATCGACTTGAATTTAAGTGTGCATCGTAACTTGCGGTTCAACAGAAGGTTATGACATTTGGTTATGTAAAATATCTAGAACTTCCGATGGTTATACCCACTTGAGAGTTGTAGGTCCGACTTACCCTTTATTGAGACAATTTGATTACAGATGGGTATTCGCAGGTTATAAAAATCCATTTTAATCTTTGCACTGATAACATTCGCCTCAACCGCTGGAATAACCTTCGGTTCCAACAGGTACGCTACCACATATAACACTGATTAACTGAAAGAAATATTTACCAGTAGTCATTTCAAACAAAGGAAATATGGATTGGTAACGACATTTAACAGATCTTTCCCTATTAGATTATTATTTACAGAGAACGATGAAAAACCTCGTTTATGAAACTGTGCCCACCGATATTAATAAGCTACGAAGAAGATCTTCAAACCTTTAATGACCAAAATAAAAAGAGAGGACGGTGTAATGTTAATGCAAAATTTCAAAAGATATACAGGGTGTTTAATAGGTAGTGCGGGATACTGAATTATTCTGAATTGATTTAACTAAACATACCTATATACCAAGTGTTATAGTTTTCCTGATAATGAAGTTTTTAGAATTTGTTAATTTGACTGTGCTGTTCTACAATTATTGAAATGCAGAAGAACAACAAGCTTTTTTATCACAAAAATATACTAAACTTTTTTATTATATATGAATGGATTGTTTTAATTATTTAAACGATAAAATCTAAAATGGCATTGTTATTTACCTAGACCTTGAAAAACGTGATTTTCCTAGTTTATAGTACAGCAAAAATCAAATTCAAAAGTGGATCTTATATGAACATTTAGGTGTATGCTTATTCAAATATCTTAAGAACTTTCTTATTCCTTGGTCCTTCAGCTTTTATGCAGTTTTTTTTTTAATATTTTGAAAAATAGAGCAATTAATTTTAACACATTCAAGCATTAAGCACATTCGTTATAACTTAAATTAGCCATTTATTATCTTAAAATAGAATTCCAAATATTCGAGGTTCTTGTGTTTTCATAATTCTTAATACAATCTGCATATCCTTACTAACTAATACTTATTACTATTAAACAATATATTACTTAAGAACGTAAAGAAAGGAAATATATATTCGGAGATTTCTTAGTTGATTAAAAAAAAACAAAAAAATCAAAAACATTGGCAAATAAGTCATTAATAATTTATTTATAATGTTAAAAATAAGAACCACCATTCTGAATATATCTATTTACGTGCTCTATTCCTCATTGTTGTTAGCATACCGACTTAAATTTCTCGTGTAAGTTGTTGAGCAGCTTAATTAATTCTGGCGATTAAATAATCTCTATATTGAATTTTTTGTTCATATACTAGCAATTTCCGGCGAATATGCAAACTGTATTAAAAATGACCCAATAAAAAACCCAAAAACCTTGAATATCTACAAATCAACCTTAAGATAATAAATGCTTACTTTAAGTTTTGACGAATGCGCTTGGTGGATACTTAAAAGTATTAAGATTAATTGCTCTAATTTTTAAATTATTTTTTTAAAACTTTCCCTAAGAACAAAAAGACCATTGTCTAAGGAAGTTTTTAAAAAAATTGAATGAACATATTCCTAAGTGTTCAAAGAAAATCCACATTTGAATTTAACTCTTTGCTACACTACGAATTAGAAAAATCATTTTTATGAAGTTCTAGGTAAGTAACAAAACCATTGTAGATTTTATGGCTTAAATAATTTAAACAATCCATTCATACATAATGAAAAAAACGTTTTACATTTTTGTAATAAAAAACTTGTTGTTCTTCTCTACTTCAATAATTGTAGAACAGCACTATTAAATTAAAAAATACTAAAAACTTAACTGTACATACCTATACATAAACTGTAACAGTTTATCTATAGGTATGTTCGGCTCCAAATTGCGCAACTTTAAGCCCCAATTTCATCGACTTAGTGTCTTTTGTAATTACCAATATTCCATGATCGAATTCCAGCAATGGACAGTGTGTATATATATAATGTCCTATTTAAAACTGTGATTGAAGATTACTCAAAAACGATCCGTTGTATGAAAAAAAGTATCAAATAAAACTTGTCCGGTAAAGAGGGGGACATATTATGAAAATAGTGACTTTTAGTCAGAATGTCATTTTAAGGTCATTTCAAGGGCAACTTTTTTTCAAATGGCAACACCGCTTTTTTACAGATCCTTGTAGCCCTTCAAAATATGAATACTTTTATTTAAACAATTTTTTTTATTAGACTTATTGCTACAGAGTTTTGCTTGATTTTTGTCCAATTTTTGAGATGGTTCAAATTATTTCATTTTTTCCAAAAAAAATTTGCAGTGCATATTCTGTTTAAATTCATTACGATCCTTCTATCTAATGAAAAAAACATTATTTCTATGAAAAAAAATTCTTTAATTCCTTTTTTTTACAATCTACCTTATAACAAGTTTTACAGAAAATTGATATTCCTTTTTCGACAATCAATCTATCTAATTTTTTTGTGTGAAATGATTCAAAAATTATTCTTTTCATTTCAAAATTCAATAATTCAATTGGATCGCTACACTGTGAATGGAAAATTTGAAATGGTTTTTATTTATGGAGAAGCTGGAAGAAATGTTAATCGGGCAGTAGAACTTTATGCTGAAAGATTTCCTGATGAAAAAGTTCCCTGTTGGACCACTTTCAACGATACAATTAAAAATTTCAAAGAAACGAAAACGTTGGAAACAAACAAAAACGCAATCGCTCCCGAAATGCAATACACGAAGCCAACCAAATAGCAGTTCTTGCAGTTGTTGCCTTCGATTTCCATGTAAGTTGTCAAATTGCTGCTGACTCAGGAATATCAAAGATAACTGTCCAAAGAATTTTGAAGGCGAATAAATACCATCGTTATCATATATTTCTTTACATCAAGAACTCCAAGGAACTGATTTTGAAACTTTTTTTCGTACAACGTACCGTTTTTGAGTACAGCTTTAAATTGGACACTGTATACATATAACCTTAATTTACAGAGAAAATGCTAGCGACTATTTGGTCTTTCTGCTCTTGCGACAAAAACATTTATACGTAAATAAGTATTGATAAAATGGAAATAACAGAAAAGAAAAAATGACATTGGGAAATGTACCAATAGACTGGTTGACGAAAGAAGGAAGCAGGATTGTCTTGTTTTCTAAAGCAAAGTGGATTCCGAATAGTCCATTTGTGACGATTAGCTTTCTGTCGTGTCTAAATTTTTGCAGTCTTTTAGTTATTCTTGTTGTAATGCACCACGATGTTAGGGAGAGAAATAAGTAATGCTTTGGGTCTGTTCCTACTGTTCGGTGAAAAGAAGTAGTGCCTTCTAATCCCCGGGGTCTGTATTTATATGTTATTTTTATCAATTAAGGGGTGGCTTCACTGATACGTTAAGTTCTCTGGAAAGATTCGAAGAGGGATCCTTGGACTGATTTAATTACTATTGACTCTACATAGACTAACAAGAACATAAGTACATTTGCTTATCTACTTAATGAACCTTGCTGAAACTAACAATGTATTGTTGGTAGGTACACTACATTGTCATATGTGTGCGTTCGTATAGTAAATGTAAATATAAATATACATGTCTCTGTAATGCCTCTTAGTGCAATTTGTACTATATTTACGTCATGATCTCGCAGAAAGAGATTTATTTCAACTACCGTGTCTTATAAATACCTAAAAAATTACCTTGCAAAAAGACTGGAAACCAACAAATTTTATTTTTAATCACCACTCTTCGTTTTGCGAAACAACACAGAAATAAACTTAAACTAACTTAAATGGAAAATTAAATTTAAAACAATTTTTAAACACCCTTCAAATTTTAGAAGGTCATATCCCTTTAGTAAATAAAAAAATGGCGCTTCAAATAACTTCACCTACTCACCTAAATTCCATGCATTCCAACACCAAACGATTTGGCGCGAACTAAAGGGGATGTTATATTTAATAAAAAGATAGCTCTAAATTAATACAGGGACAGTCAGTTACTGCAAGTAAGACAAAGTACGAAACGGGGAGACGAAAGCCAGATAAGAACAGCAATATGTGTGAAACAGGATTGATCCCTAAGAGTGAATTAATCATAACATATATCTATCTTTGTCTCAGATCCCCAGACGGCTTCCCTGATGTTTCTTTCATTTCTTTCTTCATAACCTCAAAAACGTTTGTTTTGATTTTAGAAAGAAGATTGTTGTTATTACATTATTTACAATAGAATGTAATTAAAATACTAGAAGATTAGTATATTTTGGAGTGATAACTATCAGCAAAGGGAATGATCCTGAGATTTGTAGATATGACACTCGGTAAAAGGTTTTTACCAGAGATTGAGGCAAACCCTCATTATACGTTTGAAACCGTCCAAGTCTGTTGAGGTATACCTGCGTCTTAGATTGACGTCGGCATAAAATACCCATCACCTAACACATAAACAGAGCAGAAACATATTGGACAATTAGAAACACTTTGTGGGCTTACTTGGCTATTGCGATACAAAGCATATTTAAAGCAAATTTATTCACCATTAGCAAAATGGAGACCGCACTAAGCTCAGTGTTCAATAAAACTCCTATTATTCTTAATAATTAATTTACTTTTATGGACTTTCATGCTGCAGGGGTGTTTTTTTGCTGCATAGTATATACATACAGTATATGTACAAATTCCTTTAAGATTATTCATCACATGCTATGGGAGTGTTTACCTAGAAGAGATAACAATTATATTTATTTTCAAAAAAGTAGTTCAAATTTAAATGATAATGTCATAAATTTTATTTAGAATTAATTTCACAAATTAAAAATTATACACAATAATATCCAAGGAGCAATAATTGACTGTTGATTTTCTCTAAATTTGTTACAGTCTTTCAGTTATTCTTATCATGGGGGTGTGTATGTAGGTATAGCAATTGATTGGGTACCTGGTCTTAGTAAGCTGTCTTAGTGCAATCTCGGCAGTCTGTTGTTTGCATGTATTGTTTAGTTTTTCCCATTTCCCATTCATCCTACATATGTATTCACAGTCTAACAATGATCAGCAGTTGGACTTTCAGATTTTTGTGTCAGTTTTATACTTATGACTTTATCTACATATTTCAGTAATAAAAAATCTTTTGTTAAATTTGTAATTTGTATTTTTATACCTCAAACTTGCCAGTGAATTTCAGTGCTTTTATTGGTTGTTACTGTTAAGGCCTGTGCAGATAGACATATGAAACTCGATGTACCTGACAATATCGCCATCAGTTGTAGAACGTTTTTATACTTTTATTTCTGTCTTTATTTCAGGATCAAGGATCAGCATATAAGAGAATCTATATAGGGTCCCTATCAAAAATATATTATTGATATAATGAATCTATATCCAGGTCTTCACATAGTAATTTATTTATCCCCATTCCCGATTTGCCTATATTGCGACTTTCTTCATAAATTTTTCGCCCCATCCTTTATTCGACGTTGATTTAAACTTTTAATTTACTTCCTTATTTTTCTTTTATCCCTGTTTGTAAATTACAGATTTCTTTTTGATCTGTAAATACTCTAGAAACGTTTTAGCAATAAGTTGAATTGTTCTCATAATAATATACTTCTTTCTTAACTCTTTCTATAGCAATTCTCCTGCATTTTGCTGATCTAAAACTAAACTGGTACTTGCTAAGAAGATTGTTGTCATCCTAGCAGTAAATAAAAAATATTAGACGATAGATTATGGGTGAATTTCAATTCTTCTTCACCCTCTATTAAAGCCAGCTTAAATATCTCCCATGTATTACGACAATTTCCAGTCATTAGGCAATCGTTCTTCACTCTTTGAAACGCTTCTATTTGTTTGTCAATACGCTTTTCAAAATTCGAGCTATTATTTCATCTAATGTGGAGTTCTGGATAACTCTGAATATGTAACATGAAAAGTTGAAAATGTATGTAAGATTATCTTCTCATGAAAGCAGCTTAAAAAATAGTATATTGAGTATCAAGAGAATTTAAACAGGTGTCACAATCCGGTTTGCATAAGCTTATGCAGCTTATCGCAATGATTAATTCGTTAAGAGTAGGTCATATATTCTCGAGATACTTATTTATTATTATACTCAAAAATTTGTTTATTTGAAGTCTATATTAACCTTGAATGTATCGGTTAAGGGTAAGAGTTGGGGATTTCATTAATATCAGAAATACAGTGGAAATGAGTTCATGTCTCGAAACTAAAGGAGTTATAACAATATCGTCGACCGCTTAATGATAACTATTATTACGTGTTTCATCAAAATAATTTGTTAATTGTTTTAAACAGGTTTCTATCGCTAACCATACTGTTAGAAAAAGAGCTACAGCTCTAAAAGTTTGCAAGATTTATGTTCCTTTTCCTTTCCTTTGCAGTAATAGCAAACTCATAACTGCTACCACCATTTAACCTTTTTACCTAAGACTCCTTTCAGTACCGGTATAAAAATCAAGAAAAGATTTTCTAAGCTTTTTACCCGTAAACGTAATCAACCGATTCACAATGCGGGTGTTAACAGTTGGTATTGAGATTTTTTTGTTTGCACTTTTTCCGATAAGGGGCGGATCGCAAAGTATTTTCGCAGGGTTCGGTGATATTGTGAACGAGCGAAATGTGTTACAAATGTACATTCCCACCGTAAATTCGGAAAATATGAAATGCAGGAATCATAGTTTGTTTTATGCTGAAGAATTGAGAAATTTGAAGGTTTGGGCTACGGAAAGTGAGTATCAATTTAATTACAATTTGGGAGAAACTTGAAGTTTGAATTTATAAAATATGTAATGTTTCCAAACTCCATTTCTCTTAAGTGTTCGATGCTTCTGGAAAAATGCCTACCGGAATGCTATACGGTTCTTCACACAATATAGGGAATTTCGATGAATGTGTGGAAATTAAGGTGCCTTATAACGACGATATGTTTTACGGTCAATATTGTATGGCTCAATTCACAATAGTACCTCCCAAAGATGTGACTACCGAATATGGGAGCAACTACTACGAAAAAAATGAGTACGATCAATATTTTAACAAATCGATGTGGGAAAAGCTTAAGGTAAGTAACTTACACTAATCCGTAGAGTTTCGCATGTAGTATCGGTCTTACGAAACGATAAGAGTCTGTGCAAAATATCTATCTTTATCACGAAAAAATCAGGTATTTTCGTGCCTTGTTATTCTATGTTGCAAGTATTTTGTTGTGAAATTTGCATTAATGTTCCAAGCATATGTACATCAGATAAGAAGGTACATGTCAATAATTATTTCAAGAGGGGTGAGTAGTGATACTAAATTGAACCATGTGAAAGCCATTTCTGCTTAAGATACCAATTTCAGCAATTATTATTTTTCTAATTTGATCATCGAGGGTCGCATTTGATCATTTTGAAATTACTCAAGTAATATCATAATTTTCCATCCTTGCAGTTTTTTTTTCGATTCGTTTGGTATTGCTATCTCCACGGCAATCAGAGTTGCAATATCATTTAAATAGTAAAAATGTTATAATTTTTTAAGCCTTTAATTTGTCATACAGCATTTTAAAATTTTGTCTGGTTTCCGGTATTTGTCGAAAATCTAAAATTTGTGCAAATTTTCAGTCGAGAACATACATATATTGCCACATGTAGAAAAATATTTAAGACATGTCAATATAAGAAAAATATGTCTTCAATTAAAATTTGAAAAGTTTACGTAGGAATGTCTAATTGTTGTTGCTGTAACTTTAATTGTTGCAACCGAAGAAATGATAAAAAATGTATCGTGTTTGAAACATTATTTATAAATTGTAAATTTTAATTGGAAATGCTATTAGAATTTAAAAGCTAATTTACAAAAATTAAGGTACACAGGGTGTTCCACTTAAAGTATGAAAGTCCGTGTAATTTTTATCTTTTGCGAAAAGTCTTTTTTTGCACATTTGGGTAATTTGGAGAAAATCCTAAAACTTTTGCATTTAATTTATTTTTCTATTTCGAATAATATAGTCTATAGGTTATATTTTAATCTCACCAGACGCCTGGTACGTAACAAAAGCGCTGAAAGAACCGCCACATCTCTATGCAGATCAGACTGGAAAAAAAGCTAAAATTATGCCAATCAACCATTAATATGAAAATTCCTTCATTGCGTAATATAATTACCTTTAAAAATGCAAATAGATATTATATCTCGATAATGATAATTACCGAGAAATGTAGCCAAAAAGATCATATTTCAAATGAAGTGTCGGAAAACTACCATCCATATAACTTTTGTTAACATCACTTTTATCCTTAAGATTTGGCCATAGAAAATTTAAATTTAATACCATCATTCGTCCCTCTTGGAAACATTGAGCACACACAATGTCACATTTTCAAAATATGAGAAAAAAGTAGAAGTTTTGAAACGAAAGAGTTCTATTTTGTTTACATGACACTGAAAATGAGTATTTCCCAGTTGTTTAAGCATACTGAAAATTCTCCTTTCCCGTAACGAACCGCGAAAATACGCCTTCTTAGTAAACGCACTGAAAAATGCCTTTTCCCGACTCCTAATAAAATTTAAAGTCTAATATTGAAAAGTATCGGTCATTACATGTTTAGAAATACATCCACCAGTTTGAATTTCTAGCCAGTGTCCTCGCTATTTTTGCTATTGTCCCATCAATGTATCATATAAGAATTTCCCTATCGTCGGAAAATCTGCTTCTCAGCATTTTAAATTTTAAGCAAATACCTGACGCTATTTTTTAAGTGTAGGACCGGCACTTCGACATGTGAAAGAAAGATACTTATGTAAATATATAAACTATGAAAATTAGTACTAGCGGTTTTTATGGCAAAAAGAAAAGGAGGTGCAAGATTGCATGAATGATATCTCTGTTGATTTATTTAAAAAGTAAGTATAGAAACTTTCTGCTTTATAGATTCCATTTCTGTTACAAAACCGCTACAAAAGCATGATGACCCCAAACATCAGGATGTTCTTGCAAAGTTGTGTACTTATACAAAACATTAACTTCTGCAGAAAGTTACTCAATTCGAAATACTGCTTGTCGTTTTCAGTATGTAGTAATCAAAATATGGCTTATTACACCTCCTTCCCATGCTGGTCATACCCAAACTCTCACAGGCGCCCGGGAAAATGTTATTTTCGTGACCCGTAATGAAATATAGTATTTTCTATTCTCCAAGCAAAATCCTGTCACTTTATAGCGACCTTCTCATTATTTAATCATTAAACAATTTCTTCTTTTATCCATCACGCTTCGTATTTTTTAAACCACCATAACCGTTTTTTTTTAGAAAAATAGACCTTGAACTTCACTAGCCATTAATGCGGTTTCATAGTGATTTGCCGGCGTTCTACGATGATTAGCAGTTGCGTTTTATGAGTAAAAAATAGTAAACACATGTTACGAGTTTTGAAAATAAATCATGCATCATTTATTTGAAATTTTGAATTTCAAGTAAAATAATACACATTGTGTATGCGATGTTCATTGGGGAAAAAATTTCCTTGGGCAAACATTTCATTCTGACTTTCACATATCTTACAGAATCAGGCTATTAGAAACCTCAATTTTTTTACCAAAGTGTCATAAAAGTATTTTCGCCATTTCCATGACAGTGTCTTTTTTACAATCCATGTAGCTACATTATTTCTGGAATCCATTAGACCGTGTGCTGAGTCGTGAACTTCATACGTAGTTGTTGAGTCCGTATAGAATACTAGTACCGTATAGAATATTTCTTCCGATTTAGCCGCCATGGATTAATGTCTCACTTTCTAAAAAGGGGGAATAAGGTTAGTGTATGATGGTGAAAAAATTTTTCAATAAATAATATTTTATTTTGTCCACCACTATGAGCGCGTACGTCGCCAAAAATGGAAGTAAATTCAACGTTTTGCATGCGTTGCCCAAAACAGGCATAAACGGTTTTTCTCTCATCAAATGATTTTTAACTGATTTTAATCAACCAAAGAAAATCAGTAAAAATACTGCACTTTTCGCTAACTCAGTAAAGGTGTGTTTGACCATTAACATCAACGCGCTGCAGTCCGCGTGTAAACAACATTCGACTAATCCAAGAGGATAATATTCATGGAAACGCTGACGTAAAACCAGAGTACTGGACAACTTCGTAGTTCCCATGAAAATTGTGTTCCAGATAAAGTCACCAGTATGTTGTTTTAGTGACCCCTAATATGTCACGCATCTTATCCTTTTAACTTATTAAGATAGAACGATGCAGTTTATACTGTCGTGACTTACCTTAATCTATCAAATGGCTGTTCATAACATAATTAAAAATACAGGGAAAAAGAAAAAATCGCAAACTTGCATATATCCAAAATTACTGTTACAGAGTCAGCCAATAAATGTGGGACATCTTGCCCAAAAATCTTATAATTACCATGTCCAATTTATTACAATTTTCTTGGATTACTTTGCAGCAAAAAAATGAGACTTTTTATCCTATCTATAATTTTTAACCTTTACACTTTGGCTAAAGTGCAATCACCTAATGTACCTGAAAAGTCTTGAATAGCAAAAACGGCTTCTCTTTTCAGGCAAAAAAATCATGCAGAATCATTGTTATTGGTATGGCTTCGTAATAATATTCTAGAGCGTATATCTTTCCTTCATTATATCATAATTTTTATGTAATTAACGTTACGAAAGTCAAGCCTTAATTTAGTCCATAATCTATTTAATTGCATTAAAATTGTATTAAATTATATTACCTTAATTGAATTCGTGTACATTATCATAACTATTTTTTCCGTGTAATCTTGAAGATAGACGATAATTGTCTGTAAAGCTAACAAAATTGAATTGAACATCATCTGAAATACAATTACTGCGTTGGTCCATTAATGCAATAAGTTTATTTTGTGTCTCAAAGACCTCAAAAAGCTCAGCAACATTAAAATTTGTTATGTATGGTATAAATAGTAGGTATATTCGGGATACACCGTCGTTGCAGCACTTTTTTGCCTTAAAACTCACTTAAAACGTTCGACCACTGCAAATCCCATGAATGTGCCCAATTAAACTATTAATTGGTACTTCTGTAGTAATAATTATTTATTGAAAATTTTGAGGGAATTTTAATCAATTTGTACGTTTTTAGGCTTATGCCAAAGACAAAACAAAAAGTTCAAGAGACGAACTTTATTTTGCCATTTGCCTTCCTTCCTCCTGCACTTACGAAGATTTAAAAGTAGCCTTAGAAGAAAACATCAAATTATTGAACAATTCGAGTGATTTTAAATTGATCGTTGATGTCAATAAGAGAAGTTGCCAAGTTTCAATTCCAGTGAGTCTGAGCGTTGGAGATATAGTGTTCATGTATGTCTATTACAGATTTTGTAATTTAAGGGACTTAGGGGACACTTGAAGCATCAAACATGAATTATGAGTTTCTGAGGTTTGAGTGATTACTTCGTGTAAAAAATGCACGATAATTATCCAAACATTTGGACAAAAAACGCAATTTTTTAAAATGTTTTAACCTAGTACTTACTCATACTATACAGGGCGTTAATTACGTACATGTACTTATTTCAAGGGATTAATCTTTAACTGATTTTATCACAAAAAGTTTTAATGAATGTAGGTCCGCAACGTCTTTGTTTAAGAACTATTAGGTCGTGTAGTATGAAATGAATAGAATTGAATTGAAGCTTTAGTCATTTTTTTTTCATATGAAATGTTTTTATTGTCAATCGAAATATGCACCACCATTATCAATACACTTCTGCCATTTAACGGGAAGTTCATTGATTCCCCTGCTGTAAAAGCCTGCAGGCCGGGAGTCGATAAACTCGTGGAAGGCAGCTTTGACAGCTTCGTCCAAGTTGAATGTTTTCCCTACCAAGAAGTTATCCAAATTTTGAAAGAAGTGGTAATCAGTGGTTGCTAAGTCGGGCGAATACGGTGGATGACGAAGAGTTTCCAATTCCAACTCCTGTAGCTTGGCCAAGGTGACCTGTGCGGTGTGTGGCCAAACGTTGTCGCGCAACAATAGCGGTGCGCTTCGATTGACTAATCTTGGCTGCTTAACCGTCAGTTGCCTCATCGTTTCGGTCAGTTGTCGGCAGTAGACATCAGCCGTAATCGATTCACCAGGTTTCATGAAGCTGTGATGGATGACACCTGCGTTGAGACCACCAAACGGACACCATAAGCTTCTTTTGGTGAAGATTTTTTTTCGCACAATGTTTTGGTGGTTCATCTTGATCCAACCACTGCGATGAACGTCTGGTATTGTCATATAGGATCCATTTCTCATCACAAGTAACAATCCCATTCAAAAATGGATCGTTATTATACCGGCACAACAAAGAAGCACAAGCTTCGAGACGTCGTTCTTTCTGTATGTCGCTCAACTCATGTGGTACCCACTTGTCCAGCTTCTTCACCTCACCAATTTCAGCCAAATGAGTCAATATTGTTTTTTTTTTGGTTACACTGAATGTTAACGAAAATTCGAACGCACTTTGACGTGGATTCGCTTCCACCACGGCTTTCAGATGATCGTTATCCACTTGAGTTTCAGGTCGTCCACGTGGTTCATTTGTTAGGTCAAAATTGCCAGAACGAAATTTCATGAACCAACGAGATACTGTTTGCTGTGAAGTGACTTCAGTACCCAACATATCATTAATATTGCGAACCGTCTGAGCTGTTGTGGTTCCACGGTGGAACTCATATTTCATTACACACGAATTTCACTATTTTGCATGGCCGCACAAAATTTTTTATAAAAATAAAAGTTTTCAATAATTTTTAACACTTTAAACTCTGATCGAAAGAGGAAGAATGTGCCTTTTCCACATAAACAAGTCAAGTCCAAATATAGATTTAGAATGAAGTTATTCGCAGTTGAATGTGGCATTTCGAAAATCTACTCATTTCATACTACACGACCTAATAAATGGTATTGACATCTCATTTTAATTGTGGTTTTTAAAATTGATTTAGTAATAATTATTGAAATCATCAAAGTTAATTTAATATTATAATTGTTGAAATTGGCCATCTCCGACTTCTATATATGCATTTATTGTTCTCAACGTTGATTCGTGAACTCTCTCCAAAATACCCTTAGTATTTTTGATTTCTATACGACAGTCGATTATTCTATTTCTCAAGTCTTCTTCTTTTTCCACTGGAATTTTATATAGAAAGTCGGAAGTGGTCATTTTCCAAAAACTATTATAATATTAATTTAATATTAATAACTTTACTAATTTTTATTAAATCAATTTTACCCAAGTCATGCTAATTGCAAACCCATTTATCTATAAAACGGTTACTTCTGCAGACATTTTCCAAGGGAACCTTTTCCCAATAGAACTATATGTAGAGTAAGTCTATTAATGCAAAAGTGGCATACAGTGTCGCGCAAAAAAATTAGAACCAATTAAAATGTGACGAAATCCTGTATGTAGCGCCCTCTATCAGTAATCAAAAAGTTAAAACAATATTTGGATTGGCCGTCATAAAAAAACACCCCATACCAAATTTTGTCGCTCTCAATATTTTACATGAGAACTTTTTTATGACGTTTTTAGATTTTGTTAATTAACCTTATGTAATCCTTTACGTGTTTTATAAACTCTTTTGCTTCTTCAATTTTTTTTGTTAGAAACAATCATTCAAAAAATATCTAATTATATTTGCTCCGATTTACCTAAGGATGTGATGAAACGGCAAGGTAATGAATGCTGCAATTTGGCAAAAAACTGTGAATGCTTGTCAAATTATTAGAAATACACTTGGAATTTTCATGGAGTCCGGCAGTTTATGAGGCGAAAAGTAGAGTTTTCAATTTTGGTAAGAGGAGGGCAATTCCAGCAATTACTTTGGCTATTATCCAAATTAGTAGTTTTCATTTTTGCAAATATCTCTTAAACTATTGTTCCTAATAAAAAAAAAATTGAAGAAATGAAAAAGTTGATAAAAGACAAGTGGTTAAATGGAGTTAATTAGCAAAATAAAAAAAAATTTGTGATGTAAAATATTGAGAGCGTCCTCGAAAAAAGTAACGCCCTGTAAAGTGTTTTAAATAATTGTTATCTCAGTTTGTTTGTAATGCTAAAATGATTGTTGATACCCATTTTGAGTTTTTGGTTTTGAACTTTAGAAATAACAAAGAAATCAATGAAAAAAGTATTGACATTAATAAATCAAAATGGAAGCAATTTAGGGCATGCCTTTATATGAAGATTTATCTTAAAATAAGCTCATAATTCACCGCTTTCTCAGTTTATCATCCATTAAGAAACACTCTGTACAGCATATATCATATTTGTCGGTCACCAGTTTTAAATTACTGTAATTTTAGTACGATCAGTGTTGAGATCGGAATGTACCAATCATATTGTCGAGTGTAAATTTTCTCAAATGAATGTAATTTTAATAGTATTCATCAATCAATCAATTTTAGAGTCTTTCTGGTACTCTCCATCTTGATCGTTATATCTTCAAGCACCTATGATACTTTGATAAAAAAGGACGCATACAAGCATCTTCGAATAAAAGGTAATGACGCAGAAGTTTCTTTTAAACTATATGAAAACCTCTGTATAGGAACCCGCCAATGGGCATCTTATCTGTTAAAAATCGTATTCAAGTTCATAAGTTCAATCACTTTGAAATTACTGATTAATCATTTAATTATTTCAGGAAAATTGCACGATATCATCAAGTGTTTCTCGTTCCCAACTAATTTTAAAAAGTTCACCGCTGAAGGAAGGAACTTGGACGGTCTAGACTGTCTCGCTGGTATCAGGGTCTACTCAATAATACTGATTACAGTTTTGCACAGGATTATGTTTGAATTTGGATCGCCAATGGTCAATCCTAAATATGTGGAAAAGGTACACATTAGCCTTGTAAATAAGCGTAGGTATTCAACGTCAGCTGGAGTCAAGAACAAAATGCAGAAAGATAAATCTCTAAAGGAGGCGAACATAGGCAAACTTTTTCTGCTTTTTTTTGTTCGAATAACCCATGAAAATCTTATTAGAGCCCTCATTATCGTTCCCATAGCATTCCAGCTCATATTCTAGAGGAGGAATGTTAGAGCAATGAAAGTGTTTATATTTGCCTTCTAGCTGCATGTTTTTTCATGACATTTATAGTGACTTTAATCCAAATGTTCGTTAAATGCTGAGTGCATTTATTCCACTTTTGATTATTAAAAATATATTCATTTATAAAATTTTACTCTGTCAGAGACCCGATTCTTAGGTCTGATTGACGCCAAGTTTTACAGTTGTATGACAATATAAGCAAAAATAACGTTTTATAGAAGATTGTTCATTTTGTGTAATCAAATTTCGAATCATGTATGAAAACAGACAAAAATAGACGATATTCAGTGAAATGAACTTCATATGCTACATCAATCTTATCATTGACACATACAACATTCCAAAGCTTGGATTCTTTATAAATTGTCAAGTTTTGACGAAACAATGAGAACTAACAATTTAACTACAAAGACTGAAATAAACATCATCATATAAACCATAAACAAAAACATTGGATGATATTATGAACTACTACTAAACTATGAAACGTAGTTCTTCTACTACATATGTAAATGAAAAAATTTGTAACACTCGAAAACTTAGAAGATTCTATACGATTATCTAATGATGAAGGAATACAAAAAGGAAATAAACTGGAAAATCAACAGTATTCTGTGAATCACTATATCAATCACATTATACACGTGTGTACGGTTCAAAACTCTAGACGATTCTATGAATTTTCAGATGTTGACGAGAATTTAGCAACTAATAAATAAACTACAGAGATTAAATTATAACACCACCAAATTAATCTTACAACAAAGATATCAACAGTATTATGGGAAATGTTACTCTGCTCATAGAAAATTCTACATAGATTACAGCCCTTGATGTAAATTTAAGAACTGGAAGATCAATCGAAGATGCCATATTATTAAAAAAAAAAATAGTGGAAGAAGAAGAATATATACTGAAACACTCAACAATATCTCTAAAACACAGCTCTCAAACAACATAATAGATTACATGAATCTTTTGTTTCAATTAACCAAACAAACCAAATTCGACTGTATCACCTTCAAAGGACCCGACTGAGTTTTGAAAGTCTTAATTTAGTCTATATCAAAGTCTCAGAAGAAACAAAACTAGAGCTGAATCTAATCTGACTAAATAACTGACTTTGACGACTACGAAGTATGAAACGTAGTCTGATGCATAAGGTGAATCAGCACATATAATAATTGCTTTTATTGACTTAAATGATAAAATATTGAACTCCTCCTTTCGACACATTTTTAACATCAGTATTCTCTGTTGCCAAAAATGTATTTGACTATTGACTATTGTCTTTTTGCTCCAGCTCTACGCAAAGTTCGAAACTGTCTTATTGCTCAATGGACCCATACTGGTGGAAACCTTCTTTACATTATCTGGATTCTTGGCCATATACCTAATTTTAGGCCAAATGAAACGTAGTAAAAAAGGATTTAATTTGGGAATGGTTTATTTCCATAGAATAGTCAGGTGATTGTCTAGAGGATGTTACTTAAACATATGACATAAGACTAGGGAGGCGTTCCTTTAAGTATCAATATTATTTATTGATATAGTTAATATAAGCAAAAAAACTTCCTATAAACATACATCCAGAATAGGTTCATTTCCGAAATACAGTGTTTTAAAAAACAACCCATTAATAATACCATAGAAATACATTGTATTCATATCTCTTAGAAGGGGGTAGTAATTTGAACGGTTTTTGTAGATTTTCTATTTATATTCATTTTTTTAGGTTTTATTAAATTTTATAATTACAAAAATAGAAAACATCAGGCGATACTATTTTGATATAAAATTCCCACAGATGTACTGCATTTCACATCCGTGAAATACTTGGACCAACTCCGATGTGCCTAAAAAACCGATCATAATATTGTTATTTAAACGTCGAAAATCCGATTTTTCCGAAGCAAACAATTTTTTTTCACTTTTTTCTTTTTTACCTTATATATATAGAGAGACCACCAAAAATAGTACCGCCATTTAAAGTATTTTAAATAATTGTAATTTCAGTTTATTCGTTATACCAACATGATTATTATTACCAATTTGAATTTAATTATCTTTAAAAATACTAAAGAAATTAATGAAATAAAAAAAAAACTTTAACACCCCGTAAATCAAAATGGAAGCAATTTAGGACATGCCTTTATGTGAAATTTTTATCTTATAATAAGTTCATGGTTCACCCATTTCATTTTTTACCATCCATTAAGAAACACCCTTTATAGGATATAGGAACTTTTTTTCTTATTTTAATCTAAGGAATGTCTCCTTATAGTTCCGCTGAAGATTTAAGAAGGATCCTGAACATTCCAAGCGAGCAAAAGCTCAATTTTTTTTTATTTCAGGATGTCCCCAACTTATGCTATAATTCTGGCATTTTACTGCACTCTTTTGGTCAAACTTGGATCAGGACCCTTCTGGCAGCAGAAGGTCGGCTTGGAGCAGGAGAGATGTTTAGCCAGTTGGTGGGCCAATTTGTTATATATTAACAACTATGTGAATACTGATAAAATTGTAAGATTTCACCAATTTCTTCGCATTTTTTACAACACTTAAGACAATTTAGTGCATGTTTCAATCCTGGTACGTCACATGCGATATGAACTTCTTCTTCTTCGCGCCAGTTCTAGCCTGGATTTTATGGAAAAATCCGAAAATTGGAGTTTTGCTAGTGCTCACTCTCATAATTGCATCCATAGTTGTGGTATTTACCATTGTGTATATTAACAAGCTGGATGCAATGTTTATGTTATACATAAAGTATGTTTTACATTTTTCGAGAACATATTTGTTAAATAAAATACTTTTAGAATCCTGAAGGACCCAGTATCTCACGATTCATTTAAAACTGTCTATATTCCTGCACATATGAGAGGCACCTCCTATTTCGTAGGCACTTTAGTAGGATTTCTGAAGCATTACATGGACGATAATGAAATGAAAATTCCTAATAACATCGTGAAGATCGGTGAGTTGAAACTTTTTCTATATATCACCACTATACCATAATATGTAATTGCAGGATGGATTCTTTGTGCCCCAGTAATGATAACTTCCCTATACGCTGGCTATGTATTCTACTTAGTTGACGTTGGTCCATTCTTCACTGCGTTATATTCGTCACTCTATCACTTTACATGGAGCATATGCATTGCTTGGATGGTTATTGCTATATCTGCAGGATACGGGCGTGAGTAAAGTAAAATTGTCTAAAAACTAGAGCAAAATTTTACTTTTGTTAGCATGGGTTGATCCAATTTTAAGATGGAAACCCTTGGTGATCTTGGGAAGGCTAACTTACTGTGTTTATATTTCTCATGGGGCTATACAATTGTATACAGGCGGAAGTATTAGAAGTCCAGTTTATGCAAGTATTTTTAATCTGGTGAGTGTTCGACCACAAATAAATAAACTTCAATGCAGTTCCTTGATTCATTTCAGGACTTTTTCATTCTTTAGTCGTTTAGGTAATTTCATCAACTGGAATTTCCAAATGAATTTTATCTTCTAAATTAAGTCGCAAATACTTTAATCATGATTCCGTCATCTTCAATACATTTGGATTTTAGGAGTATAAAGTGGCTGCCGATGTTCTGCTCTCTTACGTATTGGCTTTCATCCTTACTATGCTGTATGAATCTCCAATAATTGGTCTTGAAAAAGTACTATTAAGAAAGGGTAATTAGATCTAGGAAACATGAAATTAAAGAATCTAATAGAGCTGTTGTTTTCAGTCCCTGCTGCTGCTACTAAAAAATCGACAATTGATCCCATTGAAGATGAATCCTCAATGCAAATGGAATGATCAGATTTTAAAATCGAATAGTTATATTCTTGGAGATGCATAATCAAACACATTATCATATTTCGGTCTACATGGAATAAATACATGTCTACCAAATTTGTTTAGAGTAGCAAAGTTCCTCATCTTATCTAATATACCAATTAACGAATAAATAAATAAGTTTTGTTGTGTATATATATATATACAAATATATATATTATAATAAAATATATTGAAATTCGTTTCAGAAGTTGTATATAAGTACATGTTTATTATCCCCCTTTAAACAAAAAAGCCGTTTGTTTATAGAACTCGACAGCTTATTGTGAAATATAAATTCAGTACTGTGGAAATCCTATATGCCATTACTTGAAAACATGAAAGACCCTTAAGTTTTGATAAAAATCTATAAATTTCAAAATCAAGAGAAACGCTACTACTCTGCGAAATGTGTCTCGCGTACTACATACACCACATAATCTGTGTATTCGTCATTCGAAAGTCTGAAAAATGCTAGATCATTTCTCAAGTTTTGATAAATATTTAATTATATAAAAATTCAATGAATAAGTATAATTATGAGTCATTTATTGAAAGCATTTGACTAAATATAAGTCTTGTATAATATAGATCAGAGCCCCACCTATGGTATGGCCCCTCTAAAGGGCAAAACTTCATACATGTATTGTTTTTGCAAAAATAGTACAATTTGAACAAATTTACCTTACACGAAAGTTCAAAGTTTCCACTGTTCTTTTTTGTTTTGTCTAAAGCTTAGCTAATTCATGAGATTGAATTAAAAATTTGACATACCTTTTCTTGTCAAATTTTATAGAAACTTTGCATAAAAATAAATTTTGAATAATTTGTGGTGAAACTTTAGTTCAGGTTGTTTTTGTCCAAATTTAATTCACCTTAGGTTTTTATCGAAAATTTAGATCAAAAACTGAAGTAATTAAGACGAGATTTTGTCCAGTTTTGTTGAATTTTAATCTTTTATTTTCTGAAAAATTTTAGAAGATTTTTTTAAGTAAATTTTCTCTATCATTTAATTCATTTTATTGAAATTTTTAGGAAGTTATAACATAATTTGCGAGAATTTAGTTCACATTTTTTTGAAGGATTGAAATGGATTTCATTAATGCCCATTAAGTTCTGAGTTAAAAATATTCATGAAAATTTTATTAGCTGCTTTCTTTGAGACCTTTACAATAAATGACCGCAGTCTCAACAAATACATTAAACTGGTTCACCAAGTAAGACAGTAGCAAACCATTAATTAAACAACCCCGAACGGTCAAATTATTAATTTTGAGATTTACAAAATTTTAATGGAATTTGTGTCATCATGAACAAATTTCAACTTATATTCCTAAATTTAAAATAAACCGAGTTATGATTTTTAAATTTAAAGTAGAAGCATTTGTGGTGTAGGATTTCGCGATGTATTCGACTAGAAAAAGGCCGATTTCTCATATTTACCACTCAAAAAAAAAAACGCTGAGATGCGTCGAGTTTTATTTCAAGGGGGAAGTCTTTTGAGACCATTATCAACCTTGCCACTTTCAACCCCTTGGCGGGGGAAGCTGCAGCCCTTAAACCTTAAATGGTATTAGGAGTCAAGCGATGCTTAATTTTAAAGATAATCGAATTCTCTTTTCAACGCTATCAAATTTTTTGAATTTGATACAGTAGTTTTCGAGAAATAACTTCATAAATGTTCAAGAAGTCAACATTGAACAAATAATAGTGTTTTTTCAATTCGTAACTTACACTAACTCGAAATTAACACATTACATAGTAAGCTAACGGCGAGAAATACACATATCACGTGCTATATAAAATCTGTTTAAATTTTTCCATTGATTACGAAAATGAGAGAATATACGGAATATTCCATTAAAAAAAATGCAATTTACTTCAAAAAATGTAAAAATTTGAGAGTCATGATAATTTTCTTTTATTTTATATTAAAAAAAATGTGAGGGAGTCCCAAACGACAACTTTTGTTGAGTACCGATATCTTTCAAAGTAAAAAACTTATTTCAGAATGAAATGTTAAGATAAAATGGTTGCACCGTACATAAATCAATGAGTAATTAATAAACTCACTCATTAATAGTCGTCATTAATAAACTCATTCATTAAACAAGTATCAAAAACAATCTTCATAATTTATTTAAAAAATATGTTAGATATATGCATCAATAACATAATAACAAAATTCCTGTTGTTATCTGGAGCTATGGAAATTCTTAAAAACTGTGTCATAAATAATGTCAAAACTCGAGTATTCCTTAATCTTCAAGTATTGTTAATGCATTCAAAACGGAGATCATTCGACTAAAATGGGAAACTTCAATAATAATGCAGCTGATAATGTAAAAAAATCAGCGACTGCTTGGCTTGCCATAATCCGTGAGACCCTCTAGACTCCAGAGGCAACAAAATACCTACATAATGCATATGAGCGTTATATTATTTTAGTACTTGATGTCGTCAAACGACAATATACATACTATCGTTCTGATTTATAAAAATAATTGAACCTTAAGTGTCCCCTATTATCTTATATCATATCATATTTAACTGTGGGGTTAGTTCAGAAGCCTCCAGTTTGCTTAAAGTACCATGACCTAAATTGACTACTACAACGGTTCCTGAGTTGCTCAGATTTTAAGATGAGTCGCAAGAACAGCATTTTCGGACACATTTGCAATGAATGTCAAACTTGTTTAGTCGACGAAAACCATCAAAAAGTTCAGTTGGAGGATATGGGTTCTTCGTATCCTGCAAAGGAGAGGAAAAGGAAGGTGAAAATACTGAGTACTTTGGACATTTTGATTTCGGTGTTTATTGTTACTCCACTGGTGGTAGCTTGTTGGAGGGGGACATGGCAACTCATGGACATTTATGAACACTATTTTCCTCCCTGGGAAAGCTTCATTATTGGTAAGTCTGAATTTCGCGTTTAACTACCTATACATTACGATGCAAGTGTATTAATAGCGACGCAAAGGACGTTTACCCCTTTTTGATAAGGAAATAGTTTATAATTATTGTTGTTTTGAAACTTGGTGCTTAAACTTATTAATCGGGAGCATAATATACAGGATGTTTGAAAAATAAATAGTTAGAAGACGATTCTAATGCTAAGAGAAAATTGCCAAATTAGTATGCTGGACGGCCGTAAACTGCATCTTCTGGCCATTTTATCTGAAGTATTTGTACAACAGGCACAAATGTGGCTCATTATTTATCGAGATAATGGGCCACAATGTCCCTATAGTGTTAAAAACATGGCCGTTGCTATTATGATCCAAGACGCAAAGCCTTTGTATATTTCAAATGAACTTTTGCTTAATGCAGCCAAGCTTAAGGTAATTTTATAAAATTCAATTCAATTTAGGAGTGAAAAGAATCATATACAGGGCGTTTCATAAACATACCGACAAACTTTCAGGAGTTGCAGAGCTCGCAAAATCAAATCCTTCCATCGGATAAAGTTAGATCCAAAATTGCTTCGTTTCTAAGATACAGAGTGATTAACTTGTTTTTATCTTTCAAAAACGGTTTGGGAGAAGGACATGAAATTAAAAACGTGCTAGGGCAGGATAAATTGTACATGTTTCAGAGTAGACAGAATATTTCCACCTGTACCGGTGGCGTTCGTGCGACCATCCAAGATTTCTGCATGTGTAAATGGCTCAGCATTTAACGCAACCATACTTTCGAAAAAGAGTTTTATTTTGCAATCAGGCAAGGTTAATACGTCTTTGTCTTTGTATCTTCTACCTTTGCTAAAAGAAAATTAAATTAATTCCTCCTAAAGGATATAAAAAAATCGAACTTGGAAACCTATACCGGTTATATTGTTCCAAGTGAGACATAATCCAAATATGTATTTGTACATAGTTGCTTTCGTTAGGTATTTCTTCTCTTTTCAATGTGGCCCTAATCCCACGTAGCTCTGTCAATGAGATACTAAAATATCCGTTTAAATTACGATTATAAATGAATGACGATTTTAACTATTAGAAAGAGAGAGAAATATCGTTTTGCAATTTATCGATGAATGAATGCACAAATATGCATGATTGTGTCGCAATATTTTTACAATACCACATAAAACTTTATTGTGTAGTAAATATGTAATGATAAAGTAGGTGGATATTTCGTACCTATCTATACCACAACATGCTGCTTGAAAATTCGAGATAAAGCAAAGAGACCAGAACGAAAAGTCTGAAAGTGCTATACAGGGTGTTTCCAAAGTACGGTACATAGCTTCGGGAGCGTATTCTACAGCTAAAATAAAGATAATTTTGTTATGTAAACTATATCCTAAAAATACTTCGTTGCGAAAATACAGGGTGTGAAAATTTCTTTAAAAAATTACAATTTTTAAAATATTTCCGAAACTTCTTGAGACATTTTAATGAAATTTTAATAAAACAGGCAAGTAGACAACAAAAAAATTTATATCTTCATACAAGTATTTCTTCTCTTAAGAATAATAAAAAAAATGAAAAAAATTAGCTCCAATGTTTTTTATTTACTTACTCGAAAACGGTGCGTCCTACGAAAAAAAGTCAAGAGACCTTTTTACTTCCAAATCGAACACATAATTAAAAAAAGAACAAAATATTGGAAAAGAACAGTGGCGTACCACATTTTTCCTTTAAAATATCCAGCAATTATCCTGCCCGCACGTCACTGGTTACACAACAGCCACAGTTTTTAGCGTAAAATACGCACCGTTGCTAACTCTAAAACCCTGCAAAATTTCATTAAAATTTCTCAAGTGGTTTCGGAAATGTTTAAAAAATTGTAATTTTTTAAAGATATTTTCACACCCTGTATTCTCGCAACGAAGCATTTTTTGGGATATAGTTTATATAACAAAATTATCTTTATTTTATTAGTAGAATACGCGCCCAAAGTTATGTACCGTACTTAGGAAACACCCTGTATATTTACCCTCATTAACCATTTCGTAGTTTGAATCGCTTTACTGAATTTATGACTTTTTTACTCATTAGAACTTCTGCTGTTAGTTTTTTCTTCAGTATTTCAATTGAACTCACGTGGGATTTTTTTTGGATTCTTTGGACTCCGAATGTTAAATTTATCCACTTTAATTTTTTATCAAAAATCGAGCAACATTTGGAGGCCACGACTTAAAACCCCAGAAAATTGTTATTTATTTCTGATTTGAAAATTTACATCTTTGAAGGTCAAATGGTAACCCTCCAATTAAGTTTTCTATTCAGAATTTTGGTATATTGAACTACAGAATATTAGTAGCACCAGAAGTGAAGCGAAGAACGAGAAGAAGTCTTGCGATGAGGCCCTATAAGTGAAACGACAAAGTTAGAACTTCTACCATGTGTTCCGAAGTTAACCACGAATTGATATAGCCAAAATTTTGAGTTCGATATAAAATAATGTTTAGTGTTTCTCATGTTTCTAATTTGAACTTCTAGGTTCATACAACAAATTGTATAGTATGAAAATATGTCGTTTTGCTCTTCACAACCGCCTAGAAAGAGTAAAAATTTTTGTAACGGGTGGTGCAACTTTTTATCACTCGTCGTTGAAAGTGATACTTTTCGCAACTGACTGCAAATACTAGACCATTCCGAAACTTTAAAAAGGTTCGAAAAGTCACATTAAATTAGAAAAACAAATATATCACGTCTCGTATTAAATCCTCCTTGATTTAACCTCCGAGTTCCACAATTTTCTTGACCCTTTGCTGCTGTAAATCCAAAAAGATTTCCAAGCCATTATCGTCCTTATTATTCTTTTAACATTAATATAACAATAAGAGGTGTCTACGAACAAAATCCGCATTGAACTGACCCTGTCCCACATAATAAAATGGCACCGCTAATTTTAATGTGTTTGCGTTCTTTGTCTGATCCTGTCCTGTTTTAGGCCATCTTCAATTGCATTTAAATTCATCTTCTTCACGGCAGGGTGTCTGCAATTCGCCTCTATATTAACATTAAGAAACGTGCATGGCAATTTCTTATATGAAGCAAGAAATTTGTGCATTTTAAGATATTTTTCGTGTTTATTTTATCATTTTCTACACAATTCTCCTAAAGTTTAACAAACTCTATAATAACATCATATTTCTGAAATTTACTTATGAAGCTGCTTATAATCGTACCCACGACACTTAAGTTCATGTTTGGATGTAAACCACGGAAGGCTAATAGTATGATAATTGTAAGTTTGCATAATATGTTTCTGTCGAGAAGTTTAACCTTATTTAATGCATAAATCCTTCTAAAGCTACATTTTCTAGAAATTCAAATGAAAAATCGCGGTCTATAAATATTTATTTATTATAATATTTTTTAAACTCAGTGCAAAATCAAAAATTGTTTCACTCAAAAACTTTCTCATTATATAATGACTTGTCTAGATATAAACGCAAATTTCCTGGGTATTAGATATATAATTACGACCATTCATCAATCTCTCTTAAGTGTTCATTTCCAAACAATATCAATTGTCCACATTGTTCCGAATAATAATGATTTAGCCATCAACCTAGATTAATGAATGTGTATAATTACAGCAGTCAAGAAGTACCGAATTAATCGAGAATTATATATATCACATCAAGTCTAGTGATAAAGTCTTGCACAATGGCTTGATTGAAAGCTTAGTTTATAATGGAATAATTAGGTCAGTTTTCCAGAATTTACCCATTTGTATTCCACAATCTATAATTTTTTTTTAATGGAAATTGAAATCGCCTTTTATTCATTTGGACAATAAAAATGATCGAATTCTAGCAAGTGGCCACCATACTTGCTTGAAGAATTTAACAGTATAAAACTCTCAATTTGGGGATGCAATTTTTCAGAAATTGCATCCCAATTTTTTGCATTTTTGCAAATTTTGCAAATTGCATGCAATTTCAGTGGCTTTCCAAACCTCTTTCTTTCCTTTCAGACAAATTCTGGTTTGGAGCCTGTTTTGCTTGCGTTGGTTGAGAATCTTCTTTCTGACTGAGAATAAACCTGGTCCGCGTATGCTACGATCGAAACAAAAAGCCACTTTTGGCCCTACAGAGGCATGTGGTGCATAAGTCTACTTCAATGAATAATTTAAGAGTGTCTTTCAATTGTAAGTTTTCCAAAAATTCGAAAAAAGGTTCTTCCTTCCATAAAATCCATAGATTGAATTTTTTATTATTACAATCAACATCTTCGAAAGATTATCCCCCTCTCCCGGACTTGATGCTCTGCCAGCCGGGTAGTGTAGATTCGCCAACCCACACTAAAAATCTGAGAAATGGAAAAACCCTTTTCTCTGATCCGAAACTGTACCTGAGGGATTATATCGCGAGTGCCGCAAAAGATTTTTTAATTTTTTTAGGAGAGTCGTCTTGACCTTTTTTATTATGTCTTCTGAGGTGTAACTTTTGGCCGAGTGCCGTGACTTTTTGTGGTGATGGTACATTTTCTGGCGATACAGAAGGGCACATGTTACCTGCGCACTCACTCCACCTTTGGTTAACCACGCCTTACATCCCTCTGTTTCAAGGATCGAGTGGGAACCGACAGACGACAAATTCGAGACTGGAGTACACTTATACGCGAATATACGCACAACCAAACTTATATAGACTCACCCAGTATTTACAAGAAAAATGTTTTACCTTGTAAAGTGATTAAAGTCTCTTGTAAAGAGAATAAAATTCTAATGCATTTGCTACTAAAAACACCTGAATTCATAAAAACCTGATCAGATTTGTTCCTGTACGGTAGGCTTTAGTGTTCCGATGTATCTTAGTTAAGTTATAAGTTTTTTTTCGCAAATTTGATTTAAAATGTCTTATATGGTATTTTCAAACGTTCAGAGAGAGAGAGAGAGAGAGAGAGAGAGAGAGAGAGAGAGAGAGAGAGAGAAACAGAGAGAGACAGTGAGGGACAGAGAGAGAGTGACAAAGAGGGGGGTGGGAGGGAGAGAGAGATGAGGAGAGAAAGAGAGAAACAGAGAGAAGCAGAGAGGGGCAGAGAAAGAGAGACAAAGAGGGGGAAGGAAGAGAGAGAGAGAGAGAGAGAGAGAGAATTATTGCTGTTTCGAAACAAGGCATGTTTCAAAAGGAAATTACACGAACAGTGGGGGTTACACAAGGAGTTGTTTCAAAAACATATTCAAAATTTCGGGAGTTGGCAATCTTAAAAAATAGACCTAGGAAAAGTCAGAGAAAAGTCACCCCTGAAGGTCGGGACTCCTTTTTAAGTCAAATAACAAGAAAAGAAGCTTTAAAAGCAATATTTGCAAGCTACAGGTATTAGCATTTCGATCGAACCTGTCAGGACAAGACTTCGAACTCGAGGCCTTTTTAGCAAAAGAAAGCTACGAGTTCCAGCCCTATCGGTGCAACATAAAGTTGATAGTTTAAATTTGTATTTGAGGCACCAAAACTAGCGAAATGTCTTGCTTTCAGATGAAACCAGAATTGACCCATAATCAGATAACCAGCGAATTAGTATTTTAAAAGGTCGTGGGAGCCAGGCTATTTGTTTCCAAATACAAAGAAGATAATGTAATGTTTTACGGTGGCATTATGATTGGTGAAAAAAACCCCTTTAATTTCCATTAGACAAGCACTTCCAGATCCAAGGTATATGAGACAAGTACTGTAATCCGTGGTAAGCTTGGGACAGGTAGTTTTGCTAATCCTCTTTTATTCGTGCACAATAATGCACTTTTACATATCAGCGGAATCAATAGACATTTTTTAGAAGTAAAACATATAACCGTTTCATATTGGCCTTCTTTTTCACTGAATGTTAATCCAATTGAGCTTTTCTGGAATAAGATTAAAAAAAGGGTAAGATCATGTCAAAATAACTCCGGCCACTCCGAAGAATTAAATCGAGCAGTTTCAGAATAATGGACAAACGTTACCCAAAAAGCCATTGATAATTTAATGGAGAACGTGCCTAATCAAATTCGTTCTTATATTATCGCCAGAAAAGGCAATACTGATTATTAAATTGAAAAAAATATATTATTTTTTTCTTCAATTTTCATTAACCTTACATTCAATTTTCAGACAAATTTTGATAATTTTTTTTTTTTTCAATTTTAGAATTTATCTCGATAATTTTTTTTAGAATAAAACATTTTTGGATAAACTGCGTTTTATTTTGAAATGGTTCTTTTCAAGTGTAATGCTATTTTCCCGATATTACTGAGTAATTCCATATATATTTGGTTGTGTGTGTTTTAAGTAGAGACCAAGTGCCATTTCTGCAATTTAGGAAGACATCGTTAGGACTTCATATCTCTCTTTCTTTCTTTGCAGGGAAAATGCAGATTTTAGTTTGGAACATGCATATTTCCAATAAAAATTCAGGTCCCCTTTCAAAGCGGGACACAATTGAGTCGGTATTATTTAACAAACTTAAACTTACAATTATTTATTTAAATTTTTCCTTAATTGCGAAGTAAAAGAAATCATTCCTTCATTTTCGTGAAACGGCAAATACACTTGTTTCGAATCGAAAAAGTCTCCTCTAGATAATTTGATAGTTAAAAATTTTAAATCGAGAATTTAACATTTTTTCAAAGTTTTCATCGTTAGGTTTCATTTTCTGAGGGAAGACTCAAGTTCAAATTCCTGGATTATTTGAATCTGCAACTTAATCTCCTAAATTTGAAAGGTCTTCAACTGAACTAACTTTTCCGTCATTTTCCCATTCTCTCCAGCATGCTTCGAATCGAAGCAACACGCAATTTTTACGGTTTATACAGGATTCTGAAAATTTGTTGGAATATTTGGGCTTCCTCTAATTTACACATTTTTAGCTTTATGACCTGCCATTTCAAACCTTCTAAAATACCGAATACTAACGGAAATGTTAAGAAAATGTTGATAACAGTTCCGCAAAATTTCATGAGCGTTCAAGCAAAAAAGAAAAAGGATTTTGGGCAACCCAGACACACGTGTTTCTACCTAATTTGCTTCATCAGGCAGGTGTTTCTACCGAACTACATGCACATCGTGCACATATGCTCGAAGATACGCACATTTTCGCTTGAAAAAAATGGAAAAAAAGGGTATGGTAACCATAGAACCTAAAGTGTTTCCATCTTCTGGAAATTTATCCAGGATCTGTAAGGTAGCGTTGCCCTAGACATTACAATGAGTGTGATTAACGGACCATGCGAAGTTAGCATGAGCATTCAAACAAAAAGGAAAGAGGATTTTGGACAACCCGAGAGTATGTTTCTACTCATGGGTTTCCGCAGCATGTGTGTGTTTAAAGTATACATCCATACATCACGAGTATACACATGTATGTCCGAAGATATATCCACATGTGGATATAGTCTGGAAAGGATAAACAAATAAAATGTAAGCAGGCAAGGATGGAGTAAGAAATCCAGAGAATATTCAGGATTAATTAGTAGGCTAAATTTTTCTTTTATGAATTTAGAGTTTTTCCAAAATTCTAACAATATAATTTGCGTTTCCCTTTTCCGTGCTTCGTCACCTCAAGCTTGCTAAGGAATTTTGTTAATGTACTTATGCAGGATTAATAAATGTATAGTTATGTTCCTACCAAGCATATGTTCATGTTTCTAACAGAATATTAATATATGCAATTTTTTAGGTACTCTATTTCACATTGTCATCGGTACAGCCCAGGAAAGCTTCAACGACTTGATTAACAAGGAGCACAAGAATCGTATATCCAAAATACTGGCTTACCTATTTATGAAACTATATACCCTGGTACTTAACGTCGTCACAAATTTACATTGGAGAGGTAGGTAAGAAACATAACTGAGTTTTGAAACTTTTGTCAGTTTAAGTACAACACTAAAAAAATGATTGATGTATTGATTAATTGCCTTAAAAACACCATTTCTGTAGGCATATGGATATTACTAGATCAGTACTTTGGTGTAAGTACAACCATCACGGGTGAAACTACAGTGGTTGATTGCCGTGGAGCTATCTGTTTCTATGGAATTTGCTTCTTGGCGATGTTTGCGATGAGGTGTTTAAGGAACCTCAATTCCCCGCCATTCGAAATATGTTTGGATTATGGGGATTCGATGTTCCTGTTTCCAAGTATGTTCAAAATGAAGGTAAGTGCCCAACGACTTCAATCATATTTCTATGACAGAACCACATCATTAAGTTTCTCGTCAGATGTCACAACCTCAATGGACAGCCTGTTAACCCCTTGTGGAGACTTCATTAGATAAACATTTGCAAACACGGATAATAATTTCTTCGCATCTCCCTCTTCTCCTGACACGTCGTAGTCAGTGTTAAATGCCTTCCAGCTGGTAGGAGCAAACCTGGAAAAAACCATTCAAAGACAATGCCTGTTTGGACGATGTTCCTTACCTTAAACCTGAGTTAGCCAACAAATTGATTTCTCCTGGGTGAACAGGCTTAAATTTGTAAAATATATGATTGATTCTATTTCTTGTATTGTCTTCTACCGCGTTGGATAATTCCATTGCAGAGTCGGTCACTTCTTGGATAATTTGAAGATTCGCTCGATTAAATACAGCGGGATTTAGTTCTCTATGGGTAGGACGAGACGAAAATCCTTGAGGTTTATAATCTTGTTGATTCTTCTCAAATGGTTTTTGATAAGGTTGGTATAACCCTCTGGAAGGGTTTGTGTTCACAATTTTTTCAGCCGGTATTACGCCAGTTTTGTGAGATCTATCCAGATTTATGCTATGGGGTTCTGCACACAAGATAATGGAAGTTGTTATCTGAAATTATTGAAAAACTAAGTTTCGCCGGTTTTTTCTGTTATTCAAATACTTACAATTAGTAGCAAACATAGCATTAATGCTATGGCAAGCAAACAGTAAAGTGGGTTATCCAAAGGTGGTTCATCCAGGACATTTTCCTTGTAGATGCCAAAATCTGTTGAAACTTTCGAAGACATCGTTGGGGAAAATTTATTAAAAGATTTAAGAGCTTTCATAGCCAGCATTAAGTCAGGTAAAAACGCGAAATGTTCACTTTTACTTCAGCTATTGAATGACTTCATACAAAGCAAACATACAAATTAATGAAAGAAACCATGTAATCGTCATGGTTTTAAACATTCTTAGATAATTACCACAATGATGATGATGATGATGCTTTTTTAATAAATTATATCCCTGAAATGATTAAGCTTTACTCAGTTGTGATATTGTTTTCAGCATCTTCTTCATCGAACATTTATTCTTCTTTTATTTAGGTATCGGAAAAACTGTCACTTTATGTCCTGGATGTTGTATTCTCCACGGCAGTAGTAACTAACATGGGCATTGCTGTGTGGAGAGGATTGTGGCTGCTAATAGATATATATTTTTTTCCTAGTTATCCAATCTTATCCCCCTGGGCAAGCTTGGTAAGAAATTAACATCTAGTTAAAATAATAATAAACACAATACATTGTAGTTTGTAGGATATGTGATGGTAGCAATCGTCTTCACATCCCAATCTATAATGAAGAAATTATGTGACTTTTTGGATGGGATTCCCCGACTTCTAATAGCTGATTCCTATATGATGTTCTCAGTCGTGGCTGTAATATTTCTTTGGAGGGGAATTTGGTCTCTACTAAACATCTATTTCCTACCAGGTCTAGCCCCAATCGGCTGGTCTTTGACAAAAAATCATGAATACCAAATGCTGTTTCAGAACACGAAGAATTGAGTTGCTGGATAAGCAACTGGGTGTCAATGCTAATTCTAATGATAATGGGTTGCTCGAACTCGGTGTTAGTTCGCGGAGTATGTTTGGATTGTGAGGAACCAGATGGTACCTGCGTCGTATTTCCCTGCAACTACTTAAAAGATATCTTTGATCAAGAGAAATACTACACGTGGTTTTCGATTTGGAGCGGAATTAACAAGAAGAAAAATTTACCTATTTTCGATAAAACTCACTTTATAAATGTAGTAAATTATCATGTTGTTGACTTGCAAGAATTAGAAGATAATGTAAAGATAAATGATGATGTGAATAAAGAAGGCATCCCCTGACTGGTTAGGGGATTATTGGAACTCGACTCATTTTTCTTCAATTTTTCCCTCGCAATGCTTATTAGGGTTCACGGTGTAAGGAAAACGAGCTAATTTAAGCAATTGACGCTGTGCTTGTTTCGTAGCGTCTATTCCATTAATCCTTGATTATCCAACTCGAGAGGATAATGACGTTCACAATTCAATTAATGCATAAAAGAATAATAGGTACATAATATGGGTAATAACACAAATAGTATAAACTCATAATACTCTCTTAAAAATCACTTAATATTTTTATTGATGATAAGAGCAATAATTATACTATTTTCCAGCATTATCTAATCTGTTGTCAGGACAGTTAATCTGTCAAAGATTAACGAATTAATAATAGATAATAAATATGAGATCAGTTACAATCAAGAACAATAGTAATTAAAAAAATCGAGAGATGTTTCCAATATTATGTGATTTATTGCAGCAAGTAGTTTTAATACTTCCTGTACTTGTTGGAAACGAAAAATCGATGTATTTAATTTATATCCGTGTAAACACATGTTTAAGATAAAATTAAGGAATTTCAGGAAAAATATCATATGCATATTTACATATACAGTGACTTTCAAAAAAACCGCAACACCAAGAAGAACGCATTGTATGTATTTGAAATTTTGGTATGATTTTAGACTTGTAAAGAGAAAAAAATGATAAAAATTTCAAGTTCGCATTTTAATGCGATATGAAGTTTTTCTTTACTTTTTTATCTGTGACGATCGTTCTTTTTGCAATTTTTTTTACAGACGGATAGCGATAAAGGTATTATTGTTAGTGCCATATTGAATGTGTGGTAGTGCAAAATGCCTCGTGTACGCCAAAATGCAGTTAACTCCCTTTGAAAGGGGAAGAATTGTTGGTATGCATGAGGCAGGTTTACCTTGCCGCGAAATTGCACGTAGATTGGATCGAAACGCATCAACAGTGCTAAGAGCTTGGAGAGATTGGTCTCACGAAGGGTCAGTAAATCATCATCGTGGTAGTGGCCGTCCAAGAATGACGAACCAACGCGAAGACCGGCGACTTCGTGGTTCAGCGACAGGCGCCCCGTTTGAAACAATTCCGTCTCTTGGTGCTAACTGGGTAGCTACCCTAAATCGAAGGGTCTCCCTTAGTACGATGTATCGCAGAATTCGAAGTTTTGGACTAAATTCATATCGTCCTATGCGTCGGCTTCCATTATCACGAAACCACTGGGTGGCCCAACTAGAGTGGTATCGTCTGAGAGTGCAATGGGTGGATGAGTGGAGAAAAATCGTGTTCAGTTACGAGAGCCGATTTTGTTTATGGCGATCTGATGGACGGTTACGTGTTAGAAGGCGCAGAGGAGAACGATTAAATTTGGATTTTTTGGAAAGGCGTCATTCTAGTTTAACACCAGGTGTCATGATTTGGGGTGCCATCCAGTATGGTAGTCGGTCTCCTCTTGTTTTCATTTATGATAGATTAAATGCTTAGAGGTACATTAATAGTGTCTTAGAACCGGTTCTTGTACCATACATGCACCTGGAAGCACATTTCAACAGGATAATGCGCGACCACATGTAGCCAATGATTCTTTGAGGTATTTGGAAGCTGAAAATTTGGATGCTTTGCCTTGGCCAGCTTGGTCTCCAGATTTGTCCCCAATGGAGCATGTATGGTGTATAATGGGTCGGAGACTTCAACGTTTAGCTCGCCCTCCAGAGACCACAGATGAACTACGCGAGTAGGTGCAGATTGCCTGGGATACAATACCACAGGAAGATATTGACAATTTAATTTTAAGCATGCCACGTCGCTTACAGGAATGTATTAATTTAAGAGGAGATACCACCGATTATTAAATTATTATTAAATTTTTTTACTAATTCACAACAATTTTCTTTTGATACTTTGATCGTTTTTATCTATTACCCGACCCAACGTAATGCCAGAATTTCAAACGTGTACGATGTGTTCTTCTTGGTGTTGCGTTTTTTTTGAAAGTTAGTGTATATAGGGTGTGCCATTAAAAATTTTTGCATCAGCCTTTTTTGAACTACGATCAAAATATTAGAAATTGCCACCATAAGTCAGTTTTGCTTGCGAGAGAGAATACATTTTAGCGTTAAATGCAGATTCACCATAACAACCCTTTTCGCAGGGATGCATTCAGCTTTAAAATTTCAAATGGCACTATAGGTCAAGTGACATATCATTTGAAAGGATTTTTAGTTCTGACTGTCAGAATATAATTTTTTTCCAATTGCAGGTCGCTTGTTAAATAATAAACCGGCGTAATACATAAATTTTAAAGCAGGTCCAGGCTGGCACTCTAAGAAATGGTCTATGGAAATTGCTGTTTTTGGTCACGTGGAAGCGGCTAATATTTTGGATATTCGTAAGCTTTTTGATATTTTGAAGAGTTTCTAGTTCAAGTTGTCAACACAATTTAAAATACATTTACATATACAAATACATCTCTCTGTTTACCATCCATATAAACTTTAAAAGACCTGATTGAAAACACTCCTGAATATTGTTCGCTATTTGCAAACAAAATGACTAACCGACTAGCAAACGATAAAAAAAATTGTTCAAAATGATTTTTTTGAGAAATGCACTTTTTATCTCAATGGATTGGTTAATCGTTATAACTGCCGCTATTGGATTGACACCAATCACACATTATTAAAGAAGGAACACACTCAAAAGCTTCAGAAACTTAATACGTGGGCAAGAATTCTTCGAAAAAGGATTATTGAACCATATTTATTTCCAGAAAACATTAATGGAACAATGTACCTTGAGATTTTCGAAAACTACATTTATCCAATCATTGGTTTAAACTGTGGAAAATGATGACAATACCTTAGATAACAACGTATCTTTTCAACAAGGTGGGGCATCTCCACATTTTACACTTCCAGTTCGCTAGTTTCTTGATGACCAGTTTCCAAATCATTGGCTAAGTCGCCTCGAATCGGTCGAATAGCCACACAGACCACCTGATGTGACATCCTTAGATTTTTCTTGTGAACATATTTTAAGTCGAAAGTTTATACCACTCAGCTGCAGTCTTTTGAAGAAGAGAGGCGACGTATCATTGACGAATGTCGCCTAATTACCACCAAAATTCTTAACAATTATTGGAGACACTCTGTATGTAGGAGCATTTATAGCGGTTTAATTTCATTATAATTAAATCAATGGTAATACTGAAGATCCGCAAAGGAGATTTCAATAACGAGTGTTTACCAATATTCTTTAACAACAAATTATTGAATAATGTATAATTACGTTAAAATGAGCGTTAATCGAGCAGGAATACTTTCCTACGTGCAGAAATCGATTTTACAGATATTCGGACCAAAAATTATTCCTTTATACCGTATGATAGTTTCGAGTCATATTTTAAAACCAAATCTAAATTTTCGCTTAATTTCTCCAAATTAATTCCATCATTACGTTTGGGTACGTAAAACATTATAACTTTTAGATGTTGATTGTGTACCTCTGAAATAACTATTATACCAACATATACGTCATAAAATATGCTTTGATTTAGGGTTCGTTCAACGCGAATGCGGTAGTATATACAGGGTGTCCCAGATCAAAGTGCAAAAATATTTTAACCATGGTTTCTACTAATGAAATTAACAAACACGTATTTTTTCTTTTTGCTCAAAAGTCGGTCGTTTAAGATCTAGAGATCTTTAAATGTGGGGCCCCATTTGGATTAACTAATTTGAGTTGGAAGAGCCCTTCAAAGGATTTTTGTTAAATTTAGTGCACAAACATTTTTCGAACGCAGTAGTTCACAAATAAAAAAATGAAATATACAGCCTTGCCATAACATAGATATAAGGGCCGGACTATCAACATAGAGGCCCGTATTTATTTAACCGTTAAATATTTCGATTAATTGATTGCATTACTCGATTGTACTTTTCATTTAGAAAGTTTTTTGTCTCTTGGAGATTTTTCGCATAATGCGTCGTTTTCTCGTAGTGGCGATTCCAAATTTTACATCTTTTATTGCAGGAATTTGTTGATATTAAGTAGACCATGGCTCGAATAGCCACATCATTCTCCCTGTCAAAAAAATCGTTCTGATTGTCATTTTCTGGCATATTGTGGTCAACTAGCAGTAGGTATTACTCGTTAATGCTATTATTGCCATATTTAATTATAAAATAACATAAAAATTATTTTTTATTTGTTTTATGCTGGTTCTTCCGTTTAGCGATCTCGAGTATGCATACATTCACTTGATTTATGGTGAGGGTAGACAAAATGCTCATAGAGCTAGAGTTCTCTACCATCAGCGATTTCCTAATCGACGACTTCCAAATGCGAGAAAGTTTACAAATGTTCATATCAGATTGAGGGAAATTGGTAGTTTCGTCCTCAACGGGGAGAAAATCATAATATTAAGCATCACGGGGTAGATGATGAGCAAGAAATATTGAATTACTTTGAGGGTAATAAAATTAGTAGCTTAAGAAATGCTGACTTATTGATCTCAAAAAATAGTATTCAAAGGGTGTTACGTCAAGAAAAGTATCACCCTTATCGTTTAAAGAAAGCCCAGGAACTCGTGATCACATTGAACAATTTTTATAGTGTATAATTTTATTATTATTTTTTATTTTGTTTCCAATAATTCTATAAATAACTTTTGGTAGACACGATCTAATCCGAGGAAGATAAGAATTACTTTAAAATAACTATCTATGAGAAAACGACACATTCTGTGAAAAATCTCCAAGAGACAATAAAGTTTCTAAATGAAAGGTATAATCAAGTAGTGTAATCACTTAATCGAAATATTTAACGGTAAAATAAATACGGGCCTCTATGTTCATAGTCCGGCCCTTATATCTATGTTATGGAAAAGCTGTATATTTCATTTTTTTATTTGTGAATTGCTACGATCGAAAAATATTTGTACACCAAATTTAACGAAAATTCTTTGAAGGGCTCTTCCAACACAAATTATTTAATCCAAATGGGGCCCCACATTCAATGATCTCTAAAACTTAAACGACCGACTTTTGGAGAAAAAGGAAAAATACGTGTTTGTTAATTTCATTAGTAGAAACAATGGTTAAAATATTTTCCCTTTGATCTGGTACACCCTGTATATAGGATACAATTGAAAAAAACTGTTTTACCCAGTTCAAAAATATTGAAAAAACTGAATATATTAAAAAATTACATATTTTACATCTATAGTGCTAATCTTTACGTTGGCCTTGTGCAACATCAAAACTTTTTTTTATATCACTAATTTTCAAGACCTTTTCTCCTTATGAATTCTTTCCATCTACGATTTTCATCTTTCGCAGCTAATCCTCCGGTAACAAATTTGTAGTGTCGGAATTCAACGGGATATCAATTCCAATACTAGAGTAGATATGGGATGGTGGTTATACCTACGAAATAAATCACAGTTCAAGAAACAAAAGCTGTAAGTGTGCGTTTATTAACTAAAGATAGAAGAACAAAAGGAAGAAGAGCAAACGGACCGAGGCCTGTCTCTTCTCAGTTCGTCGTTTCTGTGACTGCCCGGGTCAGCTTCTTCCTTTTTCCAACTCCCTTAACTGCTACCTGTCTTTCTGGGTTTCTCACCCCCGCTTGGTCACATCCCGGCACCAGATACCCAGAGGATCATCACTCTAATTATCTTAACATAATGTCTTTAAGGATGGTGACGCGGCATTGTGAAATGGAAAGAACGGATACATAAATTTAATAAAATGTTGATGGTCAACTGAATTATGACCTGGTTTTGTACTCCTACAAATTTAATATAAAATTAATGACTCGTGTCTATTATTTCCAAGCAAATCCTCCGTCCAAACCCTAGATTAGCAATAAACCGAATATAAACCCTTCAAGTAACCAAGAATCGACACTAAAAAACAAATATATTTCCAGAAATGTAGTTCTCGTTATGGCCAAGAATAACTCATATATCTGGTTGTAAGATAATTAGTAACCAGTTATCAGCCTTATATTATTTTGCTAATTCTTTCTAAGTAATCCATTTTCAGTGAAAAGGTTGGCGAGTATTCCCACATTACACAGTAAGCCGCAGAAGTAATATTTAAATTCATTTAAAATTCAACAGTGTATTGTTTGGAAAAACGCTAAAATCCATCTATTTTTATTTTTTATGAAGTTTTTTGATGGCAAATTTATACAAGGTGTCCGAAAATTAGAAGTAAATGTTTCGAGGGGTGACTGTACGACAAAAAATAGGCAGAAAACCTCATGTAAACATAGGTCGGCAAATGGACCCTAAGGGAGCTAGACCCTTTTAAAAAGTGAACCCTAATGATGTTTTTTTATCGATATAGTCGAAACGGTTTGGGATGAAGTCATGAAATTTTGACTGTTAACTCAGATTTTTATGGTAAATTAGAAAATTCAAACTAAATTTAAAAATCTTTTTAGAGGTGTGTTAAACAGGGCCGGCTTAGGGAATTTTGGGTCATATCTTTTTTGCTTGTAACTTATCTCACATTTTGACTACATTAATTGAAAAAGCATGGTTTTCTAAGTTAAAAAGGTGCTTTTTGTTGACCTCGAAATAAGGCCCCGTTATACATACAGGGTGGTCCTCCTTTCGATTTTTTTCAAAGAAATGTTACTTCATACTATAATTCTTTGATAGATTTGATACCACAAGCGGTATAGACTATGGAAAACCAATGGTCGGTGATAAAGTTTCTATGGAAACGTTTTTCAACTTTTGACAGTTTGTCAATTTTTTTTTAGTAAACAATTTTTTATCAAATTTTTAATTTAATATATTTTTTTAAATTATTAATTATGGCAGGACTAAATTTATCATACAATAATGAAAGATCGAAACGGTTGATATTAAATATATAAGTATTAAAACACAAAGTGACAGTTATTTTTCGAGGTTAACTCGATGGCGTAAAGAAAAATTGGATTTCCTATTTACAAAACACAAGTTTTTAATGATTTATGATTGTCGACTTTAAGAATTGTTTATGACCACCCTGTATGTTATTTCGCGAGTTTTACTGCAAGTTATGTTTTATTAGCAATTCGTCAAAAAATTGCAGCGATATAACTTTCTCTTTTCATAATAACATGAATCAATGACTGCAACTGTCAAATTTCATCTTTAAATGTAAATATCTCTAGAACGGTTAACAATAAGCGTAAAACGTTTGTTATAAAAGGCGTTCAGAATTCATCGTAGAGTCCAAAAATGCAAATACAATATAGGGCGTTCCGTTTAAAATAAGCGAGTCGACATCTATTTTCTGTATAGCCGGAAGTGCCGCCATCTTGAAAATATTTTTAACGCGTGTCCCCCAACGACTTAGGTATGTTCCCGCCATTTTCAGATTCTTTCCAAATTATGGTTTTCCCGCAATTGATCGAGACACTTCCCGGAGGACCACCCTGTATATAGATTGGCCCATAAACGAGTTACGACCATCAACTTAATTTTTTCAAATAGAAACATTTTTTTTTCAAAATCTACACGAAACCATAAGCATGTTTCATGTACCATGTCCTATACCTAAATCCAACACGTCTCGGGACATTTACGATTGAACACATCAATGAGTAAGACCGTATCATGTGCATAATTAAGAAAGACGGTTTCGGACTTCTTGTCAAAACTTCAGTTATCTCGAAAAGGACTGATTCATATGAAAAAAAGAGAATAACAAATCCAATGAAATGCTGAAAATGTTTGTCATTTAAAGCTAGACATGGCTATCAATAAACTTTCTTTGCAAGTTTTCAACCATTTCTGGAGTTATGGCACGCACTTCTGTTCAGATTATTCTTTCGACTCTTGCAGACCATTTGGTCATATATATACGAATCACGGTAACCTCATTATGAAGTTTGGGAAAGGTTTTATTCAAAAACATGAGTGGCATGTCGAGAACTACATGGTTAATTAAAACGTTATTGCAAAAAAAGCCGAAAGCCTTCTCTATTTAAGCGTTGCTGTATTTATGATCTTATGAATACCAATATGCAAAAAATGATTGGTAGGTACAGAATTGAGAAATGAAAGAAAATATACCAAAATATAACTTTTCAGTGTGAAAAACTTGTCATATTTTTTTTAGGTTTATCGTGGATAATAATCACTTGCATAGTCACCTGCCTACAACTACGAGCTCGACACCCACCAATTGAAACACCTCGCTATCTTACTAATGAAGTATATTTTCCAGGGAAGGGTTAAGCTCCAGTCCTAAAAAATGGAAATCAACCTTCATTGTATTGTGAATAAAGTATGGCTCAAATAAATAGTTTCCTATTAATCCTAACCAAACATCAACCGTAAAAGGAAAGATATTAATATAGTAACGGAAACTGCGAACACTATGTTTATCGGAAGGGTGGTGATCATCTGACTGGAATATTCTATGTAGTGTAGTATGAGGAATGCTAGATCTACTTGCCACCATACGTGTGCTATTTTTAGAAACTTCTTTCGAAAATTCTGATGAATTTTTTCAAAATTTTCATTTTCAAAAATATATTGAACACCAACTGTTGAGAGAGAAAAACATCTAACAACGTTATTACAAATAAAACCTAAATGTTTCTAAAACCATTGAAAATCGAAACTTTATTCAAATTTGTTGTTAGAAATAGCCTATATAATCATCCTTAAAAGTATCTTCCGCTAGTCAGAAAACATCCTGTATTTTTAGAGTCGATTGCTTCAATAAAAATAAAATGATGTAAGCATGATGTCGCAAATTCATTGAGCCTTCAGATCCAGGATATTAAAATTTAAGATTTTTTGAAGGTTTTGCTTTAAGTTTTGAGATGTTAAGTCAAAATTTACCATCAACTAGTCTTATTCCCCAACCAGTGATTTTTTTCGTAGAAAACGAAAACGAAAACAAAATTTTCGAGGAGTTATTTACGATTCTAGAAAAAGGTACCTACCTAACAATAAAAATATTTTCACTTTGGATAGGGTGACACAACAGCTTATTTCATAATTCCCGTAAAGTCCATAAATCTTCTATACAAACTAGGTACTAATCGGTTAATTACGATTGAGATACTTAGTTCATTCAATCCCTCGCACAAGTTCAGCAAACGAGGTACCATTGTAAATTTAATAAATAAGTCACGTGACCGGTTCCCCACCGGTTGAGCGGTACGGTGCCGGCTTCATTTGTCTCCACTAATAAAATGTATCCAGTACTCAAACCAATTGCTTTGAGCAAATTACAAACCCGAATTGTACCTCTTGCAGAAACAATGCAAACATATTGCGAATAGTACTAGCAAAGCGCGAGTCAAAATGCGAGGCAGTATCGCCGGGTTACCTGACACTTTCCAAGGCAATGGTACCACCTATTATACTCTCATTACGGTCTTGGACTTACTCTTTTCCGCGTTAGTTGTCGGACCTTGTGTCGTAACTTACTGGAGGAGTGTCTGGAATTTAATGGACGTTTACGTACTGCCCGAACACAAATTACATAGTGCCGCGATATCCACAGCCATAGGCCTCGGCGGACACTTGTTTTTCATTCTTTTCCAGAAAGTGTTGGATAAAAACTTCCATCCGGACAAAAACCGAATTTGGTTTTACATAGTAAGTCGAACATATACGATGTGTTTCGGGTTCGTATGTGTCAACGGTTGGAGAGGACCGTGGGATCTTCTGACCATACAAACTCAAGAGGATTTCAAGAGTTTAATGGTCACCACTGTTATAGGATTAGTGGCTCTTATTGCCATGAGGGCGGTGAGGAACACATCTTCACCTCCTTGTGTCATAATGAACGACGCACCGGAGGGATATTTCGAAATTTTGACGATGTTTCGAATTACAGCAGTAAGTTGAAAAACTCGTTTCAAATTCAATCTTTGACTAATCCGTATGCTTGTAGATAGAATTTGACAAATTGAAAATATATATGTTACCAATAGTTAAAATTCAACCATTGAAAAGCTATACAGGGTGTTTATTAAATAGTTGTAGAAACTTTAAGAAGTGAATCTTTGACTAATTTTAAGAGAAAAAATTCGTACGAACATGATTTCGTTTCGGCTTAGTTCTTGATATACAGGACTTAAAAAAAATTGTTTGGTATTGTGTTTATATTTTTGTTCAATAACATGTCAGTTTGATGGAATTCTAAATCCCGGGAGTGCTAGTGATGAGAAATTCAAATATTTACTTCGTTTTTTTGTTTACCTTTAGAGAACGCCACAAAATGGGTTTAAAGTTAAACCTGCTTTGGAAACTTGTAAGTTGAATCTCTAAGAATTAAAAAAAAACACCAAAATACATTATTTAGCGTCATGTACCATGTTAAACCATCACTTCATAAATTACTTTCACCAAATTACTGAATATTAGACAAAAATTAAACTTCGCGAATTCTCAATTCTGGATGAGAATTACTTTAACCGTTGGATAGAAAGAGCGGGACCAAAGTCTGGCCTCCCAGATCACCAGATTTGAGTCCTTTGGATTATTTCTATGAGGCCACTTGAAGTCACTGGTTCAGAAAACTTCAGTCCAAAATAAACGAGTTCTAGAAAACAGGATATTTGAATCGTGTGCCATTATTAATCAGACAGCAGATACTCATATATTCGAAAGAATTCGTCGATCAATGTTAAGGCCAATTGATGCATGTATTGCAGTAGGCGGCAGTCATTTTCAGCAATTATTTTAAATGTTATTAACTTATTCGCTTATTCGCAAAAGTAGTCTAGTGTTAATCTTTTAAGTGATCTAAGCTTGTCACATCGTAATATAATCAATAAAAGACATATTTTTGCTCTTATTTTTCAACAATTCTCAGTTATTCAACTTACGAACTTCCAAGCTTCCAAGCTTAAGATTAAATCCGTTTTTTTTTCAAAAAGGATGCTTTCAGCGACAAATACTAAAGTTATGGTTATTTAAATCCAGGTGCAACATTATTAAACAAAAATATAATCAAAATACCAAGCAAAAAAATTTTAATCTAAAGAACCAAGCCCATACGCACCCATATTCATATGAACTTTTTATCTTACATATAGTCAAAAATTCTCTCTTTGAAGTTTGCACAAGTATTTAATAAACACTTTGTATGTAGAGGTCAGATTTTCGTCACAAATGTAAGCCTGTATAGTAAACTTCTTGATTTGATTTGTCTAATGAACCCAAAATAAAATATTTTAAGTTTGATATTTAAAACTGTTCGTATTAATACTCACATATATATATATATATATATATATCATTGTAAGAATTCTTACAAATAGAAATTTAATCTTCCGACTCGGTATCTTGAACAACATTTGACATCTAACTCCTCAAAAGTTCACGTAGGGCAAAAAGTAACTGAAAACTGATACTAAATTTTCACCGTGAATATCTCAGAAGCCCACAGAGGAATTTGGCTTAACGAGAACTTAAAAAATAAACTCTATATATGAATTCTCTTGATATTCATCTATTCTAGTTTGGAGATGTTAATAAAATAATTAAATCCAAATAATACTACAATTTCCCTTGATTTGGCTCTGTTGATATAATTACGTCGTTGGCACTAAAAGGCTTTTAAAATTCTTACTTTCCAATGCAAAATAACTGCAATGTCGTAAAAATTTGCAATAACATTAAATATATTTCCTTTGATTTTGAAATTGTCTATTACTACCAGATCAATTTTATCTTCGTTCCATATTGTATCTTCGTGCCTCATAACCAAACTGCTCCCCGTTCTGTGCTTATAGGGACTGATGTTAACAACACATTACTAATTTGACCCGTAGCTGGGTAACTGCTCTGAAGCTGATTTTTTAGTTAAGACATAAATTCCCCCCTTTTAGTTAACAACTGTGAAAATACATTTCTGCCATTTAACCACTTTTGAGACATACAACCTCAACAATCAAAGAGAACCTTCTTTAATTGCTTGAACCTAAATTGCGCAATTTCTAGAGAACAAAAATTTTGAACAACAAATCTTAAATATTTTACTGATATTTACACGAGCTCTCCTGAATCAATACTATTGCTGAACCCTAATATTTCATAATGTAATTGTTAAGGGGTTCCTTCGATAAATGAAACCACGAAAACGCCAATTTGGTTTATATATAATGGACTGTATTTAATTTGCACTTATATCAAATAATGAAAGAGTTTTGGTCTAAGTAGGAAGAGGGAGAATGCTTAATTGGGCGGGTTACACACTATGATTTCGATCACATCCCGACACTGACGCAGCTTCCACACGAAGAGAAGAAAAAAAAAGAGAAAAAATTACTTCGATTATCCCTTAAGTACTAAACCCGAGGAATTCCAACCAGGGGCGCACCACCACCAAGAACCCTTACGGGTTATGGCTACGCCGGATCCCATAAATCGCGGCCATATAGGGAATATCTATACTAGTCGCTTTTCTGGGAATATTGCAGGCCCAAGAAATTGCCCATCATGGCAATAGTCCCCAACCGAGAAAACTTCCTTTGACTAGTAGCATATTCCCCAGCCAAAACGTACCCTTAGTTTTGGCCTGATGAACCATGTGGTCTGGCACCCAGATGGTATTCTCAGAATAAGTATCGCCATACATGGGCGTAACTTAAGGGATAAAATACAAATACATAACAAAAAACAAAATTAACAACAACAAACAAAAAACCAAAAACTTAAAGTCCCTAACAGTAATAAAGTAAAAATTTCGTGAAATGCCCTTTGATGATTGAGCCATGAAATTTACCCTTGGCGTCATAGTTTATAGAACGTCTGAGTAGTCGTTCTCACGTTTTGATATTATAATTACGTATTAATAATCATATTTTCTGAAGTTACAGTTTTTTAGTTTAAATTTATTTATTTCGTCTTATTTTATTTTATTTAGATTTAAAATGTGACCACAAAATTCGCAACATTTACAACACTGCCCAACACGTTCGAAATACATGAATTTTCGCTAATTGCTTTTATGGCACCCATTGATCTATGAATCGACCTGATAATAGCACGATATTTTCAGAAATTATACGTCGTCGCTATTATCTTTGCTGTTTAGGAAACTCTATATTAAAATACTCCCAAAATAACTTCAAATAAAACCAAAATTTTTCAATCATTTTCAACTACTCATTAAGAACGATATGATTTTCATTGCATCAGAACATCATTCATGGCATAATAATTCGTCCAGAACCACAGGGACATTGTAATGGGTCTGAATGCCAAGACGTATGCAGTTATAGGAAATACCAAAATTTATAACATTTCTTTATAGGTAAGACACGTGAATCATTTACGGCGAAATTCCAACATGGTTATCGGGTGGAAAAATAAATTGGACAATAATATGAAATAGAAAGTTGTGTGAAATAGACAATAGCACAGGCCTGTGTTAGAAATTAACTATCTATTTCCCAATGGAGCCAATGTCACTCCAGAATTTGTTGTAAAATCATAATTAACATTTAACTCGATTTTGATTTTGAAATAAATATAAATAAAAGAGATATACGTACATTTAGTAAAGCACGAACTAAGTAAATTGTATTAATTTACTGTGTGGTAATAAATAATTTTTTTAAGTATTCGGGCATCCAAATAGAATTATCCATTAAAACCTTGAATGACTCGGTTGTAATCACAAAAAGTTTCATAATATCTTCCATATGAAGAGAAAATAAACCCTGAACTTACCTCAGATACTGACATTATCCTTTATTTGAAACCTTAAAATTTCCCTTTAAAGGAGTAGTCATATTGTTGGTCAGATCATGATTGGATTAACTGTTGTGTTAAATATCTTTTGACTGTAAGTGCTAATGTGAATAAACAATACCAAATGGACACTGCGATATTTCACCTAACCATAACCAAGAATCTCATATTTTCTCTTAATACCGGGAGAAAAATCTCTCATCGAGGACACAAGCACACAAGTCGTGAAGCCTCCTCAAAGATTTTCCGCTCTTTAACTACTTTAATAATTAAAAATAACTTCGCTTAAATCGTCCTTTCACAGACTAAAGTTAAAATTGTTAATTTTCTTTTAATCATTTTTATTAACCATCCAAATTATTCAGTACTAAACCAACTTATATCGAATTACTGAACATCAAAATAAAAATCTTGAGACCTTGATGTTTGCGCTATTCGAGGATGCTTTGTTAAGAGATTCCAAATCTTCAAATATATTTCCTTTCGATTATTTTTAGTCAGATATATATGACATCATCATACATCAGAATTCATCACTTCTACTCTTTATACCTCAGCTAAGTCCTCAAATGAGGCGAATAATTAATTAATTATGCAATAATCAATTAAATAGTAAATCCTATATCAAAATCATTTGATCACAATTTTATTGCCTGTTTTCACCCATAAATTTACTAAATTTTGAAAAGCTAAAGCTACGCGGTTTCACAAGTCTCAAAACAGTTTAATAAACCATTAACTATTAATCTGCATTGTCATGAATTCAACGCAAGGGAAAATTTTGCAATATAGAAATACAAAAGAATATATTTTCTTAACATTTTTAAAACGATTTACTATGTAGGTCAGTCCATAGTAAACACTAAAATGTAAACTACGCAAAATCTGCTCTCTTTTTCTATGTGTAAAACTGAATTCAAACCAATCTGTGAAAGCTCATCCAAACATTGATGGATAAAGTAGGAGAAAAGTTACTCTGAAATAATGTCCATAAGCTTCCAAAGCAAAAACTCAAAAAATGTAAAATTCTTATCGACGTCTTATACCTGGTTAAGCAACATAATTTCTGTGACTAAAACAATCTAAATTTTCATAATTCTTTGCATGTTTGTCCGAGTTAATAATTCCCATTATGTTGATTATGCTTTACTAACAAAGAAACAACACATTTCCGGAATCGTATTTTTAACCGTTTTTTATTGGCATGATTTAGATATCCATTTAATTATGACTTTTATTTTTAATATTGATAAACATAAATAATCTTTATTCATTCATCGAAACTGGCTCTTCCAAGATTCTTTTGCACAAACCACCATATTGCCTAGAATCAATAAAATAATTAATTATTTAGGATTATCGTTTTGAAACATAAATGGAACAGTAATAATTGTTTTAACTAAAGCCGCAAAGATTTATTAGTGGCAGCTCATAAAAACACTCATTCAAAAATTAACAAAGAAATTATAGATATCATTAACAATTTAACGACTTTTAAGAACGCATGCGTCAACTGATATTTTTGAAAAATTTTCAAATGGCAAAAAATTACAAAAATGTTTGGAGCCATTAAGCTTTTCGTCTTCCATAGAAAACGCACGTGACCCTTTTGGTTTTAGATGAGACAAAGTGAAAAAATCTAAAATCTAAAAATTTTCGATTGTACCTCTGTGAAATGTAAAACTCTTAAATTTTGCTTTCAGGTCACAGAACAATTCTCACTCTTTCTGCTCGATTGTCTATTCTCTGTTTTCATTGTGGGCGTGTTGGTGGTCTTCGTATGGAGAGGATTATGGCACATGTTAGACATATTTCTCTTTCCAGATGACTCATATGCATCAGCCCACGGGAGTTTGGTGAGTAAGTATGACTTATCACTTCATAACGAGAAACAATTACTTAAAAAATAAAACACATTCACTAATCTTTCTCTCAATCTACAGGGTGTCCGGAAATAACGTTGAAATTCTTTAGAAGGTAATTTTATAAATAATTTTTTTAAAGTTCTTGTAAACATAGTTCAAACGTTGCTTTTAAAAAGGGCTCAAACCCCTTAAGGGGAGAACTCTGAAAATATTTTTTTCGAAAGAGTTTCCGCTAAAATTATGAAATACGGTACACTTCAATACTTTGTAATGGGAAAACTTTTTTGTGTTAATAATTACATATTTAGTTAGGGGTGTCAAATACAGCACACATACAGGGCATCACGATTAAAATCAGCAATTATTTACACAATTTTTTTCTCAGATTTCCTCATTTAAAGGGTTCTAGTCCTTTAAGAAGTAACTTTGGGGTATGTTCATTATAATTTTTTTTGTTATTTTAATCTCTAGAACAATCTTCCAAAATAGTCCGACGTTAATTTTCGGACACCCTATATAGGGTGTCCTGCAATAGAATTTACAGCAAATACCTCACAACCCTGTAGAAAATTTTAAAAAATTTTAATAGAAATATGTAGATTTATATTGAAGCTTCAAATTGAAGTGATAATAAAATATACAGAGTGGCGCATAAGATTATGACGAAGGAAAATTGGAATATTTTAAATGATACACTGAGTATATTTTGTCATATTTGAGTCCCTAGTCGAAATCTAGAAGTATTTAATATAGCATATGCTAAATTCAAAATTTAAAATTAAGAGTTTCTAAAATTATTAATAATTTTTTAAAAAATCAAACTTTTGAAGAAGTCCTTCTCATCACCTATTGGATAGGATTAATTACTTTATAAGTAAAGAAAGCCGAACTCAGCCCCTCTAGATTTTTTTTGTTTATCAGGCTTTTCGAGTTAATTTTGAAATCATAAAAGAGCACATTAGAGAGACTTGCCGTGCAGTTATGTATGCAGTATCGTACACTCGATATGATACGAAAAGCTTATACTAGAGAACTACTTCGACGATTTGAAGCACGATTAAGATCTCAAGGAGAACAATTTGAACATATTTTTTAAATACCGCTTTCGTATTGTGATAATGAATATTTATTGTCTAACTGGATCTTATTTTTTTATAAGTGTGTAAATGAATTTTTTTGAATACTCAACAAAAATGCACTTCACAATCTCTTGATATTAAGTGTAGCATATGCTATATCAAATATGCCTAGATCTCGACTAAGAGCCCAAATATACAACAGTGTACAGGATGTGCCACTTAAAAAAAGTTCTTTCGCTATAGCTTTATGCGCCACCCTGTATATTTATTTATCAATTCAGTTTTTATCACCCACACAATCGTACATACTTCCATTAAAATCTTTTGTTAATTCCTACAGGGTTGTGAGATATTTACTGTAAACTCTATCGTAGGACACCCTGTATAGTGATGTTTCTTACCTCGTTACCATATCAAACTCAATCATTTGCACATGACATCGCGTCTCGGATTAATGACGATATTTAACTCAAGCAATGAGTACTTTTTCGTACACTGCATTTATGATATTATGTAGATACCTGTATGCAAGAGGAAGCTCCAAAAAGCTTACTCCGACTAAGCCTTAGCTCACCGGAAACTCTTCATATACAGGGTGGTCGGAGACGTTATGTCATGAATTCTAGGCGTTATGGAGAATGCTAAAATAATGTTAGTAATTCATATTAAAAAAATTCCTAGCGACCTTCGTTACCAAATTATTCACTGTTAAAGTAAGATGAGTCGTTAAATCGTATTCTCAAGGCAACTGACTTCATTAAAAGCCATCACCCCGTGTTATTTCGAGTACAAAAGAAATGTTTAAAGAACTTTCGAAAATATATTGCAGACCAAGGTGCTCATGCTGAGCATTTTTAATAACTTTAACTGTAACGTAATACCATTTTTATAACAAACTATTATTTAACTATTAGCATGCATAGTACATGGTCATAACAAAACATGATTTTCTCAAAAACGATGCAATCCATCGATTAAAGCAAAGTATCCCCTTTTTTGTAGAACAATTATGAAAAATTACCTGTGGAAAATATCCTGATATCATAACTCACTAAAAAAATTAATTACTTTAAATGAGAGACCTTGACTTCCCCTATATAAAGATGACATATAAAATATCTCTTTACATATGAATATAAACATGCTATAAGTTATGTAAACACTGCACTTTCATTGTTACCATGATAATTCTTCGAAAATATAGCAAAATTTTTTTTTTCAACTCATTCCTCTGAAAGAAAATAACTTTGTAACGAAGGCCGCTGGGAATTTTTTTATAACTACTAACAATATTTTAACGTTCTCTATAACGCCTAGAATTTATAGCATGGTCTTTCCGGATACCCTGTATAGGTCATAACTGCCTCATGAATGAAACCTTCAATTATAGGGCTCAATGACTATAATTTACTCCACAAATCCCCGAAAAATGAGGCAATTTTTTTTATTTACCATATTTGCAACAATTGTTTTGGCCTTCCATTAAATTGTTGGATAATTTAATAGCCGGACACGCGACAATTTGCCAATTTTCCGAGACAGACTCAGACTGAAATTCACCTAAAATTGTCTATTTTGGAAGTAAATTAGCATATGCGAAGAAAGATTAAGAAAACTTCGTACTCATTGAAACCACCGGAGAATAATGGTATAGTGTATGATTTATTCATTGATCATTATCGCAACCTACTTGTGTAACCACCAGTAATAAATAGGAATGCAGTTTAGTTGATCAGAATGTAATTAGCAAAGCTTTGTCAATACTTCACCTTGGCTTTAATTGGGGAAAAGGAAATATTCCTGCTACAAGAATTGCACAAATTAAGTAAATTTCACGGATATTTGGTGGTATGTAAATGTAAAGTTTCCCTTGATAATTTTTTTATGTTTTTTTAACAAATCTGTAAAACATTACCGTCCTTTTTTAGGTTTTAGGATATGCAATCATAGCTGCAGTCTACCTTCTCCAACCTTTGGTTAGAAGTATCTGCAACAAGCTTTCAGGAGCTTCAAGACTGCTCTTTGCAGACTCTTTCGTCATATTTGCATTGCTTGGAACGGTCAATGTTTGGAGGGGCATATGGAATTCTCTTGATATTTATTTTTTACCAGGTGTGTTCAATTCTATTAAAAAAAAACTAGAATCGTGTCGAATTACTAGAGCTTAGCCTGATCGTCTTTTCAGTGAAAAATTAACTGAGATTAAATATAAACTCGAGTGATTTATCTTTGGAAAAAACATAGGTTTAATATATAAAAAAGTCATTTTAAAAAGGCTAAGGAGTAAATGAAATTAAACTTTTATATCGAATTTTTGGAAAAAAAATCAACAGATTGGGCTAAGTTTGGTTTAATTTTCATTCTGAAATTCTGAGCTAAAATTATCTGAAACTGAGTATAATCCACGTAAATGTACCATTGAAACCAACAGTTCGAAAATTTTGTACTATGAAAAAATCTCTAAACTAGTTAGAGTCGCCTCTGAATTGTTGTCGGCTTATTGCTCCTTTTAATTCATCCGCATTAAAATAGTCTAACAAATAAACATTTACTTCCAGACAACATGGCTCTAAGCTGCTGGATTACACTGGTGGTGTCCTCAGTCTCTCTCATTTTACTTGGATGCTCCAACTCTATTGTGGCGAAAGGTGTTTTCATAGATGCAGAAGAGCCTGATGGAAAATGCGTGGTTTTACCTTGCTACTATTTCCGGATAATTTTTCAATCGCAGAAAATTAAGAAAATCAACAACAAAAAAGCTCAAATCGCCAATAAGCAGAGGAAGCAGGACAATACATCTGTCGATAGCCACGTGACCATATCCATCACTACAATTAGCACAATCGTAGAAGAAAAGGACAATTTGCAGGTATTTATATATTTTTTATTCTTTAATTATCAGTCTCGGTTTAGTTTTCTTAATTTTTTAATTAAAATGATTTGGTTCATTGAAGCCAGCAATTTATGGACAAAACAAATAACCAATTTAATAAAATGCGTAACTAAGAACTTTTTAAAAGGATTGGGCAGATTAATGTAATTACTAACCATAGTTGGTTGAAGGTGCTATTGAAAAAGAATTAAATTGCTTTAAAAGTATACAAGGTCCGTCATATATATGAAATAACGGCAACGACTTTTTAAACAACTTTTCTATCAAAAAATTATTCAAGTAGAATTTACAGGGCTAATTTGTTATCATTTTTTAATAACCTTGAATTTGTTTAGTTGCCCCATAAAAATCCAACGAAGATCTACTTTTATTTTTCAAATGTGACTCTCTATTTCTGACTTATTTTATGGAATCTGCACTTATTTGCGTATAAATACATGTCAAATTTTATTAGAGGGTGAAGAAAAAAAGCCGAGAAAAAATTATTTTCAATATTTTATTAGAAAAAATTAAACTCGATCAGAAAAGCAAAATAACAAAAACGCACTGTGTATATTTTAAACATCAATTAAAAAGCATTCCGGAAATTCCAATTTTCTTCTTAGTGAAATAGAATGGCAAGCCTGATCATGTGATTTAAATCCCTTCGACTTTTTCCTTTGGGATCAATTAAAAGTTTAAGTTTATAAAAATTAGAGAAATAACGTAAACGACTTAAGAGTTCGTATCGTCGTGTTTGGATAACGACGGAGATATTTTGAGCAAATGCTTTGAACATTAAATTATAATTAATTATCGTAAGCAGTAATTCCTTATTTTGCTTCTCTCATTGAATGTAATTTTGTAATAAAATAATGTTTTTTAACTTTTCTTATCTAATTCAAATTAAAGTTGATATGTCTCTATGCACAAAAAAGTGTACATTCCATAAAACAAGTCAGAAATAGAGCGTCACATTTAAACAACGGAAGTTGGACTTCGTTGGCATGTTATGGAGCAAAAAAAAAGTCTAAGGTCATCAAAAAGTGAGAACAAATTAGCCTTGTAATTTTTACTTGAAATGTTTTTTTATAGAGAAATTATTTTAAAAGTTCTTGCCACTGCTCCATATATTTGACAGACCCTGTATATATTTAACTAGGTCAAGTTGTAGTAATTAGATACTATTCAATCGATAATTAATAAGCTTCTTAACATCTTACTCTTAGGTATATGTTCAGGCTTACAATATCGAAATGAAGATCACTTAAGGTTGAGTCGAATTGTGCATCAAAATTGAATCTCAGCTAACCCCAACTAGCCCGAAGTCTACGACGTAATTCGGAAAATTCCAACTTAATAATTTAGTTTTCTTGTTTCAGGTTACATGACAGTTATCAATCCTGCTGTATGAACAAAATTGTACATATAGCATTAAAGATGTTCCTTTTCCAGAACAAATGATATTACGCTTTAGATTACTTCTGTATGATATAAATTATAAATAAATTATACTAAAAAACGTTTTAATTTGGTCTCGATGCCTGGAACAAATTACAGTAACACGGTTATATTCCTGCCCATTTGAATAGTCACCCTCTTCAATTTACAGCATACTTAAATATTTAGAAATTTCTTAAATGTTATTAAACCACCTTGTACATACGATAAATCTAAATCTGTGACCACAAAGCCTACCAAGCAGCATTGACAACGCAAAAATGAATTAGCGAATTAGCAGGGGGCAACTTCCTTCTTTATTAGTTAAATTACTCTACAAAGCTTAATTTGTCGGTCAGGATGTCACCGTTAATGCTAATCTGTGTTTATTTTCGATGCAATTTGTCAATTATTTGCCTCTTGCTTCCGGCTTTTCGGCGATATAAGTAGTATATAAGTCTGTGCTATTGCTTTATTTGGATATAATTTAGATATCCATTTAAATTAAAAAAAAAAAAACTCGAATTTGAGTAAAGAGGAAAATCGGAAATTTGTATTTACCCAAATAAGGATTATTTGAGTTACTAACGAGCAAAATTAATCTTCTGAATCTCTGTTACATTAGAAGTATAAGAGATGACTCGTAACTACATAATTGGATCTGGAAAAAATAATAATGAAGCACTTTCCTTACAAAAACTCATAAAGAAGCAATATTAGCTCTTATTCCGACATCGAAACTCCTTAAAAATTACTAAAGTTTACAATTGGAATGTGCCGTTTACGCAGAAGTGAGTACAATACGAATACAATTACTTTTTGGAATTAGAAAAACAGAAATGTCCTTGCAAATTTCAATAAGACTGAAGAACAACTGCAAACGAGCAATACTTTTAAACAATAGCTCATCTGCAGATGATTGGTTATACCTTCACTTAAACCAAACCAAGAACGTGTTCCATTCATCAGATATATAAACCAACCAAAACCGAAACAAATCCAATCGATTTCTACTAAAAATGCAGACGTCAGAGACGCAAAATTAAAATTTTTCAGGATCAGCTCGAAAAGTTGGTTCAAATCCTGCGGTTCTGCTTTTTAGTGTCAAGACATATATTAATGTATTTGGTTTGACTTATCCTGAACTTGTTTTATAGGGCTGCTGTATACTTGACCATAAGAAACTAAAGAAATTATCTAAATAAAAATAAAACATCAAAACAAAACGGGATAAGTCGAATTCCTTCCCCATCATCATTTCGAAACTTATTTGAACTGCCGTCGAAATTATCGCAAAATTTCTATCAACCATAACTAGAACAATACGCGGCAAGAATATACCTGATCCAGAGGTTTTAAAATAAATTTTGTATATTGTAAATAAGTTCAACCTTTAAACTCACCTTCGAAATACACATAAACTTACTAAACATTGATACGAATCCCTTTTCTTAAAACTCAGGTTCAAATAAAAGAAAAAATTAATCTTATAGAAGCTGCTGTTTTATTATCTGACTGGTACAAAAATACAACTAGGTACCTCAACCAAACAAGACTTTAGAAACTTATACAAAACAGGCCAAAACTCATATAGATTTCCTCAATATCCGCAATAGTTCAATGGCTAAAAGTAATAAATTAATAGTAATAAAGAACCTGTTTTAGTTAGAAAACTATATACTTAATAGAATATTTAACGTCTTTCTATAGGTACTTTAACAGGTCCAAGTTTATTCTTTATACAACTAAGAGCCGCTTTTTTTCCACTGGCCATTTCGGACCAAAAATCAGATGATTATTAAATCATAACGTGTTTGACTCGAAACCACAAGTCGAAAGAAATCGGCTCTGACCTGGCAGATTTGTTCACATAGACCTTAGGATGTTATATTCTTTAGCAACATTTACGCTACACGCAAAGAAGTGAAAGATTCCCGTAAATTTGGTCTTATCTTAAAAAAAACATGTGCGGAAAGCGTTAAAGAATTTACGAAAAAGTGAATGAACGTTAAAGCAGAGGGTAAAAAAGAATATTGAGCAACTCGCGACATGTATTTTTATTTGTTGATTTCATTAGATATGTGTGTACACAAAGTATGTATACACACATCAAGGTATGTGTGTCCAAATGAACCAAATGCCTAATGAAGCCAATAAGTATAAGCATGTGTCACCAAGTTACCCAACAACCTATTTCCTTCCTGTTTAAACGCTCATCAATTTTTTGTAGAAATGCCATCAACACTTTCCTCGCGTGTTCAACTAACTTCGTAGACACTTCCTTGATTTTAAAAAAACACTGCTCTTACTTCCTAGAAAACAAGCAAAATTCGAATTAACAAATAATAGTATAATAAACACAGGATTTATTCAAAAAGCGCGCCATTTATTCAGCACCCGTCCTCATTCAAAACGCCACCTATCACATATAGTGTCAAAAACCGGAGCACAGATCGAGTTTTGATCACTTAGGTCAACACTTTACAAGTTTCTAACGTTAATAAGGGTTGAGGGTTAATCCTGCATCTCTTCGGGTACTTCGTGCGGGTTGAGGATGCCGGGTACTGACAGCTGTACGCGACGCTTTTCCGCTTGTGCGGCCTGGAGAGCCTTTTCGCGCTCTTCGAGGAACAGATCTGTGTCGTCTTCACCGGTGTATTCCTATTGTACATAAATTTATACAGGATGTCCCAAATGTAAACCATTACTCTTTAACCACTATACATATTGAAAAAATAATACTAAAAGGTACCTTAATCCTTGTTAACTGTGACAGCAGATTAATGTTAGTGCAGGCTACTATAAACATGTTATTTTTCGGATACAATTTGAACGCAAATCCCAACTATGCCGAAATAATAGATTTCATTACAAGCCCAGAAAATAGCTTTACTCATGCGCACGTGATAGTTTTCCATGCGAATCGAAGCGAAATTATGTTGTTTGCCAGAATAGTCCAGTTTGTTCATCGTTTGGATTATCTTTCCATCTTGCCTGAATTTATTGTAATAATTCAGCCATTCTTGTAATGTATGTACGTTCGTATAGTAATTGGTTGGGTCAGTGGATGGAAAATAAAAGTAGTTAAAACAGTATTATTTTTTCATGTAACCATATGGTCAGAGTATGTCGATTTACATTTCCAACTCCTTGTGTACCAAAATGAAATCTCTGAAATTAAATAACTTACCCTGATTTGTACCAAAAAGTCTCGGAGATGCTCCTTGAAGGCGGGTATATCTTGGTTCAAATTGAACATGCCCTGAACCGTAATTTTGATTTGATTATCTGTCAGGTGGGAGAAAGCTGATCGCAAAAGAGTCGCTATGAATTCTTGAATATACAGTATGTTATCAGTCGTAGGGCCTAGCTGACAGTTTACCCGTCCTGATTCGATCTATGATTTAGAAATAAACAAAATGATAAGTTTTACACACAGGTAAAGATTTGCCGGTGAGTAATAAATTGTATTTTCCTCATTCTCCACTGAATCACTAATAATCTTATTTTATATCTAAAGATAAAGATTTTTTACAAACATAAACTTAGCAATTTGTAACAGATGAATTGATAGGATTATGACATTTCATCAACATCTCATCAACATCTAAACGGCTAAAAATTTTTGAGAGGCTTATGTTTTCGAAATTCGCGTTTTTAAATTTTATCCTTATATTTTGAAAACGCCTGTATATTTTTTTAAATTTTAAACCATCTTTTTTCTAACTTGAACTACCCGTGCATCGTTTATCGTTTACATAATCTTCATGTAGCTCTATCCGGAACGTTCTGTATTCTCCACATAGAGTTTTTGTTCATAACATGAAAGAACAAGAGTGCAAAGTAAATGAGATTTGTTATAATTTATTTAGTTTTGTACTCATTTTAGTTACCAAACTTACCAGAGAGAAAATATAAGCCAATATTGTGGCGTGCATAGACAAACTCGCAGTATGGGACGTATCCGTAACGACTGCAAATACGTGCTGCAAAATATCGGTGAGATAAGTTTGATAGAAACTGGGAGCCGCCGCCTCGTGTTGTTCCACGTTCTGCAACAATTTCAGTAAGATCTGCAGCCCAGTATCGGCCACATTTCTCATCGTGTGTTTAAATGCCCAAATTATGCTGTCAAGAACCAGCTGTAAATCACAAAAATTCATAAACCAGCAATTTTTAATCAAAACCCTCAATTCAAACCTTGAATTGTGTAGGGGGGATGTTTAAGAACGCGGCAAAACAATGGTTGTTAACCGCCTGAAGGAGTAGAAAGAAATTAGTCCTGTGCTCGGGATATTCTTCAAAGTCTTTGTTAATCATTTCTAATGTACATTCAAAGACAGCATCGAAAATTTTCGGCACCTGCAATTTATTTTTACAAAAAAACTAGAAATAATTTCAATAGAAACCCAATTACCTCCAAGGTAATATGTCCTTCAAGTTTATTTACAATAGTCGCGATAGCGCTGAGCACTTCTGGCTCCCTAGCACAAGGCACGGTGGTTCGCTGATAGTCCAAAAGAACAGCGTCCAAAAACGGAGGAATAAAATTTTCTAGAACCATTTTGTTGTCGTTCGACCTTGACACCCAGTCAGAGATCAGTTTAAGGGTCTCCTTCTTTACTACTCTCATGGCTTTAATCAGAGGTTGCTTAGTGACTGCTTCCCCGTTCAACGTGATGGCGGCTGTTATGTTCTCGGACATAACCTTGAGTAAAGAAATATTTGGCTTGGACTTGCACAACAAAGGACGAAAATACTATTTGCACACCCACGAATAATTTCAGTCGCGACGCAAAACGGAATAAAAGCACTTTCTTCCAGAGGTGCGCTGCTAATTTTTTTATTACCTATGTTCTATTTTATAAAAACTGGCAATCATATAAAAGAACTACATTCCTGTCAAAATTAACGTTGACCATATTCTAGTGTTAATATAAAATTAAAAATTACCTGTAGAAAACATTTGAATTCAAGTTAATTGGCCTTCATACTCTAAGCTTGTATAGAGAACATACATTCTATATAAAATGAGAGCATGGTTTATTACAAGAACACTGAAATTGTCTTGGTGAGATAACTGTGACAAGCAATATAACATTACTAAAAAACAGGTTCTGAACCTGTTATTCTATCTAAATTAAATGAAAAACTTTGGGATAGAATATTAAGTAGCCCCTTTTAACTGTTTATCTAGCACTTCTAATTCAAAGATTAAACTCCAAGATAAAATTAATTTAAAACTAAATGAACAATTGCATTTTAGTTAGCAAAATAGTCTGGACATAAAATATTTGTTTACCTTGTAGACATTAAGCATGTCTAAATAAATTCTCCCTAGCTGCAATACATAAGCATGGTTCAGAGCTTTACAGGCTCTGACATTTGTCTTCAATATACTAGCCAATTGCTTCACAATTTCTATCTCCTTCAAAATGTTCACATTCTTACTTGCTTGGCTTATAATATCATCCCACACCTAAAAATTTATATTAAAAACATCTGGTCTCCCTAAAAAGGAAACTTAATAATTAACCATCTAAAATAACCTTTTACCATTTCATTTATGCACATTCTAAATACCTCTGTCACCTAAAATATAATGCTCTTCAAAAATTACAGTTTGCAGATCATTTCCTCAATAGCAAAAAGTACTATATACAAATATTTTAGACCAAATAAAACAAAAATCATACTTCAAATAGGATCTAGTTTTAACTAATAACATTAATATACCCTACCTGATTAGGCAACATCATATATTTCTCAATCAATGCCTCCTGTGTTGACTGATCAGCTTGGGCTGAAATCATGTATCCCACAGCTTCATAAAATGTGTGCACTTGTTGCTGCTGCAAGTCGCATATTATCGTTGAAATAGATCCTAAAATGTCCTCAATAAAAGGACAAGATTCCCCTATCTGTGTGGTTACAAAGTGCCTTCTACATTTCATGGCAATCTTTATAAAGGTGTCGCAAGCCATATCCTGAACACCATCATGTGTCTCATGCATGAATTCAAAAAGTTTGTTCACAACTGTCTTCAAGAATTTCCAATGAGCTCTTAAAAATCTGGGGTACTGGCCAACCACATACATGATATTTGAGGCGATTATAGCTTTGTTATCCTTGCCTCTTTTGTGCTCACAAAGCAAAAGTAAATCTTTTATTACTGTCACTAAAAATCGCTTTTCATCCTCTTCATGCATTGCACCTGATATGCTTCCAATAGCCCAACAAAGAGTGTTGAGATTTTTCCAAGACCATTCAGTTCCATCTACTTGGTTTTGTAGCTTGGTGGTCATAATTCTTTCTGTATTGGCATAGTCCAAGTGGGTGAGATAAACAAGAGTCTCACGCATGTTTTTATACAGATTGATTGAATCTGTGTCTTTCATAAACTCCCTAACCACCTCTCCATTGTCATTTTCTACTACTAACACTTCTTCTGGCTTGGCCATTCTTGAGATCATAATATAACGAACCTTAGTTAGTACTTCTTGATAAGTAGTTCTTCGACTATTAGTGAAGAATATAGGGCCTCCAGCTACCATATGCTGAAGTTCAGCGTCACGGTACAGCTCAGAAGCTAAATTATTCCAGAACTCCAGGCAAATTTTGAAAATCTCAACCTCATCAACTTCTGAGATAAGAACAAGGTAAGACAGAGCATTTCCAAGTAGTGCTTCCTGAGTTTCAGCAATGTTTCCATGTTCTTTCAAGAATGTGCACAAAAATAAGGCCAAATTTTGAATGAAATTTTGTTCTTGATCTTGCCCACAAGCATAAGCAGACTTAATATCTGTTGTCACTGGCAACATAATTTCTAACTGAGCCATGGTTTGATTGAATAAATTCAGAAACATATCATCATAATTGCTCACTGTGACTCCTGCAATTTCCGTCAAACACTTTAAGGTAACATTTCTAAACATTGGAACTGGGAGGAATTTAAATGTTAATGTGCTTATCAGTTTTGTTTCAAAAATATAGCCCAAAGGGATCCAATTGAGAAATCTCAACAAAGTCTCCAAAGTGGCATTTACTAATGGGGGATTTTGGGAGTTTTCTAATACAAACTGACACAAATGAAAGATGGCTGAGAACTCATGACACATCGTATCCTTCAGATGTTTAGCTTTTGTTTGTGTAATTTGACCTGAAGAGAAATCAAAAAGCTCTTCACTGAGAAGCTTTAAGATAACCATATTATTTTGGCAAAGGCTTTCGTTGGTTTTACTTGCACCCACAATATCAGGAATGAAACTTTCCCAATTCTTAGGCCATTCTCGTTTTAACACCTGCACCAAAATCATGTTCAATTTGTTTAAGTAAGTCTTGTTTGCCTCCAATGATTCAGGATCAGAGCTGGTTTTAATAATCAATGAAACAATGTACTTTTTAATACCCTCACATTGATTCCTGGGTAAAACTTTCCAGCGAGTCTTAATAACTTGTTCCAATATTTGTAGAGCAAAATATTTTGTTTGTTGATTACTTGAAAATTCCAATATTGTGTCAACCCTCGTCCAGGCATCTGGATGTTCCTTAAGGGTGGTTAACACCTCCTGAGCCATCCTTTGCGTTTCACCATTGCCAGCATACATGCTGATGACCACACTCTCCAGGAGGTTAATGTCCAATTTTTGGTTGAAATCCAGCAAAGCCGCTGCGGCCTGCTGTCCTAATGGAATAGTTGCCATTTCCTTAATTGTATCACCTCCGACTCACTCAACAACACTCAATCATTCCCTGAGTTCTAAAACTGCCAAAAACAGAATTTGTGAGGCAAGAACCATGATGATAGAATTGTGAAATTAGGCTTCAAAAACAAACCTCCAAACTAACCTCAGAAACTGTTTCAAAAGACTAAATTGCAGCGGTGGTTGGAAAATACGTAACACGAAACGAAAAACTTAAAATTGGCTTGCAAAAATGCTCAATTATTGAGGAGTTCACACAGAAGTCTCTGCAAAGGAGAGTTTAGGAGGCGAAGTTTTTTAGCGCCCAGAGATGCTTTCCATGTGGTTTTGGCGGGGAGAAATTGTTCCAAGTAAATTTTATGGGAAAGATAATTATCCTAGGAAGGTGAAACTTACTATTAAATCTTAGTTTTTCTAGATAAAACACCAGAACACCACTCACGTAAACTACGAAGAGTCTCCCTATAAAAAGCGCAAAACCAAAAACGACATTGGACATTTATCACAATGCCAAATTCGATTATTCGAACACCGTTAGGTGGCGCTGAGCTAGGCCGGCTTCTCGTTCTCGGAATTAGACGCTTTCGCCTTAAAAGAAGAGTCAACAAGAACTGATTTTAAGAAATCTATTCTCTTGTTTTCGACTGTTGATTAAACATGATGTCTTGTTCAGGAAAATGGAGAGCCATACAGCCACACATGTTAAATTCACAATTTTTGACTCAAAAATCATAATATTGAAATGCTATACTTCTAATTAAAACAAAATTAAGTTGTAATTTAAAATCTCGGAAACAGCAAGAAATAAGCATAAGAGAGTAGCAAGCATAATATATTAAAAACTTATCAATTCTTACTTATTTTAAGGGTAACATATATTTCCGGTATTAACTTTAAAAGATATCGCAATTGAGTGTATTAATTGATTACGAAACATTATTCCTCGTTTTTTTCATTTAGTTTTTTGCTACTTTTATTACTCACTTAGCGACCTAATCGGTCACAACGCCCTCATAATTTTTTTTACAGTTTTGTTACGGTTGCTACAGCTATGAATGTTGAACATTTTTCTCCTATTGTGTGTACAGTGGACACTAATTTTGGTATAACGATAATTTCAAATATTGCAATAATCACATTTTTCCACATAAATAGTCTAATATTTAGAAGATAAATAGCAAATGAATAGGTACTAGCAAGTTTTGATATATTTCTCATTGCGTTCGACGGGATTATATCGTGTTCATTATTGAGTAGTTTTACATTCACCATGTTTTCAAGAAATATTGTTTTTTGAAATGAACAATAAATTAAAAGATAGTTTGAATCAAAATAATATACCATTTCGTCTATAAAATGTTGCTACAATACTTGACACTTTTACTATATTAGGCTCAGGACGTTGTCTCGAGTGTCAAAAAATCATATTTTAACAAATCATCTACTAGACATGCCGTCTCGGCTCTTATGAGCTTAGGCATCCGTATCATTTGTTGCATATTACGATACCATGGGGTTATTTTTTAACTTTCATCTTTACGTAAGCGAGGTCATAATGCGGGAACTTCGCTCGATCCGCTAAATCTTATTTGCTACACATAACTATATAGTAGAGCCCCCATTAGTAAGAGTTCATGTAAGACGAATTCGTATAACACGTTATAAAAGGCATGTATAACTCGGCGAAAGAATGAAAAAAATAGTAAAACGCGTCTATTATTCAACAGTAATAAAAATTGTTATTTTGTAGTGTTTTAAGGTAAATTATCAATAAATAATTTGTTTTGATGTAATTAGTTAATTAATCGTTTTAGATTGTAAACAGCTTGTGTATTTGTGTAATGTAAGTAACTTGTATAACACGAATTTATATAACACAAAATGTATCTATCGTGTTATAGCGGGATCTAATGTATACATTTTTTGTTGGTTACATATATGTAATTATTTACTCAACTATCAACATCCGAGCATGCCACATTTAGAACCTCTCTATCAATCGCTTCATCCCAGTGCAATCTGAGCGAACATAGCCAGCCTAGAAACTCGAAAACCTTTTTATTGTGCGGCATTGCCAATGTTTATTCAATTAGTTTTCTAATAATTTCAATTCATAAAAATAAATAGAATAAGGAACACAACAGTTAATTATAGTAGGTAACAATTATTTTATTTGATAATTGTGAAAAACGTGGAGAACAAAGAAGGTACTGCGAGGTAAAATAAAGAAAACTGGTAGATTTCAGAGCATGCTAGAATATTTTAATCTTTAATAAATAAACTGTAAGTCATCTGGGAAATTAAAAAAATTGCTTTTAATATCAGGTACTTGAATTTATAAAAATATACGTTTTTTTATTAACTAATTATAAAGTAGAAATTTCGACTTTCCACATAGTGAAAATCTTAAGAAGCTCCAAATATTTTTTCAATCTGACAACGTCGCCCATAACGTTGAAGTCTTGCTTGAAAAACAAACGCTGCAATACAAACCGTAGATGCGAACAAAACGATAAGTTTGCGCTGTCCATGGCTGCGTTCGTGGTTCTGTTGCGATAGCTTTCTTCTCCGGTAAAATACGTGAAATTCGATCTTTGTTTGCTTTGGTCGGTTTATCTAAAGGCATCTCGTGTTTACTATCCATTTTCCCACTTTTAGTCCCTATTCCATTCAATCTAAGTTTTCTAAAGGCCCCAATTACGACTACCTAGCCCCGTTTTCGTAGTTCAGCCTTGCATGCATCCCAAGGATATTTTTATACCAAATGCACTCGGTATGCATTCTAGTATAGTTCAGTGAAAAATATGGCTCAATTCTTGCGGTTGTATGTTTGTTTGGTGATATTACTTGTGGCTCAAATTTGTTGTGGATTGCATATAGAAAGGGAACAAAGAGGTAAGTGGTCAGGAATTAATTATTTTAAGGTATAAGGAGACTTCATTTTATGAAAAAGTGGCAATATATTCATTTCGTACGAATTTAGCTTTAATCTGGGAAGTTTTGGGACAAATTATTCAGGGCTCCATTGAAGTGCAGGCAACTGTTGAAATTATAAATATCCTGTTGTTGGAAGTTGGAAATAAAGGCTACCTTCCAAGAATTGTATTACTAAACTTAGGAACCTTTTATAATTTGACTCTTAAGATCTTCCCTATGTAGGGATGTTATATTTAGTTCCTAGAGGGAGGTATCTACCCTTTGTTTAAAATTGTTTTTCTCATGTTATTTGGGGATAAAATAAGAATATGTAGGTTTTTGTAATAAACATGCAAGATAAGGGCGATCATAAAAGCAGGATGTAAACTAGGGTCTTGATTAAGTCATTTGCTTTTTATCATCACACATCTTACCAACAACTAATAACAGATTAATATATCTAAGACATGCCCCTAGAATTTTAAAGCTTAGTTGTTTTTTTTTATTATCACCCTTTATTTGATAGTCTTCAGCAGATGACAACAGATTTAATTTATATTGTGATTTTACTAAATATGCCTTTCAAAGGACTTGATAGTGTCACATAAGATATTAGTCAGGAAAAGATTAACATATCTTTAGCTCATGACTAAAGGTTCACATAAACTGCAATTTAATAAAATTATTTGTTAATCATCAATCTGCTGCATATAAATAATTTGAAATTTTTTTATTGTCCAATTATAGTTTATTTTGTTAATGGTCTTGGTGGTGTCCTGCTGACTGTACATTTTCAAAAAGTGAAACTTTGACAACCTATGTTGTTTCAAAATTTGTGGCTTTTCTGACATATATTTATGTTATGTCAAACTTGAAGAAAAATAAGGTTTTTCATAGAATGCTAGAGTCCAATGAGCCTATGCTCATTGGGCTAGTGAGTGAATAAGGCTATCCTCACTCCCCTTGTATGCTATGGAGTTCTGTATAGGAGTAGAAATGGTTGAGACAGAGCAGCAATACTTAAAAATCACACGAGGTATGAACATCTCTCAGAGATCTCAAAATATTTATCATTGACCCGAAACATAAATTCAAAAATAAAGGTTGAATCACATTTATTATAGTTCTTGGAGCTATGCAATATAATTTGAAGGATCAGGAGTAAATAAAACCTAGAAATGCCGCAGAATTTCCATAAACAAATCCCATATTGCAGGTAAATGGGACTCAGCCCAAGCTAATTTCGTTCCTACTGACCATGCTATTAAGTGTTTAGTGTCTTGTTTAACATGTAGCTATGTAGCTAACCAAAAGAATAAAACATTTGTTTTGATCATGTTCAAAATGAATTGGTTAGCCTCTAACCAGTCCCTCATGATCAACGCGTCATGAGGCATGACCGCAGTCAAGCTGTCGACACGGATGGTGGTCACACAGGTGAATTGTCGTCTGCGAACACGGTGAATCATCGAAAAATGTCGATATTATACAGATAATTTCTACAACTTCAAAACTATCATGGTCCCAATATCAGATCCCTGAGGTACTTTAGTTGAGATGTTTCTTATTTTAAACATTTATTTCCAAATTAAACGGACTGCGATCTCCTTGTCCAAAAAGACCCAAATAAGAAGTACATCATGGTTAATCAGGACTGGCAAAGATTTGTCCAAACTAGAAAAACTGAGGTTTTTTTAGTTTTCTGTTAAATTTGTTCAGTGTTTTGCATTAATGGTTATTTGTTATTATGTTGCTATTGTTAACAATGTTGTATTTGTTTCAATAAGGTTATACCTTTTCCTATTATAAATATTTTAGATATATTTTAATTTGTAACTCATATTAAAATTAATTCATTTACCATAGAAATATAAATTGAGTATACAGAAATCAACTCAGATGTACTAGTTGCCTGTAAACCCAGGTAGGATAGGTTTTTAGCAAACAAGTCTATAATAATACGTCAAATTATTTATAAACTTATAGAGGACATATATACTAAAAAACGCAAAGAAAAAATAGAAAAAAAACCATGTGTTATTCCAAGATATTAAGGGACTTAATGGCGAAGCTCGTGAGGTTAAAGATATTGGATTAATTTTGCCAATTGTAAAATAATTCTTGAATGAATATGAAATTTAACACCACCTCATTTTTATAGCAACAGTTTAAAACAATATCCCATGTGACAAAGTTAACGTGTCCTCTCTTCAGTATGACGTCTTTCCCTGGAACCGGATACTGCAGTGTCACACCATTTGTGTGCCGTTTCCTCTTTATCATCGCCTCGCTTTTGTGTGTTTTTTTTTCAGGACTATGCACACAGTTCACTGAACAAGTTCACAAAACTTTCATATTGTTTCATCTGTTTTTATCACAGACCTCGTTCTATAAATATGTCGCCGGGCAGCATGATAATATTCGGTTTTAATACAAATAAAAACGATAAAATCCAAGTTATCAAATTGCAATAAGTTTATTGTCAGTGTTATTAAAAGTTTTATCCAAGATCCATTTGTTTGGAAAAAACAGGGTTCAAATGAATCGACGATTAATAATATTTTTCAGGTCATGTGTGTTTAGTCCTGAATGTAGTAATCGGTACAACTATCATGGAGTCGGTTAAAGCCCCCTTATTTATTTCTTTTTTGACTTTCTGTTCCAACGTGAACCCAACCAATCACAATCCCTTTTGTGTGTCCAGTTGCGTACAACCTGGATCGAAATAATAGAAATTTGTTTCAAACTATATTTCCATTTAATTTATGGAAAATATTTATGACAATATGTTATGTAATATTGTAATTAGCTGTTTCAAGTTTATTGTAATGTTGCTGAGGATTCTTTGATCGTAATGATATCGGATTATATTGAGGATTGTTGCAGCAAAAGCTGCAATGGCACAGATAATTTTCCTATTTCATTCATTAGAAACCCCTCGATAAACCTGAGCTTTTTAAGTATTTCGAAGTGAAAAGGAAAATCCTCATACATTTTTTAAATAGCTAAAGGCAAGATGTAGACGGAAGTAGAACATCGGCATGGCAACGTCGAGAACACGTAGGTGTATATTTCAAGAGGATCTTCCAATGCAGCTGTCTGCTATTGAAATATCTGCATGTGCCTTGGATAAAAGAAATAGGCTTTTGTGTGAGCTTTAGAAGGGATTTCGTGCTTTCAGGTAAAAATTCAGAACTGTAAAGTAAAGCTTTGAGGTGAGGTTCACACAGGAATAAGTGAGAATGAGGAATAATGAGGATCTGCATATTCATTCTAGTGTTTTGATGAATATATAAATATCGATTTATTAATTTATGGAGCTATGTATTTATATTGTGAGAACTTAGTTCTATTTGCTATTGTGTATTTTAAAAATATTTTAAAATCCAAAAGTCTTCACTTGATATTTCGTAGAGAATTTCTTGTAAATCCCGAGTAAACTGTTCTTTCCCGAAAGTGAGTTAAAGAGTGGTGAATGGAACACTTCATTTGTGCCAATTCTAAGTTTTCATATAAATTAAATTTGGTGTGCAATAAGGTTACTGATTCACTCTTCATCAATTGTAAGCGTATCTACCAATCTTTAGATCTGTTTGTTTAATAGAAAATAATTCTACTTTGATGGATTAATATGAAGCCAATTGAAGTCATCTACTACATAGCAAAGATTTTCGATTTGTCGAGGTGAAACTCACAATGACTGTTTCATTTGAGGTAGTAATTTTCGACAGTTCATGTAGATTAAGACGCTTTAAATGTAATATTTAATAATAATATATTGCTATTGTCGAAAATTTTTCTCGCTTTATATCTTCGGATCAGAGAGGCTTTTCAAAAATCATCAAGGACAAAATATAAAAAAAAAAGTCCAAGGAATAACCTTCTGAAGTTTTGCCGCAGGTTTAATGGACATCCTGTATAAATATTGTATTGTTTTAAATTTATTATCATTACTTCATATATCATTTACCCACGCTGCATTGATTTACAATTCCTAGTAATAGAAACTGTATTTATTTTAGATATGTCCTACTCATTTACCAACCAAATGTGTTTCCTTCATGTTTGTTTTTATTAATGTAAGACGAATTAGGGATAGTGGACATTGGTTCCTGTAATTCTAAGCCTGAAAGCCCCATTAGCATGGAGGAATGGGTTTTAATTGAATTACTTAGTTGTAGGCCGCTTTTAATTCAATTGATTTACATTGCTGTGTGAGCTTTCCATCTTGATTTGTTTGAAATAAGTGTTTGTAGATGCAGGAAGATTTGTTAACAGTTGCTTGAAACCGACCATGCAGGAAAAAATACAATTCTATTTGCTCATAACAATACTTAGCTAGAAGTTAAATCTCATAAATGTATAATAGTATCTCAAGAGGTATCTAGAGTTATTGCCGAAAAAGGCAATAAAAGTAGCGGTAAACAAGCAACTACTACAAATCGCAAAATCAATAAATATAAAGAAGACTTTTATTAATTTCTTCTAAGAACAAATGTTCTAATAACCTATCGCATTGCCCTACTGTTAATTAGTTCAAATCGTTTCTTGTGTCTGATAACAATATTGTTTATCTATTCTGAAGTGCAAAGTTTGGTATTAATGTGGGGTTTTAGTTTTCTGAGAAAGACGGATTTGGTATTTTGTTCCACCGAAGAAATTATTAGGAGATAATAATTATTGCCATAGTTCTCTCTCTACGTTACTTAGCTGCATTTTTATGGGTTAGCAGCTTCGGCTTCGGGGTCATCACATACATTATTCATGATCATTACTGTATTGCATTTGTTGTATTTAGGCTACTTTCTTCGGAATTGCTCCACTAGGTGTATAAGTAAATCTCACCATTCTGCACTTTAGCAAGTTACACGTAATGGCGGAAACTCTTGTACCTCTACCGTACCGTACCCTAATGCACATTAAATATTAGGGTCAAGAGTGCGTGTAAAAGCCTCACAAAAGTTCAACGTACCATTTTATCATAACTCGTTCAACCGTGGTTAATTGGTCTTAACCTTGTCGGTCAACTGCCTTCGTATGTGTACTACGTTGAAGGCGTCTTCTCACCTTTTTCAGGAGTAAAAAAAAATAAAGAAAGCACATAATACATTATTTGCTTAATTGACTTACTAATAGCGAATTAATTACGCAATCTTGGGAACAAGAATAGTTAAGAAATAAATGTACGAATTGTTACGTGACTGAGCATTAAGGTTTCTCATATGGACGTACTGATGGAAAAGTTGAAATTAGTTGTGTTTTTATGTGCAAAGCTATTTTGTTATATACTTGCAGGGAAAGTTTGAGAAGCACCTGTATTTTTAATTTATTATCTGACAAAAAAATGGGGAATGTTCGTCCCGAATAGCTTAGAGTGTGAGTTTTCGAAAGACAAAACCACACTTTGTGGTATAATTCTCATAAAAAGGAAGTGAAGTGCATACTCTAGAATTCGGAACACACGCACACTTAGTAGATGTCCGGCCAAAATGAATTAGGTTGTTGAGCAAATCGGAACTCATTGGAGGATCTAGATATATCAGGGATGTGCAATATAGTGTGTATGCTCACCAGATATTAAATTGATAATATTTTTTATTTAAATATGTGGCAATATAGAGGGTATTATGGTACAAAAAGTATATAGATAAAAGCTGGAAAGGAACACGTCTACCAAAAATTATCCTAAAGATGTATAAGACATTTTCGGTCTAAATACAGGGTGTTTCCTAACTATGTGTAAAAAATTTAAAGGCGTAATCCTCGACTGATTTTGAGTCAAAAATGTCTAATAAACATATGTCCGCAAATGCCTTGTTTCCAAGATACAGGGTGTTGACTGAAAGACGTTGAAAAAGGTTTTAAAGGTTTCTAAAGGTTTGGTGGTATTTACTAACTTGTTTATTGTTAGTTTTTTTTTGCTACTTCCACTACTATAAACAAGATAGTCAGTGTTATTTTGGTGTTTTACTCTCTAAAGTGAAAGAATTTAGTTTTGCGTCCCAAAAATCAGATTATACCTCAGTTTTGAAAATTTTTCAAATGCCTAATTACACTAATCAAGAAATGGCCAATATGGTTTTTGTTTACGGCCTTGCTGATGGTAAGTGTTTGGCAGCGAGGCGCATTTACATGGAAAGGTTTCCAAACCACCAAGCTCCCAACCACCAAACCTTTAAAAACCTCTTTCAACGTCTTTGTGACATTTCAACACCCTGTATCTTGGAAACAAGGCATTTGTGGACATATGTTCATTAGGCATTTTTGACTCAAAATCAGTCGAGGATTACGCCTTTAAATTTTTTACACGTAGTTAGGAAACACCCTGTATATTACGAGTAGAACAAAAACTTTTGGTTCTGCACCCGAAATTGAAAGATTTTCAACATTGTAATGTACTTGTAAATTTCAGACCTTTCACAATTTTTTTGCACATTCCAACACTTCCTTTTTTCTATACAAAAACATTCATTTTACCAAATAACGGAACCGAGAATGTAACTGTTTAGTCGGAATTGTCACCTCTAACAAAATGTTTATTCGTAAATATTTACCTCATGTTATTTTCAACTGAAGGACTATTCTACTTTGAACATAATATTTACACGTTTCAGTTTATGGATGGAAAATCAGACTTGAAGGTCCCGAGTACCATAGTAGAAAGAACCTTACTTACACAATGCACAAAACTAAGTTAATATTTAAAAAAATTAATGTAAAAAAAAATGCTTTATTGCATTCTATAGTCAAATGACTTTGAATTTGTCGCTTTATTTAAAAATCCATATAAATTGTTGCGAAGTTAAGCCATAGATTCAATGGCGGATCGGCACGACTGCGGTTAATAGGTGTTTAATGGAGCATGGGGCCAGGATGTCTGATGATTAATAAAAGTTTCTAGACGCGTAACCAGCTGGCCAAATTAAAAAGGCACGTCTCCTATTGATCGTAACCAATCAAGGTTGACGCTCCTGTGCAAATTGTTAACGATATATTTAACAATAATAACTCAGACACTCCCACTAGCAGTTTTGTACAGATAAAAAAAAACAACTTTCAGTATTAATTATAGTGATTAAAGAACGAACACCCTCCAGGTATTGAATTTTTCCGGAGTAAAGTGAAATAAAAAGGGATGAGTTCCTATATAAAGTGTCATAACGTCAAGAGGATATAATAGACTTGGCAGGGTCTAACGAGAAAATCAATTTTTCGAGGAAACAGGTGGTCTTTAGATAGATTATCCCTCCACACCCTTTATAAGGGTGAAAGACCGGCTCACCTTTTCGACCATGATCCGGGATTATTTAGATAAAGAAAAAAAAAGAAGAAACACTGCTATAATCCTGATGTGATCGGAAACGATAATAATTGTTAAAACCCACTCAATAACAATAATTAATGTTAACAACAAATGTTTCATATGAAACACCAGCACAATGATGCTTTGTTTTCATGGGAGTAATCGTCACTTTATATTCATAGTTTCGTTAGTCGATAAGTCGGATAATACGTTTAAAGAGAGATTGTAAAGATTGCCCGCTGTTGGCGACCTCGAAGCCAATCTGCTGTTAATAATTTGTTACTTACTATCTGGACCATTTTTGTCGATAGATTCAATAGTTCAATCATCGTTTCCGCAAGATTAGAACTCGCAATGAAGTTTTTGAAAGTAGCATAATATGCCAAGTTTGCAAAACAAGTCCAGCTATCGCAAATTGTATTTCGAAATTGTGATATTTATGGTTTCTGAAGAATTGATTCAAAATGTGCTGCATGCGGAAATGCGGTATTTTTCAAAGAAACTTTCGTTGCATCTAGCCTAAAGGAGAGATCGCCCATAGTATAGTCCACAAAATTATTTCTCTCTCTTTTTCTCGACCGGATGAATCAAGGTAATATTCATCCAGGATTTCCAAAACATACGTGTAGTCATTAATTCCGAACGAACGAAACAGACTCAAAGAGTCAGACAAAATTAAGTAAAAGGAGTACTCAGACAGCCGAATATTGGATCTTGGCACTAATTTTAATCTCTCTGCTGGGGACATTTCACGATATTTTGTTTGTTTTGCCATCATATTGCATTCTCTTAATAAGTGAACATTTGGCGCGATGAAACGTGAGAGATAATTTTAGATACTTAATTTTGTATTTCTGTAATGCAACATGAAGACAATGAATATTTGGCTCCAGTTTCATTCATTACTCGTCGTGGCGATCTTCAGTTTTTTTTTTCTTAATGTTAGAATCAAAAGCTCTTTCTTCTATGAAACACAAGTAAGGATCACTTACTTATGCCCCCTTTCAATTAAGTGTAAATAGGTTGAAACTTAAGAAGTATGGGGGGGTTTCCCATTATGACGTATGACGTATGGCTTTTGTATTTAATTGAGTTTAAGGTTTCACGTCTGCTTTAAAATCACGTACTATTAGTGTTTAGTGTTTTTAAATTGTCAAGCGATCATGCGGGTATGAAAAAGTGCGCGAGGCAAGGACAACGAATGTTGTCTGAAAGTTCTGTGCTTAGATAAACAATTTTCGTTGGTTTTTACACACAAATTTCTTAAAATATCTGTCAATATAAGGGCAAGGGGTTTTCGCTCTTATTCAGTATGAGAAAAAGAACCTTTACCCACTTGTTCAGCAACCACAAAATCACATGCTGCATCGTCTGATGCACCTGTTCTGGCCTAGTGACCATCAGGCGAACCCGCACCAGACAATGCATGGTTTTTGCTGCATTTTCCTAAAATTAATTCCCTGAAAGTTAATTACACTCAGTTATTTATAATTTCACACTTCCCTCTAATAATTTATATTTCCTTTATTGCCAACAGTTGATAAAAAATATTAAGTCCCAGACGCAGTGGCCGTTGCTATCGTCAAAAGCGATTAATTTTTAGTAGCTTTCATGGACCCAATGGCTAACTGCGGGAAAATGCGTAATGTTCGATGAGTCGATAATATATTGATCGACAATATTCAATCGTTATTTATATTCCAATTTGTTTACCGTCGTTTCATCCATGTCATCGCAACCATTACGGTTTATTTAGCCGGTTCATGACCTTTTTTCTTCGGCTTTTAAAATTGAATCTCGTATTTCACTCGTTGAGTACATCGAATAGTGTTTAGGAGCTGAGAAATTCGGCACTCTAAACAGACTCTTTGTTTAAACGTGTGTTGGAATATCGGGGTGGTAATTTTACGAGGGATGCAGGCTTGTTTGGGTATGCATGATGGTGTGAACATGTTGAATTTTTAGCTGTTTTCCAGGAAATATAACCTAAGAATGAAGTATACGACAATTTTGCTGTTAAAATTTTTACTAAAATATCAAAAACATGTGTCCAAAATATGAGAATCGTCCGTTGTTTCAACTTGATCAATGTTATTAGTTTTAGTTGGAAATAGTAGTATCTTTAACTTTTTAAATGGATTTTTTAACTTGTACCTCGGTCCTTGACCTCGAAAATTATGCATTCACTTATCCAATATCTGATAAATTATTGAATGTGTAGTGGGAAACCAACACTAACAGAAAATATTTGCTGATTTTTCTATGGGTGTCTTCATCAGCATTCAATTCTCATCTAAAAATTGATGTAAACATTCTTTAGTATTCAAAACTTTGAAATATTAGGACACCCTTTATATACTAAGAGTGTTGCATCGTCGGACCTACCATAAGAGAACCCATGTAAATTTCAATTTCATTTAATATTATCTTCCCTCTTCATTTAATAGCAAAATTGTATTAGATTTCTTTTTAGGCTTTTTGATGAGGAATTTGTACGTAAAATATAAAAATCATTTATGAGATATTTTACAAGTTTTTCTAACATCTGCAAACTTATAATTCTGCCCTGATATTTTCCTCGAGTAAATCACCAGCAACCGTCACCTTATTATTTACTGTGATATTATGTAAAAGAGTGTTGTTAAAAAGATTCAAACTTTATTAAAGTTTGTTAAAAAGTATCCCACACAGCAGCAGAGAAAATAAACGTGATTAAATGGTACTACATTGGAAACCGTTGGGATTATTTGAACATTTACTAACTTAGAAATAGAATTAGAAATGTTTATTTATTGTTTGCTAACACTATTAAATAATATTTCCATTTTTTTTTTGCTGTTTGTTTAATTGAGGGAGATATCAGAGCAGTATTATAAGTTTGCAGGTTTTAGAATGGTTTTTCAAAATATCTCGCAAATGATGCGAAGACCATTTTTCATTTTTTATGTATAAGTCTCCCCTAAAATGACATTCAAACAAATACTGCAGTTTTGCCCTTAAATGAATCAGGAAGATAATATTAAATGGTATTGAAAGTTACATGGGTTTTCCTATGGTCGGTCTGGCGATAACACCTGTATATACAGGGTCTTCGATTTATCATGCACATGCGATTTTCACGAAAACTAAGAATTTAACAAAAAAATGTTTCAAATAAAGTTTGTTTGGGATAAAGGAACGCTTCTTTTGACATTTTTTTTTCAAAAAAACTGTCATTTAGAAGGCCTTCCATTCGCATTTTTTCTAATGGAAACCCTAGATTTTTTTGACAAAAATGGATACATCACTAAAAACTGAAAAACATTTGTTTGAAAAATTTTTCGATTCAACGCTTTTTTAGATAGTTTATTCAAAAAAATAATCGAAAATTAAGTAAAGCGTGGAACAACATAAAAGTTTTCTAATCCAATAAATAAAGACGTGAAAAATAAAATACATAGTACCAGTGTTCCTTCAAGTTTGCACGTGTCGTTTCCTTTAAATTATCATCATGATTTCTTTTTTAACATTTAGTGAAATACTGAACAATAACTTAGATAAAAATGGGCCCTGGCGTTCGTTGCACGGCAGAGTAAAGAGTGGCAATCTTAACATTATGAAAAGAGGGAAAATCACTAAGAGAAATTGCAAGATTTATTAGGTGCTAAAAAAAAATTATTGAAAATGCTATAAGAAAACTACCAAATGAGGAAAGTGGAGCGAGGAGAAAAATAAGTCCTTATACAGACAGGCAAATTGTTCGAGTCTCCAAAAAAGATCCCTTCAAGACGTTTATCAGTATTAAAACTGAATTAGGTTTGGAAATAAGTACAAGAACTATTCGAAGAAGGCTTCAGACAAATATTTTACACGGCGGAATAGCCAGAAAAGTTCCTTTGTTATCTTCTACGAACATTAAGCAGCATTTAAAATTCGCCCGAAATCATTTGAATCGGGATGATGAAGAAGGAATAAAAAATGGCGTTATATTTTACGGAGCGATGAAACAAAAATAAATCTAATGCGATCTGATGGAAGACACTAAGTCAGAAGATCATGCAACCAGGAATTATTACCAAAACACCATTAAAACAGTTAATATGAAGGTGATAATATAAAACTTTGGGGAACCTTTTCATAGTATGGTCTAGGACCAACTAACCGGATTAAAGAAACCATGGATCAACATGAATATGTCCACGCTCTTCGAGATATTGTGTTGCCTTTTGCAGAGGAGAACATGACACTAATATGGAAGTACCAACAAGACAACGATCCGAAGCATACGTCTAGGAGAGTGAAAATATTTTTAAATGATAATAATGTGGACTTATTACTTTGGCCCTCCCAATCGCCGGACCTTAATCCTATTGAGAACTTATGGACTGTCCTCAAGAATAGTGTTGGCAAACATAAAACGAAAACAAGGACGAACTCTGGAGGTAATCAAGACAGAATGGGAAGCAATACCACTAGACGTGCGTTAAAGTTTTGTAAGATCTATGCCTGAACACGCGTCGAAGTTATTAAACATAATGATCATACAAAAAAATTAAGAGTTTAAAGAGAGTTTATGTGTTACTTAATAATTTTGAAACTGCAAAATATTATTAATTATGCCTCTATCTTCGGTTGGCTCTATTTTTATGATCATGTGTTGATTTGTTCCATTTATTTGTTAAATATTATGTTTATGCAATTTTTAAAAATTAAGTCTGTTATTGAAGTTTTCTTTCCTTATTATATATCTACAATATACAATTAGTATACTAATTCGGTGTGATATTAAAACTTTATTTCCCAAGGAATAATTTCTTTGAACTGGCTCTGTTTCAATGGCCATTACTGTATATATGTATATGCCTTTGTCTAACTCATTATTGTACCTTTTAAACTGCACCATACCTATGTGAAGCTTTTGTCGAAAAATTACGAATGGGACAAATAAGGACTTACGTTGAAAATAGTGTATAATATGGAAGGGATGACCAAAACGGTCTTACCCATGGGTTATTCAGTAGCGATTGAAAAGTTTAGTTCACTGACATTACTAACAGTAGGGAATCGATTTCTTTTTCCACAATAAAATTTTATAGACATTTTATTAACTTTTTTAATTATAATACGTTTAAAATTTAATATAACCATCGAAACTCGTAAATTAAACCTGTTTATTCATTCGAAGAACTTAGGTTGCTTGTTAACACTTGTTTCCTTGCATAATGGTTATGTATGTATACAATGATTTAAATTACCGCTTATTCTCGAGAAGAACAATAACGTCCACAAGCGTTACCCAGTTCTTGGCCCGCATGAAGAGGTCTTTGAGTTACGAGCTTTATACCAAATTTTCTTAAATTTTGGGCATATTGGGGATTAAACGAAGACATTTGATTATGAAAAATGGCAAAAGTTTAATTATCTACTGCCAGGTATACCATCGAATCAAAATTCTAATTATGTCATTTGGCAGGCGTGGAAAAATGACGTCATTTTAAAAATACCTTCTCAAATAAGGGCAGGGGAAAATAAAAACGATTTTGCAAATCTTCGATTTTTGTCGAATATCCCCGGAACTTCTAAAACTTCTTTTACTCTCAAAAGCGCATTACGTTAATTGATTTGTCTTGTGGTTTCCGGATGGTAAGATTTGGATCCGGACCAACCCGTACGGTTTATCGGCGATTATATCTCGCACGATTCTAAATCCCCGAGGGCGTCATATGATCACTAACTATTTAGTAGCTATTTATATTTAGCAGGTATGTTATTCGTCTTATTCCGGTTCACGATAGTTAGTGATCAGAAAACAAGAAGGATTCTACGGATAAGAACCAACTGCGGTCGTAATTATTCGTTCATCTGACTTTTAATGCAATTGTACTGTATTATCTTTAGACCACATAAACCATATAACCAATTTACCTTGGTATTTGTTTCATTCAAATTTTTATGGAATAAGCCTGCACCTGTAAGTTCAACTGCATTGTCCTATTATAAGGGCAATTGCCATACAGTACACTAATTCCTCTCTGTACTGATATTGCGAATCACCCAAGGAAATGATCTAAATTCGAATCCAATTATAACATCCGGAACGAAATTGGTTCAATGCTGACGTGCCATTATAGATATCTGTTTGCAGCGGTTCTATTTCATGCACGGACGCTTACGATTTATTACGATTAGCAGTGTAGATTTCAAGTGTTTGAAATTTTTTGATGGTTTTTTAAGTGCAGATGCCGGAAATCCATTCCGGGTGAGTCAACGATTCAAGACAATGAACAGAAAAATGAATTGCAGCAAACCACAATTTATTTTCATTTCTGTCATTAATATAATTTTTAAATTATTTGCACTGAAATGCAATATGCTAAGTCGCGATTGATCATTGTGCTAGTCATGTTACAATTCTTGCAAAATCCTTTCGCGTGACTTACGTATCGCGGTGTGCCCAAAAAGAAACACTACGTACAGTGAGTCTCATGAGTATTCGTACCCTATTGATACCAGATTTAAAAATAAAAATACTTTTTTATAAGTAATTTTCAACATTTTTTTTTTAGTAGAAATGTTTTATGGGCGTGTAAAAAGCCCAATTCCCATAAACTTTATTGAAGATAAACAGTATTATTAACAAAATATAATTTTAAGTATAATAAGAAAATCAGTACCTACTTAAAATAATAAAAAATCTACTCGAAAACAGACAATTGGAAGTACGCATTAACAACACTCTCTCCTTTCCTTTTTCTCCCGAACAAGGGCTTCCACAAGGATCGCCACTCTCCCCCCTTCTTTATAACGTCTATTGCCATGACATATACAACCACAATCGGCTAGACAAAAAGCACATCGACAAAACTGCATACATACTACAATACGCGGACAATACGGCATTGATTGCACACGACAAAACTACCGCGAAAGCCGTAGCAAAACTACAAACACTAACGGACAACACTATGGCGTGGTTCTACAAATGGCGACTAATACCGAACGCCACTAAAAACCAATTGATAATACCAAATTATCAAATTAAAGACAACTCACCGGCAATAATGACGGACGGTCACAGGACGGAACCAAGACACTACATAAAATATTTGGGAATAACAATAGACAATAAGCTGAAATTTACGAAACACATACAAAATGCGAGGACTGAAATTATAAAAAGGACAAAGCACTTTAGAGCACTCACATACAAGAACAAGGGAATCAGTACCAGAACAGCAACCAAAATATATAAAGCCATTTGTAGGCCGCTGCTTGACTACGGACACATTCTCAGAGCAAACGCTACCGACAAAACCAGAAAGCATATACAGATCACGGAACAAATAGCACTTAGACTGATCACCAAGATAAGAAATCCCTCAAACCCCTTACACAACCCATCCAACGAACTCCTCTATGAACGGACACGGATGACAAGAATAACGGAAAGACTCAGACAATTACAGACCAAATGGAAAAACAATCCCCACAACTGGAACATACTGAACCCACTGTGCCTAACAAGACCAAACAGACAATCCCGCTATCTTTTCCCAGCTGCCTCCTTGTTAGAACATCTAACCTAACACCACCCTTCTTTTTATTTTCCTTTTTTTTATTGTTAATTATTACATCTCTATCAAATGTACACACACAGGCGGAAAGACCAATCGGTCGATAGCCTATTTCTTGAGAAATAAAGATCGGTTATATATATATATATAAGAAAATCACACCCACGAGAGTATTCGTACCTACTAAAACTATACTAAAAGATCAGTTTATTTTCTATTATTTAATATTTTGTTGGGATTTTATAATACTTTTAAGCCGATTAGGCATACCACTAACTAATTTTTTCGTATATGTTGGTTCAATTTTATTCCAAATATCCAAAAGTTTTACTTTTAATGTTTTTTTGCTATCAATTTCGTAGTTTTTTAATCTTCTTTTCATTTCTGACCATAAATGTTCTATAGGATTGATATCGGGACTTTGGGGTGGTGTTGCCAAGGTATGTGGCGTATTATATAAGATCCATTCTTTCACAATACGAGCCGTGTGTTTTGGATCATTACCTTGCTGGAAATAATAGTTATGTTGTAACTCTAATTTTGTAGCACTTGATGCCAAGTGATTCCGTAAAATATTTAGGTAATATGTTTTGTCCATGATTCCTTCAATAAAAACCAAATCACCAACACCATTTGCGGACATACAACCCCACACCATGACGGAACCACCTCCATGCTTTACGGTTCCTTTTAAATTTTTTAATTCGTTCTCTGAATTTGATTTTCTCCACACCATTGCTCTTCCATCTGAATTGAACAAATTGAATTTACTTTCGTCAGTGAAAATTACTTGTTCCCAAAAATTAATATCCTTGTCGACATATTTTTTTGCAAATTCTAAACGTTTCATTCGATTCTTTTCATTAATAAATGGCTTCTTTCTGGCAACTCTCCCATTGCAGTCGTTCCTTCTCAAAATTCTTCTACATGTTTCTGCTGATACTTCTTTTTTGAAGTATTTTAAGACGAATGCTGCTAACTTGGGTCCACTAATTTGTGGATTCTTCTTTATTTCCTTAATAACTGCTTTTTCCTCGTAAGGAGTAAGTTTCTTCGGGCCTCCTTTACGTTGTTTATTGCAAATATCTCCACTTGACTTGATGTTTTTTTATAACATATTGTACCGTAGATTTACTTCTGCCCACTAAATTTGCAATTTCTAAATAACTTTTACTTTCAGTGTGCCATTTAAGAATTAACTTCCTATCACTTAATGAAACTTCACTACTTTTTCTCCCCATTTTCACTAGTATCTCCTAAAGACTAACAAATCGATATGTCTATATTGGTAATCGTTCGTATTATGCCGCAAACAAGTTAAGACAGGCTAAATTTCTTATCATCTTGATTTAACCCATAACAGACAGTTGCAGTACGACTACTCTTGTGAGACTCATTTTATTCTTATTTCCTTAAAATTACGTTTTCGCCATATAAATATTTGAATTTGCAAGAAAATACATATGAGTTTAAAAGCCCTTTAATTGGAAAATAGATTTGTGATGGTACCAGTTTCAAATCGTTCATTGTAAATTAATAACAGCAATTTAAAATAGAGAAGCAATAGAGTACGAATACTCATGAGACTAATTGTATATTATTATCCGATGTGTTGTATTTTCTCCATTCCCATTTCTACTATTTATGGGTTTCCCCAAAAAGAACAAAACGATAATTAATAATCGCCCAAGGTTATCATTTTGCAAAATCTCAAATTTCACTTTTATTCCTACAGACAATGCGGCAAAACTGCTAATACTGGCATTTAAAGTAGGTTAATCATAGCGGCGTATAAATTGGAGTTAAACGAGCAGTAAGCATGAATAATATAAATATTCATAATTTTATTCTGGCGCTTGGCTTTTTGTTATAAACGGCCATAACTTGCCTCACGAGAAAACTTGATTTCGATAAGTCACCAGGCCATGTTGAAGCTACGTAATCTGGTTTGAGCAAGCTAAATTGTCTGTGGATTTTAAGTGCGTCAGTTGCTAAGGAAATTTATGCAATGTTTAGAATTGTTTCCAGGTTTGTAGATTAGATTAGATTAGATAGATGAAACTACATGTTACAATAAGGAACTGCTGTTGCAAGGTGAGAAGGTAGAATAGAGGTTGCATACGATCATAGGGAGCACTATGGTCTGTCATGTTGAGCAATTAAGCATTGAATTAATTTCGTCGATTGGCAAACTGCAAGTGTTCGCTAGAAATCCATTTCAATTGACTATCTGTTCGAATCCAACTCTATCATGTAGTTTGCTAGGGTTAAATTTATGAAAAATGTTAATTAAAGATATTAAATTGTTAAGTGTTTCCTATAGCTGTAAAATAAATTGAAGAACTTTAACGGAAGTCTCCCTTCTTGGAACGAACATCGCCAGTTGAAATAGAAAGTCACATTGCTTGGCTGACAAATCACCACGTTCGTATAACCGTAGATGAAGATTGTTCTGCGAACCTTAATACAATTAAAAAATATATTTCTTCATGTCGTCAGTTAATAGGATAGACCTCTAATATGTTTCAAAATAATTACTCATTCGTAATCGAAATGGATTCCAATTTCCTGAAATTAATTGTGATGATTCGTAACTAGATTAAAAATTGTAATATACCAACATATTTTTTTGTTAAGAACGAGTAGCATTTTCAAATTTAGACGAGGAAATTGGCATTAGTTCAGCTAAGTTTTAACTAGAGAGAATCTTACATAATTGCGTATGGTATTGTATACCATATTACGTTTCAATAGGAACCTATTTATAGTGGAGTTGTTGACCTTTTCTGTTATAACAGTCAATAGCCAAAACGAATTCGAAAAATATAGCAAACCCTGAACTATTTTCCAGATCTATTGATAAACTTCAGATACCATGTTAGTGAAGTTCAAAATTTTAATTTCTATGGTATTTCGTTGAATATCTAAGAGGCTAGGTCTTGCCAATTCATATAGTAATATTTTCTTCATTTGGATACGTACAACTACTAACAATAAACAAATGGAGGAAATCCCAGGAATTAGGTAGGTTTATCTGTAATGTCATTGACATGTTATTAACATGGTTTTATCTGCAATTTTATCTTAATAAGTTAAATCGAGAGATAGGAAAAGTATCGAACAACGCCCAATATCTACATATAACAATACAATATAACAAGGTGCCGATTTCCAACAGTTTAAGAAATATTTAGTTTTTTTTTTTTAATTATATTGTTACTACAAATCGTCCTAGGCCATGGCCTCTGCGCAGCCCAAATCTAACATCACTGGATTTTTCATAGGAGGTTACGTTACAGCTAAAGCGTATCATTTCAACTTAACAACTCCTTAGAGACATTCATTTTAAAAATGCAACAAGTTTCCCTTACATCCATGCGAGAATATCCACAAGAGATTGCGCTCGATGTACAGTCTATGTGTCTTCAACGGAGGTTGTGTATCCAAAAAAAGGGGGACATTTTGACCAGTTGGTGTGATACTAATATCGTATAGTAATCTTATCTGTCGATTTATCTTGAATGTTTTTATTGTTGTTTTGATTGTTTGTTGTCTGTTGTAAATAAAGATATCTGATCGTTTCAAATATTCATAAAATTAAGAATTGGTTTCTTTAATTGCAATGAAAATATTACATTATATTGCTTTTCTTTTACTCTAAAAGGCTATACTTTAGAGATAATATTCTTGGGGTACTATTCTAGCAATAGTTTTTATTTTTGTTAAAACATTTCGTTCTCCCAATTTTAAAAGTTATGTACAGTCAGTCAAAGTTTATTTGGTATAAGTAACAAAGTAAGCAGAAGCTGACAATGAACATCTGGTAAAAATAAAATTGAATATAAAAAATTTTAAAAATATTCAAAAGTTCCACACACGCGCCTAATACAAAATGAAAATAAATTTTTCACCTCGAAATGAAACTCGCACACAATTCAAATTGCAACTCTAAACTATATTAAATTTAATACTTAATTGAAAGTCCTTTGTTGTTAATTGCATCTTTTAGACTGTGGCGTATAGATTTTATCAATTTCTCACAATAATCTGTTGGCATCTTTACCCATTCTTCCCTTAAAACAGTTTTTAGTTGTTCTCTATTGGAAATTTTATGTTTTCGTCTTGCAATTTTTAAGTGGCGCCATAAATTTTCAATTAAATTTAGATCTGGACTCTGGGGAGGTGTTTCTATTATTTTAGAAAAATTATAAAGTAGCCATTGTCTAACTTAGTGCCGTGCCGGTCATTGTCCTGGTGATATTGAAACGAATGTTCAATTTCCAATTTCTGTGCACTTTGCTTTAAATTTAGCATTAAAATGTCCAAATACATATTGTGGTCCATGGTATTTTTAATGAAATGAAGATTCCTAGGACCATTCGCCGACATGAACCCCCAGACCATAACGAAACCTCCTCCGTGCTTCACTATCGGCCATAAATGATCTTTTTTTAATGCCTCATTGGATTTTTTCCAAACTAGTTATTGCGTTCAGTTGAGCCTAAAATGTTTAATTGCTCTTATATGCAAAAATTACGTCTCTTCAGGAGTTCAAATCATTTTCTTGGTATTCTTCCGCAAATCTTGAGCTTTACTAGTCTTACCGACCCGTGGTTTCCTTCGGGCCACACTATTATTTAGATTGTGCTTATGTAATAAGTTTCGAATGGTTTGTGGAATAACGATCTTTTAGAATGTTTCTATAATTTTTGCCAATTTAGGAGCAGAATTTTTTTTATTTTCTGCAACTCTTTAAAAAATCAATTTTTTATCATAATTAAAAAATTTTCTAAGCTATTTCGCCTTTGTTTTTAACCTTTTTTTTTAAATTAATATAACGATATATAATACTTTGTACAGTTGTATGAGTTCTATTGATCATTTTACCTATTTAAGGTAAGTTTTTCCGCTTTCATAATAGAGGGAGATTAGGTTTCCTTCGGAGACGATGGTTTGACCCCTTTGTCGATCCATGTTAAATAACAATTAAATTTAGATAAGTGACGATAATGGTATATAGGAAACGCAAAAATTTAGCACCAAACTCTTAAATATGCATTTACTACTAAATATCTTGGATGTATGAGTTTCATGTCGATAGCAAAAATTGATTATTTAAACATATTTCACAAAAAATGCAACATTTTTGGCATTCTTGTTTATGTAACCGATCCAGTCAATATAAAGATTGAACACCCAATTATTTTGTTTCAATTCTTTAGCATAAGGGAAAATTAATGAAAATAATTCACGTGTGTAAGTTTCACTTTGATTGTATGTTTTTATAAATGTCTTTTAGTTTGAAAATAAAAATCCGCGAGTATAGCGAAAACTTGTGTCTTAGGCCTTAACGGATTTGCCTAAGTCACTATCCAAACAAATCTCTATTCCTATTACCATTATTTTAATGTTGTGCAACAAACCGATGAAATCGCAAACCTAAAATATACCTTTATAACGAGGATTGCCTTATACCCAAATTCTAAAATAATACAACCAAGAAGTAACGACCAGAACCCCGCTCAAATTGGTCCCAAAAATAGAACAAGTTGTTTATTTCTTCCGAACGTGCTTCTTGTCATAATTTTATGATTCTGGTAAATACACCTCGTTCCTGTGAAAATATTTATCCGAGCAGACCTTTAGATCTCATGAAAAACTACACGGCAATCTTGTGCGAGTTGGAACACGACCTATTTCCAATTTTTCTATTGTTTGTTTACATTTTAGCTTCACACAATATGAGTGACTACAGCTATTCTAACGGCATTTTGAATGTTACGTGTAAGATTCTGTGTTTTGCAATTTCTGGGACATTCACCTTAAAACGAAATTGTTTGACAATTGAGAACAATTTCCAATTTTCTTTGACAATGATAAATTCGGTAAACTCGTTAGTAACGGGGCTGTCGGTTAAATTAGCTAAATTGACTACTTTGTCAGTTTAAATTCGGTGTGAGGGGCCATTGTATGACTCTAATTGGAGTAGACGCAATCTGAAAATAAACGTGTTTATTGTTCTTAATATTGCAGTTTCTGCCTCAACAAGAACACTCGTAATTACTGCGTTTATTTGTCTTCGATTCCTTCAAGTTTGTGTATATACGTCTTAACTTGTGAATTTGCATAACAAGATTTAAATTATCAGAGACCGTTAATTCTTCAAACAACACATCTCAACAGTAGATGACCAACAAGTCTATTTATGAACGTTAATAAGGCATTTGACGGCGTCTGGTGCAGTGGTCTACTTTACAAATTATATAAACTTTAAACGCCAAACTACCTACTACTTCATATCATTATAAACCTACTGAAAAACAGACAATTGGAAATATGAACTGACGACACTCTTTTTTTCCTCATCTGAACAAAGGTTCTCTCAGAGATTGCTGCACCCACCCTTCCCAGAGACGAAAAAAACACATATAGGTAAAACAGCATACATATTACAATATGATGACGATATTGCAATTATTATTCATGACGAAACGACTGAGATAGCGGTAAAAAGACTTCAGACGCTAACGGATAACACAATGACATGATTCTATAAATGGTAACCGACACCAAATGCCATCAAAAATCAATTTCTACCCTCAAATCGCCAGTACAAGTCCATCTGCAGACCAGTGTTAGATTATTTGGACATACTCAGGGGAAATGCAACTGAAAAACCTAAGCAGGATATACAAAGAACAGACCAGATTGCAGTAAGACGGATTACAAAGATAAGGCACTCAACCAATTATACGGACGCACGCACATGACAAGAATAACTGAGAGACTGTAACAAATTCAAGTAAGATGGACAGATAATCGTTACAACTAGTCCATTCTGAACCCTCCTTGCACATTAATGTGTACAACTTTTAAACTTACAAGATTGATTTAAAATCAAACTCACATACGACATCTTCGTATAGCTTTAAACTACTTTGTTGGGAATAAATATTATCTGCTCCAGATGTCAAACATCCTCACGGCATGTGACGAATAGTCCCAATGCAGCGTGTATATACAGGGTGCCCCACAAGTGTTTCATTATATTTCAGTGGGTAATAGTACATTGAAAAATAATATGACTCCCTATATAAACCATATTCCAATAATGCTTCATTAAGAAGATACAGGGTGTTAAACTTTACTTAAAAAATCTAACTTTTATTGATATATTTAAAACCGTTTGAGATATGTAAGTGAAATTTGGCATGTTTTGAGAGTTAATGTAGACGCATCTATTTATGCAAAAGGACTATTTTTCGTTTCACCAGTGACGTGCGTACGGACACCTCTCAGCACATTTTTAAAGAAAAACATGGTGCGCCACTGCTTTTTATCAAAATAAAAATTATTTTTAGAAGTTTAATTTCATTTAGAAGAAAAATGCTCACTTGACTCTTTTTCGTCCGACGTATCGTTTGCCAGTAAAAAATTGAATACCGTCTATATGCACGATATTCTCTAAATGGTTTTAATAATATTAAGTTTGTTTTAAATATTATTTATTTGCTATAACATTATAGAAATTGTTCAAATTGGTGGCCATTTTGTTCAATACATAATTGAGCTCGCCTGTTCATTGATACTCTGATACGTTGAAATATTCCAGGTGTGTTTTAAGTTTAACACCCTGTATCTTCTTAATGAAGCATTATTGGAATATGGTTTATATAGGGAGTCATATTATTTTTCAATGTACTATTACCCACTGAAATATAATGAAACACTTGTGGGACACCCTGTAGAGAATGAACATATTCAGGATTATTCAAATTCGACGCTCATCATTGAGATCTCAGTAACCATAAGAGATACAAGGTCGGTTAAACTGGGACAAAATTGCGCAGTTCCGAGCGCAATAAAATGTCTTCAAAAATTTGAAAAATTACGATTATTTCCCGAGATTTCCGTAAAAAAAATGAAAATTTGAAAAAACGTTTCTTTTCTTTACTAAGATTGTTTGAAGAGATAATTAAAACCGAATGACACGTTATAGTCGCCACCTTTTCTCTTCTACAGAGTGATGATATATCACGTTCGAAATGTGACATTTAGGTTTGCTGGAACCATCATGAACTCGGTTTTTCTTATGGAAGCTATTTTGGATTTTTACATTTTTAAATTAAGTTTCTTTTCTTGATTGCGACGATGTATCACATGTTAAGGTTCAGTACTTTAATTTGATCAAAGTACCAAAAAAATTGATTTTGCTACGAGTGCTTCGGAAAATTTCACTTTAATGAAATTATGTATCTCAAATAAATGTTTCCTGCAATTGATTTACTTAAAAATTAACTTAAAAAATATATATAAATAAAAATTTAGGGAAATGACAGTTCAACAATCTCGGATAATTAACATGTTAATTATTTTTGTGTCATTAAGTGTTTCCAAAGCATACTTGTTTTTCTTGTCTTCCAAAGCATTTTCAGCAAAATCAATTTTTTCGATAGTTTGATTAAACCAAAATACTGCACCTTAACGTCGCAATCAGAAACAAAAACTGAATTTAAAAATGTAAAAACTCAAGATGGCTCCCATAAGAAAAAAACAAGTTCATGATGGTTGCAGCAAATCTAAACGTCAGATTTCAAATATAACATTATCACTTTGTAGAAGAGAAAAAGTGGCGACTATGACGTGTAATTCGTTTTTAATTATCTCAGTAAAGAAAAGAAACGTTTTTTCAAAATTTAGTTTTTTTATGGTTATCTCTGGAAGTAATCGACATTTTTCAAATTTTGAAAAGACATTTTGTTGATTTTCAAACTGCGAAGCTTTGCCCCCATTTAACTGACCTCGTATCTCCTATGGTTACTGAGATCCCAATGATGAGCGTCGAATCTGAATAACTGTATAATGAAAATCCATAAAAGTATATTTAGTATCAAGTATGGTACGAAATTTTTATTGGAGGCTAAGCTTAGCGAGGCCTTAAGTTAGTACCTATGTCTCAAATATTCTTTGTGTGATCGTAACCATGTAGTACCACAAAAAATTACTGATTTTAAATGTTTTCCTCCTCTACCTATCTGCCAGATGATAGACATAAACTGGCCACTTTAACCAGTGACCTAAATACACCTTAAAAAACTTGACCAATTTCAAGCACTCATTGTGGGTCTGCCTAACAATCTGATACGAACATCTTATAGTGTCATATCTGCAAATCTCCAGATTATCAACTTTACTGACAATTATTGCTTCGAAGCATGATTTTTTACTATTTTAATTACATTTCATTATAAATAACTTAATAATAAAAATCAAAATAAATATTTTTGAGGTTATCATAAAGAAATAAAGGAAACATCCGGGAAAAGTCTGTCTCTCTCCGACTCGTTCGATCTGGACACCCCAGGAAGGATAAATATGTACATGACTTGATCAATTTTGCTCCAAGGATCAATGCTGTGTGACACAATTTATCGTCCTTATCAGACTTTGGTTTCCATGTTTTCTGTCTTTCCTGCGGTGATTGACCGATCTATTTTTCTTCTGGGTTATCTCTATTAAGTAGAACATCCCCTTTAATTGGCGCCAAATCACTTTGCGTTGGAATGTATGGAATTTAGGTCAGTAGGTAAAGTTGTTGGAAGTTCCAGTTTTTTGTTTACTCAAGGGACGTGACCTTTTAAAATTTGAAGGGCGTTAAAAACCGTTTTAAATTTAATTTTCAGTTCAGATCAATTCAGGTTTGTTTCTGTGTCGTTCGGCAAAATAGAGTGATAATTAAAATAAAATTTTTCGGTTTTCAGTATTGTCGAGATTATTTTTTTAGCCATTTATAGCACATAGCAGTTGAAATAAATTTCTTTCTGCGAGATTATGACGTTAATATACGACAAATTGCACTAAGACTGATTACAGAAACATATAAATTTATATTTACAATTAATGTACGAATGCACATATATAACAAGAATAACTGGACAACTGTAATAAATTAAAACAAGATGGAAACACAATCATCACAAATGGACCATTCTGAGCTCATTTTGCTTTATGAAACGATTAAAGTAATCCCCAATTCCTTTTCTTTTCGACCACTTTATTATCAAATTTCCAAATAAATTTTCTATTCTTTTGTTTGTATTTTATGAACTAACATTTATGTATAGTGTTTTTGTAACAAGAGTAATTAGAAAGACTAAACAATTGATAGCTTTTTCTCTAGGATTACTGAACATAGAATCCAAAAATGCAATAATATATAGGGTGTTCCATTTAAAATAAGCAAGAAAGTATCGACTTCTGGTCTAACGGGAACGGTGATGTCATTGAAAACATTTTAGATGAGATCGCCCCAGAGCCTTTTACCAAATCATTAAATTTTCGAAACTTCGTTATTCATAATTTTCCCAAAACGTTCAATGTTGGTTCCCAGATACTCAACGCTTGCTTTGGACGCTACTTTCAATTTTAATCCAAATTTATTAATACTTCAGCTTTCTTAGAACTAAGAATTTTCAAGATATATTCAATTCAATGTTAAAAGTGACAAATGCAGATGTCTGCATTATTGAAAATTGTTAACAAACAAAAAGGTATTTTGTAACTCTTTTTTGCCATAATATTATAGAAAGTCCATATTTTAGTATGCTGCCAAGTTTTACGTAATATTTTTTTAGGGTGTCCACAAAAATAGTAGAGGCAATTTGGATATCAAAAAATAGTCAAAGCTTCAATATGTTAAATGGAACCCGAAAAATAACTTATGTTTACATTTAATTACCTAAAGTAAAGTTGCATAGTTTTTGAGTAATTTCATTCTATAAGTTGAAGCAGGGATTGGACATTTCTCATTTTAGAGAATTTTCATAATGATTCCGGTGGGACACCCTATAGACGCCGATCATCTGCGGATCTCATCCACGAGGGTCTCGGTTACCATAAAAGACACCAAGTTGTTTAAATTGGGACGTCAATTTGTCCAATTTTAAAGTCAACAATATGTCGTTTTAACATTTCTAATTTTTCATAAATATTCGGAAAAGCTGAAATTTTGTAAAAATGTTAAGGTTCAATTTGGCAGTTTGGTGGAAATATCAAAATATTGTGTTTTTGCAAATAGTGCCTTGGATATAAATGAATAAAACAAGTTATTTTGTTTTGTATACTATGCGTATATATACATAGATCTCGCGTTTCTTTTGTGGTCACGTACATTAATATATTGCCGTATTGTAATTATAAGCTTCGAGTTACTTACTTTTCCATGAATGCATAAGGCGTTATCCCCGAACAAAATAAAAGAAATAAATAAACATTCCGCCTCCAATGTATAAAACATATTTAATGTTTATGTTAATGTAAATCTTCTCAGGCCGAAATGTTGAATTATGGTTTAAGCTCGGTTCACTTAATCCCAACCCTCGTAAATTTTTACGTCCAAGAAATACATTGCTGTCCCTAAAGAACAGTTTAACATAAATCGCTTGTGTGTATACTATAGACAAAATTATGGCAGTAGGTAGTTCCAGTTCCAGCTTGCATATGCACATGTATATTTATTATATGTATATATGTCGCTGCAAAACCGTTAAAAATTACAATTGTGTTTACTTAAAATTTTAAAATGAATTTAACATGAATATTTTCAAAATGACCATCTATTATTAAAATGGTTCTTTGGTGAAAAACCTTAAACAGTAATCCAAAGGTTCTTTCAGAGTTATTTGGAAAATCGACCTGTTTCGTGCAAAGCCACGTTGAAGTATATTTTTCTACTAGAAGTAACCGAACTAAGCTTAAGCCATATTACAACTTGCGCATAGAGTTATTTAAAATTATACAAACATTTCTTTTCCAGATCTTTTACATCCAGTGGCAGACTTCAGTCGACACACTCTCGTTAAACCAAAAATTTACCATGGCAGGGAAAAGAGGCAAATTGCGGATTCCAAAGGAGAGGTGGGTAAGATATGGTTTATCTAGCAGGAATTTTATGAGTAATATCTTCCGTATGTTTTATTAATACGTTTCGTGAATCAGATTATAGGCGACTCAGGTTAGTTGTAGTAAAATATTTTTAAAGCTAAAAAGAACATGAAATTTATTAGCAGTAGCAGGAAAGTAAAATCATATTCTGATCGGTTATATATAATATATAACACATTATATAACAAAAGTATTACTATGAAAGTAAATCTGTCGAAGATTACATCATGATATTGCTTGTGATTTATTTGAAATTGCTAAGAAAAAAACAACAGGGAACTCAGATTCATTAAAGTAATAATTCACCTATGAAACATCCCAAAAACATGTTGCTCTCTAATTGCACTAAGGTGCAATTAGCTCACATAAAAGCTAATTCACTTGACTCCGTATATATTAAATTAATGGTTTAATTATTGTAATACTTGCGACATTTAGAAAGGTTAACTTTCTGTATTTGAGCTTGTAATAATTATTACTATACCAAGATCTTATTGTCCATTCGCTTGATATATGAATCATCAGAATAATTTACTACGAATTACTAATTGTTTCGTTGGTAGAATTCGTGTTTCATTCATGAATGGCGTCCTAGAAACATTTGGAGGTGTTAAGTAGCCGTGCCTGGTTACGCAAATTTCTATGAGAGGATATTGCTTTTCGTTTAATGGCTTTTGAATACCTTTGTGTTTGCAAATGTCGGCGAACCTAAGTAAATAAAACGAGACAATTTGTATATATCTTGTGTTATTTTTATGAATGTATATTAACAGTTTAGACAAATTAATAGTTAAAGAAAATTGTATATAAACGGATTTTATCTTTAAAAACATTCCCTTTTATGAGTATTTTTTCTAATCCACTTTTATCTTACGTTCATTATTTCTTGTCGTAATCGTCCGTGTTTTCTTTACCAAAGATCACCTTGAACGTCTGATTGCTACTAATACGTTCTTCATGTCGTCATGAAGAATTATTTCATAACAATTTTTATTAAACTCGCAGAATCCCTCATTTAATTTTTTAACTAGAAAATCTCTTTAAAAAACACTCTTTTGTGTTGCATTCGCTTTTAAACAACGAATTTAATTAATTATCTACGTGTAGCATATATTCGTCACTTCCGGTTACAATGACTATTAATTGACAACCTTGAACTAAGTAGGATTCGTAATTTAGAGTTAAAATTGTGGTTGAAGAATATACTATCTACGTGCTTTATAATATGAAATGGCGAGTGAATCAAAAATATACTTTATTATACAGGTTGTCCCAGTTCATAAAATGCTCATTGGACATAAGTTACAGAGTGACATTACTCTGGCGCAGGTCTACTTTTTCCATTCCAAACTTTTTTGTGATACACCACTGTCTGTTTATTTTATCTATCTATCATGTATCTGGCACTGTTTACAGGTTATTTGCGCAAATTTTTATAACTTTCCAGTATTGAAAAACTCAAATAAATATAATAGGAAATTGAGCTAAATTAACAGAAGTTTAAAATATACATACGTCTCGTTTATATCTATACCATGAGACGGGAAAGAAAAAAGTTTTGAAAAGGTTTCGAAATTGAATAAAGAATCCTAGATTTCCGACTTAAAGTTGCATTAAAGAGATGTTTTATTTTTCACTTGAAAACGGTGCATTATACAGAAAAGTCGTAAGATAGCTTTTTTATGCAAAAGCGGTGGCTTACTAAGTTGTTCTTTAGAAAGATCTGATAACGTGCTAGTACAAAATAAAAATGTGTTTTTCCTTACCAAACGTGCTCGCTGGCAGTTAAAGCTTTAAATTATCATTCAAATATCTGCAGCTATTTGGTAATAAATTTTATTTTACCATTTATAATCCAGATTTTGGCATCCTTTATTTCTAAAACGAAGCGATTTTCAAATACAGTTCATATGGTAAAATACACTTATTTTTCAATATAAAATATTTGGCTAAATTGTCGCAATTGCAACTCGGTACGCCCAAAATAAAAAATCGTAATTTCTTCCTTTTTGAACTTTTGGAAGTACACATTCTTGCGTCACTTTTTTCTTCCTTCACATTATTTTATGACAATATGATTAATGAATATAATATATTTTTTTATTTTCAGAACGGCGAGTACCACGATCATATACAAATTGCTATGGAAGTGGACGGTGAAGATGTGATATTAGACCTAACACTCAACAAGCAACTAATACCTCAGGGATTTTTTCATAGACATCAGAAAGATGGAAAAGATGTCGTATATAGACCCACTAAACAGGTCTAGTGTTTTATTTCACAATCACTAGTGATTTTATGTTAAAATATTATTTGTTTTTTTTTAGGAGGTGAATCATTGTCACTACAATGGTAAGGTTCGGGGCAAGCCCCAATCATGGGTAGCTATTTCCACATGTGGGGGACTTACCGGCGTGTTTTATGATGGTTCTGATATGCACTACATTGAAAAGGACAATAATGTAGTAGATGTTTCTGAGGAAGTACCGCACTTTGTATACAAACATTCCCATTTGGTGGAACATAATAAGACTTGCGGTTATACAGGAGGTGCAAAGGATCCTGAGCATAAGCATTCGACGACTGATAATAGATTTCTTAGGGTAAGAAAGTTACTAGAAGTTTTTCGCATTGGACTCAGTCTTTACATCCCAAATCCACATAATGAATATGGACCAAATCTTCTTTGTCCGAGTTATAAAATCATATAGTCTGCTGAAAACTATATTATTGAATTTAATTATAAATAATACAATATTCGATGCAACATTGGTTAAATTCAAAATAATGAGCCACCACTAACTTTATTCGTCGAATACTAAACACATATTGGAAATTAGGTGAAGGGCAAGAAGAGGATTAATGTATTGGCCAAATAATGAAACATTATATTTATTTTAACGATAAAACTTTGATTTGTATTTGAGTTTGACAAAAAACAAACGAGTTCAAACCGTTTTGGATAGAAAGCACGTTTCGATTGCTTTTAGCGTGAACCATGCATGTAGTGCTTGTTGAGTTGAGTCAATTGGAATTTTTAATATTTTGTGCATGATTTGATGTGTCCTGTGTATAAAAGAGAAAACCATTTGTGCTGTATGCAATGAAAATAGAGGAAACGCTGTTTTTTTAATTTGAAATGTTCCTGGTTTTAACGAGAAAAGCTATTTGATGTAAAATTATTCATCAATTTTTCATAAACCGTCAAATAAAACAGGATATCCTAACAATTTGCATTTATGTATGTATATATGCATATATACAGAGTGACGCATTTAAAACCATTAATCTTAAATATCTTGATGGATTTTTTTTAATATTAAAAAAAAACGGTTTTAAAGCATCAGCGAAATAAATAGAAAAAAATGACCTAAACGTAACAATAATAAACTCTCCAATACTACAAAAAATTATGTTTATCGTCGAATTCCTTAAGATAAGGTAAGATGGGTTTTGTTAGCATTGAACGATGGGCGGTTTTGTTCCGATTTTACACTGATCTGAATTGTATCGCGAAATTTGTCGCTTCATCCGATAATTCAAAGCATCGTGGGTTACACCACTGGAGAGAGGATTGAAATTGTCACCATTTATTGCAAAAACAATGAAATGGTCTAGGAAACTGTAAGCATTTTTAATTGAATTCAAGCCGGTAAGACTTTGAGCTAACACTACCTAACGAATTTAATATCTAAATTCATGGAGACTGGATCTGTTGCTAACAAAAAACATAAAAAGCGATACACCGTTACCTACGAGGCTGTACAAATTGCAAGTTTGGGACATATTGAACTGGGTTCTATCAATCAAGAAAAGTTTGTTTTAAACAACCAAGAATTAGAATCAACATCAAGTATTCCACGTAGTAGTATTAAAAAGATCTTGAAAAAGCATAATTTATATCCCTATAAGATGCATCTCATTCATGAGCTCAATGAACATGATCCAGATCACCGCATATAATTTTGTGAGGCGATGAGCGAAAGCATTTTGATCAATTACAATTTTTCTCATTTATATTCTACATGCTTTTCTGATGAATGCACATTCTTTCTGAATAATTTCTTTAACAGATATAATGCAGATATTGTAGTAATGTGAATTCTAGAATTATAAGAGAACAGTATTCTCAGTATCCAGAAAAATTGTATGTATGGGCTGAAATTTTGGGACATCGTATTGTTGGACCTTTTGTTCCACTTGATAACCGGACGGGTAAATCTTACTTTAATCTGCTAAGCTATCTTCAAGATTGCATCTACCCTCACATTGTGGATATTCTTCAAAACGACGATTAGATCTCAGAAAGAGATGTATTTTTTCAACAGAATGACGCTCCGCAATTCTATGCAGTTTCTGTACATAACTTTTGGATTAAAATTCTCCTGAACATTGGATGATAGAGGAGGTTTCATTGAATGACCCCCAAGATCGCATCATTTAACACCATTGGACTTTTTCATATGGGGTAATTTAAAAACTTTTTTATAAAATGAAATCTAGCATCGGTAGCATGTGATAAAATAAATCCGAAAATGTTACAAAATGTTCGGGAAGAGGTTGAACAAAGATTTTATTATTGTATGCAAGTAGATGGGTTCCACTTGAATGTTTAATTAAATAGAACATTATTTAAAAATTTATTTTTTAGAATATTTAAAGGCGAAGCAAAAAATTGTTAGTATACTTGTAAAGAGAATTGAAATACTTTTAATGTGATGTGTCACTTGACTTGCCGTACCATTTCAGATGCTTGAAGGGGTTGCCACTTCATTTAGGAGGAAGAGTACTCCTACGAATTTATTATCTAAAAATGTGTCCTTTAAAAATAAAATTGACCTATCTCGGGATTTTCCGAAGAAAAAACTCAATTCTAAATATTTCAGGAGCACTGTTTCAAATGGGCTACCCTGTACATATACAGGGTATCCCATTTAAAGCTGTGATTGAAGATTACTTAAAATCGGGATGTTGTATGAAAAAAGGTCCAAATAAAAGTTGTCCAGTAAAGAGGGGGACATGTCTTGAAGATAGTGACTTTTCGCCAAAACGTCATTTTAAGGTTATTTCAAGGGCAACTTTTTTGCTAAATGGCAACCCTGTATTTTTTATAGATCCTTGTAGACCTTTAAAAAATGTATCTTTTATTTGAACAATTCTTTATTAAACGTTTTTTTGCATAGTTACCTTTGATTTTTGTCAAATTTTTAAGATAAACGAAATTATTGCATTTAAAAAAAAAAAAAAATTTGCAACGCTTATACCGTTTAAAACTCCTGACAAGTATTTTATCCAATCGAAAAACAATGAATTCTATTATGAGTTTTGAAACAGTGATTACGGTAATTAAAAATAGATTTCGACATAAATGAACTTGAATTTTTAATTTTTAAAGTAAAATAAAAATAAGCAAATCCTGATAAAATAAGATGTATTTTCTTAAAAAGCCTCAATAGGCCTTTTGGTTTAAATTTATTTGTTCAGCAAATTAAAATGGAGATTTTCAAAAAAGACACCACATATTGCTCATATAAAAATAGGCCCAACTAGAAATTTATACAATACATTATGTCTATAATCAAATCCATTATTTTTCTAAATTATGGGTAAAATATGAATTGTGTCAATAATGAATTGTATTTAATGATCTGTTGAATTTGACTGCCTGAATGAGAGTACTAAATAGTACAGCAAGTGTATTAAACCATTTACAAGAACTATCATTATGAAAAAGTATATTTCTCAAAAATAGTCAAATCTACTGAATTCCGAGTTATTTTGATGAAAGTCATTATGATGTTCGAGAGGAAATCATAAAACATGCATTAATGTCGATACAATATTTCCTACAAATTAACAAAAAATCTTCAGTAATGTCATGAAAGTGTATTAGTTTTGTTTGATGTATTAAACTTCATCATACAAGCATTCTTATTGCCTATACACAGAATCGATTTTATCTCGAGTCTAAAAAAATTGTAGCCTCCTCGCTAAAAACTATATTATTCTGAATTAATAATTAATTTAATTAAAAAATTAAATTTTTCATTAATTCATACAAAACTTTTATATTAAAACAATCTTTAAGAGTCTTAAAAATATTTATATTATATAAGGATAATAATTTTAAAAAAATGTGGTTGAAATTGCCCTAATGGTTTTTTTCTTAAAATTGAGACCTATTTTTTAGTGTACAAATGTACACTAATGGCAAAAGTAAATGATCTTGACCAAAACAAAATCGCAATTTAAAGATACTCACATTACCCTAATTTGGAATAAATCGGGTATGCGGTTCTTGGAAATATGAGAATGGCTCCATAAATCGTGGGACACGTTGTATATGCATATGTATGTTTACTAATTTTAGAATTAAGAGTTACTACATTAATTCGCGTGTTTTGATATAAGCAGAATATTTTTTAATACGTTGAAATGTTAAAAATTGCGAGTGGTTCATAAATAAGAGTCGGTATTTGTGTTACCTCCTGTACAAATGATTTGCATTTTTTCTTTACTTCAACCTGACTTTGTGGAATTTTTTATTTCCTGAAAAAAATTCAAAATTAATTCTTGAATAAAAACTAGAGTTTCAAATTTATTTCATCATAAAGGAGAAGCGAACATAGTTGAAACCTGAAATGTTAAAAAAAATTAATATTAATTCCTGAGAAATATTCAGTATTTGTAGCTGAAAGAAAATATTTAAAAATTGGAGTGTGGAATTAATTTCGACTTGAAGCAGAGACGTACATATTTGAAACCTGAAGTACAAAAAAATCAATGTTAATTCCTGAGAAGAATTCAATATATGTTCCTGAAAGAAAATCTTCAAAAGAGTTAGAGTTTCAAATGAATTTCGACTCGGAGTAGAGGCTTACACGATTGAAATCCGAAACACAAGAAAATAGTATTCATTTATGAAAAAAGTTTATAAAATCTTTGAAACTGCTCAAGTTGCGATATCATTCTTTGCCTATGCCCAAAGATGGTCCTAACTATCTTTCAAAAGAGCTATAATTCTAATTATATCGTTTTGACTGATCCGACAGAACTTAACTGTGAACCACAAGAAACATAAATCAGAACTCATCTCCAAGCACCAAAAGTGTGAGTCAGAATCATGTCAGTAACATCCACTTTCACTTCGAAAATGACAGGTAAAAACTACCCACTTTCACTCATTAAGTCATGGATATATATATATCGTATATATTTAAAGCACTCGTGAAGTATGTCGTTAATATTAACGATATACTTCACGAGTTTTTGAAACAATAGACAACTCGATTATTCCGATGATTAGTGCAGCACGCATTACGGTCATTTTGTTACTTGCTGCGTTAACATTCAAGTGAATCAACTACAAAGTGATGTCGCTATAAAACCGCACAAAAAAATTTGTAATCTGCCAATTGTAAAGGTACAGCTGATAAGTCTTAAAAACGATACGCGATGAGAAGTAACATGCAAAGTTTCCAAGTTAGTAAAATTGAGGAATAGTTGCGAATCCAACACGGAAGATCCATTATGCAAACAATGTCGACAAAATAAAAAATACATTTTTTATTGCAAAGAGAACTTCATCGAAAAACAAATCAAAAATCTTCCTTGAATAATATTATAATACTTTAGAATTTTATACAGTTTTAAATACATCATATTCATAATTATTAGTATGCCTAACTATATAATAAAAATAAAACCCCTATCAACCTTTATATTTTCTGTTGGTGTGTTAAAAACTTAACAACTTCGGGTAACGAATTATATATTTGAGCTTGTAAGTTTTATTCTCTTATAAACAATAACCATAACGTCATGTCGCAATCTCGCAAGGACAACATTATCTCCACCATATTGTGCAGAATTCGTAGTTTTTATTAATATGTGACTGTTATAAGAAACTAAGTAAATTGTATAACCAATAGACATTTTCTTAAGCGGTTTGCGTAGGGTTAAAAAGCACTCATAGAGGATAGATTGGATATATTTTTTAAGGTAATTGTCCCAGTATTCCCGAGATATCGGCGTTTCAAATTTCAAAATTTGCAAAAAAAACACTCGTCTTGTAAATTAAAGATGAATCCCATTATTAATATTTATAATTATTTTTTTTATATTTGTTTAATCGCATTCTTCGCAAAGAAAATTAAATAAAACATCCAATTCATTGCAGCTTTTATTTATTTTAATAGGACATCTTCTTTTTATAAATCTTCTGTTTATCATTGAGGAGTTTCTTGAGAGTTGCATAATAATTCAGATCTACTAAAGGATAATCATAAACATTAGGTAGTGATACCGTAGGGAAAATGTTTCTTTCGCCAAATTGTCCAGAATATGTAATTTTTTAATAGTACGTTTTTGATTTGTGCAGGCAACTATTTCAATATTTGCAATAAATATATAAACATAATTCTACCTCTAGATAGATCTCCGGAAGGCATCTTACTATTTATTTTTATATGGGTAATTATTAAAAACTGGATTCATATAGATGACCCCGAATAGGATGTAGATAGTTTACAGTATTCTACCAATCACTGAGGTGGTATCATATTTTTTTCCTCTCAATTTTTGACATTTTTTGACGGTGGTGTCTTCGATTAATATTATTTGGAATAAAACTATCCATTTCTCTAAATTGCCTATAAATACTCGGGAAAACTGGATGGTTCGGAATTGTGCCATTTGAATATTTATTGCCATAGACACTGACACTCACACCTCTATTTCCCTCCCAGAATCCATATACTAAAAGCATATCAACTTTCTCACCCACAGAATAATGCTCTATACTAAAAAACGAAAAATTATTTAATTTAGAATAAACTCGACTCCGATCGAACATTAACCATACTCAATATTATTGGTATATGAAAAGTACCGAATATTTATTTGATCGTTACGTAGGAAACGTAAAATACAATTTTTTATAAATTGCATGTCTAGCAAAAATTTTGAAAGAAAAAAGTTTTCAAATTATGTAAGCTTGTAGCAGAGAAAAAATATAAGTCATTCGTACAGGTGGTAACAAAAATACAAACTTTTCTTTAAGAATCATGCGCCATTTTTAACATTTCCAAGTATTAAAAAATGATTCTGCTCGCGTCAAAACATGCCAAATTATGTAGTAACTTTTAGTTCTAAAATTAATCAAAATCAACAAGTGTTTGGTAATGATTTCGAAAAACACTATATTAATTTGAGAACTTTGGCGCTCTATAGCGCCAACACGAACCTACATTGTATGTATGTATGTACATAACCAAGCTAGTCTAGAAAGCCTTATTTTTGGATCAAGAATTTTCGGTCAAGCATTGTACAGTAATTTCAAGGACAACCTGTATATTTATTTGATTTATTTTGTATGGTATTCTTTTGTCCATGTTTTTTAGGATCTCTGCCCATTTTGATATTTTATGGTGTTGATTTTAGGCATTTTTACTATTTTTTTCTTGGCTGTTACGTTCTTACTTTTCCAGTATAAAAGATCGACTGATGATAACCCACTAATTCGCGGACCTTACAATGCCAACAAGGACTCAAAATACGTAGAACTTGTTCTAGTCGTAGATAATAGAGAATACAAAGAACTAGGAGAGAGCGCAAGACGGGTGATAGACCATTGCAAAACTATAGCCAATATTATTAATGGGGTAATTAATTTTTCCTCTCGTTAAATCAATTTTGGCAATTATCTTTCCATCCATTAGCTGTATTCGCCTTTAAATATCTTCATTGCTCTGGTGGGTGTAGTAATCTGGAGTGAGCATGACGAAATTACCTTTTCGGCAAATGGTGATACAACTCTTTCCAGTTTTCTCCATTATAGGAAAGAAAAGCTCATACTAGATCATCCAAATGATAATGCTCAATTATTGACGTAAGGTTTCTAATCAAGGTTTTCGTAAACCTTCATTTGGAGATTTTTAGGAAATTTGCTTTTGATCAAGGTGTAGTTGGCAAAGCGTTAAAGGGGCCAATGTGTACTTACGAATATTCGGGTGGGGTAAACAATGACCACTCACCAGTGGTCGGATTAGTTGCCACAACCATTGCTCATGAAATGGGTCACAATTTTGGTGAGTAGTTTTGGTGATTGAAGTTTAAAAAAAGTTTAAATGAAATAATGTTACATAAAAGACCATAGTCTGAAATGTTTTTTTCTATTGCTCTAGTCATAAAGATTCAATAAATATCTTGTTCTATATGTTGCACAATTTTTATTGTAATCCCGCTCAAATTTAGGTATGGAACACGACACAGTAGATTGCAAATGCCCAGAGGACCGTTGCATAATGGCCCCCAGCAGCTCAACCGTAGCTCCCACCCATTGGTCTTCATGTAGTTTAAATTACCTTCTCTTGGCTTTTACCCATGGAATGGATTATTGTCTTAAAAATAAGCCCAAATCTCTTTTCGATAGTCCGGTGTGTGGGAACGGTTTCGTCGAGCCTGGAGAACAATGCGATTGTGGTTTGCCCGAGTATTGCGAGAATCCTTGTTGCAATGCCACGACGTGTATGTTGTATTCTAATGCTAGTTGTGCTACTGGGGAATGCTGTGATTTTCAGGTAAATACTCATTTTAAGATTTAGCAAACATTTAACACAGAGAAAAAAGCATTTTTCCTCCAAAGTAAAAAGCCGTTACTTTGAACAATTTGTCTCATGTAACTATTTTATAGAAGAAATATTTTTTTGCAAAATATTACAGTTAATACTTGTAATATTTTGCAAAGTCGAACCTTACGTCACTTTTTTTAGAATATTTCTGTTACATAAATAAAAGTTTATATTTTCGTTTATTTGAGAAATAGAGTTTAAATTATATATTTTGAGAACCTGTGGTTAGAAATTGTGTTATTTCCAGACATGCAAACCCAAAAATGCTGGGGCCATCTGCCGATCAGCCGATTACGAGTGCGATTTGCCTGAGTATTGTACAGGTCAATCAGAATACTGTCCTCCGGATATTTTCAAAATGGACACAGAGGAGTGTGACGATGGAAAAGCCTTCTGTTATCACGGTTTTTGTAGAACTAGGTAATTACCTCTTTCATGGTTTAAATATGTAACAAAATTGTTACTTTATATATCTAATACTATTTTAATGATTCAGAACTGACCAATGCAAGTTACTCTGGGGTGAAACTGGCAAAAGCAGCGACGACCAATGCTATGACATGAATACTAAAGGTAGTAGACACGGAAACTGCGGATATAATAAGTTTAACAAATCTTATGCCAAATGCGATTCCGGGTAAGTCATTAGGTATTTTTCGTAAGACGCTGATATTCAGTAGTGCAATTGTAAAAATGATTTTATTACCCTCCAAGTAGGAACGTTGATAAATAATTGCTTTTTTTTTTTTGTTGCAATTGCTTTATATTCATAATGAGTAGTCATAAATCCGATAATTTATTTTTAACTTTACAGTTGGAATCAAGAAAACTAAAATAACACAAATTATAATTTTAATGTTCTTACTTTTAATGATATAATCTGGATACAGTGTTGATTTTCAGAAAAATTTTCCAAAAATTTCTTATTGAAAATTATTCTTCGTTGAAAAATAGCGTTACACCCCAAAAAATGATGATATTAATTCTTTTAGGAGTGTACTCTGTGGTATGTTACATTGCAAGCATTTGAATGAACGATTAGAGTTTGGAATGGAGTCAGTAGCAATTTTATCTCATAGTTTCATTAACAAAAAAGGAGCAATAATTCCCTGCAGAACTGCTATTGTGGATTTGGGAACCAATCAGGTGGATCCTGGGATGACTCCTGATGGTGCTAAATGTGGAAATGGAAAGGTGAGAATTAGTATTTATTTTAGGGTGGAGTTTTATTTTTTATTACTTTCTTGTGTCATTCATCGCATAATTAAGAAATAAACTCTGCAAGAAATAGAAACTTTATTTCATTATACGACTCTGAAAACACTTTCTTCCTAGTTAGTTATCTCTACTAAAAATACAGATTTCTTATAAGGGCAAGGAAAATAGCTTTTACATTTGTTTTAAGAATAGGCCATACCTATACGCAAACATTTTTCTTTCGTGGAATTTTTTTTTAAAACTCTTATTCAGTTGCAGATGCAATTTTATAATTCAGAATTTAGGAGAGTTGACAGAAAATGATTTTTTTTTTTTAATTTCAGATGTGCGTTAACCAAAGATGCATGGACGTTCTGAGTTTACGAAAACAGACTCCATCTTGCGAACAAGACTGCAATGGAAATGGATGGTGTAACAGTAAAGGTCACTGTCACTGTAAAGATGGATTCGCTCCTCCGTTATGCGAATATCCTGGACCTGGTGGATCGCAGGATAGTGGGCCTGCCACTGATCCCAACGGTGAGTAAATAGTTGAAAACAGAAACCAAATTGAAGAATGGTTTCAGGAAATACTAACTTCGTAATTGTGCTTTCAGCTCGTCAAGGAGTCGTTGTAGCTCTCTTCATCATTTTTCTGGGTGTTATTCCAGGGATCGCCTTGACAATATTTGTCCTCTACTATGCCAGATATAACCTGAAGCTTAACTGGAAATCGTCACCATCTTCAACGTACGTAACATCGTGTTTTCAGCATGCTCCTTCTCTTTCTCACGGTGTTAGTTCTCTTTTTAACCGATCTGGTAACACCCGAGCTAAAAAAGTTGGTTTGGCTACTAAAAAAGTTGAAATCTGTAGTACTATTTTAATATCAACTACTAACATGGATGGTATCGTCAGGAGTAATACCATAACGGATGACACGAGGCTTAATAAAATTAAGCCAAATAATAAAAATTATAAAAATTTCTTTCCTTTCGGCAATAACGTTTTTATTAAAAATGATTTTGCACATTCGAATTCAAAGAAGTGCTTGGATGACTGCAGCCAAACCAAAACATTTTATACGAAAAAGGCTTCACCACTGCCTGAAGTTGATATAAAGTCTCCTCGACGATTGTCTTTTAAAAAATTAAGAAAGTTTTCTTTCTCTTCAAACGTAACAAACGCAGAGGGCTATAAAAACTACAATTACATTTCTGCGAGTAAAAATGGAGAATACCAAGTAAATTTCAAAGATAATGTCGAACAGCAGAAGTTGTCTGTAATGGAATTAGCGAAAAAGATAAATCACTTAAAATGATTTTCGGGAAGTGTTTGTTTTAATTGATGTATCAGTTAAATTGATAAAATAAATAGCAAACTTTAGCTTTATTATTCATATTTTGTGACTAAAAGGTTGATTATAGCTTCCGAATATATGGTCTATTAGAATATTTAAATTGGAAGCTCAACTTGCTTATACATTTTAAGATTCCAATGAGCAGCGAATTTGAATAACTCGGTGTATATAACTCAACATCTAAGTAAAATGAGAACCATAGGAATTATACAAGTGGGAGAAGGACCGCATAAGATTTAATATGTTTGCGACCAAGACTAACGAAGTGAGTAACAAGGGTGGAGTTATTCCGATGTTTGCCAGATCTCTTACTATTTCATAATTTTTACTTATTTGTAAATTATTGCACATTTCCCTATTATAGCATATATTAGTTACGTCATTTATAAATATAACGATCAGACTTCGCTCACATTTGAATATTTATTTATAGTCTTTTGGGGTCGCCTCTCCAGATTTGTTTACTGTTTAAAACGATGTTCAGTACCGATCGACTGTCATATGTAAAATGTTAGAAGCATCAGTTAATTCCATCAAAATAATAGGTAAAAAGTGAATTTATGCACGTTTTCATTTCTTATCGCTCTTTGATTTTGTCCGATCTTAAGAGAAATTAATCTATTTCTCTAATAAACCATACGAGTAAATTTCCAATAAGAACAAATAAATTCTAAAGCATAAAATCCGAATTATTTAGCAATTTCTCAAACAAACCACCTCCTTGTGCCAAGCAGTATCTCAATCTAATGTGTATTCCAATGGAGTACGTCGATTTTTTTGGGTATTGAGTGCATTATTGTATGCTAAAGCACTTGTTTTTCATTGGGGAAATTATACATGGCCATGCGACGAAAAGGAAGATTCATCAGTAAATAAAATAATACTGATCAATCTATCATTTACGTTTGCTCTTTCCATTATATCTTCACAAAATTGGTGGAACCCATCTAATAGTAATTAAATGTATTTCTTTTTAAAACACTCTTATCTGTAGGTCAAAATATCGGGTTCATTTCCTATTTGGACACTATCACAAAAAAAGTTTACTTTAGCCAAGCTCTAAATTACGGTTTCAGAGTTTTTACTTATATAGGTTTTAGTGATGGATTAATTGTTCTTTTATTTATTTACTTTGTTGCTTTTTTACTCTCACACTTTTAAAAATGTCCATCGTCGCAAAGGTAGCAAAATCTATACCAATGTAAATATCCGGGTGGAGTTATCAGCCGGACTGACTTCGTCCACGTCAACCGGTAGTCCTATACCCCCTCCATTGGTCTTTGTATTAGGAATATTAAAATTTATGCAGTCCTCCAATTTTCATAATTCCTATATTTCCACTTGAACTGGTTTTACTTGTATAATAGTTTAAAATATCCAATATCTGGACTATCATTATGCTCCATTGTCAATAACGGGGATTAACATTACATTCAAATATAATCAATCTTTTATTTTTCATTTCTTTTTGTAATTGAATAGAAGGTTTATGTTTTTGGGTTAATTTTTTTTATCAGAAAATATTTATCAAAAATAGGTACATGGATATGAAGTAAGCAATAAAATGGAAATTCGCTAGCAAATCCATTTTGCGCCCTTTTTATTGGTAATAATTGATTAGTGCAGGTAGCTAGACAATAAAATTAAGCACAGATAGTTATGAACTTAAGTGAAAAAAAAACAAAAAATAAAATTTTGTTTTAAAACGTGAATCGAAGTCATATATACAGTATGTCCACAGATATAGGGCCCAAGAGGACAAATGGACAAAAAATGTCGTTTTTCGACAAAAAGGTCATTCTTGATAAAAGTTTCTGCTTCTCGAAAAAATACGATTGACGAAGATACTTTTGAACTTTTTTATACAGGGTGCCCATAAACTACGAACACATGAAATATTATCAAGAGTAAACTACCTTTATTTCTCATTTTGGAGCAAAATGGTAAATAAAAAACAGATTTCAAATCCTACCGAAAGTTTACATACAAAATTTTAACTGAGTATTTTATGTTTTATTATTTTTTTTAAATTCAAACAATTTCTAATTTTATCTTTTTCATCTCATTTCATGTATTTGCAACAAGCATGACAACAAATGTCACAATATTAATTAATAGTCTCGTTTTGAAAAATAATTTTGAAATGTTAACTTTTCAGCAAAAAATATTTTTGGTGCAGTGTTATGGAAGTGGCGATAACTCTTACAGATATGTATAAGAAAGATTTGTCGAAAAGTTTCCGGGAGTTTCTGTTTCATTACATGGAATTCGTCAATTAGTCAAGAGATTCAAGGATAATGGGTCGGTGAATAATTTAAAAAAGAAGAAGAAACTTTTTAACGATGATGATGCAACTACAGTTGTTGTCTTGCAATCTGTTATGGAAAACCCTCTTGTATCGTTATGAAAACTAGCTCAAATTTTGCAAATCTCTCAAAAAAGTCAAATTCAAAAAATGTTTAAAGCAAATAATTTTTTCCATTCAAACCACATTTCAATCAAGGATTAGAAGATGAAGACAATGCAAAGCGATTAGATTTTTGTTTGTGAGTGGAGGACAACATTTTAAATAAAAATAACCAGTTTCACAAACTTATTTTATTTTCCGACGAATCAACTTCTTCGACAAATGGTACGGTGGCTTCACAACATGTAAGATATTGGAGCAGAGAAAATCCAGAATTCAGAATTCCTTCACGTCGCCAATATTTCAAAAAAATTAACGTTTGGTCTGGCATTTCATATTATGGAATAATGGGACCATTTTTTTTTTGAAGGTACATGCAATAGGAATTCATACTTGGAAATGTTGAAAACTTTTCTTTTGGACAAGTTAAATGAGTTGCCATTACAGTACCGAGGACAAATATACTTTCCACAAGACGGGTGCCCGGCACATTGTGCACGCGAAGTTACAGAGTGGCTTAACAATAAATTTGGAGATAGGTGGATTGGCCGGTACGGCCCAATTTTGTGGCCTGCAAGAAGTTCTGACCTCACTATTTGTGACATACCTTTGGGGACGTTTAAAGCAATTAACGTTTCAGCATCCAATTGATAATAATATCGACATTTTAAAACAGAGAATTTTAGAGTCAGTTCAAATAATTTCACTCAAGGACATAAGTTATAATCACATTAGACAGCAGTTTGAGAAATGCGTCGAATACGGGGGAGGTGGGTTTGAATAAGTAATATCTATTAACTTTTATTTTGAATTACTTATAAACTATATTGGAATAGTGGAATTTTGTATGTAAACTTTGGGTAGGATTTGAAATCTGTTTTTTATTTACCATTTTGCTCCAAAATGAGAAATAAAGGTAGTTTACTCTTGATAATATTTCATGTGTCCGTAGTTTTTGGGCACCCTGTATAAAAAAGTTCAAAAGTATCTTCGTCAATCGTATTTTTTCGAGAAGCAGAAATTTTTATCAAGATGACTTTGTCGAAAAATGACATTTTTTTGTCCATTTGTCCTCTTGGGCCTCTATCTGTGGACATACTGTATAATAAATCAATTCAAAAATTTATGAATTTTTAGACAGAGGCACTGGGTAGTTATTTTCTGCAGGTGCGTAAATGTTCGCAGAAATTGATTTTACAGTCACTCCATTGAAATAGTAAATTATTCACTTAATTTTTATGTTAAATTTGATTAAGATTTCACAACAAAAAATATGTTACAAAAATGTCAAAACTTAAATTTTTGGTTTAATGTCTTCTACAATTTGCTTTATTTTGTGACTATGCTTAATTTTATTTCTTAACTATCTGGAATATCACTTGCAATTAATGGAATACGTGCAAAGTAGATTTGTTTGCGTGTTTCCATGTTATACTTTGATTACTTCATACTTACTGTATCTATTTCTGCCAAAATTCCAAAATGTCCAAACTGAATTTTTTTATGTAGTGTGTCTTTATTATTCTTTTGATTTATTCCGTAGTTCTTCCAATATAACCTTCGTTTTCCTTCATGTGTTTGTTTATTTTTAAACTGCATGTTTCCATTGGATTATGGTGTTGGCCTCCAGTGTATGTTAGAATGTTTTTAGATTCATGCTTCCGTAAGTATTATTTTTATTTGTTTATAATTTTGGCTAATGTTGCTTTATGTCATTTTTTCATTTATTTGTTATTTGCTAATTTGAACAGATTTAAAATTACGGTGTGTCATAAGGATTTATGAGGTTTGGGCGCAATTTAAAAAGACATTGAAATCTCAAAAAAAAATTTTTCTTCAAAGTAGATTTATCATCAGTGAACCTGAAATTGCTCTCGTACCGTCTAGAAAATAAGATCGATATTTATGTAGATTTGATTTGCTAGGTAAGACTAGATAATAGATCGTTATGGCAGTTTCACGAGAGCGAGTTTTGGGTATTTTCAGTGTGATCTGATTGATTAGAAAAATATATTTCGAGCAAAATCGTTACATTTTTGTTCGTGCGAATTTTAAAATACATATTACACAAAAATACATGTAAAAATTACCCGTTTTCAGGATACCCGACAGTAAGGCGTTTGGAGCTCGTCTGTTTCATGCCTTCTCTATCATATTTAGTAGTTCTTCTCTATTTTATAGTAGGTTAAAAGTTTTTTATGAAAATTAATTAAAATATTTAATCGATCCGATATAACATAATATTCCTTTTTCTAAAAGGTGTTTTAAACAGTCCAAACTTTTTTACAGCAGTGTATATTCTTCCAGCTTTTCGCACATGCCCTAAATATTGATTTCCTCCTGATCATTATAAAATATAGGTTACTAACATTCTTTAATCTTTTCCATTCTTGTTACTAAACTTCACAATAAAATTGAAATAACAACTTGTGATTTTGATGCGAAATGCACATTTTAAAATGTTTTTGGCAAGTACTTTATTTTACTCCATTAGTAACCAATGAAAGTATACAAAATTTGTTTTAAGTTCCATGTTTCATATTCTAGAACCCTAATGTGAATCAACTATTAAAAATTTTTCCGAAGGAATTTTTGTTGGTTTCAAGGCTCTCCTAAAATTTCTTCTTAAGCTTGGATTCATGGATACCCATATTATATTTTTATCGTCTAGTTCACGTTAACTACATTTACTTTCTAATAAAAAATGTCTAAAATTTTGAAACTTGATTAACAAGAAAATCGTGTTTGTGTTATTCAATTGGTATAAAATAGAGTACGTGCTCTTGTGGGGTTGTTGATCAGTTAGTTAAGTAAGCAACAAAGTATTAGTATGCCCTTATTCTACTTTACCAAATTGTTGCTTAATGGTGAATATTTCATGATCATGCAAATGACATAAAATAACGTATTTATGCCCCAATTTAGTGGTTGGTAATTGTTTTTTATCATCCTTATTTTACTATTTTCCTATAGGGCAAAGTCGCCAAGCAAATCTCGAGGATCATCATTTCCACCAGGCTCTACCAAGAAAAATGAAGCAAACCACTCCCTATTACACGAAGATTCTCCTCCAGGTCAAGGCTTCAACACCGACTTTTTCGGCAGTCATAAGGGTTTCAGCCTCACTCCCTTAAAATCAACTGATACTGAACCCGTAAGAGCAGCCCCTCCACCACCAGTAGTAGTGAAATCTTCTTCTATCACTTGGGCAACTTCCAATGACTCTGGAGCGTCAAATTATCAGAAACCACCTCCGCCTGTGCCAACTGCTTCAGTGAAGACTTTATTCAGCAAGCCTGTGCAGAAGATCAATTCTTTCAGAAACAACGCTATTAAAAGTACTACCACAAGTACTCCTTCGGCACCAGCTTTACCTCCATTGAATCCAGGGAGTACTGCCAGACCAATAATATCATCTCCAGTGCTTGAAAGCTCTACTTCGAATGCTAAAGAGTTGGTGTCGCCCCTCAAGAAAGCCCCTAATGTGGCGTTTAGACCCGCACCATTGTTGCCCAAAGAAGAGGCAAGGCCTATGTCAAATCCTGAAGTCCCGGTAGTCCATACGGTTATGGATATTAAAACTGACGTAGTCCCAAAAGTCAAAGACAAGGAGAATATAGGTACTAGCACTATAAATCGTATAGCGTCTTTTTTGAAGTCTAATGATAAGAAGGCTACAACGAACAGTGGGACATTGCCCAAATCTACTCAGGTGAAAGCCCAGAAAGTTATGGATCGGGAGACGTTGCGTACATTGAAGATTTCCGAGCCAGTTCCGCAGACACAGATTGATATTGCCATAACAGCGTTACCTGTAGATGCAGCTGCGAAGAAAGCGGTTGTGATGAGAGCACAAAGCATGCGAAATACCAAACCTAGGGAGCGTCCTAATATTCAGACTTTCGGCTCTATGAGGCAGCCTGCGGGCTATAAACGCCCCTTGAGCATTCCATCAGGGGCGCGCCCTAAGAGCCCACCACCACCTGCTCCACCGTCCAAATCTATTGATAAAATAGATGGAAAATCTGATCAATATGACGATTGTCTCAATCAAGCTGCACCACTTGCGAGGCTAAGCGAGGAAAGTAGCCCTACTAGTGGGGATAATATTTATGCGGTAATTGATGAGGTTAGTTCACCTGAAAAGCCCAAAGCTACCGCAGAGAATAATGACGCTTTGGGGCTGTTAGGCGAAATAGTGTCGGAGATTCAAAACAGGAATTTGGAGTCGATTTATTCAAGTTCCACTTTAAATAGGAAGAAAAAGGAAGCGGAGCTGAAGAAACAAAAAGAAATTTCTCCGAGTTCTGAGTATGAAAATGCTTCATGTCTGTATAAGTCAGAGAATGAGTATAGCAATATGGGTAACGTGAAATCCAGCGCTAGTACTACCTCTAGTGGGTACATTTTGCCGTCGGCAGTAAACGTACCAGTTAAGCAAGCAGAGCGTAAGCCGCCTGAGCAGGAAGTAAAACCCTTATTGAGCTCGTTTCGCAAAGACGCTTCTACCAAACCTTTCGGAAATGCTTTAGACAGGTCAGCAGCGCTGACCAATACGAAAAAGGTCGAGACTCCCAAATCTACGATTAGTGATAGTGATAAAACTGGTAAAACTGGTAAAATCGCCTCTGTAAATAAGATAACCCCTCCAAAAGCTGTGGCAGTCAGCAGACAAATTACCCCACCTAACCTAAAATCCAGGAAACCATCACCCACAAGGCCACTTTCGCAGTCCTCATTCAAGCCTAATAATAGGTCTGTGACCAACAGCCCAGATTTAGTGACAAGCTGCAACACTAATTCAGGAAATAAGGGTCCTGATGTTGTAAATGGGGTGGTGAAAAAACCGTCTATATCTAGTGCCAAACCTGCTATTACCAGCCAAAAGCCTTCGGTCAAAACCAGTAATAGTGTAAGGTCGGTGAGCTTTAAAAGTCCTCAAGATAAAAAGGGAAATACCGAAATTAAGCCCCCTGTAGCGAACTCTAAAGTCGTGAAAGCAAATTCTGATGTTGCAGCTGGTAAAACAGCTTCGATAGGGGTGAAACAGGCAGCTAGGTCGAATTCAAATGTTGCCTCGTTGCAGCGGAAGTTCGAGGACAAAAATAATGCAGCCCCTAAAGCCAACTCGTAAATCAAAAGTAGGATTTAGTTATTTATTTGAAGACTGTTATAACTAATTATTTAAGTTTTTTTTTGGTACGACTTTAGATATTCGTTAACTAAAACGAACAATTTCTGGCGATTCTATTATTCTGGTTAATAATTTCAATTAACATATATGATCTCACTAAACATATTTTCTTATATTGTGGTTAACTTATATTTAAAGTTATACTGAAATATTACGTTTTGTAGTGTGTAATAATAGGCATCACGAACTTACAATTTTGCATTTTACACTTTACATTTAAAATGTTACAGCTTTTTGCCATTTTTAGTTTGTCGTAAAATAATTTTGTTTTGTTTTAAAGACAATCACATGTGCTGACATTCGTTGTATTATAGGTTTAATGATAGTTCTTTTGTACATAAACCAAAGATTATTATTCTCTTAAGGCAACATATTTGTAATATATATTTATTAAAATTATCACTTTGTTTCAATTTATCGAAACACCTTGTTACTCGTAGCGGAAAGTAAATGATCCCTGAAATCTGAGTTAATTGAGAAAAGTGTTCAATTTTCAATTCACCTATAGACGCTAGTTATGGGCTGAAGTGAGAAACGAAGATTGGAATCTATGGGTAAGTCGTATCAAACCTTAACAGTGTTAAATATACGTCGCTCAGCTCTATCAAAAAGCCGGACATTAGGTTTGTGGTTAGCCATTTACTTTGTATGATAGCCGTTTAGACTTTCTTCGGAAATGTATCAAAGAGATATGTATATAGGTACATATTTAAAGGTAAAAAGCATTTAATATTGGAAATTCTAATGTTTCAGTGATTCTAATTTTCTGGATATCCAATTTCATGATAGTGGGTAAAACAAGAAACTTCTGTATTGAATTTTACTGAGCCAGAATGTACTGTTCTTAGTGAGGCATACAAAAACTCTCCGAGTATACTATAGGTAATATTATGCTAATGTTTAAAAGTAGCACCATATGTGAGTGTTCCGGGGTAAAAAATGTTGAAGTATTTTTTTAACAAAAAGTTTAGGTGGGTCTAAGCATGTTTACTTTCATGAAGTTGAGTTTAACGTTTGTTTTATAATCACTTGGGAGAGTGAGGGCATCGGATTTAAATCTACGCGATTACATGCTTTAATTGGTTAATAGGACCGACTGACCTGTGATCAGGGATTTGTAATTTTAAATAAATATAAGCTGCCAGTGCTGTTGTAACACATGCCCATCGGATATGCTGCATTGTGTGTTCACCCGGTCGCAATCTTGCCACGGTTATTTTTTGTAGTAAATAAACATACATTTTTATGAAAAATAATTTATTTCGTTTTTCAAGAAGCCTTAAATCGATACAACAAAATGTACATTTGACAACACGTAACTCTACTGAACAACACTTATAATAACGGATGATCATTTAAAAAAAACCTCACAGTAGGTGGTGAACCGTGAACGCAAAGCCTTGATTAATCCATTTGTTATGATCCATCTGATTGACTGATGAATTTGATCCTAGGCATGTCACTAGCATTTTAACACTTGCTTTGGGGTGTTTTTTAATGATCACCTCTCTAGTAAGGAATTAAAAAAATTACAATCAAATCATCAGCCTTCAAAAAATAAATAAATACTAAAAATTAATATAAACATACTTATCAGTTTTAATACTGCAGCCGAAGTGGTTAAAAAATTTACAAAGAAATAGTTCTGAAGAAATATAAATGCATGTTGATTGAGATATCGCAAATGCCATAATTAGAAGCAGAGTAGAGGAATAGGTTCATGATAAAAATAAAGCTGTAAAAATGTATCTTTAACATTTATAAATGCATTTTTTAAAGATCTACATTATAGCAAAAATATGCCTTTTGGCTTAAGTCATAAAGTAACTACAAAAATAACTCCTACGTATTTTTTTAATTACGTATAGAAAACGCACTTTCATGCTGTTGAGAGGTTCATTACATTGTCCACTTTTTGTCTCAATGTCATTGTCTCATCAATAATTCGGATTAGATTATTATGGTATTTACTGCTTACCATTACTGATTTCGTCAGTAGGTCATGCGTCAACGCAAATTTATAATACACCAAATTGCTAAAGTCCACTTAGTTCAAAATAATGATGCCAATCACTGCGGAAGAATTACGAGTATATGTTGGGAACATTATAATAAAGAATCCATTTTGAAGCAAAGAGTCAAAAAAGGGTGTAGTAGAGAGGCCTGTAAAGACCTAACTTATTGCACAGCTGATTTTGTACTAATATTATATCATTAAGTGAAATGATGGGCTTCATTATAGTGTACAGCTGCTTGGGAACCTTTAGAAAGACAGAGACGTTTTTCCGAAAAACGTTTTGATTTTCAAAGGAAAATTGCTTGAAATGCTACAGAAGACCTAATACCACTAATATCACTATAAATCTAACAATTAGTTTCCAACGGTATGGATTTCGTCGTATTAGTAATACTGCTATTATTTGTCAGTGTTTCTCCTCCAACTGAAGGCAATCCGTGTGAACTGGAAGAATGGTGATCATGATTGGTGGTACCCATACCCCCACCTTCCCTGTTGCGAAAAACGCACCACCATCGTTTCACTGCAGATAGGACCTAAAATTCAAATAGTTAAATCAGATTTGAAGCCGATAAAGTCTAGGTGACTTTAGGTTGATTCTAACGGTTCGTAATTCGTAGAGTTAACTAACTAACCTGCGGTTGACAACCCACGACGATAAATATGAAAACTCCTTGTAAACAATTTATTATATCCGTGAAGTACCACAGATAATCGGGACCACCTACAAGCCATGAAATGACATCCATAATCCAGCTGACACCCATAACCACAACGAGTTTGGCACACACTCGTCCAAGGGCAGCCCTGAAAGGTGAGTAATAAGAAAAACATGTTAACGTTGTATAATTTATTATGTTGGTAAGTGCTAATGAGTACTAATGCGTACCTCTCGGTTGTCGATTTGACTAGCTCTCGCTTCCACAATCCACAAGTTAACTCTCTTGCTGTTAGTCCGAAAAGCACTAAGTTGATGGCCAACAATATGCCCATGGGCCCAAAGAAATAACCGAGTATTTCATTGTTACCTGAAAAAATTATGTTGCAGTTACAGGGTGTCTTATGGGGTAAAAATTACACGCCAACGTAACTTAACAATAGATAGTTTTTGGGTCTTTAATTTGAAATATACAGGGTGAAAATTTGTTTTTTTCCATTGTTTGGTCAGTATAAGCTTAATACTAAAATGTATTGTTTTACGTGCTAAAAACTTAAGACTTCAAGCCATTATGATTATAATTTAATGGCAGGCACCTACCACTTTAACAATAAACAGTTAACGTCCATTCCTTGCAATAGATTCAAATAAAATATGAAATAATAAAATGTGAAAATGGACGTTCTTGACGTTGAATGCAATCAGAGCAACTTCGCATATGTTAACATCTGAACGTCCAATGAAAAGGTCAATAGTTTTAAGAAAGCACATGATGCGCAGTTAATAGATGCGCCTCAAGATCACAGCGAGCTTTTGTCAAATTTTTATATCCAAGTGAGAAACTTCGTTTTCAAGTTATAGAAAGTTCCAATAGGAAAAAGAAACAATTCCGGATCGAAAGAAATGGTCAGAAATCGCTGGGAAATAACGAATCTTGGTCCAGATGGGTATACTACTTTGCATGTTTCTGACAGTCTGGAACTGATTTTACTTTTTTTGCTGGAACACAGACCTACAGAAAGTTCAATTGCCTACGCCCGAGTAGGTCCGAGATAATTCGACTGTCCCAACGCTCGAAAACGTCCGAGACAACTCGACTGTCCCTGCCCCTCGTCCCGCGGCGCATACGCTAGAAGCGGCGAAAGCAGTGCAGCAACTTTATTCTTTTATTTGCTTCTGTGCCATCGGATGAGGTAGAGCTGAATAAGCGACCTAATTGTTTCTCGAGCGGTTTTACAGAGTGGCACTGCATATAAAAGTGTTAGTGATTAATCATGCCGGTTTATTGTTCTGTTGACAGTTGTTATACAACGCAAGGAAGTGGTTTACCGCTTTTTCGGTGCCCAAAGGACCACGAAAGGTATGCAACTATTTACGGAGTGTCCTTTTTTTGCAGCTTCAAGGTGTGTGGAGTTTTGATTGTTTTTCATCATTTTCTAGTCATTGGCAAAAGTATCAGGTGTTTTGCTGCTATCCCAAAAATTAGTAGGAGAGTCCGCCCAGCAGATTAAAGTCCCGCCACAGAACGTATAAACATAGAAAGTTCACTTCGGGCGAAAGAGCCGAGATAGCTCGACTGTCCCTATCCCTTGACTCACACTTCCGCTGGTACCGGACAAACTTTATCACCATGCGTATCATCATCTTGATCTCCAGCATGCTGTCGGAGTGAGCCAAATACTATACACGAGGGAATTGTGATTACGCCTGGAACCCGACTCTGTATTCTGAGGCACAGCTGCCAAATCATAATTCAAGTTATGTTATGCCATACGCAATCAACGAATACACATAGAATTACGTGAGATTGCCGCCACTGTGACAACAATGCATTTTTTACGGACGTGAAAATTTTGGAGGGTCAGGTCCAGGTGGCCCAAAAGCTTGAGACCTCACTTAACAACTCGACTCAAAAAGTCAAATTTTTCTCGGAAAATGACGGAAAATAACCTATCAAAAAGACTGTAGTCATATACAAAAGTTCAACCACATCACCTAGACTAAGGTGGAAAAAAAACCATTGGAAAAAATCATTGGTTGGACTGTCTTGGGTACCATAATTTTTCTTTTTGGGTACTAATAAATAGAACTGCCAGCACTTTGGAGGAATATTAAATATCTCTGCACTAAACTGCATTCAATTAGCTACTTGCGTCTAGGTCTAACATACAGCGTATATCAGAACTATGGGATCAAACTTCAAGGGGTTGTCCAGTGCGGCAATAGAAGACATTTGAGTATGAGAACCCATGTCAGGAAATGTCTTCCTTCGACGCTAATGCCTTATAGGGCTTTAAGACAATTATGTGCCAAAAAATGCTTTTATAGTAAGTCTCATTTAAATATATTTGTACAAAATGACACTACGGTGATTGTTGAAAATGTCTTTTTTGAGCTTCATTACACATGTTTGAATGACGGACATGGTTTCTGTGGGTTTACTTAAAAATGTGATAATTGTTTTGCATGACTTCAAATGCCGCAGTGATTCGTGCAATCGAGTCTTGCTCTGCTTTTACTAGCATTTCACAGACAAAAGACCTTATAAGTCCCCGCAGAAAGGAATATAAAGGTGTTAAATCGGGTGAGCTAGGGGGCTACGGAGCACGATCTGCCGATCAAAATACTGATTAGGTGCGTTCAGATTCAAGTCCGACATTCTGAACAGCTACCGTAGCATTACTTTGTATAAAGAAATTAATATCAAACATATTAAAACTCGATAATACTCATTATTTTCGTACGTGACTGTCTCAAAGCATCATAAGGTGGTAATGCGAGAAATTTCCGCAAATGGGTTCTTATATTCAAATGTCTTGTATTGTACACTTAACGATCCCTAGAACTTTGATTCAATGGTTCCAAAACAACCTGTATATAAATAAAACTATCTTCTTTCTCTCTTATGTACATTATTTTACCCAGGACCTATATATAAACAATATAAATAAAAAAGTTGCTCAAATACACTATTTCATCATTTCAAGCCTATACTTGCCCACTTTCATAGTGGTCGCCTAGGCGATGTTTTGACATTTCGCTGAATCAGTATTTGAATTTCGCTTACTTGTCAAATTGATACATACTGAGTGACGTAGAAAAGAGAACACCTCGTAACAATGATTTTATTTAAATAATTTTTGATATAATAAATATTTCATTCGAAAATTTTAAAAATTTAATTGTTAAAAATTAAAAAAAAATCATTTGTGGACCTCCGCGATGTTTAATATATTCCTGCATACATCTATGCATGGATATAATGAGGTGATTGATGCCCTCTTGAGGAATCTCATTCCAGGCTAACTGGACAGCATGACACAGCGCCGCTAGGGTATGTGAAGGATGGAGTTAAATTATGCAACTTTTTACCTTCAATATCTCATACATGTCCAATCGGTGAGAGATCTGGAGATCGAGGTAATCAAAGTCGCAAATTGATTGAATTTTATTGCAAGAAACCCAGAGTCGCTCCAGCCACAAGTAGTCGGGAATTGTTTTGCTGAAAAACTAGAATAACAAGAGTTTCCAGATAAGGCACGAAATGAGGTTCCAGGACTTTTTGGATACATCGTTGGACTATCGTACTGCTTCTAATGAAAAATAAAGGTGATCTGCTACCATATGCAATAGCAGCTCAAACCATTACCCCAACAGTTTGATAGACGAGTCTTTGCATTTTAAACTGAGGATCCCGTGTTTCACCGTCTTCTTCTTACTCTTGCCCGACCATCATGCATACCGAAACAGAATCTGGAATTGTCACCAAAAACGATATTATCCCATTCTAAATTTCAATATATCTGTTCTCTGCATCACTGCAGTCTATTTTGATGATGATTTGAAGTAACGGGTAACACAAAATGGAGACGGTAGGAAGTCAGTCCGAAATTTCTTATCCGGTAATAAATGATTCGAATCCCAATGGGTCTTCCATATTCAGAAATCCACTGACTCAGCGAGACGAACCTACCACTTAAGGCTATAATTCGAAGGCGGCGATTTTGGCGTTTTGTAGTTCTTCTGGATCATTAATTACCTTTCCTTCTGCACGTTGGTTCTTCTTGAAACCATCCCTGAGAACATCTCACTATAGTGTTTACAGTACGGTTCAATCTAGTGCCGATTTCCCTAAATGACCGATCAACCTCTCGTAGACCCATAAATTCGACCTCTCTCAAACTCACTCAATTAATGAAAATTTCGCAATATTCTGTGTATAGACATATTTGATTATACTAAAAGCACTTTTTACGCACACTATACACAAATTAATTGTATTTTACAGTCATATTGTTGATATTTTATTACAATTCTTATAGTAAACAATACTAAAATTCCCGATAACTCTTAAATACATTGATGAATAAAGCTGAAAATTTAGTCATTTTTTATGTTCCCATGTACAAACGTGCATACCAAAAATTATTTAAATAAAACCATTTTTACGGTGTGTTCTCTTTTCTATCTCACGCAGTATATTTTTGTTATTTAGAAAACATATCGGACGCAGGCAGCATGGTTCTTGATACGGATATATTATCCCCAATTGACTTAATGCAGTTTCTAACACACACGTTTGTTAGTATCTGTTTTCGCGGCTACTCACTTCATTTATTGTGCCTATTTTCGTAGGGGGTCGTGAGGAAATCAATTAACGGATGATCACGGAGGGTCCAGAGGGTAGCTCTTAATGGTTGCCGTCATGGCTTTTGCACCTTTCATAATGCGCCCGCGCACACCTCATTGTTTTTTCGCGAATTTTTGACAGAAAAACAATACTGTTGTGATACCGCAACTTCCATATTCACCAGATATGGTTCTCTGCGACACCTTTTTGATCCCGAAAATAAAGAGAAATTTAAAAGATCATCGATTTGCAAGCATGGACGAGATTAAATGCGCGTTGCCGAAACAGCTAAACAGTTTTCCGAAGCTTGTGTTTCAGAAGTGTTTTTTATCTAACAGGGGCTATTTTGAAGAGAATAAAATTGACGTAGTTGAACAAATCAAATTCTTTCCAAAAATTCAAAATTCCCGTTTTTTTCTGAACGTACTTCGTATACTAATTGCAATCTTTGCTTCACAGATGTCGAAAATGGAGAGAAGCATTAGGTTTCGTGGGGTCACACAGATACGCAAACATTACCCCAGAGCAGTGCAGTAAGAGGATACGAATATGCAGTCTTCATTTTACAAAAGACAGTTTCACATCCAAGTTTGGTAATCAAATCACCATTTTTGCTGTGCCTTCTTTACATATTTCGCCTGCAGCAGGTAAGTAACTTACTTTCTCTACGAACAGTTAGCTGATAATGAACGAATATTCAGATTATTGACCAAAGTTAAATAATGGTTATTTAGTGTAATGGGAAGTAATGGAGAATGTGCGGGGTATAGTCTTTACTCCCGTTGGCCATTTTACGTCACACTTTTGCCATGGTAGTAAACTCGCCCATTAGACCGCACAAGATCTTGAATTCAGTCGGCACCAGCTGCATCGTTCCTTAATTACAAATTTACTATTAGAAAAACTTGAGTTTGACATTTCAATTATTTCTCAAGTACAGTATTATTTACGTTTTAATACCCCTTGTTGTAGGTAACGGACAATGGCCGTGAACAAACTATAGTAGTATACTTGGTTTTAATGGCCATTATTTGTTCGGGAGACTTTGCTCCATCGTCTGTGGTCCACAACATAAACGTCTCTCTTGGGGACTAATAGGCTACATAAGAAGTACCTACAATAATACGCTATTCAGGTTAAACAATTATTATAAAGCAATAAGTCTTACATACATGCATTACAACATATTCACGTGAAAAAATGTAAATAAATGCCTAGTAGAAAGACAAAATATTTACCAAACATTAAACCCTGAATGTATTCAACGTGATAATTGACAACAAACTAATTTTGTCGTGAGGAGTCACCTCATAAAATTCAAATAGAAGAGCCCATCACAACATTTTTTTCCCGGTGTCGGTAGCACTCTACCAGCACAGTGTAGTTCAGCTACCAGTATAGCTACCAGCACCCAGCATCTCAGTTCGCGCTGAATCTTCGCAGTGAAGGGTCGAATATTACGACAGAGTCGGATGTATAAGATTTATTTTATTTGTTTAAAAGTAAATCGAATTAACGAATTATGAGTGTATCGTTTTGTGTCGCGTTAGGCGACTATAATACTTTCCGCAATTTATCTTGTAACTTCTTTAGATTTCCTGACGACATCCACAGGTAAATTTTTAAACGTATTCAGTTTCATATGAAATACACCATCCTGGAATAATAATAATTAAGCCTTGCAATTTTGGCAAAATAATGCTTCACAATGGAGTATCAAACGGTGAGAGTTACAGTAAACAGGACTTTTCCTGAGGCCGATATTAGTACTTTTCATGTAGAGTTTACCAAAAGGCATTTCCCAACAGGATAATGCAAGCTCGCACACTGCGAACATTCCTCGAAGGAACCTGGAACAAACACAACTGGAAATACTACCTTGGCCCGCACGATCACCGGACCTATCACCTATCGAACATCTTTGGCACTTCGATGAGTCGCGGTCTTTGAAATTTACCGAGGTCTCTTAAACAATTTGGATGACCCACGACACTACCTTGAGGTAGCATTGAATGAAATGCCTCAGGAGGATATTGATCATTTGTGCACAGAATGGCGCGAAGAGCACGTTATTCACTTTTTAATTAATAAATATTGTTTTTTTTTTTAACTGAAACCTTAATTATTTGATACACCCTACGAAGCGTTATTTTGCCAAAATTGCAAGACCTAATTATTATTTTTACTGGGAGGAACATTTCATATGAAAGTGACTGTACATTTCCTTCCAATATTCATTTATGGCATGGTACTTTCAGGGCAAAACTGTGGGTAAAATGATTTGTTTTCGACTGTCGATTCTATTAATAAAGCTTCATACAGACTTTGCAGTGTGCTATTGACATGTTTTCGAATGAGCTTCATGGTAAATTAAGAAAATTATTGCAAATCTAATTTTGAAATCACTGAAGGGTTGCTCTCCGAAACCTGTTATTTTTTTTCATAATATTTTGTATTAAATTTTTGCACATTACACCTATGTTCAACGCGCAGCAATGCAAGAAATGGCGTTTGATTCATTTATGATTAAAATAACATTAACCCCCTCAGCACAAGTCACATGATGTAGTCAAACTTATTAAACTGGCCAGAAACAAATATTATAGAAACTTATTTAATATTTTTTAATCACAACATACTCAAAATTAAATAAAATTGTATAAAGCTCGTTACTTGAACCAGTTTAATTCACTTATTGGACCGATTCTTCGGTTGGGTGTCTCGAGACTTGCTACACAGTGTAAAAGAAACAATAGAAAAGTTACGAAAATAATCTGAATCTCAAATAACCTGAATTAACAAAAAACAAATGTTGTAAGTTGTAAAACTACAATATGAAAGTTACAACAAAACACTAATGAATTTAATGCAAAGAGGAAACCTGCAAGAAAAGGTTTTTTCCAGGCATTTGGTCTAATGAAAACTACAAGGTCGTACGGCAAGCATCTAGGTCTTATTGTTTGGGGGATGCTTCTAGCTGAAACAGCACGAGAAATTACCGGTAAAAAATTCAACGGAGCTCACGTTGGCCAAACCAGGCAAAAGATCGAAGTAATGAATACAAATATGTCAAAAACAATCCAACTGCTTTAACAAACTAATATAAACATAATAGTGATTTGAGGAAGACAAAAGTTTTAAAAATTAAAAACAATAAAAAACGTGAAATTCAGAAAATGCTCTAGATAAAGGAAAATTAATGATGCAGACATTACGATACATTTTTTCCTCATGTTTCTTTTTTAGTATTTAAATTTCTTCCTTTTGCCCTTTTCATTTCTGTAATTTCGCTAATTTATCGCTGATAGTGAACTTTTTCAGACTTGCAAAAAAATGCACACCTTTCCACGTTTCTCTATCCTTCCTTAATTGATCCCAAATCTGGATATACCGCAATGGTTTTGAGTAAGTTTCTGTTTCGTTGCCCAAAGCGTCACAATCCGAGAACCATTTCAGACAATATTATTTGCATTTAATAAAAACTGAAAAACGGCATAAAATTATTTATGGTTGATGACAGACTCCTGGGCACCACAGGATCCCATAAAAGAAATGAGGAGTTCGATTTTACCACTACTACATGAACCTTCAGTGGCTTTGCGCGTGCATGCTTGAGTACGTGTCTGTGTATTTCGTAGTGTTAGTGTCCAAGTAGTGGATTTCTTTAACTCTCGTGCTGGCTAGGGCACTCCTCGATTTCATTATTCGAAAATTTGTTTATGTGAAGAAATTCTCTATTCAAATCCTTGCGTAGCTTTGATAAATGGTTAAATACGTATATTGTTTATATTACATTTAAAAGATATTGTATATTGAAATATGTCCGTAAAATTTTTAAAATAGTTTATAGAAATAATCAGTTATGTGGAACTAAAATAATATACTAATTATTAATGAAGGTTTATTTGTGTATTGGCCTAAATAGTTTTTATTTCTTAATGCCCCAATTTTGGGGAAATAAATCACAACACAAAAGAAGAACAACTTTGGCAAAAAACATTAAAATTCCGATACTCGGATGATTTGGTTTTTCCTGCTGTACTGTTGGCGTGTCCTCCTCGCGGCCAGGTTTCGCCCCCAAATATGAACTCCATCCAGAGTTTCAACCCCATTTTAACACATACCTACCCCTTTAAATATCTGTTATAGTTCTGAATTTAACTTTAGGTGGATTTCAAAATGAAAATATACAACTCGGCTTTAGTTCTGATAGGGAGCCGTTGTGGTGTTTTGTTTTTCCATCATTTCCATAATTGTTGTCGGAACCACCAAATGATTCAACATTGTTTATATTATTCTGTTTTAGAAAGCGAAGAAAGTCCAAACGAAAGTATCAGTCAACCCATTGGTAATGTTAAGAAACGAGTTGATGCTGAAGTGCAAACCGATGCTTCGACCCAAGCCGAAGACAATACTGCAACAGAATATGCAATCCTAACGGGTAAAACTATTTAATAGAATAAATTTATGTACCTCCCTTCGGCAGCTACCAGTGGGGTAACTCTCTCCGAGCCCGTCCCGCAAGAGAGACTATGAATAATGAAAGGGTTAACAAATTATGAATTTTCATCATTAATTCATTCTTCGTTAATCTGACTGCACGCTATGGTTGTGAAATAAGATGAACATAATGTTTTAATTCGGAAATGCTCGTAGAGCGGCTCTTGATAATACCATAAATCAATTAACGTATCCCGTAAAAAATAGTAGGAAAGTGTAGGGTTTTGTACGGAACTTAATGAAAGTCTAAAGTTCCCTAAAGCCAGAAAAGAGTGGTGAGCATACGGGATGTTCTGCAATTACGGAGCAATATTTTAACAGCGTATTAGTGCTAAAAAATATGACCAAAGGTTCATAACAAAATTTGTTAGAAAATGCTTGCTGATATTAAACAATTAACATTTTACCCAAATTGACCTAAGTGTTTAAAAAGAAATAGCAAAAACCGATTTTCTTGAACGTTGGCATCCTGTATCTCGAAAATGAAAATTATCCGGATATGTCCGGAAGAACTTTTTTGCTTGTTTTGACACGAGGAACAATCCTTTCAAATTGCGCAGCATTTAGGAAACACCCCGTAAAATAGTTTAAATCTGTAGATACATATTTTGCTCTTCTTGGCATCCTGTATCCTGGTAACGATATATTTGACGTATTTTAGTCCGACGTAAACCACGTGGTTAAAACATTAGCCCCGAGGCGCGGAACTCCTACATGGGTATATTATGTGAAGCTCTATATATTTCCGAATGAAAATTTATGATATATAATTATTTATAAACCGCAATAAGTGATTAGAAGGCGATTTCCTCGAGTATTTGACCGAGTGGGTGGTGATTTCTTTATATCATAATTTGGATTATTGACTGTTTGAAAAACGCGTTGATTTGTTTAAATTTTAAACTTCACGATTAACTTGGGAGCAAATAATACCTGAATAAGTCTTTCTTTCGACCTGCGCAGCCTCTTTCTGCACCCTTCATAAAACCATCGGCAACTTGCGAAGGGCCGGAAGATCATCCTTTCAAATTCCGAGAAGAAACGATCGATACGGCCCTTAACGCACGGTGGTTCTCCTAAACCAGACTTGAATAACGGGCATTTTGCGAATATTGGAACAGCCCATGGTATCGACCCTATGCGCGAAGGCCCTTGCAGGTCCGATCGATAGTATAAACGCGCCCTACGATTGGTCGTCTAAAATCAATGGGCCGATGATATCGATTGGGTGGCAAAAGCTGCTCTGGAAGACTGTTTCTGCATCGCATTCGGTGAAATCCACAAGTTAGTGGTGTTGTTGTTATTGCCAGGTGTTTTGAATAAGGAAGTTCGTTTTTAATTGGGAATGAAAATTTGATTTTTGGCTGCAGGTAAGTTCAAAGGAGTTACGTTGCTCTAGAGATTCGTTTGTTTGTGCAGTTGAAGTTACAGGGTGTTTGCACTGCTCGTTTGGAACTATAAACTGATAAGGTAATTTCGTGATAAGGCGGAATAATTTATGACACAACACAGGTACATGATTTCATTGAGATAATGTGGAGAGAAAAAATAGCTGTACGAATCGTTCGATAATCTCGATGTGCAGCTTGATATTTTGTATTTTACGCAATCAGTCGTATCGGCGAATCGATTTAATTTGAGAGTCGGGCCTATTCCTCGGCTTGAAACCTTCCATGGGTTCCTTTGAAAAGTGCATTGTTTTCCATCGACCTTCGAGGCATTTTTTCAATTTCTTTTCCATTTTGGATCAACTTTTTTCAACTTATTTAGGTGATATTCCAGAAAAAGAAAACATAGGCGGTGAACTTAGCACACTCAAACGAACATTGCCATGCATTCTTTCTAAGGAAGCGATCAATAAAATCATCAAATCACGTTCAGTAAAAATACTAGAATTGAATGTAGAAATAATTAACTTCATTGAAAAATATGCACATCTGGCAACAGCGTTTCAAATTCTCAACTTCTAATTCGCCACTGCAAATCTTTTGCACAAATTAGAACTTTTTTGTAAAGAAAACTAAATTATAAACGCTTCTGATTAACAAATTAACACTTTCAATATTGAGTTTTATTGATTTTCAATGACCGCTGATAATAAAGAATGTTTTTACTATCCACGTTCCTAAACGTAAGTTGAAAAGTTTTCTAGTTATTTAAGGCTTTAAAATTGAAAATGTTTTCGCATTTTCTGGTTTTTTGGATGGAAGCCACCATTTTAATGTAGCAAATTATGTTTTATTGAATATCCATATCCTACTGATGAAAGGGATTCAATAACCAAATTTCTAAACTTAATCAATATCCAATTTTAATAGGGTATACTATTATACAAGGTGTCCTGACTTTTATAGCAGGATTTTAACCGCGAATTTTATGCATAAAAATAATATTGGTTTGCCATATAAAGTACATATATTCGAGAAATGCTTTATTATATATATATAGAAAATACAGGATGTTAAACTTATATATTTTTCCAAATTATCTTTTATATTATAGATCTCACCGTTTTTGAGATATTTAGTTCAAATTTTGAGTAGACGTTATGTTTTAGTGTCTGCTTGATTGGATAATACTAGATAATCGTGATCATTTACAGGACGATTTTTCTTGAGACTATGATCCATTTTAGAAGTTTAAATTGTCTGTTCAGTTTAGAAATATTTATGAGTTTTGGTAATTTTAGTGTGGCACTTGTGTTTCAGTTATTTAAAAAATAGTGAAGTAGTGCATGTTACTTTTTTCATCGAGCAGATTTGGCTGGTTTCCGATATTCCATCGACACTACAATTTCTGACACGCTACTATGATGTAAACTGGAGCAAGGATTTATTTACTGACGATCTAAGAGTGAAGTAGATTTTTAACAGCAAAGAAATAAAATTAAATACACAAGACAACAATCATTTCAAATACAAAGTAAACTGAAAAGTGATAACAAAATAATTGAATCAATATCAAATAACTATTATTACAAAAATCGTTCGAAATGATTGCCGTTACATTCTATACATAAATTAGAATGTCGCCATAAAGACTGCAGAACATCTTTCATATAAGTTCTTCAGAGTTTACAGAAGTAGAGTGCACATTTTTTGTCATAAATCACCAAACATAAAAATCTAGAGGCATTAGATCGGTCGATCGAGGAGGCCAGGTAATTAGTCCTCTACAACCCATCTTTGTGGATAGTTTGCATTTAGCCAGTTCGTCCCCACCAGGGATTAATGTGAGGACATCCGACTTTATGCTATTAATTTATGCTCAAAATGCGAGCTAAATATCTCAAAGACTATGGGAGCTATAAAAGATCATGTGAACAAAATATAAAACTCTAACACTCTGTATTTCGCCAACAAAACATTTCTCGAATATAGTTTTTATCCCAAATGAATATTATTTTTATGCGTAAAATACCTGATTAAAATCCTGCTACAAAAAACCCGGACACCCTGTATAATAAGTGAAGTAATAGTCAACTGCCTCGTCTATTTCAATAGGTAGTTTTTAGGTAGATAAATCTAGTTTTGAAGAAGAAACTTTTTTTGAGTTGCTTTCGCACGACGAGTCGTTTTCGGGTGTAAAAATAGAAACTGCTTGCACGCCGCGAATTGGCCCTAAATGAATTGTTACTTAAATTAGCAATTTAGATTATTTATTAAGGAAATAAAAATAAATAATAAGTTATAGTTTTTACATCCTCGTGTGGGTATATACGTTTGAAAAAATTTAGAAAAAATAACAATCTAGTGAAAATTTACAATATACTTTGCCTGAGACTTCTCCCTAAATTCGTCAATTTCAAAGAAGCCCTAAGCCCTAGCACAAGTTACAGAGAAATCATAGAGTTAATTTTTTATTTTCGAAATAAGTAGCCTCAAGGTAAACCCTAACTTAAACGAATCAAAACTGATTTCCAGCAAGTAAAACGTGTCCTCTCTCGCTTTAAATTTAAAAACTGAAACTAACTAATTAAATCGTGTATCATACGACAACTTCTGATACTCAATGAAAAACTGTGAATAGAAGAAAATTCGAATGCACGGATTCCAACTCAATATTGTATGCAGTCATATCTTCCCATAGAATCGTTTTATCTTCAATTATATATAAAACTATTATCGGAAATTCCCATCACCTGAACCCACGCCGTACGTCAAGATTTGAAATTGGGTATCCAATTATTTAATTTAAGCTGATATTATGTTTATTTAAATATGTCAATCGTCTTTAAGGCCCCGCAAATCAGAAAGGAAAAATTAACAAGTATATTTTAAGCTGTTAACTCTCGGATTAGGGATCAAAGTTGAATCAAACATGGAGACATCAGCAGAAATATGCGAAAACTACCAACTAAAATGGAGCTCCTACAACACATACATCCACTCCTGCATCGCATCTTCCCTTTTTGCGGAAGATTCCTTCGCAGATGTAGCCTTAGTGACCATGGACGGGCACAAAATCATGGCCCACCGATTCGTTTTGGCCTATTCCAGCCAGTACCTCAACAAAGCCTTGAAGTTCCAACCGAAAGTTACCACTACCCTACCACTTATGATCGTTCTTCCACAGGGTAACATTTACTTATTGTTGCAATCTGTTAACTAATATTGATTAATAACAGGTATAACTTACAAAGCTCTAAAGATTTTGGTTAAGTACATGTACAGCGGAGAGGCCACAGTTCCCAAGGACATCTTGAATTCAGTACTTAAAGCCGGAGACTTACTTAAGATCAAAGGGCTCTACCGGGAACCGGTAGACGAAGACCCGAACTCCAAAACTAATAAGAACCAACTATCGAATTCCGAATTTCTCAGTAAAGACCCGAAAGTCCCGGAAAATTCCCCAGTGATCAGCAAAAATCCCCCACCGTTAGTAGCAGCAAGGTATTTAAATTGTGAGTATTACTGGTGTCAATTAAAACCTAATCAGCAACATTGTAGCTCAGTGGCTCAGAAGATTATCCAGTCTCAGAGCGAGGCAACTAAGTCGAAGGAAATTCAGAGGGTGCAGAAAGCTCTCCAGGCGAAAGTGCAGCAGAAGGTTCAAGATAAGGTAGTTGTGGCAGGTGCTTCGGTTAAGCAATACGGAGGGCCTCGAGTGTTAAACTTTAGCATGTCTAATTTTAATGGAATCGAGAAGGAGAATGCATCGACTAAAAAAGCAATAATTCTTAATCAGAAGGTAAAGGTAAAATTTAGAAGTAAGTTGTCCATATCTAACTCCGTTCTCTGTAGGTCTCACAGCAGGACAAACCCCATACAATTACATCAGCCGACGCAGAATCCCAAAACTCTTCCGATAGTACCACCTTGACCATCAAGACTGAGAATGGAAAAAGTGACAATATGTCGTATTTGGTGATTAAAGACGAACCGGTCGAATGGACTGAAAACGAGATGGAGATCGTGGAAGAAAAGGAAGTTTTTCCTGAGGATTCTGTAAAAACTGAAAGCTACGACTCTACATCTAACGAGGGTAAGGGTAAGCATTCCTGGAGTCACTAACCAACAACATTAAATCAGGTCGAGAGTGGCGAGACATAATTCGTAATTCTCTTAATTAACTGAGATAATCCTCTTATTCCGGAACCAGCACTGGGTTCCTTAATCAAATAATACATAAAACTTTATGCCTTTTTTAGTTAATAACAGTGCGTTAAGTGCATGCATACATAGTTGTAAGGAAGATAATCGGTATCGGCGATTTTCAGTTAGTTGAACAGTGGATTTTTTGTATAATTATAAAGTTAACCGGTGGTACTTTGCAACTACATAAGGACGGGTAATTTCTTAAATTATGGCTCTATATAGGGGCTTAAACGTAGTTTATATGCTCGCACTCATAACAATTTATGCATTTATTAGAGCGTTGCCTGTATAAATTATATTAAGGTAGGTATGAAAAAAGAGGTTTTAAAGTGTTAGTATGCAAATACTACGCAAACGCTGATAGGAGGGGAATAATAGTTATGCATATGTGATGATATTTGAGATAGTTCAGCATAAAGGAAAAGATGAAATGAAGATAATTTTAAATATTTTATTGATAATTAATTAATTTAATAATATAATATTATATATATATATATATAATTATTGACAAAACTGCGAATGCCCAACTAAAATTGCAAGTGGGCACCTTATTTCGATCGCAGAATAGGTTGCTCCTCTTTTTAATACTACAATTCGCGCTCTTATAAATAAATAATTGCAATTTGTGAAATTTCCTTGGCATTGTTCTTTTACCTTTGGTTTATAAGAATTTTCCAAATTTCTTGAGGAGTTACATTCTTTTAGGCCGTCTTACAATAACAGACGTTTTATTACCTTATAGAGATCATTAGTAATCTTAGACATTTTTGGAACTCGGTACTGGAACTTACAACTTTGGGAGTCCTTAGTGATATTTTGTCTTTTTTTAATGCTTCACGAGATTTGTTTTAATCATAACAAGACTGGGAATTTCAGAGACTTTTCAATGTATTTTTTATGTTTATTTTCAAAAAAATGGGAATTGTGCTGCAGTTTGAGGAGACTTTTGAAACCACAGTTTCTGACAAAGTTTACATATATTTGATAAATAATTTTTGTCAGTCTCCTAAAAATTTCATCTAAATACAGAGATCGGTTGACAGTACACACCATGTCGGATTTTCTTTTATTTGTATTTAACAAAAAAATTTTATTATTGGTAAAAGTTTGTGCGTCCCTGCAAATACAAATCGCAGTTTACAAAATTTGCATATTTCATTTCATATTGGAGAGATTCCAAAATTACGAAAATGGCTCATGAGTAAAGTACCTTTATTTTTAATTTTAGAGGAAACATGTATTATGAAAATTGCTTAGAATTAAAAGATAAGTTCAACAATGAAGTTTCCAGTTTCCATGTCATAAAACGCTTTTTCCGATTTTTTGGTGATTTGCCCGGTATATGAAATAAAATCAATTTATTTGATATGTCAGATTCGTTTCAAAGAGGATTAAAAAACAAATAATATTATTGGTACTTTCAATTCTAAACAATATTCTCATAATACATGTTTTCTCTAAATTTTACTAAGAATAAAATTTCCTGGTAAATTTAAACAAAAAAATTCCTATATGGTGCGTACTTTGAGTCGGTCACTGTATTTTAGAATTATTACAAAATTTTCGGTAAATATGCCTACTAGTCAGAACACGGGAGAGAAAATGATTTCTGACTGATTTTTCATTACCTACGTGTTTGATTTAACAACTTTTCTTCTTTAGTAGATGTACACATTTATTAAATTCCCTCCCTAATTATTAATTTGGTTTTCTTAGGATCAAATACCGAAATATACACACCCTTAACATGCGAACTGTGCACAGAGACCTTTACAATACCAGCGGATTGGGTAAAACATGTTCAAACCCACACAGACATGTTGCCAGCAAAGAGACGGAGGAGAGATAGTCCTGATGTAAGTACGGTGTCATTTATTACGATTCAAATCATTGTAACTTTGCATAATATTTCTTATTTATGTCTAGCAGTCATTATTGATAGCCCTAGCAGCGTTTTCTATTGTAATGGGTTGTCGGTGGTTGTTATTTATCTTAGTTGAAGGATTTTCTTTATTTCAGGAAGAAGACGAGAATGCCAGTTACCCCGAGCTTCAATGCGATCTCTGCGATAAGTCCTTTTCCACCCCTGCTGAGTGGGTTAGACATATTCAAGACACTCATACCGAGTTCGAACTGAGTCTTTCGAATAGAAAAAATCAGACGGAAAAATCTGAAGGCAAAAATAAGGGGAGAAAGAAATACAAATTTGTGGTGAAAAACTAAAATCTCATTTACAACACTTTGGTATTTATCATATTTTCTTATCTGAATTCTTTGGTTAATTAAGTTTACCTCTAAGTTTACGTATTTCTTCGCGTACATTTTTTTATAATAATCACATTTCTTTATTTGTTTAGTATATTTAATATTTTCAAAAAAATTTAGAAATTTTTCTGTTGTGTTTTATCTTAAAAATATTTTTGCAGGCAATTGTGGGCATTATCCGGCAGTAAGATAACTATACTGTATAATCGGTTATAACTTGCAACATGCAAATTCGAGGGAGAGGAGCAAAGATTTATGTGCATCTGAATCAGGGATCGTAAATCCGAGTATTATGGTTTTAAAACGGAATAGCTATCTTTAAGGCGACACTTCAAGGCCGAATGATATTAATTGTTAAATGCTATAGCGCAAGAATGTGGAAACAGTACAAAATCGATCCTTGATGCTATGTTCGTTGAAATTTCCTATACCTATTAAATTTTCACAATATACATACGTATTATACAATACAAAAAGATACCGTGAATCGTCATATGGTAATTTTTGTCGAAAAGATCTTTATTCTACGTCATTTCTTTCCAGAGTGCGCCTATACCATTCTCTAGTGACAATAATAACAAAAAATGTTGCAAATTAAAAATTTAGTGGAGAAAAGAACTTGGAACGGTAAAGCTTAATAGCGAAATAATCCTTCCATCCATGTTGGTTTCCCTCTCTAATTATCCTCTATAATCTCTCTAATATATCTCTAATTATCATTTTCAGGATCTCATATCTTAGTTAAACGCGAAAGTAGATCGTTTTCACTTTCACATGATCAGATAATGCGTACAGAACTTGTTGAATATTTTCTTAATTTTTCTCTCCAAACATCTAGCAATTTTCAACGATTCCAACTCATACGTTCGATCGACTTGAATGGTTTATAATACGGAACATATCGCAAGACCTTAATGAATAACTAAAAGTAGGTACTTTCGAATATCTGCAATAGTTCTCGCATTCCGTACACGAACACCGAGTAGTCATAGCGTAGAATTGCAGTATCTCTGATGGATCGCAAAGAGGCTTTTTCTCGCTTTAAAAATCTGCAGAAACCTTGAGCCAATAATAGCCGTAAATTGGCCAATTATTATACTTATGCACAGCCTGATGGAATTCCTTAATGTAGTTTGCCACAACAATAATAAGTTCCTCGGTACTACCTCTTGGATGTAGCCTTCGACAAGATCTTTGAGATTTCAGATCGACACGCATACTGAACAGGCACGCGGGTACAGTGGCGGGTTGTGTCAGGAAAGAGATGTTTCGGCAGATTGAGTGTCTTATTAAGGGGGTATTTATGGGAATTTGTTTGCCGTGCCAGTGCACGAATTTCATGAATGTCACTTGTCAATAACGGCATTACAGGAATTTGATGTTTTAAGCAATGTCGCCGATCATTTTACTTCTCATTACACAATCATTTGAACGTAACCACTTCAATGATGAGGAAAATGCATGGGATCATTTACTGCGTGATAAACCGAATCAAAATTTTTAGACGTAGGTGAGTGAAGTGAAGTAACGCATCAATTTTTCACAACGCAGGCATTTGCAGTGTAAGTTAACTGTTGTGCAAAATGTCCCTGAATGTAGGCAACTCGTGATACCTCTAGAGCTTTAAACGCGTTTAGGTATTCTCAAAAGTTTAGATTTTTCCAGACACTCTCGTGGGCTACGTTCCTCACACTATTCCAGGTGAGTTTAAATCCAAAATAATTGGGATAATCATAATCAAATCTAGCGAGCTAATATAAAGTGTTCCTGAATACGGACAACCTTTTAAATTTCTCTTCTGCTGGTGGAAGGTTATGTGCTAAAATGAGTATGTTTACTTCAAAGTCTTTTTACAGTTTCTGCTTCAATAGCTTTCTAAGCTAATATCGTGCAAGAGAAACTGGGTTATCTTCACATGTGTTATGCGTAACCAAACATTGAAACAGCTAACTACGAGTTAACAGTAAATTATTTGTCAACAATAATATTTCTATATATATTCTATGAAGAATAACGTTGAAAAAATAAAATTATTGAAAGATACTTACCAGCAAACCAACACTTGTTTAAGGCAAACCTTGGACCCAAGAAACTGCCGTCACTAGAACTAGGGGTTAAATCAGCTAATATTCCCACGAATACAATTATGAATGGTACTCCCCATGCGTAAGCCTCATATAGGTACAAACGCAGTCGCTCTTGGCTCTTTTCAGTGCTTTGAGGCCTTAAGTCCCTGCAAAGAAAAATAGTTTTTACTAAATATGATTGGAACATGTAATGTTCTTAGACACCGATAAAACGTATCACTTTTTGGCTCGAATTAAGTAATTTAAACTCAAGATACCTATACTCTTTTGACTGCGATTAGAATTTTAGCATTAAATAATGATACAGGATGCCCCAAAAAGTGGGTACAAATGGGTATAGTATCCTAGCGGATAAATGAATAGTGATTCACTTAAACCTACCTTCCATAAAAGTGGCTTGTTTCAGTTTAAAAATGTCTGTTTCAATCTAGCTGATAGGGCCTGTACCTTACCGACATATAAAAAGACACTTTTCTTATCTATGTCGATGGCTTCAATATTTTCACGAATTCTGATCATCTGGGCTCTTCTACATTAAAGATGTATTCTCCCGAAAAACAGCCTTTTAGTCAACGATTTTCGAGATATTTTCCATTAAGTCAATTCGTGCATTTTCAATTTTTTGTTAGTATATATTTCGTTCTCTAGGTGCCCCATTCACCAGGTAAAAAGTGAAAATGATGGTTTGCTAATCTCAATTTCCTCTGAGATACGTCTGATGCTAGTCGGTGACTGGATCCTCCAGTACTCGCATGAAGATTTTACCTTCTCGATTCACAGTGAAAATTTTTGGTCTTCCATTATCCGGTTTCAAATGAATTGGACAAGTCTCACCCAGTTTGCCGCAAAGTGTTATATCCTTGGCAGTGCACCGCAATATTGAATTGGAAATTACTCCTTCGCAGTTCGTTTCAGAATATTGATAAAAAAAAAGTTCGATCGATTTTTTGTTCTTCGGTGAGGCACAGGTCGCATTATAAATGAATTTGTCGTACAAAACAAGCAGGTTTTTTATAAAGCAGCTTTAACCCAGTCCTTCTATTGTTTTCCATCTGGTATCCAATACTCATACCATCATTTTTTCTAGGATACCCCGTATAAAAACGTACACGCTTCACTTATGGGTCGATTTCAATTTAATATTTCCCAGAACCACCTATATCTTCAGTGAAGCCTGACCAAGGTGAGCTTTTAATGCGTCCAGAGTTACAGTGATGGTAATCGATTCTCCTGCGATCTACGAGTTTCTTAAAAAGTCGATGTACCCAAAAAGAGAAACAATAAAAGAATGAAATTACTGAATCGGAACGATGCCGATGGCGTGAGATGATTTCAGACGTTCATAACTCGGGCATAAAGCGGCTCCGAAGAAACGGAAGAACGATCGATCAAGCTATTTCTTTATTTTTTTACGTGGGCAATTTGCCACGGATTGGAATTGCGACTAATGTGGTTTTCATCAAGGCAGAAGGAAACGTGACTTAATTATGATTTTGAACTGAAGAAAGCCGCAGGGAGTCCCATAAGTTATGGACAATAAGATTGAAAAATTATGGATGTGAAGAACTTGATTTATAAGAACTAACACCCACTAGATAAACGTATTCAACATTGGAAAAGTAGTGCACTTTAGACGACCCAAAAGAAAAATGGCCTGGATTGGATATTGACAAGGTTTATCTCGGAGATTTTATTGAAATTATATGGTGCCATTAAGTAGGACCAGGTTCTGCTACTGTATTTTATTCAATTTTACTGTGGTAAATAAGACGCCGGCGATTGTTCCTACCAAATATCATTGGTGCAAATAGGCTACGTGAGTTGATAAGATGTTATAAAATTTATTATAAAAGTGTTTACTGGTTTCTCTAGATGATAATTTTACATTCATACACAATATTTTGGGTCACGAAATTCATTAGCTTTGAGGGTCTATGACTCAAACATGTTTTCAACAGTTTCCAAATTGATTTCACAAGTGCTTTCTTCATGGTTTCAGTTAGTCTAGTTGGGATGATTAAATATTTGAAAATTCACCAGTTTTGTCGAATTGTATTTTCTGAAGCGTTTCCCGGTGCCCTCCCCCTTCAAGCTTAAGTATATGGAAGTCGGACCAAAGATCAGGAAAATAAAATGAAGAAATTCCATTGAATTAAGCATAAATTGAAACGTGCAGAATGTTGTTTGCAATTTATGGATGATCCACTGCGATTTCTCCAGCAGCGCGTTGGGGTGGATTTCCCTCAAGGAATAGCAACGAAGCGACTCCTTTTAAACTTACATTAATTTTATTCCTTATTTTCGACTACAGAATCTCACTTCCATTCTTATGTGAAATGCATACTAAAGTTAAAAAAAGAAATGATCATTTTTAGGTATGAACTGGACCAAGCTCGACTGAATCTACGTTTTACGGACGATCAGCTTTAGGCACGTAAAATATGGGTTTGAAGACCGCTATACTTGACATAGGCCTTGCCACGTGCTTGCAAATACATAAACAAATACCTCGCCAATACGAAAACAAGTATCAATCCACCTGCAGGAAATAAAAAAATCGTACAGTAACAGTACAGTAACACCTCCACTAGCGTATTATTACGTAAACGTTAGTCACGACAAATTGTATCACACAATAGCCATATTAGCCATCCAGCCTAGACTTTGCACGTACCGGTATAAGAATCCGTTATAACGACATCTAACGTTAATAAGAAACCATAATTTCACCGTAGTAACCTCAGTCTGTATATATGCTCAAGAAGTAATTGAACATGTAGACAAATATTGTATCGAACATTATAATGATAACTTTCTGTCCTCGAGAGCTGAAAGGCCAAAGTTACGAGATAATATCTACTGCATATGAGAGAGTACGTAGATTCCAATTATTGATTATCGTCGGGAATGATTTAGCTATAAATATTATAGATTGGACGATTATGATCTTATAATGAGAGAAAAGATCTTAATGTGTTCCAATAAGCAGAGGTCAGAAAATTTACTTGCTCTTCCCGTAGGGCCATCAATCAATAATTAAAGTGATTACGTACCTAATTGATAGTATACTTAAGCTAGATTTCGCACATTGATAATGACATGTTAATCAATTTTAATCGACGAGCATAAATCAATCAAACTGAAAAAACTTTAATCTGTGCAAGACATGATGTTCGAATCAATTTTATTCTTCCTTGGGGGCTGATCAAGGAAAGTAGGCATGCAGTCATTGACCGAGCCAGTGGGTTCACCACCACTTCTTGAGCAATTGCAGCCTGCAAGTGTATCTGCGGTGGGTATTGTTTTAATCTGTTGCAAATGCTACATATAATGCTCCTAATTAACTTGATTGAGATGCAATGATGGCGCCGATTTTTAAATGGTGCATGTCAGAGTCGAGACGAGACAAGCGACGAGCTCCTTCATGGAAACCTTCCATCAAGAATTTAAGAATCTTCATATAAAACCGTTACCTTTAACGACATTATAAATTCGCCCATTATACGGGGTGTTCCCTAAACATACCGACCAATGCTCGGAGGAGGCGAGCTTATAAAAACAAATGTTTAAATTGAATAACATTAGGTCCGAAATACAGTGCGAGACATAGAAAAAAGAAAATTATATTATTTAAATAATTTTTGGTATGCATATTTGTATTTGGGAGCACAAAAAACGATTAAAGTTTCGGCCATATTTGTTAATGTATTTACGAGATATTAGGAATTTCATTTATTTTTTTTATCATAAAAATGGCAATAAAGCATCAACAATATGATTGCAAAAGATCATTTATTGGTGTTTAGTGTACTTAGAAAGTGCTTTTAGATTAATCAAATACGTCTAGACGCAGAATGCAGCGAAATTTTCATCAATTGAGCGAGTTTGAGAGAGGCCGAATTTAGGGGTCTACGAGATTCGGTCGATCATTTGGGGGAATCGCCACTGGCTTGAAGCGTAATGTAATCATTATAATAAGATGTTGTCAGGCGTGGTTCTCAGAAGATCAAACAGACAGAAGGAGAGGTACTGGACGATTCCGAAGAACTACAAAACACAAAAATACCGCTTTCGAATGATGGCCTTAAAAAGAGAGGTTCGTCTCGTCGAGGACGCTGGCGGCTCAGTAGTTTTCTGAGTAAAGAGGACCCATTGGGATCCGAATCCTTTATCACCGGATAAAAAGTTTCGGTCTGATTTTTTACCATCCCCATCTTGTGTTACCCCTCAGCTTAAGTTATCGTCAAAATTGACTGCGGTGGGGCAGAGAACGGATATATTGGAATCTGGAATAGGATAATATCACATTTAGTGAGGAATCCAGATTCTGTTTGGCTATACATGATGGTTGGGCAACAGTAAGGAGAAGACGGGGGTGAACGACGGGATCCTCAGTTTACAATACAGAGGCTCGTCTATTAGACTGTTGTGGTGATGGTTTGAGATGCCATTGCATATGGTAGCAGATCACCTTTACTTTTCATTAAAGGCAGTACGATAACCCTACAATATATCCAAGAAGTTCTGGAACCTCATTTCGTGCCTTATCTGAGAACTCCCGTTAACACACTTTTCTAGCAAGACAATGCATGACCACATGTGGCTAGAATGACTATGGCCTTCTTTCAACAAAATACAATCAATTTGCTACTTTGGCCACCTCGATCTTTAGATCTCTCACCGATTAAACGTGTATGAGATATTGTAGGTAGAAGGTTGCATAGTTTGCCCTATCGACCGTAAATCGTAGCGGCATTATGTCATGTTGTCCGGTTAACCTGGATTGAGATCCTCAAGAGGACTTCAATCGTCTCATTAGATCCATGCGTAGACGTGTACAGGGATGTATAAGACACAGCGGATGACCCACAAACTACTATTAATTTTTTTAGTTTTTAACAATTAAATTTGTTAAATTTTTAATGCATTATTTGCTTTAGCGAAAAACACTTGCCTACCAAAAATTATTGAAACAAAACCATTTTTACGGGGTGTTTTCTTTTCTATGTCACGCAGCATACATAGTGTTTAATTTTTCTAAAATATTTTTTTAAGACATATTGCAAACACGATTTGGGATAAGGATGTGAAATTAGGGATACACTCTGGCGGAATAAACGCGCAAGTTCTGGAGCAGGTAGAATATTTCCACCTACGCCAGTGGTGTCTATGTAGCCTTTTAATGGGAAAAATTGTACGCCACTGACACGAATGTTTTAACATGAATATATATTTCATCAATTCGTAATAAAAATTGCCTCTTAGTGTCTTGTTCTTCAAGTATCTTTCTTCAAGGTAAAAAGTTATTTCTCATTCCTGAGCCCACCAAAAAACCGGTACACGAGTAGGTTTGCAAGTGCAATTTTTTACAAATTCTTTAGGAGAAATCAATTTAATTTTCTTTTAGTAAAGGTAGAGGACATAAAGGCAAACATGTGTGAAACACGCCTGATCGCAAAGTAATAGTCCTCTTGCATAGTGTGGTTCCGTTGAATTCTGAGCCATTTGCACATGTAGAAATGTTTCTATGCGTCACGGTGCTGCACCATAGTCAAGTCACTTGTTTTGTCATTGTCACGGAGACCCAATGTAATTCAACGTGTATAATTTGTAACATTTAAAAAATATTTAAAAAATGAAATCAAACGCTCTGTCTCTTGGAAACGAAGCGTAATGCGACATAGCTTTATTCAATCTACATATTTGTATTTATGAATTCTACATTTTCTAAAAGTTCGTCGGTTTGTTTCCGAAACCCCCTGTATCCCCAAGACTACTAAATAACATTGACTAACTCCAACTAAAAGATAATATAATAGCGGTAGCCATAAGTCGAAAGAGACTATCAATATAGTGCTAAGAACATCTATTTAGAAACATTGCTTTGCTTTTAGCATTCTGAAAATACTTGCTGTCAATATCTCCTCCTAGCTAAAACAGCAAACTTACATTATAAATAATGTAAGTGCAATTGCTTCCGTCATAAACACTTTCTCGAACAAAGAGAAAAATTCCTGAAACTCATTCAGCAAAGTTTGAATGAGCGTCAAAATTCCTTTAACGTTTCAAAGGACGTAAATGTCTCGAATTAACACGTAGCAGATGTTAACGGCGATTTTTTATATGTTATTTACACCTATCTGTCAAACAGGATGTTAAATTTGAGGTTGCCCATTAATTTATTTGAAATAATATCGATTTAAAAATCTAACACTCTATTTACGAAAATAAACAGCGTCGGATCGCCCGGATGGAAAATCATAATTAAGTAGAAGTGTTATTGTAAAATGTTCCAGGAAACCATTTTGGAAAGTTATTAATTATATACACACAAGTTTACCAGCAGAAAGGTAATTGGGGAAGTTTCGGTAAATTTTTAACAGACGATAACGTTAGGTATACAGTGGTGGAAAAAAGTATGGAAACTTTAATATATTAACATTTTTCTATAATATATTTAGTTGAAATTGAAGCCTTTAATGTCTTAAAGGTAAATAAGTTTCTACATAAACAAATATGAAATTCCATTCTAAAAATAATTTTATTATTGTCAATATTTTTAACAAAAACAAAAACGTGCTGGAAAAAAGTATGGAAACTATTCATAAACAGGTTTATTTTTCTCGTAACTGTGTACGATCTTCCAAAAATACGGTTTATTTCAATTGAATCTTGTTTCAATAATGCCCAAAAGAGCATATTTCTCGTTTGACTTGAAACAAAAAGTTTTAGATTTATATCAAATGAAGAAGAAAAAAAGTGAAATTGCAAGATCTCTTCTGATTAGTAAAAGTGCTGTGACGAAGATAATAGCCAAATTTAAGAAGCTGGGCAGTGTAGAAAACTTGCCCAAGACTGGTCGTCCCCGTAAAACCACCCCAGAAATTGATAAGGCGGTATTAAGGATTTCAAAATAAGATCCAAGAAAATCCGCTAGACAAATTACTGCTGAAATTTCCTATCAGTTTGATATTCAAGTAACCAGCAGAACGATACAAAATAGATTAATTAGTGGAGGACTTCATGGACGTGTTGCAGTAAAAAAACCATTATTATCCAACAAGAATTGAAAGGCTCGAAGGCTGTTTGCGAGGAGTCGTCTGCATTGGAGCAAACAACAATGGAATACGGTCTTTTGGAGCGATGAGAGCAAGTTCTGTTTCTTCGAATCTGATAGAAGACAATATGTATGGCGTCCCACAGGTGCTAGATTTAAAGCAAAATATCAAATTCCCACCGTGAAGCATGGAGGTGGTAATGTCCAAGTTTGGGGTTGTTTTTCGAGATCTGGCCTTGGGCCGATCGTTCTAATTGAAGGGCGTATGGATCGATTTCAATATAAAGACGTTCTAGAGAACAAAATGTTACCGTTTACAAAAGAAGAAATGCCGATTAGATGGGTTTTTCACCAGGTCAATGATCCCAAGCATTCTGCAAAGATAATAAAAGAATGGTTTTTGCAGAAAAATATTACCAAACTTGAATGGCCATCTCAGTCTCCAGATCTGAACCCAATTGAACACTTGTGGAATATTTTGGATCAACGGATTCGAACCCATTCAAATATTAAAAATTTGAAAGAACTCTTCGAAATAATTAAATTGGAATGGTCTAAAATTAATAGATTATATGCCCAAACGAAGCCAAGCAGTTCTAGATGCTAATGGTTACTCAACAAAATATTAATAACTTTTTTGTTGTAAATGTGTTCTTAAAACGTAAAAGTTTCCATACTTTTTCCATGTAAATTTTGAATTTATTTTCTACAGGGAGTACTTGCGAATGAAAATTTTAATTTTATTTGTTTAAATAAATGAGCAATATATTTAGTTTATATTTCAAATAATGGTTCTTGTCTATATTCATTAACGTCTAATTTAAATGCAAAATTCAAAAGTTTTCATTCTTTTTTCCACCACTGTATGTTAAAAATATTGAAAACTTACGGGCAAATATGTATTTTATAAAAAGAATATGAAAATTTAATTTAAAAAAAAGTCTTTTAAGTACGAGAATAGTCTCAGAAGTTCCCGACCTAACGTATAGAAGTAGATTTTTGGTTAAAAATGTGCCCATATTGCAAAGACCTAACCTTAAAAAACCTATATCTAAAGTTTGAGGGTGCTACGTTGGTTTGTGTCTGTTTTTGAGCCGTTCTTAGAGATTTTGTGAACATGGAAAAAATTGGTCATCGATGAATGATTCAATATACTTTCATTTGGGAGGCCTTAATCCGCCCAAAATCAAAGCGAAGCTAGACTGCCCTTTCGGAGAATCTTGTCCTTCGTTAAAAACTGTAAAATTTTGGGTGGTAGAGTTTATACCCGGTAGTGCGAGCTGCTAAGACGAACTCCGCAGTGGTCGCCCCAATGACACACTCCAGATTTGACCACCACGGTAATTGTGGTGAAAAGCCACAAAATTAACCTGGAAGATAGGAAAGTTCTGTAACTCGCATTTCGAGTGAACAATTGGATATGCGAAAGCTGACCGCAAGATTAACAAAAACAGCGTTTTAAGAATGCTTCAAGGAAGTTCTTGGCAAAGTTTCGCAGAAATAAATCCGAGTATTTATATCGATTGATAGCCATGGATGAGACATGGTTCCATCATTTAACATCTGAAACGGAAGAGCAATCACAACGATGGGTCCAACTGGGAGAATCGGCTCCGAAGAAAGCGAAAAACGTTCTATCTACAGGAAAGGTGATCGCGTCAATTTTTTGGGGTGTACGTGGGGTCATTTTTAATAACTATCCGCCCTAAAGGAAAAATAACAAAAGGAAAATATTATACAAATTTACTGCAGGATTTGAGCGAATAGAAAAAAGAAAGTTTTTATTTCATCGAGACAACGCACCTGTCCTCACTTTCACCATCGCGATGGCCAAAATCAATTATTTTGGTTTCGACTTTTTCGTCACCCACCTTATTCGCCAGATTTAGCCCCCTCGGATTATTTTCTATTTCCAAACTTAAAATTTAAAAAATGCCTCGGTAGAAAGATATTTGCCAATATTGGAGAGGTGGGATTTGAGGCTGATGCCTATTTTTGAAACATCGAACGTTCTTACTATAAACAGAGCATAGAACATCAGTGCGAAAAGCGCGCCGATCTCAGAAGAGACTATCTTCAGAAGTAATGTAATGTTTTCCAAATTTGTTTTTCTTCAAGTGTTAGGTCGGGTACCTCTGGGACTATCCTCGTACCAAATTTTCGTGGAGCATTTAAACCGATTTGAATACAATATCATGTTTAACTTTCAAGAGATATTGAAATGAACGGATCCGGTTTCATTCAATCCCGATGCAATCATCGACCAATCAGCAGCATTTTTTCGTTTCATAGGATATTCTATTCGAAAAAAAACACTCAAAACGAACTTTATATCTCACAAAAACGTGGAGAATAAAGCGGTTTTTTTTTGGACATCTAAATTACAAGTTCCAACCTAACAATCTTGACTAACACCCAAAAAATCCAGTAAAATAAATTATTTTTTAACACGCTTAGCTCCTAAACCTTGAATTTACTAAAAATACCTGAAAATTGTGTTTTTGTCCCGAATGAGAAAGCAATTTAGCTGCGTGATATTTTTCCGAAGAGGAGAGCGCTTTACACCTTCTGAGTCTTGTTTCAAACTGGTGGTGCAACTATCGTTACAAGTGCACTTTGGAACATGGACCACATCAATAGGCCTATGATAATTTTCATCGAAGAGCTGGCTTATGTAGAGTCGGATGATCCTGAACCTGGCTCTAGATCGGGAATTAGCTGTCTGAAATCGCGATTGAAGCTGCAAAGATCGCCACTTGATGTGGGAGAGATCACAGTTTATTGTGATGTTTCAGCTATCGAAGTACCTCACTACGTTTTTGTTTCCTCCAGAGAACGCATCTTCGATGGCACACACAATATCTCACACGGAAGTAAAGCGACAACGGGTAAGAATATACCAATTGGTCATTGAGCAAGAACTTCTTTTGCAATGTCACAGAAATCACGTACAAAAACACATGAAAACTTTCGTGCCAGATTCTCTTCCCATCCACGTCCATTTTGATTCAATTGAACCATTGCCGCCATTACCCGGGTTTCGTTGTCGCCGAATTTGAATTTCATATAAAATTCTCGAACACTTTGCCCATTTAATCGTCTCCATATCTCCTCCCATGTCCGTACTGAAGACGAGTACTGTTAGGGTTGCATCCAGTGAATCGCTAATGAATTTTTTTAACCCGCAATAACATCGAGGGTGTGGACCAAAACAGCTCATCAATCTTTCTCTGCGGTTCATTAAAAGAGATTGATGGCAAAATTTTTATTCTTTTTAAACTGGAATATGTATGTTATAAATTACTTATAAAATACCGAATAATTATCTCTCATCGTTCTTTATATTTTTGCGATCGACTGGTACTTATAATAAATATTATAAATTATTCACCCTAGTTGAATAAGGTTTACTTAATATTCGGTTATGAAATTATTTGGTTCGGTGTGAATGATTCATTCTTCAGTTATGATCGCAATAAAAACGTTGAAGCCGATAGGAAAGGTTCCTGGAGGTGCCGCACTGGCAACCCAAAATTTGTAAACCGTTCTGCTTGTTTTTGTGAGAATAGTGACGTGTAGCATTTATCGCGTGTAAAAATATTAATTTTAAATCGCAAAACTGGACTTTTACACAGTTCGTCACCAAAATGCAGTTAAAAATTTGCAGTTTATTCTGTAAAATCGTCATTTAGTGGGTTGTTCGATAATTAATGTCGTATTTTTTATGTTTTTTCAAAGTGGACATATACAGGGTGAGTCGGGAGGATCGTGCCAAACTTCAGGAGCGTGTTGTACATGAAAAATAAATGTAAAAAACTCAAATGTTGTCATCCGATTTTCGTTTGTTTGCAAGTTATAGCGTAAATAAAATTAAAACATAAAGATTAAGCAACATTTAAACGAAACGTTTCCTGGACGTTGGATTGGTTGTGGTGGCCCTATTAGTTGGCCTCCAAGGTCTCCAGACCTCACACCACTAAACTATTGTTTGTGGGGTTGGTTTAAAACTGAAGTGTACAGAGTAAAAGTGGACACTCAAGATGCACTAATTCAACGCATTAGAAATGCTGCAGCTGCTATTAAAGAAAGACATGAAACAATCAGGAGCGTAACGAATGCTTTTCATACACGAAGCCGAAAATGTTTAGAAGTTAATGGCAATATTTTTTAACATTTACTATGATATCCAAACGTTAATTTATGGAATTTCTTATGAAATTTATAATTTTTTTTTATTTTATGTTTTAATTTTATTTACGCTATAACTTGTAAACAAACGAAAATCGGATAACAACATTTGAGTTTTTTTACATTTATTTTTCATGTACAACACGCTCCTGAAGTTTGGCACGATCTTCCCGACTCACCCTGTATTAATAATAAATATTAATCAATGATGTAGTGGCCATCTTGGTGGATGACCTTTTGCCATCTTTCGGCGAGTTGGAAAATTCCGCGTTCGAAAAAGTCTTGATTTTTAGAAGTAAAAATTGATTTAACTCATTTTTAACGGCTTGATCAGAATCGAAATTTTTACCATTCAAATGATTTTGAAGAGATCGAAACAAATCTCTGATAATCTGATGGGGCCAAGTCAGGGCTATATGGTGGATGAAGTATCAGTTCCCAATTTAGTTCCAATTGACGCGTTATTTAAGACGTATGGGGTCTAGCGTTATCATGATGGAACAGGACCCCTTTGCGATTGGCGAGTTCAGGAAGTTTTTTTTTTATTTCTTTGTTTAATTTCGATAGCTGATGACAGTAAACATTCGAATCAACAGTTTGGTTTCTCGGAAGCAGTTCAAAATAAAGAATACCCTTGTAGTCCAACCACACAGATAGCAAAATCTTCTTTTGATGAATATTGGCTTTGGACGTCGATTGCGCAGGTTTATCTTATTTGGTCCATGATCGTTTTCGGACTACGTTATCGTAGACAATCCATTTTTCATCACCCGTTATGACTCTTTTTAGAAGTGGGTCGTTTTGGTTACGATTCAGCAAAGAATCGCATATGTTAATGCGTTTGGTGAGGTGAATTTCCTTCAATTCGTGAGGAACCCAAACATCCAATTTGCTAACGTACCCAAGTTTTTTTAAATGCAGAGAAACGGTTGAATTCGATATGTTCAACTTTTCTCGAGTTGTCATACGCCGATTAGCTTCGATTAAGGCCTTTATTTTATCGTTATCAATGGTAATTGGGCGTCCAGTGTGTGGGGCATCTTGGACATTAAAATTTCCGGAACGAAAGCGAGAAAACCGACGCTGCCACTGGCGTTCAGTAAGGCAGTTCTCACCATAAACTTCACACAATTTCTTCTGAGCTTGTACCGCATTTTTGCCCTTTCGAAAGTAAAATAATAAAATGTGTCGATAATGCTCACTTTGATTCTCCATCTTCAACTTAAATTTTAAACAACTTTGTGTTTACTAATCGCGTTCAATTTTCGATCGCAAAAAGTCTAAAACATAACCTTTAAAATGGCATATGATAATATAAGCGACGAGATCACTATTACTCGATATGTATAAATTGAGCCATCTATGAGAATAAAACGACATTAATTATCGAACAACTCAATAGCTTTTTTTTGTGAATTTGCATCAACTCAATCCTCAAAAAAGGAAACGAGGATTTTCAAAATATTTTCGCTTTCCCGACGTGTCCTACGCATGCGAAGTTGATACGGACCTATCAGTAGGATTTTATGTTAGAATCAGGATATGCTAAAGCAATTGATCTACGGAGCTCGGTAAAACAAGTTTTAGTGTCTTATTTGTTGTGCGGCAAAATTTACGTAGGAAATAACCGTAGCTAAACTGAGAATTTTCGCAAAAACAACCCAATTATTTTCTCTTAAAAGAAGATCTGTGCGAGAAAGTATGATGTAAACACCATCTTTATTACGTCCCGAAGTTCGTTTATAGGCGTCTATTTTTTCCAACCTGTTTATGTGATTCCTCTTATTAATTAAGTATACACTTTTAGAAGGCGAGCAGTATATATTTTATAGAGATTAATAGGCGGAGAGTGAAATTTATGTGCGTTTTTATATCAGAATTTATACTCAATTTTGTTATTCTCTTCTGCTGGTTCATTTATAATTCTAAGCGATGAAACGCAGCAGTTTAATTGTTTATTTTGCTCTCCACGGGGCGTAGGCTGTCTCCAGAAAAAAATCTATTTTCATCGTGCAGAAGTCCAGGTATGATAACCAATAATATCACATCCAGGAGCTTGTGTCGTTTATTTATAAAGTAAAAAAATATTTCTGTAAAGGTCTTACGGCAATTCGAAATCCTGCACATGTGCAAACGTTTACGTAGAGAAGAGAAAATAATTGAAAACTCAAAATTGATGCACAAAAATAAACTTGGCCTTAAACGAGCATTACAATATTTATCAGCACGACATGAATTTATTCGTTATGTGCAAATATAGAAACATCTTTGAGAACTAACTCTAAACATGCTCAAACACCGATTTATCTTAAGCAGTTACTCGTTGCCGCATTAGCGATTTACCTATCTTTTATCATGGGTTCAAGCATCTCAAGTTTTATGTGGCATACGTGTCCTGAAATAATGAAAGCACCTACGCACATCTCCGTGGGAAAAGACACCAAACCCCAAATCTTTGAAGTTGCTTTTAAGATCAGAAATTACTTTTTTTTGTGGGAAGTAGATGGGTATTTAAATGCTCTATTATGTGGGAAATAACGCCATAACCCAAACGAAAGTGGGTCCATTATTTTGGGCGAATAATGTATTTTTCATATAATGACTAAAATAAACATCATTTAGCTGATGCCCCATTTTCCTGACTTTATTGCAGTTTAATGAGCACTTTCGGTTCTAAGAAGAGGCATTTTCTGTAATGTATGCCTCATTATTTTTGCGTGGAGCAAAAAATTGCTACACATTAAGGCAGCCGCAATTAGGTTGTTTTATATATGATTAATATTAACTTTTTATCAAGAACTTCCTTTCGCAATAAATTATTACGGTGCATTCCTTGATTAACAAGTGTCAGTGACAAAAACTGGTCGTCACAAAAATCGTTATCAAGACCTCCAGGAAGATAAAAATTTTAAATTTTTGAAGAATTCTGAAAAAACAATTTCTTTCGTTCACAAAAAATATTGCATTTACTAAATGAAATCGGAATGCAGGTGATAATTAACATTAGCAATCTCTGAGGATTAAAAGAAGCGCAACAAACATGCTTAAGATTATTACGTTTAATTAAAATCAGCAATGTCCATCTTGTAATGAGAATGGCATGGTGTTTCTTTTTTTTTTCAAGATTGAAAGGTAAAATTTTTCGAAGAAGAGCTTCTTCCTATGCCCTAGGAATGGCAGTGGTACGGTGTTGATTGGAATATAGAAGACAGTTCAAATAACAGCAAGAAACTATTCATTCCAAGGAACTAGCTAAAATGCTGACTATGGAAGTTGAATTAGGGTGGAAAAAATGTATTAGTTTAAGCATGGTGAATGGTGGTCGAAAGTTCTCTTCTGAAAATCCCAATTCAGTCATCGTCGTGTCAATTCCAAAAGCGGCCCTCCTTTCTGAAACAGGGTATATCAATCTTTTCTGAGAATTTCGTTTCCCCAACGGCACAAATTAACCCTGAATCTATGGTTACAGAGAACTCAATGTGACATCACGGCCATATTCTTTGACCTGGGAAGGGGAACGTTCTCGGGCAATGCCGCACTGGGGAATCCCGGTCTGATCTGATCCGAAATGGATCAATGTAACTTTACGAATCGACCATTCTCAAAGAAGCGTAATATACACAAAAGTGCATATGTTATAATTAATGAAAATCAACGTGTGACTTCGTTGTAGTAAGCATAGTTAGTCTATGATCAAGGAAGAGCTCAACCTCGAACACATAGAAAGAAACTAAACACTGAAAAATATCATATAGAGTAGTCGCTGACACAAAAATGGCGTTGGAGCCTTTAGGAAAAGTCTTCTGACACGAGGTATTATTTTCTACGTGGATACGGTCACGGAAATCGGTATGATAACCAAGGGAAAACACTACCGTTAACTTCAACAATTGTTTGTCTGAGATCAAAATGATTGCATTTTACACGCAACTTGGGCACGAACTCAAGGTTAAGATTAAACTAAGAGAAAAACGTGGGTAACTAATTACCTGTTGGCTCAAATCCCAAACTGTTTCTGAGCTTGCGAAAACTCTGGAGAAAATGAACAGGTTTTGGTGTCCGATCTCTTAATTCTGATTGACTAATCAAAACACTGATTAGTTGGTTCCCACGAATTTGGCGTTTTAGTCTAAATGATTTTCATGTAAGCTTTAAAAGTTGTTTGCAATTAACATATCAACACATTGGCTCTGCGAAGGGCATCAACGTCAACGTTTATAAGCTGCGTGTGTATTGCTTCCCAGATATTCTCACGGTCAAACCAGAACAACCCTTAAGTTGGACAATTTATGGATTTTAATCTTGAGGTTTCCTGTTACACAGCGTGTTCCTGAAAAGCCTGTACGAAGCTCTATCAGGTAGAGTACAATTTAAAATAATTCGATTTAATTCAACTTGCCTCAGTCGAAAAGTTGATAATAACCAGGGCATGGGGTGTCAATGGTGAAAAAATGAATCACATTTTCTTTGATGCGCCTCCATTTCTACGAACTAACTTCAAGAAATTTTGCATTCGAGAATTTCTTGAGATGAGAAATTCAAATTTGTCGACGATTTCAGTGTGGGGAGTACCACAAGTGGCTATATCGATACCTTTAAATCGCCAAAACTTTGAGTTTCAGGACATGTAGACCTAGATGTAAGTAAAATATGACGAGTTGAGTGGGTATCCAACAATAGAATAAAAAAAGAGTGGGTTAAATTAGGTAGAATGATCACCAATCATTTGAGTATTTCAGACATTTTAAGCATCCAGTTTCCATATACAGCCTTGGTCAAATATATTGAGCACCCTATTTGTCTTATGGTTAGAGAAAGATTATAATAAAAAACTAATATTGTTAATAAATACATAATTTATCGACAAAATGAACAAACGAATACCACAAATTTTTGTTGAATGAATTTCGTTTTTGGTGAATCATTTGTTTCTGAATAGTGTGAATCTGAATTTCGCTGAAAATGCATCTTTTGTATTAGGGTGAAGTTTTTTTTGAAAGAGATCAATTTTTACAGTTTCCTGTGAATAATGCCTAAAACAAGTGAACTAAATCTGCAAAAAATGAGTGCAAATCCATGTTATCTGCGAGCAAAGATACTCTTAAGTTAAAATTGCCAAGGACTTGAAAAACTGCAAAGCTAGAAAAAAGCCTTCGCTGACAAAAACCAATATGGACACCTGCGCCTTAAAATGCAAAAATTCAACTTTTAAGCAAGTAAAATCGAAGTATATTCAGGGGAAGTTCATCGTTTTTAAAGAGTAAACATTTTATGATTACCTGAAATTACTAATCCCTTGTAATCCTTATCTTTATCATTAAACAGATATTTGGAACCCCAGGGGAGCTACTACGTCAGGCGGCGCAAAGGAGAGAAATACAACCCTTATCGTATTGTGATTATGGTAAGAAACGGCGGTGATAGCGTGATGATGTGGGGGTGCATGGCAACGTCGGAAGTGGGCAAACTAGTGATTTGTGAAGGGCGCATGAATTCCGTAAAATGCAAAAATGTTTTCGAATCAGCCCCTGCACTCTCAATTTGGGACCTTTTTGGTGACACAAACACGGAAGAACTACCGTTTCAACAGGACAACGTGCCATGCCACAAATCGAAGCATACAATGAAGTGGTGAGAGGAAATCATATCTCTCTTCTACGATGGTGTGCACAGTTCCTCGATGTCAACCCCATCGACACTTGTGAAATTTATTAAAGAGAAAAATACGAAACCATATAATAACTTTTAAAAATCACTTAAAAAGCGTGCTGCAATAAGAGTGGGGAGCGATTTCCTCAGACGAGTATAAAAAGCTTGTAGACACCATGCCTGACCGCATACCGCTGTAATGAGGGCTAAGGGTGGTGCCACAAAATATAAATTTTTTTTAAATATAAAACTTTGTAATTTTTGCCAATAAAAATAGTCCCATTTGAATTTACCTGGTAGTAAACCAGATACCTGTTGCTAATAGGGGTGCTCAATACATTTGGCCCAGGCTGTACATTAGTTAGGTGTAAATTTTTGTTTTTTCAACTTTTTTCTAAATTCTCAAAACAGTGATAAATGCAGCAGCAAATTTTGACAAGGGTTGTCGTCCAAGACCTTAGTGAGGGATGAATGTGATTGTCAGAGGGTTTCATCTCAGGATAAACTGCAATTCTGCAGTTCCTATAACTCTTACTTGTTTGGGAGCCGAATAAATGAAAAAGTAAGCAATTTACCTCAAGAATGCGGAAAATATTTACCATTTACAAAGTCCCTCCTTTTTGGGGTTGATCCTTCAACTTGCGCAATTTCACCATAACTCGTGATGAAACGAGTAATCAAACTAAATTAACCTATTCCCAATTTATCCAGAATCAACATTTACTCAGACTCTGTTTCGGAAGTTGCTAAATCGAATCGTAAACTTCATTATATTTATTCAGTGTATGAAAAATCGAAACTGATTAATGGGAAATAAATTTGGTATTTAAATGTTTATTGCTCAGAACTTTGGGTAAACAGTTGTAAACTTTAAACTGCAACGTGACTAAAATGTAGAATGGCATTTCTGCTTCTGTATATTGTCCTAATTTAGATTCATGAAGATAACTAAATTCTGGAAGGAAAGGTGCGAACACTGGACATTTATGTCCCTATTTAACGTGATATTCCGCCTTAATGTGTGAGTAATAAAACGTAATAAATTTCTTCAAACTTACGCCTAATTTGAGCCGTCGTCGCCTCGTTCCAGTCGTTATTTTCATGTATTTAACCAATCGTCACTTAACTCTCGACTTGTGGTTAAAATTCATGACGTTTAGTAATGTAGCGGTTTACAATTATGGTTTTTGGGTCGAGAAAAACAATTAATCTTAGTTACCGTGATATATGAAAAGTTGATACCGCGATTAATCAATGAAGTTATTTTTTACACAAAGCCTTTCGGATAAACTGTAAGTAGGCAGACAAAGAATTTGCATTCGTCAAACTAATGTCATTCCAGCGCTGGTAGATACCAAAGGAAATATCCAGGTTTAAAAGCAGAATTTCACAAATGTGGAAAATTTCGAGAACAGCATAGTTATCTGTCCAGTTGACAGCTACTCTCCGGAATTTTTGAAAATTTCTCAGCGCGGGAAAATTTCGGAGCAAAATTTTCGGTAAATTTTGGAGCAATTTGCAAAAATCAGTGGTACTGTCAGTTTTCATTTCATGTCGTGTTTATAATTAACTTTGATCCTTATAAGATCAGCTTTTTCTCCATTAAAAGATCAAAGGATTTCAGAGGGTTACGTTTGCTTGAAAATCCGCTTGCGAGGATTATTTTGGATTTTAATCATCGCTTCTCAGAAGACCTATTGACGCTCATAAGACTAATTGATGCTGACTTTTCAATAAATGTTTACCGTGTCTTATTTTGTGACAGCTAAGCCGCAAAACGCACAGCAAAGACAAGATAAGACAAGGGAGGACTAAGATAAAAAGCTTTTTTGACAGATATTGAGAGTAATATGACATCGTGTATGAAATCCCGAGTCTGCAGTTATACCGGTGAGTCTACTGTCTCGCTGGAAGTCTCGATGCAAAAGGTTGTGGTTGACTATCATTTAAACACCTTTGAATAAGTCAAACCGCACTTAAATAATAAAAATTGCAATACCATTTCCCATGATTTTATCTAGACAAGGGGGTCACACGACTCTTAAGATACCAAAATATTCCGCTTATCCGCGAACCGCATCTTTAATATACCAGCTGCGATTCCGCTCGCACCATGAATACCACTTACCAGAATCAATAAAAAAAAATATCATAAACACCCGAGAGCTCCCATAGAGGCGTCATTAGGTCCGGCAAAATGGCCGTTTAGATTGAAAGTGAGATAATGGCGGCCGTTTTAACGCATTTCACATTGTTCACATCGAGAACGCACAAAGAAGTGCCAGTTTGGTTGGTACTCGTTAACCCTGGTCGTTAGCTTGTGTGTAAGCAATTTTCAAGTAATAAAATAAATTCAATTAATGCCAGAGTTTATACAATACTCGATACACGTGAGAGATGCTAAAAGATAAAAGGTTCGATTTGCTGAAAATGGTGATGAAAACTTTCTGTTGAAGAGGAAGGATGAGAGATAATGATAACTCAAGCCTTTAAGTAAGGATAGAAGCAACAATATTGTGGTCATGTTTAATGGTACGACGTGGAAGATTTCCTAAATTAATTGTTCGTCGAAGGTTCGCTTCTTGTACGTCTTCAGACGTATTTTGCTCAACCTTTGATGTTATAATTAAGAATTTTCGTTTTGAAGAGGCGAAAGAGAATAGGAGAGAAGTGGCTTGTTAAGTTATTGTCAGTATAATTATTTTTCAAAAGGCGAAATCAGTAAAAGAGGTTAAATTGGTAGAGATAGGTAGAGGTCGGGGATATACGTTGGAGTCGTGACAGATTGCTGTGTCTTTATGAATCTATTCGCTTCTTTTACACCTGTTTAATGTCAAATTGAAAGCGTTTTTACTATGGTATAATTTATGTTAAGATTCAAATTGAACGATTCAAAATTGATCAAGCATCAAAAACAGTGATCCTGAATGGCAAGGAAATATTACAATATGAGGCTGAACATTTACATGGCATCAGACCATCGGCAGTAACGTCAACGGGCATAAAACCGCACTCTTTTATACATAAAAAAGCAAATGCTGTACCGTTGTACATTTTTTATTCTATCAACGTATCTTATGGCTGTCTTGTAACAGCAACTAAAATGTCTTGGCTTATTTAAACTGCTCAGCATTTGTTGCAGAAAAATAGCAATAAATTGAATTTTTTCTTAATTTAGGTTTTCACATGAAGCTTTTAAAATCGTTCAAAGGGTCGAAAGAGGTACGAAGTTGGTGCCAATCTGATAATAAATAGATCAGCGAATTCAAGTCGCTCATCAGAACGGGTTTTTTCCTTTTTTCTGTTTGACTTACAGTCAGCGGCAAAAGTGAGTGCACACTTAAAAGTTGTACAATTTATCTCGTAGTAAAAAGTATTTAAAAGAACTTATTTAAAATTATGAATACGGTAGAATGTTCGTTCTATTGCATTCATAATTACCACTTAAAAACATGTTTACATACAATTGGCAACAAGGTAGACTTTGGTGAATCACAGGACTCCATAAAATACGATGCAAAAATGAGTACACAGTCTGTTCATTAGAGATCAGTTAGAGCTAAGTGGCATGCAGTGAAGAAGTAATCCGTACGATTTGTTAATTGTTTGGCTGTTACTACAATATCCAATAAGTAACAACATAGCAAAACGTAAGGAAAATCATAAAAGAACTGAAATATCAGAAGATTTACGCAAACTTATAGTAACATTGCGGCAAGAGGGCAAGTCTTTTCGGAAAATTGGAAATATAGTGAAGAGACATTACAGAACTAAAAAAAAAAATTTGAGATAAGTATGAAGCTACGGGTAGTGTGCGCAATAAACCTCGTTCTGGACGTCCATGGAAATTAACACCTCTTGATATACGCGATATAACAAGGACGGTTAAAAAAAATCCTAAAACCAGTGCAGTTCAATTAGCCGCGGATATATCAGAACAGAAGGGGTCTTCTATAAATGTTAGTACTATTCGGCGAGCACTCAATTACCAATGTTTCCATGGTCGTATACCCCGTAAAGAGCCAGCTATTAGTGCTAAAAATCAAACCCTCAGAGTGGCCTTTGCAGAAAAATACTTATCAGAACCACTAGAATTTTGGAACACGATTCTTTTTACAGATGAAAGCAAATTTGAGATATTTGGTCAAAAAAAGAGATCAAAAATATGGCGAACGAAAAATTCTGAGCTGGATCCCAAAAATCTTTTGAGCGCCATCAAACACGGGGGTGGTTCCGTATGGCAGCCTCTGGTGTGGGGCAGTTGGTTTTTATTGACAAAATAATGGATAAAACAATATATATGAATATCCTAAAAGCTAATTTACAGCCCAGTATTGTCAAATTAGGTTTACAGGGGTCATGGGTATTTCAGCAAGATAATGACCCCAAGCACACTGCCCATGTGGTCAAGGAATGGTTATTATACAACGTTCCAAAACAACTCCATACTCCACCCCAGTCTCCAGATCTCAATCCCATTGAGAATCTGTGGGAAATATTGGACAGGAAGGTGCGTTCTAAACAAATTACAAGTGCAACTTCTCTCAAAACTGCACTACTTGAGGCATGGGATGCAATTTTGCCTACTGTTACACAAAATTTAATTAATTCTATGCCCAAACGATTAAGAGCTATCATCAAGGCCAATGGTGGACCAACAAAGTATTTTTATCGTTAATGTTAACAAAATGCATCGGAACACGCCGATTTGTAATATTGTGTACTGACTTTTGCCTCTATTTTAAAGCTCTGTTATAAGGCAATCATCTGTAAATCGATTTGTAATCCATTTAGGTAATTACAATTATTACCATGTTTTTATGTAACCACATATGTACCTATATTTAATGTTTATAAAATATTTTTCATTATTTAGTTTATCTTAAATACATTATTCTTTCAATTTCTATGGTGCGCACTTACTTTTGCCGCTGACTGTATACTACAGGTGGTGTAACTAATTTAGTTTTTTTAGTTGATTCCAAAAGTGGATTTGAGGGTAATTGATCGGTATGTGATCATTTTACCTACTTTAACTTGCCTGTTTTTTTTTATTTCGTTGTCTGTGTTGGTGAATGCTACAAGTAGCATCTATTAGTGTTCAGGTTCTCTTCATGTGTTTAACTAATGACCGATCTCTTGCGTAAACATAAGTGACGGGTGCTAATGTTTATTCATACTTACTGAACAAAAGAGCGCACATCAATTTTTATTAAGTATAATAAATCCACTTTCTTTCATTTTACGCTTCTTTAGTAATGGTCCCTTAGTAACGATGGTGCGTGTGATTTGGTCTGACATACCTGCCATGTAGGACATAAAAAGGTTTGTAATAGGTCTAGTTTGCCCTTAGATTAAAATTAAATTATTTTATAACACCAATTTAAATACCGACATGCCTTTGGTGATGGTAATTTAATCCTGTGAAATTGAAATAATAAACAAACCTCGTTAAATGTACAGAACATATTTATCTGAAGGGTTGCCCTACCATTTACTGGCACATTTAAGAATCGGCAAACTCTGGAACATTGGTCCGAGCAAACATGAGAGCCTGTAGATACCAAAACTTGAAGGACAGAAAGATTTTGAGACGAGTGAAAGAAATAGTTACATCGTAAGCTTAGACACCGAATATACAGGAGATACTACTATGATAAAAAATAACGTGAAATAAGGTGAAAAATTCGGATGAAAATAAGGTGAAAAAATCATGAAATTATTATTTTTATGTAGGTTCGTAGCACTATCTGGGACATTTATGCAAAGTTCCATGTTAATATATTCAATTGCTGCGGAGCTACACGTGTTTTTGTAAAGATACAAAAGTCAGTTTTACGATTTTTTTATGCCTGATTTTGTTGAGCAAAGAATTTGAATTCAAATTTATTTCTCCAATGAATTATCTGCCGCGGAAGCTTTGCAGATGCTACAGAAGGCTCTAGTGATGCGGCTATGCCGCAAAACTTATTTATAAGCGGTACGAAGAGCTTAATATAAGGTCGAGAAGGAGTTCAAGACAAGCGCTGTCCCGGATGACCATCAACATCTACTGATGAAAGCCATATAAAAAAAAAATCTAAGATTTGGTACATCAGAATCCTCGATTGACAATTGAACTCTATGATGGAACAACATTGTAACCGTCAATATTTGCAACTCTGGTATTTCCATGGAACAGCGTTGTATGCGCCTTGAATAGCCCGCCGGAGTAGTACAAAAGGTATAGGAAACGATTTCCTATACCTTTTGTGTTATATTCCATGGAAGTATCGTACTTACATATATTGGTGGTTACAATGTCGTTCTAGCGTAGGGTTCAATTGGAGACCTTGCTGATGCCATGGGCGTTTCACTTGGATCGATTTTAACCATTTTAAAAGATGTTTTGTCGTCTTAAGCGCGTTAAATGTCCATTAGTTCCGAAAACACTCAATTCTTTGGAAGGAAAGAGTCGCGTTTAAACTTATCAAGCAATTATTTTTTTACTACCAGAACGTCATGAAAGGTATCAGTACGGGAGATGTGAGTTACAGGGACTCCCTAAAATATTCGGACCTTGCATTGACTATCTTCTTTTGTGTATAGTAATAATAAAAATAAACAAGTACGAAATGGGACTTTGGTAAATGTTTGGTATTAGTTTTTGCTCACTGACAATGCAAAAATATATTTAACATTAACTAATAATATTAAAAAATAAAAAAAAACAATACATTTTTGGTATGACAAAAATTTTCGGGCATTAAAGTTTCGAACACGTTAACAAACAGTAAAAAAGTGAGGAAGAAATATTAATATTTTGCATGTCTTCCTTGTTGTCTATAACGGCTTAAAGCCCTTTAGGCATGGACAAAACATTTTTTTAAACTAAATTAAAGTCAATTTTGCGCCACTCCTCCATTAAAACTTCTTTTTAGCTCGTTTTTATTTGTTATTGAATGTTGTCTTAATGCAAATCCAACTGTTGCCGCACCTTCTCAATCGGATTAAAATCCAAAGAATGAGCTCGGGCTTCTAGAACTTTTGGACAGTTGTAGAGCATCCATTATTTGACAATTATCGCGTTGTGTTTTGGATTATTATCTTAATGATGCTTAAAACTCCTTTGAATTGCTATATCAGTGACACTTTTCAACACATTATTTTTTAAGATGTTTAAATAAATCATTTTGTCCATTGTTCCATCAATGACCACTAATTCCTTAACTCCTTCGGCCGAAATACAGGCCCAGACCATTACTGATTCGCCACCGTGTTTCACAGTAGGATTTAAATTGGTTATTTTCAGTTTTTCGTTGGGTCTTCTTCACATCATTTACCGGTCATGGGACTCAAATATGTTGAATTTTGACTCATTGGCAAAAATTACATCCTTCCAATAATTTTCCGGTTTTAAAATCGTTTTCGATGCAAAGTATTTTCTAAAATTTTTAATAATAATAATAACAATCTTTATTCACCCGGTGAATGGGCTATCGGCCCCTTGGCCTTTCTGCCCGATTGACATGTACAATTCTTCAAAAAAAAAAAAAAAACCACGAGGCAACCATAAGTCTAATAAGGATGAGAGAGGAATAAAATTTTTATTTTTAGTATTAAGCCACTTTTTCCTAGGTACCCGACAATTGTAACCATTTGCTCTTACGCATCTTCGTATAGTTTCTGCAGACCAGTTTAATTTTCCAGAGCTATTTTTGGTTTAAGGGCACTAGTTCAGCGATTTTCCTTACGACTTCTTCATGATATGTTGCTCTTCTCGAACGTTTATTAGTTTTGGACATCCAGTTTATTTGAGGGAAAGAATTGTGTTTTCAACTTCGTACCGATGAATAATGTCTGCAACTATATTCTTGCTCAAACTAAGTCGTTCGCCAATTTTTCTGCAGGATAACTTCTCCTCAAAATTGAAAATGACGAATTGCCATAAATCGAAAGATGTATTTGCCTTCTCTTTGACTCTGCCCATTTTTGCCCCTCAAAAATGAATACGAGTATTAGGAGCAACTTTCATAAGTACCATGGAACAATGTTGGAATATTAAATCCAACACAAGACCCGTTCTTATGGGCAAAACTACGATTTACCAAAAATCTCAGAATATTTTTGAGACCCCAAAAACGACCTGTTTGTTAAGATATTTCAGTTTTCCAATATTTTCATACTGAACTATAAATATATTTTTTCATTGCTGGTAAGCAAAAACTAATACCAAACATATACCAAAGTGTCGTTTCCTAATTGTTTATTGTTATTATTATTATACGCAAAAGAAAATTGTAAGTGTAAGTGTCCGAATATTATAGGGAGCTACTGTAGGTCTATGTATCCATACGACCCGGAACCAACTGCCCAACGGGGCAAATATCGTGTGAAAGATGGGCCAAGACCGAAAATACCGCGCCAAAGTTCCTCAAAAGTCAAGGTCATGTTGAAAGTTTTCTTCGACTAACTCGGTGTTGGGCATCATGAATTTCTTCCGCCGGCCCAAACTGTTAATAAAGAACATTATTCGAGTGTTATGCGTCGTTTGCGTGAAGCTATTCGCCTCGAGAGGCCGAAATTATCGTTCTTCGAGAACATTTGGCCAAAAACTCGACCCATATCGTTTCACAGCCATCGTATTCGCCTGATTTGGCACCGTTAGACTTCTGGCTGTTCAACAAGCTCAAAAGACCGCTCCGGGGACACCGTTTCGACTCGATTGAGGAGATAAAGGCCGAATCGAAGAAAGTGTTGAAGGCCATCTCGGAAAAAGACCTCTCTGATTGTTTCGAGGATCGTGAAAAGCGGTGGCGGCACAAGTACATTGCGACCGACGGGGAGTACTTTGAAGGCGATGAAATTTATTCGAATGAATGAAGATTTTTCATTTAACAAATAAATTCACCATTATTTCTTGATCAGAGTAGGGTGTCGACGATAAATAAGAATTGCAGAAAATTTTAAGCATTCAGGGGCATTTTGCAAATTTTATCTTCGTCCCTTGAGAATTTTAGTTCGATCAGAAAGCAGCTTGGCGCCATCTTAATTGCATTAGGTACGCCATGCATTTTTACGCTCCTAATCTAGTTCCATCAATACTAAGGTTCTATCAACTACATCTACGTTATTAGAGAAATATGTGCATCTTTAAGAGTCCTTTGCCTGTCACATTAACATCAAATTTGACACCTATCCCAAGGCGTAACATCAGCTTTAATGTCGAAACATCAATTTCCTGCCAATGCGAAAGGCGATATCGCTTCTGATATCATTCTGGGTGTTTTTTTGCTCAAAGCCTCAGTTGCTCTATTTTTAATCTCCGGCAACTTCAAATTTATTATTTTTCAGCAAAACGAGGTGTCAAACTAAGCAACGCCTGAAATAATTCCAACTAAAATAATAGAGAAACGAGCCGAGTGTTGGCTGACATTCCTGTAGGACACCTGTTTATTTTGGAGTCATTTCAGAAAGGTCAGTGATCAGATTCAAACATTCCGACGTAAACTCGTGAATGCAGGCATACGTTGACCTCCCCGGTTTAATTTATCACTTTCAATGTCCTTTTGGTGAATCATTTGATGGCGATAAGAATTAATTTGCAGCTGCTTGACCAGATTTAGGCGAACACGGATCAACCATCATCTCTTGGGGCCCAAAAACACTTGTAATAGCAATTTGTGATGTTTACGAGTCTTTCAGCATTCATGAATAATAATGGATCCAATTATAATGGAAATGATTCTATTAATGGAGCGACACCGATAATAAAATTCAAGTGAATAATAATGCTCAAAGGTTTATTGTTGCCTTTTTTGTCGATTGCCAATGCGATAAGAGCACTGTATGAATACTATTGTTATTGTAATAAACACGTTTCATTAAAACACAAAAGGAACGGTTTTCGTCGACCTATGTATTACGAATGTCGGCTATATTTACGATTTTCTTTAGATAATTTTCAAAGAATGACACTTGAGTGAATCATGATAAGTAGTTGCGTCCTATTGGTATGTATCATAGCCAGAGTAAAATTCGTCGTGGATTTTCATCTCCATGATAAGTCGAAGCGATTATCAGCAGTGGATCGTCTGTCAAGCTTTAAATACTTTGAGATAAGCCTCATATTTTCAAAATGAAAAACCGTTTGTCCATTGTATTGTCGAAGCAAAATGAGGATAACACCCAGATAAAACCAAACATTACTTTGAGAAATAAAAATGTGAGGTCTCGGACGATTTTGGATTCGTGCTGTCCCATGATGTTGAACTCTGGACAAGCCCTTAAGCACCATGAGCTCTTACCACCCAATTTGACACTGTGAGTAATCTCAGTGTTATATTTCACCAGATTGCTTTAGTTTCCAATTAGGATTTGAGGCCATCTCGCTAAGTTGCCCCGAAATTCCGTAAACTCGGAGGAATTACTGATTTTTATTGAAACTAATGAAACCTCTAAATATTATTATTATCCTAGTTTTGCACGCCCCTGTCTTCTTTGACGGATGCGAGATTTTTTTCAGTTTATAGAAAACTCCTGCTGTAACATATTTCCGAAAGTTGTTAACCTATCTGCATAGGTTTTCAAGTAGCAAATTTGTAAAATTCCAAAACACTCTGAAAATGCACGTTTGTCTTAGTATTCGGGGCTCGCGCGCCCCTGCCTTGTACGACGGAAAGAGTTGATTTTGTCCGGAATGCGGAAAGAAATGACAATATCGTTATGTTATTTGAATACCATTGGCGCATCACGCCGTTATTTCAACTAATAGATTTGGAGAATTAATAGGTCTCTAAATATTTGCGTCGCTGCTCCAGTCTTGCACGGCACTGCGCTCCATAGCAAAAGACTGATTCACTGTGTGGATAACTCTTAATACAAAAAAATACCAAAAGTCATTGGCGTCTTTTTTGTTATGACAAAATTTCATAATTCGATAACTGTTCGGAAATATTCATTGCATTACTACCAGGAAGTCACGCACGTCCACGTCAAAAACTGTTTTTTTTTCAATAAATGTGAAAGTCACCAGAAAGTCATTCGTATCTAACACGACTTTCGCAGAACCTCGTCCACCTCTCTCCCCACAGCTTTACAACTACAATTAGTATTACTACAACCACTACTAGCATTGCTACTACTACTACTATTTGCTTATGATGCAAGTCCCTAAATGCCTCCTTTAATAACAAAAAGTATTATCTCCAGGAAATTCAAATCAGAGGCGTACTGGACAGCTCTCTTACTGATTGTTTTGCATGATAGCTGTTGAAACATGAACATAGTATCCGCGCATTAAGCTACATCATGTATTTAATAGGTGTACAAAAAGAAACTGAGCAATGAAGTTTTATGCAATAAAAAAAACATATTTAGACACGTTCAATTCGCCTGCAATTGTAAGCAGGTGTTTTTTATCTATGATTTTTTATATGATAAAAGTATCAGTTGCTTAGGAACTGTAGTTCAGTGAAAAAAAGGAAAATGGAGACATGGATATTTCCAAGCAATATTTAAGAATATCAATGTTGTTCTGTTTTAAACTAAAAAAAAAAAAAATGCTGCTGAAACAACAGAAATGGTTAATTCGGCTTGGGGAGATAATGCTGTTGGTGCTTCAATTGTTAGGAGATGGTTTAAGAAGTTTCGTGAGGAAAATTTTTGTCTTGAGGACGATCCACGTGCGGGTGTCGAAAAAAGTTTCAAGACGAAGAACTGCAAACTTTACTGGATGAAAATCAATGCCAAACTGAAAAACAGCTTGCAGAGCAGTTAGGAGTAACTCAACAAGCAGTTTCAGTTCGATTGCATGGAATGGGAAAAATTCAAAAAGCAGGAAAATGGGTTCCTCATGAGCTAACCGAAGACAATAAAAATCGAAGAGTTGACATCTGCATGAACTTGCTTTCTCGGTATAAAAGAAAGAATTTTCTGCATAATATCATTACGGGAGATGAAAAGTGGATTTTGTATGACAATCCTAAGCGCAGAAAAACATGGGTTGGACCAGGCTAGCCATCCACATCAGTTGCAAAACCAAACGTTCATGCCAAGAAAATCTTACCGTGTGTCTGGTGGGATTGTAAAGGAGTCATTTACTATGAGCTTCTGGAACCCGGTCAAACTGTTACAGCTGACCGTTATCAGGCCCAAATGATCAAATTAAGCGATGCTGTGGAGGAAAAAAGACCATTTACGGGCCAAGGAAGTCGGAAAGTGATGTTGCTGCATGATAATGCTCGTCCGCATACAGCTAAACCGACCCTGTGACTAGAGTGACAGTGACGGGACCAAATAAAAAGAGGGTACTGATTAATATTAGGAGAATGGAGATTACAACGACGAGTGAAGAAGTGAAGGGCTATTATGGATAGGGTGGAAGGTCTCGGTGAGGAACATTTTACGCTGGGAAACATGAGAGGGAATATGGGAGACACGCAGGCGGTAACGCTAACCATCGGTGAAAGATGGGCGGAGAAACTGATGGTGGAGCAATATATCAGGGTGGAATTTGTCCAATGCAGGATGGAAAGAAGGATGGATGTGGTGCGGTGCTACAGATGTTGGGGGTTGGAACATCTGGCTAAGGACTGTACGGGTCGTGACAGAAGGGGGTGTTGTTTTGTGTGTGGAGAGGAGGGACATAGGAGCGATGAGTGCAAGGGAGAGGAATGGTGTGCAATTTGCGACACTAAAGGACACAGAACGGGAACAGGAAGGTGCGGAGCCTTTCGGAAGGCCCTACGCAGAGCCAGGATGGTAGAGGTGAAGGGAGGTGCGGCCGCGCCACCTCCGGTGCAAACCGGAGAAGCCTAGCCTATAAATACCACCCCCTCCCTGAAGTAATGCCTAACGGCGGTTCCGGGGGGGATTCAGGGTGAAGAGAGAAGGGTTTTAGTGGGTAGGCGTCCCAATCTGGGGCGAATCCCACATAACCCGGTCGCTATAACATCAGACCGGGTACCTTTGGAAGGTTTCCCTCCTCTATAAAAAAAAAAAAGCTAAACCGACCCAGGAACTCATCTTCTCATTTGGCTGGGAAATACTCCAGCATGCGGCGTATTCTCCAGACTTGGCTCCTTCCGACTTCCACTTGTTCAGATTCGTGCAGTCTCATTTAGCTGACCAACGATTCTTTGACGTTGAAGATATTGGAAAATGGCTCGATAACTATTTTTCGTCGAAACCACTAAGCTTCTATCACGAGGGCATCCATCATCTACCCAGTAAATGGCAAAAGACCATGGACAGTTATGGAAATTATTTTGATTACTAATATTTTCAATAACTATGTTTTTAATGAAGCTTAATTTCACCAAAAAATGCTCAGTTTCTTTTTGTACACCCATTAAGTCGTGAAAATTAAAACATGGAGACTACTCATGATATTCCACGGACAGTGTCCGTTGAGTGTTTTATTTAGATGATTTTTAAAATGTTCATAATGTTTTCTGTGTTGAAATCAAGCCGTCAATATGTTCGCGGAATCTTTGCAAATAACGGACAGGAAGCAGCCATGTTCCATATCTCCATGATAGACCTTATTACAGAAAATTACCGTTAAGCCCGTCTAATTAGATCTGCCAATTTTCGATTTACTTAACATGAAGGAAATGATTTGATCAGCAGATTACTTAAATTGGGTTTTAATGGGACCTGTTAGGTTCACAGTTAACATTAATTTTATTATAAGTAACGAGTTAACACGTAAGATACTGCTTTTTTTTCCGATGTTGATTGTTGAGTCATGGGAAAGTCAATTATTACAGAGGAAATTTGTTTGTCCCAGATAATTTTCTAGAAACAATCTCGGCCAATATTGCAAATTTTACGAGCTCGTCTGTAACATAAAATGGAAATTTAGAAGTTGCCCTGAAATCTATTATTATATGCCTTTCAGATAACCACTGCACTGACAGATTTACGGATTTATTATGTTTTTAGCAAACACTGGCGGTTTTTTAGTGTTATATAGCAATTCCTTGAAATGAACTATAATAGGATAATAATTACGGATGTGTGGGTAGCTGTTTTGTCTGGAAGGAGCACCATGACTTCTGAAAATTTAATGTTTCCTTATTGTGACTTGGGAGTGGTGGTGCGGAAAGTTGACGTAGTAGTTTGCCAGGAAACACTCTTTTGTCGGTGCTATTTATAAATGTGTGTTTTTAGCTGAAATATTGTTAAATCCAGAGGTGCAATTTCGAGCTAAAATAACAAGCACCAATGAAGTAGATACTTTAATATGCTGATTTTTGAAACAAATCCGGGATATGAGGCAATGAGTTTTTGTCTGGATGAAATATTGTTCATTTGCACCGCGGCTTATCCGTGTTTGAATTGTCATGACGGGCGATGAAAAATGCAATACATAAACGATTATTTGTTAGCTTAAAACAAGATTTCGTTGGGGTGGAAGCACCCCTCCTCGTTCGAAGAACTGAAAGTGCATTTTTGTCACACCCATCTACAGGGGAATGGGAAAGAGTCAAATATTTACTTTGTAATCAGGCACTAGTTAAGCGAAGTGTAACGAAGAATCGTTCCCAGAGTAGCATTCCCTGTTTCATTATTTGCGCATCTAAAAGAGACAAATTCCATGTGCTTGTTTACTCGAAAGTCGAGGCTACAATTAAATGTGTCCATTTTCTCTCTTTTTGCAGCTTTTCACACCATAACCATAATAAATAAAACCAGTCATAACCGTGACCTAATAAATCTTCCAAAACGATTTGATCCCCAGTGGTTCAGCTCGGATATTTGCAGGGGAGCAAATAAATCTATGACCCAAGTACATATTTCGAATGAATGAATAGGAAATCTCCCGTTGACATTCGAGAATAAAGGGATGGGGACTTTTACTTAGTCGTGACTCACGATCGAGCCCTTAGGAGGATGGCAGTTCCCTTATAAGTAGTTTAAGGGCCCATTTCTCGGGAATTAGATTTCCCGTCAAGGGAGAGTAAAAAAGCGATTTTAATTGCAATCTTCGGAGGGTGAAAAGCGTAGGATTTTGTCACTGTGTACTCGTGAGTACATAGTTAAAACTTTTACGCTTACACGCATAGATTTTATTAAGCGTTTATAGGTAGTTAATTTGAACTTACCGAAACGTCCACCAGATGTTGAAACACATGGTATTTAACCAAAAGAAAGCTGCTAAAAACAGGAAGTGCATGGCCACGGCTGCAAAAAAACCACAATATTATTAGTTGGGATAAAAAAAGGGACGATGAGGGTTTACGGCAGTGTAAAACTTCAAGGGTGCAACAACTTAATAAATAGGAAGGTTTTTAGGTCGGATTCCGCAGTGTTTCATAATCTTCAACAAGGGTTTTCAATATATCCATCGAACAGACCTGAAGTGGCGTGACTATATGGCAAAACATTCTTATTAAATAAAAAAAGTGGGATTTTGTCAGATTCGATCTCATGTAGCCTCCAACAATAAAGCGCAAAAGTGTATCCATAAAACCACTATGTCTGGTATAATTCTTCTTAATCTTAAATCTTGATTAAACCACTTTTTTACTGCAACAAAAGAAAATTCTTCGTCTTAACAATCCCGACAATAAAAACTCGAGGACAATAATCTGGAAAGCCGCGTTTTAGCACCTCTTCTTATGCAGGTAGCGCAACTACCTGAAGACTGCAACTTCGCAACAAAAACCATGAAGAATTTGTCAAACAACGAAAAAGACTAAATAAACCAATAAAATTTATATTCGCTCAGTGTATGGCTTGCCACTTATTCCTCTAGATTACTGAGAACGTTTCCCAATAAATCTTCCAGACAAGCCAGCACCCAATCAGCAGAATTTATGCATTCTTCGACAAAGGTCACGTCATAACTTTATGGGTTTACGTAACGGCCTTGAGGGTTGTATATGGAGGCACTGAGGCGAATAGCCCATTGTCTTACGAAGAATGCGTTATTGTTGTTGATCTAGAAGTCAAATTCAATTATGCTTTATCGATTGAGTCATCTTAATTACTAATGCAGAAAAAGGTTGTCAAAGCCATTAATTGCGTTGGTTCGTAAGACATCGCATTAGACTCAACGACCGTTAGCTGAAGAGTCAAACGTTTAATTAATCATTTTCATTAATGCCACCATTATCTAGTTTGAAAATCAATTTTGAATCGGACAAATAAAAGAGTGAATATTAATTGAATTACAGGATCAATAAAGATGGTCACTTAAGAATTTTTGAACGCTGAAGAGAATAATTATTACAAAACTGCTGCGTCACTTTAAACGGTTGTAGAACAGTCGTAGGACTAGAGAGTGATTTAATGGCATTTAAGGCCGTGTAATTCTCGTTTAGAGTGTATCCAATAATATGGACTGACTATGAACGATTCCGGTGAAGAAATGTCGGAAGTTTTTTCGATATCTAATTTGTAAGAAGTCAACTTTGAATATTTATTTCTCAGGGATATTGGGTAATGCAGGAATTGCAGGAATAAGAATGTCTACCTGCCAACCATTAGCAATGCATTTATTCACATAATATCTCAGTTTATACTATACGAGAACTAAGGCATTCGAGAGTTAATTAATTTTTTTTGGGGGAAATATGTCATATAAACGTATATAAGACCCTCGATTTTTAGATATGCAGCGTATTAATTTGAAATCGATATTTTTCGATATTTCGACTCTTATAGAAAATTCTACACAGGGTGGTCATTTAGTGCGGTCTCGGAAGATTACGGCTAAACAATTTAATATTTTGAATTTCTTTCTTTTGCGTTATATAGAACTCGATTATGGGTACATTCTAAAATTGTTTTCGTTTTATACAGGGTGTTCTAAATAAGTGAAAAATATCAAAGTTATGTTTTTTTAAATAGGACACCCCATATATTAATATCGTTTTAGATTCCTTAAGAAAAATAAATGTAAGTTTCATTAAGGTTTACTTGTCCTAAATGTTAAGGATTTCGAAATAATTAAGTTTTTTTAAAAAAATCATACAATTTTAAAAAATTTGTTTTGAAGGAAGTTTAAACTGGAGTAAATCGAAATTCATACCAAACCTTAGATATGAGACGTATTTTATGCCAGAATTATTAAAATTGAAATATCTCATACAGTGCGTCCAAAAAATAACATGCAAATTGCATTCTTTTTGAAAGGAAATAACTCGCTTAATTTAAATAGAACACCCCATATTTTATTACTCGAAATAAGAGATAAACATATGACTAATCAAAAATCGTTACACCTTCCTATACCTAAATGTGCAGGTTTTCTTCGAAAAATAAGATTTAATAGAAGGTAGCAATTTTTTTTTATTAGTCATATGTTTATCTCTTATTTTCTGTCCTTTCAAATCTTGACTCTCGGTTTTAAAAACAACAAATTTAAGATGCCCTTAGAGACAATAAATCCAGATCTGTTGAATCGGGCGATCGCGGTGTGCACTCATTTAATCCTCTTCCTCCCATCCGTTTGCCAGGAAACTTATGGTGTAACCACTGTGTAATAGGAAAAAAATAGTGTGGTGAAGTTCCTTCTTTTTGAAAATTAAAATCTTCTTGTCAAATGCTTTTACTAGCCTTTCACTTGTGAAATAAAATATAAAATAATAAATAATAATTTAACAAAAAATTTAGGAATTTCATCGTCCTTTTTTGTTCGAACAGTTTTATTCCTACTGCCTTTTTCTAAAAGTAAAATATTATTTTAAAGTGCATTTACAAATACAAATAAACAAATAAAAACCAAAATAATAATCTGTTGTTCCTAAAACCCACTAAAACCTCAAGATTTGGAAGGATTGAATAGCAGAAATACGGCTGCGTGTAGGGAAATTCAAGTAGAAGCTTTTGTGAATGTTAGAATGGAGCTTAAAAACAGGCTGTGTTACTGTTTAGAACACAATAGGCAGCATTTTTAATACTTAAAATATGTATACGTGTATACATTTAATCTTTTTTTTATCATGAATAACCTATACGAATGCTGAGATGATGAGACATGTATTTCATGTATGAACTTGTCGATAGAAATTCGTTACGGGCCAGGCAATTTTACATCGATCGAATGCCGAATCATAATGTTCCCAATCGAAAAATGTTCGAAATAAATCATCTACGTCTTCGTAAAATACGAACCTTAAAAGAAAGTGGAGGTACAGAAAGACCAGTGACAGTGAGAACGACAGAATTGGAAGAAAATGTGCTAAACGTAATAGAGGAAAATCCAGGCACTTCTACTAGAAAAATTGGATGGGCTTCGAATGTTAGTAATAAGACTGTGTGGAAAGTTTTGAGGGAAAATTTGTTGTACCCGTATCACATACAACGGGTTCAGGCTCTTCTCCCTACAGATGTTCCCCTGACGACTGCATTTTGTCAATGACTTTTACACACCTTGGTGCAAATTCCCCAAATACTGTCGTTAATTCTTTTTACCGATGAAACAAATTTCTCAAAAAATGCTATAAGACATTTTCATAACAATCATGCATGGGCCGAAGAAAATCTCTATGAGGTACTAGAGGTTAACTTTCAACACCAATTTTCGTGAACCCTTTGGGTCGAAACTGTGAATGATTCGCTAATTAGACCAATATTTCTACCAAAAAGACTTACAGACGCAGTTTATCGCAACTTTTTGAAACAATCGCTTCTTGAATTCCTTGCAGATGTACCATTAGCAACCAGAAATGTGGGTTATGCACGATGGAAAACCAGTATATTTTAGTAGGATTGTTCGCGAATTTTTAATCGAAACATATGAAGATCCCTGGATTGATCATGGCGGACATCAATTATGGCCATCGAGATCCCCAGACTTGGATCCTCTGGACTATTTTCTATAAAATCGTTAGTTTACACATCAAGTGGGAAACCTTGAAGATTCGAGAAATCGCATAATTGATGGTTACAATTCAATGAAAAACAGCTCTGGTATTTTTGAAAGAATTCGACTGGCAATGAGAAGATTAGCAGCATGCATACAAGCTTTCGTCAGTCACTTTGAACAATTACTGTAGCTTTTAATAAATTTCAGAAAAAACATTTATCACTTTGTAATTAGGCAAAAAAGTATTTTTTTTTTCTAAAATCGCCAAAAGGCAACGAATTCTTAAAGTTAATCAGAGAATAGCCCCCTAAATTTTGCCTAACATTTAGGAAATACACTGTATATACAGAGGGTCTGTGAAATGCTGTACAAAATTCTACCACAGATTCCTGGGGTCTAAACATGATGATTTAACCTAATTTGTCTCATCAAAAAGCGGGCGGCGTTCGAAATATAGGGCGTCAAAGTTAAGATCAGAAAATCGAAAAAAATTAATTATTTTGTTTTTAACGTTACTATATGAATGAAATTTCGTATTGGGGGGTCTTTTGGGGCGAGAAATTGAAATCCGTTAACATTTTCTATGCACATCGAAGAGGGCGCTCTAAGCGCCAGGTGAATTATCTTTAAAAGGGTATAACTTTTTTATTACCCGATATAAAATTTATTTATAACCAGATTTGTGTTTACACACATGTGCTATGAAGAAAACAGTCTCTTGGTAGAAGTCTCTATAGACATTCCTTCTTGAGTTACTTTTAGTTTACGGTTCGCCGCATCTCTAGTATAGTTGAATACCTTACAAATTAAATATAATTCTTTTTTAATTGTTTCTCTTTTATTAAATATTCGAAGTGATCTCCGTTAACATCTTTACAAAGATTAATTCAACGTAAAAAGTTAAAAGGGACCCTAACCATCCGTTCCTCGTCGTTTCTTAAAATATACACTGAATTTTGAATTCATCTTGACCAATCGTCTTCATTATTTACAGGCGTTGGGTATACATTCACTACACCCTCAAACTTTCACGGCCATTCTCTCGACAAAATCCGTAAACAAATAGCGTATTAGTTATTTCAGCATTTGTGTAAACCTGGACCATTTTAAAACTCGAAATGGAACAAAATTTTAAAAATTTACTAACAACCTTGGCATGTTTTGACTATCGTAGATATCAACACACTACTAGCAGACGTACCTACTTTATACGAGCAAGTACTACTTTATCGAACAAAAAAATACTTCAAATATTTCAAAAAGGAATCCCGTAGAGATTTCTAACAAGAGACCGTTTTTTCATAACACAAGTGTACAAACACAAATCTGATCATAAATAAATTTTATACCGGATGATAAAAAAGTTATGCCCTTTTAAAGAGAATTCACCTACCGCTGACAGCGCCCTTTTCAATGTGTATAGACATTGTTAACGGATTCTAAATTCTCGCCTCAAAAAACCTACCAATACGACATTTTGTTCAGATAGTAGAGTTACAAATAAAATAATAACTTTTTTCGATTTTTGAATCTTAACTTTAACACCCTGTATTTTGAAATTCGTCAATTTTTGCTTAGACAAATTAGGTTAAATCATCATGTTTTCAATCCAAGAATCTGTGATAAGATTTTTTACAGACACACTACATATATATATACAGTCGCTCAAAAAAGTATTCGTACAGCGGGAAAAAAATTCTGTGACCCATAATTTTCGACTGATTTTGTTAAAAATTTGTATAATGAAAAATCAATCCTAAACTCAGTTTAGGTGTTCGAGCGAGTTTTGAAAATTAAATTTTTAGAGTGCTTTTCATGGTCTTAAAAAAAACTCCATTTCGAAAACTTCTTATGCGGTGGAAATTTTTCAGTAAGATTTTTCTACGTATATACTGAAAATTTGATCAAAGTCAGACTACAAATAAGGGAGTTGCAGCTTTTTAAATTCGCCAAAAATGTTTAAATTTTATTATTTTGCGTGAGAATCGTCACTTTTTGGCGAATTTAAAAAGCTGCAACTCCCTTATTTGTGGTCTGACTTTGATCAAATTTTCAGTATATACGTAGAAAAATCTTACTGAAAAATTTCCACCGCACAAGAAGTTTTCGAAATGGAGTTTTTTTTAAGACCATGAAAAGCACTCTAAAAATTTAATTTTCAAAACTCGCTCGAACACCTAAACTGAGTTTAGGATTGATTTTTCATTATACAAATTTTTAACAAAATCAGTCGAAAATTATGGGTCACAGAATTTTTTTCCCGCTGTACGAATACTTTTTTGAGCGACTGTATATATAAAAGTCTTAATAAACGTATGTCCTATCTTGCTTTGTTTTCATTATAAAAAGTGTCAATTTTTTTTTCAGGTTTCATAAATATTTTCGGGCATAAGGAGCAATATCTCAATGAAATTCAGTATTCAGGAGTTTTCCGAGACAAGAAATTTATATATGATATCAGTTTTACCGCAATATGTAGGGGGCTATTTTAAATTTTTATCAAAAAATTAATGTTTTGATGCAATGAGGCGTAAAGCAATTTTTAATCGTCGATATCTCGAAAATCATTGCTTTGAGAGTTCTAGATCAAGACACCTTTTTTGTTTAAAATTGACAGGGGGCAGAGTTGTTCAATAAGCGCGCGTTGGACGATTACGGCCTTATTTATAGTTTTTTTCGAAAATTATTTTTACGATTATTTGTGTGACCTTATAAAGTAGATTTTAAAAATATTTTCATTTATTTAGGGTCTGTCAAAAAAAGATACAAAAGATTTTTTTTATGCAACACCCTATATATTATAACAAATTTCGATTCTGTGGAACATTATGAACATTTTTCGTGTATAGTGTTCTTTACCTAATTTTTACGGTTTTTGAGATATTTAGTATTTTCCAAAAAAAAATTTGAGTTTCAACTATAAACGTATTTTCTAATAATTCGAAAATAGCTAAGTATTTTGCAATGAACTTCTGCGCGATTGTTCAAAATACTTTACAGTTCTTGAATCAGTGAGTTAAATAAAGTTTTTCATACAGGGTATTCCAAAAGAGAGTCCAAAATTATCATTCAAGAATTGTAGAAAACTCATTTTTTTTAAATAGAAACCCCCTATTTTTTCAACGTATACATAATTAACACCAACAATAAACAATACTTTCAAGTCAATTGTCTATATCTAAATCTAACCGTTTTAATTTCATTAAAAAAAAAACACTTTGAATGTTCAGTACTTAACAATCTATTTAACATATCGAGATAATCTTCCTTTGAATAATTTACGAGTGTCGCCATACTGAAATTTTGGCGAACAGCTCCACTTTGTAACTCTAGACGTAATTTAAAATAAATTGTTATTACTTTTATTCTAATTCTTTTTTTGTAAAATTTTAAATATCTCGAAAACCGTAAAAATTAGGCATAGAACACTATACACGGAAAATATGCATAATGTTCCACAGAATCGAAATTTGTTATAATATATAGGGTGTTTCATTTAAAATGAGCGAATTGACATTAATTTCCGGTATAACCGGAAGTGGTATTATATTTCCATGAAAATATTTTTAATCAATAGATCACCTCCACTTTAGTATGATGCCCAAGTTTCAATTTTTCCGTAGTCATCGTTTCCAAGATACCGATAATGGCCCACATTCGTTGGACACCCTGTATAAATTTCAATGAAAAAAAAAACAGGTACATTTGGAAATGTAGTTGAAAGACTTTTCCTTTCCCATTCAAGATTTTAGGGGTTGTTTCCACGCCCTCTAAAGGGTATGTGCAATTTAATAGAAAACGAACTTAAAGAATGTCCCCCTTGGCAATAAAATCGACGTATTTTTGCATATGTATAGATTTTTTATAAGGCCAGAAGTATCAAGGGTAGTTCGTTTTTAAATTAACATGCTGTAGATTCGAGTATAGAGTATTCAAATATTGGGTTTGATTTAGTATTTTGTGAAAAGTATCTACAGTTTTTTAAATGTAAATTGAGATCGAGAGCGTACACTCAAACAATCATACATAATACCTATCGACAGATTTACAGTAAATATCTCAGAAGCTATTGGATAATGGTCGTCTTGATGCGAAGATATTGATCAATTCTTTTCTCAGTAGACAGACCGTTTCATCATGATTCGTCCTCTTTTAAATGTTTTTTTTTCTTTCTTTAAATATATATTTTTTTAGTTTTGATTATGATCCAATTAAACTCTACATCCTGTGAACAGTATAGTCACTGTTAAAATGTTTTTATCATTCGCTAAAGCATAAGAAAATGGTCTTCCACGAGCTGAGACACTGAACAAAATAGGGTAAGTATTTTTTGAGTAATTAGAGCTCCCACCAGTTGTACTATGCAACATGTACTTAGTGCATCTCATGAAACACAAAATACTTGTACGCCATAAATCACTTTCGACCTGACATGTAACAATGTCTCTTCTCACCTTTAATCTTGAGTTAAAAACGCACAAATTAGCTAGACGTGCATGACAAAATCATGTATCATTGCCGGTAGTACAAAGAACTAGACTTCAAAGTGATTTATAAGATGAAGCCGTTGGACTAGCTCACTTAACCTGGCTCATGTCATATCGTTAAATCTATTTATGTTTGCGGAAATACTGAGCATAATTCCGATGTAATACGCTTGAGGGTGGATGATATATGTCCGGTTTATTTATAGATCTCCCATAGAGGCAACTACCAAGGCTGGGCCAATATTAGCTTAGGCAAAGACCGACATCTACAGAAAGACTACAAAGTGATGGTTTACGATCTAATAAATGGATAAAATGCAAATGGAACGAGGACCAATTATTCCATGCCAGTGAGTAATATTGATGTAGCTGCCTACGCATTAAGGTTTGCGCTATGTGTACTCGACATGCCATCCAAGTTCCAAAGGCACTTCAGTAATAAGTTTGCTTAACTGACATGTCTTAATGCATTCTTGAGACTTCCTAGTATTCTTCATCAGCTTGTCATAACAAGAATTTTTTCGGAAATTTATTGAGGATTTGTTAGTTCTAGCAAAGTCAACAAGGGATCATGTTGGCTTTCTCTATTTGGAGAGTCTTAAGATGGAACTTGGGTTTTAATAAACAAATAATGATTTTCTTGTTAAAACATTTCAATTTATTTATACAGGGTGTTTTAGTAACTCTGTTGCAAGGCGATATCTTCGTCACGGTTGGAGATACTCGAAAATATTTTTGGGACCAATTGTTTGGCTTAATGAAACGCATTATGTGGTGACATTCCTACTGTTTTTCTTATTTCCGGTTATACTGGAAGTCGATATCAATTTCCTTATTTCAAACGGAACACCGTGTATACTTCTGCATTTTTCGATTCCACTCATTAAAGTGATTAAATAATCCTTAAGTCTCCCTATTCCTAGATCTTACGTTTAAATGCCACATGCGACTTTTGACGTCGTAGAGCTCAGGAGCACGCTCGTAATTTTTCATTTAAATGTCAAGTCTAGCAATAGGGAAACCTAAGAATGAGTTAATCACTTTAATTTGCGGAGTCTAAAAATGCGAAAATATACAGGGTGTTCCATTTGAAATAAGGAAGTGGACATTAACGTTCGGTATAATAGGAAATAGGAAAAACAGTAAGGTCCCACCAGATAATGCGTTTCATCAAATCGGACAATTCGTCCCCAAGACATGTTCGAGTGTCTCTAACCATAATGGAGATGTCACCGTGTACCAGAGCTACTGAGACACCCAGTATTTAGATGAAAGTATCAGAATAGTTATGTCGAATACCATTTATAATCACATAATTGGTCAATAAAACAAGAGAATATAACTTGCTACCCATGAAACAGTTTCGTAAAGAGAATTTCAAAAACTTTGCCCATCGGCGTTTGAACGTTCTAGTTTAATCCCGGTTTGTTCTGGATTAACTTAATATAATTTTAAAACGAAAATTCGAGCTGTTTAGTTTCGACGTTTTTAGTTAGTTTAAATTAGTTTGGACATTTTAAACATTTTTCCGAGCGTGGAAGTTTCCTCAAACAGAATCTTCTACACTTCAAAGTTTTCCTATTTGAAGCCTCCTTTGCGCGATTTGAAGAAAATGGGTGAAACTTAAAAATCAGCTTGTTCTCCGATTCGAACAACTAATACATCATCTTTCTCATCTTCTCCATCCCCTCTAATGACATCATTATTCCATTGATACAATTACCCAATTAATATCCGTTCCGATTCTCCCATTAACAAGAACGCGACATCAAAACATATCAATTAATATGGCCGTGATTAAGATAACGCAATCACTAAGAAAAGTAATTTTTATTAAGACTTTATGGCGACATTGTAAGATGCTATTTCCAGCACTGATATCATAAATCGGCCTTATTGAACAGAAGAATCGATAAAGAGCAGAAGATAGTGGACGCCGCTGTTCGAGTGTGAAATTGGGATAATTGCATTGCGATTTAGAATTAACTAGAAGATTATTAAAGAACTGTTCCAACTGTTTTCTTTCGTACATGCAACTGATTTTTGTTGCTTCCGTACATTTATCATGTTAATCGCTTCCAGTTCGGTGTTGCTTAACTGAATCTTGTTAATTGAAATTAAAGGCACGAACATTCACGACTAATAAACATTTATTTAGTTTTCTTAAATCTTCATTTTTCTCCAGTTAGTTAGCTACAAGTACCAACGGTATTAATTCACTCTTCAATAGAGATTAGTTTGTACGATTCGGTCCGTTGCATTTATAGGATTCCTTATCCAAGAAAGCGGAAATTCTAGTTATTCAGCAATAATTAAAATTATTTAAAGCAATATAAATTCAAGCTTATTAGCTATGAGTGGCATTCCAGACGACGTTTCCAGGCATAGGAAGTTGTGCATTATAGTATTACGTATTTAACGTGACACTCGAAGAGTACGTAGGATTACGACAATTTAGCTACATAAATCTTCTTTTCTTTAGTCCTCCTACGACGATATTTGTTAGGAGAGATAATCTAATAAACGAGAAATCACCGATGGCCCGAAACATCTAACGGTTCCTCAGATGTCTCACTTTGCCTAAACTAGCCCTGTTGTGTCTGTAGTTTTTGATCAAATTCAAGACCGAGCCACGAATTAGTCTCCAACTTAATTTTTTAAGAAGTCAACTAAGTATTCTGAGATATAAAAGACTAAAAAATCAAGGGTATAAATTGTTTGTTAATCGAAGCTTTCAAAACATATATTTGAAGAAATTTGCAGTTTGCCATTGATTGTTGTCGAAAGGGGCTGAAAGCGCCCTTTGGAGACTTTCCTGATGCTTCAAGTTTATTTTCGTGGAAACGAGGAGAAACTCTAAAGATCAGATAAACGAAAGACAATTGACTAAGTCTGTTTATTTTGGATGTAAAAACCCACGGAAAATAGCCTTCTACGGGGAAATTCTTTCCTCTCAGCAAATGTGACTGGGGAGACTCCAACGTGTCTATTGTTTAGTGTACACTCATCCTCCAATTTAAACGGCACTTGAATTACACGATTTTGCTTTTACTCGGTTTATAATTTAATGGTTTTCAAAAAACCGGTAAAAATGCATATTCAGCTGTATACAGAGTGTTAATTAAGTACGTACAGATATTTCAAGGGATGAATCTCTGACCGGTTCTAAAACAAAAGGTTTCTATTAACATATCGCCGCAACGGCTCCGTTTAAGAGATACAGAGTGTTTAAATTTTAATTTTAATTTGGTTTCCTGTGAACGTTTTTGGACACAGACGAGGCAATCGGATGAAATTTAATAGATGTTCCCCAAGAGTACTTTTTTGAATAAAACTAAATTTACAATAATGCCCTCAATACAAAAGTGACCTACAGTGGGGGGCAAAAAATTAAGGGACAATTTAAACGTGATGGAATTCTGCACGTGGCGCCCTCTATCAGTAATCAAAAAACTAAAATAACATTTGGGTTTTCATCATAAAAAACCCGCGAATATTAAATTTCATCCGATTGCCTCATCTGTGTCCAAAAGTATTCCCAGGAAACCAAATTAAAATTAAAATTTAATCACTCTGTATCTCTTAAACGGAGCTGTTGCCACCATATGTTAATAGGAACTTTTTGCATTGGAATCGGTCAGAGATTCATCCCTTGAAATGTCGGCACGTACTTAATTAACACCTTGTATACGCATATACGTATATTCGAAGACATTTTTGAACCTCATTCTTTTGGTAATACTGATGCCAACAACAGATTTTCCGTGCAGTAAAATATATACATTTAGGAGAACCCCCGTAGTAGGTACATCTTCATTTTACAATAATAAAACTATCTGCTTCATGTGAATTCACTGCAGAATCATTTTAACAGCAAAACCTACACATGTTATTGTCCGTTTATGTATTTTAACGGTGCGTTTTCAACATTTATAGTTTTTTTGCCATTTATATAATTGGCGAAAATCCATCAAGCCTTTAGAATGCCAAACGACTTGGAGATAAAATCTAAAGGACGAAAAGCTATTTCTTCAGAAATAAACGTTATAACGTTAGATTGTCAGCATAATAAAGGAAGAATAACGGGTGTTGCTAAATTTACCTCCGTAAGTAAAGCCACATAAGGACCACAAGAAAAAATGAAGACTCCATTAGAAAAGGTGTAGCAGGTGGGACTTGCAACAGCATGAGCACAATTTCATACGTAAGAGATGTTACAAAAGAAAATATTGGGAAAACATTAACGATATGGATAGAAGACCACGGAAACAAATTTCAATTGAGACCAATGGCGTTACGAATGGGGCTTTAAAGATATATTAAACACTTTAGTATCGGTCGCCGTCCACTTCGTCAGATGGAAAAAAAAGTATCTTTTCTGCAAGTCATAGTTGGTTCGAAAGATTTAAACAAAGACATTATGTACATAATGTAAAAATGAAAGGTGGAAGTGCATCTGCGGATTCGGATGCAGCACAACAGTATCCCGCAAAATTTGCTGACGTCATTGCTGCCAACTCCTACACCACTGATCAGGTCTTTAACGTCGACAAGTCGGAGTTACTCTAGAAAAAAAAATGCCTGAAAGGATCTATTTAGCTAAAGCTCACAAATTAGCTGGTGGTCATAAAGTAGCGAAAAGTCGTATAACAGTTCTTTTCTGGTGCAATGCTGCAGGCGATTGTATTATGAAACCATGGGTTATTAACAAATCAAAAACTTCAAGCTCCTTTAAAGGAAAGAACATTAAAAACCTTCACGTTTACTGGACGGCGAATAAGAGTACTGGGGTCACTGCCATAGTTTCCACTGAATCGCTTCATGGCTTTGTTCCAGTTGTCGAAAATTATTTAATTAAAAAGGGATTGCCCTTTAAACCTCTCCTATTAACTGATAATCCTCCAAGTCATTCCTCAGATTTAGAGCGCGAAAATGTAAAAGTAATTTTTTTACCAAAAAAAAAACAACTTACTCAGTATAGCCGTTAGATCAATGGATATTTTCCACTTTTAACGCACGGTATATGAAGCAATCTTTCATATTTATTCTAAAACCAATGGAGAGTGATCAATATCTCACTCTTACGAATGCTTGGAAGAATTTTACAATCTTAGATTGTGTTAAGCATGTTGGACTGTCATACACTTAGATCAAAGAATTAACGATCAACGCCTGCTGGAAAGCAATATGACCGGCAGCTGTTAAAAGTGAGAATCATCAATTACCCTTACAGCATGAATATTCTCAGTTCACTCGGTTAGCCCATACTATAGGAGGAGAAGGTTTGAAGGATTTAGACGAGACAGATATTGAAGAAGTAATGGCCAATGAAGAACTAAATGAATATAAATTAGTTAACATGATTCATGAAACAAATAAAATCATGATGAAGAGGAATCTAAACCAGTTACGTTCTCAGCGAGGGTTGTCAGTGTAAGATTTGAATTGCACAGAAAATTGGGCAATATTTTTGTACAATACGACACGAATGTTGATCAAGCTTTCGAGATCTTAGCAAGTGCTAAAGTTTACGCGAGTGGATCTATAGAAAATTAACGAAACAAATCGTCGACTATTGAACCAGAATTGCATCAATAAATCCCAAACGACGCAAGTGAGATTACACGAATTGGGAAGAAAAAAGTGATAATTCCTGAAAGAGATGACAATAATTAAACTTAAAATTAATTTTTTAAATATTTTTTGGTGTTTTAATTTTTCTTCCTAATGTAACATGAATGAAATGTGTACTTACGTTGCTTACATTTACTTATTTGTTATTTTACGAACGAAGCCTAATTTTAGGTTTTTCAAAATATCTTAGTATTGTTTTGTTTTATTTATTTTTTGTTTTTTTTTCTACTATTTCTACTCTTTCCACTGTTTTCTACTGTAAAATGAATTAAATATGTATTTATATTACCTAAATATATTTGTTGTTTTATGAACTAAATATAATTTTAAGTTTTCTAAGATATCTTACCCTTGTTTTATGTAAACGAATAACTAAGTAAAACACTTTTTTTTTTGTTTTACACGGTTTTACTTAGCAAAATCCAAGATTTCAATTTACACGGTGTGGTGCGGAACCTATCTTCCGTGTAAATCGAAGGATAGGCGTATTGTTTTAGTTTCCGGTCTGTAATTAGCTGTGGTGGCGGGGCTTTAAGCACGTCTTTATAGAGATTTTTCTATCGTTTTTCATAAATTATTGCGTCACGAAGGAAATCATAACGAATAGTCAAATGGAAAATCGTTAGCCTAAATTGCTTATTTGAGACGTGAAAAACCCACAAAAATCGCCTTCAAACGTAGAAATTCTTCCTTCTCAGTGACTGTTCCTGCGGGGGCTCTAGCACGCCTTTGATTTAATGTATTACTTCCGGTCCAATTTCCTATCATTGAGAATTCTATTAAGGGCAATCAAATAAAAATAAGTGGCCCAAAATCTTTATTCCAGCTCTGAAAAGTCCTGAAATGGCGTGTCGAGATCTTTCCATCGTTTTATATATTTGCAACAATAAATGATTCCTCTAGACTGCTCTTTGCAGATATACTTCTTGGCTAAAATCGCTCACAAACCATAAAATATTATTGGATTAAAGTAACATAAATAGAAACCATTAAGAGCTTGTTAACTGTCACTAATTATCATAACTCGGAGGCGAGTGGTCTTTCTAGAGAACACACGCAGACGTTCTAAACGATTTTATAGATATTAACGAGTAAAAGGAATCTTCGCTCCGATCTCTGAGGACCAAAATAATTAGTCTCATAGAAAACGAGATTCCATTTGTCCTATTTGCTCTTGCTGAATTGATTTTAATTAATATATTTCAGGCCTGTCGAGATTTCTTCTCTAATAAGTCCATCCTCGTTAATATAACATGCCAAGATTGTCTACTCGCAGTAATAACAATCCTGTTTTTATGTTGTGAGATTTAGGCGCTACTATTACACATCATTATGTCTTTGGCCTTGGCTTCGTCTTCACGTGAAAACCCTCGAAAATCAAAGTAGTCACGAAATACCGTCTCGATCCCCTATGATTAGCTTTAATGTTTATGCAGTTAAAAGGGCATTAGTGTGCTTTAACACAGATTTTTTTCTTAACCTTGACGAAGTGCAAAAGTCGTTGCAGAAATCTGATCCACATGTCTCGTCTTTTTTCTGCCGTATGAGAAACACGAAACGGGATATAAAATTTCGCTTTTCGTCATCAAGTGCGGTGTCACATTCTCAGGCCACATTTGTGAAATACGGGGCCTTGACCATACCTAAAGGTCCAAAACTGGATTACTGTGCCCGGAGTCGGGGTCGCATCCCGGAATCAACTCGATCACAAAACGTTTCCTTTTTTGGTTTTTCCGTGTTAGAGAATATTAAAAAGTCCTGGGGAAGTTTGGTTTCGACAGGAAAACGAGAAGGTACGTTCTCGTTTTTGTTTTCCTACGAAGTAAATCAGTATTTTATTGCCTAATGACAACACCAACCTCTAATGGGCAATAGTGAGTTGAATTTTTTCGTCTTTGGTACATGGCACAGCAACACGCACCGGAGCAGAAGCACGCAAGCACGAACTGCCGTCTATGCATAAGATAATTTCATAATGATTTAAATACTTAGACGTTTTCCTTCAGCTCAGTTAAGAACTTAATTCCTTATAAAATGGACGTTGAAACTGCATTTGCTGGTACCAAAACGTTCCTACCAGGAATATTCAATTTGACTGAATTGCCATAAAAAGGTGTCTGGGTTTTCCATTGGGAAGGTTTCAGATCGAAATACTTGAAAAACGAATAAATTTGTGCCTCTCAAATTTACAAGTGTGAATTAATCTAAATGGAGTCGAATGTTTAAATGGCACGCATGTAGTACAAGTGTACAAGTATGTAGTTTTAAAACTCTGAAACTAATCGTAGGTTTACCATTATTGAGCTGACATGGAGGATTTCAGTCTATAATGCAAGTCACGCAGTTTAGTTTCGAGTATGGGTTATTATGGGGAAACAGCAATTTTCAAGTTTTATTTTATACATACATTCTAATGTTAAGCTTTAATCGCTGACAGGGACAGTTATCTTTATCTTTATTTTATAGCGAAAAGGATGTTTTCCATCTGAGGAAATGCTAAGAGGAGTAGAATCGATTATACAAACTTTGATATCTGTGTGCAATCAGGTAAAATAACGAGGAGGATATTGAACCATAAATCAACAAAATAATCGTTTGAATATTATTTACTTTCTTCGAACGGCGGTAAATAATTTTGTTGATAAAGAATGTTGACTTCAATAAATGTGTTAAATTTCCGTATTACACCGGTGTCACAAATATAAATTTTATGTTTACCAAGTGCATGGAACCACAGATATGACGAGGCGATGTTCTCGTTCGCTCCAAAGAAATGTTGAATTGTGCGTAGGGTACCGAGCAAAAGTAAAACGACTTTTGTTATATGCCTTAAATTCACCCACAATATACTGTAGAAAATAAATCAATACAGGCCATTTCTGCTTGCCAAAGGTAGGGTAAAAACACACGATACTCACATCGTTATCTCCTTTTATTTTTATATTAATGTAATGGAACTTCGCGAAACAAAACTCGGGAGCACTTTCGGTAGATCTTCATTGTACTGATTTTGACATTCACCCCTTAATCGCTTACAAATTTAAAGAATGAATGATTTTCGACATCAAAGTAGCTGTTCGAAAGAGGACGCCGAGAGGCTATTTTAGTCCTGCATTGACACTGTGCATATCCTCTGTGTCTCGCTGTCTAACTTCCTGTTTTTACCTTCAAGGTATCTTCAGTACCAGTATGTGGGGGTCGGTATTCATAGGCGTACCAGGCAATTCACAGGGTAATCCATAGTTGGTAACTTTCTAACTCTTTAAACCGTGACGTTTTAAAAGAATGGCAAAATGAGAATTTTAGGGGAGTTGCAGCTGCACTGATTTTTTTTAGCCAATGGGTACGTACTTAGATTATTGTCTTGATAAGGGTGCAGGACAGAAAAGTTCTTTATGTAAGGGAACCCTTATAGGAAAATAATGGGTTCCCAATGTGTGGTCATCCCAGGGCAGTCTACTAAGATAGCGTACTGCATAGGCGTAGCCTAAGGGCACATCACGTTAACTATAAAAAAATTGTTTTTGCACTGAGCCAAATTAAAGCATCTTTCAAAACTATAGATTTACTACGCAGAATATAATTATTTTGTTGAGCCTCCACCACTTCAGATAAGCGTCAGACATCTCTTTGTCATAGACGAAATTAAATATCAAATGTGCTCTTTTAGGATCGACTTCTAGGCGTCTTCAATGGCAGCATGCTACTCGTCTGAATTACGAAACTTGTGGGTTTTGCAAGACCGATTTGTCTCCACCAATTCTCATGAGTTTTCGATGAGATTAAGGTCTGGACTCCGGTCTGGCCATTTGACAACATTCACGTTTTGATCTTCTAAAAACATCTTGACAATTCTGGCGGTCTGCTTCGGATTCATTGTCCTGTTGAAATCTTCATAGAAGTGGCATATTATACTTAGCATAATGTAGCACATGGTCACTTAAAATACTTAAACGTTGATATCGATCTATAATCCCATTGATTCTTGCAATGGGACCCACACCTGCATTGGCTAAACATCTCCAGATCATCACAGTTTCTCGTCATGCTTGATCCTGCCCAAAGTGCACTTTGGCTGGTATGTTTTGTCACGTGGATGCCTCGCCCAAATAGCACTATCAAAAGAATGCAAATTAAACTTGATTTCGTCAGAGAACAACACTGTGTACCATTTCGTCGTTCCACAATAAATGCTCATTTCCAAATTCCATTCGGGCACGTCTATTTATTTTTTAGGTTTTTATTATGTTTTTTTAGAGATAAAAGGTTTTTTGGATGGCCTTCACGCTTCAAGTCCACAATCTTTTAAACGACACCGAATGGTATGCACAGATATGTTTTTTTCCAGTTTTTAATTCACGTGTTATACCGATGGCTATTTTAAACGGTCGATTCTCAGATATATTTCGCATGCGAATATGCTCTCTGACACTTATTTTTTTCGTCTTTCCTGTTTTAACTGGATTCGTTGATGTTCCTCTTAACAGAAACCTCTTCGAAGTTCTTGAAACACGACTTTTATTCAAGTTTACTTCTTTTACGATGCTCATTTGCTTCATTCCGCTTTTGTATTTTTCAAATAATTAATCACTTCATACCTATTGACACGTTTTTTCCTCTTGGCATGTTGAACGCTTAAACCCACCCACAGCACGTGCACTATCATACTCAAGCTTAAATAGACTGACTTTCGATGAAAATGATAACAGTCGTTTAATTTTTGCTTGGTGCAAAAACCATTTTTTTTGTTAACATATAAAATTAAAAAAAGATAACGAAGCGAGTATTGTGTGTTTTTGCTCTACCTTTAGCCAGCAGAAATTACATGTGTTTTATACAATATACAGGGTGTTTCCTAACTACGTGTAAAAAATTTAAAGGCGTAATCCTCGACTGGTTTTGAGTCAAAAATGTCTAATAAACATATGTCCGCAAATGCCTTGTTTCCAAGATACAGGGTGTTGAAATGTGACAAGAAAAAGAGATCTTATTTCCAAAATGACTTAATTTGGGTGTTTGAATTTTAGAAAAGACAATTTTTTGGGGGAATGCTTTAATGATTAATCATAAGAATTCCTGAAAATGACCACTATTACTCATAATGCACGCTTCCATCCTTCTTGTTAATGATTGTCTCACTCTCTCGAAAACTCCTGGTGTGTTGCGCATCGTTTCACATCTGGTAATTATACGTTCCTGAAGTTGATCTAGAGTGTTTATTGGGACAGCATAGACAAGTCTCTTCAGATCACCCCAAAAGTAGAAGTCCAGAGGATTACAATCCGGGGACCTTGCTGGCCACGACTGATTAGGCTCTGGAACACCTCTGCCTATCCATTTATTTGGAAAAGTTGCATTTAAGTGCTCGCGGACGCGTAAAGAAAAATGTGCTGGCGCACCGTCATGCATAAACCACATTTGAAGCCTCTGTGCAATAAGTACTTCTTCCAGTAAAACTGATAAAGTATTTTGCAAAAAATTTAAATATGTTTCTCCATTAAGATGATGCGGCAAAAAGTAGGGTCCAATCAAATAATCTCCAACTATACCGGCCCATACATTTAGAGAAAATTGATGTTGGAACCGCTCGTCCACAATTGAATGAGGATTTTCATCAGCCCAAATGTGATTATTGTGGAAGTTGATAATTGCACTTCTGGAAAACGTCGCTTCATCTGTGAACAATACACGAGAAAGGAATTGTGGATCTAATGCAACTTTTTGTAGGATCAATTGACTAAACTGATTACGTGGAAGATAATCTTGAGGTAACAAGGCTTGTACTCTTTGTAAGTGGTACGGGTAAAGTTGTTGCTCTTTTAAAACAGTCCACACTACTTTATGACTAATATTTAAAACGACAGCTATTTTACGAGTACTTGTTCCGGGGTTTTCTTCAATATGTCTTAAGATTTCTTCCTCCACTTCTGGTGTTCGACGTGTTATTGGCTTTCCTCCTCCTGGAGTTTTCATAAGAGATCCTGTATCACAAAGACGTTGAAAGAGGTTTTTAAAGGTTTGGTGGTTGGGAGCTTGGTGGTTTGGAAACCTTTCCATGTAAATGCGCCTCGCTGCCAAACACTTACCATCAGCAAGGCCGTAAACAAAAACCATATTGCCCATTTCTTGATTAGTGTAATTAGGCATTTGAAAAATTTTCAAAACTGAGGTATAATCTGATTTTTCGGACGCAAAACTAAATTCTTTCACTTTAGAGAGTAAAACACCAAAATAACACTGACTATCTTGTTTATAGTAGTGGAAGTAGCAAAAAAAAATTAACAATAAACAAGTTAGTAAATATCACCAAACCTTTAGAAACCTTTAAAACCTTTTTCAACGTCTTTCAGTCAACACCCTGTATCTTGGAAACAAGACATTTGCGGACATATGTTTATTAGACATTTTTGACTCAAAATCAGTCGAGGATTGCGCCTTTAAACTTTTTACACGTAGTTAGGAAACACCCTGTATTATGGAGGAGTTTAAGGCATATAACAAATGCTGCTTTACTTTTACTCGGTACTGTATCAGCTCAAGAAGGCACAATAGACACAAATTTATTTATCAGGAATTCCTTTCCAAATGGGCGTACATTATTTATCCTTCACGGTAAATTGGAAGCAAAAAAAAATAATTTAACCGAAACAGGATCATAATTGAACGATTTCAATTCAATACAAGAAGACTTTACCTCTTTAGCTATAACACTTCTTGTGCATCAGTAACATTGCTACTTTGGAAGAAATGTTAAGTTTATTAGTGACCTTTACCGGGGGGCTTCTGACAACCCTACTTTTTTTTGTTTGCCTATAATTCACAATTGATTTCTCTATCGTTGATACTTCTATAGAAGCAGTTGAATAAAGGGCCACTGACTTACACTTATGTATTTTAGCTGTAAAAAACTCCGAAAAATTTCGTTTTTTGAAAACAATTTAGGTGTACTGATGGCTCATCTTTACAGCTCTATCATATGCTTCTTTAACTGTTTTCAGTAATTTTTTCTATATTAGAACATGTTATTTAAAAAAATAACCAAATGAAAAGACATTGGATTATGGCACTTATTTTGACTGAGAATATAATTTTAAATACTATATATTTTGAAAGATATATATACAGAGGGTTTGGTAACTCGATACATTCCTTTAATAGAGTGATAGAACATGAGGTAAGGACTAAATTTAATCCAACTTACCTTAGTACCAAAGTCGATAATAACAAAGATACAGGGTGTCAAAGTTGAAAACATAAATCTTATTTTCTTTAATATATTGCGATTTCTTCTAGCTAATTTTGTAAAATTGAATATCCAGGGATTTTTTGCGGTGGAAAATTCAAATTTATTCACCATTTAGTTGTGTCTTCTAGAGGGCGCCACCTGCGACGATTAGGACCCCTTCAAACCGCTACAACTTTTTTGCGCTACCCCGTACGTCAGTTTGGACTGTGAAAAGAGATTTCCCTTTTCTTGTTAAAAAAGCTATACTTTATTGAAGTCGCTAGAAGCAACGGTTTCAGAGAAAACCGCACCTAAAATTAATGTAAAAATAATTTCAACATTAATTGAATTTCTATTAATATTATAGTCTTTAAAAGGACCGTTGTCTGTTTTCTGTGAAAGTACTACTTACTTTATTCTAATTATTTAAGGTTTTGTTGAAACTGATGCCCTCTTTTTCTAATACACGCACGTGTCCGTTTTCTAATTTGTCCATGAGTTACTCTGGCCGAAAACATTTGTTTAAGAGCCACAACAGCTTCTTTAATACACTGTATTAATTATTCTCTTGTCTGTATTTCTTAAGCATAAACCAACTCTTTCATCTCACACCATACGTGTAAATTGAGCGGGGTTAGATCTGGACTTCTTGCAGGCCATTGTATGGAGCTTCCTCGTTCGATCCACTGAATCGGAAACCTTTGATCCAGTAACTCTTACAGTTCGGCCATAATGAGCAGGGTACCTGTCATGTTGGAATATCATGTTCTGACGAACATTTAATGGCACATCTTCGAGTAGTGGTGCCAGATTATTAATAAGGAACTCCACCATTTAAAATATTTGGCAGGAAATGAGGTCCGATTACCATATTGTTTATGACACCAATCCAGACATTGACGTTGAACTTAGTTTGATAGTTATGATTTTTAGTTAAACGTGAATTTTGTTCAGCTCGGTAATGAGCATTGTGGAAGTCAGTTATACCCTCTCTATCTATCTAGAAGATGTAACTAAATGGTGTCAATAAATTTGAATTTCTCATCCCAAAAAACATCTGGATACATAATTTTACAAAATTAGCTGGAAGAAATTGCAAGATATTAAAGGAAATATGATTTATTTTTTCAACTTTGACACCCTGTGTCTTTGTTATTATCGACTTTGGTATTAAGGTAAATTGAGTTAATAATAGTCCTTAGCTCATGCTTTATTACTCCCTTAAAGGAATGTATCAAGTTACCAAACACCCTGTATATGATATTTTGAAGATCTTTTTAAGGTATTTCCGTGAGTGGGACCGTAGGGGATCTAACAACAATTTTCAAGGATGCAATAAAGAATAGTCAGAGCAGAAGCCACAGGTATAAATTTCCCATCATTTTATATGTTTTAAAAATTAGAAATCACGTACTTTACTCAATATTTTGAAATAATATTAAGTATCGTAAGTTCACAATTTAAAAGTCAAAAAATGGTCAATTTCATAGTAGTTACATACCGACATATTACTACAACACTTTAAATCACTTGACGTGAAGTGAACAAAATGATTTTTTTCCAGCGGCTCGCTTTTTCTATATTTACCAGATATTTCCTCCTCATAATTCTTCTATTTCAAAATCTGTAAATTACTGACTTTACAATATCATTTTACCACTACTGAATCAGCTGGCATTAGCCTTTACACACACAAGCTCAGATATATTGAAGTTAAACCAACCATAAAATACAAAGTTTTTTTTTAATATTAAACACACTATAATAAATACAGAAATAAAACCAAGCACAATTTATTTTGTTATTATTTGTTAACACGTTAGGGCTAAATTTGACAAATATACAGCTATTTTTAAATATTAAAAATAAAAACATTAAATTTATACTGGCGCACTTGAACCATATTTTAACTGAAATTAAATTATTGTTTATCGTTGAGTGTACCTTCTTTTTTGTTTTAAAACTTTATCAATGCGACGTGGTACGATTTGTACAAGATTTTGGCAATTCTCTGGAGTAAAAGCATTCCATATTTCCTTGATTTTGTTTTTAATTCTGGCAAACACCTGACAGTTTGTAAGGCATTTTTCATGCTGTGCCAGAGTGTTTTAATTGGAAGCAGGCCCGGACTTCTAGAAGGCCCTTCTAGCGAAGGAATATATATTGCGGTTTCGACACCGAGTTTTAACAATTCGGGCTGGATGAAAAGAAGTGCGATTTTGTTAAAGCATCTTTTCTTTGTATCTGTTCAGTTGATGACAACAATTCCAGTTCCAAAATGCCTAAGTATTTACTAGCGTTTACTGTAGCATAAATGAAACGAAGACGCCCAACACCTTAAGACGACATACAGTCCCAGACCATCGCCGATGCGGCGAACCAAAGTTTTTTTCTGAAACAATCATCAAGGTATTTCTCTCCAGGCTACCTAGTGATTCTACTCCGTGGATCACCCACATTTAACTCAAAATTCGAGTCATCACTCCATATGCCCGAACTTCATTGATTTTTAGTCGAGTTTATTCCATTTTTAAGCCAAGTCAAGCCTAAGTCAATTTGTTTTTGAGTTAAAAATGGTTCTTGCTTGGCATTTAAAAATAAAGCATTGATTGAAGTAACAAGTAACGTTGTTTTAAAATAACATTTATCTTACGAAAACCGTATAGCAATTTCTTTACGTGGCGTAAGCAAGTATCCTTAGATATGGTTCCTCTGATAGCTTCGAACCATTTTGAAGCTGGCTCCCTTACTGAAGCACGCCCGCCTTTTTAAATAATACATCGTAAACTGCGATGATCTCCTTCAGTATTTTTTGTATTCCGTGTTTTTCTCAGGTTCCTTTCCTTGTTGATGTTTTTTTTTCTAAATTTAATAATATTTCAAATTGAGCTTTGGGGCACAATCGGCGTTCAGACATTCCATTTTTATGCCCCGAAACGATAGCTTGCCGCAAATCTTGCGAAATGGCCTTATCACAAACTATTTTTGCACAGAAATAATATTACATCTGAATGAAACGTTCACAATTATGGTTGGTTTGGAAGCTTGTTCTGTACAACAATGTCTCCAAGTAAAAGATTATTTGGGTCAAAATGAATTTTTTGTTCGTCAACCGCCACTTTCGGTCAAAGTTAAGTGCGTCACGATAAATTTTAGGTTTTCGTTTTTTATACTTCAAAATAATTGTACATTTCTTAAAAAGTTAGCCCTAACCTGTTAACAAATAACAGGAAAGTAAAGTATGCTTGGTTTTGTTTCTCCATTTATTATAGTTTGTTTAATATTTAAATCTAAAAAAAATTAACTAAGTATTTTGTGGTTGGTCCAACGTCGACGCGTCTGGACTAGTGAATCTCTAAATTTTTGTTTTTTTCGAACCGGAGCTGGCGAGACGAACACCTACATACTAATGAATTTTGGCGAACGAGTCAAGTCACTAATTGAATTGTAGATTGATCAGAAGGATAATGTGACAGAGAAATTAAGAGTGTGGCTGAGCTTCATAGGACACTTTTAGAATCGCAAAAGCACAAAAAACGAAACATAAAACACGGATCGAACCATTCCGATTCATCTCGAGGAGACATTTCCTTCTTATATATCTTTTTCTGCAACATCTGCAATATTTGCAATTCTTATGTTATGGCTCCTCAGTACACGTCTTCCTTCACGGCCCAATTTCCACCTTTTATTTAGACATTCAATTAAATCCTTAAATGCAACATTATAACTGAATGTCAGCACACTCTTAACCATCAGGTCAACGGCACTAACTTTACATTACCCGCTGATTCATTTATATTCGAAAATCGGGTTGGCTAATCACATAATGAGTTACCAAATTGGACATAGCAAGCAATAAGTAGGAATAATTGGATAAATTTATTATGCGTTTCTTTTATGGTCTGTGTATTGCATCTTTAAATGTTCAAATATAATTAGTGAAGAAAGCAGGAATTGTTCGAAAATTCCTTCGGAAGGTACGACTAGAATTTTAAATATTATTTGTATAAAGTGGACCTATTTGATCTAATAAATACTCGTTAGTATTCTAAAAGGCTGTAACGTATACGTCTGAACACCTAGGCCTTGAATCAATCCGCTTCAAAGCTATATAATTTGTGTTCGAAATTGATGGTGGCTCAGCTACCGAGAAATATTCAATTTGTGGGAAGTCGCGAAAATATATCTCATTAATTTTCTGATTTGGTGTTGTGATTTTTCGTCATTTCAGCCTACACAGGAAAAGAAATCTTGACCCATAACTTAACCGTTGGTTACATGGCACCATGTAATAATGTGCATAAATCGCATTCAAAATAACTCAAAACTGCCCTAAGCACTGCTACTGTGTAATTGCGATTCAATACGGCCATGTATAAAACATACCTTGGGACTAATTATTAAGGCGAATTATTGTTGGTTACAACGAAGGATCACTAAGCAAGTGCCAGTTATGCGTATTTAACGTCATCGGTTATTAATAATTTATCCGAAGTTTTTATTACGGAGTTTGGGAAAAGTTATGAGGTTGAGTGAAGTTCAGTGAATTTTCGGCATTGATGCGCTTTTTTGGCTCGACGTTTTTGATCCGTCAAATCAATTTGAGTTCAACGCAAGAAAAATTTTAGAACAACTCTGTAGCCGCAGCTGATATTTTGTTGGATACTAAAATGTGAAGGTCTCTAGTGCACCGACGACTTGTTTCACATTTTTTATACATAGCTTTCAAAAGCACTTGTTCAATATGTTGATGAGCGAAGTCGAAAGCAATTGCCAACTGTAGCAGACCCCCGATAACGTAAACACCAAATTCGTACTATAGAATCGAGCAGAACGCGCGGTAACGTGAACAATGCGTACGCTCGACGATGCAAAGAGATTTGAGCGATACACAAAATAAAGCCGTCGATAATAAGAAAAGCAAAAAATTCACGTTTATAAAAAAATTTTAATATCTCTGTTGACTTTGACCGTTTAAAAACTTCATGAATGACTAACAATGCACTCCTGAACTGGTTCAACAAGTGCTTAACCCCTTAAGTATGACAATGAATTTGTAATCACAAAGGTTCTGTATGTCGCTAATATGAGGATTATTTAATTTGGAGGTAAAAAAAGTGCGTAAAAAATGTATTTAATACACAGAAGCTTCCAACAAAAGCGTTGTTACTATTAGATAATGCACCAAGTCATCCCTCAGAGAAAAATAGGGAGCGGGCAAGGGTCAATTTTTCTCATGTACATACCTCCCAACGTACCTCCATTAATTTAACCCACGGACCAGAACGCACCAAACTAGACTACCGAAAATTTCTATTTTCGTCTGTCATGTCAAAGGATCCTGAAAACATGTCTGAGGCTTCAAAACAGCAAACATTTCGAGAAACTGTTTTAAATTTGCGTATTGCCTGGAATGCAATTAATCAGCAAACTATGGAAAAATGTTGGAACAATCTCTTTTGCACCAATGATTAAAACGAAGATGATTATCCCTTTAGCGTAATTAGGGAACAATTGCGATCCCATACTGATGTTCTTGATTTATTGAAAATACTGAGGCCCAACATCGTTTGCACTCCAGCTGATATTAATTTATGGAACGAAGGTAAGCAGACGAATGATGTTAATAAGGAGGAACATATGGACAGTGAGGACGATGAGGACGTTCCCGTGGAAATCAGAAGTGTAGTGGCTGACACGCAAGCTGTATAGATCTTTAATCAAGTTTTAGATTGGGCTGAAGGAAAAAAAGTATCATACACGCACGTTTTATCCTTGGTGAATTACGGGCGCAGGCATTGGGATCAAAACCTAAACGGCAATTTGGGCAGACTAAAATTGTAGATTATTTTTCTTCTAAATAAAAGATGCTTATCGCTATTAGAATATTTATTTATTTTGATGGTAAGAAATTAAATAGGCGAATGACGAGCCTATTCTAGGATAAAAACTTCATAAAAAGGCATGTCCTGAATTGCTTCCATTTTGATTTACAGGGTGTTGAAATTTCATTTTTTTTTAAATTTTTATAGACTTTTTTGTATTTGTAAAGAAAATGAACTCAAAATTGTTAGCAGACACTATTTTAACATTGCGAGCAAAATGAAATAACAATTATTGATATTAATCTACAGGGCGTTACTTTTTTCGTGGTCGCCTTCAATTTTTTATTACATTATTAGCTTTAATTCATTTACTACATTTAATCCCTTATATCTTTCATTAACATTTTTGCCGTTTCAGTTTTTTTATATTAGAGGCGACAGTTTAAGAGGTATTTGTGAAAACTGAAACAATGAATTTGGATTACAATCAAAGTAATTGCTGAAAATGTGCTCCTCCTACAGAAATACAAAATTCTACCCTTCTTCCGATGGATGCCGGGCTTTATGAAAAATTTCAGGCGTATTTCTGATAGTTTGACAACCATTTGTAATTTTTCGATAATTCACTACCTTACCGTTTTATCATATTCTTAAGTCAATCGGAGTTAACATGGTTAGATATTTTTGCATATATCCCAGAAATTATTGTTGCTAATAAAAAAACTGAAGAGGCAAAAAAGTCAATAAAAGTTCAAGGATGAAATCAAGCTAGTCAATGAAATCTAAAAATGTCTAAAAACAGTTGAAATATTGAGAGCGGCAACAAAGAAAGTAACGCCCTGTAGAGCTAAGTAATTGTTTTATTACTTACCCCTTACTACTTGAAGCAATTGTTATTTCACTTCGTTCGTAATGCTAAAATGATTGTTACTACAAATTTTGAGTTAATATTTTTTACAAATACAGGAGAAATCAATGAAAATAAAAAAGAAATTAAACTTCAACGCCCTGTAAATAAAAACGGAACCAATTTAAGACATGCCTTTATGTAAAGTTTCTATCTTACAATAAGTTCATAATTCACCTATTTAGTTTGTTGCTGTACGTTAAGAAAAAACTTGTATATATGTATTATACCTTTTTTTTAAACAAATCGTTTATTACTTGAATCACATTCGAGAATGTAAATATTTCGATAATGTGTCCTACATGTGGTTTGAATAAGTTTACACTATCGGGCGTGTGCTGTATTAGCATTCTACTTGACTAAGGTAGTGTACCATTATAACTACACCTACAGTTGCTTTATTCACGATCACATTCTAACTGTAAAAAATTATACAGGTATTTGAAATAAACTCAGAAATAAATTCCAACAACTGCAAACCAACACAGTTAATAATATAAAGGACACTATTTTATGCTGGTAAAATTACTCATTACTCGGTCTACGACAAGATCGATATAGACAAACAAATGGAACTTGCTTAATTAACGATCAAAAGAATTCTGCAAATGCAACCGGAATATCAGCTCTACTCAAACCATTTCTGGTTCGCCTCTTCAGGGCTTAAGCGGTTTTTAATGATAATTAAAGACTGGTTACCTCCTAGGAACTTGCATGGCTTTTCGCAATATTAATTATTATTAGCTTCCTCCGGCTACGATCGTTTATTATTTTTACTAGCTGACACCTGAAAGTTGAGAGTACAGACTCTTCAGTCGGGGAAATTGCTGTTTACGTTGCAAGGGGAGAAAGTGAATCGTTTCCTCACGTGGAGAGGCTAAATGTAAGATTTTTTTTCATTTTAGTTGCCTATATTAGGGAAGCTAGTGGTAAGACCGTAGAAGGAATCGAGCGTTCATGTACGACTTAAGTTTAATTGAATAAGAAATGTTTTCCTAGCCCCAAAATTCCATCTGAGCCAACGCTGTTGACCACCGTATTGATGGACAAAGTCATGCTTAAATCCTTTGAAAAATAACGAATTGCTATTTGGTTTTGCTCGAAACAAAAGCCTACAACGAACGGTTTACTTTCAGTTCAGGTAAGCTTCTATGTAAACATTTGTAAGTACCGTAAAATTGCTTTGTTTTTTACAATGTTGATACAGTTTATACTTCCTGGAAAGTTAAAAATTACCCAGATTGTTCATTAACGAAGCTATTAATGGAGAAAAAAAAATCACTAATTAGAACAAAATCGAGAGCTAAAAACGAACAAAACTACCCAGATGAAAAATGCAGTAGAGCACAAGTATCGGAACGACCGAGATTTTCAGACAACGTCCGCTTAACCTTTTTCCAAATAAAAAAAGGCTTTTTATTTATTTATTTATTTATTTTCTTTTAACAACGAAGCTAAATCATTCTGCAGTCATCTTCAAATAAATGTACAATTAGTTAACTCGTGCCTTTCACCAGTCTTTAAGCCACGTTAATGCCACAGAAAAATGGTTGATTAACGCTTTTAGCTCACACCTAAAAATCAAATTTATTACGGCAATTTATCCAATTTTTATATAATCCAAGGCATAATTACTGCCCGCAATTAGCGGAATTGATATGCAAATTTACGATTATACAGACAGTAAAAATGCAATCGAAGCTTCCTTGAACGTGCAATTTGCAGAAATATGTTTAGTTTTTTAGATGTATTAACTTTGGTTATGTGGGTTTAAATGATAATTTTATCGGATTAATGGGAAGATTATTTGGAATTCATTTCCCTTGATTTTAGTGTTATCGCTAACACTGTCTAAGAATGCTCATAAATTCATCCTTTTTTCCGTTTGGTTAATAACCGTGGGCAAGTTTTATGGGAGATTTGCATGCAGGTTTCAATCAAGGGGTGAATTAGTGAAGGATGTGAAGGTGGTTTTGTTCGTTTAAAACATGGGAAGTTATTAAAGTTAAAAAATAAAACAAAGCAATGAAAAATTAAGAGTGCGAACATACTATTTGTTATCTTTCCTTGGTCGCCAGGCATGCCTAAAGATTTTATAGAATTACGGGGTAATAATCACCGGTTGATAACTTTCGGGCTATCCTGAATCGATGGACATTCTCCACCCTAACGCCATTACCATTCAAAACAATTTTATCCGTTCGCGTGTGGAAAATTGTACTTTCCAGTTATCGAGAATGCTTCCTTCCTAAAATGATTCTTCCGCGTTATACCGGGTGATTCACGGTCGATGGTAGATTAGACGTTTCTGGAAGACTGATATCGCGATCTTTTTGAAAATTTGCATAAGTAGATAAATTAATTTGCTCTATCGACGTAAAATATTTTCAGTGGTGCAGTGTTGCCGGTTCTATCGGAAAGTACTAGCATCCCCGATATTTTAAATGGAATACCCAGTATATTTTTTTCATTTTTGGGTTCTATATTTTATACCAATAACTTCTGCATTTAACTTCCTATACCTATCTCCTGCAGTTTTCGGAATATTATTTAATTTTCTTATATATATACAGGGTGTTTCCTAACTACGTGTGAAAAATTTAAAGGCGTAATCGTCGACTGATTTTGAGTCAAAAATGTCTAATAAACATATGTCCGCAAATGCCTTGTTTCCAAGATACAGGGTGTTGAAATGTCACAAAGACGTTGAAAAAGGTTTTAAAAGTTTTTAAAGGTTTGGTGGTATTTACTAACTTGTTTATTGTTGGTTTTTTTTGCTACTTCCACTACTATAAACAAGATAGTCAGTGTTATTTTGGTGTTTTACTCTCTAAAGTGAAAGAATTTAGTTCTGTATCCCAAAAATCAGATTATACCTTAGTTTTGAAAATTTTGAAAAGAAATGGCCAATATGGTTTTTGTTTACGGCCTTGCTGATGGTAAGTGTTTGGCAGCGAGGCGCATTTACATGGAAAGGTTTCCAAACCACCAAGCTCCCAACTACCAAACCTTTAAAAACCTCTTTCAACGTTTTTGTGACATTTCAACACCCTGTATCTTGGAAACAAGGCATTTGCGGACATATGTTTATTAGACATTTTTGACTCAAAATCAGTCGACGATTACGCCTTTAAGTTTTTTACACGTAGTTAGGAAACACCCTATATATATAAAATATATTTATTTCCACAAGGAAAAGGGCTACCGACCGTTGATGGTCTTTGTGCCCATAATACAAATTACTAAACTTAGTGTTTCATACTGTCCAAGAGAGAAAAGAAGAAAGAACAGAAATATTTTGAATCAGTTGCACTATTTACATTTACAGGCTGTAGTGCTCTATCAGGGTTGTATTGGGGAATTGGAGATTTGACTGTCTTAATTGTCTTGTCAGACTCAGTGGGGTTACTATTGCCCCATTGTCAGGATTGTCCTTCCATTTCGTTTGCATGTCCAGAATTCTTTCCGTTATTCTTGTCATGTTGGTGCTTTGGTATAGTAGTTGGTTGGATGAGTTATGTAGGGGGTTAATTTTCTTATTTTTTGCTCAAAGTCAGGCCTTTAATAAAACCTCTGTTATAACATGATTTGAATTCACAGAGGGACAAAATTTGGAATATAATTTGTGAAAGGTTCGTCAATTTGTTGCATGTAAATAAGAATATTCTCTCTTGTACAGGGTGGCTCAAAATTAATGATCTTACGGGTAGACAGTAAAAGTGTCTAAAGTGAGTTTTTTCAAATGAAACCCTCTGTATATTACTAGCCATGCTGAAAGATAATTAAATTTCCTTTAAAATAATGTGGTATATCCCTACACCTAAACCATCACGTTTCCAAAAGAAAAGCTGTTTCGTCTTTAAATTGAATTATTTAAAAATATTTGCCAAACGTGGCTCTGAGACGCTATAATTGTTCAAAAATTTTCAATTGTTTGAACAGTTTGACAGGTGGCGTTGTTGTAATTTTTAATTTACGCATTTTTAAAAATAGTGAGTCGAAAACAGTGAGAAAATGCCAAAAAAACAGTTATTCAAATGAAGTGTCTTTGAAATTATTTATTTTACATGGACAATGTGACCAAATTATAGCAATGACATGCAGAAAGTTTAATGAAATGTATCCTGATGTGCCACCAATAAACGAAAGGAAGTTTATAAGAATACGACACAACTTCATTAACCATGGCTCGAGACTAAAGGCCGAACCTAGATTACCGAAAGCTGTAACTGCTGATGAAGAAAATATTGTGAATGTTTCAGCTTACTTCTACGCGTATCCACAATCGTCTATTCGCAGTGCCGAAGATGATTTGGGCTTAGCATATGCTTCCATTCAGCGAATCCTCACCAATCACAACATGCACGCACTTAAGTTCGCCAAAGTCTAGCCTTTAAAACCAGATGATTACCAACGCAGAACCCATTTTTGTGAAATTATGATAGTAAAAAAGCAAGAAGACCCTAACTTTTTAAAAAATATAATATGGTCAGACGAAGCCAAATTTTCACGAGAAGGCTTTTTCAATAAACATAATAAGCAGTTTTGGGCTCATGATAATTCTTATTTACACGCAACAAATTGACGAACCTTTCGCAAATTATATTCCAAATTTTGTCCCTCTGTGAATTCAAATCGTGTTATAACAGAGGTTTTATTAAAGGCCTGAGTTTGACCAAAAAATAAAAAAATTAAATAATATTCCGAAAACTGCTAAGGATAGGTATAGGAAGTTAAATGCAGAAGTTGTTGGTATGAAATATAGAACTCAAAAATGAAAAAATATACTGGGTGTTCCATTTAAAATATCGGAGATGCTAGTACTTTCCGATAGAACCGGCAACACTGCACCACTGAAAATATTTTACGTCGATAGAGCAAGTTCATTTATCTACTTATGCAAATTTTCAGAAAGATCGCGATATCAGTCTTCCAGAAACTTCTAACCTACCATCGACCGTGAATCACCCGGTATTTATTAGATCGAGACTGAAGTACTCCTCCATTAACTGTTACCCAATCTATCTCTTCCTCGAAAATACTATCAAATCAATCCAAATAAGTGTTCTATCGGTCTGGCGGTACTGGGTACGTTAATCACAATCGTAAATTCACTGATTTTAAAACATTGCAAATCAGTTGAACTCTCAGCATTATACGGAGCAATTAATCCAAAATATCGGGTTACGTCATGATATCTTTGACATAATTACGGGCTCTAATTAGTTTTTTCGATAAAGAAGAAATCGTAAGGAAATGTCCATATAAAGAGAATAATTTACAAAACAACTTAAGTCGCGAAGATTGGAAAATCACTCCATGATCGTAAATTTTTATTCAGTGACAGACCATTCAGTTAAGTATCTACACAGCGAGAACAAAATTATAGATTTGCAATAGTGAAGAGAGAAAAAATTTGCTAAGTGCCAGAATTCACTTCAAATTGAAAAAAGAATTTTAAGGAACATTTTGGTACTATGTAACACTGGACTAACGAAGGAATTTATACAAATTTACTAGGAGCAGCTGCATAATATTTTGTTCTGGAAAGCACTAAATTCATCGCAATAACTAATAACATGTTGCAACATTGAACGAAAATTATTGGTTTATTTATAAAATGTCTTGCAGCAAATCTGACTCAACATCAAGATAGTTTTGCATAAAAAGCGGATTGGCATGAGCAAATTGATTCTATGCAAATTTGAGAAACGTGAATTAATAATCGCTACAATAAAACCAAGGAATCTCAAAGATACCTTCCACTTAGAGTTGTATAAGTATAGAAAGGGGAATGCAAAAGTGATTTTAAAATATTAATTAATTTCCCTAGGATGGAATTATTGGGCGAATTCATTAACATAAATGAATTTTAAACTAAGTAAATACCGCTTTACAAAATTTTTTGTTTTAAGGTCCGTTTTGAATGAAATAGGAAAATTCGATGCGTTTCAAATTTCTTATTGTATAGGAACCACAGAGTTATGGCCCATAAAGTTGCTGTCGAGCCCATGTAGCAGAGAACCATAAACTATGGAAGAATGTGAAAGCTAGATAATTTAGGTACTGCCCGAACACAATGAGACGTTTCTCGTATATACGTATAGCTAACGACAGTCTTCGCTTTTAAACCTTGTTCGCTTTTGTATTTCTACATCAATGAGCAAGTGCCTTCTGGTACTGTTAAACATCATTATGACAATGATAGGTACTAGAGGCAGCACTACACCAATTTGTTCGTTTCGATATCATTGTTTGTTGTGGAAAGTTATTAACAGGCAAAATTCCCGTGACAAGTAAACTCATGGATCACAATGGATTCTAGACAGCGAAACTGTAGCAAAACTCAATTAGGTTACTCGGCCTGAAGCTTAAATTATTGTGGAATAATTTAACGGATTTAAGTCTACTTCTTCGTAAATCGTCTTATTTACGCACAAAGACCAAAACTTCATCAAACCAGCCCACCTTCCGAAGCAGCATGTTACAAATTATTAATTACACAGTCAACAGCTTCAATCCACATGAACAGATGGTTCACGTCCCTTAAGGGACTGAAATAGGTAATTGATGGTCCGAATGTATGTCGAAGCCTTCAAGTGTAATATGGCAAAATAACGGCTACTTTAGCCCACTTTCATAATTACCCTTTATAGTATTGAAACCTTGAATGAGGTGCTTGTTTGTAACTTCACACCGGCTATAATAATTCGTATTAAATGCCGCTTTATCAAGGCTAGGTAATAAATAAGTTATTTTGATTTGCTAATTCAAACTTAATTAAAAATAAATTTAAGATTTCGAATTTGACTTCAATATCATATTATAAACGACAAAACATCTTAACTGGTATTCTAGTAGGTATCAGATCGGCTGATCCATGATCGACATGCCATCAAGAGGTGACTTTCCCAGTTTAGAAAGCATGTGTCCGTCAAATCGACCAGTTTCATGTCCATTTGAGAATTCCAAACCAGTTCGCGGTACGACGAACATGTGCATCGCTTTTTCACTTAAGCCACCGTGGATCCTCTTAACAAGTGCATTTCTCGCGAGTCTGACCCCTGAGTGGTTGAGACTAATGCGTTTTTTTTGCTAAGCTGTTGACGACCCCATTGGTTAATGAGGTTTTAAGAATATGGCTTTATGGTAATTGGCGGAGATGTATGTGGTACAAAAGCATGGGAAAGTAACATATATTGGGCGAGGTTAAACCATGAATAAAAGGTGTTACTCTAAGAAGTAGAAGAATCTGCGCGTGTTCATCAGAGCTTCTCGTTTTAATATATTAAATAATATAGAAAGGAGAATACCCCGTAACATGGTTTTTTTAAATAATTTTTAGTATGCATGTTTGTATTTGGAAATCACAAAAACGATTTCATTTTCAGCCATATTTATCAATGTATTTACGAGTTATCAGGAAGTTTAATTTTTTTTTAACTAAAAAAATTGCAATAAAATATCAACAATATGTCTAAAATATCATTTATTGGTGTTTAGTGTGCATAGAAAGTGCATTTAAATTAATCAAACATGACTAGACGCAGAATGCGGCAAAATTTTCATCAATTGAGCAAGTTTGAAGGAGGTCGAATATATAGATATACGAGAGGTTGGTCGGTCATTTAGGAAAATCGCCATTAGATTGAACCGTGGCGAAAACACTCTAGTGAAATGTTGTCGGGCATCGTTCCAAGAAGAGCAAACAGGCAACAGGAGAGGTACTGGACGATTCCGAAGAACTACAGATCACCAAGAACGCCACCTTCGAATTATGGCTCTCAAAGAGAGGTTCGTTTCGTCGGGGAAGGCGACGGATCAGGAGTTTGCTGAGTATGGAAGGTTCATTAGGATTCTAATCATTTATCGTCGGATACAAAGTTTCGGACTGATTTCCTACCGTCCCCATCTTGTGTTACCACTCACTTCAAATCATCGTCAAAATAGACTGCAGTGATGCAGAGAACGGTTGCATTGGAATTTGGAAACAGATAATAGCGTGTTTAGTGACTAATACAGATTTTTTTTGTGTATACATGATGGTTGAGCAAGAGTAAGAAGACGGTGTCAAAGACGGGATCCACAGTTTACAATACAGAAGCTCGCCCATAAGACTACTAGGGTAATGGCTTGAGGTGCCATTGCATATGGTAACCAGTCACCTTTACTTTTCATTAGAGGCTGTATAACTGCCCAACGATACATATAAGAAGTCCTGGAACCTATCACCATCTTGTGTCTTATCTGGTAACTCCCGTTAATACACTTTTCTAGCAAGACAATGCATGACCACATGTGGCTAGAATGACTATGGCCTTCTTTCAGCAAAATGCAATCAATTTGCTACCTCGGTCACCTTGATCTTCAGACCTCTCACCGATTGAACATGTCTGAGATATTGTAGCTAGAAGGTTGCATGATTTACCCCATCCCCCACAAACTCTAGCGACGCTATGTCATCCTGTCGAGCTAGTCTGGAATGAGATCCCTCAAGAGGACATCAATTACCTCATTAGATCCATAGCTAGACCTGTTGCAGGAACGAGGAGGATCAACAAATCATTTTTTTTCGTTTTTAACAATTAAATTTGTTCAATTTTTTAATGAAGTATTTGTTTTAGTGTAAGAAACTTGCATACCAATTAATTTAATAAGAACAGGGTGTTCTCTTTTCTATGTCACGGAGTATATATGTGTTTTGAGGAGGATTTTTTATTCTTTTTTGGAGTGCCGATGTATGCGGCATTATTCTCAAAAACAAAAAATTTTTTTTTTCGGATTGGTGATTCCCTACCTTCATCAAGATAAAAACGGATCTCCTCACATCACATCAAAGGTTCTGAATTTTTTTATGAGGAACCTTTATGAAATATCCGAATCCTCACGAATTACTTAAACTCTCAATAATTTACTTACCAATTGTGAAACATGGCCAATAGCTGAACCTGGCTCCACCAATTTGGGTAATACACAGAAGTACATCTCCGACCAGCAAACAAGCCACATGATTGGTTTGGCATCGCCAGTGCAGTACGTGATGGGTGGCAGGTAGCAAAGACCCAGCTGCCAATGTTGCGGCTAGGAAAATAGCGCTGATAGCCAAACCGATTGGGTAAATGGCAAGTTTCACCGAACTCTCTATAGAACTTTGTGTCAGAATGTAGTTGCGACATGTTATAATACTGGGCGAGCTTCCACCTGAAACAAGAACAATTTTGTGATGGTAGGTATGAGGTTCCAAATTATCACCATGAATACACAGTTTGGTCCTTAAGTTTGTAAATATGTTATGTTGTTTTATCGGGGAGACCCGCTTAGAAGGGAATTTTTATGTCTGAACTGGAAGATAGACGTCGAATCGGTCGGTTTATAGGTCTAGCCAGTAATCATTATATCAAATTGGGTACCCTGAGCTTTTTGAAGTTGCCTCTCTAGAGGCTTTTATGAGCAGGTAGCGGGCCTTTTATTAAAGTTTTATCTTGAAATTCTCAATTTCGGATCTTCGCATACGAATATTTCAGGGTCGTAAAACGTTTAGTATGGGTAGGACAATACCGATGAAGATCCTTTTCGCTCCAAAGAGAAGCTGAAAGAAAATTTTCTGGGTTCCTGAATCACTTTTTATTTGGCCATTAAGAGCGGGTGGATAAAGCCTTAAGCATGTAGTACTTTTAACTGTCCGAACTATTAATGGTATGGTATAATTAATAAACTAATTTCAATGACTTTGACACAAGTATAAATATAAAGTTTTATGCAAATAGCATAATTACAAGCTGGTTTTTAATGGTCTGGTTTACTGCTTGGAATTTGCATTTTTCGTATAATGGGGAGAAGGTCAGTTAAAGGGGCAAGGAAATCCAAAACATTCTATACAATAAGTCGAATTGGAGCAAGAATATAAGCAAACCAAGAACAAAACTTAGAAGTACAAACCTTCAATGTATGAAACTGGAACTGAATAATTTGATGGGTGAGGGTCAAGTCAGTTTCGACAGGGTTTCTTCAGTCAAAAAATGTTAATTTTTGTTAGTTCGTTAAATAGGGCCTTCTTACGTACTACCGTTGTCCACGACATAACGACGCAATTCAATTTTTTTCCACCCCGTATATATGTTTGTGATTATCATTCTGACCTCGATAAAGCAGCTGATCATGAGGCATCTGGTGTTTAAGGGTCGTTACCTTCCGCGACACCCCAGTTTATGTCCTTTCCAAGTATGTAGCCATTGTTATCGGCATTTAGCGTATTTGCGACTGGTCTAACGAACATCATTACAACAATTAGCTTTAATACCTTTAATGGTGATTGCTTTTGCCACAAATACAAGTTCGTTCTTTGCGGTTGTTTGCCTTCGACGGTGGACCTTTAAGTTATTTATCATTGTTCCACTTCGCGTTTTCATTTGAGCGAATATCAGAAATTGCGCCCAAATCGATACGAAACCAGAAAACAACAATGGAAGAAATGTGGAAGAAAGGAACTGCAAACACTCTAAGGTCCTTGCTCAAAACTTTCTTGGAATTATGTCTTTGAAAATGAAGTAAAACATCTGGTATTATAACGGATGGATTTTCTACAATTCAGATTTAAGTTCAAGTATCTTCAATATCTTCCTCATAAAGGAGGCTTAACACGGATTCCAAATCGAAGTATCAAATTTAGGATGACATTTAGGCAAATGTAAATGAAATCCGATGAAGAACTGCATGCCTTTTTGTTCTAATAAGTCTTCTTCGTCGAATTTTCATATTTTAAAGACGACTAATTTTTTAATCAAATTACGAACTCTAAATTGACCTCGAAAATCCCATTAAACCCCTTTCAACATCCCTAATTTTAAGTCTAGGTAATTTGGATAGATATATGATAACTTCATAACTTTTTTCCCTCTGGCTTGGAATACCCCAGGGTCTCATATTGAACCGAAATTATCTGTAATGATTTCAAGTGCAGACTCAACTTCACATGTGATGGTCTAAAAAATTGCATCATCAAGTGATCTGCTGATTTCAACGTTGTGACCATAATTTAATTAAATATGAGGAAGAAAGTTAACTGTAAGGAAGATAAGAAGAGAAAAGATTGAAAAAGCATAGTATAATTGCAATGAGAGAAATATATCATCGTGTTCAAGTCATCTCCAATGTGATTCTCTTAGCATAATATTTAGGAGGAATCTGAAAATATGGTTATGTGAAATATATCAACGAACAGGATTAAGTAATTTTTCGTGTAAGTCATTCTGAAACTGTATTGAAGAATGAAAAATTTGAATATTGTTGAAAACGGATGGTCAGAAGGGTCTTCCATAAGCTTTTTAATTTGGACTCGAATTGTGGACTCAATAGGCTTTAACTCCTTAGGAGTTTTAAAAAAAATTAAATAAAATTTCTAATATGACCCTGTTGTAAAAGTTCAAAACAAGGGATTCCATAAGCTTTTCTATGGGTTACAAAATACGCATTTTTTTGTGATTTAAATTACTGCGGAAACAGATTCCCTTGTTAACAATGATTTTTTTTTTGGCTCGGTCCTTAGTAAAAGTCATATTCAGTTACTTTTAATCGAGAACAGAGTGCAAATCAACCCCTTAAATTAAGATCTAAGTCGAGTTTTCTCAAAAACAATATATTTTCACACATTTTTTCTGTATCCTTGATAACAAAGCAGCATCTCCTCGTAACGTTACAGAAAACAACCGTGTGAACGTGCCCATTCATCGTGCAAGCTGCGGGCGTGTCTTGCTGAAACAATTCTTATGAGAAATGAATCAATATCATCATTATTGAAATTCTCCGTCAACTTCCAGGAATTTCATTATTGCCCGAAATCAGGCTCTCACACTTATAAACAATTCTAAGGAGTTCTTCTAGTTATTCCGAGAACTACGTAAATAATACGAAATTTCCAAAAATCCTCAGAAATCTGAAAAAGTTTTTCTACCATATAAAAGTTGCATTTGGACCTTAAGATTTTTGGGACACTTTAAAAAGTACGGATCGGGTTAGGGACGTGAGGTCCAAGTTAGAAATATTTTTCAGGTCATTAATTAAAGCTCTCAAGAATTTGTTATTTATAGAAGATAATTCTAATAGTCAAGATGATCCAAGATGTTCCAATATCTCAAATATTCAAATACATTTTTAAATATCGGTGTTTGTGTAGTTACAATTTATACAAGTGAATTAGCGAGTTTGCCTAACTTCTTGGAGTGAATAAATTGGTTTAGGTAACGAGTTTTATACTTAATTTTATGCGAAATTGAATCTCAGCATGAAAATCAATTGGAAAGCAAAAATCTCAATTTAGGAGGGGTAGTTTTACCAAGCCTAGCGGTGGGAAAATCGAATGTACCCCAAAGTTTTGACGTACTCATGACCCTCAGGTTTTAGATCCCTAAGCGCTGTGCGATTTACGATTGCGCTTTACGATTTAAACTTGACATCGAGTCATCATGATTTATATGACAGCCTTGGCGGATAATAAACTATTAAATCACAAGTGATTAAAACGTTATTTAGATCGTTGCTGCGCGCTGAGTAATTGACTTTTAAGATTGAATAAAATATTTATATCTAGTTCTTTTGAACGTCATTGCCGAACAACTTTCCACGTCTCAGAATGAAAAATATAGTCCCGAAAAATGTCCGCGCGGTTTTCGGGAAAGACAAGTTTCAAATTTCAAAATTAAAGAAAAATTGCGATACGGGAACGAAAAGGATTCTCAGATTGAGCTTATAAATTTCTGACCGTCAAATTGTCCCAAGATGCGTCTAGACGTCTTCTTTATTGAAGCTGCGAACTTTGCTCTTTTGTGCGACTTCAATTGTAGACGCAATAGGCCTGAAAAGAGGGTTTGGAAGTTTGATTCTAGATTTTTGTAAATCTTCAATGAATGGAGTTTTAATTATCGAGTTTTCTAAGCGACTGGCTAGAAGCAGTACCGGCCTCAAAACAGGACGAGGTTGGGCGGGGGACTTTTCTGGTCGACGGTTTTTCTCGAAGGCAGGAAAGCGGCGATTAACAATTTCGCCCAGGGCGGTAGATTTGCAGAGGGCGGTAGATTTGCAGAAGGCGGTAGATTTGCAGAGGCCGGCCCTGGTTAGAAGCATATTCAATTATGGTTCACATCCCGTAACTCCTTATTCACGCCACAAAATGTAGCGATTGAGAGTCGCTTTGCATAAAATGAGAAGTCGCATAAAGTTAATATGTTAAAAAAGAACAAAGATACATTTGAATGTCTAAATATAACCCTATTTTTGCCTGCACGGTTGCCGCTTAATTTGTAGACGTTTTGATTTAATTTGGCATTTCAAACCGTTTTGTTCTTGGTTCATCAACTTTTGCGGTAAAAAATTGTTCTTTTGGGAACTAAAATAGTGGTCCTGGTTGTTTATTATCGGTGTTCTTATTATTTCTGTTGGTGCAATGTCCAGGTTCTTAAACAGTCAGAAATTATGTAAATCTGCTAACGCTAGGAGAAAAACTAAAACCAAAGGAATTATTCGGTTGCAGTTTGTCATATTTACAAAGACTGTTGCATCAAATTGGTTTTAACTGGAAAAAATAACGAATCTGGAATTTCCTTTAGTGATTTACGTGACTAAATAAGCTTTTTTTAAATGCGTTTATTCGGAACATTTCCTCCAGATCTGTTAATTTGTTAGAGGCAAAGATCATTATTATTACTTCTACTTCTCTGTTCACTGGTACGATAATTATTTAGTCTGCATCTAACAATGCCCTTAAATACTGCGGAACACTGATAGTGTCGCACCAGTGCCTGACAAATTTCTGCTAAATATTAATTTTGAAAAGACGTGGCATCATTGCTAATATGAAACCTGCGAGGTGCATAAAAAGTTGCGGGATTTGCCCCATAGGCGAAATGTTTACATTTCAAGTTGCTCTCTATAATCTGACGACTACCAGAAAAGTGGAGGCTCGGAAATTTTAAACATCAACATTTTGCAAAAATCACAGAAAAGTAGCCAAAAGAGGCAGTCGAAGGTGGCATTTCTTCAGTAAGTAGCAACATTTCTACTTTGGAACTATGAACGTGTGTGATACGATGGTAATATTAGTCAAATTGTCGGGTGAAAGTCTACATCCCAAAACTGTGAACTTACCAGCATTTTCGAAAATATGTTCAAGACAGAAATTTGCTGGCGGCAGGAACACTTCGCTGGCATTGACCCACAAACTACCATCGTTGGTCAAATTGCTTTTATGGAACTTTCCCGCCACGACCGGCTCCACTTTCTCCTCGCATTTTGGAAAACCTGCACCCAACTTAGCACTCGCCCCCACATCAATGCTGTATCCCGGGTCGGAGAACAGGATGCAAGTTGAGTTTGTGTCCGAGAAAATCGCATCTTTGCCACAACATTTCTTCACTAGCGGCAGAGGTTTTTCTTCAGATTTACTATCAGGCCGGCAAAAGATTACATAGTCATAGTCCAAACAGAACTGACTGGGGCCCATTCTTACATCGAAAGTTACGCTCAACATGTCGCCGTTTATCAATGGTACAACAGTCCTGGAAGTGAGATCTTCTATCATAGATTCTGAAGTGCACTGAGGCCGGCTCGATTCATTTACTGCCCATCTCGGAGGGATTTCTTTAAACTGCTTCAACTGACCCTTGTACAATATATGCAAGTCCCATGAGGAGTTGAAGGATTTCAAACACCTTCTATCGTAGGTCAGGGTCTCATCTAAGGCACAGCATTTTGCGATTGTTACATACTTTTTTACCGGAACTATTTCCGTATTCACCACTCCGAGCAACATGAAGAGGACAAAATCCGCTTTCCACAACTTCATTGCTGGAAACAAGACAAGTTTCTGTCATTCGAGCAAAATTAAACCAGATCTGGCGTGTTCGAAATGGCACATTGCCGCCGCTTAAGGTCCGTCTACATCAGATACGCGCCGATAGTCAACTGTGTTTTCTTCGGATTGCCTCGAAGTCGGAGTTAACAGTTAACCGTGGACCAGCCTTGTCCTTACCTTTCTAGTCTGACTGCGACTATAAAGCGGCGATCGTAAATAGCTGCTCTGCTACTGCTGTTACTAATGATGGTGGTTATAACGTGGTAGATAGATATAATAGATATTAGAGATGGGTAAATGGATTCTTTGTTGTTGTATTAATCCTTAACGAACGAGTGAATTGCTCTACAACAGCGACCAATAAATCGAATTTTAACAAAGTGCTCGATTTTTATGAAAATTTTCAGTAATAATAGATAGCATATGAAGATGTCACCTCAATACTACGAGTAAGTAACTTGAAATTTGGCTTTTTTCACTAAATTGAGTTACGATTTGCATTCAAAATTGTAAGTGATCAAATTTATAATTTACTATGTACGTCTATTTTGTTAGGCGGTCAGCCACTGTAACTAACTTTTCCGAATACATATAATTATTAATGCAATTTTTTATTAGGTAGTAAACTTAGTTATATATAAGTTAATATAACTTATATATAACTAAGTTTTAATGGTTTCTGTTACATGGCGTAATTAATTAATCTCGTATCGGGAAGGCCCAATGTTTATTTCATTTGAAAAGGCTCTTCTTCAGCTATCACCTCAGTGCACGCCAATCAAATATTGTGATAACAATACGCATTTCTATCGCTCTAATAATATCTAGTTTTGAGCCATCGAAGCGCAATTTGTCACAAGGTATCCTTTTTATTTCCATTTGAAGAGAAATATCGTTGAGAGCCATATTATGATGCTGGAGGCTCGTGCCGGCCATGCGTTATCCATTCAGACTGTGGGATTCTGGTATCGACGATTCAAATCCGGTGATTTTGATGTGAAAGATAAAAAGCGCACCGGGCAACCAAAAAAGCTTACCCACGACTAATTATAAGCGTTATTGGACATCGACCGAAGTCAAAAGCTAAAAGTGTTAGCAAGATCGTTCCAGGTGACGGAAATGGCCGTTTTTAAACGTTTGAAAGCAATTGAAATGGTCCAAAACACGAAATTTGGCTGCCCTACAAATCGTAAACGGCAAGACATTCAGCACCGTATTGTCATGTGTGATCTGTTGCTACAAAGGTAAAAACGTAAAAGTTTTCTACATCGAATTGTGACCGGCGATGAAAAATCGATCCGATGTGATAACCCGTAATGTAAGAAATGATGTTGGAATCCAGGACAGCCGTCAATTTCCATAACAAAGTCCAATATCCACTGATCGAAGGTAACGTTTTGTATTTGATGGGACCAGCGAGGCGTAGTTTTTTATGAGCTCCTAAAACAAGGTGAAACTATCACGGGGGATCGCTACCGATGTTAACTAATCAAATTGATAAAAGCATTGCGCAAGAAACGGCCTGAACGGGACGGCCGTCCCAATAAGTTAATTTTGCAACAAAACAACAGTCGTCTCCATGTGGCGATTCCCGTCAAAAACTGCCTGGAAAATGTCGGCTGGAAAATTCTACCCCAACCGCCGTACTCTCCAGATATTGCGCCGTCTAACTACTGCTTGTTTTGGTCAATGGCACATGACCTTGCTGAGCAGCAATTCTGGACATCAAAATATAGCTCGATTCCTGGATTGCTTCAAAAGACTAGTCGTTTTTTCGCTGCTAAATCCGTCTTTTGCCAAAAAGATGGCAAAAAGTCGTAGAAAATAATGGACAACATTTTGAATAAACCAGTCGTGCCATTCTCTTTCAAAAAACATGTGTTCTCCAAAAAAGTTTTAAAATTATGAGTACTATCTAATAAATATAATTTTTAATAACTCCAAATGGAGAAAATTCGAGTTTTCTGCTTGTAGCACTAGAGTGACGATATATGTCATACAGAGTATCCCTGAAATCGTTCTACAGGGTTAATTTTAATAATCTGACAAGTTACTGCTAGTCTATTATTGAAGTTACGAAAAAGCTACTTATATAAACGTTTTATAAAAGATATTACATCGCCGAACGTTTAGAAAACCTTAACTTCGAATGACTTCTTCGGGGTTCTTCAGGCTTTCGATGCGATTCGGTCTGGTGTGACCACAGAAAAACCCATGTAAATTTCAATAACATCTAATTTTATCTCCCCTGTTTGTTTAAGAACAAAATTATATTAGACTTTTTGAAGGTGCGTTTCTGAGGCACTTGCATGTGAAATTTGAAAAATTTTCTTGGCACCATTTATGAGATATTTTGAAACATGGTTTTCTAAAATCTACAAATTTATAATCCTGCCCTGATATTTTCCTCAGTTAAGCTACCACCAATCGTCGCCTTTTTATCTATTGCGATAATATGTAAATGAGTTATGTCAAAACGATTCTATCTTTATTGAAGTTTCGTAAAAAAATGTCCTATATAGTAGCAAAGAAAGTAAAGATGATTAATTGATACTACATCGGAAAAAGTTGAAATTATTTGAACATTAACTAATTTATAAATAGAATTGGGAATGTTTATTTATTGTTCATTAATACTATTAAATAATACATTATTTTATTGCTGTTGGATGAATTGAGTAGAGTAGCAAGGCAGCATTATAAATTTGCAGATAAAAAGTTTTTTTTTTAATATCTCGTAAATAGTGCAAAGAACATTTTTTTATGTTTTACATGCGAGTCCCTCATAAAAAAAAACGTTCAAAAAAGTCTAATACAATTTTTGCCTTTAAACGACCAAGGAAGATAATATTAGATGGTATTTAGATTTACAAGTGTGGTCCTATGGTCATATTCGCCCGAATCGCATCGAAATCCGAAAAAATCAATCAAAGTTACGTTTTTTTGTAAATAGGACCCCCTATATACCTATTAATGCATATTTAAATTTCGCTCACTTTTTCCTCCTCAAAAATATATAATATTTCAAGGTTTGCTTTTGTAGTTTTCGATGTACTATATGTGACTTGAGAAGACGAAGTGCGTCTTTTTAGTCTCTACAGCTAAAATACAGGGAAATTAGTTCAACTCTTTCTGCTGTAGAGTAAACCATTTTCTAAATTACAATAACAATACACAATCCGTTTAAGGTTTTTGGCTGCAGCTCTAAAAAAGGAACAAGTACTAAATCAATTTTAAATTACTGAGTGAATGTAAATAAAATTTTTAACAATTTTTTGCTTGCATTGCTTTATTAAAGTAAAAATCGTTGTCATGATGATGAAAAAAGTTTGTTTATTCGAGCTCGTTAAAAGGATTTTGTCAATATTTAGTCGCATTTTCTGCATACTTTGGACGTTATTTTTCTCAGAACTGATGGTAAAAAATTAAAATATTGGATATTATGTAAAAGAGAATTTTATTACTTTTAAAATGAGAAGTCACTCGACTCATGCTCCCATTTGAAATTCCAAAGCTGATTGCGTCCCTGTTGTTTTAATAAATTTAAAATCCGTACCATTATATGTCTCCTTCGAAAACAAAATCCATACGTCTTAGCGTTTTACGATATTTTTGCAATTACCCAAAGTAACTGTGGTGAAACGTTTTCGATGCAACACCCCGTATTTCCAATATTGCTTAGTTTTAGTGATATGAAGCGCAAAAGTTATCAAATGAATACAGGGTGATTCATTGGGAATGGGACATGGCGAAACCCGAGATAGGGGACACCAAAATATGACGATTGGCCACAACATGCCTTATATCAATGTTGCGCGTTTCAGAGTTACAGGGTGTTAAAAGTTAAAATTTTAAACAAATGAAAAGCCATTAACAAATGAAAAATAAGTTTTATTTAAGTAAATATTCAAAATGACCACCTTCCACCTCAATGCACTTTACTAACCTTTTCCTCAAAGATCTTTTTATTCCAAAGTGCATTAATGCGGCAAAATATTTATTTGAAAATTAATAAAACCGAGTTGAAATGGAAGGACACGAATTAGCTTATAGGTAAAAATCTCGTAAACGAAGAGAGATATCGGGATTGAACAAGAATACCTTTTTTTGCGTAAAAATAGACGCTTTGTCAATACATTGAATAAAATTTGACCTTAGTTGCACTCATAAAAGAATATGACCAAATATATCGAAGCGGTGGGTTGTAACTAGCGCCCTCTAGAAATTTCGTAAAAATTAGATCAAAATCCTTATTTGGCATCTTGCAAAGCCTAAGTACGCCGATTTTGGTGTGGATGCTATGAAAACACAAAAAGTTATTAAGGAATTTTATAATAAAATTTTAACTTTTAACACCCTGTAACTCTGAAACGCGCAACATTCATATAAGGCATGTTGCGTCCAATCGTCATATTTTGGTGTCCCCTATCTCGGGTTTCGCCATGTCCCATTCCCAATGAATCACCCTGTATAATTTTTTTCGAAATAGATACTAACGGCTTTTATTGATTTTCGCCAATTTTGGAACAAAAATTTACCACATAAATAGCCATGTTTTGACGTAAGCGGGATTTTTTCTTAATGAATGAAAGTGTTAAAAATGGCGCGTAATTGGTAAGTAAAAGTTTAGATATTTGTTAGCCCCTGTATGAATGACTTAAGTTTTTCTTTTCCAATAGCTGATTTTGTTTAGAAACTTTTTTGCCTCTTGTAAAATTTTCGCCAGACATACAGTTTCTTTACAAAAAATTATTTATGATACCTTGCTGTTCATCGGTGTGCTAAAAGCAGTATTAAAAAAAGCCCGAGGTTTTGCCCAGTATATCGATTAATTTTTTTAATCGAATTTATTTCTGTATTCAAGAAAACGGACAATATTTCGAATATTTGTTGGAAGAATTTACCTAAATTGCTTGTTATTTAGAATTAAAACTTTTCTCAGTTTTCGTTCCCACTAAACTGCCAGAAGTAACCCCGACGTGAAATTACTATCTGTTGTGCCCACAATTTCAGCCGTAGAAACGTGCAAAACGATTTCTAAGTTTGACCATTCAAATCACAAAATTCTCTTGTTTGCGATTCACAATTATAAAAACTTTTAATATGAAATCTAATTTCCGTTCTTTTTGGGAACTCTGGGAACTGAAGCCCGTTGCAGGTACCCTCAATATGAGTCGCAAAAGAGTGCACATTTTCTAATTTATCGAGAACACCTCTGACCACTTGCATGAATAATGAGAATTTATTGCCTTCAGGTTTTACAAGATACGTAGCATTTCCGTTTAACGCAATAATTCTCCATTTGAAGTCGTTGTTGACACATCTTAATAACCCGAAGTGCTAACAACCTATTTCATCACGTCTCTGCACAATATCAAAACCGAGTCTTCAGTGGTATTTTCCAGTCATGGATAACAATAATTTACCTAGTTTCAGAATTTGAGGCCGAAACAATAAATTAGGGCAACCTTGTTCCAAAAACTGGCAGAATTGCTACAGCTTCCAGCCACTTAGTTCTAATAAATTTCAAAACTGTGCGTTGGAATCGAACGAAATCGTGTTTATTGACACTTATCAAAGAAAATTTATAGCTGCAAAACTAGACTTAAGTGGGTTGTATGATTGCTTCAATGATAATTAATTGGCGTAAGGAAAATGGTCTGGTCTAGCAAACCCAGTCATCAATATTACTACCTTTAATAATGCACTCTTCGATAGTTAATAGTAACCTAATTAAGTTCAACTTGCGCCTGAGTAAAAATAGCTTTCTATTTGCACTTGCTCGGGCAAAGCGACCAGACAACTCGACAAAACATTGTGCAAGACGCACAACATACATTACTGTAGCTTTACATTCTTGAACGTACCTAGGAGAACCACGACGATAAAATGGCGGGCTGGTATAGACCACAGAAGAGAGCCAGATACCAAAATGATCTGTTTATATGAAGGCGAAAATAAATCAGATGGTAATAATTTTGAGTCGAAGCGAATTCACAGGTTATTTGGTTGTAGAGAAAATTGTTAGTTTAACGACAAATACATGATCCATAATACGCCCCAACACCTCAATGTTTGGACGATATATGGAATATTACAAAAAATTATTTTACTTCTAATAATAATAATAATAATAATAATAATAATAATAATAATAATAATAATAATAATAATAATAATAATAATAATAATAATAATAATAATAATAATAATAATAATAATAATAATAATAATAATAATAATAATAATAATAATAATAATAATAATAATAATCTTTATTTCCTAGGAAATAGGCTATCGACTGTTAGGTCTTTCTGCCTTTGTTTAGAGTATTTTCAACTTAACCTAGTCATTATTTGAACAACATTAACATAAATTAAATTATGAATTCTTATAAGTTAAAATATGAATTACGAAAGAAAAAAAAAAGAAAAAAAGTTACATTGGGAATTAAATTTATGAATTCTAATGAAATTAGGAGATGATTTTAGGTTTGGAAATGCTCTAACAGTTTGAGTGCAGGAAAAAGGAAGCGGGATTGTCTTGTTTGTCTTGTTAAGCAAAGTGGGTTCAGCATGTCTAGGTTGTGAGTGTTGTTTTTCTATTGGTTTTTAATTGTAATACATAGTCTCATACATTACCCTATATTACGATAATTCCCCTTTGATTCCATTCAATCAAAACACAAAACAATATTATTTTGACATGCAAAGGAAAGAGGATGCCTGTACGGAATTCCTATTGTAGGTTGTTGAAGTATTCAAGTAGTGTCTGTTTCGTGTGTGAGTACCGTGAGTCCTGGGGAAGCCTTGTCAGGCAGAGGGGTTTCAGTTTTTCCCATTTATCCCTTTGGACTTTAAACTTTAACTGTAGAGTTTTGTGCCTTTCTGTTATTCGACTCAAATTGGTTCTGTCGTACAGTAGTTGTGTCGGCGGATTGTGTAAATGGTCGTTTGGATGTCTGATTTTCGTTATTGTTCGTAGAGCTATTTGTTCGGATGTTTGTATGTATTGTCTGGTCTTTGTGGTTGCATTTGCTAAGATAATGTTACCATAGTCCAGTACAGGTCTGCATATGGCTTTTTTTACTTCTATTTAACAGGTTTTTCTATTTCGCCGATGGAAATATCAATTCAGGACCTATTTACTCATCACACAGGGTATTTACTAAGCAGTTGTACAAACTTTAAACTAATCTTAATAAAAAAAGTTCATATGGACATGGTTCCATACCAGCTTGGTTCATGAGAGAGATGACTTTAATTTTTTTTCGTTTCATATTTTAATTACATTTTTGTTCAATAATATATCAATTTGCCGAAATTCTGGTTACTAGGAGTATCGGTGATGAGAAACTTAACGTTTACTTGGTTTTTTGTTAAATGTCAGAGAACGCGCATTAGTGTTGTACCTGAACGTAAATAACTATAACACTTAGTATACAGTCAGTCACATAAGTCTACGTATAACTAGCAAACTCATATTTTTTCGTAAATGATCATTATTGGCAATTAAAAATTTGCATTTCAATTAATAGGTTGGAAGAAAAAAAAATAATATAAAAATTTCCGATCTCACAAAAGTGCACATACAGTAGGCAAATTTTATTATACTTAAAAAAAAAACAATTTAATATTTTTTTGGTGCACTTTCTGCATCTACAACTACTTGAAACTTTCTGGGCGTAGACGAAACCAAATTTCTGTGAGTATCTGGGGTAATTTCACCCCAAGCCGAAATGAATGCTCTTTTTAGCGATTCATTTTCTGAAATTTCGTAATTTTGCACCCCTCGCTCTAATGCATCCGATAGATGTTCGATAGGGTTCATGTTTGGTGACTGGGGGAGTATGAAATTGATTGAGCACGTTGTAAAGGAGCCATTCTTTAACAACCAGGACGGTAAATTTGGGATCGTTGTCTTAATGGAAAAGCCTTTGGTTTCCTAATCTCATACGTTCAACTGATGGCAATGGATTATCACGTAAAATTTGTAAATATTTCTGACGATCCATTATACTTTCAGTGAAAACTAAGTTTCCCACACCAGCCGCAGACATTGAGCCCCATACCAATCCATTGCCTCTGCTATACTTGACTATGGGTAATAAGTTTTCAGGTTTTAGCTCTTCATTAGTTTTTCGTCATATTTTTCTTTTGCTATCAGAACCAAAAATAATGTATTTGCTTTCATCGGTAAAGAAGATCGAACTCCAAAACTCAATGCCCTTTTCTAAATACTTGTTTGCAAATTCTAGGTGTTTTTTAGGACATTCAGATCGGAATTTATTATTAGTTAAATTTGTTAAATTAATGTTTCTTTTATAACGGTGTACACTGTATAACGAGCTAACTTAACAGCTTTTTCTATGCCACCATAAGGTTTTCTTTCGCTTCGTAATGAAACTATTAGTTCTCTAATTTCCTTTACAATTTCTCTTAGCACCATGATGTTAGAGATTCAAAATTCGATTTAATATGTTTCATTGAAAATTTTCTACTAAACTAAAATATGATTTGTGCATATTTTTTGCGATAAAAATCCATAAAGCCCAAAAAATATTGTAGACTTTGTAGTATTTTTGCTGTATGTTCACTTTTGTGAGATCGTAAATTTTTATATTCATTTTTTTTCTTCCAACCTATTAATCGAAACCCAAGTTTTTAATTAACAATAATAATCATTTGAGAGGATTTTAATATATTTTAAAATACTTTTTAGATCATAACTATGAAATAATACGAATTTGCTAGGTGTATGTAGACTTACGAGACTGACTGTATGTATGTCGCCGACAGCAGCCGTTATGAAAAAAAAAACAGCTTTAAATTTAAACCTGCTTTGGAAGTTTATAAGTTGAATCACTCAGAGTTTTCAAAAAATAAACGCTCAAATGTGTCTTTTGGTGATTATATTATGATGCGACAACCTTAGATTACTTACAAGACTGAGACTAAACTACTTTTGCGAATAAGTTAATAACATTTACAATAATTGCTGAAAATGACTTTCATCTGTTACTATGGATGCATCAATTCGTGTTAACATTGATTGACGAACTGTTTCGAATATACTTGGTGCCTGATTGCAAACAATCCAAATATCCTGTCCCTTAGATCTTGTTCATTTTGAACTGGAATTTTGTAAACTAGTGATTTCAAGTGACCCTACAGAAAATAATTTAAGGGATTTAAATCTGGTGATCTGGGAGGTCAGGCTTGCGGTCCACTCTTCCTATCTAACGGTTAAGGTAATACTCGTTCAGAATTAAGAATTTGCGAATTTTAATTTTTATATAATTCTCACTTATTTGGTGATAGTGCTTTTTTCAAAAATTGTTAGTAATTCAAATTGCGAACTTCCAGTGCAGGTTTAAGTTTAAACCCGCTTTTTTTAAATATCTGTTTTCAGCGAAAAATACTAGGAGTTACGGTTATTCAAATCCAAGTTCAACGCTGTATGTGGCACTTTCTAACATTAAACTAAAAAATAAATAAGTTTTTGAGTTTGTCATTACCGTTTGATTTTCTCATCACCGATACTTCAAATATTCAGAATTTCGTCGAACTGATATATTATTTAACAAACATGTAATCAAACCACCAAACAATTTTTTTTAAGCTCTGTATCTCAAGAACTAAGCTGATACGGAGAAATGCTCATATGAACTTTTTATCTTAAAATTAGTCAAAGGTTCAATTTTTAAAGTTTGTACAAATACTTAATACACACCCTGTATGATAAGTTAATACTTCTTAAATTGATATTTTCAACGACGAAATAAAAAACCTTTTATAAATACATACATATGTATGTAGGTTTGAAAGCGTTAGCGATTTGATGCCCTTGGGAGGATTGGTTTAATTTGTTCTTTAGGGTAAGAAAATTTTCTGAATCCGGCTTTAATAGCTGGCAATGTAATTAATTAAGGTATATTTAAATTTTTGGCATATGATTCGGATCTAAAAAATAGTGCTGGTTGGTAAGTAATTAAAAAGAAATTTTGGATTGTAACAACTTTTTAAGGACAGTACCTATTTGAAAAAAATGTACACAATCTGAAAATTTCAGTCCTAGTAATTCATAATTGAAATTTTCGAGAATAGTATTTACAATTTTTGAAAGTTTTGAGAATTTTGTTTTAATTGGCATAAAATGCATAATTTTTTGAGTTGCTTCTTTTGCCGGTCCCAAACTAGGAAGAAATATAAAGTTCATTTGCTACATTTTAACAATAAAGAAATTTTGATTCTAATAACTGTTGATTTAAAAGATGCACTACCTGGTTTATAATTTTTGGAGCTGAGGTCATTGTTCCAATTAAAGAAACATATACAGTTTTCTGTAACACTTGTTTTGACAATACTAAATGTTTAAAGAGGCCAATTTACCTCATATATTTTTTCACAATTTTCGAGCATTTAAAGATTCCGGGATTAAACCGGACATAGTTCTAATTGTATTCTAGTTTTCTGAGATGTTCCTTTATTGGTATCAAAATTTTACTGGGATCGGTTTATCTCGTTTATTTTTATCGTTACATAGACTTTAAAGATTTCAATCCTGATGAAATGTGATTTTAAGAATGTAAGATAATGTTACAATGAAACAAACAGATACAACTTTCGTAAATGGTCCGGAATGAGTTTGAGTTGATAGGAAATATGTGATTTCCAGAAAAGTTTCTTTTAGCGGTACCGGTGGTACGTTGACGGTACTTATAAAACGATCTATTGGTTACATACTAATTTTCAATATTTTCTTAATACTAAACATTCCGGGTCTAGCATTTCCTCTCTTTACGCGTTTAAATTTTTTTCAAATACTCGTAACTTAATTTACAATGATCTACAAGAACTTAATGTTATATAGTTTTTTACAATTTTGAGACCCTTTTTTGGTAAATAAGATACTAATCAATGGTGGCGAGATCGGTGGAAGTGACGTAATTATATGTTAGGTGTATCTTATTACCATTATAGAGCTGCTTTATACAGAGATTATAAAACTGGTATTTCCAGTTCAAGCTGCTGCAGCTAAATAAATAAACATAGGAAAGTTTCAACAAAATCTAGGCAAAAAAAAGAAACTGTAAAACGTATTCTTTTAGAGCAGCATCACACTGGTCAAGTGCAGCTACTTAAATACCGAATATAAAATGCTCAACTGTCATTTTTAACTGTTCATTAATGGTTTCAATCAAACAATTAATTTGTATCAACTAAAATAAAGATTGCACGGAAGCATTTTGTAAATGTTTATAATTCATTCATTCTAGCTGTATTAACAATCATTATAGAAACGAAATTTAGAATTATATAAATATATTTCAAATAAAGAATGTTTCTATGAATAATTATTTATTTTAATAGGTTACATTGAACGAATTAGGATCAATAACCGGCAATGTAAAATTGATTTCTGCTTTATTACGGTCGTAATGAAACCGACCCAATAAGTAGTGAATAAAGATGTTTTTTTTAGTCTTTCAAAAAGGTATTAATACAATCTGTATAATTTGTGACGTTGACATAGGCGGTAGGAAATTCGTCACATATAAGTTAAACTTCCTAGGTGATTTCCATTTAGATTCCATTCACAAAGGATTACCGATGTCTCCCTAATGGAAATTAACATATTTGAATATTATCAAGATTTATTTACATTTAAATAGTTGTTTTCCTAAACTTCAAGAAATAAGTGGTAACAGGTTACTTAGTTACTTATCACAGAGTTCTTTGTGCGATATAGGTCTGTACAAAACAACATATCTTCATTCCAACCCTCTATAAAGGTATCTTCACATGTCCAAGCCCCAACCACTAGCTGATGTGTAACCTAAAATATCACAAAAATTGTAGATTTATGAAATTAAATAATAGCCAAGTAGTGTCTTAGATAAATTAATTTTTTTTTATGTGGTAAGTCCCGATATTATGAGAACCGAGAGGCTCCATCCTTAGATTATTTAATCTAATTACTATTTTACTCAGGTTACCATGTCATCAAACCAGATGGAATGTTTTTTTTTTATGAACACTTTTTGTTTCATGCACAAAAAACGCCTTATGGTTAATATAAAATTGACGCATTATTAAGCTCTGAAAACTACGCTGATTAAAACACAATTCAAAATCTGTACCCATTTAACGGACTAACTATCAAGTAACAGCAATGTGTGGTATATTGAGCAGTTAAGTAGCCTATTTATATAAGACCATCTCTGTTTTTAATTCAGAATTTTTCGCGATATTTTTTAATTTTTAGTGCATTTTTTAAGTACATTAAGAAAAGTTTTGAACCATTATTATATCCGTTTTTAAAATAAATTAAATTCTTAAAAGGTCTTTTAAAATTTTAAAGCGATCGAGAGAATTTCTTTTTAAATTTTTACTTGTTATAAATATATTTCTGAGGGAATTTATCTTAGATTTTAATGCCGTTGGTCGAAGCCGAATTATCTCACGATTTTTTAACAGCCGGTTAAAGATCCTTAAAAGTCGTTAACTTAGGATAATTCAGATTAATTGCGGTGTTTAAACGTGAATTCCCCCACAATTTTGCTTGGTGCAATTGAGGACTAAATGAATCTTATTTTTATCTTATTGCTAATTATACATTTGGACAACTGTAGTAAAAGTCATTGTTTTTACCGAGTTATTTGATTTTTATTCCTTTTTAAGTTTCGCCGGATAATTATTTTTATTTTATCGCGATTTTCGTACAGTTTACGATAATATTCTAAAACTTGTGGGACCTTTTTAGGATTTTACGTAATTTTCATATTACTTTTGGTCTTTTAAATTAAAAATGCCAAAATGTTTTTCCGCTACACCCGCCATCTGTGAATCAAGAGCGAAGGCTTATCGTAAGTTGCTGGACGTTTCTTGTTGTCAGTGTTCAATAGTAGACTGGAAATCGTGTGAGATGGCGCAGAATATGCCACTGTGAGAAATCAGACATTTCTTTTAACACGAAGTTTTAATTCTTCTTATTTTAAGCAGAATCTTTAGTTTTTCTTCGATTCAATGGATACAGCTCTGCAAATGTTTTAAATCTGGTAAATATGTATTTACCCTTAGTTGCACGAAGCGGTTGTATGGCTTCATCCAATCACTCTCCTTCTTGACAATAATGCCCCACCTCATGATAGTACCGTTTCCAGTTATCACTGTACTTATAGTATCTCATTGAATGATTGCTGTACTTTTTTCTAATTCATACAAACGATTAAAAAATATATAGATTGTTAATGAATAAGTGTCGGATATATCATAGGATGATTTTCTAACTAATTTTAAGGAGGAAGGTTTTGATAAACATTTATGTTAGTTCCTTTTACTTTTTAAGGTACGGGTTATCAGTAGTGAAAAAATAAATACGTATTATTTTATATCCTTTCGATCTCAGCTAATTGTATGAAATTTCGTATCCGGAGTTTTTTTGGAATGAGAAATTCAAATTTATTAACGTTTTAGCTGTGTCTTTTAGAGGACGCCATAAGCGACCGTTAGAATGTTAAATTTTTGTCCGATGCGTTCGCGAAAAAAAAGTAGGCTGTGAAAAACAAAACAGCAGAGTTAACATAGACTGACATCTAAATTTTAAGCTATAAATATGAAGAAAATTATTGTATGTATTTAATTATTTGTTATTTTTTTATTACTTTAAACTCAAATAGTGAAGAAGATTCTGTTTTTTAAGAAAATTATTGTCATTGTTTGTCTCCAAGAAATGACAAATTTTACTAATTCAGAACTAATCGATATATACATTTGCGTGTGTCAGTTCACTTCAATTTTTGTTTTTTTCACAACTTACTTTTTTAATTTATTTTGTTTCGAGAATGCATCGGACAGAAATTAAAAGTGTCCCAATTGTTCTGGCGTCCTCTAGAAGACACAACTAAATCGTTCACAAATTTTATTTTCTATTTTCAAGAAACCTCTGGATACGAAATTTCGTAATTTTAGCTGGAAGAGATCGAAAGATATCAAGGAATATATGATTTTTTTTTATTTGATACCTCGTGTCTGGTATACCTAATGAGCTATAACGCATGTTTATAAGAACTTTCCATTTTAAAACTATTTGAAAAATTATCCTGTGAAATATCGGATATTTATTCAATAACACCCTGTCCTGTATACGGAATGTTTTAGCTTTAACCCACATAACTCTAATAGTGTATTGGACTTCTAGAAATAATGCCGGTTTACTATATGTATAAACTAACGTCCCATAAAGCATCATTTAGTATATACAGGGAGCTCAAATTTATTTTGAAAAATGGAAAATATCAAATTTCATCAAAAAGGACTAGAGATTTTTAAACGAGATTTTGAAAGTTTTGATAACTGTAATTGACGTATACATTTTACTAGCAAAACATTTTGTTTTCTCTTTTTTTAAAGGCGTTCCTACCTCCGTGTTAAGGAATATTTCTTCAGAAAAAGCAGTACGCTACTGGTTTTGGTGAAAATAAAAATTATTCTTGAATTCGTCGTTCAATTCTGGATAGACAGTTTCTCTTGACGTTTGTTTGTTGGACCCACCGTTTCCAAGTAAAAGAAATAAAATAATCTTAATGCATGTTTACTTTGCTTACATGTTACTATTAATTTGATACCTATATAAATTGATACATACTTAATGATAACTATTGACGTAAAAATATTTAAGACTTACCTTTATTCTTGAAAAAATGTGATGTAACGTTTTTCTTTTCTTTTAAAATTTTCAGGAAAGCACTGGTACTATTACGATCTAATTATTAATTTAGGACGTGTGTTAAAATAGTCAAAAATATTTTTTTTGGAAACAATGGCTCGGACGAAAAAAATTCAAAAGAGACTGTTTCTCTAGAATTAAACGAGCAATTCAAAACTAAATTTTATTTACAGAAAAGCCAGTAGCGTACCATTTTTTCTGAAAACATATTCCCTAATATGGAAGTAGACACAGAAATGGAGAAGCTGAAAAATATTTTTTTCTATTAAAATCTATGCGGCGTTTAGAGCCGTCAACGTCTTCAAAATTTCTTTAAAGAGTCTTTAGTTATTTTTGAAGAAAAATTATATTTTCCATTTTTTAAATAAGATTTGAAACCCTTGTATTTGCTAAAGGAAGCCTTATTCGATAGTGGTTTATGTAGCAAACTGACATTATTTTTCGACATTCAACACGCTATTAAAGTTATGCGCGTTAAAACTGAAACACTTAGTATAACATGGATAATTTTGACATAATTGTTCCTAAATGCTCTTCCGCTTATGAAAGAAGACACTTGCAATAAATTTATTCTGTATCTTCCTCAAAACTTACGAGCGCTTCTGATAAAACCAATATTGCAATATTATTCCGTAGATATTCATCCGTAAAATCAAGATAGAGGTTGATGCTTTCCACTTTGACCACCTGCATCATCAAAGGCGATCCAGCTCTTATGATCAAATTCGTTGCCCTGATCAATATTAACATTTTGATATAATTTACGTCAACTCTCGATATTCATCAAATTTACTACAGCAGATTATTTAATTTGTGTTTGGAACAACAAATAACCTACTTGAAAGCTTCCACGCATGATGCAACCGTTAAGATGTGTTTTGCACCAATAATGTTTCCTTTACACATGTGTAAATTGTCAGCTATTATGGATGCCGCATAGGGATAATCAGATATTTCAGCTAGATCTCCATCTATTATTGCCATCGCTAAAATTGGAAATGGAAATTAGGATGTTTTATTGAATTTGAACATGACACGGAGTCATCGATAACTCAATAACGCTGACGCGTAATGCAAAATGATGTATTTACGATAAATATTCAGGCAAAACTTACCATACTCGATATACGTGATGATGAAAGTTAGGAAAAGGATTTGGCAATTCGGAAATATCTTTGATGAGGTTTGAGTATTTAATGCAGTAAGTACCGGAGTGAATGCTGATAAGATGAATTAAAGTTGTATCTGCACTTTTTTTAAACAATGGAGACTGCTGCTTAACCTGATTTATCTCTGAATAAATAGGTGCTTGGATCCAAATTTTAATAACCGTAAAAGTGCCAGAAACCCGCATCAAACTGGATAACACTGTACTTTCATTTGTTGGTGTTGGAGTTGCATCTACAGAACTGTAGTGGATCATGGATGAATCTGATACTAAGTAGGTTGATACACGTGCAGTCATGTTAAGGCGAAGTCTACGGGTTAAGGTAGATTATTTTTGATAGATCAGTTAGTTCAAATACAATGTGAATTTCCTTATCTTCAGGCCTTTTACTCTTTTCCAGTGGCTCGACAATTTCCACAGGCTTCCAGAACACAATTACCAACTTGGGGAATTATTGATAATAATAATTTCGCCCCTGCTTTACATGTCTGTTACCCCGGGTTGGCTGTGTTTCCACGTTGCCTTCAAACATTCAATAACTCCTTACGACCCGACACCCATTCCGGATCAAGCCCCAAAATTCGAGTGTCAATCTATAGTCTCATTTTCGTACTCAATCTCTGTTGTTATCAAGTAAATTTTTCTTAGATGAAACTTTTTTTTCCCCAAAGCAAATCACGCAACGATCGTTTATTATATCAACCTCACTTTGCAAAAGTTTTACCATGGAAATTCGGTTCGTAAGTCCGTTGTGACGTTATTAAATGTGAAACTATATTATGGAGAAAAACAGGAAACAAAATAACGAGAACACTTGCAGAACAACGTGTATACAGGGTGTCTCAGTAATTCTGTTACATGGCGATATCTTTGCTATAGTTAAAGATACTCGACAATGTTATGACGATCAATTGTTTGTTTTGATGAAACGCATTATGTGGTGACATTTCTACTGTTTTTACTACTTCCGGTTGTTCCAGAAGTCAACTTGACAGATGACAACTTTCTTATTTCAAATGTAACACCCTGTATATTTTTGCATTTTTAAATTCCACGAATTACGGTGATTAACTGATTACTAGGTCTCCCTATTTCTAGACGTTACGGTTAAATGCTGTATGCGATTTTTGGCTGCGTAATTTCGTTTACAGTCTCCTAATACTTGTTACACGTCTACGGAATTATTAACTTGAAAGTTTATCGAATCTTCCAACATTATTGGAAAATATTCCTCTGGCAGTATGTCAATTTATGTAGCTGCAACAAAATGATGCACCGCCACAGTACGCTCGTTCTCCTCGTAATCCGTTAAATATTTTATATCCCAATAGATCGATAGCAAGAGGAAGTTTGACTTCCTGGCCATCAGGTTTACCTGATATTACTCCTTTTGTTTTTTTTTTAGGGGTTTATGAAGGAATTAGTTTATTCGAGGAAACCTAAAATATGAGACGACATGAAACGAAGAATCCGACCAGCTGTTGTTACACCTCAAATGCTCGCAAATGTGTGAACGCTCTTTATATAACAAGATTAACAAATGTTTACATGTTAATGGAAATAATTTTAAATATTTATTGCAATAAACCTTTCATTACTACATCTAAATTATTTAAGTTTGACATTAATTCCGAATACCCTGTATAATTTTTGCGAAACTTTTCATTTCACTCTAATCTACCATGTATTATTAGTATTTAAACACAATTTCATAACCTTATTGAAATTGTAAAAAAAATGTCATTTTGCAGAAATTATGATTTAGCAAAATGTAAAAAAATAGTTTAAACGAAATGACAAGCGTGCTTCTGAGCTCTAAGTAGCCAAAAATCGGATTTTAAACGTGAAGTTTAGACATAGGAAAATCTAATAATTGTTTAATCACTTTAATTAATGTGTGGAATCTAAATACGCAAAAATATACAGGGTGATCAATTTGAAACAAGGAAGTTGACATCCACTTCTAGTATAAGCGGAAGTGGTGAAAAGAGGAACATTTCACCGCATGATGCGTTTCATCATACCAAATAATTTATAATCAAAATATTTTCGAGAATCTTTAACCTTAACGGAGATATCGCCTTATAACATAGTTACTAAGTTACCAAGATCCCCAGATATTTTGAATAAAAAAGAGTGAAAGATATGATAATTTCAAAGGTCAGATTAGATGGTTAGAGATACAGTGGTTTAATAATCAAAACGTGCTTCGGAGTTTAAATTCAAAATGTCTTCAGATAATTTGGGATTTCATCATAATGAAGCAGCTTTCAAGAAGTGTGTGTTGGGGAACAGCAAATCTTAAAATACTCTAAATCATTTCATGTTTTAGAATCGAATCGCTTATGGGTCGAATACTAACACACCGATGTGGTATAAGGGCAATTTTGGAAAACAATTTTCCATTAAAATTACTGTACCGTAACACGCGGTTTGATAGGAACGCAAGTTTGAAAATTACTCCAAATCAGGAAGGTGGACTTAAGAGCAATCTCAAAGAATGCTCAGCTCATATTAGATTGGCTTTCTTAAATCTATACTCTATCTAAATATTGAAGAGATTAGTCATCACAGCAGTTTGCACAAAAAATGGGTCAGAGATAAACATGCATTGCAATTACAGTGGTTCCAAATGTTGCTGAATGGCCAAAATCAAAACCGTATTAACTCCCTCATCCCTGGGACCATGACGCCAGGCCAGACAAAATGGGAAGGTGTGCAGATGGACACGTGAAGACGCGGATGGTCCTGCGATGTTATGGACGGCTATATGACTCATGCTCAGAAATAATCGGGAATTATTAAGTGTATGCAAAGGTAAATTTTATTTGTGATACCTAAAAAAATTCTTGCTTAAGTACATAGCACTAAAAAACAAGCATTTATTAAGACCCTCTATAAAAAAAAACATTGAAATGTATGATTAATAAGATATTTTAACATTTTCATAATATATTGGACCACCGGACGGTTTATCAGGCGTCTAGACATTTTTTGCTGCTTTTTCTGTGTAGCCTATGGCGATGACTAATTTCTTCAATATTTAGATGAACTTTAGTAAAAAGTTTTAAGGGTAAAAAAGGCTTCAGATGAGAATGAATTTTAAGGATAATCTTGAACGTTAAGTGAGATGATTCGAGGTGAAACTTGATACCTCTGGCGCAAGTTGAAATTGTGTTTCAGGGTAATTTTGAAGATCGCGAATACTCCAAGTGTGACTGTGTTCCTTAAAATTTTCATTGTTATTTTCTTTGCAGTTTTAGTTTATTCGCTTCTCTTCTTGAATTGTTCAAACCCCCTTTGCTCTTCTATGCTGCTTTCACCCCGTGACTGCTAATTTGTCCCTTTCTGGCCGCGCACTGTGAAAAATTAATTTATAGCTTTTTTGCTTTTTCAACTTTTTAGCATTTGATTGATTCCGGTCAGCATTAATAACGTCGAAACCGTCCTCATGACAAACCGCGTTATTGATATTAATAATTGTTTTGGCAGCAGTCTCTCTCGAACCGTGCTTTATCATAAGATATTTGCGTGTGTATGATCACAATAATCTCTCATAACGTGGAAAAATATTCAGCTTTTTGGGGAATAAATGGGAAATATCCCGCATAAACCAGGGCAGTTTATTTGCTTTTAAATCCATTGTAACACATCAACGATAACGCCGGTGCTGCGTCTAGATTTAAAATACGTTCAACATTACGGCGCTGCGCCATACGGAAAGGGAATGTAAAAATATGTTTATCGGTCCTTCTTTTTCTGGATGTTTTGTGACCATCGTAATGCTGGATGTGTTACGTCAGGACCCGAATGTCTCCAGCTGGCTGTTAACACCCAATCGTTAATATTATGCCGTTATTCTGAATTTCGTCTGGTTTTAATCTCATTAATCAATTTCGTTGATCAATATAATCGAATCTAGATTACTAACCGTTGAATTGAATATAAAAGCCGTTTGCATGGTTTCTCACCTCGATTAACCCACCCCTCCCAACTCTTTATTCTCAAATGGAAAGGTACCCGGTGTAGTACGTCGAATGATAGGTAATTCAGTGAGAGATCCAACGATGTGCTCAGAACTAAAATTGCACTTACAGTTTCCTTAAAAAATTAAATTATTTGATATAAAATAAAGTAACTCACTATTACGTAAAAAAAAATGAAATTCCTAAAATAAATGTTCAAATTGCGCTCCAGTAACTATTTGGAATAATTCAGCCCTTCCTCAAACTCTTGTGCAATTATCCAGTGTTGCTTTCCGTTCAACCGCTTATGTCCGTAATCTAAACGGCCCTTTTTAGGTGACCCCACAAAAAAAAAGTCAGGGAGCGTAAGATCTGGAGATCGTGGCGGCCATTCCATTGCGCCTCTTCGAGGCAACATTTTATCAAGATACTCTCTCACCGTTATAACATAATGTTATGGTACGCCACAAATATTATTGGATGCTTGTTCTCCAGTTTCTCCAGGAAAAACTGCGGCGGTTGATGGAGCTATTTCGCTTTGAAATAAGTGCAAGTACGATGCGTTGTTTAAGTTTTCATATGTGAAAAATGGGCCGATGAACTGGGGACCGATTATGCCCATTAATAAAGTGATTTTTTGCGAATGTTGTTTATGCGGGATTTACATTCAATGAGGATTATCTGTAGACCCATAGCGACAATTATGTCGATGAATGGATCAATTTCAAGATTTTTCGATTCTTATCGAATATCTATATAGATCCAATTGTTATAAAAAATGTAACTGGAACGGCAGAGATCTGTGACAAATTACGAACTTATTCGAATATTATAGGAAGCACAAAAAGATTAATTTTCGATTATGGAACAAATTTTAACCGGCAAAATAGTTACAAAATACCTATTAGATCTAAATATTAAGCAGCACTGTGTAACCAAAAGTATCCCAAGGGATAATGATCAACTCGAAAGGTATGTCTCTACTTCACTAGATTGGTTGTAGACGACGATCAAACATAAACCGAAATGGACGAAAAGTGTGGAGAACTTGAAGATACATAACTAGCCAGAATATTTACTCCCTAACGTGTACTATTCCTTACATCATAGCTGATTATATATTTAGGGAAAGATTCTTTACAAGCATACGAACGTAGCTTAGGATATAGCGAGTACATGAAATTTAAATATGATAAAACAAACAACGTTAATAAAAGTTTTAGTATATGAAACATCGTCCTCCATCCATTTGGAAACTCTGATTTCGCAAAGTCAAATAAAAGGTCCAACAGTCGTTTTAAAATCGTAAAATTTCTTCCAAAAGATCGTGTAAAACTATTAAATTTAATAAGAAATTACAAAAAAGTAGTTGTGACTGATTAGTACTGAATATGTCCTGGAGAGTTTCGTATGGAAGATGTTTAGTTATTTGTTTGTTGTTATTGTTGTTAGGCTCATGTCACCATTTGATTATTGATTAATATAAAAAAACGAGGGTAGTCCCAGAAGTATCCGACCTCACATATAAATTGTGTTTCTGAATAGAGGGTAAAAAATTTAATGGGCAAATCCTGAGCCAAATTTAAGACGAAAAGTTCATATAAAGGCATGTCCAAAAATGCTTAGGGTTCGATCTACAGAGTGTTAAAAAACATTTTTTCCATTTTTTTTAAGTACTTGTTATTTTATCGAAACTTTTTGTAAATTTGTGCGGATCATATGTCGAGTGTTTCCTATAAACGTAAATTTTCAGACTTTGATTTCAAATACGGGGCGATGCGAATTGATGGGTCTTGAGCTCTCATTTATCATATTTTTTTGGTAACATATTGAATCTTTTAGACAAATTTATGAAATTCGAATTGAGTTTTATCACTTTCCAGTCACTCGCAAAATATCGCTTAAATCGATGTTTCAGCTAATATTCGCTATAATAGTCAAGGGAGTTCACATAAATCAATTCAAATAATAAAGTAGCATTTAGTGAAGTTTGCCATAATTTTTTGCTGCATTTGTTTGCTGTTAAGATTGATAATTAGTGGTTGTTAGTTGCCTGAAACTGCCAAAAAATGAAAACCGTGTTTTTTTGGTAGTGTTTGTTAACACGCAAAAGTGTTTTTAACACCCTATACATCGAAATCAAAGCATTTTTGGATGAAGTTTTCATCGTAAATTTCGCTGAGGATTCACCCATTAAATTTTTACCTATTTATTCAGACACACCCTATAGACGATGTGTTTTTTCTTTGTTAAAAAGTCGCTTATGTTACGAAGATTTAATCTCGAAAAGTTTAGTCTAAAGTTTAAAGGTGCTACGTTGATTTGTGTTCGTTTTGGGGCGGTTTGTAGAGATTTTGCGAATATGGAAAAAATTAGTCATCGACATGCGATTCAATACTTTTAATGGCAAAGTCTTAGTCCTTCCATCGTCAATGAGAAGTTACATTCAAGTTTAGGGAAATCTTGTCCTTCGTTACAACTGCAAACTATTAAGTGGCAGAATTTAAACGCCTTCGTAGGAGCTGCCAAAACGAACTCCGCAATGGTTGGCACAGCGACATTCCAGATTTGACCGCTACAGACATTATGGCGAAAATCCACAAAATTCTATTGGAAAATCGGCATTTCAAAAAGTACTCTACATCGAAGTTTGACCGAACGATTGGATATGAGAAAGCTGTGCACGAGATGGATGTCGCCATTACTCACAATTGAACAAAAGCAGCGTCGTGAGGATGTTTCAAGGGAGTGTTTCGCAAAGTTTCGCAGCAATAAAGCCGAGTTTTTGCGTCGATTTATAACCATGGATGAAACATGGGTCCATCATCTTACATCTGAGATGAAAGAGCAGTCAAAACAATGGACTCAAAGGGGAGAATTGGCTCCAAAGAAGACGAAAGTCGTTCCGTCTGCAGGAAAAGTGATCGCGTCATTTTTTTTTGGGGATGTAGGTGGGATAGTCTTTATTGACAATCTACGTAAAGGAAAAACAAAAAACGGCGAATTTTATACAAATTTATTGCAGCGTTTGAGTGAAGAAATAAGGAAAAAGCGGCCGAATTTGAGGAAAAAGAAAGTCTTGTTTCATCAAGACAACGTATCAATCCATAATTCCGCAATCGCGATGGCCAAAATCAATCCACTTGATTTTGAACTTTTTCTTTATCCGCGCTGTTTACCAGATTTAGCTCCTTCAGATTATTAACCATTTCCAAACTCAGAAAAATAGTTCGGTGGAAAGAGATTTGCCAATAGTGAAGAGGTTGATGCCTGTTTTTAAAACATTCGAAGCTTCATACTGTAAACAGGATATAGGGGCCATATAACATCGTTGGGAAAAGTGAGTCAATCTTAAAGGAAACTATATTGAGAAATAACGTAATATTTTCCCAAATTTGCTTCTTCGAGTTTTAGGTCGGGTACTTGTGGAACTATCCTCGGTATATTAAAAAAAAATATCATTCTCGGTGCTGGAAGTCGCAACGCTTCCTACTTTAGATATCGTTGTTGGAAGTCGTAACGCTTTGCATCTAAGAGTTTCATTGTTGGAAGCCGTAACGCTTCGCGCTCCGGGGTCTTTTATTTAAAACTTAGTTCAGGTTAGTTCGAAGGAGACCGAAAGCGAGCAAGTTTATTGCCAGGATTGGCCGTGTGAGCATTTTTTATTATTGTTAATTAATATTATTTGAAAATATCGGTAAATTTGCATTTCACTCGTTTGAGATAGTGTTCGTTAATGTAAAATTAATCACGTGGTGGAATGAGGTGGGGGGGCTGTCAAGAAGGGCGGTGGAGTAAAATGGATTTTGAATTCACCCAATTAGTAAAGCTTACGTTCACATTAATGTATTTTATTTCAACAGCACAGATGCAATGAGATTGACTAATGAAAAACCGCCTCGCGGGGCTGCTTCGGTAGTTTGAAGTTCAGGTAGACGGGGTACGAGGGGGTTATTGAAAATTCGCAGAGAAATTTAATAAAAATAATAAATTACATTTAAAGCTTCATCAACTCACCGACTAGAAACTGCTTGCCAGACATATTTCCCGACGGCAATTCGCAATAAAATACCACGCCTAAATCTTCTTCCAAACTTTTTTCATTTTCTCCGGTTTAATTCGTGGAAGGAAATACTCATATTAGGCCGAGAATCTTGAATTATTTGTCATTGTCACATTATATTAAGGCAATATATCTTACGGGAGCATGTCTTTGTGTTGACAGGTAATCTTAAAATTATTTTTAGAGATATATTCATGTCTAGAGCTCGCACTGAACGTGCGCAACCGATTTTTCGAGTTTCAATAAAATTGATTGATTCGAGATCAGTTAACGGATTTTATGCCTCGTTATTGAATTTATTATGGCCTTGTTACTTCCGAGGAGACGCCAGATTTTCACAAATCCCATTTTATCCTCTGGCATCAAATTTCCAGTTTTTAAATTCTTGATAAAATGACTTTCCCCGTTTTTGCAATAAAGGCATCGCTTTTTTTTACAGACAAATATTTGAAATTGCATTGTAGTTCATTTACTTTTACTCGTCATTTAGTTAGCTCATATTCTCAGCAGCATGTCCATATTCTAACAATGTTAACCCAGTTAAATTTAAAACTTAATTTTTAGATAGTTGCATAAGCTACAAGCTTTACCCCAAGCGCAATTCTGTTTACGAGAGTCCGAAAATTTAATTCTGCCAAACAATGAGAAATTTACTTTATTTCACTAATATGTTTGTTTTCTAAAACTGCAAATCTAATTTATTTCTGTGTTAAAAAAATGTATTTTCCCTACATTTAAAAAAAAAGTTAATAAAGGTTCTAACTTCAAACAGATTTCTTTAGCCCAATTTTGCCTATTCGAAATATTTAAAGAGCTGAAGGCCAGTTTGCTCTGACTATAGAAAACGTGCTCTAAAAAGGGTGTTTTGCGTAATGCAAATATAGAGCGTTTAGCTTTTGACGTTTGTAATTCCGAAACGAGCACGAATTTAAACGTTTGAAGTTCTTTGTCGGTCGACACATTGTTAAACTGTGTGGCAGTGTGGTATATAGGGCACATTAAATCTAATGATATATCCTATTTTTAAACGTAATCCTCGTTCTGGATCTTTTCTCGGAATACTCTGTGACAAGTCTTATTCTTTATTGTTTTTCATTCAATGAAAATAAATCTTTTCAAAGAACTCTTTTGTGTAAATTGGGCGTATCGTGCGAGGATGACTCCAGAAGCACCCAACCTAACACTTCCAAAAAAAAAGTTTCATAAATATTACATAACTCCTCAATATAGTCTTCTTTGAGATTTGCACATATTTCCCGGAGATGTTCTATGGATTTTATATCCTGTTTATAGTAAGAAGCTTCGAATGTTTTAAAATAGGCATCAACCTCAGACTGTATCTCTTCTCTGATAGTAAATCTTTTTCCACCGAATCACTTTGTCAAGCCTGGAAATAGAAAATAATCCGAGGGGGCTAAATCTGCTGAAAAAGGTGGCTTAGGAAAAAGTTCGAAATTAAGTTGATTGATTTTGGCCATCGCGATGACGGACGTGTGAACTCGTGCGGTGTCTTCAGGAAACAAGACATTGCGCCAAATGCGGTTGCTTTTTCCCATTTTCTTCACCTCAAACGCTGCAATAAATTTATATAATATACTCCATTTATTGTTTTTCCTTTAGAGAGATAGTCATTAAAAATTATCCCACATGCATCTAAATAAAAAATGACGCGATCACCTTTCCTGCAAATGGAACGGTTTTCGCCTTCTTTGAAATGGATTCTCCTCTTTGAGTCCATTGTTTTGACTGCTCTTTCGGCGCAGTCGTAAAACGATGAACCTATGTTTTATCTACGGTTATGAATCGACATAAAACTCGGTTTTATTGCTGTGAAACTTTGTCAAACACTCCCTTGAAACATCCTTTCGACTCCGTTTTTGTTCATCTTACACACAACTTTCTCATATCTAATTGTTCCGTTAGAACACGATGTACAGTACGTTTTGAAATGTCTATCTAGTCTTATGGATTTCCACCGCAATATCTGGAGTGGTCAGATCTGGAGAGTCATTGGGTCGATCAATGTAGCTGGTATGACCGTGTTTTATTTCTATTACTCAATATTTTACAGTTGTTAGCGAAGATACCAGAATCTACAGTGGGTAAAAAAGTATTCGTACACCCATTGGTATGCTATATTTCTCTCTGTCTCCAGTAATTTTTAAAAATAAAAAACATATGAGGCGCAGTTATATAATAGGTATAATAAGGTATTCTCTACAATGACATAGAAGTCAATAATATTTATTGTAAATATATAATAAACAATAATTCAAAGTTTTCGTACCAAAAAAGTATTCGTACGGCTCCAAGAAAATTTGTTCTTATGATGATATTCATGCATTTTTCACAAAATATTGAAACGCTAAATATAGCGAACGATGGGTACAACTACTAATTCGACGACCCCTCAGACAGCACATACAATTCAATTACAAAAACACAATGTGACGATACCTTTAAACGTATTAAAAACACAACACCAGGAAAATACACAATTAAAAGCGACATAATTAAAAACCTGATCCAAGAAACTTACCAATTGATTCTAGACGAAATGGTCAACTGCATTAAAACATAAAAAATCGTTAAATCTTGGAAAAATGGTATAATACCCATACCAAAAAATAGCCTGGACAATACACACGCACAAAATTACAGACCAATCACGCATCAATTTGGATTCAAACCAGGACACTTCACTATTAACCCACTCGTTGTCCTCACGAACAACATCCAAACAATCCATTTTGAAGGAGGAAAATCAGCATGCTTATTTATGGACATCAATAAGGCATTTGGCAGTGTCTAGCACAGAGATCCCTTATACAAACTCTATCAATTACAGACACCAAAATATTTAATACACCTAATTAAAGACTTAATTGAAAGCAGACAACTGGAGATACGCATTGACAACACTCTTTCCTTTCTCTTCTCGCCCGAACAAGGACTCCTGTAGGGCTCGCCTCTCTCACTTCTCTTATACAATATTTATAGCCACGACATATACAACTATGACATACTGGACAGAAACCAGGTAAACAGAACATCATACTTATTACAATATGTTAAAGACACGGCATTTGCCGTACATTACAAAAACACAAAAAAATTACCTGATGACTACAGATACTAACGAATGAGACAATAACATGGTTTTACAAATTAGAGACTAACGCCGAACGCTTCCAAAAACCAACTACTGCTCAGAAACTACCAAATCAAAGCTGACTCGCCAACTATAACTACTGACGAACACACAACAGATCTTAATAATTTAGTCAAATACTTAGGTATGACTATTGACGAAAAAATAAAATTTAACCAACAAATAAAAAAATAACAGAACAGGAATTATCAAAAGAACTGAACACTTCTGTACGTTAACTTACAAACACAAAGGGATCAGCACTAAAACGGCAACAAAAATTTACAAATCCATTTGTAGACCTCTACTAGATTATGGACACATTCTCAGAGCAAATGCAACAAAAAGAACTAAACAATTTGTACAAACAAGAGAACAAATTGCACTGAGAATAATAACAAAAATAAGACATCCGAACAACTAGTTACACAACCCACCCAACAAACTATTACATGAACGCACATACATGACAAAAATTACGGAGAGGTTAGAACAACTGAAGAACAAATGGAAGAAGAATAAAGAGAATTGTAACATTCTCTTTATTCTTGAAAATTAAGAAAATGAAAAAGAAATTTACTCTTTATGGTTAACCAGACAGACAAGACAATATAACTTTCTCGTCCCCTCCCCCACTGCTCGTTTAGAATGTTTCCAAGATTTATGAATTTTGTTTTTTTCCTTCTTTTTTTCCATTTATTAGCTGAATTGTTGTTACTTTAAATTATAAAAAACATGTCGAATGTTAGATCACGTGGGGAAAGGCTAATGAAGCCGATAGTCTTTCTGTGTTTAATATGGAATAAAGACATGTATGTATATTCATATATATGTCGGAGATTTATTAGTTCTTAAGTTTAGAAATGTAAAATTTGAGTTAACAATGAGATTGAGGAGCAGGCTGACAGGTTTATCTGGAAGATAAAGCACTGTCGAACGAGGTCCCTATTACCGACGCAATTAAGGGCCGCGTGTGGGATTTGGTGCGCGGGAAATCAGGACGAGCAAGTACCTTTCCTTTGGGCTGTGAGGACCACGGGGACTGGAAAAAGGGAAGAAGGCAGTAAATAGAAAGAAGGGCAAAGCAGCGGTCGGGTGGTAGTGAAGTCGTCAGCCTTGTCTTACTATCAAATAATATAAATAAATATTAAAATTGTTAACGATGGAGAAAATTCCTAACGTTACCCCGACACACACACATATACAGTATTGGACAAATACTTGGAACTTCCAAAATTTCTCTATTACTAAAATAGCTCTGTTCTAATGTGAACAAATTCAACATAGCCAATATGCCTTAATATCCTTCAACAACAAAATGATAGTAAACATTTCTAGCTTCCATTCTTTTATAGAAAAAAAAAAATCGTATCATGTTGGACAAAATAGTTGGAACTTTTTTCTCATCGGATTTAAAGGGCATATTTTGCATATTTTATTTACTTTCTTGGTCAAATCGATTTGATATCTGAATCAATTATAATGGCAAAAGGCAAAGCCTTTTTGGTTGATCTCAGAAAAAGAATTGTTGATTTTTATAAACAAGGTATTAAACAAAAAGATATTTCCACGAAATTAAACCTCCGGAAAAATACTGTGTCCCGAATTATCAAACAATTTCAAGTAAATGGTCATGTGATCCCGGGAAAAAGTTCAGGCAGACCTAAAAACACAACTTCAAGACTGGATAAAAAAATGATCAAACTTGCGAGTAGTGAACCGTTCCAGTCATCCTCAAAAATCTTACAAAAAATTATGGCCGATGGAGATACTGTAATATCATCGAGAACTATTAGTAGAAGGTTAGTACAAAATGGCTTAAAATCCTATCGTCCAGCTAAGTAACCATTGTTACGGACGAAGAACATCAAATCACGGTTACAATTTGCACTCGAGCATATTCACTGGGCAGTACAAGATTGGAAAAAAGTTCTTTTCAGTGATGAATCGAAATACAACCTAATTTTCAGTGATGGTATAGTTCATGTAAGACGCCCAAAGGGCCAGAGACTCAATAAAAAATATATTAAGCGTACTGTCAAGCATGGTGGCGGTAATGTGCTAGTTTGGGGATGTTTTTCTTGGCATGGCATGGGCCCCATTCATCGCATTTGTGGCAAAATGGATCGATTTATGTATCGTGACGTATTACGGGATGTAATGAAACCCTGTGCATTTGAAGCAATGCCAATTAATTTCATTTTTCAACAGGACAACGATACTAAGCATTCTGCCAAACTTGTAAAAGAGTGGTTGGAGCGGGAAAAAGTTACTACCATGAAGTGGCCAGCCCAAAGTCCGGATTTACATCCGATAGAAAATTTATGGGACCTCGTAGATCGTAGGTTCAGAACAGGAGAGGCCATTAGAAATGGAAACGAACTTTTTGAAAGGCTCTTACAAGTTTGGCATAATGTGGATCGTCGATTAATAGAAGAACTAATCGAATCAATGCCTAGGAGAATGGCAGAAGTAGTAAGAGCAAAAGGACATCACACAAAATACCAAAATTACAAATACATTAAATTTGACACAGGTTTCCTACCGGATGTTTTAAGTTCCAACCATTTTGTCCAGGTATTTTCGAATTTTTTACAATATTATTGAAATTTTTTTAAAGAGTTTTTATTTTTATTATAAATGAAATATATGTTTAATAAAGATTAAAAGTACAATAACTTTTGTTTTGATTTATGCGAAGTTTTTTTATTTTTGCGGGGTGAAAAAAGTTCCAAGTATTTTGGCCAATACTGTATATATAGGGTCATTCATGGTGAGTGTCCTATTAAAAGTTTACGGGGTTCTAATAGAGCTAGAGATCTGAAATTTTGGATACTGAGGTAATGGAGTTTGATCTGTTGAATTAAAATATTGATATCGTTGCGACATTGCCAGATCTATGTGTAACTGACAACTTTGTTATTTTCATCGACACACCCTGTATTTTATTATATTTTCGAATTTCCCGGAAGATTTAAACTCCAGTTTATCTATCATATGCGATAGCTGTGATGAACTGTTTTCGAAATAATTTTTTTTTTTTTACTGATTTGGCAACAAACAGCTCTAAATTGAAAAGCGCATATCTTTTCAGCTATCACAGCTAGAGAGTTGAAATTTGAGCTACAGACTCTTATTAGTTATCTGTATCTTTTAATATTACACATTTTTTGGATTTACATACAGGGCGTGGAAAAATTAGTGTGATATCAGAAGGATAAAAATATGAGCATATCGAAAGGGTCAGTTTAGTTAAATATTTAAAAGAGTTTTAAAGCATTTTAGTGATTGTAAAATTCATAATGGATGGAAAAGGTAAAGAATTGAGCATGGAAATGAAGAGACTTATTGTGCGCCGTTATCAGCAGGGTCAATCCATACGAAAATTAGCCAGAACTGTAGACAAACCGGTCAGTATTGTACAATATGCTATAAATGAATATAAAAGCACAGGCTTGGTTGAAAATAAAACGCGTTGAGGGCGCCCTTCAAAAGTAACAAAGCGAAATTAAAATTTCATTGTAAGATAAATTATGACAAACCCACATGTGAGCGCTCCTTTTTATTGCTGCCGAATTAGAATCTGCCACTGGACAACGCATTCATCCAGAAAGCATTAGTGTTCATGTCAGAAAAAATAATTTTCATGGCAGAAAAACCGCGAAAAAAAAACGTGGATTAGTAAGAAATATTGTAAACTAAGAGTGAAGTTCGCAAAAATCGATTTAAACCACTCGAAAGAGTTTTGGTATAAAGTCACTTTTTCGGATGAAAGTAAATTTAATCTTTTTGGATCCAATATACCCAAATTTCTATGGAAGAAACTTGAAAAACGCATGATTCCTCGAAATTTGCAACCTACAATTAAGCACGTAGGCGGAAACGCCTTAGTCTGGTGTTGTATGGCCGCAAGTGGGGTGGGGACCTCCATTTTATTGAAGGAAAGATGGATAGATTAATGCATAGGGACATATTAAGTGAAAATTTACATGCCACCGCCCAAAACCTTGGTGTAACTGAGGATTATTATTTTCAACAAGATAATGATCCCAGGCATACTTCCAAGCTAATGCGCGAATGGCTGTTGTATAATGGCCCTTACCGGCTTAAAATACCTCCACAGTCACCGGATATGAATCCTATCGAACGTATACAGGGTGTTCTCAAAGTCGAGTCATTTTATTTTAACGGCTGGTAGATCTCGTAAAGGGAAGTCGGTTTACGAAAAATTGTTTATGTAAAAGTTGCAGAATAAGAGAGTGAAATAATATTAGATTGTAACCTCCAAGTCACAATAAAAATTAAAAATTATGCCACGCTCACCGGTAAAAGGCATTCTGTTCTACAAAAATTGTTCAAAACTGTCACAATGTGTTCGGTTAATGCAAAGTCTTGTTCGGCGTACCCATGAGTGGCTACATGCATCAAAAATAAAAAACAAACAATTGTTTACTAAATTTAAATTTTAACTAAAATGTTTTTATAACGCAATAGTTGAAAGCGACAAAAAATCAGATTTGTATTAAAGGTTTGAAATTTAAATGTTTCTAAATAATTGTTAATGATTGCTTTTTTTTGCAACTTTTACATAAACAATTTTTGGTAAACCGACTTGCCTTTACGAGCTCTGCCAGCTGTTGAAACAAACGACTTAACTTTGAGAACACCCTGTATAGGGTCATCTCGATAGACAAATCCAAAAAAGACAAATTCAAAACGAAACCCAGTTTTAGGGCGCGCTAAAGAAGGAATGGCAAAACATTTCTTCAAATCTTACTAGGAACTTAGTCAACTCTATGTTTCAACAACTACAGGCAGTTATTGAAGCTAAAGGATACCCGAAGAAATATTCAAATGTACATCTACCGCTGTAATACCAATAAATAATAAAAATCAATTAAGTGTTCAAATGCTTTTTGGTGGGGGGAATTTTGAATTAAGATTTTTTTTATTTTCGAAATAAATATTATTGACTTCTATATATAACAAATCTTTAGTTCCAATGGAAAGGGGCCATCGACCCATATGGTCTTCAGCCCATGGGTACAGTTTTGTTATTGACTTCTATTTTATTGTGGAAAATACCTTGTTATGCCTATTATACAGGGTGTTTCTAAATTAAGATGCCAAATTGATATGGAAGGTAGATTATATAATTTTATGCCCGAAATTCTACATAAATGTGTGTCCAAAAATGCTTAATAAAAAAGATACAGGACGTTTTATGATAGTTTGGAAAAACATATTTCTATTATTTTCTTCCAAAGGGCTTTTGTGATTTTATTGAAAGTTGGTACGCAAGATGTGGCCGACGGGCACAACAACTATTGATGAGTACATTATTTTTAGTTGCTATGGCAACCAAATAACAGGAGTGGCCTAGAAATTTTTTCGAAAAATTTTTTTTGTGCGAGGACAAAATGCATATTTGGTCAGTTTTTCATAGTTTGTTTAAAAATACACAAAAAAGGTAATCTGGTTTAAAACCGATAACGTACTCTGTTTTCGAGAAAAATGGTTAAGTACGAGACACTGCAAACTGCTCATTTTATTTATCATTTTCTGTTGTACAAAATAGTTGTTGCGCCCGTCGGCCACATCTTGAGTACCAACTTTCAACAAAATCACAAAAGCCCTTTGGAAGAAAATAATAGAAATATATTTTTTCAAACTATCATAAAACGTTCTGTATCTTTTTTATTAAGCATTTTTGGACACACATTTACATATAATTTCTGGCATAAAATGATATAATCTACCTTCCATGTCAATTTGGCACCATAATTTAGAAACACCCTGTATAACTGCCGCTTGTGTGTTTTCGATTCCTGAAAATTATTGGAAACACAGAGAGGAATATAGCATACTAATGGATGTGCGAATACTTTATTCGTCTACTGTAACTTTGCTTTGATTCTGGATGGACTGCAACCTTTCAAATGAATCACGCATCGATTACCAATTTTCTCTATGTCCATAAAATCTTTTAACGCGTTCAGTAAAAACGCCTCCAAAATAAATACAAAACAACGTAGCACTTTGAATTTTTACACATAAGTTTTTGATGTTATGATTTTTTCATATAAAAAATTAAAAAAAAAAAAAATTGTCCTCTGTAAGCCAGGCCGGGTACCTCTGCAACAATCCATATACCAATATTGCTGACGATCTTAAGGAAGTTTGCGTGCCCCTTCAATATTGATACATGAAAAGAAAACCATGTCAGTGTCTGGCTAAAGCACACATACGGATGATCACATCTTCATAAAATATGTAATATCCGAGAGCACACTCCGTCAGTATTGAGGACTGAATTTAAAGACGAAGTTTCGTACTTAGACCTGCAATAGGGACCCTTTCTTCGACGTACGTATCTCGGGATTTTGCCAAGCGGATATGCGGGGTTTTCCAGAAAAGCGGAACAAATTGGGTGAAATAAAAATTACATTTCTGCCACTATGGAATAGCAATACAGTAGCTAAAATCTCTTAACATTTCATATTTCAGAACTCCGAGATTAAAAATGCCAAAAAGCGAATGTTCCCATTGTTTTTTCTAACGACGCCATTAAACATGGACCCTTCAGCAATTAATAATGATTTGCGAGGACAAAAAGTCCGTAATCGTTCGGATAAACCGTTATCCACGCTGTAATTGAACTTGACGTATTACAGCAAAATTGAAACGAAACAATGATTAATAATTTTTTTTTGTCAGAGATATTTGATCCAATTTGTCTCATCTTAAAAACCAATTTGGCATGGGAAATCGTATATGGTCCCGCACTGTGCTCCTACAAAGGGATGTCAGTGACAGCAGGGAAAAGTTTAAAGCTTTTGGAGTGACGATGTTTCGATATTTGTGTATTAATCAAATCTCAAAAAAGCAGGCATTATTACATTCGTGTATGTAGCTAGGGTACAGGCAGTTATTTAAGTATCTAGGTAAATTTTAGGGGGTGAATATTAGAAGAATTGTAAGATTCCGCAACGGGTGACTGTCCGAAATACAAGAAATTCGAATTAAAATTCCAATTTTCTTTTTTAATCGCATTTTCGGCCAGTGACGCGAATTGCGGTAAGACGGGAAATTTAAATAATTATTTAGTTTTTCCGATAGAGATGCCCGCAGCCTGCGGTAGACCCGATTTTAAATAGTCATAACTTTTTTTAGCTCACTATATATCATTTTTGAATGACTAATATAATTTTAGCATTTCTCGCTGAAATCAGTTATTCTGGAAAACAAAATCCACTCTGTAATTTACCTTTAAAGCGGAAATGGACAAGAAAACAATGCATGCAAAGCAAGCCCTGGAAAACAATGCACATGTTTCCATGGCAGTAAAATGAGAAAATTTATTGATAAAGAATTTTAAAACCCCGACAGTGATTGCCAGAATCTGAATTTAATGTGTATTTTTTTAATTTTCTAATCTGTGTTTTTGAATAATAAATTGTATGTCGTGTGCTAAATGCTTCAACTTACGAATGCAAAATTGCCAGAAGTGGATTTTGTCTACAACGCGGGCCACCGTAACGTTCGAGTTGCGAGATGAATATACCTAGAGCGATTTCCCCACCGAGTGTGTCTGAACGTCCAAACTTCGTCAAAAGGACAATACGTGTCCCAGGAAGTCCTGCAAGAGTCCAAATAGTTGAGATGTCTATTGTCATAAATAAAATCGAAGAAGACCCTGAAATAAATACGTGAAAAATTGCTGGTGCATTGAAGCTTACTTTTCGTCGCAATTTTTTTTATATTTGCGGTGTATATACAGGTTGGTTAGGGACATTTCTCCTAGAGTATACAGGAATTTTACAGGATATTCGTTTTCTTGTAGTAGGATTTTAACTACACAGGGTGTTTCCTAAGTACGGTACATAACTCCGGGACCGTATTCTACAGCTAAAATAAAGGTAATTTTGTTATATAAACTATATCACAAAAATGCTTCGTTGCGGAAATACGGGGTGCGAAAAATTCTTTAAAAAATTCAAATTTTTTAAATATTTCCGAAACTACTTGAGACATTTCAATGAAATTTTGCAGGGTTTGAGAGTTAACAACGGTGCGTATTTTACGCTAAAAACAGTGGCTGTTGTATAGCCAGTGGCGTGCGAGCAGGATAATTGCTGGATATTTTAAACGAAAAATGTGGTACGCCACTGTTCGTTGCCAATATTTCGTTCCTTTTCTAATTATGCGTTCGATTTGGAAGAAAAGAGGTTACTTGACTTTTTTTTCGTAGGACGCACCGTTTTCAAGTAAATAAATAAAAAACACTCTAGCTCAATTTTTTCATTCTTTTTTATCATTCTTAAGAGAAGAAATACTTGTATGAAGATATGATTTTTTTTGTTGTGTACTTGCCTGTTTTATTAAATGTTCACTAAAATGTCTCATGTAGTTTCGGAAATATTTAAAAAATTGTAATAAAAAAAAAAAAAATTCACACCCTGTATTTCCGCAACGAAGCATTTTTGGGATATAACAAAATTACCTTTATTTTAGCTGTAGAATACGCTCCCGCAGTTATGTATCGTAGTTAGGAAACACCCTGTATATTTTACGCATAAAAATAATATTAGTATACTATATGAACTATATTCGAGAAATGCCTTATTAAGGCAATACAAGGCGCTAAATTTTTGTATTTTTTCCAATATAAGTATCTTTTCTAGCCCCCAAAGTTTTTGAGATATTTAGTTCAATCTTTAAGCATAACTTAATAGCATAATTAGACGGATGTCTTTCAAATTATTCTATGGTCGTGAGGAACTGGCTAAGTGCAAACTATCCACAGAGATAGGCAGATCGTAGAAGACCAATTACTTGGCTTCCTCGATCGCCAGATCTAATACTTCGAGATGGTTGCGTTTGGGGCTTTATAAAGGAAAATGTGTACTCTACTCCTGTAAACTCTCAAAAAGGAACTTATGTGGCGAATAAGAAATTCTCTTTTTAGAATAACTGCTCCGAATTTGAGAGATACTCGGCGATTTTGTAGCAACGTTCTAATTTATGCGTAGAACGTAATGGCGATCATTTCGAAACAATCATGTAATAATAATTATTTGATATTGAGTTAAATTACTTTGTTAAGGAATAAATTATCCCTGCCACAAAAAAACCGGACTTCCTGTATATAGAGTTATATTTTGCGTTTTTCTCACGTTCGCCTTGAGTTAATTCTTTGAAATTCCGTAGATCTGTTTTCTCTGAGGCCCTCTACAACAAAATGTCAAAATCGTTAATAGCCATAGACAGGGTGTTATGTTTCTTCGGGTCATACGCTGCTTTACGTCTCGTATCTTTTTTTGGAACTTTGATGCTAACTTCGAATTTCTTCTTCAACTCGAGCTTTCCGACCTCTCGCAGTATTTTCCTATCTCTCGCCGTTTTCATGGAATTCGTAAAAAATCTATCGAAGCAAATTAAGAGTGTAAAGATTAAGAGTGTGAGAGAGTAAAGGCTCGATTATCAACTATCTGAGGCAATTGGTAGCATTTAGTCAAATTTCTTAAAGTAAATAATTTTGCAGTCTCGCATATGGAAAATGCTGGGTTTTTGATCATGGGTCTACTAGCGTGTTTTGAATTGTTTTGCAGACTTATATCGTTCCCTGAAATATTGACACGATGACGAATTATATCCCGTATACTATTATATTATGTTTATTATTATTAATTACTAGGAGTTTTACAGATCCCCCATTTGATTTTGATAAAAACGGAATATTAAAAAAACAACATTACTTCGAACAGAATCAAGTTTTAAGAATATTTACATTCCAATCTGTTAAAAGCTCTCGGGTTTTAAATATTATCATTTTCTCCCTCAAATTACAACAAAAACTACTAAAAGTTCGATGCATAACATCATTAAAGCAGCTTTTCGAGCTCAAAGTACAGAGTTCTGTTTCCTGGCTTAACGAGCAGAAAATAATGCAGCTCGTACGTATAAGTTGTTATAATTCAATCTTCGTTATCACAGAGGTGTAATGATAGCAAAAAGGATTCTAAAAAGCTTAGTCGAAACTTTGTGACGCAAAGATTATATTCTCGAGAGGTAACTGAGGATAATGAAATGCATGCGCTTATTTTGATGCGAAAACCCAAACACTTGATACAATTTCTGTTCAGAATTCTCTAAAAGACCAAACGCCTTTGAACCGATACATCTTTCAACGTTTTCAAATAGGTTTTGGACTTGGTTAGAGATTTGTATTGTCCAATCAACTTTTCCCCACCTTCCACTTATCGGTCGCATGTTACGAACGTAGGGAAGGTGGGGTAAGTCCACAGCTGTACAAACTCTGATTTGAGAATGGCAAGGTTTTTGAACTGTCACCTTATTTATTTTCTGATAATTCATATGAAAATATTTCTTCAAATTCTCGAACGCGAATCCTTCCCCGACACTTATGTGCAATTTAAAACGTATTAACATTAAAACAGCAAATGATTGTATTTTCAAAAATCGAGTTGATGATGGTTAAAGGAAAACGAAATGTCTGATTTTCAAATAACAATAGGTTTATGATTGTCAATCTTTTTTCGTTATAAAAACAATTTATCCAATTTAATTGAGAGTAGTACATATCTTTTTTGCAGCTTTGAAATGTTTTCATTGGACATCCGTTCTGGTTAGTTTTGCCTTTTCTTTATTCCAATTAACTCCGACAAAATCACATATTTACAAAACTCTCATCGATCCAGTTTACTGCGATCAAAATGTTTTTGTTGGCAAATTTAATGATTATGTAGTTTCATGTCTGAAATATCTGCAATCAGACTTAATTGGCTTATGAACTGGAACGTTTATTTATCCCATATACTGAGCACTGAGGCCTGGATCGCCAGTTTTGCGATTTACATCATTATTTTGAATGTCGATCTCTTTGCTGCATTATTATGCAACATGTAGACGTAATTATTGTGCCAATACAAAAACTATAATCGATATTATGAGCTTTGTCGAAATCGGCATTCTTGTTTCGGCTCAACCGAATTTATGGGACGGTGTTCAATCGGTTTTTATCAGAACTCGTTTAATTCAGTATAGTACATATACTTTGTTTAATACAAAATATACAGGGTGTCCCAGAATAAGAGGGTCAACGCTTAACCACATATTCCTTGGTCAAAGATATATCGATTCATGGTGATATACGAAATTGTCCCCTTCTGGAGATACAAGCTTTTAAAGTCTCACTTTTTTTTAAGTCTTGCACATAAGTCGAAAATGGCTAGATGGATTGCTATGAAATTTGGTTTATAATCTTTCTGCTTCTCGAGGCACGTTCGACGGGGCTTATTATGGTAAAACCACCAGGGGTAATGGTCAATTGCTACAAGGTCGAATGTTAAATATACCAGAACTTTTTTATTCGTTCATGTAGACGGTTGGCTTTTTTAAAGCAAATTCCCGGTCAGTTACGCAACTTTTTTATCTCTTCTTGACTTTTGATTTGGAGCCTGCATTAGACGAAAAAAAATTAATGGAGGAAATGATGTCTCTCTTCAATGGCCACCTAGATCTCCAGATCTAACTCCCTGCGACTTTTCCATTTGGGGTACTCTAAAATCTCGTGTATAAGCTGTTTATATTCAAAATGAAGACCACCACCTAGGAAATAGTATTTTGCAAGCAGTTGATGGAACGCGCGATCATCCAATGATGTTGGGAAGATTAAAATTTAATTTTTTTCGACGCGTGAATCTCTGTATTCGAGAACGGGGTGGTCACGTTGAGCACTTATTAAATTAATTATTTATTGAAATGTATGCTTTTATTTCTTTCTGAAGGGTATGTATTGACTGACATTATCAGCAATTTTAATTTTTTTTCGTCTAATGTAGGCTCCAAATCAAAAGTCAAGAAGAGATAAAAAAGTTGCGTAACTGACCGGGAATTTGCTTTAAAAAAGCCAACCGTCTGCATGAAGGAATAAAAAAGTTTTGGTGTATTTAACATTCGACCTTGTAGCAATTGACCACTACCCCTGGTGGTTTTACCATAATAATCCCTGTCGAATGTGCCCCGAGAAACAGAAAGATTATACACCAAATTTCGTTGCAATCCATCTAGCCATTTTCGACTTATGTACAAAACTTAAAAAGAAAGTGAAACTTTAAGAGCTTGTATCTCCAGAAGGAGACAATTTCGTATATCACTATGAATCGATATATTTTTGACCAAGGAATAGATGGTTAAGCGTTGACTCCCTTATTCCGGGACACCCTGCATATAAGATTTATAGGCTTGATACTTTGAGAGGAAGCTTGTGAGAATAGAGAACTAAAAATTAAGTTAGACGAAGATTTGTAGAAAACAGATCGCTTCCTTAGATAAATTTCATACTCAGACTACGGGGCAGAATTTCTTTTGCAGGAAGTTATTATTGATATAGGATAACCACACGGGCGCCACTGATGTAGTTGGAAATATTCTGCGCATTCCGGAACGTGCACGTTTATCCTGCCATAGTGTGTCTATAACTGCATGTCATTATCCCAAACCGTTTCTGAAATATAAAAAAAAAGTAAACACCCTGTACCTTGGAAACGAAGCGATTTAGGTCCTGACGTTATTCGACATAGATCTTTAACTTTATGACCTCTACATCTACTGAGAGTTTGTCGATTTGTTTATGCAACACCCTGTATATGCAGTTAAATCGAGTTATTTTTACATGAAGAAATATGTTATGTCTTAAAATCAAATTTAATGTTTCAGCTTAAGACATATCTAAAAGATGTTGAAAGTTTCGGTAACGATACTTCCTTAATCTTAGTAGAGAAATCTCTCTTGCAAATATAGCGACAGATCTTTTTGTGGATAGAGGTTCACTAAAAGTTCTTACATTTTCAGTTGAATTGGTAATTTACTGAACTCGAAATAATCTGATTTGAAAATTTCTCTTTTCTCCAGATACAGACTTTTTTATGGAAAATATAAATTGTAGTTTAGTTCCTGGAACACTCCATAGAATTCTAGTTAAAACGATAAATTTTATCGATTGATAAACGTCAAAGCTTTTTCGTTTCATAGCTGCATTTATTTATTTATTTATTTGTGAACTAAATATGACTAACACAGTGGAATATACATATGTAGGTGGCAGTGTAGAATAATTCTTCACTTCTTCCCTTAGCGGTAGAAAGGGAGTAAAGAACGACTATTCCACACAGCATATGCATGTAGCCTTATTTGCAGTACCTTTAACACACCTTCATGCATCTCTCTGTCCCATATACATATATAAATATATTTACAATACAAATATAGAGGTTAGTGTGATCCTTGAAAGCTCGTTGAAATTTCAATTGAATTGGGGATTTGTCTACATGAGTCGATACTTTTTATGTAGTTTTGCTAACAGATCTCAAATACTATATCTGTGAAAACGTGAGATTTCTTGAAAACTTCATCTTAAAATTGCATTAATGGTAAATTTCCCTTCAGATGAGAACTTTTTCTTTTCTGTCCAGAGTGAGAGATCGCCAATCCAAGGCATATAGCGCCGCGCTGAGCTATAGCTCGAGGTAGGTAAAAAATATTTTCTACTCTTGCGAGTATACTATTTTATTTACACTACACACATAAAGGAGATAAAATAATTATTTCCGTAACGAGTGATGAAAGTGATACTTTACCACGTCCTGATTGCAGTTTACCAAACCACGCCAAGCGGAGTTTGGCCAGGAAAAGTGAAAAGGCTTCAATGGAATTCTGATTTCAGACATCTCTCTCTAGATGTCTTTGTCTCAAATTTTTTTAAAAAAGAAATCCCTACAAACCTCCAATAATAACTGATTTGTTTGGTTTTAGGCTCAGGTTTAGATCAATATTCATTAATTAGCTTAAGAAAAATTCTTGAAATTAAGTTTGAAAGATGATGAAGTTACATATATAGTTACTTCTTGGTAGGGTGCATTCTGCAGTTTAACTGGTAACATATACTGCATGAGACAGAAAGGAGAACACCTAGTAAAAATGGTTTTATTTAAATAATTTTTGGTATTTGTACTCATTTTGCTAAAACAAATACTTCATAAAAATATTGAACAAATTTAATTGTTAAAACCAAAAAAATAATAATAATAATTTGTCGGTCTTCTGCGATGTCTTATACTTTTCTGTACACGTCTAGGCATGGATCTAATGAGGTAATTGATGTCCTCTCGGAGGACCTCATTGTAAGCTAACTGGACAGCATGACATAACGCCGTTGGGGCGTGTGAGGGATGGGGTAAATTATGCAACTTTCTACCTACAATATTCATACATGTTCAATCGGTGAGAGGTCTGGAGATCGATGTGGTCAAAGTAACAAATTGATTGCATTTTATTGAATAAGTCTAGAGTCTCTCTAACCACATGTAGTTGTGCATTGTCTTGCTGAAAAACTGGATTTACTAGAGTTTCCAGATAAGGCACGAGATTAGATTCCACGACTTCTTCGATCTATTGTCGAATCGTCATATTGCCTCTAATAAAAAGTAAAGATGACTTGCTACCATATGCAATGACACCTCAAACCATTACCCTAGTAGACTGATGGTCGAGCTTCTGTATTGTAAACTGAGGATTCCGTCTTTCACCCTCTTCTTCTTCTTACTCTTGTCCGATGATCATGTATACCCAAACAGAATCTGGATTCGTCACTAAACACCATATTATCTCATTTCAGATTCTATCGTATTCGTTCTCTTCCTCACTGCAGTCGATTTTAACGATGATTTAATTTGAGGAGTAACACAAGATAGGGACGGTAGGAAATCAGTTCGAAACTTTTTATCCCGCGATAAATGATTAGAATCCCAATGAGCCTTCCACACCCTGCAAACCCCTGATCCGCCGGCGTCCTCGACGAAACGAACCTCTCTCTTAAGGCCATAATTTGAAGGTGGCGTTCTTGGCGCTCTGTAGTTCTTCGTCCAGTACCTCTCCTGTTGCCTGTTTGCTCTTCTTGGAACGATATCCAGCAACATTTTACCACAGTGTTTACGCTACGGTTCAATCTAGTGGCGATTTTCCTAAATGACCGACCAACCTCTCGTAGACCCATAAATTCGACCTCTCTCAAACTCGCTCATTTGATGAAAATGTCACTGCGTTCTGCGTTTATGTATATTTAAGTAATCTAAAAGCGCTTCTAATCACACTATATACCAACAAATGATATTTTGCAGTCATATTGTTGATATTTGTTTGAAATTTTTGTAACAAAAAAAAACGAAAATTTCTAACAATTTAAATAAATTGATAAATAAGGCTGAAAATTTAGTCGTTTTTTGTGTTCCCATATACAAACATGCATGTCAACATTTATTTAAATAAAACCATTTTTACGAGAGGTTTTATTTCCTATGTATTATATTTTTACGCAGTATTTTTTACATATGTGAAATTATTTACTAATGCTTTTTGTTATTAGTTTAATGGTTCAAAGCAAAGACCAAATTTTCTCATAACACACGTGATTAGATTAGATCTTCAAAATTAATATTTTAACATGGTTCAACTTTCAGATCATCATTAATAATTCTCATTAGTAACACAGAGGAAATTCATTCCTCTAAAGAGATATTTCCAGATTCGATTTCCTCGTATTAGTAAAGGGTTGAAAGTGATATCCATTTTATGTTGGACTATTGTGGAACAAGTAATTATTTTAACGACACAAAGGACATTTTTAGACTAATTAAAGCCTTCGGCCAAATAAAACTGAAGATGCCTCGTTTACTTGTTTCAAATAATTTTTTTGTTTTCTGTTTTGAAATATCTTTTGACTCGATGGACATTGGATGCTTATCCATTTTTCTTCCATGACCATGTGAAAAGGACAACTTTTATCATACTTTATCCAAGTTGAAAACGTCGTTTTACTCTTTAGGGAGAGAATATCGCATAACGTTAACTTTCCTCTTTAGAAACGAGAATTTGCCAATAACACGGTAAGGCAAGTCGCCAATCATGAGACTATTGCTGAAAGTTAATAGTTTTGCTGATTTTGTGTATATTTAGCTTCGGATACTAAAATAACGCATTGTCGAAGCTCAGCGTGTGTTAGTGTGATGGACAATTTTAACAACAATTAAATGATTACATAATTTAATTGTCAGAGAAAAAATGTCGTGTTTTACTCGTCGAAAATTGTTTACTATACTTCGAAAATATTATGTTCTCTTAATTACTCTCTTAGTTCAATCAGGGACAGAAAATTGCCATTTTTGTCCCTCTTTGAACAATTTAATATACTATTTCTAATTGTACGTCCAAACACAAAACTAGTATCTACTTCAACAATTTGTCGAAATAAAATGAAGAAATCTTTAGGATTGGAATTAGGTCCTAATGATTTACCTCTTAAACACCGAATTATGGCTTTATACGAAGACGGAAAGAAGTCGTAAAAGCGTGTCATAAAAGCAAAGAGGGGACAATAAAAGGAGATGACGATGAACGACATGATAAAGTGGAATACAGAGTAATGCTCTCATTTGTGTATAAGATTAAAGTCATAACGGTAAAAAATACATTTAGGCCGAAGATAAGGCAGTTTTATTGAATGCCTTAGCATATTGCCTATCCCTAAAAAAGACAGAATGGGTAATAAGCTTTTTGAAGGGAATTCCAAAATATCAGAGAAAGAATTAGGGCCGCAATGTTGAGGGAGTTAAAGTATATTTTCTCTCTAACCCCACGATCAATGACTGGAAAAGTAACCCCATTACAGGGGTTGGCCTGTATTATGCTAGGACAATAATTAAATTACTCTTCCCCTTGTTGAAAGTTGGCAACTCAGACGATATATCAATCAGCTCAAGGGAAAAACCAATTGTATTCAATATTTATGTGAAAGAAAGATATAAAGCTACCCTTTCGGTTCTACCTACAATTTCCCCTTTCCAGAAATGATTAATACGTTAAAAACGAGAGAATCATTACTAATAAGCGCCCTTAGAGGAAGGCCAACCACTCTTTATTACACCCTTCCTATTCAAGTTTCCAAACCTCGATGACTTTGAGCTTTTTTCTGGTTGAAAGGATTATAAATTTGGCGTGAAAAAAGTAATTTATCAAGTTTTTATTAAAAAGAACCAATATTCTTTTAGAATTTGTATGCTAAAGACAATACTTTGTGCACAAATAATGATTCTTCTTGAGGTTAAATTCATGCTGCAACGAAGGCCAAATTCTCTCGCAATTGGCTATGTATCTTCGATATGAATATCAAATGAGAAAACCTGCATTGCTGTGGCATTACGAACCGCAGCAAACGAAATGAAAAATACATCTACCGTAATAAGCCAATATTAAACAAGTCAAACTGTTTAAATCCCCATTTTTCTATAAACGACCCATTTCCCTCTTTTATCCGAGACTTTAATAATGTTTACTTCTAAATTATTCAGGGTTTCAAAAGAGATTGGCTTTCTATTCCTTTCCAAGACAATAGAAATTTTAAACTGTTTAACGTGTCTTGTGAGATGAAAATATAATCAGTTCATTTTTTACTTTGCTAATGAGTTAAACAACTAATCGGCATTATTTTGCTCATAACAAGTGATCAACAAGTTTCGCCAAACAGCTTGAAGATATACCGGGTGATTCAAGAAGGTGGCTCGTCCTTATACCTTTATTGTTTTTTAACTTAGAAAATTCAAGTTTGGAGAGGAGCTACATGAGAATAGAGCCGATTGATAGACATTATTGACGTTTCCCATCACTAACGGTCTTCTGATTTATCCGTAAACGGCCTCAATTTTCGATTTTTAAATGTAATTCCTTATAAATTTTTACTTTTTTGGAATCTAGAGGTCATTTTTAATACAAAAATATTTAATTTAAAAAAATATATAATTTTTTTTGTGAAAAAAATGATACGTTGCTAGTATTTAGAGAATATTTAAAAACGCCTTCTGATGCTGCGCGACTATGCGGAAAGGTTTCCACTTCGAAACCATCCACTATTTCAAAAAAAATTGTGAATAAAACGAAAACGGGAAATGGTAATGGAGAAGAAAACTTTATTATCAGTGAAGACAAAGAAATCGATGTTTCATTTATGGTTATTAGTGCTTATATAAATTTCAACTTCTAAGTTTAAAAATAAAAAAGTTATATAGGCGAGTCATCTCCTTAAATCATCCGGTACACTGCAATTTTACATATTATATAGCTATTACCAGTGAAAACATAGAGATTGTGCAAGTGGAAGAAGCATCGCATGAGATTTAATATGCCTCCGACAAAGACAAACGAAATGGGTTGCGAGGCCAGCGATGACGTGAGCTATGTCAGTACATCCGCCCTTCCCACTTCGATATTTATATTAGTAGATATCGATTTCGGTAAAAAAATACCAGATGTTCCACATAATAACTGATGCACCTCTTCAGTCACGCAGCAGAACTATTCGAAAACCTTAGATTCCCACAATCACATCACCAGCAATCTTCGTTATTCGATTTTACGTTCTTATTATATACATAACTGGAGAATAAATCATTTACACCGAATCAAATAATTTCATAACTAAATAGTAATTAGACTCAATTTAATTAAGAGTCATAATTTGAAATAACATTACCAGCATAAGTTAGTTTTAAAAATATAAAGAGTCATAGTAACCGATAATAAACAATAACTAATCGATATTTCACATTTATTGTTAATCTATAATATATGTAGAGTAAAATGTAAAAATGTAATTTTTTTAAAATCTATCACTAGAACTTATATTAGTGAAAATTTTGAAACAGTGAGAAATTTGGTAGCACTAGAGTGACTCCGCCCACTGGCGTGACTCGTCCGGCCGGTGACTTCGGTTCGATATTTAGATTAGTATCGATTTTGCTACATTCGCGGCAATAAACAATTTTTAAAATATCAGATATACAAGCAGCAATGTATATATAAAAAAAAAACAATCCATCACTAGAAAATATATTAATAAAAATTCTGAAACGGTGAGGGATCTGTTAAAATTGGACTGACTCCGCCCATGTCAGCCGCCAGTCTCTAGACCCCTTTCGATGGCCTTTGTCGGAGGCATATTAAACCTCATGCGGTCTTTCTCCCACTTGCACAATTCCCTATCTTTCCACTTGAATTGGTAATATCTGTATATGATATAATGTGTAACATTGGAAGTCTTAACAGCATTACGTGATGAATATCCTCCTTCGTTAACACCCTGTTAAATAATGCAATTGGGAATCTGTAGCTCTAGGGTCTCATCTCGTACCTTCTAATCAAACATTTATTTGCTAGATAACGTGACTTTTGTACTTTACATGCTCCTTTGAAAAGTTATTAGTTAAAATCACATAATCCTTCCTCAAATCAGGACTAGGTGAGCACTTTGAGGACGCCAATTAGCGCTCAACAATAATTAACTTCCTAATTTTACCCCTCGTGAATTTATATCCAGGCTTATTCTAGTAGTAGGGGAATAAATCCATCATTGGATGTATAAAAGCGTAGTCTCACTGTCGATTCTGACTATACAATGAAAACATGCCTAATCCGTGCTTCCACGGACAGTAATCTCCAAGGAAATGGGGTTGGAATTTTCGATTAAGAAAGCCAGAAAGCAAATCCTCGTTTTGCATAATGTAAGGGATCATTTAACTTGCCAGGCAGCAACAATCCTATTGTGTACGGGAAACGGTAAACACTATTAGGTAAATGACCATATTAGAGATAACAATATGGGAAATGTGCCAAGATTCATTTGCCCAAATTAGGTTGTAGCGCTTTAAGTACTTGTTTAAGTATTGTGGAAGATAGCTCTGCATTGAGCGTTCTCATTTGGATTTTTTTACTTTAATTAAAAATTTTCAATAGTGCTTGGAAAAACTCTTTGTAAGTCGGGTTGCCTACACCAAAAACCTGAACGATTAATAAAAGCGATATTAAAATTTCCGTGTTGCTCAGTAATTATATAAATATCCTTTTGGGAAATTCAAGTTACTTACGCTTCAAATTATTGAAGGCATCGAGAGAATTTCATTTACCACCTCTTCCACACTAAAAGTTAAGAAGTTCATTGTTCAGTAATAATCGTACCCGCAGTAATAGATACACTTTGCCACTGTTAGCAAATTTTATCGCGATTAAATTTCTCTCAATTTCTACAAAGGTACAGAAATATATAGCATTCAGTTCATGAAATCCTCTTCCGAATATAACTCGTGCATCTAAAATTCTAGATAATTTAAGATGCATATATATCGTACAATCTGGGTCAGAAGAAACCACTCGTGCACTACCCCCACGGCGCGATCCTGCTTTCTTAATCCTAAATTGCTTTCATGGATATTGCCTTAAAATTAGTCGATACATTCCAATGAACTTGTTATAGTACATATGATTATTTTTTCATTAACTGAAAAAAAAATCGGGAAATTCCTGGAGTGACCTTAAGACAAAATATCAGATTTATGGATTATTCTGGAGCCCTGCGGTATTAGAGAAGTCATATTTATTGTAATAACAGACCAAGAAAGATAATAATTATTTTTGAGTAATTTTGAAAAAAAAATTAATGAATATTCGTTACGCTCTCCGACTGGCAAGCTTGTGTGTTTATTATTTGTTTAATAATCGATCAGGTGGGCAATTATTTTGTTAAATTTAAAATAAATGTATTTGACAGTTTAATTTGACGGTATTCATGGGTTGGTGTTGAAAAACGATAGTGGTTAAAATATATTATGTTTACAATTTATTTAATGTATTATATTATAGTTCTACGGATATCATCAGTTCATCTGGAAACATAGGGACTGTACAACTGGGAGAAGAACCGAATAAGGTTTAATATGCTTCCGACTAAGAACCATAAAGTGGGCGGAGTCAGTCTGGGGGGCGTTTCCGCTTGGATGTTTAGATTAGTATGGATTTTGCTGCCTTCATGGTGATGAAAATTAAAAATAAAATCAAGTCAAAAATAGCAAGGTAAATAAATGGAAAAAAAACAACGAATCTATAAATAAAATCTATGTTAGTAGAAATTCTGAAATGATCAAAGATCTGGTAACAATGAACTGATTCCGCCCACTAAATTAGCCCACCTGGCCGAAGTTTCTATCTTGATGTTTAGGTTAGTATATATTGTGCGTAATGGATTTTTTTTTTATATCAGAGCAACAAGCAGCAATGGAAATAAATTTAAATTAAAAAAAAAACGGCTAATCCATCATTAGCACTTATACTAGGAAAAATTTTGAAATGGTGAGAGATCTGGCAAGACGCTAGATTAACTCCACCTACTTCAACTATTAGTGTCTCAATCCGTTTCATTGGCGGTTGTCGAAATTTTTGACAAATCTTGTGGCGTCCTTGTTCTATTTGCCCAACCCTCATGTGTCTACTTGAACTGGTGATACCTACGTATATATTCTTTGAAAATAAACGTGGCTAAACCTCAGGGAGATGTAAAATCAATGTTCTTTCGCTGCCACATTCAGAAAAAAGTAAGCCAATTGGGTCACATAAGCCAAGTCATCTATTAATTTCTCAGTAAGTCCAATCAACCCGCCGATCCTCTGGGAGGATCGGCGGGTCTAGCGCCTCATCTTGTTTGTACCACTTTCTGCATAAGGTAAAATCCGAGATAGAGTTTGAGCCATTTTATATATATGACTATTTTGTTAGGCCAATTTCGGAGAGAGACACATATGTATTTGCGGATTAATAGTGCATCTCGAATTTATTAATAATGGAGCGCGATAAAATACACATTTTATCATGCTCAATAGCATTTGTTTCGATATGGCGATTAATTGACATATCACGTGTTTACAAATAAATGTAAAATTACCAATATTTTTACAGAGTGGTGGACTAAATTTATTACCTAGTTCGAACACTGGAAGAGTTTTAAAAAAAGTATTTGGTATAACGTTAGGTATATCATGAGTGTGTAGATTAACAATTTCTTTTCTAGCTTGCATAGACGTTTTCGCTTCACGACAGTACCTAGTACTTCCCGGCCAATTTTCAGTACGTTTGGATCCATCTTTATTACTGCAACTGTTAGTGATAAATTCACACATAACTCCCTGGATCGAAACGTTCTCCCTATTTTCACGAAATGGTCTCAGTTTGCATAGACATATATGCAGGATCCAGTAGTCAAATCAATCACCCTGTACGTAGTATTTAATTGTATTGCATTGTGTATTCTGATCAGGTCGAGACTCTATCGGAACGGTGGTAGAATGTAAATAGAGTTAGGGTTAAGTTATTGTTAAGTAAATGATGGCCCCCCTTGGCACGCCCATGGTAGACTTTGGTTGGTGCGTGAGGATTCCCACCGAGTTACTTTGTCGGCATCGGAATTACTTATGATAAGCTTTGTCGGCCCTAATGATGCAGACGCAACTACCGCCGACGAAGGACTTCATCTGCTTCGGCACCACGATCCAATGAGGCGGATAGTGCTGTGGTGTCGATGGCACCCCCAACTAGGGTACACCCATGGTGCGCCGCCAGAGAGTTTAGTATTTAAGACTTTTCAGAAGACGGAAAATTCCTATCCTATTCTGTCTCCTGTTGATATTCGAATTGATTTCTAAGTGAAGACAAAAACCGCGTTCACTCTCATAATCACAGCTTTGAATGATACCCTAGACTAACGAAATAAAACCCTACATATATTTGCAATAAGATGACCTATATACAGGGTGTCCCGTAAGTAAAGATATCCCTTGAAGGGTAGACAGGCCAACTCAAAATACCTCGATTTACCTAAACTTGCCTTAATCCTAAAGTTGATGATCACCGAAATGCGATACCGAGGTCTAAGGTGAAGAAATAAATCACATCTTCTTTAATATGTCTCCACTAATTTCATGAAATTTTATACTCTGGAATTTCTTGAGATGATAAATTCATATTTATCGACGATTTTGTCGTATTTTCTAGAGGGCGCCACAGCCGGTAATCACGACTCATTGAAACTGTCAAAACTCTTTTGTGTCACAATGTATGTCATTTTGCAATAGATAAACCGTTTCTCTCACCTTTCCTACTTAAAAAAGGTATATCCGATTGAAGTCTCTAGAAAAAACGGTGTCTGAGACAAAAGCATCTAAAGTTGATGACGCATGCAAGTTTATTGTATATTAATTTTTATATCATTATTGCCGCTTTAATTTTTAATAAATGTATTATAAATTTACCGCAGAAGAAGCTCATTGTCAAATTATTTCAATAATTAGGAATTAAAATGAAACTTGTTCCTCTCAAATTAACGATATTTATATAATACTAAATAAAAATCAAATAATATGTTCAAATTGTTTACCATCCAGCTGGATGCAAGTGCGATATCTCTTTAAAACGTCCTTTTTACTCTTCTTGCAATTTCCGCTACATTTATTTGCTGCGCGGCTTCATTAATTTTACTTCGCAATTGATCAATGTTATGTATTCGTGTTACATAAACCTTTTCTTTTATGCATCCGCAATAAAAAAAAAGTCCAGAGGATTTAAATCTGCCGACCGAGGAGGCCACAAAATGGAATTAAGGCGTCCGATCCATCTTTGTGGATAGGTTTGTTTCAAATATTATCGCACTCTTCGTGTATAATGATCTGGATAGCCTTAATTTGCAACCACATTGCTCTGCGTATGTCCATAGGTACATTATCTGAAAGAATTGGTAGTTCATTTTGAAAAAAAAAATTGATAAACATCCCCGTTTAGAGTGAGAGGTAATTCAAAGAGACCAGGCAGTTCAAAATTCCAGTTCACAAATTTATTTTAGAACGGCACAAGGATCGTACTTCTCGCATGGCATGTGGATTTGCAACTGCATAGCTATGAAGATTATACATATTTATGAAGCTATCTTTTGGAATGTGCGTTTATTAGTCCATAAAATTTTATTGAAAAATGCTTGGTCTTGTCTATGTTTTTGCACTATTACTCGACACGCAGTAGGTAGTCACGAGGCAGCAAAATTTGCACACGTTCTATGTGATATGGATAGTACTGATCCCGTCGTGTAATTCGGTGGAATTCGATATTCCTGTACGGTGTTCACTTGCTCCTGTGAAAAGAGCAGGATCGTTTTCGATTTCTTCTCGGACTTCCTCATCGTATTCCATATGTGGTCTTCCTATCCCACCACGATCGTGAGACATTGTGTCTTCCATATAAATTCGGTGAACATTTCAAAACACTCGATAACCATATCTGAACGCATTAGGATACCTTTTGCGATACAAACGAGTTGCAGCAGCACTATTAGCTCTACATTCTCTATATTTATAGTGCATGTGTTGGAAAAATCCCAACATAAACATGTTGCACTTATATAGTGTACTAACATCTGGGCAATAAACAATAAGAAAAAGAACACAGCCTCAAATCCTGATGTACCATTACGCGCCGAACTACGAGTACAGCGTTAAGTACCGTACATCTGGTTTACTTTCCTTCTAATTTATGACCTAGAATTGTAACACAAAAAAAAGGACAGCAGTAAGTCAGCATGGAATATTCCTTATCGACCACCGCAATTGGCCCAAGGAATAGAGGATGGAATGGATGAGGTAATTGTTTGAAAGCTTTAAAATGGTGACCTTCCCACGAATTCGTGAGAAAAAATCTAAGACAGGGCCTTCAGCATTTTGTAGAAAGAACAGTACCTCTCTTTAAGCAACAGGCAGAAGCGTCTCCCTTCTTGTCGTGTCAACAAGCAAAACTCTCAACTCTCCTGATAGCGAAGACTAGATAAAACCTCAACAACTGCTGACTCGTCTCTGTGCAAGTCGAAATCTGAATTACGGGTATTTTAGTTAATATACGGCGTGACACAGAACAGGACACCACCCCGTAAAACTGATTTTATTTCAATGATTTTTGATATGCATGTTTATATATGAGAACACAAAAACGATTACATTTTCAACCATATTTATCAATGTATTTACGAGTTATCAGAAAGTTTAATTTTTTTTTACTAAAAAAATTGCAATAAAATATCAACAATATGACTAAAATATCATTTATTGGTGTTTAGTGTGCATAGAAAGTGCATTTAAATTAATCAAACATGACTAGACGCAGAATGCGGCGAAATTTTCATCAATTGAGCAAGTTTGAAGGAGGTCGAATATATAGATATACGAGAGGTTGGTCGGTCATTTAGGAAAATCGCCATTAGATTGAACCGTGGCGAAAACACTCTAGTGAAATGTTGTCGGGCATCGTTCCAAGAAGAGCAAACAGGCAACAGGAGAGGTATTGGACGATCCCGAAGAACCATAAAACACCAAGAACGCCACCTTCGAATTATGGCTTTAAGAGAGAGGTTCGTTTCATATCAGGGGTTTGCAGGATGTGGAAGGCTCATTGGGATTCTAATCATTTATCACCGGATAAAAAGTTTCGGACTGATTTCCTACTGTCCCTATCTTGTGTTACTCCTCAAATTAAATCATCGTTAAAATCGACTGCAGTGGGGAAGAGAACGGATACGATAGATTCTGGAATGAGATAATATGGTGTTTAGTGACGAATCCAGATTCTGTTTGGGTATACATGATCATCGGACAAGAGTAAGAAGAAGAAGAGGGTGAAAGACGGAATCCTCAGTTTACAATACAGAAGCTCGACCATCAGTCTACTAGGGTAATGGTTTGAGGTGTCATTGCATATGGTAGCAAGTCACCTTTACTTTTTATTAGAGGCAATATGACGATTAGACAATAGATCGAAGAAGTCGTGGAATCTCATTTCGTGCCTTACTTAGAAACTCTATAGTAAATCCAGTTTTTCAGCAAGACAATGCACAAACACATGTGGTTAGAGAGACTCTGGACTTATTCAATAAAATGCAATCAATTTGCTACTTTGACCACCTCGATCTCCAGACCTCTTACCGATTGAACATGTATGAATATTGTAGGTAGAAAGTTGCATAATTTACCCCATCCCTCACACGCCCCAACGGCGTTATGTCATGCTGTCCAGTTAGCTTACAATGAGGTCCTCCGGGAGGACATCAATTACCTCATTAGATCCATGCCTTGACGTGTACAGAAAAGTATAAGACATCGCAGAAGACCGACAAATTATTATTATTTTTTTTGGTTTTAACAATTAAATTTGTTCAATATTTTTATGAAATATTTGCTTTAGCGTAAGAAACATGTATACCAAAAATTATTTAAATAACACTATTTTGACGGAATATTCTGTTTTTCATGTCACCTTGTATATTTTGATTACCTATCACGACTCTGTACACTTACCAACTTTGTGAGCAAATATAGTGTCGCGCGTGTGACAGTGTTTCTTTACTTTTTCGAACCTTCGACCATCGGATCCCCATAATTTCATGACGGTAGCCCATCTGGTCCTTCGTTTAAGCAAGAGACCCCGTCAGCGTAAGTGGATTACTTCGTGGGTGCTCACTGAGGCAGTTACTACTATTAGGCCTGATCTCACGAAGTCCTGCCATAAATAAAATGATGATGATATGATTCTTAAAGAGTATACTGGTAGTACATAATGAGTGGTAAGTTTCAACTATTAACGGAAATAACTAGATATCCAAACATATATCAAACTGAAAATTGGTAATAAATAACACACATTATGTAATAAATATTAAATCGACAGGTGCTTCGTTTTCTTTTTCGTTTGTTATCATGCACTGGTGATGATGTTTCATTTGAATCGTTAATTATTGGAATAATTCGACAATGAACCTATTCTGCAGGAAATATACAATTCATTTACTAAAAAATAAAACAGCAATAATTATTTTAAAATTAATGGCCAATACATTTACATGCACCGTTAGCTTTAGATTCTTCTTTTCCCGACGATCGTTTCTTCTACCGACATCAGTAGGGTATACTTGTTCTTAATCAAGAAAGGTGAGAGAAAAGGCTTGCTAGGTATTGCAAAATGACATACACTGTGACACAAAAAAATTTTCGTCACTTTAAATGAGTCGTGATAACCGCCTGTGGCGCCCTCTAGAAGATGCGCTGAAATCGTCGATAAATTTGAATTTATCATCTCACGAAATTCCCGAGCACAAAATCGCATGAAACTAGCTCGTATTAGTGGAGACATATTAAAGAAAATGTGATTTATTTTTTCACCATTGACACCCTGTATCTCGGTTATTATTAACTTTTGGAACTATGGCAAGTTTAGTAGTTAAATCGACTTATTTCGAGTTGGCCTATCCACCTTTCGAGGAATATCGTTAGCTTACAGGACACTTTGTACATGGGCGAAAGATCCATGTATTATAGAAACTGTAAAAAGTCGTAGATAAACAGTAATTGTAAAGTCGAAGAGGGGATTAAGCTAGAATTATGGTTATAATAATTAAAATAACAATTGGAAAGGAGGTTTGTTTGAGCTTGGAAAGGAAAAGCAGGGAAAGTGTCATTTTAAAATGTGTCATGACCCATGAACCCAGTAATGACCAAATGTTGTGCATGCGACGTAACATAAATTATTATTGGTATTGTTGGATATTAGTTCGTTTTAGTAAACAAATCAACATCATTTCAATTTTGTTGAAAATACAGAGCTTACAAACATTTCGTATGACGGTTAACTATTTATATGTTGGGCCTGGAAGTCTTGGGAGAAATGATATACAAATGTAAATATTAATACGTTAAGTATCAAGAACAGCAAGGAAGCTTTGCAACTTTACGTAGAACGCAAAGCTCGCTTCGCTTAGCCTACAATTTGTGGAAGCCAAGCCGATTAGTGTTTGTGGTGTTTATAGTGTTTTTTACACGACCAATTCTGCATAACAATAATATTTATGTAATAATTTCTGAAAGCCATTATAACTTCAATTCATTCTAATTAGTATTAGCACTACGGATCGATATTATTTGTTTATATTTTTTGCTGTTGAAGTAATATTTGCTTTTGAATTGGAAACCTTATTAAGCTCTGTTAATTTGACTACAGATTCGATGTGGGAACCGCATACCACTCCGAAAATTCGATATTGGAAGCTCATGGCAAAAACCTCAGAAGTCGAGCGAAAGGTACGAAAATACGAGGATAGTCCCAGAAGGACCCGTCCTCACGTATAGATGGTGATTTTTTGTTAAAAATTTGTATGTATTACAAAGACTTGACCTTAAAAAGCTTTTGCCTAAATTCTGAGGGTGCTACGTTGATTTCCGTTCGTTTTGGAGTGGTTTGTAGAGATTTTCTGAATCTGGAAAGAATTGGTCATGGACACGTGATCCAATACTTTCACTGAAAAGGTTTAATCTATCCAACATCAAAGGGGAGTTAGATTTCACTATGGGGCACCTTAGTTAACAACTTTAAAAATATTTGCTAATGAAGTTCAAACGCGGCCATAGGAGCCGTGGAGACGAATTCCGCAGTGGTCGGCCCAATGACACTCCAGATTTGACATCTCCAGATATTTTGGTTAAAATCTACAAAAATTTGCTGGAAGATTGGCGCTTCAAAAGTACTGTACATCGCATTTTGACCAAAAAATGGGACATAAGGAAGCTGTGTGCAAGACGGGTACCGCAATTACTCACAACTGAACAAAAGCTACGTCGTGTGGATGGTTCAAGGGAGTGTTTGGCGAAGTTTCGCAGCAGTAAAGCCGAGTTTTTGTGTCGATTCATAACCGTGGATGAAACATGGGACCGTCATTTCACAACTGAGACGAAAGAGCAGTCAAAATGACGGATTCAAAGAGAAGAATAGGCTTCAAAGGAGGCAAAAACTGTTGCATCTGCAGAAGATGTGATGATTTTAATATTTCTGTATGTGCGTGGGATTCTTTTTATTGACAATCTCCCTAAAAAAAAAACAATAAGCAGTGAATATTATATAAATTTATTGCAGCGTTTGAGCGAAAAAATTAGGGAAGAGCGACCGCACTTGACAAAAAAAAATCTTGTTTCATCAAGACAATGCATCAGTCCATACTTCCGTCACCGCCATTGCCAAAATCAATCAACTTGATTTCGAACTTCTTCTTTATCCACTCTATTCACTAGATTTAGCCCCGTCAGATTACTTTCTATTTTCAAACTTGAAAAAATGACTCGGTGGAGAGAGATTTGCCAATAATGAAGAGGTGGAGTCCGAGGTTGATGCCTGTTTCGAAATATTCGAAGCTTGTTCTAATAAACAGGGTATAGAATATTACTGGGAAAAGTATGTCAATCTCAAAGAGGACTATGTTGAAGAGTAATGTAATATTTTCCAAATGTTTTCACTTTACCAGGTCTTCCGGTGTGAAATGAGTGCTATTTTGTAAAAATAAAACGCCAATTTTAACAAGAAAAGAAAAAAAATTATTCAGAATATTGATCGTTGCTTTCTACACATTTTGACCACCTTTCTGGCAATTTATGGATACCACGCCAATAGAAATGTGCCTCTTTGGCATCAAACCAATTAGACACCCAATTTTCTACTTCTTCGTAGGAATCGAAGTGCTGTTCATCCAATGCGTGTCCCATCGATGAAAACAAATGGTAGTCCGAAGGAGCCAAGTCTGGTGAACACGGCGGATGGGATAGCAACTCCCAGCCAACTGTTTTGATAGTATCCTGCATCAATGTTGCTTTGCGTGCAGGTGCGTTGTCATGGAGCAAAATTACCTTCTCGTGTCTTCTGGCCCATTCTGATCGTTTTTCGATCAATGCATTGTTTAAATTAATCAATTGTTGTCGGTAGCGAACAGTATTAACGGTGTCACCAGGCTTTAAAAGCTCGTGGTGCACCACACCTTTCTGATCCCACCAAACACACAGCTTTGCCTTCTTGCCGAATCGATCAGGTTTTGCAGTCGATGTTGATGGTTGTCCTGAATCAACCCATGATTTTTTCTGTTTAGGATTTTGAATTTTTTTCATCTCCAGTAATAATTCGATGCAAAACTGATGTTCTTTCTCGCCTTTGAAGCAAAATTTCACAAGTGTTTTTTCGGTTCTCCATCTGTCTTTCATTCAATTCATGCGGCACCCATTTTCCACACTTTTGGATCTTTCCCATAGCTTTTAAACGATCATAAATTGTTCGTTGTGCAACATTTAACATTTCTGCCATTTGCTTTTGACTCAGAGTGTCATCTTCATCCAATATCGATTGCAGTTCGGCGTCTTCAAGCTTTTTTGGCGGTCTGCCACGTTCTTCATTTTGCACATCAAAATTGTTATTTCTGAATCGTTGAACCCATCTTTTGCATGTTGCTTCTGATAAAGCATGATCACCATATGTCTCGACAAGCATTCGATGTGACTCTGCAGCACTTTTCTTCAAATGAAAGTAAAAAATTAATGCTTTCCGCAAATCATCATTTTGTGGTACAAAATTCGACATTTTTGGCACAATGAAATAATATATTGTTATTTATTCAAGGACTTGATTAGTACTAAATATGTTTGTCAGTTTGCATACCAACCAAGCAAACAAAAAAAAAGATTTGTTTGCAACAAATGTCTTACATCGAGACATTTACATCCTGACGCTCACTTCATACCGGTATACCTGGTAAGTGTTAGGTTGGGTACTTCTAGGACTATCCTCGTATTTTCAAGTTTTGATAGTCACTTTAACTAGAAATGACCTGATTAGCTTTCTGAGTAGAGATTGAGAAGAAATATTATGGATTCAAAAGACTGGTCACCTTCTGTAATATTTTTGGCGAGTCATAATACTTTTGTTGTTTAAGGTGAACATTTGTGATTAACCTCATGTTTTACTTACAGTTCAGCTGAATGGTAAATAAATCATTGCTCGGTTTGTTAACCTTAGCAACCAGGAAACAGTCTTTACTGTCTTAGAAAGAAGTACGGTAATCACTCAAAAATAGACAGCTGATACAAAAACAACGCTTTTCAGGTCTAATCTTTGTCCTCTTAGAACGTGGTGGAAATTTACGAACTAAGACACATTTTATGGAAGAAAACACTATTATTAACAAAGATATAGGGTTCTAGGGGTTATAAGCTTTCGGAGTAGTTATTTCGGATTTTCTCCTTCTCACTAATTTCGCATATGACTCTCTACTTCTCATCGAAATGAGAAAGTGGGTTTTAGAATAGTGGATTGCGAGAGGCTTTTTATTCATCTCCTCCTTGGTCTTCAAATTATATTTTACGAGATTCTATCACAGAATGTTGGCCTCAAGTAAGTCTTCTCTCATGTACCACTTATGCACTACTGAATAAATCGCAAGAAAGCTCACCAAAATGTTGACTTTGAAACGACTTGGGCAAACATAAAAGCAAGAAGGGGGCGATAAAAGCAAACGGTGTTAAAGGGAATGGTAAAAGAGCACTGGGACACGTTCCCATTTGCTTATGAACTGAATTACGACATATGAGCGAATTTGGAGGAAGGAAATGATATATGCAGGTTCCCGTCAAAGACTAATGGGATTTTGCTGAAGAAAATTAAGCTTTACTAGCGCAGCTAATTGATGCAGTTTGCCCAAATTAGTTGCCGCAGTTTAACACTGCGCTAAATTAACAAAAAATGTCTGATGATAATTATGCGCCCAAACGAGAAACATTCACAGGGAGGTTAAAAGCTATTTTTGTAAACTGCAGATGTTTGCTGGAATTATTTTAAGAAAAGAAGTTTTAATATACAAGTAAAACCAATTTAAGCGGACACGTAGGAATTGCGCAAACGGGAGAAACACTGCATAAAGCCTAGCATGTCTGTGACAAACACCGAGTACATGGCCTGAGACGGTAGCGGTGAAAGTGGGCGGGGTCGTTGCGGTGTTTACCGGATCTCTTATCGTTTCATATTTTTTACTCATAATAAATTCTAGCGATGGATTAAATTATTTTCGCTTTTTTACTTATATATAAATGATTGCACATTTCTCCTCCAGCATAACTGAGTTACGTCATTAATGAATACGACGATCTGAATTCGCTGATATTTGGGAATTTGTTGATGATTTTTGGTGAATTGAAAATCAAGCTTGCTGCACTGGCCTGTCCAGGTTTGTTTATCTTTTAAAACGATGACCAATACCGATCGATTGTCACATAGGGAATGTTAAAGACATCAATTAATTCCATCAAAATAAAACGAAAATATGCGCATTTATGCGGATTCCATTTCTTATCGTTGTTTTTACATTTGTTTTTTTTTTTAATTTCCATAGCCGCGAAAGGGATGAACATTTTTAAAAGCGATGGATCGGTATTAATCCAAATATCGAAGAAAAGATGCCAACCGGACTGACTCCGCCCACTTCGTTGTGGATCTTTGTCGGAGGCACATTAAAACTTATGCGGTCTTTCTTCCACTTGCGCGTTTCCTATTTTTTTACTTGAACTGGTTTTCCCTGTATATACAATGACCTTTGTATTAAAGGGGATAAGTTCTCGAGATATTTTAATTCAAGTTTGTAAATGTCAAACTTCTTTTTGATCTCGTTTGGAAGTATGGAAACTTTCCAGGAAATTGATTGAAATACAAACCCGTAGTCAACCCCAATGAGGGAAGGAATGAATTGTTAGATTTTGAAAAATTGGTTCAATCCAACACTGTTCAAGTGTCTGGTGTTTTTGAATCGATTATTTCTTTCGATGCCTATGAAATTTTATGTGTAATAATTGATGATAACACCATTTTCAAGTAGAAAAATCGTGGAATAGTCTTACAAGAATATTGGACCGTAGCCAGCCGAAGCAAGGGTAAATACTTATCATCAGATTTCGAAGAGTGTCTTGAAGGCGACACGGCCAAGAATTCCCTATTTCCCAATCGAAACATCTATGCCAATGAATTTGTACGCAAAAATATAGAAATTGTCCAATCAATTCTCTAGAACATCAGCCTGCAGCCATCCTACATGACGATAGAAATTTATCGTGAGACTTTGAAAAGTACCTTAGAAGACTTAGAAATGGACATTTAATCAAGGGTTTTGCGTCAATGGATTTGTATATAAAAATCCTTGTAATAAACTTATCCAAGTAATTCCTTAGAAAAAGGGAGAGTAGCGCGCTTAAGTGAAGGCAGGAAACTTAAAAGAGTTGGAAAATTTATTTTAAGAGACACTTTTCAAGAATTTAGTATTGCTAAATTGAGGTTCTGATGTAGTACTTGCATATAAAAACCTTTTAAAATTCCCACTATAGAAATTATGAAATTAACTACTTAAACACAGAAGCGTAGCCAACCCAAATAAGGGCTCAATTCATTATAAATATGTAGTTGGTCCGTAATGCGTGGTAAGCCCCGGTTTAATTACATCAGTTGCTTAACGGGCCATTGGACCTTAAAATAATGGCGTCAATAACCACTTTGTCAAAGAACTTTCGAGTCTTCTTACAGTCACGTAGAGTGGCAATTCTTAAACCTTCTCAATCTCCTTATCCATTTAACAGCCAAGTCTTTAATTCTATTACATCCACCTTCACGTATTTCGCATGCACGTCTCTCCCTCTCCTCTATTCGCTTCAATTCTGAGGGCGTCCATGCGTTCAGTAGCCACTTCGTGACAATGTATTACAATAAATTAGTCTCAAGTAAAAGTTACTGTGGCCCTTTCTGTACTTTAACCTTCTGGTAACATATTATGCTTCCTGAGTTAGTGGAGGAATATGTTGCCAATGAAATGGGTGCTAGTAATAATGTAAAAGTATGTGAGGCATTTAGAGTTATTGCCTTATAGAGGGACAATTGATCGATGTACAAGGATAGTCCCAGAAGTACTCGACCTGGCACTAAAAAAAGAAAAAAATTGTAAAATATATCATTTTTCAACATAGTCTTCCTTGAGAGTGACACACTTTTCCCATCCATATTCTATGGCTTTACTGGCTCTATGGCATAACGATGGACATCCGGTCAATTATCGGAGAACAATAAAAGAGTCTTTAAATAATCAATTTCCTGAAAGATGGATAGGACGAAATGGACCGATATTGTGGCCTGCCAGATCTCCAGATTTCACCCCAGTCGACTAACATTTCTGGGGACGAATGAAAGAACTGGTATACAATGAGGAAATTAATGGTCGAGACCATCTCACCATCTCATTCAAAGAATTAATGGGGCAGCAAAATTAATGAAGGCTGAAATGAGGCTAGGAGTAACCAACACAGAGGTAAAAAAAGGATGTCGATGTTGTCTCAGAAACGGTGGTTCCCATTTTGAAAATAATAATTACTTATTAAGTTTTTATTTAATTTGTTAAATTTCCGTATGCATTTTTTCTGCAATTTTTTTTTCTTTTTCAATTAAATACCTTATGGAGCATTTAGTCTGCGCCTATCAATACGTCATTCAAATGAGCAATGGCCAAAGAAGTTTTTAAAGATATTTGAACGACTCTTCTATTTGCATCTTTCTCTTCATTTACTTACAAAGTCAAGGTTTGACATTAGAGAAATTCGTTTTTGGAATTTTAAAGTATCACAATATTCTTTTTTTCATATGCAGACACGACTACATGTTTGATATCTATAAAGTACATTTTCAAATTTATGCGAAAACTGATAGAGTCACAACAAATGTTCTATTAAATTTTTATTTTAACTTACACGGAAGTAAACAGCGAATTCGGTAAAATTCGGAAAAATCGCCATATCTGGAAATGCGTGATATTTTGTATAATAGTATATATGGTCAAATACGTTTACAATCATCTTACCTACCACCCTCTTTCGGATGTGTATCGGTAAACCAAACACCCTGTATAATATTCCCCGTTTATTGTTTTTCCTTTAGGGAGATAGTCATTAAATATTGTTTCAACGACATTTAAAAAACTGACCCCATCACCTTTCCTGCAGATGGAACGGTTTTCGCCTCCTTTTGAGTCGGTTCTCCACTCTAAGTCCATTGTTTTGACTGCTTTTTTGTCTCTGGTGTCAAATGTTGAATCCATGTTTTATTCATGGTTATGAATCGACGCGACAACTCGGCGTGATTATTACGAAACTCTGCCAAACACTCCCTTGAAACACCCTCGTATAGTTGTTTTTGTCCAATTTCGAATAATAGCGGCACTCATCTCGTGCACAGCTTTCTCATATTCAACTGTCCAGTGACAATGCGATTTACAGTACTTTTGGAAATGCCTATTTGCCAGTACGGTTTTGTGGATTTTCGCCACGATATCTGGAGTGGTCAGATCTGGAGTGTCATTGGGTCAACCGCTGCGGAGTTCTTGTTGACAGATTATACGACCGCCTTTAAACTCTGTCACTCAACATTTCAGAGTTGCTAATGAAAGATCAGATTCCCCTAGAGCAGAATTTCACTCCACTGTGATGTTAGGTGGACTAAGATCTTTCAAACGAAACTATTGAATCACGTATTGATTACCAATTTTTTTCCATGTTCACAAAATCCCTAAAAAGGCTAAAAAAAACACGTATTAACGTAGTACCATCAACTTTTAGGTATAAGCTTTTTAAGGTCATATCTTTGTAATATAGGTAAATTTGTGATTATAAAATCGCCATCAATACGTTAGATCGGGTACTTCTGGGACTAACCTCGTATTGTTGTCAGCAGAGAAGACATATGAGCTCTCTTAAGTGCTGTATGTAATCCTCGGCTTGAATTAAATTTCGTGTTTAATGATATAACGAAATGTAGCACAAGGGGATAACGGAGAGTTCTATTTTAATTTTGGTCTTTGAATTATTTTCACTGAAAAGTTTCTTTCAATGATTTTCTAACGGAAAAGGCCTTTAGAGGAAACATTGAAGTTTCAAAATAGTGCAACGAGATATAGCTGAATAGCGAACGTTCATTTATTTTATTTCAACGAGACTGTTTCAGGAAAGAAGAGCTCAACATGCGAATGGAGGAAGATAACTGCTGGAAATCTACGATTTCCTTTAATGAAAATCGTCATTTGAATCGTTTCAAATTACGACTACCAGCTACTCACAATCGTTAGCATATCATCAATCGATTTATTTCCTATTATTTTGATGGGAAACGGCATTAGACGTACATAAACATATATTACATACGTGAAAGAAGCATCGAAAGAGTTCACACAGAAGCAATAACTGAAATATTCATTTCGGCTGAAAGATAAAAATCAATAACGTAATAAACAATTTCCAACGGATAATATCGAATTAACTTATCGTAAAGTAATGCAGTCAAGTCTGAAAACTCATCATGTCTAATGGTAGAGATCATCAACTTCCAAGTTTTACAAAACTAAAAGAGAAGACCTTATCATTTCAAGATATTTACTTGATTACGATTGGCATAATTTTGGCAATATATCCACCCTGTTGTTACAAAAACAAGTCAGTAAGGGTCATATATCAAGGCTATATCGTTTTTTGGTTTATATCTTTCTTGTTGGCACATACGATAGCTTATAGGGTCTTCATATCTTCGCAACCATATGACAGAATTCTCAACTGCTCCTCTAAGATATGTGAGTTATGCATTAGCGTTTGTCTGACATTAACAGTTATAGGGAATGGTGCGAAAATAATCAAGATGTTGAAGTCCCTGTCTTACATAGCAAAGAAATTGAATAGAGCTTTTTTTTCTCCACATTCCGTAAGAGCGATTTACATCTACACAGCTTTGTTTGGATTAAAAATGACTGTGACTTATCCGCTTTATCTACAATGTAATGAGGGCATGGTGATAAATTTCAATTTTATTAGAACTTCATGGACCCTCTCTGCCATTGCTCTATTTATTTACGAAACTTTGAGGCAATGCACGACGTTCAATGAACAACTCAGATGCGCAGAAAAGAATTATGAACTCGTTTTACTGCAGTCTCTGCAAAGAAAGATCATTTCCATAGTGGATGGTTTGAACCAGGTGTTTGGTTTCATACTTTTTTGGATAATTCTTGAAGGAATTTGTCTACTATTAGAGATCGTCTCAACGCTAGTCGTGGATACATATAAATTTCCAACGATGATTCGTTACAGTGGTATTATCGACATACTTTACACCAACGTAAGTTCTTAATTAATATAATTATAGATAATGAATAAGGTGGTTTTAGAGTCATATCTGGGCAATCATAATATTAGCAAATAAGCTTTCGGCGGAGGCCCGGAGAATTACTGAAATTTGTTATGAAAGGATTCAGAGTTGCTCATTGAGAAATGATACTGAGGAATTCATAGATCGGATACTCGATATAGTACAATTAAATGAAGTCAAGAAGCTCAGGTTACACGCAGCTGGATTTTTTGATATCGATAATTCGACGTTCATTTTTATTGGTTCTACACTATGTACGTATTTGACGGTTATATATCAGGCACTTTTGTTGAAGGAACAAAATTAAGTTTAGGCCGTTGTTATACAGGGTGCTTTTGCGACTAATGGCTACACATAAAAATTAAATATGTTTTTTTTTATTTGCCACTTCCAACGTTTCTGAGACATTTTCTTTAAATTTTGAGCGTAGGTTACTTTTTAGGTCCGCTAAATGCACTCAGTATGCCAAAATGATATCACAGAGTAATCATTTTTCTGGGGCCAATGTCCTTTTTATCCCGCGTGATTGATCTAATGTTTCCAAGAAATCTCTATTTAACTTCAATTTTAAACCTTTTTTATCAGCAGCTTTTTTCGCATGTGGAAAATCTTGTATATAATGTTAGTGAGGTAGAAAATAAAAATTGGTGAAAATTTCCCTTAATTAGAAACGAAAAGCTTCAGGTTCCTAAAAATATCATTGAAAAATCCTACAAATCCTGAGAGCAAGAATGTCGGAAATATTTTTTAAACAAAAAATTTGAACTCAATAATAAAAAAAAACAGTTTTCAATGCATCCTAGCAGGTATCGAATCATTTATTTCACGCATATTGCAGCATAGAATTTTTCATTAAACTTTTTTGTTTTTTTTTTCATTTTTGAAACAGTACATATTATCTGAAATTTTTGAGGCATTTAGTAATAATATATGCATATTTATTTAAGTACTTTACATACCGTTTAATGTATTTGCAGCTAATCAATGTTAAGTACTATATGTAAACTATAGTTACACACATGTATATCTAATACAAAATTCAAAACTAAAGTTTCCAAATAATCGCGATGAAAGTTCACATTGAAAACATTACTTGAAGTTAAAAAGTATAATCAAAAAATTCTTCGATAGAATAAAAATTTTACTCAAAAGAGCATCTCTTATCTTTCATTTAAATTGGAAGTTCCTAAGCTCTTAAAATTTATTAGGAACTTTGTTTATTTCTTACTTATTCTTTGTTTTAAGAATTTGTTCCGGAGGTCTGTAATTAAACCCTGCAATATAAAATGGTCAGCGTTTCTGATATTCGATTGATGAATGGTTGACTGTCGAGCTAAAGTTTCTCTGTTTCTGTGAATTTCTAATATATAGAGGTATAAATAAAGGGTATTACTAGTTCGAGTGGAAATATCGGGGTTATGCAAGAGAAGGGCGGTATAAGGTCTAGCATGCTTGCGGCAAAGACCCACGAAGATGATCGAAAGACTAGCGGGTGATGTGGGCGGAATCCAGTTTTATCAGGTCTCTCACCATTTGAGAATCCTTACTAACGTAGGTGCTAATTATGGATTAATCGTTTTTTACATTTATTTACATTTTTGCTTTGTTCCCTGATATATTTTTAAATTTTTCTGGTCGTAAAGTTGGTAAAATCCATAATAATCTAAAAATCGAAGTGGAGACGTGGGTCGGACGGTCCACACCAGTGGACGGAGTCAGTCCGGTTTTTCACCGCTTCAAAATTTATTCTAATATAAGTGATAATGATAGATTAATTGTTTTTCTCCCAATTTGTAGAACAAAAAGTTGACTTTCACACCCTCTAGAATGAAAACATGCAACTTGTCTATGAGGTAAGTTCAGCTGAGTTGCTTTATTTTATTTTATTCCATATCGCTCAATAGTGATATGGTATAAAACTCAGGAATAGTACTGATCGCATTCCGCTGTTAATCACATACCGCTAAAAGCCGCCACTAAAATATGAATTAAAGGACACCAAAGCGGTTCTAAAAGAACATTTTCGAAAGTTTCCTCATTGGTTTTTTGTGGCTGGCTTAATGGAATGTTTTTGATATAGTAAAGAGTGGCGATGAAACTAACCCGTGTCCTCTCAACGGCCTTACAGAAGGGGAGCCGAAAAATATATATTTCATTTCCGTAGCCCATTGGCGTCAAAGATAAAAACTCGCCACATTTAAGTTCGTCATATTTTTTGGTTTCCCCAAGATATCGGTGCTTCAACTAGTGGTGATACACCTGCGTTGATGTAAGCCCCTTTTCAAGCCCCTTCAGGGGCCTTAGAAAACAGAAATTTCTCAAGTATGCTTTCCCTTAGCAAATATGGAATAAAAAAATAATGAAATAAAATCTTGATAACTGTAATTGCGCATAAAAAAGTTTGAATATAATAACGAAAATTTGGAAATAATTTAAGGAATGGAGAGCTGGACAAGAAAATAAAAGAAAAAAACCGATAATAAATCTACATGTTCTCAAAAGCAATTTAAAATTCAGCCCATTTCATGACCGGATGATGAATTACTAATAATAATAATTATTATTATCCTTCAGTTCCTCTTTCATCCTTAAAATGAAAAATGTCATTAGACATTTATAAAATAATATTCAAAGGGTTTACATGGAATTAACGACTCATATATTTATTTCAATAAAAAGTGAAAAACAATGAAAACGTTTATCAGTGGCAGACATTTTCATGCATTTCATAGTACAGCTAAGTCTGAAGACTCATCATGGCTAATGATTGAGCTCAAATTACACCTTTTTCGAAGCTAGAAAGAACATCTCATCGGTTCCAAACATTTTTATGGTTACAATTGGCAACATTTTGGAAATATGCCAACCAAGATGCTATGAACTGAAGTGAGTAAGTTTTATTTATTGAAGCGATATCATTTTTTTTTTTTGCATTTATCCTGTGCAAACATGCAGTGACTTATAGGAACTTAGCTGTTAATGAAACCACGTTAATGTACACAGTTCTTCAACGGACTAAGACATTCGTGATGCTGTCTTCGCGTATATACTAGTTCTTAACTGATCATCTGTCTTGCAAGAGCAATAATGGGCCATGATGCTAAGACATTGAAATCTTTGTTTCAAGTAGCAAGGAATTTTAATGCGATTTTTCCTCTTCGATATTTTTTATGAGCCATTTCCATCTACACAGCCTTGTTTGCATTGAAAATGTCTGTGACCTATCGAGTTTATTTATTTACTTATGACTCTCTCTCTGCCATTGCTCTATTTATTTATGAGAGTTCGCAGCAATGTATGATACTCGATGAACGACGCAAATGTGCAGAAAAGAGTTACAGTCTCTTTTATTGCAATCTCTGCATCTCCATCGTGGATGATTTAAACTATGTCTTTGATTTCGTAATGTTTTGGTCAGTTTTTTTTGGAATTTGCCTACCACTACATATCGACGCTATTCTTAGATGGACTTTTGAAGCACATTAAGTTTAATGTCAGTGTTTTTTTCCGCTATACATTGCCGGCCAAAAGCGGAGAAGTTTTTGAATTTTCGTTTCTACTTACAATTGTGTATAATGAACCTCAATCAAAATTTTCTTTATGAGTGTGCAGGTTAATTCCGAATTTAAATCATGCACAAATAAATGAACACATAAGGTTTTTATTATAGAAAGTAAATATATTTATTTTCTTAGAGGGTATAATGGTAAAACTCTAATGAAAATTAACGAATCATAAATTTCATTTAAAATTTTGCTCGCAAATCCTTTGTTCTTTATTCCTCCGCACATCTTTGTGGCATTGACACTAACAAAGATTTAATTTTGTATTCGGAAATTTCACAGTAACTTCGTAACAGAGCAGCAAATAATTAATTCTTATTGGCAAATTTTTCCGGGTGTTTATGCCTGACCTCGGGCTCCAGTGGTTTCCACATGATTTCAATGGGGTTTAAATCCGGTCCGTGACCGGGCGATTTTATAATAGAGACTGGATCTGATTCAAAATACTCTTATGGCCACTTTTGCCTTCTGCTCGTATTCTTTGGGGCGTTATCGCGTTGAAACTTCCAAGCTAAACGTAAGAATTCTTCGGCAAATGGCAACATTTAATGTTTTTTTTATGTCCAGATTCTGTTATCGATCCATAATTTCTTCTATTTTTGTTAGTGGTACTTGTTGAGCGACACGCAGGGGTTCCTTCCTTGGAGGTTGGAGATCTTACCTGCGATTATTGTACGAGAGCGCTTGCACGCGAGCACTACTTGTAATACTTGTCGGTTCGACGTACCGATGTTGTACTTCCGTTAACGAGAGTTCAGGACGGACTAGATACCTACTTAGCAAGGTAAACATGTAGGATCTCCCGAAAGTCGTGGAATTAGGACAATCCTTTAAACATTAACAAGGTTTATTGACTGCCTTGTAGCACACAAATATGATAAAAACTTAGTCGAAGAAATACAGGACTGGATGATGGCGAGTCCGATGAAGAGTATGAGCTATGATTGATGTATCGATTCGCCTTTCACTGATGAGAGTGACAATAGTGATAATAATGATGCTTTCCAGCTTCTTCCAGCCCTTAAGTACTGGAAGCTGATGGTCAGCACACATAGGCGTACTCTTAGTCGGAGCGCATTTCAGCCGAGGAATGCCCATTTCGCCAGGCCTGACGGCCAATGGGCAGATTATCCCGTGACCCGAAAATTGCTTTCATCCCGAACGGGACGTGATGGCACCCCCAATTACGACCACCGCCAAAGGTAATGGTGGGGAATTCCGGAACCCAAGAATCACCTCCGATGCACATTTACGAATTGAGTGCCTCGCAATTTAGTTCTTAGTAAAAGTATAAAGGACGAAAAACTTGAATCATAAACCATTTCTAGTGAATCTAACGGATCGCGACATCTGGGAGACAACAAATGTAAGATGTACAGGGGCGCAACTTGGGGTTTTAACACGCTCGATGAAGACATCAAGACTGGGTTTACCAAGGCTGAACAGTACCATCCCTTCGCCAGCAACGCATCCCTACACAAGCATTTTACGACTCGGCTGTTTCAAGGCAGGCCGGCAACATTACAGAGTTCGGCCTGGCTTAGTGCCGTATGCGCGAAAACGTACACTCCTTCGTATCATTAGTGTCGTGCGATGTACTGCATACATTTCTATGTTCAAAAACTCCGTTCCTTCATCAATGTGAAGTAGCGCTTAATTTTATCTTACCTAAAGATTGACTCACATTATAGCTATCCTTATTTTCCCCGAGTGTTCTACGCAGCGATATTGTTCTAGATAAAGAAAATTGGAGCATGCTGAATGACATATCACCACACTTCCAGAATTAACTGCTCTTTCTAAATTTATGGATTGGTAGATAGCAGGAAGACCGAACGTATCTAATAAAAACGTATTCATAAATTGATAATCTGTTTCCGCTATCCTCCGTCCTTGTTCAAAATTCCCGACCCAATATTCAGCCCTTCTCTATTGAACTAATTGACATTCCTTAGAAGTACATGTCTGTACTTCACAATTTAAGCTCTTAAATTTCTTTAAAATAAGAAGTAAATTGGCCGTATAACAGAAATGACATCTAGAATAAATATCTAAAACAAAGACCACCCTTTTGCAGCGCGAAAGTTCTTATAATTTAAACCGCCTTATTCTGATTTATGTGAGGATTCCACTCTCGTAAAATTCGAATAAGTCATTATGTTTTATAGTTCTCCTTCCGTTTATAAGCCAGACCTAGAACCTCGGAGTCATAAAAAAAGGGCTTTCAACCCGGTTATGAATCTTAATTTCTTGGGCCATAGGGTTCCTCAACAGGATATTTACGCAACCCTCAAAGGTCATGTTACAGTCTTCATTCCATTCATCACTTAATATTTTATTTCAGGGAATTGTGATTCGTAAAGCGTTTACTTTAACCCTTACAGGCATATTATTCGAAGGCTTCTCACATGCTTTACATTCTGGGGTTCACTATGCACCGCATCCTCTAGATAAATCAAGATAACCCTGTTCGATGAAAAAGCGATTCTCATGCATTATTTATAAGGTGAATATTAAGACCTGAATTGACGATAAGTATTTTAGAGCGCTCACATCCGAGGGCGTTACATTGTGTGTAAATATGGAAAATAGCACTTTTAGAGCACGAGTAAAACTAAGAGTGTGATAAGTGATTTTTCTACTCGCGTAAACAAAAACTTACTTTTCCGCACGAATTTGAGTGTGGAAAATCACGCTAAGTATAGTTGTGCAATTTTAAGAAAGTATTCTTGCTGGTGCACCTTATACGAAACCACCCGTTTGCGAGATATTACGTTAGATATTTGGAAATTTCATATTCATACCACTGATGTTTGTAGCCACCAAACAGTTATCGCGACTGCACAAGACACCATAGAGCTTTTGAAAACTGTAGGTCGAATATTAGAAGATATACGCTATCATTGATATGTAGAATAGCTCTTAGAATTCGATATGACCTATTACTTTAATTATTCATTAGAATTAAAAACAAATTTATTAATATTAAAGTTCGCTTGTTAAATATTTTTAAACTGTAAATAAAAAAATATTCTAAAACGTATGAGTCAAAAGTAGAGCGATTAGCGCGTATCTTATATTTTGCCTTAAATTAAATCTTTCATTTAGTATCTAGTGGCACAATCCTTAATTTTAATTCATTCCTAACATCTGCTATTCACAGACTTTAAGAATTTTTCAATATAATCTTCAAACATCGATTTTCAAGTATTCTTGAAGTTCTTTTAACAAATCTGTTATGTTTATTATTCTTTTCTCATGAATCCTCCCGCCAATTTCATCCCGAACGTTCTCGTTCGTTCTCATTCGGGGTTCAGATTGTGGCGTTGAGCCGGCCAGATTATCATATTACCATCAGTTTCCTTATGACCAGTTTACATGCTCCTTCGCAAAACGTAATCGAGCTTTTTTATTGTTCTTTGAGTTGAAAAGCTCCTTTGCCGATTTTCCCTCATATAAAGCAGCGCTTCTTAACCGTCGTTTTATGGTATTCACTGATACTGAAACACATAACTCTTGTTATATGCCACTTGAAATCTTGAACGGATTCTGGATGGACAACATTTCAATTCTTGCCCCCATCACTTTATCAGTTTTTCATTTTTGACCTCACTTCGAAAGTTCATCTCAGGTTCTTGTATCGTTAAAGTTAGAAATCACCCTTGATATTATTGAATTTGATAAATTTAAATTTTTTGCAATTTAACGGTGCTTTCAAGTGTTTCTAAAATGTTTTTTAACTGATGTGATAAATGAACGTTTCTTGGGATCTTTCGGAAGTATTTTCTGTCAATATTGGAAGTAGCAAATGATCATATAATTTCCTTATCACACAATAATATAAATAAACAATTTGGTTGCTACATCTAAGGGATATAGTGTATATATGCAATTTTCGAAATTTCTAGATCCTTCGGAAGTATTCATCTTCAATTTCACCTGAATAATCGTGCTGATCTTTTTTCTATGTTAATATTTTGTTTTATGTGTATAATTTTTTTCTTGTGCTGCTCTCTGACTTTCTTCAACTGTGTACATATACAGTCACTCAAAAAAGTATCCGTACAGCCAGAAAAAAATTCTGTAAACCGTAACTTTTGACTGATTTTGTTCAAATTTTGTATAATGAAAATTCAAACCGAAACTCAATTTGCGTAATTGAGCAACTTTTGAAAATTTAACTTTTCGAGTGCTTTCCAGCGTTTAAAAAAAACTCCGTTTTGAAAACTTCTTGTGCGGTGGAATTTTTTTATTTTGGTTTTAACATTATTGCAGAGAGGATTTTTCTTCATATATCCTGAAAATTTGATCAAAATCGAACAACAAATAAGGGAGATACGGCCTTTCAAAAACGCCAAAGAGTGACGATTTTCGCGCAAAATGACGAAACTTTGATATTTTTGACGACTTTAAAAAGCTGCAACTCCCTTATTTGCGGTTCGATTTTGATCAAATTTTCAGGATATATGAAGAAAAATCCTCTCTGCAATAATGTTAAAACCACATTGAAAAATTTCCACCGCACAAGAAGTTTTCAAAACGGAGTTTTTTTTAAACGCTGGAAAGCACTCTAAAAGTTAAATTTTCAAAAGTTGCTCAATTACGCAAATTGAGTTTCGGTTTGAATTTTCATTATACAAAATTTGAACAAAATCAGTTAAAAGTTACGGTTTACAAAATTTTTTTCCAACTGTACGGATACTTTTTTGAGTGACTGTATTTTTCAATGGCAGTCGATACCTCGATGAACTAGTGCCAGCTCCACATAAAGGCGATTAGTTCAGGTTAGTTCAGGTTAGTTTCAGGTTAGTTCGGATTAGTTCAAGTTTATTTGAATTATTTTTCTACTTTTTTCTGATTAACTACTATTTAATCTTCTGAATTCGCAGAATCTATGATCATCAGATTGGCTTCTTTGTGTTTAGGTTTTCATTTAAACGCGGGAGTAAAAGCAGCATTTTCTTCCTTTGTCCTGCAAACAACAATCATCGCTTCTAAAAAATTAGCTTTATATTCAATCTGGTTCTAACGCCTTTGCCAAATGTAAAATTTCCAAAGAGACCAGAAACTATGAAAGAATTCTTCTCGATTCCGTTCAATTTCCTTCTGACTTTCTGTTTAATAATTAAAACATTTGCTGCACCTGCTCGTGTTATTTTGTTCTTTGCACGCCAACATTCAATTACTGCGCTTAAAGAGGACAAAAGAACTAACACATATGCAGTCAGGATAATAGAAGAATAATATGAATTGTACCTCAATTCTGGCAGTGACGTTACCGCACCGTACTATTAACCGAACTAGAATTCGCTTCGTTCGTTCCACCGTAATCAGCGTGTGTTAAAGTATCACATTCCACACGTGCCACGCAAATAACAATTAATATGGAATGTATTGCCCTAGTTATTAGCTGGCAGTATACTATTTTCTATCATAATATATCTTTGACTGCAATGTAAACGATGAAAGTAAATAATACGATTAAATATTCCATTTAATACAGCAATCGATGCATTGATTTACCAATTCATGTATTAATTTAATATTCGGAGCTATTATTAAATATTAAAAACTCCTGAAATGCTGTCGATTGGATAAATAATTGCATCGGTATAAAATTTTACATTTTTAGCAATTTGTTTGAAGTCAGCTATGCAACAATACTAGTGGTTCGGATATTTGATTGCGGCCTTTATATATACGTTGATAAATACAATAATAAATTAATTGCACGGAAAATTGGGTAATTTATAGCTCCATTTCACCCCCGAATCATCCCCAATTTAATTTTAATACTTTCGGGCAATAAAAAGGAAATATTTCACAAAGCCTTTTGTCGTGTCTTTTAAGATTTTACGAGAGTTATGGACTCTTAAACTGACGATGAAATCATAAAATGGCAGTTTAGTGGCCTATTACTTTTTACGGACATTGCAGATACGAGCGATGCTACCAAATTTAATTGCAGATTAATTCGATGGAGGCGCTAATTTAATCGCAAAAATATGAATAAATCCGGACAAAAATTAAAAGCGCATCCTGATAATCCTTATGTATTCCTGAGCCGAATGTAAATTGCCATTAATATTACTTTTTAGGAACCTTCAATTAAAGCCATAACAAAATGGCAGTGCTTCTGGGACAGTTGCGGAGATATTGCAACCTCTGTATGATGCAGACGTAAAGAGCTAATAAAGAGGATTAATTTAATGTATTTGTTAATTCCAACCGCGCTATAATCCTCCGAGATATACCGCTGTTTAGAAAATCGGGTGTCACTCACAGATTGGGAAATGTTGATTTTTATTCAAATTTTTAAGGGGTTAGAGGTTCAAGAGGTTTTTACCTCAAATTAGGTTTGAAGTGAGGAAAGTTTGACCTAACGCATCGACGAATATTATTGTCTTGTGTACCTTTCTGTAGCCGGATTTGTGTTACCATAACTTAAATCGTCCCATTCTCCCTTTGAAATGTATGAAAAAGTCGCTTTGTCTAATTTCTGCTTTGTTTAAATCTTTTGAAGTAATCCGTGTTGCGTTGTGTTTATCTCTTCCAATGACGAATTGAGATACCTAATAATTGCGAACTCAATTCGGCCATATGGCTTACGGCAGAAAATGTCCGCTATTTGGTCGAACATAAAGCTCGTATTTTGAATGTTAAAATTGCCAATGGTTTTGTCTGTGTGTATCGGAAGACTTTCGTATTTGCTCCGGAATGCACAAAAATCTTCCAGAACTATGCAGAAGGGCGCTCGCCACCAAATCAAGCAAAATTCAGGATTCTCAAAGTGCTTGCAGTGTTCGCTATTCCAGTTCCACATTCGTTTGTGGGAAAACATGAAGGCGGGTGACATGATAGAGGGAACTGCTTTATTCATGCTCTTTCATGCCTGTACAAAGAGAAAAAAAGGAAAGATGTTGTCGATGGGCAACTCTTTTACGAGGGCAAAATACGGTGTTCTGTACAAAAAAAAATTGATGGAGAGCGAATGATTTTCACATTTATCAATAATTAAAGACATTTTCCCCTAGTATACTTCGTTTTGAATATAACAAACAAATAATTAAAAAGCTCATCGGAACACAGAAACGTATGGAATATTGAGCAAGTTGGGTTTACTAGCAAGGTTCCGATATACACTCCCTGACAAAATTATAGGCCTCTCAAATTTTTTTCGATAACTGTTAATTCTAGTAAAGATTTTTTTTTAAATTATTTTAGGTTTTATGACATTGCAAATAATGAACAAAAAAACAACTTTTTGAAAACACAAATTTATTTCTGGTTCAAATACGAAAATAAAATAAAATTTCAAAGCAATAAAGACATAGGCCAGCCTTTCTATATCAGCTGAGTACGTCTATACTTTTTTTTATTTAACAGTATGTTGATCCCCCGTTGTTTTCTAAGTCTTCCACAACTCGGTTTGGAAGCGATTTAAAATTTTTTTCCATACATTTTTATTGAATATTATCCCGCTTTTCAATTATGTAAGTTTTAAGTTCTTTTATGGAGTTGAACTGCTTTCCTTCTGCATAAACTGCTCGTGAAAGTTCTACCCAACAATTCTCAATAATGTTCAGATCTGGTGATTGGCCAGAATAAAACTGAAATATATTTAACTAATTTTTTTTCACTGTTCGTGCTGTGCGAACAAGTGAATTATCTTGTTGAAAAATGACCCTCCTTCTTGTTAGCTCTTCCTCTCTTTTAACGACCGGATCTTGAATAATTTCGATATAAGTATTTTTTTGCCTTGATTTTCAGCGAAGAAAATCTTAGTTCAGTTTTTTCCTAATATCCTATCCCAGTCCAAACCGTGGTACCTTCTCTTCCTAGTTGACGTTTGCTTGAAAATATTTTTTTTTACGTAAATCATAAAAAATAATACCCATATCCATCACCACCATCAAAGTTAAAAGGCATTTCCTCACTGAAAATAATTTGTCTCCATTTTTTTTTCCATGAGACATGTTCAATTGCGCATCGCTTCTTGTTTGCTCTATGGGTTTCTGAACGAAAAGGTTTTGTCTTCAGTTTTAATCGCTTTAAATTTCTGGCTTTCTGCAAAATACGTTGAACATTTCTGATGTTTGTTTGCACTCCGGCTTGTTCACAAATTTCCCTTGCAGTCGCTTTAGTTGAGAGGGAGTTGGGTACTTAGCATAGAATTGCTCTCCGTTCGTGGATAGTTGTTGCCACGGAACTGCCTGTGCACTTTTTCCGGCCATAATCATCGCCCAACCTATCAAAATTCCTTATAATGTGCTTTCTTCGATTTAAAATTCGAGCAATTTTGGAAATTATCCAATTTTTTAGTGTGAAGTTTCAATAACCTTCCCACTCTCCGACAACGCCTTACCCATCTTGGTATTGTTTAATTGAATTTACTTGCCTTATATAATAACAAATATATAATAAAAGAAGGGATTTGATGTTTCGAAACTAAATTATTGCTGCGTTTTGAACAAGAATAAGGTTACTAACCGAGCATGGGCTATGTTTTTGTCGCCTTGAAGTTTTATTTTATTTTCGTATTTGAACCAGAAATAAATTTGTGTTATCAAGAAGTTGCTTGAACTATGGTGAAATAACTTTAAAAAGTCTTGTCTACTACAAGTAACGATTATCGTGAAAAATTGGGGTAGATTGTAATTTTGCCAGGGAGTGTAATTTGGCGCGTTACGTTCGGAGAGACGTGCTGAAACCGAAACATTTGATGAGTGCGCAGCGCGTTCGGTTCGCTGTTGGAAAATGCATCGAGCGAGTACGTAGCTCACAACACCCCGTATGATTCCCTCTCAATTTCATAAGCTGGCCAAATATGGATGACATAAACCGAAAAACAGGCGATTTGTAAGCATCGTTTAATATTCGTTTCTAAAATCGTATCTAATTCGTATTTAAAATCCGCCACCAGAGAACACAGAAAAATGATAAAAACTTTTTCCATACTTGGTCACGTTCGAACGCCCAGAGAACTTATCACAACGCTCTAGAAATCACGCTTCAACAATTTAAAGCTCATGAAGCTTCTGCAGTTAAACACGCTTTAAATGAAAGGTTTTTATTCTTCAACTATCGAGTTATTTCCCCTAATAAGCAATTTTAATTTACATCCCCAGGAACACGAACAAAAAACCTTTTCTACGCAAAATTCTTTCCAACGTTCTTATAGAAACTCGCTCGAAAGTCCCTCTCATAAATTCTGCAGGAGTGCACAATATTTATAAGATTACATTACCAGCCATATCTAACACACCATTAACCCTAGACTTTAGTTGTGGTCGAAAAGAATTATTTCCATAGTTGGATGGTGGTTTTTGACGCTTTTGGGCGATAAATTGCAATGAGGTCGTTAAATCAAACCATAAACTTTATGTTATATTTATAAGAGCGATAAAAATTTTAAATTGGGGGTAAAGCTACGGGTCTTAGCAAAGCGGTGCGGTAATATAACGGCAGTCATCATATAGCTTCAATACTTTCAAAACGTCCATAATGGACTTGCCCACCGCTACCTAAAACACTGCATAAATGCATGGGCAGCGTTTTATAGTGGCCACTATATTACGGCACCACTTTCCTACGAAACCTTAGCTTAAGTGTACCTACATATTATGCTTGGTTATATGGTTTGTGGACGAGAAGGGCTTTGAATTTAATAGGGACGAAGTCTCGTCTGTTTTGATCTTACCTAAAGAGCTACAGACAAAGTCTGAATCACCTCGTACGACGTACAGATCGCGTGTATTTTCTATGGTAATGGCTACACAATAATGCCCTCCTTCACAGAGCTGTTCCGGTTACCATGGGGAACTTGGTGAACGTCGATTTTTATGTTTTAAATTTCTGTGCCTGTGAATGCTTGTTCTATAAGCCCAATACAGTAATTGCCTCTTCCACGTTTCAAATACCAACCCAGTTAATTCGTTTTCGATTGTTTCCATTTTATATTTGAATAAACTTTTCGTAAAAACAACATAAATAATTTTTAATAGCCTTTAAACTTTTTGTGGTTCATCGCTTGGACATCATGTCTGGTCACTAGCCAGAAAAAAATGTGAATAAATATAGTGACCGACAGGAAATACCCACCGTATAGAATTTTTGTTCTGAATTTATCAGAATATTTTATTCTTAGTAAAGTTTGTGCATTTCCGCAAAACTCAAAACGCAATTTACGAAATTTGTATATCTCATTTCATACGGGAGAGATTCGAAAATTACGAAAATGGCCCGTGAGTAAAGTACTTTTATTTTTAATTTTAGAGGAAACGTGTATTATGAAAAGTTGTTTAGAATGCAGGCATGCACAAACTTTTACCAAGAATAAAATTTTATGATAAATTCAAATAAACAAAAATCTCATATTGTGCGTGCTTTTTGCCAGTCACTGTATGTTACTGCTGGTTTTTAAATGTTATTAACAAACATTTTTCATTAGGTTTCAGATTTTTCAGAACCTTGGGTGGTGCAGGTACCATTTATTTATCCCTCTATGATACACATAAATCATAATGCGGGTCTTTATTACCCGAACTATTACTTCACAGTTTCTCGCTTGATTGATTATTGGCTTTTATGTCTTGTTCATCATTTTGGCCATGTTGGCAATGCCAACAATGGTTTACTTGTTTGCAGTTTCTTTATCATCTAATCTTAAACTAACATCATGTATACTGTCTACACAAGCAATATTTGATCATTCGCATTGAACACATTTTCAAACAAATCAGCTTTATTCTCATCAGTGAATAAATCATCATATACAAGAAAATTAATATTATTCTTCGGAAAACGAATTATAGTTTTATTCTTATGGGGTTGGATTTTTTTCTATCCATATTTTTTCCATTAAATCTTTTTAAATATTTTTTTCATTTTAATTTATATTCTAACCCCATAAATATATTCATATATGGTTGAAATTGGGTGATAGTTTTTCCTACGACTTTTGTAGCATTATTTATCTAAGATTTTAACATTTTGTCGTTTTTTATAATTGCTGCTGACCAGCTTGCACAATGATCCACATAAAAACAAGTGTTTATCATTGCTTATTAGTTTATACTTTGATCGACATTCAATCACTTTACTGTTCTTCCCATCAATTTGGCTCTTTGAATTCTTACCTTTTATGTGTTGTAGCTTCTGTTATCGAAGTGCAACGATACAATCGAAATAGTGCTTTTTACTGTAACATTCCTCGCAAATTTGTCGTTGTAAGTGATGATCAATCTATAAACTGGTCCTCATTTCGATCTTCTTTTACAACAGTTTCATTTTTAAGTTGGGTAATTATCTTAAATATATCTGACTATCCTTTGAGTGAATCTTTATTTATACTTAATGGTAATTTTTTATGGAAAACTTCCGCTTTAGACAAATTTAATTCTAGTATCTCGTTTCAGGAACGTGGTGAAATCCCGAAAGCGATTAAGACTTTGAAGAGCATTCAAAGCGCCTCTTACCTCTTCAACTAAATGCAGAGGTCACGACCCAACACTCTAAGGCCGATTTATTGCTTTCAACGCCTCACTAAACCTCTTGGGGTCAGGCCCAACCAATTTGCTCATAGAAAGCTGTTTGACATTATTTACATGTATGTTTTAACTGTGATTTCTATGTAAGTTCTTTGTTGTTACCTAATTTATTTTCTTCATCTGAATTAACTTCAACTAAAATTGGGATGGGTAATTACTATGCCGGTACTAGTGTTCTCCAACTTAGAACGAACTTTAATGAGAAATCACAGCAAATGCAATTACCATTATTCGTGGACGTCTTTAATGCACCTTCAGTAAAGCATTTCTAAAATTTCTCTTTGGACTTTAGATATTTAATTCTTTTGAATATGTCTCTACAGAAGCTTTAAGCGTTTGGTTTTCGTATCCACCCTTCGAACTACTACAATAGTCCCAGAAGCACCGGATCTAATACTTAAAGCAAAAAAGAATTGTAAAATATGACATTATTTCTTAACATAGTTTCTTTTGAGATTTACGCCCTTTTTCCAGCGAAGTCCTATGGCTTCTATACTCTGTTCAGAGTAAGAAACTTTGAATGTTTCAAAGTAGGACATCAACCTCAGACTCATCTCCTCATTACTGTCAAATCTCTTTCCACCGAGCTATTTTTTCAAGTTTAGAAATAGGAAATAGTCTGACGGGGCGAAATCTGGCGAATAAGGAGGGTGAGGAGAAAGTTCGAAACCAAGTTGATCGATTTTGGCCATCGCGATGATAAAAGAGTAGACTGGTGGAGTATTCTTCGTTTATCGCTATTCTTCAGGAAGAGAGTCAATAAAAATTATTCCACAAGCATCCCGAAAAACTGACGCCATCACGTTTCCTGCTGATGGACCGATGTTCGCCTTCTTTGAATCCAATTCTTCCCTTTGGAGTCCATTGCTTTGATAGTTTTTTCATCTCAAATGTGAAATGATGAATTCACGTTTCATCTATGGTTAAGAACAGGCGCAAAACGTCACCTATATTATTTGCAATACTTCACCAAACACTCCTTTGAAACATTCTCACGGCGTCGTTTCTAGTCAACGTGCGCACTTTTCACCACAATTTCTATAGTGGTCAGATCTAAAGTTTCACCGGAGCGACCGCTGCGGAGTTCGTTTTGGCAGTTGGTGGGACCGCATTTAAACTCTACCGCCCAATATTCTACAGTTGTTTACGATGGATCATATTCTTACAAAGTAGAATTTAAGTCCACTGTGATGTTAATTGGACTAAGGCCTTTCAAATGAAAGTACTGAATCACGTATCGATGACCAATCTTTTCCATGTTCACAAAATCTCTAAAAAGGGTTCCAAAACAAACAGAAACCTCCATAGCACCCTCGAACTTTAGACGCTAGCTTTTTAAGGTTATGTCTCTGTAATATAGGCAAATTTTTGGCAAAAACACCGCCATCTATACGTCAGATCGGGTACTTTTGGAACTAACTTCGTAACCTGAGTTAAAATGCAATTTTTCTACGACCATTTTGTATTTCCCTCGACCGTTTTTATTACAGCGTTATAAGACATGAATTTTAAGGAGGAAAACCTGTTGGCTTCCTCTCGTTTGAGATTACTTTTAAAATATTAAGATTGCTTAAATAATTACGGTATTATATCCCACTTAGGCACCACGTACGTATAAGCTGGTTTGTTTATAGAGAACTTTAATTAAAACTGAAGAACTTTTGCATTCCTCGACTAATCCTAATTAGCGAGCAATTCCTGGTATTTCGGATTCCACCACCTGTTTCGAGAGATATAAGTTTTACCGGAGATGCAACCACTGCTATAAATGCTTCACTTTTTATTTAAATTTCGGATAAATTGATAAATATTTTATTGTATGAATAACAAACTGAGTTTTATAAGCCAAATAACCGCTTTTTCCATTATTCAAAGGTTATTCATATTTCTGACTGCGCAGTGTACATAGTGGAACTACTAATTTAAATATAACATTAACAAATACGAATGTATAAAAAGGCCAGTTTGCATGGCCGCGATGTGTTTTAATTTTCATTTTGACCAGCCAAGCTTTATAAATTTGATTTTACAATACAGCTTTTCCGGAGGTCCCCGGAAAAGCTTTGCAAACCATACATACAGGACAAACAGTTTTGTTTATAGTTCACCTAATGGCCGCGTTACTAAGGTTCATTTCGTAGTCGATTCGTTTAGTTTTTGAGATTTTTGTACCACAGTTTGTTCAAGCAAAAAAACATTAAATTAATCAGGTCGCAATCTCCTTGCAACAAATTGAACACATTTACTTTCATGTTATTTGTTTAAAACTTCAACTTTTATTTTGCATTATTTTCGCCTGAGCGTCATATTTGCCGGTTCCCAGTAGAAATTTAACGAGATTTGCATATCTACCATTATAAATTAATCTCAAAACCGAATCATTTCCCTTCCTCTCCTCGTTCCAGTATTTAATTGGAAGTTTGAGGATGCATTAAGCTATAACGAAAAGGTTTTGCTCTGCTCGATAAAAGCTTTAAATGTAATCCGACTGAATAAATAACATCGCTAACCTAGAAAAGTAGGAAGCGAAGTTCGCTGTAAGGCAACATGTTACCTGAAAACCGTAAATTAACATAAACAAGCAAACTTAATGCAAATATTGTAAGGCAGCGATATAGACTTGCTTAAGATGCAGCTCCGGTATTATGAAGTTTATGTGCTAGCTAGCTATTTAACACTGAAAATCCCACAAAAGGAGCTTCAGGGTTTCCCCTCACATGAGAGGTTATATTATAAGATGAAAAGGGAAGGTTTAAATTTTACTGCTATTCAAATTTAAGAGCTTTGAATGTTGCTTAAGTTCACATTTCGCTGTCGTGCCTCGGCTAGAAATTAAAAAGACTGTTATAGACAAAACGAGGGCTAATGCTGGAAATTCAAAAATAACAACATTCCCAGGCGGAAACTTCATAGTTTCCAAGGGACATTTAAGCCGGAAACCGCATTGTGTAAAATCAAATTTTCAAAAGCATCCCGGTTTAAAAGGATATTAAACTGAGTTGTGGCGGCCGTTTTACGAGCAGGGATGTTAATTGTCGATTGCTACATTTTTTATGTAAATTTGGGTTTTATTGCAGCTGACTGCAGGATTTGGGAAATGATAAGCTCGTAAATGACAAGACTAGACATGAAGATGGATTAATGAACGTCAGTCCATCAAATTGATACTTAGAATGGATTTTAATTAATGAAAAGATACGCCCTTCCAACGGGCCACTCTACCCGGAGATATCGTGTTTTGCCAAAAACGGCTTCTTGCGTCCTTTAGTAGCAAAAGTTTCACCCTTATTAGTAAAGTTACACCGACGCGGTGGACCTAGCTACCAGGCGGTATTCGAAATGCTGTAAACCTAGTTGACGTTTGAACATGATTTAAAATTTTGGAAGCCCCAAATTTGGATGAGGAAAGAGATCGTTGGCCAAAAAATACCATCGTGTAATATTCTTACCTAGAATACCACAGAATTCAACTATGGTATTGTAGGTTTTTCTCCCGTTGTCTAGGGGTTGATGATTAAAACAGGTCCTATGTTGAGTTAGGGATCTTTAGGGACTTTCAAATAACAGTCGCGTGAACATAACGATACGGATATATTATGCAAGTTTACAAAGCGCGGGCACGACCCTTGAGTCTCGAGTCACCACCAGGAAAGATCGACCAAAAAAGAGACCATCCCCGTTCTCCCAAGTCTTAAGTATTGTCATCCATTGTCGTAAACCATGGACGTACCATTACTAGATAATACTTGAAGGTATCAGGGCTGCTCTCCGCATGGAACCGTCACCGCATCTGGCACCCAGCCCTTGGCGGGACTTCGCCAAAGGGAACTAGCGTTTCTCTTCCCATGCCAACAAGGCATCGAGGAAAAAATCCAGGGTACTGGGTAACGCGAACCATGGGCGTAACCTGAGGGCAAATCGCTCTCGTGCCCCATTTCCTAAACCTCGCGTACAGAATATTCACAAGCTATGTACAACTAAGCGATCTGACAAGAGGATCCCACAGTATTATAATTTAGGTTACACCAATATCAATTACTCACAGTAAATTAAGGATTGTTGCGATAAATACTCATAATATTAATTCTACAATTATTTTTTATTTAGCAAATGTTGGGTTATTTAGGGAATCATCGGGCCTTAATGTAACATTTAGTTTTTTAAAATGAGCAGAAAATACTAAATACATTAAAGAATTACTGCAAGAATTTAATTTTTTACCAAGTTGTGTCGTTGAAGTAAACTTAACAAATGTAACAAATAGAGAAAATTACTAATGGGTATGTCTGCCTTAGGCTAATCGGACTTCTTGACACCGTCTGAGCGTAGAGTTGATTAGATTTTCTATTACCTCCTTTAGAATGTTGTGCCATCCCTCCCGGAGCATTTCTGCCAAGTCCTATAAATTTTCGACAGCTGGACGATCTCTCACCTTTCTGTGAAAATCATCCCAAACACGTTCTATGGGGTTCAGGCCTGAGGAATTGACTGGCAACTCCGAAACTTCAATGTTGCACCCTTGATGGTATTGCGTTACAAATCGGCCGTGAGGTCTCGCAGGATCTTGTTGAAGCAGACAGTTTGGTCCTTGTTCCACGGCAAATAGGATGACGTAAAGTCCTCCGCTAAGTACCAACGATCATTTACAATTTGATCTCGGAAGATTTGCAAAATTATATTATATCGTTATTATTTATGTCATAATTCATCGCCAGTGGCAAAAAATGCAATACGATGAATGTAACAGACGGTGCAAAGCAAGTTAAAGGTTGTTTTCAAAACTTCACGAAATAAGACTTTGTTGCCTTTTTAGAAAAACATGCGAAGCAAAAGTTATCATTCTTCACATTCCTTACCTTTGGCATCGAGAAAATACCAATAAATAGAATTATACAGAATACACCCAGTAGGAATTTGTTTCTTTGATCTGCATCCTCGCTTTCTGCACTTTTTTTGGCTTGTACTCCACATTTCGTTCTTTTAATCTCCAGAATCGCCTTCCGGAACATCTCGATGTTATTTCCTAACACCCTGTATGATATACTGTTATACACTGACTGTCAAAAAAACCGCAACACCAAGAAGAACGCATCGTATGTATTTGAAATTTTAGTATGATTTTATACTCGTAAAGAGGAAAAAATGATAAAACATTTTAAGTTCGTATTTTAATGCGATATGAAGTTTTTCTTTACTTTTTTGTCTGTGACGATCGTTCTTTTTTCAAATTTTTTTACAGGCGGATAGCGATAAAGGTATTATTGTTAGTACCATATTGAATGTGTGGTAGGGCAAAATGCCTCGTGTACGCCAAAATGCAATTAACTCCCTTTGAAAGGGGAAGAATTGTTGGTATGCATGAGGCAGGTTTACCTTTCCGCGAAATTGCACGTAAATTGGATCGAAACGCATCAACAGTGCTAAGAGCTTGGAGAGATTGGTCTGACGAAGGGTCAGTAAATCGTCATCGTGGTAGTGGCCGTCCAAGAATTCGTCGTTCAGCGACAGGCACCCCGTTTGAAACAATTCCGTCTCTTGGTGCTAACTGGGTAGCTACCCTAAATCGAAGGGTCTCCCTTAGTACGATGTATCGCAGAATTCGAAGTTTTGGACTAAATTCATATCGTCCTATGTGTCGGCTTCCATTATCACGAAACCACTGGGTGGCCCGACTAGAGTGGTGTCATCTGAGAGTGCAATGGGTGGATGAGTGGAGAAGAATCGTGTTCAGTGATGAGAGCCGATTTTGTTTATGGCGATCTGATGGACGGTTACGTGTTAGAAGGCGCAGAGGAGAGCGATTAAATTTGGACTTTTTGGAAAGGCGTCATTCTGGTTTAACACCAGGTGTCATGGTTTAGGGTGCCATCCAGTATGGTAGTCGGTCTCCTCTCGTTTTCATTTATGATAGATTAAACGCTCAGAGGTACATTAATAGTGTCTTAGAACCGGTTCTTGTACCATACATGCACGACCATCCTGGAAGCAAATTTCAACAGGTTAATGCGCGACCACATGTAGCCAACGATACTTTGAGGTATTTGGAAGCTGAAAATTTGGATATTTTGCCTTGGCCAGCTCGGTCTCCAGATTTGTCCCCAATAGAGCATGTATGGGATATAATGGGTCGGAGACTTCAACGTTTAGCTCGCCCTCCAGAGACCATAGATGAACTCCGCGAGCAGGTGCAGATTGCCTGGGATGCAATACCACAGGAAGATATTGACAATTTAATTTTAAGCATGCCACGTGGCTTACAGGAATGTATTAATTTAAGAGGAGATACCACCCATTATTAAATTATTATTAAACTTTTTCACTTATTCACAATAATTTTCTTTTGATATTTTGATCGTTTTTATCTATTACCCGACCCAACGTAATGCCAAAATTTCAAACGTGTACGATGTGTTCTTCTTGGTGTTGCGGTTTTGTTGAAAGTCAGTGTATTTAAACTCTTTTTTAAATTCGTGTAATTTTTTTATCTAAAACTAGGATGTATTGCGTGTTTGACAAAGATGTGCGCTAAGCAGAGAATCGAATGTAAGTGACCAGTTAAGATGCTTTTTAAGTCGTATTTCTGGAATAGCAGGACGACAATAAATTTTTAGTGAAGCGCTTAATGTCGCTTTACAATGCTTTCTGATAATAAAACGGGACTTACGGCGAAATTCTTTTAGGAATAAACTCTCTCGCTTTACTTTAAAATGCAGAGAGTTTTCTGTTTAAAAGAGTTTTGTTTTTTCAGGTTTTATTGAACTATAATCAATTCCATAATTGCGAAAATTTATTTCGGCGATACAATAAAATTCACAACCTCCTTTAAAGCTAAAATTTGATTAGATAGCCCAACAAAGTAAACCAGGAAAAGCTTTTATATAAAATAGCCCCAGGGACCTAATAGCATGTTCGAATGGCCTTGTTTTCTTACATGGCTTATTCATGTAGAAAATCGAAAATACCTATAAAATAAAAAGTTGATCTAACTTTTATAGAATGACCAATTTTACGATGCACTCTCTTTACGCCTCAGGAGCAGAAGATTGTTGAACTAAAGTTGAAAAAACATTATTTAATTGTGAGTTAAATAAATTATGTACGAAGGCCCATTTGGGTCGTTTTGTTTCAAGTTGCTTTATTGAAGCGATTTTAAGTGTATCTAAATTTGAAAAGCATGTCGAGAAAACTGGGCCAATTCGGAGGAGTAATTGAGTTCTGACAGAGAACTTTTTTGGGTCTATAAAGAGAAGTTTTAGTCTATGACATTGCTCGTAAAAGATCGATAAAGATGGATAAAGTTCCCTTTCGGGTAAATGAAAACAATTTGGGAAACAAAGCAAAACTATGGAGGTTAAAATTGAATTTATTGCACGGATTTATGAAATTGTTTGTGGTTCGATATTTCTAGAACATTTTCTTTAAAAAGGAAAATTTATTATGCACATTTAAGGAAGTGAAAGTAAGTTCGGACTTACGAATAAATTTCATTTTCACAGCGTTATTACTCTGAGAATATAATTTTATTGATTTATTTTTAAAGTTAACAGTTATCCAAAGAATCAACACTCGTAAAAATCTATATGAATTTTGATGATCATCCCCGAATATAACGGTTTTTATGGTTGCTGTCAGGCTGAAGACTATGTTTCCCACCCTTTCGTGTTAGTGCGAAACTGCTAATAAAAATTCTACACCTATACTGATTCTCTTTATTGACTTTAAATGACGTTTTAGGGTCGCCTTTATGAAAATAAAATTTTATTAGTGGTAATATTTCGCACTTGGCAGGATTTTCTGTTATGGTTGCCTAAGGCGAACGTGTTGCAATATTCAATTTTCAGAGATCAGTTAAATTATTAATGACATTAAAAATGCATGAAATACCAGGTAGTGTGTATTTTAAAATGGACGTTAAATCGGTGTTGATAATTTTATCACGATTGGAAAATACTACGTAATGAAGATACGACACATAGGTAGTTTTTTCAGAAACTTTTCTAATGTACGAAAACTTTTTAGAAATAAAATTAGCCTATATCAGGCCATATTTGCGAATTTGAAGAATGTAAAATTGTCTGGAAATTATTTAGAAATATTCAGGTAATATTGCGCAGCCCTGCGCAACGTTACCAACCACACAAAGGTCCCTATGTTCGACAATCGGGGCCCCACCGTGGCCAGAAAAATAGAAAAAATCGAAACTCCACTACTTTGGATCTACATAAAATATTTATGACATTTTAATCTCCTCGATTATACAAAACTAAACGGAAAATTTCTACGAGTTGAAGGGTTAATAGCTCGGAATTAGCTTTGGTTAAACAACAATACTGCCACCAACCGAGAATTACTTAGGTATGTCATATTTTAAGGGAAATTTAAATATTTTCTACTAACCAGAAAAAATACTTAAATTGCAATAAAATATAATTAACCTGAACTGGAACTCTCTAACCCAAAACGAATCTGCGACCTAAACAGAAATAATCTGATGATTGCGGAAGGGGTAGAAGTAAATCAGTTAGTTTTCAAGAATTGATATTGAGAGAAGAAAACGTTATGACATATTCGTATACAGGATGTCGGGGTTTTTTGTAATAGAATTTTAACCACGTATTTAAAGCATAAAAATAATATTAGTTTGCTATGTAAACTGTATTTGAGAAATGTTTTGTTGAAGATATATAGGTTGTTAAAGTTGAAATTTGGTTTCAATGTATTTTTTATAGCTGTTAACTGGTTCCTTCGACAAACGAAACCACGAAAACTACAATTTGATTTACAAAAAATGGATTGTATTTAATTGCACTTATTTTAAATAATGACAGAATTTTTTTGGTCTAAGTATGAAGAGGGAGAATGCTTAATTGAGCGGGTTACACACTATGATTTCGATCACATATCCGACACCGATGCCGTTCCAACACGAAGAGAAGAAAAAAAGAGGGATTTTTTTTTTGTGGGGACGCGACCCCGGGGATAAAAAATCTTGCCGAAAGACGATACTGGTGCCCGTGCAACCAGCCCGTGTAGGGGTTTCACCCACTAAAAAACCCCATAATTTCGGAGAATATCGAGCGAATTCAGAAATTCTCAATCGCGCTTTTGGGTCGTTTTTGAGTCATTTTATTTTCACAGTCGAACGGTACCTCCGCACTTTGCTCTGTAATCGTAATTATGAGGGAAAAATGACTTCGATTATCCCTTAAGTGCTAAACCCGAGGAATTCCAACTAGGGGCGCACCACCACCAAGAGCGTTTACGGACTATGGTCGAACCGGATACCATAAGTCCCGGCCATCTGGGGAATATCTATACTAGTCGCTTTTCAGAGAATATTGCTAGGTCCGCCGAACTGCAAATCGTGGCAATAGTCTCAATCGAGAAAGCTTCCTTTGACTAGTAGCATATTAAAATAAAGTACAAATAACTAACAACTAACAAAATCAACAACAACGAAAAACCAATAACTTAAATTCCCCATCAATAGCTCCTGAAGCTTTTAAGACGTTTAGCTCAAATTTTGAGAATAAATTGCTTTTTAGAATCTACATAATTAGATAATACTATATAATCGTTAAAGTCTACAGGGTGCTGGGTTTTGGGGCGCTGACCTATTCCATTGCTAAAAACGTTTTTGTGATGCACCGCATAATATTGAATTTTTTAAACTTAAATTGCCCATTCAGTTTAGAAACTTATACGTGTTTTAACCATTTTAGTTTCTGTCACCTTTTTTTCAGTTATTTGCAAAATCACGAAGTAGTGCATGTTAGTTTTTTCATCGAGTAGGTTTGGTTGGTGTCTGACATGTTTAATATTTCACTAACATTACATTGTCTGAGACACTTCTACGGTGTAAACTGAACCAAGGATTAATTTATTGACGATCTAAAAGTAAAGCGGATTTTTAAGAGAAGAGGAATAAAAACTAATGGTAGATAAGAGGACAACAGTAACTTCAGATACAGAATAAATTGAACAGTGATAACAAAATAATTTACATCATTATCAAATAATCGTTATTACGGAAATTGTTCCAAATGTTCGCCATTACGTTTTACACATAAATTAGGACGTCGCCGTAAAGACTGCCGAATATTTCTTAAATTCGGAGCAGTTATTCTAAGAGCAGAATTTCCTAATCGCCATATAAGTTCTTCTTGAGAGTTTGCAGTACTAGAGGGCACATTTTTCTTGATAAACCTCAAACATAAAAATCGAGAGGTGCTAAATCAGGCGATCGAGGAGTCCAAGCAGTTGGTCATCTAAAACCTACTCGTCCCCGTGGATACTGTGCATTTAGCCAGAGCCTCACTATCAGGGAATGATGTGAAGGACATCCGTCTAATTACGCAATTAATCTATGCGCGTGATTTGAGTAGAATATCTCAAAAACTTTGGGAGTTATAAAAGCTAAATTAAAAAATACATAAAAGTTCAACAACCAGTATTTCCTTAACAAAGCGTTTCTCGAATATGGTTTATATCGCAAACTAACGATATTTTTATACGTAAAATACGTGGTTAAATTTTTGTTAAAAAAAACTCGGACACCCTGCACAAAGCAAAAAAAATAACTCACGACCAACGTTTCGTATAAAAGTATCCATCCATTTTACTTCTAATCCTACAGAGTAAAATAAAATTAAGTAATATTGCCACCATAGTTGTTTGAGGATGTATTACATCTCTCAGGCACTCGCAAGGAATTGGAAGGGTGCAGAATGTTAGAAAATGGACCGGATCCGAAACATGCACCAAAAAGCTTATTAATTCTAGAGTTTAAGAACTGTTTCATATTAATTCAATTGGAATCTTAACTATGTACGTATCTCAAATTATCGTCACCATGGGGCGATTAAAAAATAAATAAACCAGAGAATTGTGTTACAATAATGAGTAAAAATGTATGGGATACTGTGTACTAAATTTAGATATCCAGTGTTAAAAATGTGTTGAAAGGCACGAATAAATCCATTAATTGGAGTCATTATTAAACAGAAATATGAGGTCATTATTTTCAGTCCTAGGTTATACCTATTAGAGGCCAAGTTCAGGCTTTTATTTGAGTTATTTTTTCGTCATAGTACCGAACAATAGTTATGGTTATTATTTAACAATTCGTTTGAACTGATTTATTGCTCTCGGTATGCTGATAAAACAGATTCGACCCTAATTCATCACATGTCATCTACCAGTTCTGCAGTCACCATCACTCGGATGATGTTCATTGAATCCGACAATCTGAGATTAATAGTGACACCCTGAGAGACGTAACGTCAGTCTCATTCCATCTTATTAAAAAGGATGGTACTGAGTGAAACATCAGTTTCCAGACTGTGGGCGAGATTAAAATACCGATTGTCTCTTAAAACCGAAGAAATGTCTCGTACGGTCCTGGATAATGATTTCCTGAAGGTCTCACCTCAAGTGAAACAATAAAAAATACCAAGGCCCTGGTTCTGTAAAGACATGTGAGAGTACGAATAAAAAATATTTTTATCCCATCAAATTTTTTGACCAATCAACATTGTTAAAAATTTCATTCCAATTTTCCAATGTGGCCATAGATCAAAGCCCAAAGGCCCTATTGGTTTGGAACATGTGAAAATGTGAGAGTGAATGTGCGATTGAAAAGATATAGATTGAGCAGTCGGAATGAAACTAATGTCATGTTTGGAATTTCAATTTTTACTAATATAAAATATTTAAATGTAACATTTAATAGAATAGAATGTCTTTCCATATGTTGACTGTGGCTTACATTTACACACCAACCATGATGGCTGACTTTATTCATATCCTTTACTTGGCCTATTTATTCCCGTTTTCTACCCCTATGTCACAATCAAGTACAACCAGTGAAGTGATTGTAAATTTCTATTTTGCAATTTTATTACCCACTTCGTATTTACTGCAGCTACTTTTGCATGAGCACTTAAAATTCTAAAATTAAACTATTTTTTGCAAAAAATAAATATTCTAATCAATAAAAAAACATGTAACCACACAATGCAAAAATGATGAAAAACCACAAAATATTTTACATAGATTTTTCATCATAAAAACTGCGTAGCAGGACAAGCGAGACAATTAAAATTACCCTGTATACATTGTTGAGTACACTGAATCCAATTTACGTAAGAAGGAACATTCAAATAGACCCCATACCTCCCTGGCTGTCCACAATTTTTACCCCATAAGACTAACCCTACTAAACTAAATGGCCCATTTGAGCTTGGACAGACCAAGGGCGAACCTCCATCTTGCTAGAAAGAAAAATAAATTTTGAAGAAAATTAGTTAATACACGACACTTCTTAACTTACAGTACATGTATCTAATTGTGCTTGTCCTCCAGCACATATCTCATTAGGAAGGTCCAGATAAGCAGCTGTGTTCGCTGTGCCTAAAATTGCGTTATAAGATGCAACGCATTGACTATTGGTCACAATCGGAACGTGGACTTGTCTAAGAACTTGAGTAGGAGCATCTGCCACTGTAAAGCTTGTCTGTCCCCATCCGGAGACCACACATGAGGTACTAAAATTAATGTTGTTTTCATGGAAAAAACGAACGTGAAAACGTACCCTGATGACCCAGCATAATTTGATCCAGATAAAGGCAAACATATGGGCATTGCATTCGTGTTAATCAAAATTGTAGTAGCTAATCTCAAAATGGCAACATCGTTTTTTAAATAAGTCTGGTTGTAGTTGGTATGGATCCAGACTTGAGACACTTGAGCTGCCTGCGCAGCCGATAAATTGCCTATATTGTAAACTCCTACTAATACACTGATACTTGTCCTATAGATGATTATAATTAGATCTGGATAGTAGCGACTTACAAATATTACAACTTACAAATTGGTAACTTTGTGAGCAGCAGTTAAAACCGTATATGGGTCCAACAAAACACCACCCCCAGCATACCCATTGTTTACAGCTAAATTGAGATTATTCCTAATGAAAACCTGCCATGGGAATGCATTAGGGGTGGCAAATCCATCTTGCGAACCTGGCTGTGCAGAAGGGGTGCCACAGGTTATGTTGGAGCAAGAGATATATCCTGCAGGACAATTAGTGGTAGATCCAGGGGGGGTTATTATGTTAGTTCCAATGTTCGCCTAGAGAGTTTCGGTTTGCAAGGAGTGTAGAGGGCACATGGGTTAATACGAGGGAATTACTCACTCCAGAGATTGCTCCAACGGAGTTTAAACCGGGAAAATTTGATCCAGGAAGATTTGCTCTAGGAGGGTTTGATCCAGGGGCTCCATTAGTTAAGATGCGAGGATCTATTATGCTGCCATCGTTGCAGAGAGAAGGGAGGGTGCAGAAGGTCTGGAGGGTTTGAGATTGCACCAGACCTGGACGTCAAGAAGAGTAATATTTCTATTTGTTTGGGAATATGTTTATATGAACTAAAATATCGTGTGTGAATTCTTGGAAATTGATGCTTCAATTGAGAAATTATTAAAAAGGTACAAAATTGCGAGGAGGAAAGAAATTTAAATAAAATCGGAATATTCGTGAAAATTTGCAACAATTTCTTATTGAAATATGATTAACGTTTAAGAGTTTCCCTTTATCCAATCACAATATTTCGACAAAATCTGTTCTCGCCTACCTATAAGAAAAGCATTAATAAATAGGAAAACCCCCATGACTCAATAATGGACACAATAGCACCACACACCAATGAAAAAATATGTAAAAATGAAGAATTTTATAGTGACAAGTTACATATATATCATTCGGACACAGATAATTATTATCCTTGGATCATGGTGAAAAATCCCAAACTACACATCACAAATATTTACATTCAATTACATTATGCTATTATATTTTACACAAGATTATTATTTGAAAATTATCTTTAAACGATGTGATTTAGATCTATACATGGTGACCAAAAAAATTAAATAATTAGTGTAACACAATTAAAAACTTTTATGAAAAAGAGTGGAGGGGGAAGAGGAACAGTAAACTCGTTTAGGTTTTACTCAACTTGAAGACAAAATTTCATTCTCTTTGTAGTTTGATATGTAAGGTTTTGGATACACCCAATCTAATGCAAAAGCGTAACTTCAATACCTGTTAAGGTACCATTTAATAACCGGCGTTACAAACATGTTTACACCGGAAGATATATAAAGACTGATGATACAGATGATTCAATGTATTTTAGGCCAAGGTCAAATATATTACAATTACTAGTTACGTTTCCGTGGCTGACCTTTAAAAAAAGCATTAATTCTCTCATTGTTATAAAACCCATTCAGATCCATGGACGCTTAAATAACACATTAGTGACTTACTTACCCTATAGAAACTGCTTTAACGCCTCCATTCACACAAGGTCCCAACAATTCTGCGATCTAATTGGATTCCCTGTACCTACCTGACATTATGACGTGAAATCTGCGAGATTTTCCTGGCTAAATTGAATTTTCACCTCCCCATACAGAAACCTAATAACATTTAGAATAGACTTGCTGTCATCACATAATCGTACCATCGAAAAGTCAATCTTATTAAATTTCCTTCGTAATTCTATTCGAGAAAATCTTAGGTGCAATCGAGAGAAAAATTAATTTTTTTATCACGAAGACTATTCACTGGAATATACCATAGCAGGGTATTGGATTCTATAAGTTTAGTAACGCTTGTAGCTGGTAATCCATCCTAACGTCAAGGGACCGTGCGGCTCTAATTTACCCCTCCCCACCACCATCACCCATCCCCCCTCCTCTCCTCCCTCCTCCTCTCGAACACTTTTTAATAAATAATTGTTTTTTTTTAATTTAATTAAAATGCAGTGTTGCATAGGAGAAAAAATACTTTCTTTTGACGTTTTTTTTTTAATATCGATTATTGCATCAGTAGCACAAAGTCGCCGATTATTTAAATTACACATATGGTCAGGTGATACCTCAAATTAATGGTATTTTAAAATTGCACTCAATGGTGTATTGCGATTCAAGTTTTGTCGAATAGTTTTTGGGGAAAACAGGTATAACTTTTGTAAAGAATGCAACATAAACTCAATTAAGTACAGTGAAATCTTTTTTAACGGACACTTCCAACAAACAGACACCTCTGTTGGGCGAGTCAAGTTTGTGGTTCGAACAAAATTATTAAAAAAAAAAACAAATACAAATTTATTATTAAAATTTACGCTTATTTTGGACATCAACACTAAACTAAGTTTAAAATCGGAATTCTCTTCTTTCTTCGTTTTAACCAATTTCATATATAAAACATATGCTTATTATGCATGAGGGTGCTAGAATCTATGATTTCCTATATTATGTCGCAATAAAGAGTAATATTTATGTAATTGTATGTTCTAGACTACAGTAAACACTACACAGTTAAACCCTTTCTCATCTTTCATAAATATAGTAATTGTCACAATAGATTATGTAAATCTATGGGACATTGATGCCAATCAGTGGGTTCTGCTTCCGCGGCTGGTTCCTGGGGTTGTGAAGTATTCGAACTTTCGGTTTTTGTCAGACCGATAGGAACTGAAGTTAACTGACTTGTGAAGTAACCTTTAATCGATTTATTTACAACTGAAGTCTTACACTAATTTAGTTATGTAATCGGTGCAAGTGTGACCACCATTTTGTGAGTACCTCACTTCTGGGGGTTGCAGTATCAAAATGTTTGTTTTTACAAGTTGTGGTGAATTTTAATGTATGCAAGTGTGTATAGTGGGTCATCTTTTTGAACTGCTTAGTTTGGTTGGTTTTTGGGAACTGTCCAGATAACCCAAGTTTTATATCTTCATGGTCCTTACCTTGTAGACCCTTAGTTGCTGACATCTGGTCTTTTATTTTAATTGGTTGCAACCACCAGATGTTGGCTTTCACTCATCACCCATTGGAGTCGAGTATTTGGGAAGATTGTGGGTTCCCTAAGTGTGGGCAATAAACCATACAGCCCGGGTCCTTGCATCTAGTCGAGAACTCTACTCGATTTTATGATACACCTTTCAGCCATTGTTGTTAAGGAACTTAGGAATTTTCCCAAAAGTCTGAATTGAGTTCAGACAGCAATATTTATCATATAACTGGCGCACACTTATTCACAGTCAAGAAATTGGTTATACAGAATCTCATAGAAATGGCCCTCTCTTGACCGGACACTCCCTTGGGCGGACGCGGACACGATAATTCTATACAAAACGCATTCAATCTCTCTCTTGAACGGACGTCATAAAATTAATTAAAATCTTTTAGATCGGGGCAACACCGCATTAGCAAGGTAGGTTGTCGGGGAGTTCCCCGGCTACAAATATGTTGTTTTTCGTTACAGAATTTTTGTTACTTGAATTTTTTGGAGATTTATTCAGTGTTCAAAATTAGTAGTTGTTTGAACGTCGTTTCGGGAAAAATAGCCGGAAAACGTTGCAAATTTACTCTTAAAGAGAACAATGACATAGTGGAGGCATACAACAAGGAGAAGCTTAGTGTAAGAAATTTGTCAAAATGTTTCAATATGGGTAAGGCACACGCTGCTGGAATTATTAAGAGCACAAACGAAATATTGTACAAGTGGCATTCTAATGGCAATATGCAAGTGAAACGAAATTTTATGGACCCAGTGGGCTTAAATATCGACAAATTTGATTATAATTGATTCGTGAAAGCAAGAAACAAAGGAATTCGTTTATCAAGCAAATGTACGAGACAGGAGTGTAATTATTTTTTTAATTCATTTTTTATGGTCCTTAGTTGAGCTAAAGCAAACACAATATCGCACAAACTTTGGAGTACGAAAATTTTAATGCTTCATCTGGGTATCTAGAAAAATTCCGCAACAGGCATAATATAACTCTCAAAGCCATTCTAGAGAAGCTGGAAGGGTTAGATCAGGAGACGAGGAAAGTTTTTTAAATAAGGTTAAGTCGTTGATGAATGATTATTTATCAAGAAATGCATTGCGCCCCAAAATTAACGCATATTCTAAAAGTTTACGCATTTTTGTTTGTTTTTTTTTTTTTAATTTTAGAATAAATGCTTTACGCTTACTAACGTAGTGTGACCATGATTTTGAATGGCTCTAACTTTACGGAATCAATAAGGGATATAGCTAAATAATTACATGGTGTACCAAAAAATTACATAATTTTTTTCCTTAATTTGGGCAAACAAATGAAAATTAAATAGCGTGTATTGCCCCTTCTTGCTCTGATTATTCCTTCATACCTCCTTGGCATGCTCGAAATTGAGTTTTTAACGTCATCTTGATTAATGTGATCTCACGTTTCCGCGATCTTCAATGATAGCTCATTTAAGTCCCTAGGGAGGAACCCGTAAGGTTCTAACTTGTAGTCCCACAAATGTTCAATGGGGTTCAAATCAGGGCTTCTTGCTGGCTAAGGCATCGTTCGAATTTTCGCATCTTCGAGCTAATTTTGTACTACTTGTGCCAAGTGTGGACGTGCATTATCGTTCATCAATAAAAATTCCTCATCGATAACTGGGGGTATGTGGCATTACATGGGGTTCTAGAGTGTCTGTTATGTATTAGTAGGCTGTGAGAGCACCGTTCTGAAGCACAACTAGATCCGTGCAAATTTCCGAATTAATGCCTCTCCATGTCGTAACAGATCCACCTCCATAGCTCCACAATTCCGACAATTTTATAGTGGGCGTATCGCTCTCCAGGACGTCGATACACTCTTTTACAACGATCATCATTAAAAAGACAAAATCGAGACTCATTCGTAAAGAGTACGTTGCCCCACTGACGATCTCCCCAATCTTGGTACTCCCGAGTAAATTAAAGGTGCTGCCTGCTACGTTCTGCAGTTAATAGGAGACCGCTTGCAGTCCTATAGGGAGTAACGTTCCTTTCTGTTAACCTTCTTCTTCTGTAAAAATCGTTCTTGGTTATTGGTTGTTAACCTTTGTCGTCCGTGTCCAGGTCCTCTTTGATTCGAACCACTCTCCCGAGACCGTGCGAGTGCTTTGGAGATCGCAGATTGTGCTACTCCCATTCACAGTGCGATTTGAACTTGTAGCAAATCTATTTCGGTAAATGCCAGAGCAGTTACACATTCTTCCACCGAAAGATTTCTCCTTTCACAGATGTTTCGAGCCGTTTTTTGAGGGCCGAAATTTTATATTCACAAAATGCATTAAAAACTGAATCCAATCGAATTTCAATGACGTGTAAAATCGTCAAGCCAAAATTGCCAAAAGAGCAATTTTGAGTAATTTGCAAAGAACTGTTGTGGTTGTATAGATAAATATGTAAAAAATTAGGAAAAAGTTTTGAGTGCCATAAAGAAATAATTTCAAACTACTAGTGCGGATTATAAATATTTTCGAAGGAAGATTTTTCAATATTAAAAATGAAACGTTAATTTTGCGGTGCAGTGTACCTTTAACGCAGACCAAACGACCTATTTTTCGTGCTTTACTAGACAACACTTTAACGTTTAAACGAGAAAAGTGCATCAGTGGAAAATTGTCTGAAGAAAGACTTACTGTTCTGCATAATTTTAATATGGATGGAGAGAACGAAAGATTGTTGGTAATCGGTAAATCAAGAAATCCAGGAGCATTGAAGAATATTAATGTGAATAATTCGCCTGTTTTGTGGAAAAGTAATCGAAAAGCTTGAATAACATCTGCTATAATTCAAAAATGGTTAAGGGTATTTTATACACGAGTGGGAACAGGAAAGAGAAATATTTTGCTATTTTTAGACAATGCGTGTTCTTATCCTAAAGACATTCAACTAGTTTTTCTAGCACCGAATTGCACGTCAGTAGTTCAATCTCTAGATTGGAGCATTTTCAAAAAATTTAAAGCTTTTCATAGATCAATGATGGTTAACAAATTATTACCGAAAATTGAATCTGTTGAAAGTATTCAATGACTTACTAAAATGAACGTTATTTAATTTTTAAAAACTGTTTAACGGAAGAGTAACAGACGAGACAATTAAAAATTGCTTTCGTAAAGCTGGAATAACACGAGAAAATGTGAAAATAGAAAACGGAAATGATTCAATAGAAGATGATATACCTTTCCTCATTTTATCTGAAATGCAGCGAAACAGTGAAGCTATGGAGATTAGCAGTAATAATTTAGAAGACTTTTTTGATATTGACACCGACTTAATATTAGAACATGATGATGAAGCTTCTACTGTCGATTCCGTAACATTAGGAAAAACTGTGCACATCTCGAATGACCAGAATGCAGAACCGGATATCAGTGATCAAACAATTCCATAAAGTCATCGACAAGTTATCTGTTTGGTCAAACAGTTACAAGAATTTGCAAGAAATGAAGGAGGCGCAGTAGCAATGAAGATGTTGTCTCATTTAGAATTACATTTCCAAGATAGCAGTGTTAAACGAAAACTCATCATAGTACGTTATTAGATTATTTCAGTGTAGCATAATTAAATTTGTACATGGATTTGTTTATATTTAATTACTCAAGTTTTGGAATATAAAGTCATAACTATATTATGCTTCAGTAAGTGTGTTTAGATGAAGTAGGTTTTGTTTTTGTTTGCAAATTCTCATAAGCGGACACTTCTATTAGCTCGATATGTTTTGACAGTTCCGACGGTGTCCTCTTATGAGAGCTTTCACTGTAGTGCGTAGGTGATGAAGAAACGTGTTTGTTGATAGGAAATTGGATTGATTTCGATTTAGTGCTCACAAAGAGTCTTTGGCTAAGAAAAAAAGAATAAAAATATAAATAAAAATAATCAAAGACTGTGAGAACAAAATTGAAAACAAACCAATTTCAAATCAACAAACAAGTTTTATCATTGTTCACGTACTATTTAATTGGGTTTATATTGCAGTTGTTACCGGATTTATAGTTGTTCTTTCCAAAAACGAATCGATAGATTTTGAATCGCGATACACCGTTGAATGTAGTTTTGAAAGACCTTTAATTTGAGATATCACTTGGCCGATATTTTAATTTTCACAAGTCAACACTTTTCCAAAAAGTAACATTTAGAAAAACAAACAAACGTGAAAAGAAGATATTTTTGCCCTATTTAATGTTGCTTCTGAATTAAAAAAATATATATATTCAAAAAAGTTAAACGAGGTAGGAGAGTGTAAGATTTAGAGCCACACGGTATGCTGAACTAACGTTATTGAATCTCTGGATATTTTATATGTTTATTTTTTTAATCCAGACGTCTTAATTTCCTGAATGATACTTCAGACTCCTAAATACTATTAGACAGAAAATTTGTTTGGAAAGTGTAATACCCTCGTGCTTATATGGGAAATACCTTTCCGCCTGAAATCGGCATTTCGGAGTGTATCTTCCATGGAATAGACACACATTAAAATACGAAAATCCATTAATTCCTGGGAGTTATATTTCGGAAAGTTTTGTAGGGCCGCGTGAACAGCCGGATAAAATACCGCAGTAATTAAAGTATTGTTTGCGGAAGCAGGAAGCCATACCATCCTGCCGCCGTATAATGAGAATCATATTATTCATGCTGCACCCGGTCGGGTTTCTTGTTTTTCAGTAATTAATTGTACAGTCTGGCCGAGACTATTACTTTGCTGCTTGAATAACTGTAGTTTTATAGGCCTGGTATTACCAGAGAGGAGAAGCTAATTGTGTTGGATTTTGGAGGCTGCGCTAATAATCCTGATAATGTCACCACCAGATAATGCGAGTTTTATCTGAAGATATATACTTTGTTATTCTGGGACTTGTTAATAAAATTAACCAAAATTGGCACTGAAATCCCTCAACACTATGCTGTCGCGGTTGACCAAAAAAAATGTGTTATTTTTTGTTTTTTTGTCCGGTCGAGTGGTACTCGTTTATACCCATTTGAGCCCAAAGTTTTCCTAAAATGGCCGGCAAAAAGGTCGGTAAAAGAATATTCAAAATTAAGAATCCCGAATAGTTTCCGTTGCATTTCATAAAAGTCGACTTCATGAAATATCGCAATTAAAATAATGTACAATAGAACATTCTTATTTAAACGTACATTCAATTGTTAAATTACTCACTGCATATTTGCGTATATGCTCAATTGCGGTTCAACGCGATGATTTTTACTGTATCTCACCTAGCGCGACCAAATTTGGAGTTTCACATTCCCAATAGAGACCCAATTTCAAATTAGATAATTTTCCATGTGATAACAATTAATACATTTACAAAACTAAATAAAGCGATCAGTCTTTTAATCGCAGTTTGTCACTTCGAATACGGCAATATCGCGAAAATGTGTCAACTTGGCAACGGCGCTAACAATTTCTCTCAACTCCAGCGCTGTTGCCGCTGTGAAGAACAAATACTAAAACTTTTAATCGGTCAATATTTAATGAGGTCCCTGTAACCTTGCGAATTGCGTAAATGGAAATATATTTTGTAGAATTTATGGGTGCAAGGAGAATATCGACCACCGACGATTGGGATATGCAGTAATACCTGACTAAACACGAAGATATAATTATGGAATTCACTCTTTGAAATCATTACCGTACAGTTGCATTACTAAACGCAAATGCATGGATGGAATTCAGGAACAATGCCAGAACAAATCAGGGATTTGCGTTAGTTTACCGAACGTGCATTTTCCAGGAAGTGAATATAGATATGTAGATAAATCAACAGGTGCTTACTGCGTCTCAAATAAACCATTGTGTTTATAATTTTAATAATTAAGAACGAGCAACAATGCTGGGAAAGTAGGGGTAGTGATTTAATATTTTCTATTTATTAAAACAACCACCCTTGTCAGCGAAGTAGTAATTTTGTGGAAACGACAGAGACCACATTGCAACGAAATCACCCAAATACGTTATCTAGGACAGTCATATTTTGCAAAAATAGTTTAATATGAAGCGAGAACTTGGGATGTATGAAATATGTTACACTTGGCTTGCATATTGGAGGCTTCGTACAATTTTAAAATTCTCCTTTAAATTCAGCTCAATATGCCAGTTCTAACACTTCCGCTCTCTAGAATTTCAAATGTATCTTGTAAAGACCAGATGAGTGTCGTTGAACACTTCGCTTAAAGTAACGAGTTGTATTGTTAAATTTCACTGAAATATTACAATTATTAGAGACCGGATTTTCGGAGCCAGTGCACGCAGTATATGATACCTCACATGTCATAGAAACTAAAGATTTTGACAATGCACGCTACTAACGTGTCCTTAGTCCGGGCATTTGCAGACTGTGGATTGTTCCAAAGGCGCATTAGTCCGGGCGAATTTCATGTTAACATGCGATTTTTGCAGTTTAACTAGGAAAAAGCCTCCACCTATATGTAGATTGCAACAATTTAGCAACACGACGGAATTTTACGCATTAATAGCCAATCAATTTTTTGATCGTGTTAACAGACCCTAAAATTAAATTCCCAGCCTTAGGGCAACCTCTTCGAGTGCAATAATAAAGTTTATTTTTTCAGGAAGTTGGTTGTACTGTAGGCAGTAAAACCGAAGTTTAAAGCCAACGGTAAAATATGGAAATTGTAGTATAATACAGTTTAGGAATTTGCATTTAGATATGCCAAGGGGCGAGAGAGCAACTGATCCACTCGGAAACAAATAAACAGCTCCGTTTCATTTTTTCTGTTGTCCTTCATTTTGGACGTTAATGTTGTGTATAAATATTTATTGATATGTTACGTGTTTTACTCGTTTTTAAAGGTTTGTTGTTTCGCTTACTCTTGTGATCGAAATGAACTTCCCTCAGGTGGCTTACGGCTTCAGTGCATATACATTATTGACTTGAAGGTTTCCGGTCTTATTTTCGAGTTTATTTATGTAAAAGAGATATAATACATAATGGTATTTGCTGAAAAAAGGGACGCATTTTATAAAGCACTTTTTATCGTAACCTTAATGGCAGGCAAATGAAAACCGTTTGCCTACACGAGACTGGCCTAAACAGTTTAAATACGGTTAAAACTTCCGGCATTAAATTTGCAGTTTTAATTTCAAAACTTTGGGGCTCGGATTTATTGTAGGGTAATTTTCGGGTACGTTTTGTTTGGCATTGTAGCCCGCAACGGTATTTTATTCAACGTGGCTGAAATTTGACCCCAGGTCAAAAGCGACAAATGCAATTTGTAATTGATTTACATAATTCACGAGGCAACTTAACAATGACAGATAATTTTCCCTAAACCTACGGACCGTTACCGATTCCGAGCAGTCTGATCTTTTCGACCATTAAATTAAACATGCCAATTAGTTATTAAGCTACTTGAAAAGGGTAGTATTAAGTCGGAAAATAAAATTAGTAATTCTGAGCAGAGTTGGAACTGATGTTAAGCCAAATTATTTTGGGTCCTCTGTGAGTCAATTATCAGTTATATGCGTGATCAAAATTCAGCTGTAGAACTCGTCGAGAACAGGAGAGTCTGGCTTGCATGTCGATTTTTAATCTACCGAGTCCGAGTTGTTAAGCCAAACCTACGAAGAGAACCTTTCTTTCTTCACATTTAAAACCCTCCTGTACGATAATTAAGAGAACTTCAGTAGGGCGATGCAGGAAACGAAGATTTTTCAGTCAATCTAATAGTAATCTAGATAACAGGTTTTCAGGATTAAGCTTGAAAAGAGAAAATGAGATATGCACGGCCCTTTTTACAGCTTCCATAAATGTTTTCTTTGTCACAACTGCCAATCAGGTGTATGTGTTTAATCTTCGATTTAATCCAATTTGGCATTAAAGTAACATTTGTTTTTGGAATTAGGCCTCACACACACAAATAGAGGTTGTTGGAGCGTTGGAATTGCACACTATTCTCAGTTAAAACTAATTGAGAGTAACATTCCTAATTTACTAAGGGTTCGAACGAAAACTCTTGTTGTGTCATGGTCTTTAGCACTTAGGAAGACATTGTTATAAATACGAAAATTAGCGAAAATAAACTTTATAAGATGTCAGTGTGTGGACTATTTAAAATATTTTAAGAATTCCTCGTTTGACTCACTGGGGAATTATAGCCTTAAACGTGCGTCATGTGGTTAGCTTAAAAGCTCGATTCTAAATAAGTTACTGGCGTTTGACCGTTGTATCTAATTTAAAGCATTTTGTTTAAAATTTTAATGTGTTCGAGGATGACCCGTTTTTCAAGCATGACTAACCGGCTATAGTCTACGCTTACCGAACAAGAGGCCATAAAGCGGTTTTTGTGCAGTAACGAATATGCATCATCTTTGATTATACACTTCTTTTATGAGGTTTCCTGGGTAAGGATGTAAGCATAGGTTAATTTATTTCTGCTTAAAGTCATGCTAGCTTATATTTTATCTACGAATTTCTTCATTTTTAATATAATTTTAGTGTTTTTTAATTTTCCATTTTAAAGCTCTAGAAGTTTGGCCAATATAAAATTGCTCACATTCGCAGAGGATTTTATGAGGGTTCGTATTCGTTCTATGGTCTTGTCTTTGTAAGTTTTCCACATAGCGTTTTCGTGGTTAACAGCTGCTCTAATATTAATTTTATTTAATAAGTTGTTTGTTTTTTAATAATATATCTACTGTATGTGATACAAAGACGTTTCTAATTTTTTTTTTTTTCGTTTCGTCTATTTGGTTTTTGCGCCATTTCTCCAAATTTCAAAAGACATGCGTCTTAAGAAAGGGGTTTTTTATATTATTCATTTTACATCACAGGTTGTTTGTATGCAGGTTCTTTTGGATTTAAATTATCGATAAAGTTGTCGAAATGATTACCATCATGCTCGAATATAGAAAAAACATTATCAATAAATCTTAATCAAATTAAAGGTGCAAAATTATAGCTATAAATATATTTAAATTTAAAATTTTCCACGAGAAAATTACCAAGTATGAGAGACAACGGAGATACCATTGTCAATCCCAGATATTTGCTGTTAATAATGATATTCATATTGAATTTAAATCGTTCTCACACAACCCGTTAATAGCTCCATGATAGCATTAGTGTTTCATTTATCGATCAATGCAATTCTTGCTTCTTCCCGATTTTAAACAGCAGGAATTTTCGATCTCAGCATCAGAAAAAGTTTAGATATAGTCCGTAAAATAATAAAATTGTGTATTTTACTTGGTAGAAACCTCTGTGCTATCCATGCTTATTGAACATTGTTCACTAAGCGTGAATAACACTTGGTTACCTATGCCTGAATAGGAGGCCTATCGCGGATACCTAAAAAGTTGCTAAGCACTAACAAATGCTGCTTTTTATGAATAATTGATCTTAATTATCCCAGCAGCTCCATTAATTTTTCTTGAAAAGAAAAATATTTTTTTCGCGATACGTCGCCCTTGAATTCCCTATACACAAAGGTTGATTGGGTTTGAAATAATCAGAGAACTCATTTCAGAAGCAGTTGATATGAATACGAAAAATTCTTACACTAGACGCCATAGGCGCTTCTTTCGTGATGAGATTTGTGCGGCCCTAATTGCCGCCAGCAGTCGAATCATTTGAAATTCCACATCCGTGCATAGCAAAGAGTGGCAGCTGGATCAAATAGGCCCTTGCCATTGCGAATCACGAGCTCCGATCCAACTTTTATGGATATAACGTTTGTATGGGGGTTTTTGTTTAATATTATCATTATTTTTAATGACGTAATTTACTTTTAATGAGGTTGCTAAGATGAAGTTGATTCAATTACTATTTAAATTTAATTGGAAAATTTTTCAAAATTGTTCACAATACTAAATGGAAGGGAATATTAATCTGCACTAACGGCCTTAAAGCTGAACACATTGTTTCAGACATAATTTTTTTTTAACAAAACTTTTAATAAAAGATTTTATGAATGAAAATAAAGTAATTTTTTGTGGTTCATGCAACGCTTTGCGCGAGGTCTATTCTATAGGGCGATGCGGGCATGGAATTTTCAAACATTATCCCACCTAACAATTAGTTTGAATTGTAGTAGACGATAATTGGGAATTGTTGAATCCAAACTCACGAAGGGATTGCCACAAAAAGCACTTATGGCTCCTATGGTATTGAATAGTCTAAGGTACAATGAACCATCTGCTTTACATCATTAAATTAATACCTTGCGGCCCTAAGTTGATCCCCGTCCCGTTGTCAACTTCAGGTTAAAAAAAATAACCAATGACTCTTTGTGACCAAAAAATCGACAACTAATTTCCAATCCAAAATTCCAATTTTCCTATCAACTAACAAGTGTTTTCATTGTTCTCGTAGTATTTAATTGTTTATGTTATTGCACTTTATACTAAATTTACACTCGTTTTTCTCAAACCTAATCAATAAGTTTTCATTCGCAATCAATCGTTGACTGTAGCGTTAAAAGACCTCTAATTTTAGGAGTCCCTTGATCTGCGTTTAAATTTTTATAAATCGGCCATTTTGCGTTAGCGCTGACGGAAGCAACGTTTAAAAAAATAAATGAACATCAAAACATAGTAGTGTTTGTCCCATTTAGTGTCGCTTCTAAATAAAACAAAACAAAAATTTGTTAAACGCTGAAAGGAGGAGGAAGGGGATAAAATAAATACGATAACAGCCAATAACCACGATTCATATTAACAAAGATTCAATGGCTCGAAAAAAAAATGGAAGACGAGTTTTTTTCATGATCACTTACGTTTCAGAAAAATCGAAAAAGATACGCAAAATTTCAGAAATGTAAATTGAAAAGAAACGCAAGTGGTTTCAAAAATGTTATAACGGCACATTGTACGCCAATGGCGTGAAGTACATTATTATTACCCGAATGTGAGGTTTAAATCGAGATGCGCCCAGGTCTGATGCATCTAAATATGAGATTAATAAATATATCGGTGTATAAGATTTTTGTCACTATAAATAAATAGATAAAATTACAATAAACGTTCCTAAATTACATGGGCATAAATGAAATCAGGAGCACAAAACTTCTACGGGTCCATGTCCGTCAATTAAGATTAATTTCCATGACAAGCATAAGTAAAACAATAATGGAAATGATGATGACATTGCGCCGGACGACTTTATTAGGGTCCTAGATAAATAGTGAGCTATTAGCCGAAACGATATTTTTCCATTAATAGATTTAGCAGTTTGTATAAAACGAACTTGAAAATTGCCAATTTAGAAAATTTAGATTAGTAATGTAATGTAAGTTTAAATATCGCAATAGCAGCTAATATAGCATGTGCTGTAAGACATTGATACACCCGTAGATATATAACGGGGGAGAGTTTTGAAATATTTTTACTTCCTCCTGGTTTTTCGTGTTTGAAAGGAAAGAAAAAAGAAGATTTTTTGCTTCGTTTTAGATTTCTGGTTCGCTTACGAGAAATGAATGGAAAGTTGATGTCTGCGCGGGAGAGACTTTCAACTGCAGTCTTGCGGTAACAAGATGTTCTCTTCATCCATGATATTTCCAGGCAACTGTCAAATTTAGACTTACCTCGGGGTGAGATTCGTAAATGATGAGCAAATATCGCGTCAATTATCAAATATTTACGCATTCAAAGAGCTAGTGCTTTTTCATAAAGAGAGATCGTAAAATAAGCTGAAGACATTGAATTATCAAAAGCATGCCTCGGATAAACCATCTGTCAGTTTGATTTTCAATGGTAAGCAACAAATGGCCGAATTAACGCCGCACGATTACGGTTCTTCGCGTATTTCGACCTTATTTAATGAACAGCCCTTATGTATTAAATTGGATAAATTTGAATGAGCAGCTCTCTAAAAAATCACATAATTCATCATCTTTACGTTCATCCTTCCTTAGATACTTTTAGAAGCTTTCAGCAACAACTTAAAGGAAACACTCCCAGTTGCAGCAATTTAAAAACTATCCAACTCGGCCCATGTAGGATGGAAAAGTACGTTTTTCCGCATCCGCAACGGAGCGGCCCCTTCCAAAACAATGACTCTGGGCATTGCTGGAGCTCCGCTTTTAGAGCTATCTCTAGTTGTTTCCCATTCATTCCGCGTTTCGCGTGCGCTCCTGCTGCATCACAGGACCTCGTTTCAGGATCGTTCCTCCGACGAATCACCGTTATGTCAAGTGTCTTTTCACGCCGGAACTGATTTTGACATTTGTACATAATTTATTAGGGATGAAAGTGGCCTTGGGCCGACGATTTTAGTGCTGTTGCGGGGGATTTTTGGGGGACTTCTCTCAGACAGTCCCTTGGTAAACTCAGTCGTGTAATACATAAGTTGTATATCTGTGTGTGTTGTATGGTGATTTCTGGGTGATAATAGATTTAGTGTTGACTGTTAGGAGGAAAAACATATAAGAACTTTCATTCTTTTCGGGTATGTACTGATTTGTCGTTTTGGAAATAATACTCTGTAGAAAGTGTGCAAGATTTTTTGCGCTTAATTAGACTTTCTCGATATGCCCGATTTATGCGGTTTAAAGCTTTGTCCTGTCCTCTTTCTCGAGGTTACTTATGTAAGTTTTAGCAGAGGTGACCGTATTAAAGGGAGGTGAACGTTATGCGCGCAGTACAATTCTAATTCGCCTAAACTGGTGAAATTGTACTGTGTCGAGGAATTTTCGTGAAATTGAAAAATTGGAATGAAACGCCACATAGTTTTGTTCTGATAAATAGGTCCAATTATGGAAAATCCGACGTCGATTCGGAATACATATCATAAATATCTACACGGATTACAACCAGTCTGTTTAATTTGATTCGTCCAATTTTATTGCCTGTCGTTCACGCAAATTACCTCAACTTTAAAACATTATAATTGGTATTTTTATTAAAATTTAATAATGCTATGGAATGAGATATCTGAAAAATCATGGCACATTGAAGGTTCAAAACTTCATGATATTCAATGTTTTTTATTGCTGATCTGAACCTTCCGCGACGACGCAAAATCATCTTGTATCCGCTTTTTTATTTGAAGCCAATGAGTTATCTACAAATTATCGTTCTTTGAATTATATTTTCTTTGAATTTTCTTTAAATCAGTCAGTATATGAATCTTTCCCTCTCATTCACTCTTACTGTATTATCTTGCAATGGTTGATATGTCATTGTGAGTATTCACTACATTCCTTTGAATTTTCTCCGAATTTGGTATGTACCTGCTTCTAAAATTCTCCTTATCTGATGTCTAAGTATTTGTTACCCAAATTAATTCGCTCTGCCTCTTTTAATTTTTCTTATTTTTTCCTTTTTATGATTTTTATCTCTCATTCTTTCCTTTCTCCAAGTTCCTTCCTCTCTGAATTTATTGTCGTCGTTTCTCCTTCGCCGTACCATTTCCCAGAATTTCATGCACGGACGTGCAAATCAAATTTCCAAAAGTTCATCCAGAAACCGTATTGATCACATTCTAATGGATCCCTCTTTTGGATAGATACGTACAAGAAAAAAAAGTGTCTTAATCGATAGATAGAAAAAGATTCTTTTAATAAATTCAACAAACCACTGCCGTTTGCCCTAAATGCCAGGCCTCAATCATTACACAGAGTATTGTTTCGGACGGACATCTGCTGTAACTTTAGCAGAAACTGTGGAACAATTGACAAGATCCGAAGGTTGGGAAAGTAGATAAATTCCTGACAGATATGTGATAATAGCCAAAATAATACACATTTTAGATAAGTTAATAAAACTTGTTCAGTTTCTAGCGTTTGAGTCCCTTTATTTCCCCTGTGGTGCCTGATTAGAGGATAACTAGAACTACATAAGATCAAGAGAAGCACATATTCTCTTTAAAAAATTGTTCAAATTTCAACTTACATGTTACCCGCCCCAATGAATTTGGAAATAGCTTTAAATGTAGTGCAGCGATATACAAAAACATTTTCACCTCAATGGCCCTTCATTCTGTTATACAAATGAATAATTACATGAAATGGAGTAAAAAATTTATTACTTCCTCAGGAGCAAATGATCCACTTCAGAGGAGCTCTTTCCTCAAAATGAGAAAAGTTATTACTTTACTTTTTGAAGTGCAAAAAAAAACAAATTTTCTACAAGGCCCTTTTGTACAAAAACCAAATCTACTCAATTACTTCAGGATATTGACTGCTAACCATAAGCATAGTTTAAGGATTTCGAATTACAAGATTTTTATTTCGCAATTTGGGACAAATGAAACGAAAACCGGGGTGTTATTGTCAAAAGGGCGGCTACGTCTCAGTTTAATTTGAAAACCAATTAAAAACGGCATATTGTTTGCATTCGCGTTATTCACTTAAAACTTGCCGGGCCTGATAATGAACGAAATGAAACGAGCCTGCGAGGGAACAAAAAGGTAATAAAAATAATGAGGGCTTAATTAAAGAGAAGTGGGCTATCGTTATGTGAGACTCAATTTATTTAACGAGGGGTGATTTTGGATTTTGGAATTGGTAAGGTTTTTATTCCCATTCGCGATAGTTGTTTGCCTGCTTCTACTAAATATGAGGGTGCTTTCAGCGTTGAAAAATCGGAATTGAATTGCATAGTGGTGGCAATTGAAACCCTGTTTGTGCTTTGACATTTGAAAACTTTGAGAGTATTTGTTGAGGTAGTAATTAGTGCTCAGAGATATGTGATGTTCATATTGTTGCGTGCCTGTTGTTGACTGGCATGGAAAATAGCCCCGTACTTAAACCAATACGTTAATAATTATCTCCTGACATCAGGAATTTTCGATTAACTCGAACATCTCAACTGCTGCAACTCGTCAAACAACTTCGCACCCCAATACCTGCATTATCATCCTCAACTTTAAACTTTAGAGCTCAGGCAGTAGCACAATGATAGATCTCTCAATTTCGACCTAAAATATCCGACTTGCGATTGACGTATTAACTTAATTGGATAAAGCCCAGACGGAAACTAAAGTCAAATTAAAAGTGGCCAGGAATTCGAATCAGGATGAGATCCATTTTAGACTTTGTTTGCCGTAAATCCATCAGAAGACTGAGAAATGATTAAAAGTTTAACAATTCTCTGCGATAAAACGTTTTGCTTTGACTTTGAACACATTAGTGTCCTTAACAGTAAGAGCTAGTTTGTACCCGGCTTATGTTAATTAATTGGTCATGGTACGGTATTGATTACAACACTTATTTTCTTGACCATATGACTACGAATTTTTTTTCCGGGTCCTTTGTTGATTTGGTCTATACTTGACTGGTTATAACAAAGTATTTGTACTGTCCAAGTACAACTTGTGCGAATGCGGATGGCGATGTTCATAATAATTTAATTCTCGTTTGTAGTAGTCCTTGTCAAAAAAATGCTACCGCACACGAACCCAAGTTTGATAAATTGTTCTCCCACTCGCATAAAATGCTACTTTTCGTCCTTCCTGCATTCCCTTAAATATTAAAACAATATATATTATTTTATAATTAATTGAAATTTCCTAATAACCGTTAGCGCCAAAGTTGTTGGTTCCTTTCCATAGATAATATAGCACTTGATTTTTGCTTAATAAGTTTCGTATTTACAATATAGTGAGTCTTCGAGTGATTTCTGGAAATTTGTTTGAGATCACGAATTTGACGATAATTTTCTTTAAGAAAATCGTGTCCCAAAAATAGTTTCACGATACATCTTCAAGCGAGCTTAATATTCGGTAAGAGAATTAAAAATTTTTCAGTTTTTGTTTCGTAAATATTAAGCCAGATATTGCCGTCTTTTGAAGGCGCATATTCTAAAATACGAGAGCGCTAGATAAGAAAGGGATAGAAATATAAATATGAAATATAAATACAGTAAATTTTCTCGGAAACTGAAGATTATTTTTTACCTAAAAATGACCTTAAAAACAAACGATATTTCATGAATATACCGACACCCCTTTAGGGGATGAAAAGCTCATAAAAACAAGTATTTAGATCGAACAAAGTTACGTTCGAAATTCTCCGTTTCCAAGATACAAATTCTTAAATTTATTTTTTTTACATTTTAAATATTTCAAAAACGGTCTAGGACAAGGACATAAAATTAATAACGCGCTATTGCGAAATAAACGGGCATGTTCTGGAATAGGCAGAATATCTCCATCTACACCAGCGGCGTTTGTAAAACCATCTACTGTCTCTTTATGTGTAAATGCCCTGAAATTTAGCGGAAGCATGTTTCGGAAGAAGAGTATTAGTTTACGATAAGGCATGGTTCAAACATATTTGTCTTCGTGCCCTCTACCTCTACTGAAAAAAAATTAAATTAATTTCTCCTAAAAAATAAAAAAAAATCGCACTCGGAAACCTATAGCAGTTTTTTGGTAGACACAGGAACGAGAAACAACTTTTTATCTTAAAAACGACTACTTAAGCAACAAAATACTAAGAGGCTTCTTTTATTAAGAATTGATGGAATATAAAAGATATATATTCCTCTTAAAAAGCCAGTGGCGTGCCATTTTGTTTGTTAAACACATCCCGTTGAATGGCCGCCCTGACGCCACTGGTTTTGGTGCGTATGTTCTGCCTACTCCGGAATATTCACATTTATCCCTTTGTAGCGTTCATATTCTTATCCTAAACCGTTTTTTTTTTACATATAATTTTTTTTTTTAAATAAGGAATTCTACATCTTGGAAGCGAACCGATTTCGAACTTTACTTTACACAACCTAAATAAAAAATATATGTTTTTATGAGCCCTACATCCCCTAAAAGTTTGTCGGTATGTTTATGAAACACCCTATAAACCTGTATTACCGTGTGCATGTGTCGCGTGCACGGATTCCATAAATATTTTGTTAATGGCGTCATTTAGATGAAAGTTACAGAATCAAAAGTATTATCTAATTGAATTGAGTTAGAGTGGAAGTTCTCGTTAACCTTGAAAACAATACAGAACTTTTGAGTATGAATTTAGTAGTTTCCAAACGCTATTCTCAATGAGAGTGCATTAAAATCGAGAAACTCGAAAACCCTAGAGACGAGTCTACTATTTCCATACAGATGGCAAATATGCATAAACGTTTTTGAGTCATCGATGCATCGTATGTTCAACTTAGATATTTGATATCCGATGGTAGGATAATTGGTATATCGTCATGGTTTCCTTCAATGTTTTTTCGCATCTATTATGTATAGATAGTTTGAGATCTCTAATAAAAATTAAAACGAAATAAAACTATTTATTAATTATCCAACAAGAGAATAAAGAACGGAATTGGGATTGAATGGCGGAGATCAAAGGATGAGTCGAACTGAGGGAGAGTGAAAGTATTAATGCCATTTTATACTATAGCGGCACTCCCGCTCCTCCGAAGCAAAGCTTAAAATAATCAGTGTATTTACGTTGAAGTGAGCTTCATGCGTCACGCTTCTAGACATTTAAAGGGACCCCGCATTTACTTCAGTGTGAGCGTGAGCTTCACTTGACTTTTGATATGAAACAAGCTTTAAAGAGTTGAAGCTGGTCTTTGGAGTACTCCTATTATTGTCCCCGTTTTCTGTCTGTTTACAGGATGTTTGGTAGAGCGATGGAACGTTTTCAGTTCAAGATAGACGGGATCATTTTGATTCAATATAACCATATTTGAGACGATGAATGAAAACATGGCTCAACCCACAGATTTAATATACTGAGTTATGACTATAAAACGGCAGCGAACATTTAGCGTAGTACACGATATATTGATGGTGATGCCAATGCCGATTAGAAAAAAACAAAATATTCTTTGAATGATAAGCTACAACGAGGTCGTAATAAGTTCGAAAACTGAAAAATTCAAAGACTCTTTTCTCCATAAATAAACATTTTAACTTGAACCACTTTCACGCTTAACGGCTCATTTATCGTTACACCAACTCTTATCGTTTTTGAAATATAAGTCAAGGGAGAGAGTAGGGGGTGAGGGGTGGGGGCAAGTAAATGCGTTAGAAATGGAGATTCTCGTCATGAAAATGAAATTTATTAAAAGTAGTATTGTTTAAGTTAGAACTTGCCGTATAAGTTTTAAAATTATTAATACTTATTTCATTTTAATTTGTCTTATTTTTTATCGTGCGTAGTTTTTTAATTTATTTTTGGTGCTGCGAACTATTATATGTTTTGTCGTAACGTCATACATAAGTTAAAGGAACAATCAATGGAGAAGTTTTTAAAACTTGTTGAATTTTTAAAGCTAATGTCGAGTTGGAGAAAATTTTGCTTGAAAAAGTGTTTTCACATGAAACACATGAACACAACGAATGAATTTATCCACGTAATTGTTTGTAATAATAAATTGCAATTAATTTTTGTTTTGCTTCGTCAATATGCATTATAAAAATACTAAAAATATATATTTCCAAAAATGAAAAGTATTTAATACAAAAAAAAAACGAATTTAATTGTATCAACTCAATTATTTCGTATAAAATCCTATGAAGACCGATTTTTGAAAAACTATTAGGCTTTGTGTAAGTATAAATATGGTAATATACATTGAAAATGAGCACTGTATCTCTACCAAATTTCTTGTTTATAGGGTGAGTCGGGAGGATCGCGTCAAACTTCAGGAGTGTTGTACATGAAAAATAAATGTAAAAAAGCTCAAATGTTGTTATCCGATTTTCGTTTGTTCACAAGTTATAGCGTAAATAAAATTAAAACATAAAATTTAAAAAATTTATAAATTTCATAAGAAATTCCATAAATTAACGTTTGGATATCATAGTAAATATTCAAAAATATTTCCATTAAGTTCTAAACATTTTCGGCTTCGTCTATGACGAGCATTCGTTGCGTTCCTGATTGTTTCATGTCTTTCTTTACTAGCAGCTGCAGCATTTCTAATGCGTTGAATTAGTGCATCTTGAGTGTCCAATTTTACTCTGTACACTTCAGTTTTAAACCAACCCCACAAATAATAGTCTAGTGGTGTGAGGTCTGGAGACTTTGGAGGCCAACTAATAGGGCCACCACGACCAATCCAACGTCCAGGAAACGTTTCGTCTAAATGTTGCTTAACCTTTATGTTTTAATTTTATTTACGCTATAACTTGTAAACAAACGAAAATCGGATAACAACATTTGAGTTTTTTTACATTTATTTTTCATGTACAACACGCTCCTGAACTTCGGCACGATCCTCCCGACTCACCCTGTATATTGAAAATCGTACACTACAGTAGTAACGGTTTCAAGCATTTTGAATTTTTTAATTGATCTTGTGTTGTGTTCACTGGAATCACGCATTTTTAGTTTCCAGATGTATCGTTTTTGTGGTCTTTTTACTTGTGCAAAAGCAAACCAGATAATAGATCAAGCTAATTCAACACGAATTCTTAACGATCTTTAAAAGGAGCACCTTTTTCCTAATTTAGCTGATCCTGTAAGCGTGGCCATTTCGGATATCCCAGGGGTGATCATTAAAAAAGTTACTACCATTTATAAAGATGTTTGTGCTTCCACTAGGGTAATAAAATTCAAATATTTTGCTGCCTCGTTCGCCATGACATGACAGTTTTCCGGCAATTGTAGACTGCAACTAGAGATGGCACCAACTTTTAGGTGTTTGTGATACAGTATTCAGTTTAGGAGTTGATATTCTACAAAGGAAAAAAATGTAGCCTTTTTCTTGAGAAATTTCTTTCACGAACTCGATATGCTTTTGCCAGCATTGTGCCCGATTTTCGACGAACTAAATTCATTTTTCCCGTTGAACGTTGTAGGAATTTGTTGGGATGCGCAGCTTTTTCTTAGTCACTTTTTTTTGCTTTCACGAGCCCCCCAAAATTCGTCCACCTTAGTCGCCACCAAATGCCACCCTGCGGACACTTCAAAAACTAGGATGGGCCTTATGGTTTAATCAACGTTCCAGACATAATCGATCTATCGTCAATTCAATGGATTATTTATTCGGGAAAAAAACATTTCTTCCAATGTACGAATCTTTCGATTTCAGTGAAGTTAAGGAACTCGCATTGGTTTTGTCGATGTTTCTCTTTCTTGCATTACTACACTTCTGCAGATATTAGTCGTAGATCTTTCCCCTCATGGATACAAAGCTTTACTAGAAAGCAACAAAAAAAGCCATCCTGGAGGCATTAATCTTGAAATCCTGCTATTATTGCTCGTCACAAGGAGAAAAAGTAAATAAATTGCTGCCCGGATTTTCGACAGCTGCCAAGCTAAAACAAGATTTGTTCTTGTCTTCAATTTCGTTTTACAAAAAGTCTCACTTGTTAAGGGATTAAACTTGAGAACGCGCGTTTTACTTTCTGGCTCATATTGTTATGCCCACAACTTTTTGAAGGGTATTATCCCCAGCTTTCAAACTTTAATAATAATTAACACGTAAAAAGGCTAAAAATTCGTGGCGCTTTTTGAAATACGTTTAGCTCAGATTTTTCTGCTCAAATTAACAAAGAGTAAAAACCTAAATAATCGAAGAACCGTAACAATACAAATCCGATAACGGAAGTGTCTGAGGAAGTCGAGAGAACAACCTAGCAAAATACCAAGTTAATTGAAATTGCTTTGTTCTGTTATTAACTACGTTTGCAACGAAATAAACCCGGAAAGTTCTCATTGTTCCTTAGCGGAGTTTTTTTTAAGCCGTTGTAAACATACTTTATTACTTCCAACATTCATGAGAGGTGCCTTAATTTCAGTCATTTTCAGATAGCTAAATTAATACTAAAGCCTTAGTTGCACTTTAAAGCTCATAGTGGAAGTTTGCGGATGAGCATTACTAAACTTGAGGAAAAGCATTTAAACACATAATGACAGGTATTTCCTGTAGCCGTCGTGAAGCTAGACAATAAAACTTCCCCTGAAAGCGCCAAAAGCCATAATGTGCCCCCAAATAAAGCTAAAGTGTCTGAAACAGTCCAGGACAATGAGTAAGTCTTTTGTATTTGCCCAACTTGGCGTTTTTGCCCTTCCCAGCTCGATTCAGGAACCTGAGCTGTCATAAGCAGGTCTTTGAACAAGATTGCCTTAGTTGTAGTTACAATGGACCGATTAACTAGGAACAAAACATGGATTTGTACCCTGTTGCGATCTTTTATACAGGGTGTTTAAAAAACCGGGGAAACCATTATATCACTCAGTTATTCATGATATTTTTTCATAATAACTAAAAACCGAGGAAAATGACATTTTTAGACTACTAATTAAGGTCAAAGTTGATTTTTTAAAACTCAATTTCTGCTCCGAATATCCACTTCAAAGTTTCAAATAGACCTTCATATTCTGTTACGTTTTTCCATAGAAAATATTTTTCTGAATTTAATGACGTATGCCGTGCAAAAGCTAAAACAATTTTTAGCTAAAAAAAAAAAAAAATTGAACAGTATGCGTTATGAAGCCATGTGTATCCTAAATTTGTACATTACGCCTTATGGAACCGTCTGTATCGTCATGGGGCCATCTGCGTTATTCTGTGTTTATCTGCATTCCATTCCATCTCATTCCATTGTAAAGGGTATTTCAATTTGGACGAGTCGATGTTGGCAGCCTGGGGTGGCCATGTTGTTTTGGCGACGTCTGTCTAATCTGTTGTTTATGATTAAATTACTGATGCCAAATCGCCATGACAAGTTACACGACTGCGCAGCACGTCTAAATGATAAAATTTTATTGTTGAAATGAGTGTTCCTTAGTGTAAACGTTGCGCGCGTTGCCCTCGTGTTACAGCACACACAGTAACCCTTCAAACGATCGACATTTGGTGACCAAATTCGAGACGACCAGTTTGGTAAACAAGCAGCCAATGCGCGTACGTCAAAAGAGAGCCAGACCGGCCGAGAACGCCGCCGCTGTCCGTGAAAGTGTACAGGGGAACCCGAGGTGGTCGACTGGATCCGTTGGACCTGTACCAGATTCAACTTACACAGGGGCTCAAAGTTAATGATCATAAACAACGCTGTTTGCTCGCTGATTGGTCTTCGGAACGTGTGGAAGAAGACCCCAATTTTTGCCGAAAAACCATTTTTACTGACAACGCACATTTTTAGATTAATGACAATGTGAACAAGCATAACAGTCGTACATGGGACGACGCCAATCTATACGAGGTTCACCAGCTACCAAGGCAACCACAGAAAGTTACTTCTTAGTGCGGATTTTGAACCGGCGGCGTCATTGGCCTGTACTTTTTCGAAAATGACGTTAGTGGCGCCATCACCGTCAACGCCGAGCGATACAGAAGTATGATAACCGATCACTTTTGACTCAAATTGAACGATATGAACGTGGACGAAATGTGGTTCTGGCAGGACGGCGCTTCGTGCCACACAGCAGACGTCACTACGGACCTTTTGCATGAACGAGGGTACGGTTCTTTCTCGCAGAAGTGACGCAAATCGCCCACCAAGATCTTGCGGCTGGACCCCAGTAGACTTTTTCTTGTGGGGTTTTCTGAAGTCACATATCCAGGGCACTAAGCCGCAATCCGCCTTTGCCCTTAAAGTCAACATAACCCAGGCCATCGCTCAAATTCAGGCGGATGTATGTGGCAAAGTCATTGAAAATTGGAACACGCGGATCCGTGCAACCGTGAGAAACCGCGGCGGACATTTGACCGATGTTATATTTCACACGTAATGGCATATATGGGCCTTTCGATTAAAAAAGAATCTCATTAATATCTCTCACACAGCTTGTTTTATCCCGTTTCAAAATCGACCCGCCCTTATTGTAAAACCCTATACTATCTTGTGTAAAGACGCCTGGCGCCATGGACAAGTGGCGCCCATATGATGCCCAGCGAGAAGAGACAAGACAAAGCCGCCCTTAACTATCGAACCCACATCCTTCTTCCTGACAATATTATGTGAGCAGTAATGCTGCAAGTGTGATTATTGTGAATTAGTTCTGTATAAAATATTTTTTTGAATGCGGTGATGTTCGATACGTTGCTGTTAAAACAATTTTAAACTAAAAAAATTGAAAAATGTTATTGGTATGAATACTAATGCATTGGCTGGAATAGTACAAATGTGATTTTCCTTCTGCCTTTAACAACGTATTTATCCTTAGTTTATACAAAATATTATTTATAAAATTGCTCGAACTGGCCACCGCCATGTTGCACACATAACTGACATCTTCAAATTACACCATGCGCAGCACTTATGGTCGCATTTGATGCCAATTTCTGGCAAGCACTTATAATTCTTTGTCTCAAATTATCGACATTTTCTGGCCGGGAAACATAGACTTTATGTCGAAGGTTAGACCTTTAGCCGAAAATTCAGGAGAGAAAGGTCCGCTGAAGGAGCTGGTCAGAATCATTGGTTCCTATCCAGTTTTCCTAAAATCAAGCATTCAACCATTCAAAATTGATTCTAACATGATGAGATGGTGCACCATCTTTTCGAAAATAAATATTGTTCGACCCTGCAAAAGGTAAATTGTTCTGGAAATCGTCAATAAGGCCGGTCAAAAGTTCGTGGTATCTCGCTTAATTTAACTTTCCATTAATAAAAAAAAGCTCCCACCAAACATTGAGGCTAAACCTTCTTTGAAAATTATTTTCCACTACAAATCGAGGATTTTCTTGGCTCCAATTTTCATGAATATTTCCATCGAAAATTCGATTGTTGGTGAAAGTGTATTCGTCGGACCGAATAGTTTTTGCTCAAAGAGAAAAGTGGATCAGCTTGCAGATGGGTAAGAAAATTATTGCAGAATGGCGTTTATCGATTGGGATCATTAGCTCCTAAATGTTGCACTTTTTGAGAGATCTAATGATGGCATTTGCGTTTTTTTGTGATTCGTCGACTGTATTTTTGAAAGAGCTCAACACCTAAGCAATTTCTCTTACTGATGTTTTTGGAGAACACTGAGCAATGCGTTGAGTTCTAAATTTTCATCGAAGTTTTGCAATTATTTTTCCGGCTTTTTAAAAGATCCATTGCGTCGTACATTGTCCCGTTAACGTTAAAATTTATCACGATTAGATATTTCTTCGCCTGGAAAACGGTTAGAATGACGACTAATAGGTCCACCAGGGTTTTCATTGCTTTGGAAATATGTTTCAAGCGTATCTGCAAATTAACTGTTCATTTTTCAATCATTTCGACTGGAATCGTCGCTTGATAATTGTCGCCAATAACAACGCTCATAACTTTTTTCCCTACACCGACGAACTCATTTACAATAATCGCACTTGCAGCGTAATTTTGCACGGGAAATTGTGGGAAAAGGCAAAAGAAATATGGAGTTCCATTTAAAATTCTGAAGTTAGCACCTTAGGCAGAAGAGGATGAGTAAAAAAGAAACTTTGACGTTACTTAGTGGTCTGGAAAATATCGTTTTATTTGATTTTTAGTTCATCAAATCATTCATCAGTGCAAACATTCATCATTGGATTAATCACAATCCGTTCGTAAATAACCGAGTTCAAACTTCGCCCGCTTTTTTGAGACACCCTGTGCGTTCGCCCTTTTTGCTCATCGACGTGAGTACATATATTTCTACGAAAAAGCCAAGTACTTTTTTATAGGTCGGAAGCTGGAAATAACGATATAATATCCCATGGAGGAGATAAAGATACTTCCTTGAGGTTTAAAAGGCTATTCTGTGGGCGAATAACGAGGAAGCATTGTCTTTAAATACCCACCGAATTTATTATTCTGCTTCGATTTTAATGGCGGACATTGTCGTGATCCGTCTTCCAACTTGTTAATGCCTTTTTAAAACACAATAGACCACAAGGGCATAAACCATGAACTGCGTAAAGATATCACAGTGACAAAGCAGTTTAAGTGATAAGTTCGTTTGTGAATTGAGGAGAAACACGATGGAAGATGCGTCCAACGCAGCATGCCAGACGTTGTAATGTATACTACGTGACAAAGAAAGGTAAACACCCATTAAAAACCATTTTATTTTGATAATTTTTTTTTTACTTACCTTAAAAAAAGAAAGAAATGATCAAAATTTCAAGTTTATCTGTTAATTTTTTTTTAGTTTCCATGAGTCGTTCCTTGAAAAAATAAAATTTTCTTTAAACATTTTTATTCACATTTGTATCGCAAGTTTTGTGAAGTGTGTTGAAATCGGTCATAATTTTTACTCATTATGCCTAGAGTGCGTAGAATTGAACAGATCCGTCAGCTTAGTGACTTTGAGAGGGGGCGGATTGTTGGGTTGCGCGAAGCAGGTCTGTCGGTCAGAGAAGTGTCTAGAAGAACTAACAGATCCTTAGGAACCATAGTGCGGTGTTACCAGGCGTGGACTCAGGAAGGCCGTGGGCACAGAGCCAGAGGCACTGGGCGACTCAGAGGAACTACATAGCGCGAAGATCGTCGATTGCGACTTTTCGCTCTTAGAGACCGATTTAGCAGCAGTCGAGCTATTGCAAATCAGTGGTATGAAGAACATGGGAATAGGGTTGGTATGCGTACAGTATATCGCCGAATACGAAGTTTTGGCCTTTTGTCCTATCGTCCGCATTGGGTGCTGCCTGTCACTCGTGAACATCTATCTAACCGCTTACAATGGTGTAGAGAGAGGATTCAGTGGGACCAAGAATGGACTCAGGTGATCTTTAGTGATGAACCCCGCTTCTGTCTGGGGATGAACGACGGTCGGGCAAGGGCGAGAAGGCGACGGGGTGAGAGGCGAGATCCACAATTTAACAGAGAGCGTCATGTCCACCGTACTGTAGGCGTTATGGTATGGGGTGCTATCGCATACGATAGCAGGTCACCCCTAGTTTTCATTAGAGGCAACAAGACTGCCCAACGCTATATCCAAGAAGTGTTGGAGCCATATGTGATTCCATATTTCCGAACTATCCCGAATGCTATTTTCCAGCAAGACAATGCCAGACCTCACGTTGCTAGGCAAACAATAACGTTCATGGATCAACATCAAATCAACCGTTTACCCTGGCCACCTCGATCGCCGGATCTGTCTCCATTGAACATGTCTAGGACATGATTGGCCGCAGACTGTTGAATTTACACAGACTTTAGCAGCCCTTACTCATGAAGTTTAGATTGCCTGGAATGAGATACCTTAAGAGAACATTGACAATCTCATTAGATCCGAGCCCAGGCGTATCAATGAGTGTATAAGGAACTGTGGATGCTCAACACACTATTGGGAAAAAAAATGAAGTTCTTCCTCTGATCTTGCTGAAAATGTAATCATTGAATAAGTATGTGGTACTGAACATGTACGAAAAAAATATCAAAATAAAATTATCTTTAATGGGTGTTTATCTGTCTTTGTCACGCAGTATATAAAATTATTAATACACTTTCTTGGTCTGGGGGCAGCTTCAGACGGATGTTTCTCGGAGTGAAACCTCCGCAGAATGATAAAAACCACCTATATCATCTAATTTATCTCCTGCCGACTTATCTGCAACATATCTAATTCGAACCGACAAGGGATATCCGTCCTGTAGTTCTCCTATCTTCGACCCTTTCAGTTCTTCGTTATACGACGCACTCAAAGAAATAAATCAAATTCAGCAAATTTATTTGGGGAAATATGCGCGATACGATAAATCCCCGTCCTGTCAGGGTTCGTAATTAATTTATTGCGGAGCTGTTTATCCAATTTTTGGAGATAAATTGTACGATTTCGGGTTCAGACTTGTAAACGAGCCGAAATAAGAAATGACAAGAGGCGTAACCGAAATAAGTGTGTTCTCTTATAGTTAATTGGAAAATGCCGGTTGAGGTGACTAATGCCATTAAAACATCTCACTATTTACATATGCAAATGTAATCTCGATTTTACATGTAGAAAACAAGTTTCGAACAGATGACATAACACAGTTTGTGTACATCACGGAGTGGAAGCACCAATAAATACACGATTCTTTTGGCAGGTTTTACACTGCAGTTGGAATTGCACCGATGTGATTTATTTCGGTGCCAGTAGGATTGAAATGGAGGCCTCTGGATAAAAGGATATTTGCATTTGCATGCGCTAATTGATAGAGAGCCGGTTGCAAAATTTAGTCAACATTTCAGAAGGTTTATTATGCAGGATTTCTGCGGTTTTTGTTTAATTAGCCTCCAAACAAGCCATATATTACTAATAAATATTTAGTACCAAAATTGTTTTTTCATTAAGCCATGTGATAATTTTGTTCCGTTTACTAAAATATACAATGCAAATATATATTTTTATAATTGTGTTTTTAGTTCGATTTTTTTGTAGCTCCGACGTGGGATTTTAATTTGCAACGTAACATAATAAACTTGTTTATTTCCTCATTGATATTTTGCAAAATACAATCAATAATAACTGTCAAAAACACCCATGATGTTATTGGAAAGTTTGATATTTTGGGGTCATTTTTTTCAATTTCATTATTTACCGTCCACAGCAATTTCCGTCTGTTCATTTTGTATAGTTTGTTTTCATTACTGCATCCATGGATAACAGAGAAATTAGTTATAGGGGTGGATGCAATCAAGAAACCAGTCTAAACGCCGGATTAAATGCAATTTTGCGTGCTTCGACTAACGTACAGTGCCACAGCAAAGTATGCGTACCCCCGCCGAAAACGGCTTTTTTTACATAAGGAATTGGATAATAAAGAAAATCCTTTTGGAAAAATTATATACAGGGTGTCCCACAAGTGTTTCATTATATTTCAGTGGGTAATAGTACATTGAAAAATAATATGACTCCCTATATAAACCATATTCCAATAATGCTTCATTAAGAAGATACAGGGTGTTAAACTTAAAACACACCTGGAATATTTCAACGTATCAGAGTATCAATGAACAGGCGAGCTCGATTATGTATTGAACAAAATGGCCACCAATTTGAACAATTTCTATAATGTTATAGCAAATTAATAATATTTAAAACAAACTTAATATTATTAAAACCATTTAGAGAATATCGTGCATATAGACGGTATTCAATTTTTTACTGGCAAACGATACGTCGGACGAAAAAGAGTCAAGTGAGCATTTTTCTTCTAAATAAAATTAAACTTCTAAAAATAATTTTTATTTTGATAAAAAGCAGTGGCGCACCATGTTTTTCTTTAAAAATGTGCTGAGAGATGTCCGTACGCACGTCACTGGTGAAACGAAAAATAGCCCTTTTACATAAATAAATGCGTCTACATTAACTCTCAAAACATGCCAAATTTCACTTACATATCTCAAACGGTTTTGAATATATCAATAAAAGTTAGATTTTTTAAGTAAAGTTTAACACCCTGTATCTTCTTAATGAAGCATTATTGGAATATGGTTTATATAGGGAGTCATATTATTTTTCAATGTACTATTACCCACTGAAATATAATGAAACACTGGTGGGACACCCTGTATGTCTAAACATATAGGAAAGTATAGCATCGGGCGGTTTTGATACTACTTTAGATATATGATGTTGGTTATATCTTTGTAATGAAATCACAGGTCAGAGAGAAGGTATACCAGCTTATGTTTATTAATACGGAATATACAGAGTGTTGGAGTGACTAAGGAATGTAATGAGCGCGGACACGACGACTGCGTTACAATGACCGACCGTATCCCAAAACTAGGGCGAGAAAAGAGAGCCCTCCATGTCTTGTCCATCCTTAAGTACCAACACCCATGGTGATAAACCATGGGCGTACCTTGGCCAGGGTGCCATCTACACCATTTGCCGCATCAACCCGTGGCGTCTTAACCGGGAATTGGAACTGCAGCTGTGGGACCGACAAGGTCTATTGCGGGCAATTCCAGCACTGACAAAGCTCACTATATGCAGCTCCAATGCCGACCAGGTTTATTGCAGGGATTTTCAACATCGACAAGGCATGGCATGGGAAATTCTCACGCTCTAGTCAATGCCTACCAGTGCCGTGCCTCAAGGGGTATTTTTATCTTAAAAATAATTCCTACTGTCTAACCCTTATCGAACTTACACTTAACGCATATTTACAAAATGACTAGATACGAAACTAAAGCGCAGGGTTAGTTACGTAACCCTACATTTGTTTTTAACTAAGCAATCAAAAATCCCTAATTTAACAAAATTAAGTAAACTGATAATTGCAACTCAAAAAAGTATGCGCACGAGAGAACTCATCAACGAATAACAAATAAAAAAACCATTCTTAATATCTTGTTGGTCCTCCTTTGGCCTCAATAACTGCCTTTAGCCTATTCTTCATAGAAAAAACCAAATTTCTAGTAACCACTTTTGAAATATCATTCCACCCTTGCGATAGAGCATCTCTTAAATCCTGTTTGTTGTGAATTCTCCTCTTTCTTATGCGTCGCTCCAGTTCATCCCATAAATGTTCGATGGGGCTCAAGTCCGGAGATTGGAATGGTGAATGGAGTTGTTTTGGGATATTATAAATTAACCATTTTTTTACAATGGAAGATGTATGCTTCGGATCGCTGTCCTGTTGGAAGCACCATCCGCTTGAAAGGCCCAGTTTTTCCGCAGACTGTTTCAAATCGTTTTTGAGTACGTTCGAATAAACAAATCGATCCATTGTCGTACCTACAAACACCAAATTACCCACCCCACCAGCAGACACACACCCCCAAACCATCACGGACCCTCTTCCGTGTTTTACGGTAGGAATAATATTTTTAGGATTTAGCTCTTCATTTACCTTTCTCCAGACTCTTTGTTTTCCGTCACTACCAAATAAATTAAATTTGCTCTCATCACTAAATACGACAGAACTCCAAAAATCATTGGTTTTATCAATGTGTAGATGAGCAAAGTGAAGCCGCTTTTGTTTATTAGTATCTGTTATAAAGAGTTTCTTCCTGGGAACTCTACTATGAAAACCCTTGTTGCGAAGAACTGCCCTTACTGTTTCTAAATGAACGTGTATTTTATGATCGTCTTCCAATGTATTTCGAATTTCCACTGCCGTTGTTCTGGAGTTTTTTGTAACTAAACGGTCAATGGAGCGCTTAATGGGGGGAGTTATTTTTGGCAGACGGTCACTTCGAGGTCTACTATGAAGTGAATTGGTGGTCGAAAAATTTTCTAAAACTCTTTGAATACTAGATTTGGCCCGTCCAACAATTTTGGCGATACTGTTTAATGAATTTCCTTCATTCCTCAATCTAATAAATTGTTCACGCAATTCAATGCTAATCTCTTTACTTTTTGGCGCCATATCGATCAATTATTCTGTCTAACTAGTGAGAAACCTGTGCACAAGCTGGTCAGATTACAACTATTGCAGAAACCAGACGTTAACTTGCAGCAACATGTCAGATCTTAGAGGAATATCGCAAAATCTATTGCCCGTACGCATATCTTTTTGTCCTGCAATTATGAGTTTTCTTAATTTTGTTAAAAGAGGATTTTTTTAAAATATTTTGTTAATAATAAAATTTAATATATTTTTGGGCATAAATAATTTTTCGAAAAGATGTTTTTCCTTCTCTGATGCGTTCTGTCCAAACGGCCATTTTTGATGGGGGTACGCATACTTTTCTGTGGCACTGTATGTATCAACATCAACTGAAAGAATACGAAATCAAATATCAGGTCGTGTAGTATGAAATGAGTAGATTCTCGAAATGCCACATTCAACTGCGAATAACTTCACTCTAAATCTATATTTGGACTTGACTTTTTTATGTGGAAAAGGCACATTCTTCCTCTTTCGATTAGAGTTTAAAGTGTTAAAAATTATTGAAAACTTTTATTTTTATAAACATTTTTGTGCCGTCATGCAAAATAGTGAAATTCGTGTGTTAATGAAATATGAGTTCCACCGTGGAACCACAACAGCTCAGACGGCTCGTAATATTAATGATGTGTTTGGTACTGAAGTCACTTCACAGCAAACAGTATCTCGTTGGTTCATGAAATTTCGTTCTGGCAATTTTGACCTAACAAATGAACCACGTGGACGACCTGAAACTCAAGTGGATAACGATCATCTGAAAGCCGTGGTGGAAGCGAATCCACGTCAAAGTGGTGTTCGAATTTTCGTTAATATTCAGTGTAACCAAAAAAAAACAATATTGACTCATTTGGCTGATATTGGTGAGGTGAAAAAGCTGGACAAGTGGGTACCACATGTGTTGAGCGACATACAGAAAGAACGACGTCTCGAAGCTTGTGTTTCTTTGTTGTGCCGGTATAATAACGATCCATTTTTGAATCGGATTGTTACTTGTGATGAGAAATGGATCCTATATGACAATACCAGACGTTCATCGCAGTGGTTGGATCAAGATGAACCACCAAAACATTGTGCGAAAAAAATCTTCATCAAAAGAAGCTTATGTTGTCCGTTTGGTGATCCAACGCAGATGTCATCCATCACAGCTTCGTGAAATCTGGTGAATCGATTACGGCTGATGTCTACTGCCGACAACTGACCGAAATGACGAGGCAACTGACGGTTAAGCAGCCAAGATTAGTCAATCGAAGCGCACCGCCATTCATGCACGACAACGCTCGGCCACACACCGCACAAGTCACCTCGGCCAAGCTACAGGAGTTGGAATTGGAAACTCTTCGTCATCCACCGTATTCACCCGACTTAGCACCCACTGATTACCACTTCTTTCAAAATTTGGATAATTTCTTGGTAGGGAAAACATTCAACTCCGACGAGGTTGTCAAAGCTGCCTTCCACGAGTTTATCGACTCCCGGCCTGCAGGCTTTTACAGCAGGGGAATCAATGAACTTCCCGTTAAATGGCAGAAGTGTATTAATAATGGTGGTGCATATTTCGATTGACAATAAAAACATTTCATATGAAAAAAAAATGACTAAAGCTTCAATTCAATTCTACCCATTTCATACTACACGACCTAATAGTAGAATTAAAAAACAACGTAGACTAGTGTTAAAAGGCGGACCTGAAGGTCTTTCCTGCGCTGGGAAATTATTACAAACTGGAGCTTTTTTGAAATCGAAGAAGCTGGATAACTTTTAAACATGTAAATGTAATGCAGGGGATATTTCCGGTCTTTAAAGTGGCGGAAACTGATGTATATTATGTCAGATTAACCCACGTTGAAAACATAATAGCAAGCATATATGGTATACTCACTGTTGTGTTCCGGAGAATCTTTTTAAGGTTCAGCTCAAGAGAAAAGATAGGCTTTTTGCAAGTGGGAGAAAGGCTGTGTAAGGCTGCAGCAAAAACGAACGAAGAGGGTTGCGAGGTCAACGGTGACGGGGGCGTAGTCAGTCCACCGTTTCAGAATTTTTACTCATGTAAGTTCTAATGATGAATTTCCCTTTTATTTATACATAGTAGCGGACAAAAGTTTCGAATTTTTTTACTTTTTGTAGTTCATTCGAGCATATCTTTTTAGGGATCCCTCGTATGCGTAAAATGTTTGTTTATGATAAACAGAAATCTTCTATTCATTTGTTTATTGCACATGCTTTCCTTAATTTGTTTAATAGGCAAAAACGATTTTTTGCTCAGACAAAAGTTAGTAACTTTTTGTTTATCTTTAGTTATTGCAGAGTTTCGCACAAGTTGCGAGCGAATTATTGTAGGATCTGTTTGTCAGATCGCTGCAATATTTTGTAAATATTAATTAATAAATATAATTGTTGCCGTCTGACCAAGTCGAGATGCAAATAGGAGAATGTACATTGTAAAGTAGCTATAATTTAGGCTAGGTTAGGGGAATAAAGTGTGAGGTACCCTGATGATATTCCCATGTGCATGGTCACTGAGTTCATATGGTTCGCAGCATTACTGGAATTTTCCCAGTAATTATCCTTGGTTGAGAGCCGCATGAAGTAAAAGAAAGTCGAGCATCTCTTTGTCAGAACCAGGAAAGAGGGTTGAAGGACAGTCGATAACGGTTCTGACAGAGGATGGTTTACGATGTTCAGATGTGGCTTGCCACATGGCGGATCGGGAATCGGTCTCTGGTTAGGGTACGCCGCTGGTTTATTGCCTCAGAAAGTAGCATTTAAGGTATTGGAGAAACTGGGACGCTTTTTTTTTTCTCGAGGTGACGAGTAGGTGAGGTGTCGGGAGTGTCGTGAAAGAACGCAAGTATCCTCTTAGTTAAGTTAGTAAGTAAGCCCCTAATTGTAACAACTCAGAAATAAAACCCTAGACAAGTTAAGAAAGAAAAGAAAAACCCTACATTATTATTATACTATGAACATGGATAAGGCTAAAAGCATATCTCGAGATTTGAATCAAAAAATTGTCCAATTATGTGAAAGTGGTAAAAAACAAGTTCATATTTCAAACAGTCTCAAAATTTGCATAAGCGTCATCTCAAAGATTATATCTGCTTATCGTAGTGATAATGAGAGTCTTGTAGCAGCGAAAAATACAGGACGACCACGAAAAACTTTTGCTGCAGTTGATGAAGGCGTTAAAAAAATGTCCAAACAAGGCCCACGTAAGACCAGTCGACAAACTAACCAAGAAATGTCGAATCAATTTCATATCCAGTTGAGTAGCAGGGCTGTAAGACGTCGACTATGTGCTGTTGGTTTATTCGGAAGGGCTGCTGTTAAGCAACTCCTTCTATCCAAGAAGAATATCAAGGCTTATCTTCGTTTTGTTCGGGACCACGTGGAGTGGATTTGTGGAAAATGGCGCACTGTCCTTTAGTGTGATGAAAGCCAATTTCAAATATTTCGATCAGAAAGGAGACACTACGTAAGATGACCAAAAGGCAAAAGACTCGACGTATAATACCAAGTACCGACGGTGAAACATGGAGATGGCAGCGTTATGGTCTGAGGGTGCTTTAGTCGGTCTGGTACTGGATCAATTGTTGAGGTTAAGGGAAGAGTGTCTTGGAGAACCAAATGTTGCGTTTTGCGGAATATGAAATGCCTCTTAGTTGGAGGTTCCAATAAGATAATGACCACAGGCATACTTCGAAGTCTGTCAAAAATAAGTTATCAACAAAGAAGGTGGATTTAATTGACTGGCCATCATAATCGCCAGATTTAAATCCTATTGAGAACTTGTGGGAAATACTAAATCGTCGTATTCGATTGAAAAACATTCGAAATAGAGCTGAACTTCTTAATGCCTTAATGGACGAGTGGAAGAACATTCCTGAAGAAGTGTGTGCCAAACTTGTAGATTCGATGCCCAGAAGATGTCAAGCTGAAATTAATGCAAAAGGATATGGAACCAAGTCTTAATTTTTACTTTTTTTCTGTAACAGAGTTCTTTTGTAAATAGAAGTTTCTAAACTTTTGTCCGCCACTGTAGATTGCTACTTTTTGTTCTGCGTTATAAATTAGTTAGTATAAAATATCGAATAGTTATTGTTTATTATAGATCTTTATATTTTTATGCTTAACTCAAGACGTGCATCATATAGTTTGTGTAACATCTGATATTTTTCTTTATCGAAATTGATATTTACTAATCTAATTATCGAAGTGGGAAAGTCGGACGCGCTGACTCAGCTCACGTCACCCCTGGCCTCGCAATCTACATATTAAACGTTATGCGACCCTTTTCCCAAGTGCAACATCCCTATGTTTCCACTTGAATTGGTGACACTTGCTCAACTGAGTTTGAATAGAGAACTGTCTTTAAGGTGACTTAAAGGTAGATCGCGTTAGTTCAGGTTACAGAAAAGTTTTTCGCTCATATTTCTAAAAAATTGCTGATAAGGTTACTTAGGTTTGCTGACCCTTTATAAGAGTAATTTAAGTTACACAAGAATATATGTCGGACATCTGGAATTGGCCTGAATGTTTTTGTAAGTTTTCAAAAACGTTCTCTATTCAAAAAAATCAGAAGTTTCTCTTAAAATTATTTATGATTACTTACGGGCACGGAAACACTTCCCTGTCGAAAATCCAACGTGTTGGTCTTCGGGGTCACTTAAGATTACACAAAGGTTCTCATTATAAAGATCCATTGTATGAGTATATTTTCGTATTTTGTGCAAAAGCGAAAGCTGTTTTAACAAAATATGAAAAAAAATCAAAAGGGCTTTCAGGTTTTAAAAAAAATGCTTCAATGCAAAATTATCTACTTAATTTGATATATCAATGCGATTTATGGGAATATTTCTGAAATAAAGAATACTGGTTATACATTTCAAGTAGTTTTGGTTTTATTGTCCCTTGCAATTTTCTATATTCTATTCCAGGAGTTATATCCGAAATTAAATATCTTTTAAAAACCACTGGCGAAAAACAATATTCATTTAACTCTGATTCGTTTGACCGATAGGTGCTGGACAGTCGTTAACTAGCAGGCTGTTATCAATACTTGCTGGGCAATTACCGCTGTATTGTCCATTTGAACCATTTAACATCATATGAAAATCTTCGAATGTATTTATTGAAAATTGTTTATGTATCTTGTATTCTCTATCAAATCAAACTTGAAGTCACCTCAAGGAGTATTCTCCGGATTTGCTACGAGAAAAAGATTCGTTCTATACTCACGAGTTGATTGGCACTGGGAAAATCACTTGATACATTGGAAATTCTTTCTCGAATTTCTTTTTCAATTATTGAAAGAACTAGAGAGAACAGAAGTCTAAACAGATGGCAAAAATTGCATTGAAGCATCGAAATTGTCCCATTTTTTCTTTCTTATCTTTCAAAGAAAATTTTTTCCACGTTTTCTCCGATTTGTATGTATATTTTTTGGAGATCAATAGTTATGGGTGATTCAGGGTAGATGGTATTAAATGTGAATTTTCAGTTTTAGCAACAGGTTATTCAATTCACCTAACTAATTCTTTAAATTTCTCTAAGTTAAATCCCAGCTCAAAAGTCTTGTAAATTCTCGAAACTTTAAAAAATAAAAATCCAACATGCCCGACAACATCTTCGTCAAAAGAATTCAACTTTTCGTTAGTTCGCAGTGAGTTTCGTAAAATTTACCCAAACAATTCTCTAAAACTTACTTCTTGTAACATATTTACACCCCATACTCCGGTCTTCCAATATCTGCCAATTGCTGGGAATCAATTATTCACTAGAATTCACTAACAGAAGTTAGTTTTTGCTAATGTAAATTTATTCTAGGCAAACTGAAGATGGAAAATAAAATAAATTAAATTCCTGTGGGAACTTTGAGCCTAGTTAGTATGCCCTTTGCGAAGCCTATAGTCTGCATTATACATTTCCTTCACCTTTAGGATTATTTTTAGATTCCACAGTGAGCTAGAACCGTGTATTTTTACAGAACTTCCGGGGAATTGAATGAGCTTTTTTTAATTCATTTACTTTCAGAGAGGTGAGTTTATTTAAAAATAAACACTAACTTCAATAATGTTGAGCTTGCTCTGGGAGGAATAATATTCACGTTAAGTCTTCCATTTTCATGAATGTATTAACAATTCAATTTGAAAGTAGGTTCCTAAGAATGGCAAGCTCTTTGGACCAGTTCAAACATATGTTTTTAACAGACTCACATTACGCTTTACTCTGATTTTATAACTTGCAGGTGCTGGTCAATGTGTGCATAAAGAGTAGCAGTGTCTCGTCAATCGTAGTCGTTCCTTAAGAAAAAAAAATTATTGTTGACCGAACGTTTTTGATTCGTTGTTGAAGAATTGCAATTATTTTGAGCTCCATCAAGAAACCATTCGAAGGAAACGCCTCAATTTTCTGAAGTCGGGCACCCAATTCCAGTCTTTGTCCAGTTATAAATTCGAAAATAGAACGACACCTCGAATGTAGAATTTACAACATGTAAAGTAATAAAAGCTTAACATTAAATGTTATAACTTCACGTCAACCATGTTCTATTTACTCCAATGCGCTTCTCAAAAGTGTAATTTGAAAACCGTTTCACTGCTCTAAAATTCTTGGAAGAAGGAGCTCATAATTGCAATTTTCCTTCCGAGATAACCGAAGGAAACGTTTGCATATTGGAGTTTTTGCCGTGAAACCGCTTTCTATAATAAAACCTGGTATACTTTATTGGAAAGAAATTAAATTTCCTTACCTTATAGCATTTTAACAGAAAGTCGATGACAGAGAAGAGAAGGTTTTAACAGTGGATATTCCCTGACCAGAACATTCGATAATTCCTATTGATATTATTTTAGTTCGTCTTTCTTTAGATCCCCTCCAAGTAGGACAACTTTGCGATATCTGAAAGTAGCTTTGTTCTATCCATAGGATAATCTGAAACATAGCTATATTCGTCGACAATAGGCTTCTTTCCCTGTTTGGGCCTCCAGCCTTTGAGAATGTAAAATCTGAGAAGGGAATCAGCGTACTGTGACCTTAAAGGGTCTGATATTCCCTGAAGGCGTCGTTTCTATGGCTGTCGTGTTTTGGATACGAAGATATAAATTCTAAGCTCCACCTTTTTTTGGAGGATATTTACATATAATAAAAGGAAAAAATACTTTTTATATTCTGGACCTGTTCGGGATTTGGCTATTTAAATCCGTTAATTTTGGAGCCCAAAGCGGGAATGTTGCAGACAAATTTCATCCTCGTTGCAATCTGTTGCCACTCCATGGGATGTAAGTTATTAAAACGCTTAAAAATAAGTCACGTCCATTTGATTCAGCTGAATTCTTGATTTTAATGGAATATGCAAATATGAACTAGTCCTGTGCCGGTCTGCAGCAGTTGCCTCTCATCTATTACAATTTATATGTGAAATATATTCAAATTGGGAATTTGACCATGCAGTCGTTGGAACATGTGCATAGAAAAGTATGTCGAAAAATTGCGGTTTCAATTTTGCATCCATCTGTCCGTTTTTTGCTAATGGTTAATTAAAACGGTAATAGCAAATTTTACCGGAGTAAATGAAGGCACCAGGGATGAATGTATTGAAACGAGATAAGTGAGTTATATTAACGAGCTTTGTAATTATGATTGGTGCAAGTTGGCTTTCCAGGGCTATTTAAATAGTTGAATATGGTGGCACAGGAAAGTGATAAGAATTAATTAAATTAGTTCCCGATGCGCAGAAGTTATTTCGATAAGATTTCTAATATCCGTAGTTTCAGTACGAGTTTGGAAAATACCCATTTCAGCGTAATAATATTAGTTGGTTGAGTTTATAGAAAGCTACGTATGATATTTTAGTGGGACTTAAGATTTTTTTGGATTCCTAATTTATACTGGAGATATACAGTGCTGTTCACTTGAATAGACTCGGATCAAAATAAATGTAAATTAAAATCAGAAACAAAATTCCTTTGGAATATTATTGTTTATCGAACAGTTAAGTTCGCAAAAAGATAAACGTATAATATTTGTTTACTAAATTCCTTTAATTTCCTAAAAAAATTGTTTTCGTCAGTATGAGGTTTATCACTTGAATAGCCTCAACGGTTTAGTCTTATTTCTAAAATGTTTATGGCTAGTTAGGAAAGAATAATACAGTGAGAAATATTTTTATGAGCATATCTTTAATAGTTAAAGAAAACAATTAGTATTACTGTGTAATATGGGACGCGGATCTTCATTAAATTCTGAAGAGATTGGTAAAATAAAAATTCTGAGAGAAGAAGGATATTCCAATCGAGAAATTGGAAGAAGAATTAAAAGAAGTGGAAATGTAATCAATAATTTCTTTAAAAATTCTGAAAATTATGGAAGAAATTACAAAGGAAGAGTTACAAAAGTTACAACAGAGAAGGAGAGAAGATTAATTTTACGCAAGGTTACAAATAGACAAATTTCCCTAAAAAAATTAAAAGAAGAAGTTGGTACACGAGCATCAATTTCCACTATTAGACGAGTTATACAAAATGCTCCATACATCAAACTTTGTGAGTTAAAAAGAAAACCTGCTCTAAAGAAAAGGCATATTGTAGCCCGATTAGAATTTGCAAAGGTACATATGAGCTGGTCTTATAAATGGTACAATGTGATTTTCTCAGATCAGAAAAAGTTCAATTTAGACGGGCCTGACGGAATTTCTTATTATTACCATGATTTGCGCAAGGAGGATCAAATTCTTTCTAAGCGACATTCGTGTATGAGCTCAGTCATGATATGGGGCGCAATTTCTTATAACGGAGTTATCGACTTGGTCATCATTGAAGGCAAACAAAATTCCAATAAGTATTTAAGGACTTTAACTAGCATTTTGGAAAAAATAAAAGATATCATGGGACAGGAAAAGTGGATTTTTCAACATGATAATGCACCAATACACACAGCACGTGTAGTAAAGGATTGGGTACGAATAAATAATATTGTTGTTCTTGATTGGCCAGCATTATCGCCTGACTTAAATATTATCGAGAATGTTTGGGGATATCTTTCTAGAGAAGTTTATGCAGATAGAAAACAATATGAAAATAAAACGGACCTTATTAGGAGTATCAAAAAAGCTTGGTCTTCACTTAACAAATCCTATTTGCAATCTTTGTATAATTCTATGCCAAATCGAATTTTCTAAATTAGAAAAAGCAAAGGAAATTCTACTAAATATTGAACAATTATATATTAAGAAATAAATCAGATTTTGTTTATTTTTTCAAATGAGGCTATTCATGTGAAAATCCTTTAGAATGAATTTTCTTATACTTTATTTATAATTTGATTTTGAGTAAGAATTTTGTATTTATTATTTTTGAACATATTAAGTAAAATAAAAAATTAAACTGCATACATACTACAATACGCGGACGATACGGCATTGATTGCACACGACAAAACTACCGCGAAAGCCGTAGCAAAACTACAAACAATAACGGACAACACTATGGCGTGGTTCTACAAATGGCGACTAATACCAAACGCCACTAAAAACCAATTGATAATACCAAATTATCAAATTAAAGACAACTCACCGGCAATAATGGCGGACGGTCACAGGACTGAACCAAGACACTACATAAAATATTTGGGAATAACAATAGACAATAAGCTGAAATTTACGAAACACATACAAAATGCGAGGACTGAAATTATAAAAAGGACAAAGCACTTTAGAGCACTCACATACAAGAACAAGGGAATCAGTACCAGAACAGCAACCAAAATATATAAAGCCATTTGTAGGCCGCTGCTTGACTACGGACACATTCTCAGAGCAAACGCTACCGACAAAACCAGAAAGCATATACAGACCACGGAACAAATAGCACTTAGACTGATCACCAAGATAAGAAATCCCTCAAACCCCTTACACAACCCATCCAACGAACTCCTCTATGAACGGACACGGATGACAAGAATAACGGAAAGACTCAGACAATTACAGACCAAATGGAAAAACAATCCTCACAACTGGAACATACTGAACCCACTGTGCCTAACAAGACCAAACAGACAATCCCGCTATCTTTTCCCAGCTGCCTCCTTGTTAGAGCACCTAATCTAACACCGCCCTTCTTTTTATTTTCCTTTTTTTTATTGTTAATTTTACTATCCTTTACTGTTGAGCAAATTTCTTTTTCTCTTCTCTATCAAATGTACACACACAGGCGGAAAGACCAATCGGTTGATAGCCTATTTCTTGAGAAATAAAGATCGGTTATATATATAAAAAATTAAATAAACTGCTTAGTAACCTTACATTATCTATGCGGCTTTACAAAAAAACCGATGAGTCTATTCAAGTGAACAGCATTGTATTTAGTTTACGATTGGTCTAAACGTGCAGAATACATTTCTTCCCAAGACTAAAAAGAAACTACCCGGCTTTAAACACTGAATTGAAATGCGAAGTCAAATCTTTATCATAACACGAGCAATGAATATTGCTAAAACTTAAAACGCACGTCTTCATTCTCTATCATACATTCCCCAGTTCCGTTTTGATGTTGATTTACGATTACGTAGTAAAATAGAGAAGAGAAAAATATTTTCGTTAATTTAAAGATGTTTTTCACAATTTGGAAACAGGGATCAAATCATGACAGCTTGGAAACAGCAGTCTGGATTCATGAGAATTTTGGAATAAAAACGGTGCAATATTATGTCACTTTTTCGAGCAAACCATATTTTCGAATATTGCGTTTTTCATATTACATATTTTTACATCACAAGGCAGAAAAAATCCTGCTTAAATGGGGCCCGTTCAGGAGCCGCACACCGATGTGACTGAGATTTTTTTGGATTGTGTCAGTATTTTCAAAAATCACAAGGACTTCAGCTTTCCAGGGCATTTTCTGAACAATATTGGACGTTGCGTATGCGACCATTGCTTAGTTTTTTCCATAAACTTTTTATTGAAAATTGCAAATATCTTTCACTGTTCACAAGAATAAAAATTGCTTTTAGGAAATTTCTGCATGGATTTTGAAAAACAAGATCCAACCAACGACAGATGATGACCAAAAATGTCCAATATCATGTGGTGTGGATTTGGTGCGCGTGCTAGCAGTATCAAGACCGGTGTGGTTATACAGGGTGGAAATAAAACAGGCGAACATATTTTAAAGACTGATTCTGCGTTCGAAAATACAAAAAAAAGTTGATATAAACAGGAGTCCGCTAAGCGTCCTAAGAGAGTTACGGCCCTTCGAAGGTGGCCCCCAAGAAATGCAAAAAGGCGTGTGGAACTAGAGAGAGCTACATTTACTGAACGTATTTCTGTATCCTTTAATTTTTATGACAATTTGACATCGAAATATGATTTCGTGTTTCAAATTACATAGAAAAGGGACTTTTGATAAATTGTCGGAAGACGAACCGTTTCAGTGACATGCCGCTTTTAAGGAAACATTGCTAGGTGAATTGGATATTAAAATTTTATAACAAAGCAACAATTTTCTTTTCTAGAAGGTTTGAAACAATATAAAAGTCTAAAAAATTTGGTTCAAAGTCAATGAAAAAATAAATAAAAATACTACCCAGCTTCAGCTCCTTATCTTGCGATGTTTTGTTTAAAGCGACATGTCTCTTAACCGGTTCGTCCTACGACAATTTATACAGTAACTTTTCTATGCAATCTTAGGCAAGAAATCATATTCTGATGTCGAATTATCATAAAAGTTAAAGGGCACAGGAATATGTAAAATAAATGTGGTTTCTCCCCTGATTCCGCACGCCACTCTATATTTCTTGGGGGCCACATTCGAGGGACCATAGCTCACTTAGGAAGCTTTTACGGACTCATGGTTATACAAATTTTTCTTTATATTTTCAAATGTAAGATTAGGTTTTAAAATATGTTCTATTTCATTGACACCCTGAATAATTTTTGAACAGTTCCACATGCAGTATGTGTATTCCTGAATGAATTTTAGTGTCTGCAGACATTTAGGTTAATTAAAAACGTATAACCGCCTGAGGATGGTGAATTTTGAATCATATACTAAACTGTAAAGCTCGTTAACATAGATATTCGAATAGGAAAAAAAAAGTTTGTTCGTTGTATACATTCACATTTTTAGAAAATAAAGTGAATTCCAGGTTAAAGCCGATACAATAAAAAAAAAAGAGAACTCGAAAATGCTTATACGGGGTGACCGTTTTTTTCATGTATATTTAATCAATTTCTTGAATTCGTTTTTATTGATAGCAGATATACCCAAAAGATTCCTTAGAAAGATTATTTGAAAATTTCAGGAGTTGCATGAAAAATAATTTTATTGGTTTTTGGCTTGGGGCACCTTCGAGAATACTCCTGGAAAGAGCATCACGATTTTATCACATACATATATTGAACTATTTTATGAACTAAACGCTGGAATGGAAAATTTGATACGAATTTTGGAGGAGGTTCTGAGAAAGTTTCACTCAAGGAAGTAACAGGATCGCACTAAAAAGAAAGAAATTCGTTAGAATTGTGAAATTTTTATAAATTTTTGTCGATTTAGAAAGTGTGCATAATGATTGATTTGAAACAATTCCTGGCCGCTGACCATATAACTTATAATAGTGATATTAGTGCCGGTTTGTAATCATGGAGCTACACAAACAGAATGCTGTTTGTTAGAATAAATAAACAAATTTTTGTCATCGGTGCTAGAATAAATAATTTCCGTTACCGCTTTGTAATGTCGATTTGTTCAGGTAAGCAATATAAAGCGTTTTTACATTATCATTCCATTGAAAAGCTTTGGAGATTATGCTTTGGAAAACTGTTCCTCGTCCGCAGAGATTATACTTCAATCTTGTAATGCCGATTTTACATAAGAAGTCAAACTAGTTGCTGGATTCCATTGAAAGAGTCAAAGTACTACAAAAAATTTTAAGATTTTCTCCCGAAATTGCTTGTAAGCTTACTACACAGGGTGTTTGGTAGGGCGATAGAAAGTTTTCACTGGAATATATATGGGGTGATTGTGAAACTATACGACCATATTTATCTTTGTGAAAAATCTCATAATTTTTAAAATAACTGTCTTCTTACCTTTTTATACGAAAAAATTGAGTTGATTCAATTAAGTTAACACTCTTAATAATAAACACTTGCAGTTCTCGCAGACAGTTTTTTGAATCTTCTTAAAGTGTATAATGGCAAAGTAAAAGAAAAATTCATTAAAAATTATTACTATAAAACATTATGTAGACAAATTAATGTTTTAAAATTGTTTGGTTTTAATCTATTTTTACATTTTAAACTAAATTTTCTCGACAGCGGTGTTAGCTCAAGAAATTTAAATAGTCTTAAGAACTTCTCTGGTGTATACTCCTTCAAATGATATATGATATTATGACGAAATTATAGTTCACAAAATTGAGAACAAAAGGAAATTTTACTCACAAGAAAATTAGGCAAGATTAAATTTAAATAAATCTTAATTATTTAAAAATTTAGGCGCTAGTTCTAATATATACAATACTACTCTCAATTGATTTTATTTTCAAAATGAGATTCCTCACTTCCAATTCAATTACTTGTCCCTCGTACTCTGCCCTCCCGACTTTCCCTCTTGGCCGTTATTACAAAAACGACGAGACTTTGTATAGGGATATTTTATGGACATATAGATTCAAAATGAATCTATGTCCCTTTTAACAATTTCTATCCCTCTACGAAACACTCTGTATAATTGTCCTCCTTTCTTGATTAAGTGAAAATTGCGAGTCGCAAAGTGCATGCTGACTAAACCCCCGGAGTAATTTAGGCGTTATATATCCGACGATTACATCACGCCCTCCAAACCCACATAGAACGATAATTAAACAACAAAAGCCCCGCAAGATCTCCATTATCTGAAAATTTAACCGATGTTTATGCTTTAACGGCCATTTTCGACATAATTGCTGCTTTTACAGACAATGGTTTGCTTGATGTTTTAGTTTTACCAAACTCCATAATTATAGTCAAATAAAAGGCCCGTCTTCCTGAGTTATTGAGGGGTTGGACGAATTTAACTAAAAACGCCTGTACACTACAAGAGCGATATGTAAAAGCTGACGCAAAGCTTTTATTTGCTCTCTATGTAAACAATTCATTTGCCAATATTTCAATAAATAAAGTAAATATTTCATTTACGTTTAATTTGTTTTTTAGGCCCTTTACCACCACACACGAGTTTTAAATATTTGAATAATTTAAAATAAACTCTGTCGCTTATACATCGTAGAATTTTAAGGAACAATTTGGTTCGATTTTTGTAATAGTGTTCAATCGATTTTGCTGCTTTCAGCCTGCAGTCGGTGATGGACACATTTTCAGCTTAAAGCCAAATCCTCGCTGAATTGTGGAAAATGTAATGTGAAATGTTACATTTTAAAGTAACTTCATCCAACGATCAGTTTTTAAGTTTTGGTAATAGCAACTCCACCTACATGATTACAATTATCCTTCACTACATAAATTCCTAGCAGCAGGTAGTTTTAATCGTGGGTTTCTTTGTAAACCCACGAAGTTTCTTTCAAAGTTTGTATGCGAACTGAATTTTAGAGTGTTCGATGAAATATTGCCACGAGGGGTAATGCAATTTTCGACATAAAGAAGTATAGCAAAAGTAATTAGGAGTTTACAAAACAAGAGTTTTTGAAATAAAACTATAATTTTAGCGTACGTGAAAGTTTTCATACAATCGGTGGTAAAGGTCAATAATTATGCGTTATACCGACGAGCTAAACGCGGGTTAAGAAGCAGACTTGATTGAAGCGTATTGTAAAAATCTCTATGTTGACTGATGGCGTATCTACCGATTCCTGAGATAATAAGCATGGGTAATTATACCGTAAACAGTTTTTGCTCCGATAGTTCTGATTTTTTAATATGTTATTCTAAAGGTCATTTTGAACAACTTTTCTGAAGGGACAAGGGCGCGCAAATGCCTCTTTCACACTTTTTTTTGAGGTTAAACATTTTTCCAAATCCAACTATCTTACGGGATCGTGGAGCGAATAGGGGTGCTGGGTGGGGTAAGGTAAGGTAAGATGGGTGGTAAGGTAAGGTAACAAGGTGAGGTAAGGTAAGGTAACACATTTCCATTTTTCATCCAAATAATCATTTTCGAATTTATCAATTCGACAACATTGCTTGATTCTCCCAGCATTCACGTCCCACATAAAAACGTTTTGTTTCGATATTTGTTTTGATATTTTGGACTAGTTTGAAGGGAAAGATGGTTTGTAACGGTTGTGAATTATTGTTAAAATATTTTATCGTAATGTTAAGTGATAGAAGGCAATTCGTGGATTTTTTAATAAATCATGGACTGTTAGTCAAATATAGCTATTGCAAAGTTGTAAAAATCGATTAGAAATTAACATAAATAGTTTCTTGTTTACTTGTGGCCGAAAATACAAGAAAAATAAAAAAGTTAAGAAGTGTGCCTTCAAAAAAAAATGCAAAAAGAGGAACGTGGTTTCAAATGTCGAAATTATCGTTGGAGAATATAATATATGTATATATAATATATATATATAGGGTGAGTCGGGAGGATCGTGCCAAACTTCAGGAGCGTGTTGTACATGAAAAATAAATGTAAAAAAACTCAAATGTTGTTATCCGATTTTCATTTGTTTACAAGTTATAGCGCAAATAAAATTAAAACATAAAGGTTAAGCAACATTTAGACGAAACGTCTCCTGGACGTTGGATTGATCGTGGTGGCCCTATTAGTTGGCCTCCAAGGTCTCCAGACCTCACACCACTAGACTATTGTTTGTAGAGTTGGTTTAAAACTGAAGTGTACAGAGTAAAAGTGGACACTCAAGATGCACTAATTCAACGCATTAGAAATGCTGCAGCTTCTATTAAAGAAAGACACGAAACAATCAGGAGCGCAACGAATGCTCTTCATAGACGAAGCCGAAAATGTTTAAAAGTAAATGGCAATATTTTTGAACATTTACTATGATGTCCAAACGTTAATTTATGGAATTTCTTATGAAATTTATAATTTTTTTAAATTTTATGTTTTAATTTTATTTACGCTATAACTTGTAAACAAACGAAAATCGGATAACAACATTTGAGTTTTTTTACATTTATTTTTCATGTACAACACGCTCCTGAAGTTTGGCACGATCCTCCCGACTCACCATATATAACTCATATACACTCACTCACTCACTCACTCATATATAATATTTCACTGTTTTGTGGTTACGATTAGGATTTCCTCAACAACAATTTATAATGAAAGAGCTTAAATGCAATTCCAATACTGTTGTAAAGTGGTCATCATATTGCAGAGAAGTGTGTATTCAGTGGTTACTTAAAAATTCAGAAAAAATTGGTGGAGTTGGAAAAATTGTGGAAATAGATGAAGCAAAGTTTGGGAAGCGAAAATTCAATAGAGGACGCAGGATTCAAGGAAAATGGATCTTTGATGGGTTCGAGAGAGATACTAAGAGAGTTTTTCTAGTTCCAGTTGAAAATAGGACCTCACAAACTTTGCTCCAAATTATTAAAGAATGGATACATCCTGGAACCACTATTGTATCGGATTGCTGGAGAGCATATGATGTTTTCAAAAATGAAGAATATCAGCACTTGCAAATTAATCACTCCCTTCATTATGTTGATTCTAATGATTCACAAATTCACACTCAGAATGTAGAACGTATATGGAGAGATATCCGTGGTGGAATTCTCAGATATGGAAGAAAAGAACCCATTTTGGTGGATATCTAACAGAATTTTTGTTTAAACGGTCATTTCCTTTTTTAAGCGACATTCATTATTTCTCTATTGAAATTGCAAAGTTACATCCACCTCAGTAAGGAAATTTATTTCATTTAGTTCAAGTTAGTTCAGGTTAGTTCGGATCACCTCAGTAAAGGAAATTTATTTCATTTAGTTTCAATTCTTATCAAGCAATATGTTTTTCATTTACTTATTTTGAGCAGAATTTATATATTTTTTCAATTGCGATTGCAATTAAAATAAAATTGTAAAATTGTTGTGTATCTTTCTTGCGCAGGGGCCACGCTAGTATTTTAGTCGATTAAGTGAAGTGTCTTTCGGGATTCATGGAGTGAATTGGAGTGCTGAGTGAGGTAATTATCAACAACGTTTCAGATCTTTAAAGCAACAACAAAATATTACATACCCATGGTGAAGCAGTTTACCCCACCCAGCACCCCTATTCGCTCCACGATCCCGTAAGGCAGTTGGATTTGGAAAAATGTTCAACCTAAAAAAAAGTGTGAAAGAGGCATTTGCGCGCCCTTGTCCCTTTAGAAAAGTAGTTCAAAATGACCTTTAGAATAACATATTAAAAAATCAGAACGATCGGAGGGAAAACCGTTTACGGTACTGTTACCTAAGCATGCACTAATTAGTCGAAACTCCTGGCCTCCATTGCTGTGACATATCAAAGCATTTTCTATTTCGTTGATTTGACCCACATCTGCAGTAAAAGAACTGTGGAAAGACCAAAAAGAAATATTTTCGTACTTGGCATAGCCGATTTTGCGGCAGAGAATCCGCCAATATTCTGAATCTATTCAGGGAAGCAGGATGCTGAAAATAGCACTGACATCTTCATGTTTCTCTCTTGAAGCAGACTCATTTAACGACATTTCCAATAAATATTCACCAATTTAAGCTATAAAACATTCGAAACCAGCCGCTAAATTCCCAATTAATACTATAAATCGCGGTCGATTAGGGCACCCTTAAATTGCACCCTCGATCAGTTCAATTCGCTCTCGGTGCACCCGTCATTACATAGACCGTTTGGGGTACTTACCTGACTGAAAAATTCTAGAGCCCTTAATCTGCGGTAAATCCCGCTATCGGTTTCCTATAAATCGGTTTTGTTCCGCCAATGAAACCACGTAAACAACAGGTTACGGAGGAATTTTGTGGAATTAGGTAAATGATTGCACGTGTGGGACTCAGATGACCTGCCTCAATGATGGAATTATTTTAAGGCAACGTGTGATGTGTCTGGATCTGTTCCAAAAGTCAATTAATTTCTTCTACAATGTAGAAACACACAAAGCGGCAAAATCATCGATTACCCCCCCTCCCTCTCCATCCGCCGCGTCTATGTGTTTTTGTTATGGGAGAATTTTTCACAAACTGGGCAGTTAAGAAAATTAAAAAATTATAAATTTATAGTTTCATCGACAAAATTTATTGAATGAAAAACGTTATGAAAAATTCTATGTATATAGAGCAATAGTCGGCAAAACCTTGAGGTTTGCGTGTATTGAAATAATCAAGCTGTTGATAGTCTCGTATGGAATATTGCTCCATTTCTCTACCGCCGCTGCCACTCACTCATCTGCAGTTTGCAGTGGATTGATACGATTGTGAGGGCTCTATCAACGCAATCCCACATAGTTTCAACAGGATCTACATATATGGGTCAAGTTGGCTGGCCAATTGAATCTAATGTTTCAAATGAATCTTGAAGTATTCTTGCGCCCTGTGGCCGGGCGTTGTCATCCATAAACACAAAATTTTGGCCGAATTCGTTACGTATGAGATAGCTAATGGGCGTAATAATTTGTTACATGTAAATTCAACCCTCCTCCCGTTCCCTCAACATTACGGTAGCTCCTGGATGACGAGCAACATTGCGGGGAAAATTTATCCGCCACTGAAGACGCGGTCCTCTCCAGGATCTTTGTCCATTGCCATCACTAACCAGTCCAATTCTGGTTTCATCTGTAAATAACTCCACTGATGCAAAATTCAACCGCCATGTTCCTGCGCCCACAGGCAGCACGATGTCTTGTAAGTAAAGTGGGGACCCGTAATGGTCCTCTAGCACGTAAATTTGCATTATAGAGTCTGAAAGTGGGCCCTGAGAGCTGAAGCTGAAGCTGTGCGGTGTTTGTGGGCATATTGCACCAAATAACGATCCTCCCTTCTGTTGGACATTCGAGGATGTCCACTACGTGGTCTGTTTGCCACTGCAGCGAATTCTTGATGTTTGTGTAATATTCGCATCACAGATGATCTAGGAATGCCCAAGATTTCCGATATCTGATGATTGAAATGTCCCGCGACGGGTAAAGCAGTAATTCTTGATCGATTATAAACGCAGAAATTTCACGACTTTGGCATTATTAATGCACAAAAATGAATAGGAAAAGTACACTGCTAGTGCCAATATTCGCAAAAATAGTGATAATAAAGTAACGATTCGTTATGGACATCTTTTTAGTGCCTTTTCGTTCCTTCAATACATGCAATTTTGTACCGCAGTAACAAACAACTAAGTTTAATCGAGTCGTTTCATATACAGGGTGTTAATTAAGTACGTGCAGATATTTCAAGGGATGAATCTCTGGTCGATTCCGAATACAAAGAGTTCCTATTAACACGTGGTCGCAACGGCTCCGTGTAAGAGATACAGAGTGTTTAAATTTAAATTTTAATTTGGTTTCCTGTGAATATTTTTGGACACATATGAGGCAATCGGATGAAATTTATTATTCGCGGGTTTTTTTTATGATGCAAAACCCAAATGTTATTTTGGTTTTTTGATTACTGATAGAGGGCGCCACGTACAGAATTTCATCACGTTTAAATTGTCCCTAACTTTTTTGCCCCACACTGTAGGTCACTTTTGTATTAAGGGCATTATTGTACATTTAGTTTTATTCAAAAAAGTACTCTTGGGGAACATCTATTAAATTTCATCCGATTGCCTGGTCTTGTCCAAAAATATTCTCAGAAAACCAAATTAAAATTAAAATTTAAACACTCTGTATCTCTTGAACGGAACCGCTGCGGCCATATGATAATAGAAAACTTTTGTTTTAGAATCGGTCAGAGATTCATCCCTTGAAATACCTGCACGTACTTAATTAACGCCCTGTATAGGGGGTCCAAGACTTTTGACGTCGTTTGTGTACGCATTTTCATCTGTTTCTAAACCATCATTCATAAAATAAAATAAAAAGAAGGAACATTAAAAAATAGAAAAGAAGAAAAAATGGCGCAGCATCGTGGTGGAAGGGACTATGTGGGGAATAAATGTAAACCAAAAAGGATTCAGAACGCTTCAGTTCCGTTGATTCCCTCTCCATCTTGACCGAATTTGATGCAATCTTCCAGTTATCACCTTCTCTTTGTACCCAATCTTGGTGCTATCGGTTCTGTTCTTTTCTTGTTAAGAGATTTTATTTTGACGTTGAGAAAACCATCAATTGGAGCCATGGGCCTCTTTGGGAATCCCATACTCCGAGCTGCGCGATCCTCTGAATTACAGGTGGTAAATATTGTGGGAAATTGCAAGACATCGAAAACGTTGTGGTACTTGGCATTTATTTCATTTAATTGGTTGTTTGCAGTTTCCGTATGTTCAGCAGTTTAATGAAATATTAGGCAAAATAGGTGTAGGTGAATTACTGTCGGATATCCTGAATACTCCGCCCAAATGTGCACGGTGCGGCCGTTTATCGGACTTTTCAATCTATTTGAAACAGAATGCTCATACTGTAATTTTTTATCTCTTCTCGTCAGTTCAGGGGAACTGAATCGAAATGATTTCGCTTAATAAAAAGCAGAAAAATTAATTCGACTTCCACGTTATAGGATTATTTGCATCTTCCCTTCATACATGATATCTCTTCAAAGTTTTTATTTTAAATTTAATTAAAGAAAGGTCGATAAATGTATATTTAATTAAACTACAAATATGCTATCAAAAATAACAAAAGTAATTACTGAAAATGGCACCGAACAAGTGTTTCCATTCGATTAATGGGGGAATTTCACGGCGGCAATTTGACCTCTAATTTTCAATACTAAGAATAAAAAAATAATTAAATTTTCCATTAATAAAAGTTTTCATTAAAGTCACATAATTTCTCACTTAAAGCCGTCGCTCTGCATACCTAGAATATTTGTCAACAGTAACTCATATAATTCATAAAATTCATATACATAAGTATCCGGAAATTTCTCATTCCTTGCATGAGCTTAAGGGTCGTTACCTAGTAGAAGCACAAAACTGCGATATCCTTGCAAGCGCCAGGGGTAGAAATGCTCGTATAAAATTATGTTTACAGAAATTTAGTAATATTCCCTTGCTGGAACGCAAATTTCAGTGTAAACTAAATGGCTGCGGGAAATTTATACATATATGAGATCAGTATAAACCCAGGGCGTTGTAATGTTTGCTTGTGTTATTGTGATAATGCAGTAGAACTATTTAGTTTAAATAGCGGTTTGTTCTGTGAAAGTCAGAGGAGGTTTGAGTGCTGCGCTGAGAAACGAAACAAAGAAACCGCGCTCTCTTATGGGTTCATTAAAATACTTCAAGATCCCAAGAAGCCAGGATCATTTCGTCTATTCAGATGTATTTTCGAAATATAACTGTTTGAGCGTAGTTGCTTGTACTCTATTGCTAACAGAAATATAGGAACCATTCTCCTTGCTTTCACTAACACATTGTTGAAACACCCTGTATATTTGGATATTTTTCCAAAATGAAATTGTCTCGAACTAAGTTTTCTACAATACATTATATTTAACGGAAAACACACGTGAATTTCCTGTACGAAGATATTTTTTATTAGGCCAGTGTCATTGGCCATTAATTCCAGACCGCTTTAAGTGGTTTTTGGCTTTTTGTAATTTGCATCCATTTTCCGTTTCCATTCCATTTGTTTTAAATCAGTATAGAACTAACTTCTGAGACCACAATGAACAAGTTCCCAAATGGACTGACTTGTTTTTATGCTCAGGGTGACCTTTTTCTTTATTTCGAAGCAAAATAAAAAAGAGCCGCCGTGTAATAAATATTTATGTAGAGCCGATGTCGCTCCACAGGCAGCGAGAATAAATGTTTTAACTAATAAAAAATAAGTTCGTCTAAAAACTAAAAGTGCAAATCACTTTTTGTCCTAAGTTTAGTTCAAATTATGATAAAGCAATTACTAGACGAAAATATAAGAAACGTAGCAGTTACCTTAATAAGTTTAAACGTCAAGTCTGGCAGCAACAAATTAAAGAACAACAAGAAAAATTAAATTACCGAAAAATTCCCACTTGGAGCGAATTCCCATTCATGCAGAACAAGGGAATAGAAGAAAATGATAATTAGAAAACTTTTCCGCGCAGCTCATGGAGACAAGTATCTTACATCTCTCACTATTGTTGAAAGTTTCCTTGTTTTGAGGCTGCTGGCAAAAATGTTAAATTAATGAGATTATAAATTGAGCCATCTCTATCTCTGGTACATAAATTTATAAGTGTGTATCCAGAGTTTGAAAGTTTGTTGCATAGCGGTAAATTTAATTCTCGTTGTTTTTAACAAAGTTTGAAAGATGCATTGCATGGCGAGTTTCTCAATTATTCCCTCTCTATCTTTGTTATGCCACAGCAAACCCTCTTAAGAGCCCTAAATGTGACACGTTAGCTTAGCGATATATTTCCCGTTTAAAAGGGTAATGCCCTTTTAATCTCTCCTCCGAGAGATGTAAAAACCATTTTTCTTCCTAATTCCAATTTGGGAGCTAATTCAAATGAAATATTATCTTCCATTTTAAGAGAAACTTTTTTTACGAACTTCATAAGGAGTTTATGGCATCTGCCCCAAAAATATGATGAAATATTATCTAGCCCTTAAGTTATTCTTACACGGAATCTTCTTTTTATCCGATGTTTATTTAATTAAAAACCTCCAAACTTAAACTCTATCAATTATTAGCAGCAAAGAGCCCACTAAGCAGGTCTGGAGGTTAGAAAGAGTCAAAGTAGTCCGTATTTAGCGCAATAAAAGCTCTCCTAGAAATGGCCAAAAGTTAAAGTAAAACTTAAACTCGTAAAACTTTATGGTTACTTACTTCTTGCAGCTCGATATATTTCCTCGTCAAGATTCAATGGAGGAAATCCGGGTCTGGAATTATAAAGAGGCGTTAGAAGCTGCGACTGAGCGTTAAGATTCGAATCTTTGAAGTAGCATAAAGTGGAAATCAATGGAATATATTACTAAAGTGTATTTGTTACACTTCGTTGGGAAGTTTCTAATTGCTTCATTCGGTCTTTGATTACACCGTTTCTGAACAAGTTGTTAGGATTAGCTTCGATGCATTCCAATAACAATCAAGAACACTCGTTTGGAAGATAATATGCTTTCCTCCATTCATTTTTTTTTCGTCTAATGGAGCCTCCAAATCAAAATTCAATAAGAAATGAAAAAGTTGCGTAACTGACCGGGAATTTCATTAAAAAAAACCAACCGTCTGCACTAACGAATAAAAAAGTTCTGGCGTATTTAACATTCAACCTTGTAGCGATTGACCACTGGTGGTTTTACCATAATAACCCCCGTCGAATATGCCTCGAGAAGCAGCAAGATTATACACCAAATTTCCTAGCAATCCATCTAGCCATTTTCGACTTATCTGCAAAACTTAAAAAAAAGTGAGACTTTGAGGGCTTGTATCTCCAGAAGGAGACAATTTCGTATATCACCATGAATCGATATATTTTTAACCAAGGAATATGTGGTTAAGCGTCGACCCCCTCATTCTGGGACACCCTGTATATCTGTTTACGCAAGCCGTAGAATTTTGGGTTTAGATTAAAATGATCGTTATCGCAGGTGGAATATCCAATATCTTAATAGGTCGCTCATTGGGAGGGGAGGAGCTCTAAAAATTTCTCTCTTTAACGATTTTTCACGTGAGTTAAGAGTATGTATCGCTTAATAAGTAAGTGGAAAATAATTGATATATTGCACTCTTCGAAATTTAAAGGTCCTTAATTCAGCCAGTCAACTATCATTATTTGAAACTCATGGACGAGGAGGACGTATTGAATTCAAGAGAATTATAGCTACTAGGTTTACACACAATTACAGTTATCCGAAATGGATTATTTCGAAAGTCAGCTTAAGATAAGCAACGATTTATTTTAAAGTCGAAAATTTCCAAATGAAGCCTTAATTCCTCTTTGTTTTACTCTTTCTCAACACAAAAGAAGCGTTATTGGCCTTTTCATAGAAAAGGTCTGAAGGAAAGTGGCAATTTGTTCTCACCAACAGCTCTTAGACCGCTGAAAACAGCACTGGAGATCCCTCATTAGGTCATACCTGTTGAGAAAGAAGCTCATTGTCATCTTCACAAGGCGTTGAGCAATCTTCGTCAACGTTGGCAGGAGTGTAATGGGACGAAAGGGGGATGAATAATCCGGCATCCACCCTTATGCATACGATTTTAGAATTGTTCTGATAAAAACGGACGGTTTCTGGCCGCAACCAAAGCAACGTCCAGAAAGCAACGAATATCTTCATATCTTGTCTCACCCAGCATAATATTGCATTTTTCATTGGGTACTTTAGATGAAATGTTTACTTAAATGTTAGGGCTCGTATGTATACGGGTAAAACCAATTCAAGTGGATACATACGAATTGTGCAAATGGGAAAAGGGCTGCATAAGGGTTACTAGGCCTGCAACAAAGATCAACGAAGCACGTTGCGCGGTTCACGGATTAAATTAGTTTCGGAATTTTACTTATTTATGAATTATTGCACATTTGCCCATTATAGCACAACTTAGTTACGTCATTAATAAATATAACGATGTAGGTTTTTATTTCGTTAGTCTAGGGTGTAATTCAAAGCTGGGTTTATGAGGGTGGACGTGGCTTTTGCCTTCACTTAAAAATCGAATCGAATATCAATAAGAATCGGAGTTGGAATAGAACAGGAATTCCCCGTCTTCGGGAAAGACTTAAATACTGAACCCCCCGGCGGTGCACCATGACCGTACCCTAGTTAGGGGTAATCACCGCCACCACGTGCATTACCCGCCTCATTGGATCGTGGTGCTGAAGCTGATAAGAAGTCCTTCGTCGGCGGTAATTGCGTCTGCATCATTAGGGCCGACAAAGCTTATCATAAGTAATTCAGATACCGACAAAGTCTTCTGCGGGGAACTCCCGTGTCGATAAAGTAACTCTGTAGGAATTCTCACGCACCAACCGAAGTCTGCCATGAGCGTGCCGAAGGGGCACACCATCTCTTTAACAATAACTTAACCCTAACTCTATTTACAATCTATCACCTTTCCGATAGAGTCTCGACCTGACCAGAATACACAATGCAATACAATTGAAAACTATTTACAGGGTGGTTGCTTTGGCTACTGGATTCTACAATGATTTAAATTCGTTGATAGGTGGATTTTTTTTTATAACCTTTTGGCGGGTCGAAAATTGAGCCGGCAGCATTAATCTCCAAATTTGTTTATCGTTTAAAACAATGTTCGGGGCCGATCGATCGACTGTCACAGAGGGAGCATTAGGGGCATTAGTAATTCCACAAAAATAATACGTAAAAACGCGCATTTACGTACGTTTCAATTTTTTTCCATGTTTCATATTTTTTCATCTTAAGAGATGTGAACCTATTTCCTCTAATAAGTTAACCGAGCAAAATTTTATTAAAATTAAAAAAATCCTAAAACACAAAATCCTAGTTATTTTAGCAGCTTTTGGAACGAACTACTTCTTTGTGCGGTGTATGTTCCAATTTTTCGATGGGGATATTTCTAATGGCATATGTAATTTTCGATGTATTTTATCCATACCACTTAATAATTTAATTTTTTTTTCAATAGTGGCATTTTAATAAGCTGCTAGATTTACTGCTCATTAATAAACGACACGAAATAAAGGGATATCGGAAAATAAAATGAATTGACCGGTGCAAGTAAAGCATGTGGGAAATTTCGGTTTTAAAGCTCAGAATTATTATGTTTTAATTTGTTTTTTATTGGATCGATAAAACTGTTTTTTGCTCTGGTATTTTTTTTAATTTCCATAACCGCAAAGGTAACAAAATCTACATTAATCCAAACATCGAAGTGGAGACGCCGGCCGGAGCGACTCCGCCCACTTCCATCGCCACCGTCTCAAGCCACGCAGTTGATCTTCGTCGGAGGCGTACCAAACATTATGCGGTCTTCCTCGCACTCGTGTAATTCCTACGTTTTCACTTGAACTGGTTTTACCTGTACATAAATCAACTTTCATCAGTTAGGTTCAAAGGCTCAACGTCGACCTTAACGTAAAATTGCCTCTCTTTGCAAACTAACGATCCATCGATGCAAACACAAATATCCAAAACGAGAGTGTTTCAATCCATCGTTCTCATTAAAATGCAATTGCCTGAAATAACTCACATCTAGGAACGACAAATATTAGTTCACCAACTCGAGCCAAATATTGGCTTGCGTTTTCATAGCTACTGAAGTATTCCTTACGATATGTCATGATTCTCATAGAATTTGATTATTTTATGATTAGATTTGTTTACTTTCAATCCCAATTATCCCGTTTAGGCAATTTTTGTAGAATATCTGGCATGGTGCGGCGCTTAAGAGGAACGTGACTGGACATTTACCGCATAATCCGTCGATTCGGAAATCATGGAAAGCGGCTATTCGTAGACGTGGGGATCCGGAAGGCCCATCATATGGTAAAGGAGACATTTACGCCTAATTATTTTGAAAAGTATCACTGAAGATGTTGCAAGAAACGAGGAAAATTGTGTCGGCAACTTGTTTGTCTATGTTCCTGAAAGACTACTTAAAGTAAAACAGAAACCAGAACTTTCTTTTCTCTAATTCCCCTCATTTTATTGTGGTTCTTTGTCCGACGTGTAAGGCTAAATTAGAATTCTTCTCCGAAACTTTTCTCCTTTTGGTGTTTGTTTAAGAACCCCATGTTACATACTTTAAAAACCTCGCCAACTTAATAATAACTTTCCCGGAGTTTTAGATTTAATATATAAATGGAGATTACCTACAAAGAGTTTTCGTCTTCGAAAAGTAAAACTTAAAACTGTTAGAACAGTAAAATAAAAATCCCAAATTTTACATTTAACGCATCTATATCTAAAATCAATTGTAAGACATCAAACGAGAGGACATTCAGGCAGATAAATAGGTAATAAAAGGTCTCATACGTGGGGATTTATGAATTCCATAAATTACCAGCTGAATAGAAACCTTCAGCTTCCGTATGCAATGGATTTCTTTATGGCTGAACTCTTCTGATATATTGATTCGGATTAGGTACCAGAAGTGGTTAAAAAGGTATATAAACTTTACCAATGAGATTTACGCTCAAACTGCTATAACGGAATTATGTGGGCCTGATTAGGCATTGAAATCGACATATCCAGAGAAGAGGATGAATCGAAAAGCAATTATTGGTAAACTATCTTGTCCTAAACCTTTATTTAGCCTTTCAGAAATCTCTAACGATGACAAGGCGTGTATTTAAATTTCTTGGTGATAAATAACGTAATTTGGAATCTCGTTACAAATTCGTTTGCCTTCTCTTAATATAACTCCTCAAACGCCATGTCACAATAACCTTTCCAAACTTGAACAAACTCGTGACAAGGAATTAATAACGAGACTTAGGGTAAACTTAAGGGAACCTTGTTTATAGCTGCCATATGTTCGTTTTCCTGTCTAGTTTCTCATACCCGTTAACGCATAGTTTAGTGCTTAGCAGCCGCATTTTCCAAAGTCGAGTACATATCAATTTCTCTGAAAGGCCTCTAGAAGTTAATGTGTTTTTATTGAACTACTTCATATAAGGCAAATAGAAGTGGAAGTTTCAACATTCATCAATAACCTTGTTCGAGAAAGATGTAATGGAAGGAACAGAGAAAATAAAAAAAGTTTGTTGTTTTCGTCCTAATATTAATGTATGGCTTGTGGGGATAAATGGGACGTTTGCCACGATGTATTTGCGTTAGTTAGACCCTTGACGTGTGCTACAATAGAAAAGCGAATGCATTTAGTTTAAGAGCAACATACAAAATGCATTCGTCGGAGAATAGTTATAAATAACTAACTTATACTGCAGCCGATAACTGGCACATTTATTCTCACTGATTTATGGAATCCATCCATTTGGAAGGCCGAATGCGTCTTAGGCAAGTTTGCGATAAAAAGTTCTACGGTTTCCGGTAAGACTTCTATAAAACTTGTAAATGTGAATACAGCGAAATAATAGTCATTAAAACTTTACTGCTGAAGGTTTTAGTGTCCGAAACTTTTCAATTTATCCATTTTGCTGACTGAGTGGATCCTAGAAAATACACTTAAGTTTAGGGGACGTGCCTCCAGGAGGGGTGTTATTGCTGCAGCTATTACCTTCAGTTCTAAATATTTTTATGTCAAAAAATACGTAAATATGAAGATTTATAGCACTCCAGCTCACTCTAGAAGTGACATTAACTTTTCTTTTCTTTCAGTTTTTGTGGCGGTGATAAAAGGTTTCTCCTAGCTTTCAATGGCCCCTTCTAGGGAAGTTTGGAGTGTATAAGCCATAGTATATCCCTGAGAATAGCAAAGAGTGACAATAAACAAAGTTTATTGGAAATTTTTCCATATAATACTCCTTAGTAACCATGTACTTTAGAAAATTGCCTTTCACAGGTTTCAGTTTACAGAGAACCTCAATTTAATATTTTGCCTAATTGCAGAAAGAGATAAAACTTTTTAAAGCAAGTCCTCCAGTGGTTTCCGAGATACTGGCGCTCATTGTTTGAAAAGCAAGTTTCGAGACCATCTAGACTCTATAGTAATGTTCATTGATTTATCTTCGGCTTACTACAATGCCTGGAGATCTGAGCGGGTCTCAAAAGGTTTCAGTCTTTAAATGATACGAGAATAGTCCCAGAAGTAGACACAAAAAAAATGGAAAATATTACATTATTTCTCAACATTGTCTCTGTTAGAGTGACATACATTTTCCAGGGAATTTCTATATGCTGTTTATAGTAAGACACTTCGAATGTTTCAAAATAGGCATCAACCACGGACTTACCTTTTCATTATTAGTAGATCTGTTTCTATCGAGCCATTGTTTCAACTTCGGAAATGGAAAATAGTCTGAGGGGGCTAAATCTAGCAAATATGGTGGGTGAAGGAAATTTTCGAAACCAAGTTGACTGATTTTGGCTATCGCGATGACGGAATTATGGACTGATACATTGCCTTGATGAAACAAGACTCTTTTTTGTCAAATGTAGTCGCTTTTTTCTATTTCTTCGATCAAACGCTGCAATAAATGTGTATAATATACTTCGTTTGTTGTTTCTCTTTTAGAGAGATAGTCAATAAAAATTGACGCTATCACCTTTCCTGCAGGTGGAACGGTTTTGGCCTTCTTAGAAGCCGATTCTTCCTTTCGAGTCCAACGTTTTGACTGCTCTTTTGTTTGGGATGTGACGTGATGGACTCATGTCTCAATCACGGTTAAGGATCAAAAGCAAAAACTCGGCTTTATTGTTGCAAAACTTTGCCAAATATTCCCTTTAAACATTGGTTTGCCTTGTGCAGAGCACTTTCAGTACGGCTTTGTGAATTTTCACTACAATTTCTGGAAAGGTCAGATCTGGGTGCCATTGGATCGGCCACTGCTGGATTCGTCTGGACAGCTCATACGACCGCGCTTAACCTCTGTCACCTAATAGTTTACGGTTGTTAACGAAAAGGACCACATTCCCCAAATGCACAATCTGATTTCGTTTTGATATTATTTTTCGATACATTCAAATGAAAGTATTGAGTCGCTCGTCGATCATAAATTTTTTCATGTTCACGAAACTTCTAAAAATGGCTCCAAAACAAACACAAACCAACATTAGCACCCTCAAACTTAAGACATAAATTTTTTAAGTTTAGGTCTTTGTGATATAGACAAATTTTTAACTAAATAATTGCCACTTATATGTCAGGTCAGCTACTTCTGGAACTATTCTCGTATGCTAGCTGACCCACCAATCCACCTTAATAGACAAGTGCGCCGCAGATTCAGAACCAGCAACGGATTTCCTCAGATATCTGTTCTGACCTCTGTCCTATTTAACATTTATGCCACTGGCCTGTCCATTATCCTCTCAAAATACTTCATTTACGCCGGCGATATGGATCCCTGGTTCATTAATTTTGCTACTGCCGAGAATACTTTAAATTTAAAGTGGGTAAGGAATACCTTAAAAATGGCATTTGCAACACTGGTAAGACTAAACTGTTTCTATATAAGTCTCAAACTTGCCAATTATGTTGTTTCCGTTACTTTTGCCGGGCAGAGATTAAAATTTAATCTTTCCTCGAGATTTCTGGGACCGATCTTTAACGTAAAAACAGCGCTAAAACTACAGCAAAACTCAACACTCCAGACAACATGTTGCAAAAGTTTCCGGCATCAAGAATGCAGAAACCATAGAAACCACCATAGAATAGAATAGGCTATATGTTAAGTACTTATGAGGAAAGTTCGGCGCAATTTCCGCAAAATTCCATAAACATTCAAATAGAAGAGGAAAAGGGTATTGGGCAATACGCGAATAATCTTGTAAACAAAGAAAGATATCGGGATTAAATGAGAATACCTTTTTTGGGCAAAAATAGACTCCCTTTCATAACATTGAACAGAATTGGACTTATGTTGCACTAATAAACAATATGGCCAAATATGCCGAAGCGGTGGGTTTTAACTAGCGCCCTTTACGAGCTTTATAAAAATTAAATCAAAGTTCTTGCCTGGCAACTACAAAATTTAAGAATACCGATTTTAGTGTTGGTGCTATTGAAACCCAAAGATGCATTAAGGAACTTTAGAATAAATATCCAACCGTTAATACCCTGTAACTGTGAAACGAGCCACATTGATATCTGGTACATTGGGCGCAATCGTCATGTGGTGTCCGTTATTTTAGGTTTTGCCCTGTTCCACTCCCAAGAAATCACTCTGTATATCAAGTGTATCTAAAAGTAGAGATTATTTTAGAGCAATATGCAAGAATTCAACTTTTTGTCCATTTTATCGCGATAAAATTTCTGTCAAAGAACCGTTAATGGAAAAAATTCTCCAACTTACAAATGCATATGTATGTCAGCTGAAATTTCAAAAAAATATTAATAGAAATTTTGGGGGGCTAGATATCAATGCAAAGCAACTAACATCGATTAAATAAACAAGTAATACGTAAGTACACCACATCGTGCCTCTTGTCGCGTAAAATTGAGATTTTAATAGAATTAAGATTTATGAAGACAATCCCGCCTCCGCTTTCCGTCCACCACCCTGTTGGAATAGTTCCAGATTTCGATCATAAGTTCGGGTTGTAATAATGTATAGTCTAAGTTAAGAGTATGTACGATGGAGAGAAATACCAGTTCGGTCTATAGACTTTTTCCGAGGAAATGAAGACATACATATACAGGGTGTACCACAATTAGGTGCCCAGCCGTAATCTACTTGCAAAAATAATTCCAAATTGGTAAATGAACGTATTTCCTGAAGCGACCCCTAACGAAGGTACGACTCCTTAAAGGGGGTCTCAATGAGATTACTTTTGTTAAATAACTCCTTAAGTTTTTAACGTAGATGAACGAAACTTTGGATTTTTCGCAATTTTCACGTGCTCAGTCCAAATACCCGATTAAAGTAGTTGACTATGAATCATAGATTTATTACTGAGGGCGTTAGTGTTACAAAACCACCGTGATTTTGTTTGGTGGATGCGAATTTTAGATGTTTTTGCTAAAAATCTGTCCACATACGTAAAACAATGAAACTTTAACCGCCTTTCTTTTAGGGAGCGAGAACATATGCTAAATTTCCCTAATAGTTCTTTTACTGTGGTACCACGATGGCGAACCCTGCGCGGGATGAGGGGCAGTGAGTCCCGACACGAGCTAAAGAAAGCACTCCCGAGACGGGTGGTAGCACATGAAAGTATTGTATTGTTCTGTGCGTAAACCCTGAATCACTGAAGGGTTCTTGATGGACTTCTACCAAGAAGTCCTGTGTGTGAGAACAGTGGCAAACAGGAGCAGGTCGCTTAGGCTCATTGTTTACTAATGATAACATACACTTAGTGTATAACTACGTGTTGATGGCCGTAATATGGTATTATTGAAATCCTCTGCACTTGCCTGTTGATCAGGATGCGGGCGCCGTCCCTTAGGGTGTCGTGTCTTGTACCTTAGAGGTGTTACATGCCTGAATGACACGGATAGATTGGGGATGACCAGTGAGGTAATCCCCTACTGTTTCCGTTGGAATTCTACCTGTTGGCCACAGGTGTGAGTCCGGGGGAGCCCATAATTATTTTAGGGGGGCGCTAGCTAGTTTTCGAAGACATTCTTATTTCTATATATAAACGCTTGGAATTGTGATGAGGTATTAGAGCAAGGATATCTAACATACCCAAACAAGGTAGCCGCGGTTAGAGTAGGGGGCCACATAACCCCCGGTGAGTACACCTTAATTCGTTCTGGCTTGCAGTACAGTAATCGTGAATCATACTTTTCATGTGTTACTCGTGCCTGACGGGGTGCCATGCTGCCGTGGATGAAAATTTGTGATGACTCATAGAAAGACTAATTCCTACAAGGTAACCAAACCTGATCAGGTGTCAAAAATTACGAACAAGAACTGAATTTTACACATAGTTTTTTATTCAAACAAAATATTCTTGAAGAACGCGTATAACTCTCACCTTTTTTGTAATAAATTTAATTTAATTTTCTGGATAAATTTGATATTATTTTCAGTGGAACATTGAATTAAGCTTTGAAACAAAAGCGGGTAGCTTAATATTTTACAGTTTCATATTTTTAACAATTTGTTAAGTGATCTTTAGTTGTAGAAACTTAATTTGGAGTGAATTTTGTTTGGGGATTTACGCATGCAAAATGATTTTGTTGGTATTCTGTTTAGTTTCATTTTATGCTCTCGACAATAGTTTAATAAAAATATTTAATAATAACAATTGGTTAGTACATAAAAAAAATCAAACAGCTGAATATTAAGCGACTATCTTTTGTTTCAAAGCCAACTTCAATGTTTTTCTGAAAATAATGTGAAATGTATGCGGAACGTTAAATTGAATTTTTCTCAAAAACGATGACAGAGGTATTATTCAAGTATACCTTTTTTCAGTAAAATACATTAGGTTTGCATATTTTTAGCAAAGAATTATAAAATTTGTATTAACTCAAAAATATGGCTCTTTGTGTAACACAAACCCTCTTAATGACAGGTCTATGATTCAAAGTTAACTACGTTGGTTGGATATTTGAACACAGCACGTTAAAATCGTGAGCATACCAAAACTTCGTACATTTATATAAACTAATTTAGCAGTTATTTAGCATAAATAATGTCACTGCTGCCTCATTCAAGAGGCAATATCTCCATTAGGGAGCACTCCATGATATACAGGGTGTTCCAGAATGAGAGGGTTAACGCTTACCAAATATTCCTTGGTCAAAAATATATCGATTCATGGTGATATACGAAATTGTCCCCTGGAGATACAAGCTCTTAAAGTCTCACTTTTTTTTTAAGATTCGCAGATAAGTCGAAAACGGCTAGATGGATTGCTACGAAATTTGGTGCATAATCTTTTTGCTTCTCGGGGCACATTCGAAGGGGCTTATTATGGTAAAATCACCAGGGGTAGTGGTCAATTTCCACAAGGTCGAATGTTAAATACACTAAAACTTTTTTATTCGTTCATGCAGACAGTTGGATTTTTTTAAATCAAATTCCCGGCCAGTTACGCAACTTTTTAATCTCTTATTGAATTTTGATTTGAAGCCTCCATTAGACGAAAAAAAATTAAAATTGCTGATAATGTCAGTCAATGCATGCCCTTCAGAAAGAAATAAAAGCATACATTTCAATAAATAATTAATTTAACAAATGCTTAACGTGTCCACCCCGTTCTCGAATACAGAGAATTACACGTGGAAGAAAATTAAATTTTAATCTTCACAACATCATTGGATCATTGCGCATTCCATCAGCTGCTTGCAAAATCCTATTTCTTGGGTGGTCTTCATTTTGAATAGGAACAGCATATACACGAGATTTTAGCGTACCCCAAATGGAAAAGTCGAAGGGAGTTAGATCTGGAGATCTAGGTGGCCATTGAAGAGGGGCATCATTTCCTCCATTAATTTTTTTTTGTCTAATGGAGGCTCCAAATTAAAATTCAATAAGAGATGAAAAAGTTGCGTAACTAATCAGGAATTTCATTAAAAAAACCAACCAACTGCATGAACGAATAAAAAAGTTCTGGTATATTTAACATTCGACCTTGTAACAATTGACCATTACCCCTGGTGGTTTTACCATAGTAAGCCCCCTCGAATGTGCCCCGAGAAGCAAAAAGATTATGCACCAAATTTCGTAGCAATCCATCTAGCCGTTTTCGACTTATCTGCGAAACTTAAAAAAAAAAGTGAGACTTTAAGAGCTTGTATCTCCAGAAGGAGAAAATTTCGTATCTCACCATGAATCGATATATTTTTGACCAAGAAATATGTGGTTAAGCGTCAACCCCTTCATTTTGGGACACCTTGTGTATTTATTTACCAACTCAACATTGCTTTTGCTCGGAGTTCGCGTTGTTTAAAGGTGGACACTTAATTACGGCACACCCTGTATAAATAACAAAAAATCATATAATATAATAAGCCGACTACCAACACATACCGTTTTTAAACTTAATAAATAAATCTGAGCTTGCATCTATACATTCCAGTGCTAAGGTCCAATAAACAACTTTTGAGGAGCAAAAAACTAGAACTGACTAAGAAAATGACTCTTAACACTAATAAACATAAAGTATTAAGAATTGTTGGATTTTTCTCACTGAAGAGGTAGTAGACAAAACTTTACCGAAGGTTTTCGAAACTGGCTGTTGGCGGTTTTAACAGTTACCACCCGAACATGCTCGTCATCCTTAGGGAATAGCTCGATAGTCCGACCAGAAGTTCACTGCAGTGGAGTTTCATTTTCATTTTTAATTACGACTAGATCATTAAGTTGAACTTCCTTTTCGGTTTGCATCATTTGAGTCGTTATTTCAGGCAATTCAAATATTCATTCGAATAACATTTCGAAAAGTCGACATGGACAAGTTGGTAACGAGAGAGTCGTCTAATATCCAGCGCTCCTAAATTAGGTTCAGGGATTACAGTTACACCGTCAAGATATGGCTTGGAGTTAATGGAATCAACTCATTTGGATCACAACTTCGAGCACATGTAGGTTTGAAATTTGATGTGGATTTAATCCCATGCAGTAAGGTTGTAAACTCTTTAAAGATGAAACTTTGCTCGCATGTCACTCTCGGTAAATGAGACTTAACAATTCTGACGCTTACTTGAGCAACAGCATTAAAGTGAGCTACAGAAGGCAAACTAAACTTCTTTGTAGCAAAACCTGGTTTAGCTTTTTGCAATAACAAGTTATGGCGTCTTCTAAATAAGCTTGAATAGAACTGTACACATAGCTATTGTTGTGAACAAGATTCACAATTGTTATTACAAAATTAAGATATTATGAAGTGTTTTAATACTTTGGTATATATTCTTCTTGCGCACGCTTCCGACAATTAGATAGGTCAATCGATAGGATCCTGGAGACAGTAAAGGATTCTTGGATGAAAAGGGCAAAGGAGCGGGGACGTATGCAAGCGTTCGTACTCTTAAAGTATCTATCCTGTACCAGTGGTGTCCAGAGTCATAGTTTTTGTAAATATCTCGTGAAACTTCACATCTTCCGGAAATAAGAACATATTCGAACCAATTTCTTCAGTCTTCTCAGAATTTTTCGCAATCAGATCAAATACTTCCAATAAATTCAAAACGATTAACATTTACGTTATCGAATTACTCCCACTGCCCATTTTTCTCCAAAAGAACCCAACCGAAGATCACTTTAATAGCCATGGCCTTTCTTTTCTCTTTAGTCATCCGAGCAGCTATGAGGGTTTTCTGGAAAATACCCCACCCCCCCATACTTCAACTGGTTTAGAAAGATGGGCTACAGGGTCGCGTAAATATAATCCTGACAAAGGGTTTTACCTGTTTTTTTAAACATTGAAGGACAGCGTATCAAGACGTAATATAATTATATCGAATTGAAGTGAAGTCACGGATCAGTATGCGGCAGAAATTGAGTGACTTCCCTTGAAGTAAATGTCGTCAGGCTCAGGTCAAGCCTAAAAGTTCAAGTTGAAAACCGATGCCTAGGTAATCAGAGATGGTTAATTGTGTTCCCACATATCAAATTCGGTTGTCAGGGTCGAGTCAAGCAGGTACCGGCTTGTAGTCCTCAGCTATATCGCGAAGATTGACCACAACATTTGCCAATAGTGCTGTGCCTTGTATATCATACATCCAGAGTGTCTCGACTAAAATGTTCACCCCATAAAATCTCCGATTTTGAGAAAACATTGGAAAATGCTAAAATATGTCCAGTTGAATTTGGGGGAGGGGGAGTGGCCCAATTTTTTCTTGGTTTTGAAATAATTTCTATACCCTTCTAGAGCCCAAAGCCATCCTTTCAGCAACTTTAAATGGCAAAAGGGGGTGAGTAACACACCATTCTGAAGCTGCTTCCGTTCCCTGCGTAACTGTGTTTTTTTTTCAATTTTGAGCGTTTGGTTTTTCAGAACGTTACTTGATGACCGTGACAGGAAACAAAGGTAGTTAATAAAAAAACAATTTAATTTCACGAATTTATGGCTCAAAATGTCCATTACTAATTTCCATACAACAGTACGAGTCATTTTTAGAAAGCTTCTCTAACGTTTTGCAACATTTCTAGGATGATCAAACAGCGCTTTACGATTATTCGTTCTCGAAGCACTTGTAGAGATGCAGATGGTGTAGCATAAGCTTTGAGCTTTAAGTAGCCCCAGAAAAAGATATCTAGGGGTACTTAAAATTTCAAACATTAGTGGAGATAAGGCAAAATACCTTAATCCGTTAATACCAGAGAAAATGTTTTACATTTTAAACGAGAATGTACCGGATTAATCATGCTGAAAATTGTAATGAGCCTACAACAATTTTGTGATTTTAAAAAAGTAATTGCTCAAACTTGAAAAAAAAAAAATTGCATAGAGAATGGAAGCGGCTTCAAGATGATGTGTCATTGGGCCCCTCTTGCCGTTTAAAGTGTTTGAAGCGGTAGCTCTAGGCGCTAGAGGGACGCAGAAATTACTTGGAAATCCGGGTAAAATTTGCTCCCTTCTCAAGTCAAAATTGACATATTTTAGCATTTTTCCCACATTTGTACGAAATCGGAGATTTCAATGGGTATAAATTTCAGTTAGGGCACTCTGTATTTCCTTCCGTTATGGGAGACTTATTGACAGACGTGTTTGAAATTTTCTCTTGATTTCCGCACAAATCAACTGAAGAAAAAATGGTTTTTCGGGTTTCTTAGAACACGTATTTGAAATGATGCTCGTGATAACAGATAAAATTCAGAGCGGAAAAGGTCCACTCTGAACGAAAGAGCTGCCAAGGTAGATACGGGTTTAGAAAAGGTCTTCAGAGGCACTTAGAACTGCTTTGTGCTCCCATCCTTCAGGGAAATCGGATGTACAGGATGTCTTATTTTGGACAAATACAGGGCGTTCCATTAAAAAAAAGATAAGTTTGGTCTATATCTCAGAAATGGTTAAGTGAATAAGAAATATTATGTTACTACTGATATTTACGTAAAAAAATCTATATGAGCCTGTTTTGAAAATTATAAAATTCTTTTAAATAAAGAAGATATAGGAGGGGTCCCAAAATGCAAAACAATTTAAATTTTACTCTGTACTACAGAAACAAACCTCTGAAAGAACTGTTTACGTCATAATCTATATCTCCAAAAAGTAGCCCAGTATTACGTAAACCATTTTTAAGCATCTTTATTTCTAAGCGAGATTTCTTAATAATTCCATCAAAAATTGGACACCCTGTATACATAATGTTCAGCGCATTGAAAGCTACAACTCGATTATTTTTGGTAACTGTTAAGTAAATTCTAGTGTAGGGTTTCATAATTACCATCCATAATGGCAAAATCACGAAGTCACTTTTCTGATTCGCCCTTTCATCGACTTTTGATACTTTGTCGTTTACATGAATGAGTTCCGTAAATAGGTCAGAAAAAGTAGGCTAAAGTTTTTTTGTCCCCTTTAAACCTAGATCTGCTAATTTTACAAAGTTTTATGGCAGCCTCGAAATTGGTCTGAGAAACTGTCGATTGAGCCAATTGAGCTTCTTTTCACCTTGTTATGTGTTTCTTTATCGCTGATAATCGGACCAGTTCTGCAGAAACGAACAACGAACTTACAAGGAAAGCAATTTTTGCTACATTCTACATCTGAGGCATTGTTTCAGAATAATTCTTTAGATTTAAATAGAATTAAGAGAGATTTTATCCCTAGAGATTAGCAGGTTTCATCTCAATTTGTTAAAATCAAGTCATGCAAGTTATATAAGGAGAGCTGAGGTAATTTAACTTTTGAACAGTCTTACGCTGTGTTGGTGCAAATAAAAGCCATATTAAATTCCCGACCCTTAATTCCGTTATCCGACAATCCTGCTGAACTTAAGCCCTTAACACCTAAGTCCTTAACGCTTTCCCACTTCCTTAGCGTACGCAAGGTGTTATAACTTGGGTAACAGCACATTGAAGAAGTATTATTAAGACAAGTGAAGCGCATTAAGCGATTTTCATTGTTGTTGAGGCAATTTTGGACAAAATGGCACCCAGAAATTTTAAGGAATTTGCGTACAAGAACGGTGTAGAAAGGGGGAGGGGGTATCCAATTCCTGTTGAATCCTGGTTTTATAGTGCCAATTAAAGAAAATAATTATCCAACATTGCTGTGGTTAACAGTGAAAATTGATTAAGTCTGTCTTCATCAAGACGATATGTGCAGAAAGGTTCCATCCATATATCCTCAGGATAATAATTAAGGATTCGGCAGTGAAAATACAGGATCTTTCATAAACATATCGAAAACCTTTAGGGAATATAGAAATCCTAAAAACTAAGATTTAGGTCGAATAAAGTTAGATCCGATATCGCTTCGTTTCCAAGACACAGAGTGTTTAAGTTCTAAATTTTAAAAAATATTTTTTTAATATTTCAAAAACGGTTTATGATCAGGATATCAAATTAAGGACACGCTATGGCGGAATAAATGTTCATATCATGGAGTAGGCAGGATATTTCCACTTACATCAGTGGCGTCCTTGCGGCCTTTCAATTGGCTCTTTATAATGAAAGAATGGTACGCCACCGACTTTTTCTTTAACACGAAAGTATATTCTTTTAATATTACATCAAGACTTAATAAAAAAAAAGCTTCTTAGCGTTTTCTTGGTTTAGTAGAGCTTTTTAAGGCAAAAAATAATTTTTCATTCCTATGCCTTCCACAAAACCAGTATAGGGTCCCAAAAGCATTTTTTTTAAATTTTTTATGAGGAATTAATTTAATTTTCGTTTAGTAGAAGTAAAGTACATGAAGCCAAACGCGTATGAAATATACCTAATCTCAAAATAATACTCTTCCTCCAAACTATGGTTTCATTAAATTTTAAGCCATTTACACTCCGTATCTTGGAAACGAAGCGATTTCAGACCTAACTTTATTGGACCTCAATATTTATTTTTATGAGCTCTACATCTCTTGAAAGATTTTTGATACGTTTATAAAATTCCCTGTATGTCTCTTGTCGTTGGAAGAGGACAAAATTGCAGCCGCTTAAGTTTTGTTGTGTCCGTACGTTCCAAGGGGGCTGGCATGTCGGGACTTAAGTGTACGTGCACCTCTTCTACCACCTTTAAATCTAGCTGTTCATTTGCGAAATTTCGCCAAAATTTATGCAGAACTGAGGTGTTCTTTATTGTTGCCATGTTATCTTACAAATGTCTTTATAAATATGTAAAAAAATGTAGAATTGTTTTTTTATAAATTCATGATTTTATTATACATTTTAGAGGTCTTATCCGCAACGGCCACGTTGTTAACGAAAGTGACTTCGTGTCTCAAAAACTACGAGAGACATTCAACCTGTCCTACCGATGCACGTATGGACGTGCTTTTTAAAATCTCAAAAATCTGTGGCTCCCAATGTCACTGTGCATCTCTGAAATCAAGGGAAATGTTAGAACCGCCGAATCAATAAACGTTAAAAATTAAAGAAAAGCTCTAGCTGAATTTAACTTACCGAACTGATTGATATTTTAACACTTAAATAAACATTTCTGTTTGAATATAGTATAATCCGAATCTAGACCCAAACAGTTTCAATGCTTTGAAAACAGAGGGGTTTCCACACCTCTAAACTGTCTTAAAAATGGCTCGTACAATAAAATAGAAAAGAAACTCCGTTCAACCGTAACTGGAAACCTAATAGAAGCTCAGCTCATTTAAGGTCCCTAATAATTTAATATTTTTATCGACAACCTGAGAATAAACGAGAGCTTCCAACTATAAAGTAATATTTACTTACCAATCGGAACAATGGAAAAGTTTTGTGCTCCTTCCATAGCTTTAGTAATTTCTGCAGAAATCATCCCAATTTTCTTGAATTGTCTGGAGAGTCAATATTTAGAGCGAATAAGTAATTTTGCAGTAAAGATTTGGTCTGGACGCCAAGGGCGATTTTGCCCATCGATCCACCCGAAAATTTACAGGGCTGAAAATTGGCAAAAAGTTTGTAATGCTAATCCAGCATTCCACATAAATCGAAATGCATGCATCGATATTTCATATTTAATTGATTGCAATCCCAATCAAACTAATTGGGACTATTACCATATCTTCCCCTTACTCCATTCAAAATTCGTGTTTTATTTTATCCTCTCGCTATTTCCTATCATGCAAATAATGTGGCTCGGGTTGAGGAATGGTTTACGGAGTTTGCACATAATCCCATGTTAAATTAGACCGGTATTAGACACTAATTTTAACATCGCTTCTGCAAATTAAGTAGAGGGAGACTAGCAATCCTCTTGCTAATTATTCAATTCCGAGATATACCGATTTGTTGTAGCTCTTCTTGAATACGTGCTAGGGTTGGATGGAGCTATTCTGATGTTTTGAAGCAAATAATCAATTGTTTTGGATTTAATAAAGGACTTAGTAAATTTGCTCGGCCAACAATATAACACTGGATAATGAGTTAGCTCAGGTAAAGGGAAATGAAAACGCCGAGAGTCTTTGTGATTGCAAAAATTATTTATCTTTGTTTCGTCTTCCTCCTTTCTCCATGCTTTCTTACCATGGATAAACGGTTTAAAGTATTATTTTTATTTCTCGTTACACAATTCAAGATTAATTTTAAATTGTACTGTTAAATGCTTTATACAGGGTGAGTCGGGAGGATCGTGCCAAACTTCAGGAGCGTGTTGTATATGAAAAATAAATGTAAAAAAACTCAAATGTTGTTATCCGATTTTCGTTTGTTTACAAGTTATAGCGTAAATAAAATTAAAACATAAAGGTTAAGCAACATTTAGACGAAACGTTTCCTGGACGTTGGATTGGTCGTGGTGGCCCTATTAGTTGGCCTCCAAGGTCTCCAGACCTCACACCACTAGACTATTGTTTGTGGGGTTGGTTTAAAACTGAAGTGTACAGAGTAAAAGTGGACACTCAAGATGCACTAATTCAACGCATTAGAAATGCTGCAGCTGCTATCAAAGAAAGACATGAAACAATCAGGAGCGCAACGAATGCTCTTCATAGACGAAGCCGAAAATGTTTAAAAGTTAATGGCAATATTTTTGAACATTTACTATGATATCCAAACGTTAATTTATGGAATTTCTTATGAAATTTATAAATTTTTTAAATTTTATGTTTTAATTTTATTTACGCTATAACTGGTAAACAAACGAAAATCGGATAACAACATTTGAGTTTTTTTACATTTATTTTTCATGTACAACACGCTCCTGAAGTTTGGCACGATCCTCCCGACTCACCCTGTATATACACTCCGATTCGTTAATAACTTGTCGGCAGAGATTTTATTAGTAATGCGTTCTTACTGCTACAATATCGCTACTTGTTAAAATCCGTAAAGGCACGTTTTATCTCACCGTCTTATAATTTCTAAGGGAATCCACCATTAACCCATACAGGTGGCCTTGCAAATTGTACACAATGACTCAAGCCTACCTTATGAGTTTTTTACAACTAACTCCAGATTTCGGTACCAATTAACGGTTCCTCCCGCCTTTTTCAAGTAGAACTTAGTTTCTCAACAAACACCCATACCCTACACAGCGCGACCGGTCATTCATGACACTTGACCACACTTACTAATTACTTTTAGGCACGCTTCCTTATAGTGATTAAGAAAACGTTGTATTTAGATCCGCTATTTTTAATAACTAATAATTAATAAATAATGTTAGCCGACATTGTCATTAATTGAACAACGAATATCATTTCGTTTTATGACTTGAACAAACGGAAACAACATATGCGTATTTAACATCCTTGTTCCAGGATAGGACTGTCTATCTTATGAACTTCCTGCCATGGTGACAGAAACTGTTAAATCTATTAATTAATGGCGATTTATAAAATATAAAAAATAAATTAAAAAAAAGAATTAGAAGTCTTCCACTAGAGGGGTCAAAGGGAAAAGAATTGGGGTTCATCTTACGTGTATACGTTGGCGATCTAAAAGGTATTATACATTTAATATTTCTTATTTTCATAGTTCAAACGTGTCTCGTCGACTTCCTTTTTTTTTATTATTGCTTCCAATCATTTATGCCGTTTTTTGATTTGTTTGTGTGACCACTCGCCATTAATGTTGGAGGTTAAGCTTTGATTTGATGATTTGAGAGGTAGTTTTAAATGGCATACAGATGTTAGCTATCATTCCTAGAACTCTGTCTTTATGTTGTGTTGTGTGTTAGTGCTTCTACCGCTATGTCAATAGCTTTATGCAAAAAGTACAAATTTCATTTCGTTTTGAAAGTAAACAAATTAATTAAGACGTTTTTTATTGTTTTTACTCTTTATTGTTATGTCTGACGAGAAAAACATTTGAGATTTTTTCTTTGTTGAATTGAGCAACCCAATTAGAAAAAATACTCCGCGAAACAATAGCAGTGACATACCTCTTTTTCCGCAAGCATCGAAAAATATCTAAGCAGGGCGCCACTGGTTAAGCAATAGAATTACAAAATTTATATTTAATATTTGTTATTACAGTTAACATTATAAATATCATAAATAAAACATTTTCCGAAACAACAACGGATGTACATGAATTTTTATATTGATATTTTAGATTTTAATAGGGTTTTCTACATTATTCTTAAACCTTAATTTTCGAAGAAAACTTACACATTTACCTATAGGAAAGTATAATCGTTTTCGATGGGTAATATCTCGATCTATTACTCCAAGTAATCGAATATAGGATGTTCCACTTAAATTAAGCACATTAATACTCTTCAAAGTAAGTACATTGCTCAACTTATTTTGTGGACACACTGTATATTATATTTAAATTTTTATGACTATAGCACGAAGTATGCCTTGTATCTGACGTTTGGTTTGAGTTTCGGCGTACTCCAGTTTAAACTTTCTTTAAAGCACAGTTTTTAAATTATCATTAATTTTTTTGCAAAATATCAATTGTTTCAAAATTCTTATGGTTTAGCATAGATAAACTTTAATCAAACTTACGTTTATTTTTCTCAAGAAATCTAAAATGGTACTAATATATTGGATTTTCCATTAAAAAAAAACATATCTTGACATTTTAAACTTATTTGCAACCCCTCGTATAAAAGGAAAATACTTTTTGAATGCACATACCTCTAATTGAATTGTATACAACGCAAAAAAAATCAAAATATTAAATACTTTATTGGCAACATTCCGTGTAGCATGAATTAAGCTACTTCTTTTCGATTAAAGGTTTTGTTAAAAGATTTTAAAAACAACTTTATTATCTCATAAGAAATAACATATTGATCAGACTTACTGCATAACTACTTAACTGAATATTATGAGAAGAATGATAATCTTAATTATTTTAGGGGTGGTTTTATACAGTTATCTATCAATGAGTTCTTAATGAGGTCCAATATAAAGTCCAGTGGTGTAATATTGATAATGTCATTAGATAGGCTAATGTGGACTGCATGACTCACGACGTGAATAACCATTATAGACAGTGGGTCGGGGGGATCGTGCCAAATTTCAGGAGCATGTTGTACATGAAAACTAAATGTAAAAAAATTTGAAATGTTCTCCGATTGTCATTTGTCCACAAATTATTAAAAAAGTCATAAATTTCATAAATTAATGTTGTGTTAATGAACATTCAAAAATACCACCATCAACTTCTAAACATGTTCTGCTGCCTCTATGAAGAGAATTAGTTGCGCCCCTGATTGATTCATGTGTTTCTTTAATAGAAGCTGCAGCATTTCTAATACGTAGAATTAGTGCATCTCGAGTGTCCACTTTTACTTTGTACACCTCATTTTTAAACCAGCCCCGCAAATCATAATCTAATGGGGGTGAGGACTGGAGATCTTGGATATTAGCCAATAGGACCACCGTGACCAATCCAACGCCCTGGAAATTTTTTTGTCTAAATATTACTTAACCGGACGAGGGAAATTTGCAGATTATTTACGTTATAATTTGTAAACAAATGACAATCGAATAATTGAGTATTTTTACATTTGTTTTTTTTATGTTAAATGGACTCCTGAAGTTTGCCACGATCCTCGTTCCTCACTCTCTAGTTGTGTATTTTTAATATGTTTGTGATAATATAAAGTAGGTGTTTTGGCGTTTGCTATGGAACAATTTTTATTGCAAACCATTTAGATTAGTCCACTGTGCCAGATGCTGGTAAATGCCTTAGTAATGACTATAAATAACATACACTTGCTGGTTTACCATTTATGTATGTTATTTGTCAAAACAAAGAGTGGGTGACTGAATAATCGAGTGTTTCGATTTAAATCCACATTCATATTCCGATCAATGCCTGGAGACGGGTTTTTAATGTGTATTCAAAACCGTCAAATAGTACTGGGTATAAGGTCTAAAACAGGAGGTCCACATCACTTCAACCCACCAAAAATTCAATGATTTTTTCTTTCGAAAATGACTTGTTTCATACTGTCATTCGTTATTCTTTGAAAAAAATGCGAATTTTTTAACTTATTTTCTATATAAGTATCTGCAACACTTTCGGGACCTTGGAGTGGATAGAGGTACTTGGTGGGGTAAAACCAAACAAACACAGAATTTAAAAATATAATAAATAATATAATTAAACTTTTTTTTTGTAGAATAAGAAACCTTTATAGGTGTCTGGTCTGTTGGTTCGGTGACCAGGCCATGTGGAATATGTTCCTGATGGGAGTGCTTACTCACTAAAAACCTCTCCTCTTCAGCCTAGATCCTCTCCCAGAATCGCGACTAAGCGTGGTTTCATAGAAGGAATGGTGGTATTCCTCCCAGCTGTACGCGTTAAGCGCCACCTCAATTGTGCGCCTTACGCCTTTCCTATATCCTGGAGATTGGTCCCGAGCTGCAACTTTAAAACTTCGTTGGGTATTCCGTCCAGACTCGAAGCCTTCCCGCCCTTGAGGATCCCTACCATTTGCCGAATTTCCTCGGCCGATAACCGAACCATATCCTTGACTCTCGGTTCCTGTACCTCTCTGACCATCTCCCTTACCATGAAGAGCTCGATCATTTCTGCCTCAGGTAAGCAGCACAACTCAAGACGGACAAGTTTCTCAGTTACAATTTTATAGCCGAAACACCAGATGTCCATCTCAAGATCATCGCATAGCTTCTTCTAGGCTTTCTTCATAAACACCTGAACGGATACCTTAAAGGCTTTTCTCGCACTCTTCAATTTATCCTCCGCAACTCTCTTTCTCTTATTCCTTTCTCTACCACCCCTAATCCTTGTCACTTTTTCTCAGTCCCACAAACTCTTTCTTTTTTTGACCTATCTCATCATTCCACCAGCACATCGCACGTTTCACTCCAGTTCTGCAACACTTTTTTACTCTCCCACTCTCCCTCTCTGCCCCTCTCCACATCTCCCTCTTCCTCTCTTCCCCTCTTCCTCTCTACCCCTATTCCTCTCTTCCCCTCTTCCTCTCTTCCCCTCTTCCTCTCTATCCATATTCCTCTCTTCCCCTCTTCCTCTCTACCCCTCTTCCTTTCTTTCCCTCTTCCCCTCTTCCTTTCTTCCCCTCTTCCTCCCTTCCTCTCTTCCCCTTTCCCTCGCTCTCTCTCCCTCTTTCTCCATTCCGCCTCCTACTATTTCTAATTTATATACACTGGTTCAACTGTACGTTCCTTTTCCTTATGTCGAAGGTCACGTACCGGTGACCATTACCACTCTCCCATTCTGTTTCCACCTTTCAACTCACAACCATGTTCAACACATTCGCGTCAATTATGCTTATGTTAACCAGTGACCTCCCATTACGAGGACCATACGTATCACTATGCCCCGAAGTTAAGCGAAGTAAGCCCCCTGTCTCTAAGAACTTGTCCAGGACCCGCCAACACACGTTCCGGGCATCAGAGCCCAAACGCCCATTTTTGGCATTAAGGTCCCCAGCTATAAAAAACCTTCTGCCATCCCGCCATCAGACGCCTCTCACCAAGTTACTGGGCATCCCCGTTAACTCGGTGGGTCCCCTGTTCAGGGAGAAGTACGCCAAGACAATCGTGAACCATCTCAGCCCCACCGCCACGAGAACCCGGTTCCTATGGATCGACTTCATCTCCGTCCCAGTCGAAAGCCAGATAAAAGCATGGTCGCCCTGATTCCGAATTACGCTCTTGCGCTCAAGCCCAATCGCAACCCAGCAGCACCACGTCAATGCCTCTTTCCCTGAACGTCTAGAACAAGAGGTCGATTGCAAGCCACCTTCTGCTCAGATTCATTTTTGGACACCTGAGTCCGTCAATTGGCGCCATCACCCGGTTCAACCTACCCAAAAACTCTCTCACACTCAGTCACTCATCCACGCACTCTCTCGTTCACTTGCCATGTCACCAGGCTACACCGAGTGCGTGCACCTGCGCATTCTTCGCGGCCTTCCCCTTTTTTTTTACTTTCCGGCGGTCGCATCGGCCCCGGGCTCGCCAGACCCCTGAAGAGGTGCTCCTTCAGGGGCTATCCTCACTATCAGGCTTGGGCGCGGGCATGACCTTTTCCCGGTCCCAGGTGCGGATGCCGCTCCAGCTGTCGGTTTTACCAACGCCAACGCGGCATTTTTCGGCTGTTTCCCGCACTGTGGCCCTTCGCCTGAAAGAGAGGGCAAAACCGAGAGTTATTATACTCCACGGTTTTGTGCCCCTCATACGCACATTGCTCGCGCAGTCGGGACCTGGCCGCGCCCTTACAGGCTACAGCGTGGTGCCCCAGCTTCCAGAAGTAGAAACATTGCCTGTGGTCCTACCACTCCTTGAGCCCACACCTGCTGATGTCGATCCGTAGATCAGGCATCCTTCGGACTTTTACCACTGCCTCGCCATCTCCTATAACGTTGTGGAGGGTGGCGGTTTGGCAGCTGCCGAAGTTCCTCGTGAGTCCTGTCAGCCTGAGCTGGCCAACCCTGACCCCGTCACGGTGGCAAGCGCTTCCACCATCTCCATGCCAGCGATTGCACAATTCAGGCCCAGGACGTGGAATGTCGCCGGTTTTCCACCTCCGGCTCGAAAATAATGAAACCTAGCGATAACTGAACTAACCTAACCATAACCAAACCCACCAAAACCTGAACGAACCTAACCAAACAATTCTTACTAAAATAAGAGTAAGCTTATAATCTAATGGAAAAATAATTCAATTACAAGTGGTTTTGGCTATGGTTGCGTTCGATTTTATTGTATTATTTATTATACTTTTTTATCCAGTACCTGTACGCACTGCACGGTTCCGCAAACTTGCAAATACTTGTATGGAAAATAAGTTTAAAAAATCCGAAATTTTTGTAATGGATCGTGGATTAAAATATCAAAAAAGCCATGTTTTCCAAGAAGAAACCATTAATTTTTGCTGGATCAAGAAAAGAATATCACCGAAGAGGCCTGTAGTTGTGTATTTGTCTTTTTTTAAATTGATTAATGTGTTCCTTTATTCTATGGCAGTGTATTCTGTGGGGATATCACGCTCCAAGCAAGACATGATCCTCCGAATTGCAGCTGGTGCATCTCGTGGAGAGTAGTGAACAGTTTTCTATTTACTGGATTTCTAATGTTACTCGCGTTACATTTTTTCTGAGTTAATTCATTGAACCCGTCGATTTCGATAGCTAAAACTTCCCAACTTAACGTAGAAGTAAATTAACGTGCACTAATCTATTATCATTTCAATTAATTTGGTTGAAGAAACATTAAACCTTTGTCAGTAAATGTGAATTCCATCGATAACTACCATTCTCGTCAAAGCAAGAATTTGCAATGTTAATGATCTGTAATTCCCAGAGTCTCCTGTAAATTGGACTATTCCGATCAGTCGCATAAAACATCAAATGTATTGTTCCCTGGCAAATTGGCCCGCAGAAATATTATTTCTGCTTCAACGTTTCCATTTGTATCTCTAATGCGAGCCACATGCATACTGAAATAGCTTCTTTTAGTTCAGACAACAATAGCCAGTGGAAGCCGATTTGAAGGAAGGCTTTTTATTCCTTTGACAGATGGGCGTTTTACTTGGAAGTCGAAGATTTGTTCTGTAGGAATCTGGGACATAGAAGGTTTATTTAGGAATAATTTGCCATCTGCCAAGAAAGGCTATAGAAAGTGAAAAGGAAGTTCTACACGTTTTTAAGAACTTCTTTCCGATGAAACATGACTTAAATTTTTTTTTATTAAGTATTGTTTTACGATAGGTACGTGCGACAAAAGCTTTTACAATGATGATTATAATTTTCCAAAATAAGTGGTGAAAATGCAATAATACCGTATTTTCCCGAAAATAAAACCCAACCGAAAAATAAGCCATAGCATGCATTTTAATAGATATAACCCCTGCCCCAAAAATAAGCCCCAGCTAAATTTATTAACCGGACAACTCGGGGAATCTCCTTTCCCAGCCTGCATGTCGGCCAGTAGCGAACACCATTCGCCGTTGACTAGTCGTGTGCTTTTTTGTTTTTTTTTTTCTTTTTTTTATAGAGGAAAACCTTTATAGGTAACCGATCTGTTAGTCTGGCAAACGGATTATATGGAATTCACTCTTGAAGAGGGCGCTTGCCCACTAAAAACCTGCCCTCTTCACCTTCGATCCTCTTCGTGATCGTCTTTCAGCACTACTACAGGGGGAGGGAGGAGGTAATTCCACATTTCTGTGTTTGCACTACCCATAGCTTCCCGTCTCTTTTCTATCTATTTATTATATTTATTTTTATTTTATTTTTTTTTATTTTTTTATTTCTCCACTTTTTTTTCTATTATCATTATTATAATTTTTTCTTTATGTTTATTTTATTTATTTCTTTATTATTATTATTATTATCTTTTTAATAATCATTACAAACAGTTTCATAATCCTAAATCATACATAATACTCGTTCACTCCTCGTCGAGCACTCTCCTTTCTTCTTCTCTCCTCTTTCTCCTTCTTATACCTTTTGCGCTTTATTATACGAGTCACGACACTTCACGACCTTTCGTTCATCAACATCAACTCTTCCCTATTCTCTTCATTTGTCCTTATACCACCCAGTCCTTCCTCATCCTCTCTTCTCACCTGGACGTGTGCCACAGAGTGAAACATTGCATGTTTTGGTGAATCCATATTATCGCAGAACCAACATTCATCATCGTCCAGTTTGCCAGTCCTTTTAAGGTAACTCCCAAATACTCCATGGCCTGTTATCACTTGTGTTAAGTAATGGTCCAGGCTCCCAAACTTTCTATTCACTTATCCTTTCACATCCTTTACAAACATGTTCGTCCATCCATTATACTCATCCCATCTGATCTGCCACTTTGTAAACACTTCCTTCCTCGTTTCCTTTCTATCCTCTCCTCCTCACCCTCGACCATGATTATATGTTCAACGTCGTTTTAGCAACCATCCTTTAGTTATTTATTAATTATTTTTACATCAAATGAGTGCAAAAAGAAAGAGCTATTAGGTGGAATACAAAAAGCAATATGTTGAAGCCCCTAGAGATAAAAATTCTAGGGCTTTTCTAAGGAAAGGAAGATGGATCTACGAATGGTCTGAAAATGGCGATTAGAGTACAACATTCTAAGCTAACAAGTCGCCCAGGAACATACCAAAATGCGTAAGTGTGGTTCAGGTCAGCGACCATCACTGTAGGAATTGGAAGACGTCATATTTGAATTGATTGCTAACAAAAAAGCGAAGTGTTGGGTTGTTCGTAGGGCCGATGTTCAAGCATTTGTTGTTGCAATGGCATCGCAGCTAGACGTATCGCCAGACGAGTTCAAAACATCGCAAGACTGGGTGGATAGCTTCCTTCAGAGATATGAATTGTCGCTAAGAAGATCGACAGCACTGTTCAAGTTGGAAGATAGTGAACTGAGTGATCGTGCACTTATTTTCTAGTGTATTCATGATGGGATCAATTTCTCTATGTACCTACTGTCGAACATAATTGCTATAAATGCAACTGAAGTGTTTATGAGTCAACGTTCCTAAACTATCATTGATCACAAGGGTACTTCTACAATTAACATATCTTTCACTGGTTACGAAAGAACAGGCATTACATGTATTTTAGAGAATCGTGTCGATGAAAAGAAAGCCCCATCTATAATCATATCTAAGGGCAAGAAAGAGAAAATCGAACATGTTTCAGGTGTCAATGTTCTTGAAACCGAAAAAGCTTGATCTACACCAGGAGCAATAAGAAAATGGATCGAGATATTTCTAACACTTGTTATAGGCGGTGGCAAAAGTGATTTGCTCGGGTGAGAGTCCGCTAGCATTAATCGTGCTAAAACCATGAAGAACTTCCTTATAGAAAAAAAAAAACAATTAACAAATACCAATTCCCACTGGAATGATTGCGTATCTCCAAACTCTTGATATTGCAATAAACAAGCCATTTAAAGATCATTGTGGTACAAAAATCAACGACTAAATTGAAAATAGAATAGAAAGATATCAACATGGAAACTTCGCAAAGACTAAGCTACAAGAAGTCGTTACTCGGGTGAAAAATGCATGGAATCAAATAACGAAGAGATGCGTCGCTAATACCCTACGAGTAGGTTACCTAGACAAGAAGACCTCATTTGAAGAGAGCGCTGTCGCTCAACGCGAGATCTTAGGGCTAAGGGTGTTAGAGGAAATGAAGACGCTACAAAATGAGGCTGGATTTTGAGGTTTAGAAGTTCATTGCGATATTCCTGAAGAAAACGACATATTTCTCGAGAATCATAGAAATTAAATATTATTTTTAGCGTTTTTTACATTTTTCTGTACCTTATTTTATAAATGCTAAGTAGCTTTATTTCCTGAACTTGTATGATTATTACTTATTGTGTACGAGAAATTGAACATCCCCCTTAAATAGGCCCTAACTCGTTTTTTACAGCAAAAATTAATGTAAGATCTGATTTTATTTTCGGGGAACCACGGTACGAATAGTAAATAATTAATGATGAAACAATAATCACCTGCATCAAAATAATAACATAACCGATATTAAAAAAAGGCGTTTTTCAGGCACGGCCTCACCGATTCATTAGGGGAATACCAGAATGTTTCGTGCATTCCAAATATTCACATTTCATAGATTTTTGCTGAATTTTCGTTTCCTACTGATTTCTCCTAGATTCGCGTTTCACCGAACCGTCAACAGGGGTGTTCACTCAGGCGCTTGGTAAAGGGTACATCTCATTACTAGGTAATTTCAACTGAGGATAATATGCCGTTCCGCCGCTACAACTGCTGCTTGTGTTTGAGGCATTACTCCGAAATTAAATAAAAATACAAAACAAACAATCCGCCCCAAACGTGTAGAACTTGTGAAGCTGAATTTTTCATAATATCATATTCCTATACTGTGCGCGGATTCCAATCGAGTTGAATATGAAATCAGTTATAAGTAAGGAGAACTTCCCACTCTGCAAAATTCTTAAGTTACAATTAAGTTAAGAAATACTTCTTAATTCCCTTTTGTGACATTTCTTTGAAAAGGGGCTGGAAAAATGCTTTTCAGAAGTAGGCATTTTGGGTAAGTGGACTAATTTTTCTCACCAACTCCGGCTCTAGGCTTACTGACGTGAAAATTAATTACTTCCGTCAGATTCAAAAGCAGACCTATAAAGAAAATGGGGGAAGACACGTTGAGAAAAAATCTTACTGTCAATATTAAAAGGAGTTTTTGTTGGTATTGTTTATGCCCAAGATGGGATCATAATGCAGGGTGGGGCGGAGCAACTTGTGTATATGAATTTGGCGTGCTAAAGCGACAATTTTTCAAAGAAGAGCGAGGGTAGGGACGTTCAAGAGGGAAGACGTAAAATTGCAGCGCGTTCGTATACTTTTCTAACTGGTCGTTCAATCATCGCAACGTACATTCCTACCCATTTCGGCCAGCACGCTCTCCTGATTTAGCCCTTTGCGACAATTTTTCATCGAGCAACATAAAATTACTTGTTTACAACGATCGGCTAGCGTCGTCGACAATGGAGGGGGAAACGGTAACGTATCTCTCTCGCACTTACCAGTCGCCTAATTGGCTTTTGCTTGCACTCACTAAAAATCCATACGCGTAGCAACGACAAAAGGATTACATACTGGACGTTAGTGAAGTAAATTTCGTAAATATAACTAATGATTAAAAACATCATTAAAACTTCCTTACAACAACGGTCGAAAACCTAATATTTAAAAATTTAATTAGTAACCGAAAAGCTATGATAAACTTAAAATTTTAATAAAATATTGAACAACCTACTTGTCAGTTGTTGATCGTGTGACGTGTAACGAAGAAAATTAAAATTAATCAGCATTAACATTGCTAAAAGCAATTTAAAAATCAATTGAAACTAATAATTGGGCTCAAATAATAAAAGTAACCGTAAGCGGCAACGCTGCACTGAGCCCTGGAAACCTGACCTTCCAAAGGGCCGCCTAAGTGAACTTCTCATTTGAACGTCCGTAAAACGCTAAAGGAGCAATTGCTCTGTCCTTTTCATGTACAAAAAGTTCAAAAATTACATAATGTTTACATTTTAACCATAAAACCTATCGGTCCCAAAAAACCTATGTGAATGTACCATACCTAGTTTACGCGGCTATTTAGGGAGGTATCAAAGTGAATTAAACACGATGGGACGGTATCAATTCTCAAAAGATCCTTTTTTTTTGTTTTTCAAAAAAATATTTGCATTAACGTCCCCAATTATAAGGAAATTTTTTTGTATTTAAAATGATGTCCTGAATAATTGGTTAAATTTACTAAGCTTATTCTACTAACACCTTGTATATCTGTTTTATTTTTTTTAAATTGAATTCCCAAATAAGCAATGCTCTGCCAACCCTGTATATTTAATTATCTTTATTTAAATGCTTTAATTCAATCCTAAATTAGTAAGATCTAGATTTTCTGCAAATTACTTAAAATTTTTACTAAACCATTCTTGGGGGTAGTTCTCGTACTTATGACACGCATTCGACGCATTAAGGCTTGCAGAAATTCGCTTGTCCATAAAATGATCAAAAAACTGGAAAAGCTTAGGCCAAACATTGTTTTATTTTTTTTTTAATTTTATCAGGAAAAGAATTTTCGAAAAACGCCTCCTTTAAGACATCTCCCCCCGGATCTGGTGTTCTGTCAGCCGGGTAGTGTAGGATTCGCCGAGACGCTCGCCCCTTTAAAAGTCTCGAAAATAAAAGAAACTCTTTCTTGGATCCAAAACTGTCTCTGAGGGACATATCGTCAGGGTGTTTTTTTTTCTTTTTCCTGGTCTGTCTTCTGCTGTTTCGTCATGACATTTCATGCTCTCTGACGTATTATTTTGTTCGAGAGCGAGGGGAGTTTTTTCTCTTTTTGTGGTGCTGCGCAGAGGTTGTTTTAATTGCTCAGTGGTTGTTTTATCTGCGCAGTTACCCATCCACTTATTGAAAACACGCCGGCGTCGCTCTACTTTGGAAATCGGACGGAAACCTACAGATCAACGTGGTACCCGGGTAGCTTAATATTTTGGGCCTGGTATACGTTAAAGTTGTATACTGAACTGGTATAGAAGAAAATGACAAAATTTCATAGTATTAATCTGATATAAATTCCCGATTCCATTACCTGCAGGTTTCGTTAGATACGAAAAGCAACATTAAGTAAATTATAGGTCTGTAAAACCTCTGATCTCTAAACAAACTGACCAATGAACCCTCAACAAAAAAAGCAATTTCCTTTTTGTATTAGGCATAGTTGACAGGCTTCCAAATCTCCGTTTGATGTTGTGCCGTAGATAAAATTTTCGCAACAGGGAGTTTTCCTTCCGTTACGAAACTGTGTAACTTCTTCCGCAGCCAATAATGGTATCAAACAATAAAATAATCATGACCCACAGTTATTAATCGAAACACTAAACCTCTTGGCTGATTTAAACTGGTTATTCCGTAAATTATAACCGAGAGAAAAAACAATAATGTACCCAGGAAAATGAATTGCACGTAAGATAAGCGTTGATAGTAATCCATTAACTTTCTGCCACACATAGCTGGATGTTATGAAAAGATAAATTCCAACAAACGGTTGTATTCCTTCCCATTTCTCCGTGATGTATGTAACAAACGAAATAAAATGAAAGATACTTATTCGACATCAATAACAAACCTCCAGGATACTAGGAGTAATGTGAAGTGTTTGCTTGGTATTGTTTTGTTCAAGTTTTCGTTAAGCTTGAAAAATCTACTGTAAACAATAATAATAGATTAAAGTAAATTCTAGACGGCTTTACGGATAATGGAATTGACCCTAACCCCGTTTCCATGTACTATAAGTTATTCGTGTATATGTACCCAATTAATCCCGAAGGTTTATTTATATTTACTTTGCCCTGAACCAACCCGCGTTTCTGTTAAAACAGAATCCCAACACGTTATACGCATTAGGCCAACTAATTTGCATTTTTAACGGCGTTTGCTTTACTGTAGACGTAATCACCGCCTGAGTCAAAACCCTTTTCATTAAGGGTAAAGATCCGCTAGATTGCTTTGAAATAGGCCTATTTTCTTAAAGGATGACCCGGATCATATCTGGAAAAAACTTGAGAACCCTAATGAACATTTTACTGCTTCCGAAGGTGGAAAGGGCATGCGAATAATTTATTAAGGGCACATAGGTTTGAAATTTGTTTCTTTTATCTCTCTAGATTGATTCATCCTTCAAGCTGATTGAAAAAAATCGAAAATGTTAAAGGAAGAAAAGTGAATTCAAATGCAATTTGATAACTTGCGTACTTCCGAATCAGCATTTAGGTTCAATTTTCCGCCGAAGGAATACTCCCGAGAATCACTTTGCCGTCATAATCAAAACCGTAATTGACCACTAAGTACAAACTATCGTGCGGATTGAGCTGCCCTGATAAATAAGGGTTGATCGGTTTCAGCACCTGTTTATGGACAGCGGACACTAATTCCGTTCGTTATACGGGCTACGAACTTCCAATTAAATCCTTCCAATTCTAACCGAATATGTAAATTACAAATCGGTCCACTTGATTTTTGTTAACAATAAATATTTGTAAATTTTCAAACTGAATAATGTTTTCTATTGTTACGTTCATTAAATTCGGAAATGACTGTTTTGGTCGGTGGGTTACAACTTTTTTAATCAATATTCGATTGTGAGAGATACCGGAATAATAAGATAAAATTTATTGAATATTTAAATACATTTTTGATTATTTTGGGTCATGATGTGTGTAAATCGGCTTAAAACATGGCTGAAAGAAAATTAATAAAGTTGTTAAATAAAATATGATGAAACTCCTTAAAGTGAAATCGAATATAAACCGACAAAGAAAGAAGAACTAAAGGCAAATTAAAAAACTGATCAGATCAGATTTTAGAACATAATAAAGTCTTGCATCTAGTCAATTACTTCCAGACGCTCAAGATCTAATAGATTTTGAAATATCTACCTTGTAGCAAACTGCAGGTGTACAAGAGCAATTTAGTTCAGGCAAGTACAGTAACAGGAATTGATTTGTGACCCCTTCTTTAACTCAATAAAACATTATATTCAGCGTCGAAATCAGGATTCCTTTTACCTATATATAGGATCTTATATAATTAATACATAATTAGTGTTTGATATACCAAGCAAGTTTCCTTTGGTCGGGTCCTTTTAGGCATAATTAAACGATACACATATTGCAACCATAACAAATAGGAAACGAACCCAAAATGTAAGATGTTGTACACCAGTGCTCCTAATGTTTGTCAAATCTAGATACTGACTTTGTGGGCCTGGAACACCTTATATAATCTGAATACAATCGTTCATTTACAGACCTCTTCAATTGGCATTGGAAGTTTTCAGAAATGTTCAAGGAGCATAGATTTAAACTAAAATGAAAAGCATGGAAAGAAACTTTCCATTAAAGAATAGCGCTCACTCTTCCGAAGATATCAAAACAGGTTTTGTTCATTTAGGATACGCAATATAATCTATTAAACAATTATTATTTCTCGTAAATAATTATCGATGAAACAAGCTGTTTTTGTTTGCATGAATCCTGTTAGGGGTAATCAAGAAGGTCAGACTGACTGGAATGAATATGCTATTTCGGATATGACAATTTTACTGCTGCTGATGCAGGTCGTCCACCTATAGTGTAAATCACGTAACTTTTTATTCACGTTACTGAATGTAACGAGTAAGAGTCGCCTTACATAAAATGACGAGACATTTACATTTTATATGCTAGAAAAGGAGAAAGATATATTCGATTGTCTAAGCACAAAGCTGGTTTGTTCCATAATTGCCGCTTAATTTGTTAACATTTCTTTATTGTCATGACATTTGGGATTTTGAAAGTGTCAGTTTTCATTAACTTATGTTGTGCTTGCTGTTTTAATCTTTTATTTCCTTTATTCGTCAACAAATCTGTTCTTTTGAGAACTAAAATAGTACTCCCAGTTATTTATTATCAGTGTTGTTATTGTTATTGGTAATATAACGCCCACATTCTTAAACAATAGGCGTAAAGAGCTTGTCGCCTCCCTTATGGATTTTCTTGAAAGATAATTGGAAAGCAATGGACCAACATTACCATTAAATTTAGTTAAAGTATTTCTATGATCATTATTGACTCTGAATCTAACAATAGTTTTAAATGCTATACGTACTAATGTATTAATTTTTGAACTATGTGGTATCAGTGCTGATATGAAGCCTGTGATATGATTAAAAACTTACGTGATTTGTATTATATAGAGTGTTATGTACATACGTGGCTAAACTTCAAGGAACGATTCTTTCAGTGATTCTAAGGCGAAAAGTTTCTGTAAACACAAATTTGGCAATACTTCGTTTTTAAGGCACAGGATGTTAAACTTAACAAATAAACTGTTTTTTTGTAAAAATTTGAATGACCCCTTAGCGGATTTTGTGGAAATTTCACACCTAACTTGAACTAACTTTTTTTTAACTTTAATATTTTTTCCATTAAGCGCCTAAAACGCAACTTTTTTGTTTGTTGAATTTTTTTCGTATAAATTTGCATTTTTACTTGCTTAATGGAAAAAATATTAAAGTTTAAAAAAAGTCTGTAACGCATAAATAGCCCTATTAACCACACATAACACTGTCCAATTTCAACAAAATCGGCTAGAGAATCATTAATATTTTCACGATAAACTTTTTTTTTTTAAGTTTGGCACCCTCTCTGTTGAAAACGAAGTATTACCGAGTCTATATTTATATAAACTTTTCCTCTTGCAATCATTCATAGAATTACTCCTTGAAATCTGGCTACCTACATAAATAGCACCCTGTATATTATTCTTGTGGAGGCAGATTCATCTACAAGGTGTCTCTGAAAGGTCTGTTTAAAATTGTGTCGCATATTTCTGAAGCGAAAATATAACGATTTAACCTAATTTACTTTAGTCTCGAAGTGGACGGTGTCAAAATAAAGATCGTCAAACTGAAGATCACAAAAGACAAAAAAATTAATTTCTTGGTTTGTAATGGTACCAACTGAACAAAATGTCGCATCAGGGGGTTTTATGGACGAGAATTCAGAATCCGTTTACATTTTCGATACATCTTAAAGAGAGCCCTATTAATACTGGTCGAACTCTTCTAAAATAAGACATAACTTTTTTTATTCACCCGGTATAAAATTTATTTAAAATAAAATCTACGTTTTCCTACATGTTTTGTGAAAAAAAAGTATCGTGGTACAAGTCCCTACAGTCATTCCTTCTTGAAATATTTCAGGTTTAGAGTTCGCTGCGTGTCTTGAAAAATAGCTTTGAAGTACATATTTACCAGTATAGGATAGCAAAATGAGCACAACAGAAATTGATATAGTCAAATACAAACATTAAGATTAAAAAGAAAAAGATAAAAATTGAAGATTAATTGAACGTTTTGAGTTTTTCCGTTTTAATAGTTTAACATGTACCTTAAAGTCGTTTATCAAGACATGCAGCGAACTTTACATTTCAAATATCTCAAGGAAAAATATCTATATCGATTTGTACTGAGATACTTTTTTTTATAAAACACGTGGAAAAATACAAATTTAGTCACAAATAATTTTAATACCGGGTGATAAAAAACTTATGTAAGTTTAAGGAGAGTTCACATAGCACAACCGTGCCCTCTACAATGTGCATAGGAAATATAAACGGATTCTGTTATCTCGTTCGGAAAAACTTCTCGATACAACATATTGTTCAAATGTTAATATTAAAAACTAACTTATTAACGTTTTCCCCCTGTTTAATCTTCACTTTGACGTTTTATATTTCGAAAACCGTCCACTTTTAGTTTAAGGAAAATTGGATTAAATCGTTCTGTTTTCGCTTTCAGAAAGCCGTTATAAATTTTGTACATACCTTTCAGACACACCCTGTGCGTAGGATAATAATGAATAATATAGTGAACCATAATAGCGGCCTAGCTCTAATATATAATTTATTAGCAAAATATCCAGCTGGTGACCACTCATCTCCAACAGCCCCCTGGCAATGTTTCAGGTTAAATTGACATGCAAGAGTAATGGCAATATTGCGGATAACCCGACAATACGTAAACCATTGATGAACAATCGCCTCGTGCTGAATCCGACCGTCATTAAACGGACCCTTATTAAATTAATGACCGATTCTTAGACCACAATAGGGTATGATGGTTAAGGGGTGGTTATGTAAACTATGTAGATAGGATGTATGCTATCTGGTCCGATAATATTGACAGAATATTACTTTGCTGACTGGTAAACAAAACATAAATCCCAACATAGTTTAGTCAGTCTATCTTAGTTAAGTCTATGTCTATTCCCTTAAACTTTACCAGGCAATTAATTTAATGAACGTCCCCTTAACGAAATGATAATTTTAATGGCGTTGAAGTTGCTTGTTTACGACCTAAACGATGGATGTCTATGACAGATTACCTTCTTCTAATTGTAGTTTCAATTGCAATCAATATTCCTTTGCAAATGGAGGACTCCGACCTTCAGTTAAATTTGTTTGGATTATTTATTGAAGTTTTGGGACCAGCGATTATTTATTCAGGAATAGCGCCGTTATAGACCTCACTACATGCCTTTTACTCAATGGTTCTATACGTGCTAGTGGATGAATTTTATATTATGTTTTCGGGTGTTTCTGCTCATTTGTCAAATTCGAGACAAAAGGGAGAAACGGAAAAGGGATGTAATTGTATGTATATTTCGTAGGTTATGTGATGGGATCGTTATATGCACACGGACTTTCCGGCTTTGGAAAATACGAAACTGCCGAATAAGCCAAAATGGTAACGAATATAATGGATCCAAGATGTACAGAGTCAGAGCTAGAGTTCACAAAACTAGAAATGTTTAAAACTTTGGTAAATACGTTTAATACTGATATATACGTCTTCATTTAACCCTATTAAGGATTTATACTGCTAAGCAATTTTACCTATCCATGTGGCAAATAGAAAAATACTAGGAATTTTCCAATTCTGCCATGCCCTTATACCGTCTTTTAATATTAGGTTTTCAGGTAAATAACATTGTACATATATTGAACTACCAATTAATTAAATATGTTTTGTAGCTTCAAAAGCTATTCATAGACTAAAACGTCAAATTATTAAAAAATCCTTCAACCGGTTTTTGGGCTATTACTCCAAGACTGAACGTATTCCTTAGTCCGTTTACAAGGTGTAACACATCATCATGAAGATATTTCAGGGGGTGATGGTACTTGGTAAAATAAGAAGAAAATGCTAATAAATACTCGTGGTCAAAAACGCACCGTTTTTGATATACAGGATGGCAAAATCTGATTTTTTAGAAAGTTTTTGCTACTTTCTTTCGTGCGTCTAAATATAGGTTAATGAAATTTGGTGTCCCTATGCTTTTTAAGAGCCTCTACGTGAAAATTTCAAAATAGTTAGTTTCCGTATACAGAGTCTTATGTTTATCTGGGTCATACGCGATTTTTTATTTGTTGACTTTTTTTGGAACATCCTGTATGGTTTCTAATTTCACATTTTGATTTTTTCTTCGTTTCCTTAACTCTTTGATCTGCTGCATTATTCTCGCATCTTTTACCATTTACGAAAAAATTGCATTGCTCTGAAGAATTTTGAATAACCTAATGCGTTCTTACCACGTCAGAAACGTTCAAGTTCTTCTCCCAGCAAATTCTCCTATACACTTGAGTGTTTGTCAGCGATTTCTACAAATCCTGACTCAAAATCCGTTGTTTGCAAGTTTCATTTAGTAATTAAGCAAACTTTAAAAGAAACATCATCCAAAATATCCATAATGAACACTTTTAGGAAGAAGGAAATCCACATTTAGTGAGAGGAAATTATTTTCAACGGCAGTTTTCTGCAAACATGTGATTATTTAATAGGACCTTTTTTCCGCCGCCAAGGTCAAATTGAAATTATTATCATTAATTCCTCAAAGAGGATCTTCCTGTCTTCGTAGAAGAGGTATCTCCTGTCTTGATAAAGAAAAAAGTGGTTCATGCACCATGGTGCGCCAACTCATTTTAATCTGCAAATAAGGGAGTTCCTAACCAAGATTATCGCAACCGTTCCACTGGTCAAGGAGAACCTCAGCCAGGGTTTCCTACGTCCTCAGATCTGAACAGCCTGGACTTTTTTATTCTGGAGATATTTTAAATCATTGATATAACAGAGCTCAGTTGACATAGTGGAAAAATTGCGGGATAGAATAGTGATTTCACGTGAAATTATCTACAATATTCCTGACATTTTTGGAAGAGTCCGTCGCTCTATAAGACACAAAGCGGAATCTGACGTCTCTACAGGAGGATATTTTCAGCAGTTTGTATAATTTTGTTTTTATTTAGATTCACTTACTTTTACTGTTCCGTCACTAGTTTGATACATATGATTCATTATTAAGAAATGCTTCATATTTCCTCTTGTTTCCTTAACTTCCTTCTTAATATGCATATGCCGCCACCTATGCGAACTTTTCGTAAATGGTGATAGATACGAGAATAATGCACGAAATCAAAAAGTTTAAAAAATAAAGAAGGAATTTAATTGAAGGAAATTAATTGTTGGAACTTCAACAAAATGCAATCATGATGTGTTATGACATCTTAAAGATCTCGTCGAGCTGATTAATTTGACACTTTGTATAACAAGTTTGGTCCACATTTGCCGAAGTTATCGAGCTTCAAAGTTTGAAAAGTCACAAAAGTTGTGTGTTTGAGCACATAAAGTACTATTTTTCTTGGAAATTCAACAAGATGCAATCATGATGTATTGTGACATTTTCAAAATCTCGTCGAGCTGATTAATTTGACACTTTGTATAATAAGTTTGGTCCACATTTGCCGAAGTTATCGAGCTTCAAAGTTTGAAAAGTCACAATAGTTGTGTGTTTGAGCACATAAAGTACTATTTTTCTTAAATGTGAAGTCAGAAATCATACAGGACGTTCCAAAAAAGTTAAGGGGCAAAAAATTGCACTGGACCCAGAAAAATGTTAGACCCTGTATATGGACACTAATGGTTTTGACATTTTCTAGTAGAGGGTCTTAAAAAACATAGGGATACGAAATTTCATGAAGTTGTTTCTCGGCTTACGAAAGAAGTTGCAAAAAACTAAAAAATACATCGAACTTCCTCATCCTGCATATTAAAAACGGTGCGTTTTTGACTATGGGTGTATTAGCGCTTTTTTCTTACTTTACCGAGTACTACCATCCACTGAAATATCTGCATGACGATCTGTTACACTCTGTATAAAGCCGTAATACTACGCAGGACAAATCGTCCATGTCCGTTTTGCCTAGAATCTCCGAAAACAGTCTTGTCTTCAGATACCACCCAAATCCTGATACATTCTTTCACCCTTCGTCGAAATACTTCGTAAAAAAACATGTGACTCGTTTCCACGAGAAGTAAAATTGCTGGTCCGAACCATTAAACCCAAACAACATTAGTCATCTTGAATTTTTGATAATCGATTTACCCTGTTTATTGACCTTCCCTGTTTTCATATCGCAGTAAAAAATTCCTAGCTTTTAAGGGTTCCTCTTCTCTTCCCAATAAATCTCTTTTAATATATTCGGTCATGTTAATATTCCATGGGGTGTCATTTGTCCTAAGTGTCCCTCTTTATCCCGGCATTTATTATGTCGAAATTAACTTGACAATTCTCTTCGAGCCCTGTTACTAGACCCGCATTATTCTTAGTAGCTACGTCAAGCGATGGTAATTTATAATGTCCTCCATCATTATTTAGGCTGAAGACGGGCCAACTTCATCGCTTCCCAAATTAACCTCATTTTATTAAATTGGACTGCGTTAAAACAATTGTTTCTGAAGGGAACTGTGGTAGGTGAGACAAAGACAGATCGGGAATACTTAAAATTGCGAGAGATTGTGGGGGTGACGAATGAGTCGGTCAATGCGCCCTTTAAAACGCTGGAAACGACTTAATTTCTTGTTTTTGTCGCAGTCAAAGCTGGAAAAGTTTTAAAGCAACATAAAAAAGTTTGAAACTTGTGGTACACATGTGGATTGAGGGGACATTCTGGGACTGATAAGAGTGGCCTCCCAGGGAAAATAAGGGATATTGTGCGACGGGAAGTTTGCAGTACCTCAACTTCTGCCTCTTTCTTTCAACAATACGCTTTAGGTGATCCGTATTGATGGCAAAGTTCATCGTGGTCTTCAGTTGAGCAATATTTATAGTGAAATTCTTTCCATAGCGTTAACTCTCATAAATGTGATAAAACGTTTGAATTATTCATTTGAATACTATTGCAAAGGCGCTTATCCTCAATTCAAAATCTATTTCCCAATTTGTTATTATTGTGCAATTTCAATACGTGTGAGGTAATTAGGAGTTAATTTATGAAATCGCTCAAATGTTATCGTTTTAATTCCTATAGACATCATTTCCATTGTTTTTGTTCAAACATTAATATATATTCGGGCAGTAATTTTCAATTTAGCTAATTGCATTTCGAAACGCATTCATCTGAGCTGCGAGATAATTTATTAATTCGATTTAACGTATAGCAATATATTCGTTTCAATTAAATCTGTAACACCATATACCATTGTGTGTAGGTATGAATATTAATTAAACTTTCAACATTCTATATTTCGAGCGAATATTTCAACACATTGAAACGGATATAAAAAGAAACGGATTCAAATTTTTCTCGAATTCAAAAAATATTCTTCATTGTACGAATCACAGTTTTCAAAATAGGCGAACACACCTCAAAACATTGATGATTGCACCGACAAGGATCGTAGAAACCGCAGAGGTATGTATAGATGCAAATCATCACCAAATTTACGAGGATAGACCCAAAAGTACTGCATATAAAATATAAATGGCAATTTTTTGTCAAAAATTTGCCTATAGTAAAAAGGCCTGACCTTAAAAAGCTTATGTTTAAAGTGCGAAGGTGCTACATTGGGTTCTATTTGTTTTGGAACCGTTTTAAGAGATTTTCCGAACATGGAAGAAATTAGCCATCGACACATGATTCAAAGCTTTCACTTGAAAGGTCTTAATCAGTCCATCCAACACCAAAATGACGTTAGATTCTACTCTGGGGAAATCTGGTCTTTCCTTAACAACTAAAATATATAGGGTGGCAAAGTTTAAACGCAGTTGTACCAGCTGTCAACACGAACTCGACAGTGATCGACCAGATGACACTCCAGATATGACCTTTTCAGATATTGTGGCGAAAATCCACAAAATTGTACTAGAAGAGAGGTATTTCAAAAAGTATTGTACATCGTATTTTGACTGAATAATTATATATGAGAAAGCTGTGCGCAAAAAGAATAAAAACAACGCCGGGAGGGTGTTTCAAGGGAGTTTTTGGCAAAGTTTCGCAGCAATAAAGCCGACTTTTTGCGTCGATTCATAACCGTGGATGAAACATGGGACCGTCATTTCACAACTGAGATGAAAGAGCAATCAAAACGATGGATTCAAAAGGGAGAGTCGGCTTCAAATGAGGCGAAAACTGTTCCATCTGTAGGAAATGTTATGATTTCGATTTTTCTGAATGCGCATGAGATAATTTTTATCGACTATCTTCCTAAAGGAAAAACAATAAACAGAAAATATCACACACATTTTTTGCAATGTTTGAGGGAAGAAAATAAGGAAAAGGCGACCGCATTTGACAAAAAAGAAAGGCTTGTTCCATCAAGACAATGCATCAATCCATATTTCAGTCATCGCTATGGAAAAAATCAATCGCCTTGGTTTCGAACATTATCCTCAGCCATCCTATTTGCCAGATTTAGTCTCTTCAGATTACGATCTATTTCCAAACTTGAAAAAATTGGTTGTTAGCGAGATTTGCCAATAACGAGGAACTGTAGCCCGAAGTTGATGTCTATTTTGAAACAATCGAAGCTTCTTACTATAACCAAAGTATAGAACATCACTGGGAAAAGTGTGTCAATCTCAAACAAAACTATATTGAGAAATAATGTAATATATTCCCAAATTTGCTTCAAGTGTTAGGTCACGTACTTCTGGAACTATCATCGTATGTCTCTTTAATAATCAGAAATACTTTCCGGGCACATAAACAGAAGTTCAATGGAACTGCTTCTCGATGGTTCATCCACAACAACAGTGGATGTTATCATAGACGATGGCTTAATGGGCAAAAACATCTTCCGGATCTCTCGTCGCTGACTAGACGAATCCGAGTAAGTTTGCTTGTGCGATGACCAGATTGGTACAAACTACGACGTCATTATGACTGAGTTAACTCTCATTGGGTGTTGAGCCGTATAAGTTTTGAAGGACTGATTCCGAGGAAGTAATTCGCATATTTTATGAGTTTAGTTGATTAGTCAATCAGAGGGTGGAATAATAAATATGCCACACCTTTTTCACTACAATGCACATGGAGTTTTAGTGAGTGCAAGCAAAAGGCAATTAGGCGATTGGTAAGTGCAAGAAAGACAGAGTACAGTTTTCCCTTCCATCGACAACGTTCGATTAGCGTCTTTGACTTCCAAGCAGCAGCTTCATCCGAAGACGTAAAGACGTATTGTATTACGAAAAGAAGTTGTTTTTCAATTGATGCGCTCTGAAATATAATTTCTATCGAGGTGTTTGTAGAGGTAAAGCGACATTAAAGTTCATCATGGAATTTGTTCTCGAAGAATGTAGTTTACGCGCATTTTCAAGTATGCGCGTAATTTGCGTCCTCCAAAAACGCGTAGAACTATATCCATCCTCGACTCAACGCGTACTGCTCGTGAGTTCACGACTTTAGCCGATTGTTGGCGAGAGACAGAAAGACTGTAGCCTGTCTCTCTCGAACTTATCAATCTCCGAATTGTCTTTTGTTTGCACTCACTAAAACTCCATAACAGCGAAAAACATACTGTATACCAAACTCGTCAGATTTTTTTGTTGAAGAAGAACCTAAAACACTTAATTGCTATCAAATAATATATTATAAAACAGTCTACTTGCTATACCTAAGCCATTGAGCGAACAAAATACTTTAAAATCTATCATTGTAAATAATGAGATAAATGCAACAAAAAAGATTTACACATTTCCTTGCACGAAGCTGCCCCGGGGGCTGCATTCGACAATCCACTTCTGTTCTGTTTCTACGGTTGAGTGAAGAGAGACCATCTAAAATGAAATGAAAAATGAAAAATGTTTAAATTGCTACTTTATGAATGATAGTTTCCCAAGTTGTATTTTATAGACATCTAAAAGATACAAGTTACGTATATTTCTAGTCACAATTACTACCCTAATCGAACTACAAATTAATGCACCGTACTCAGGTCAAGATTCAAAACTGCAAAGGCCCCTGATCACAGAACAATGGGCGCGCTTGAACATCACAACATGACTTCGTCTTGTATACTATAGTATAAGGGGTTCATCTTCTTTTTAATTTCGCACATGAGCTTGTAGGGTTGTGTGGGTGCCTCCACTGGGTTAAACGCTTTACTATGTCAAACCCGACCCTGCCTACGGTACCGTAATATAGTCACTATTCTTCCAATGTTACTTTAATATCCACTATAACACTATCACCATATGCACTACTCGGGATTCGTATTCAGCTAACACGTATTCATCAGTTCACTTTTCCATGCAAATACACCAAATTCTTCCAGTGAAATTGCATAGATTTTCCATAAATTTTCCATATAATCCATGGCCAATTTTAGGGTAATTATTTAGCTATGTTCCACGTTCTAGCATAATTGTTTTACTTTATTGTATTTAGAAAAGTAACAATGGAGGAAGGATTTGGGAAAAAAATTTTGCTCCTATGATCCTCTCCGTTTAGAAACTTGGTTTGGTGTAAGAGAGACTTTCAACGTCTGATCTCGAAATAACTTTTATTTTGGCCAATAGAATCCATACTAAAATACTATAAGAACGTGAAAAATTACTGCACCAAAACCTTTAAAAAGTTTTAACTATAAATGTTTCAACTAAATACTTCGATCTCACGTTGGTACCTCCGTCTGAAAACATAATTTTTAATAACATCTCACACGTTCAAATCAAATCGTGAAATAACTCAAATCAAAAATTCAAACGGTCTGATTAGGTAGTATTAACCACTGTGCAACTGTTGGGATTGCTACTACATAACGCTCTTTCCTTCAGATAACGTAAAATGAGAACCAACGTTATTTTTGCTTCGAATTTCAAACTGTTGCACAACTGTCTCCTCAGTTGAATGTGACCAGTGTAAAAGTATTTGGGGTTCGAATTCACGTCAGTTAAGCAACCGTTGAAAATCATTAATGGCGCGGTGAGAACAAAACACAGACTTTTAATAGATACTTAATGTTAAACCCTCTTTATACCGAACTTGGGAAGTACTGGGGGAAACGGGTGTAAATCCCAAAATCCGTGTCGAAAATTCGACGTTGCCAAATTCCTTCGATGGCTGGCTGAGATTTCATTCAAAAAATGGAGCAAACTAAATGAAAATAACTATCACTTAACTTTTAAGGTCGCCTTACTCATTCGTAACGTTAGGTAATATTGGTGCAAACGGGCATAACGCTAAAAGATCGTACCAACCGCGAATTGAGATGGATAATTTATAAGGGTTAAGATCAAAGTCAGTACATTGATGCCTTGTATGCACTAAGACTAGAAGCTATGGAAGGGATAAAAATGCTGATCGTGAGTAAAAGTGCAAGTGAAAAGAAACATATTAAAAGTGGAACTAATGTGACACTATGGATTTCCGGGTGGTACTGTTTCAAGTGGAAATGCATGCCAAAGTTAACTTAAATTAGATCCACCACCTTTTTCTAGCTGCTTCTTTTGTAAGGTAAACTTTTTCACCCATCTGCTGGTTTAAAATTTTTTTTTTTTTCATAATTTAGACTTAAAAATCAACGTATGTCTCTTTTATGTCTTACTATAATCTCGGTTGCACAAATGAAACCAGAAACAACGTATGGATAATTAATGTTTACCCACACAGGTATTTATCACCCACCCCAACACGCACGCAATTATTAATTCTTCTTTCGTTTTCACATTCTCCTTCAACAAAACGAATGAATTATGAGCAAACCGGCGTTTTTACCTCGATTTTCCCCCCTTTTCAACTGTCACATATCTCGTAGCGCGTTACTCCCCTGACGTACCTTAATCTATTTTATACCTTTTTTTGAGGATGCTGACCCGCCACCCTGTATTATATCTGGACACTCTTTAACACGCTCAATTGACGATACGGCAAATTTACAAACTTTATAGCGATCGATGAAGAACCTCAAAATTAAGATGAACATGCTTTATTTCAAAATTAACTGCAAGCTATCGTGATAGTATTGGCAAAAATACGAGAGCCCTCAGGATACCAGCATTCCGAGCCCGATTGTTGCAAACTTGATTAGGAATTTTGGAACTACTAGTAAATTATTAGCCTCTAATCCAAGCGGAATCCTTCATCTTAAGACCTGAGAAGCAGGAAGTGGGGCCAATTGTATGGAAGCGGATATCCGGTATAGATAGTTATTAGACTGGAAGTCGCTTCCACCACATAAGCTTTCCAAAGGACATGACAGGAAATTTGCTGCGATGCTATACGACTTGAATAAAACATGTTGATGAGCAGCTCATGGCATGATCACGTTTTCTCAAGCGGTGCAAAATGTCTTCAAGTTGTTGATTATTCACTTTCAAAGAACTCGATATTATTGGACATGCGACCAAGCATCAACAGAAGATTGAGCTAGTAATAAAACGTATTCGCATGTAGCAATTTGCGATCGATTTATTGCTTGACTAAACTCCATTAGCATGCCTGACACCATTTCCCTTTTAGGTCTTTGTTGTCGACATATCACATACTCTTAAATTTCTGGAGTTTTTTCTGGAAAAAAACTATTTTCGGTTTACCGAAGCTAAGTACGTCGTTGAGTAAGTTTATGGCTTGCCCCATAAGAAAGCTAGAATATATCCAAGGCCTTCGGTAGTTAAGAAAATGGAAAAAAGATAGGAAAAATATTACCTAGTAGATTTCCACATTTATTTAACATAATGCCTAATTGCATGAAGACTAAATTATTGATGTACTGCCAACTTTATACAGTGTGTTCGTTTAAAAACTTACCACCCCGAATGTCGTAAAAACAATAATATGTATGAAAGTGCTGAGTAAAGTGGTTTTTCAGGTTGAAAAGAGAAACACGTCTGACATTATCTGCGTAAACCTAAGGGTCACCCCTTGATCATCGCGCTAGTCGCGCTTGAAAATTTTAAAAGGCACCCCAACCGAGTTGGACCTTATATTAAGGGTAGTTAAAAGTGCAAAATATCGTTGCATTAAAAAACTCGATCTGTCGAAGCGTTTTCGAAAAATCAAGGAAATATTAATATTACGATTTCACATACAAGCGATAAGCTTTCGAATTTATCAGATTTGTTGGCGTTCCTTTCTGTTCAACAAGTAAATAAATGAATGCTTTTCATCACATGGAACACATTTCATTCATCATTTTCGGGCAGAAACTCACTTTTGAAAGATTTCGTCATTTAGTATTTGTTAAATGGTGTGCGATAGTGTAGCATTAGCACTTCGATTAACATGGTATATTCCGTTGAAGAAAGCGTGGAAATGGTTTTAATGCACGGTGCGATTCACCTGCGCAGCCCGCGGCGGTTTTCAACCATAAATATCCTTACAAAAATATTCCTTATGTCTACGTGAAGCAACTTCTACAAAAATTTACAACGACAGGATCTGTGGCTAATGTAAAACGAAATCAATGAAAGTTTTGAATGAGGCTGCCATAAATGAAGTGTTGGAGCAATTTGCGCCTGAACCAACCATATCAATTAAAAAAGTGTCTGATCAAACTGGAATTTCAATTGGTTCTATTGCAAAAGTGACGAAAATACACAAGCTCCACCTATATAAAATGCAAATTCATCAAGTACTGGCTGAGGATGATCCCGATCACGGAATTGAGTTTTGTGAAAACATGTCAGCACTGATTACCGCTACTCGAAATCTTGTTAAAAATATCTGTTTCAATGATGAGCGTACATTTTATCAAAATGGTTTTGTTAACAAGCAGAATTGTCGCTATTGGTCTGACCAAAATCCTCATGCTTTTCGGAAAAGCCGCACCCAGTGGCCTCAAAAAGTTAATGTATCGTCTGGAATATTGGGAGAAACGATAATTAGGTCATTATTCGTCGTTGGTAATCTTGATGGTAAAGTGTACTTCAATATGTGCTAGAATTGATTAATCGTCTTGCAACAGAGACCGTAGCTAGGCAAGTAGATCACAACAGCGATTATCTACTCATCGAACATATTTTGCACCCTCACACCTTCACATTATATCATACCGGTGCGACAATGGCTCTTCATGGCCGATTTGCAGGTAGATAGATTGGCAGAAAAGGAGCAATTGAATGGCCTCCAAGGTTACCCGATCTAACACCTCTTTATTTTTCCCTTGAGGTCATCTTAAATCTGTTTATAAATCGAATCATAAAGACATTGATAAGCTAAAAAAGTCACATAAGTGCAGAATTCTAGAGATACTTTTCAAATGGTCCGATAGAAATTCCAAAATAGAGTGTGTTTGTATTTAGTGTAAACTAGAAATCATTATCAATATCTAGTGATCTAAATCTGGCAAAATTACAAGTTTAATAACATTCCCACACATTTGCAACGGTCAACTTGTTTTTAGCCCCATTGGTAAATAACATTAAATCGACTTTTCTTTCGTTTTTCCATGATTTCTCGTAAACACTTTAACAAATCGAATTTATTAATGCACCACTATTTTGTACTCTTAATTACCTTTAATATAAGGTGCGACTCGCTGGGATATACCATTTTAAATTTCCAAGTAGGGTAGTGGGGTGCAAGGGATGCCTATTAGGTTTACGTAGATAATGTCAAACATAATCTCCTTCGCAACCTGGAAATCACTTTACTTAGTACTTTCGTACTTATTTCTGTTTCTACAATATTTGGGGTGGTAAGTTTTCAAATGAACACACTGTATAAATACGAATGTTTGAAGAAACGATTAAGAATTGAATTTTTCACATTTTATATTTTAAAGATGGTTTTGCACAAGGAGAAATCTCCATTACTTTATTGGTGTCTATGCTCTGAGAGATGATTTGCTATAATTTATCTGATAATTCCATTGCTTCAAATTAAAGAAGCAGCAGGTGTTACTAAATATACGATAGATTAAGGAAATCTTATTTTGATTATTACATACGCAATATTCGATCTAATGACATAAAAATCTCCTGTTAAATACATGGTATTATTTAAGGAAGTGGCCAAACTTCCAAGAGTGATTGACGAGTCCTAAGATGAAAAGTTTATATAAGCATTGGTCGGGTAATGTTTTTTTTTTCAAGATACAGGATGGCACATTTTTTTAAATCGTTTTTTCAAGAAAAGGTTATTCACTTAGCCTAATGTGTTAAAATGTAGGCATGTTATTTATGGTTATCATTGTTATTTATGCGTTACTAATTTTTTTAAAGCTTTTATAATTATTTCACATCGACCACAGCCATGGCCATACAGGCTCCCGGATTTAAGTCCGTTAGATTTTTTCCTTTGGGTGCATAAAAAGTCCTGCATTTATAGAATTTCGGTTAAAACAGAACAACAATTTATCCAGCAGATGCGGAATCGATCTAACCAGATAAAATATACACCGGGAACATTTTGACGTGTTTGGCAATCGATGTTAAAATGAGCTAATGTTGACATGAAAGTTGGAGGAGAACATTTACAACAACCATTGTAAGTTTCGTGTTATTTATTGTTAAATATTTTTTACCAAAAAAAGCATACATTTTGTTCAAGAGTAGTTTTAATGAAGCGGTTTTCTCGTTAGATATTTCTTAAATTTTTCCTGTGCACGCAACTAGGAAACCGGGACAAAAAACTTTCAGCTCATAGGATTCCTTCGCTGTACTTAAAAAACTGTCACCAAATTTCAACACCATATTACATACGCCATATACAGTGTGATCCATTTTCTTTTTAGGTCAATTTGTAAAAAGTTTATTGATTGTGCGTCTTAACCCGGATTTTTTTTAATTATAGAGCTTGATAAACTGTACATTTTGAGCAAAAATGGCCTGGTTGATATAATATTGAAGGCCTACTATGACAGTTTCTAGGAGCTAAATTTTAATAAATCATATTAGCGATTTTTTTAGAAATAATCTGTGCGCGCCACTGGATTGATCACTTCTCAAAACAGGCCGTAAAAAATTTGAATGAAAAATTTTGAATAATAACAATTTTGTAGAAGAATTAAAAATGCACACCAGGTATTTACTTATTTTAAAAAATTTATAGTTTATAACAACTTAGTTATAGTCTTAGCCTTATACAGAACAAATGAAACAAAGAAAAAATGTAAATTACAATCACAAGAAACAATTAAATTTTTGTAATTTCTACCAAGCTATTATTTTCTCCAATACACTTATCATTTCTTTTGCGTATGTTCAAAATTACATTTCGTATTTGCTGTGGAGTAATTTTCACACAAGTACGGATTATTCTAATGTGTAGTTCTTGTAAATTTTGGGGTCTTGACTTATACACTTTTTCTTTAAGTAAAAACCAAAGAAAAAATTTCTAACGGGGGTTAAGTCCGGGGATCTCGGTGGCCACTCAGACGAAGAACTGTTCCGCCCTATACAACAGTTTTCGAAATTTTCATTTAGTCAATTTCTTATCAAACGAGCATTATGAATAGGACTACCATCTAACTGTAACTTTAAATTACGGCGGTATCTTCATGGTAAATAATCTAATGCGTTCCTAAACTCATTTTCAAAAAAATTTAGAAGCCCAACGGCATTCAAATTACCGTCAAAGAAAAAGGGACCAATTATTCTGTCGCATGGTATTCCACACCAAACGTTAATTTTTTGAGAATATTGTCTTCTTACATTTATGATGAATTCTGGATTTTTAGCTGACGAGTTACGGCAATTTGAACTCGAAACCACCCCATTTGTGGTAAAGGTCGCTTCGTCGGTGAACAAAATCTCGTTTAAAAAGTTACCATTGTTTAGGTATTCTTCTTGCAGCCAATAGCAAAATTCTAATCTGTTTTCTTTATCTCCTGGTTCCAACGTATGGAAAAGTTTTGGCTTAAAAGCTTTTATTTTGCTTTGTCTCAGGCATCGTCTTATACTTTTTCTGGATATGTTAAGGTCCAAACCAGCCATTCTAACATTGTTTCGGGGATTGTCGTTAAAATATTGCAAAATTTGGTTGTTATTTAGAAAAAGTCTACAAAGCCCATTTTGCCTCGTTTTAAGCAAATTTTTGGAAACCGATCCAGTTTCATCGAAAATGTTCCGTATGCGTTGCGCAGTACTTCGACTTACCGGTCTATCTGGATGTCTGATGTTGAATTCTGCAGTCTGCCGCAGGTTCTGCTGCCGAGCGCACGTTGACGCCAACAATACGAACAATTTCTGTTTGTTCTGTTACACTTAAATTTTCCATTATTGTCATGATTAATAATTTAATTTGTTTTAAGCACGAACAAGTTCTGATATCGATGTTGATGTTTGTTGCGTTTGTTTGACAGTTAAACACTTCGCTTGTTCTCCATAGCGCACTATGAATTATTGAAAATAAATAAGTACCGAGGGGGCATTTTTGATTCTCCTACAAAATCGTTATTACTCAAAATTTTTCATTTAAATTTTGTACAAGACCGTTTTGAGGGGTGGTCAATCTAGTGGCGTGCACAGATTTTTTCTTAAAAAATCGCTAATATGATTTATTAAAATTTAGCTCCTAGAAACTGTCACAGTAGGCCTTGAATTTTATATCAGTCGGACCATTTTCGCTGAAAATGAGCAGTTTATCAAGCTCTATAATTAAAAAAAAAGTCCGGGCTAAACCGCACAATCAATAAACTTTTTACAGACTGGCCCCAAAACAAATGGGTCACACTGTATATACGCCCTCGTGTTATTTGTTTTTTTTTTTCAAATTAATATATAACGATTAAAAAAAAAGTTTGACGCTCTGTTTCTTGAAAATCAAGCATTACCGGGCCTATGTTTATACAAACTTTTCGTTTTAGAACCACTCGCAGAATTACCCCTTGAAGATCGGCCACGTACTTAAATAACGCATTCCATAATGTCCCTATCCTGTTTTATAATTTTCCTATAAATTTTGAACAAACATACACTACATACGACGACTACCTAATCAGCATAATATGAGTGGGTTTCCCGAAGATGGCAAACAATGCAAAATTGTAGCTCTAGCTCGGATTTAAATTGTCTGTTTAGTTAAATTATTCACACAATTTCGAATGGAGGTACTTCCCATTCTACGGATGGTAAATAACTTCGATGAATTACAAGCCACGTCGGAGATGTAAGAAACACGATGTTGTTACAAAAGAGTTGGGAAACAATGCTTCTGAGAAGACTAATTTGGTGGGTATTGTTAGTTGGTATTTTTAACTCATTTCCAATGCTGGCATTAAACATTTTGATTTAACCAATTAGTGTTGCTCATTTTGATAAATTTCCCCAGTACAGTCGACAAAATGAATTTATTTGTTTTATAGTTAATGGGTTTCTAATTATTCTATAGCCCATACATGCATAATGCGTGTATAAATGCGATTTTGAGATCGAATTGCAAATTTACATTAATGTTGGTTAATAAATGAAATGGAGGGTGGGGGGCGTTCAACAGCACAATAATTTCATTTCAATGACATTGCGAAAATTTTGCAAACTGCATTATTGTACCTTACTTATACAACGAAACTGACATCTGCCCTGATGAAAAATACATTCGATCGTCTGAGTTAAAAATGATTTGATCACCAGCCCGAGGCTGGTTGAAGAAGTCAACAAATTTTTCCATGAAATATTTGGCCTTTATGCTAGAATCACAAGGAACGGCTTAACGCAGCACAACGTCCCATACGTATATTTACGTATCCAAAAAATTTAGCCCCCCATAGGTATCTCCGGAAGGCTCATTGCGAATTTTTACTAGTCACTTATTTACAGAGAACACAATGTGCCAATTTAGCAATTTTGGATTGCCTATAACTGCAAAGATTGATTTTTTTAAAAATCCATTCAAAAATCGTTTCGGCCGAATGGGGGGGAAACCAGTTTAATAGTAGTTAGAAGTTTCTAAGTGTACCCCTAAGGAGGGTGGCTACCCCGAGTATAAAATTTTAAATTGCAACACTTGTCACGTGATACCTTATTTTTAAGGTCTTTGTAATTCGAGTTAAAAAAAAAGCGTTTTGAAGAAAAAAACTCAATTTTTACGAAATTGCAGCATTTTTAATACGGAAATATCATATTAAAAGGTTTACAAAAACTGTTCAAAATCTTTTATCAAAACAAGATTTTTGTATTTTTTCTCTTATCTTTCATGGCCAAAATGAAATTTTTAGTACAATTTAACTTATTTATTGCTACTTTGAGTATTAATATTGATAGGAATATTGTTTTGATACAAGTTATGCGTTGAAAATAATTTGTGAAAATGGTGTACACAATTGCTGAACGAGTTGAAAAATTTATTATTCCGCCAGCAAAACCATTGTGTCTTATGGACAGCTACAGCGTTTAATGCAAAATACCGAGAGAAACAAATCTGTGATATTTACATTCAACTTTTTGTGTCGAAACTTGAAGCTACTGGATCAGCACTAAATATTAAGGCAAGGCGACACAGAACGTTGAATAAAATAGCTCAAATTGAGTCTTTGGATCAAATCATAACGTGTCCAACAGCGTCGCTTCGTATCATTTCGGAATTAACAGGGGCTTCTCATGAATCGGGTCGGAAACTTTTAAAATCAATCAATTTTTTTCCTTACAAAATACATATGCTTCAAGAACTAGATGATGGTCATTCTAATCGACGAATTTAGTGTTGTAACGAAATGATTCAGAAAAATAAAAAGACATTCTAAAAACGTTTCTCTTATTAATGAATGCACGTTTTATTGAAACGGATATGTTGATAAATAAAATTATAGTTATTGAGAAAATGAAGATCATCATGTTGTGTGAGAGGGTCATTCTCAATATCATCAAAAAAGTTAACGTTTCATCATCATGTAACATATTATTATTAAAATATTTCTAGGGGCGACAGTACCTAAAAAAATAATAAAAAAATGTTAATAGACCTCATTGTCAAGAATGCACTATTTTTGATAGACAGGGTGGCAAAGTTTCATATTTTTTTCTCATATTTTGCATTTTTCCCACCTATGTCTAGAGTTAAATTATTGAAATTTCGTACATGTATTTTCTTTTAGACCCTCTATAACAAAATTTGCCAATCGTCGGCAGCCACATACAGGGTGTTATATTTGTTCAGATGATGTACTATTTTATGCTTTATATATTTTTGGGGATTTTTCACCATGTATGAATTCTGATACCAAATTTTAGTTCTTTAAATAAGAAGAAAAAATAATTAGTGATCACCTATTTGAGGCAATTCGTAAGGTTCAGATAAATTTCTTAAAATAAAAATTAATCAAAACGAAAACAAAATTATAAAAACAAAGAGAAAAAATGTGAGATTTTGCCACCCTATATGTAGAAAATGATACGGGTTTAACTATGGAATTATTGGCATTTGTTTATTATATTGCAGAATGCTATCGCTCCCTGAAATATATTCACGATGATATTATACACTCTGTATACGGATATCTGAAATTATTAAAAATGCGGGAAAATTGGAGAAACAACCATCACAACTGGACAATTCTGAACCCTCTTTGTCTTGCAAGACAAACCAGACAATCCCATTTCTTTTTTCCCGCAAACACTCTATTTCGCACTTTCACAAAAACATTTCCAAATGTAATTTTTTTCTTTAGGTTTCGTGAATGATTATATTCGTTTATTTTATACAAAAATGTTTTCCACATCGGTTACTGTACAAAATTTTATTAAAAGCAAGAATTTCATTTTTTAGACGGTACCTGTGTACAGGTACCGTCTAAAATTCAAATTTTCATCATCAATGATTCTTTTAATAAACCCTGGTCTTTCGCCACGATATCTGCAAATGGGGACTTCCTCTTTTCACAAGGCAATAACTCTTTTAGAATGCGGTAATTAGTCGGTTTTGAAAGGCCTAAAAATAACAACCAAAGATAATGAGCTACTTTAGCACTATAAAGGGTTTGTCCTTTGGCCTTCGCTCCAGCAATTATTCAAAAAGAAAGATGTTTTTAATGCGTACAAAAACAGTAGTATAAAGCAAAAAAAAACGGAAAAAAAGACACCAAAGATGTCAGCGTTTTTATATGATATGATGGCATAACTAGCCTCTCGAAAAAATTTAACTTGCAAATTGAAAAGCTAACTTTCATATACAGGGTGAGTCGGGAGGATCGTGCCAAAGTTCAGGAGCGTGTTGTACATGAAAAATAAATGTAAAAAAACTCAAATGTTGTATCCGATTTTCGTTTGTTTACAAGTTATAGCGTAAATAAAATTAAAACATAAAATTTAAAAAAATTATAAATTTCATAAGAAATTCCATAAATTAACGTTTGGACATCATAGTAAATGTTCAAAAATATCGCCATTAACTTCTAAACATTTTCGGCTTCGTGTATGAAGAGCATTCGTTGCGCTCCTGATTGTTTCATGTCTTTCTTTAATAGAAGCTGCAGCATTTTCTAATGCGTTGAATTAGTGCATCTCGAGTGTCCACTTTTACTCTGTACACTTCAATTTTAAACCAACTCCACAAACAATAGTCTAGTGGTGTGAGGTCTGGAGACCTTGGAGGCCAACTAATAGGGCCACCACGACCAATCCAACGTCCAGGAAAGGTACGTTTATGGTAAATAGAATCCTAGTTAAAAAAATTTATTTACGCTATAACTTGTAAACAAACGGAAATCGGATAACAACATTTGAGTTTTTTTACATTTATTTTTCATGTACAACACACTCCTGAACTTTGGCACGATCCTCCCGACTCACCCTGTATATTGAATATTTTCATGCCTAGACCGAGGAGATCTGTTGTCTTCTCAAATTGGTGTCGGTGATGGTTGGCACAAATAGAATAAAGGCAAAAAAGGTATATTTTATGTCTTAATTTGCGTGTATAGACAAGAACTTGCAAGTTAGCTCGTCAGTTTTTACTCTAACTTTCGTCTCGATAGAGTTACGATCGCAGTTCTCGCTAATTATAGCGCATATATGTCAATAATGACTTAAAAAAGAGTCAGCATAACTAACAAACTGAAAATAAAATTTCTTAAGGAATAAGACTTTTTTCATGAGTATGCAAAGTACAGGATGACGCATTTTGGAAGAGATTATAGGGCGTAAGCACAATGGTAACACACGTAGATAGCTGAAATCTTGCTGCACGTTTCTTTGTGTGATTATTTCATGGTGAACTTATTACGTTTTCGATTTACAGGCTGTTTTTAAAATTTTTCCATTTACACATGGCGTCATTTTTATATCTCGGGTATTATGAAGTTACAGTAAAAGATTAAATGGGGATGTTTTAGAAATGTCGTTTTACAATTCAGCAGTGTATTCAAAATGCATCTATTAATAACGATTTTTGATGTCAGATATACAGGTTGGTTTTTTCAAACTGGGCACCCTATACCGGATGATTCAAGAAGGTGGTTTGTCTTTATATCTTTTTGTTTTTAAACTTAGAAAGTTGAGATGTGAAGGAAGGCTACATGAGAATAGCGCCAAGTGGTTGATATTAATGGCGTTTATCTAGCACTTCCGGTTCAACCGAAATTGACTTAAACTTCCGTTTTTCAAATGGCAACACAGTGGCTCATTGCAATTTTTTAAAAGACTATTTTTTCTTGAATTTTTTGATACCAAACGCAATGTATGTTCATTTAGAAATAAACCGTTAAATCATTAAAAACAATGAAATTTCGAATGAAATATGTTGGTCGAGGAGTAGGTCGTGGTCATCTTCCAAATGACAGAATAAAATATTTCTACTTGTAGAAATTGTGCGCAGTGGTAAAAACGCGACTGAGATAAATTATAAAAAAATGCAAAATTATACTAAAAATGAAAAAATCGATATACTGCTAGTATTTGGAAAATGTCGTCAAAGGTGTCAACTTAGAAACCATCCAGACGGTCACTATTTTAAAAAATTAGTGAATAAAATGAAAACGGGAAATGCTAATGAAGGAGCAAAATTTATTATCAGTGAAGACAAAGAAATCAAATCAAAAATCAGTGGCGTAGCTCGCTATGAAAAAACCACAAAAAAATATGTTGTTTAATATGGCATATTTATATACTAAAAATGACCTCTAGATTCCAAAAAAAGAAAAATTTTTTGGGCATTACATTTAAAAATCTAGATAAACGCCATTAATGCCAATGAATCGGCTCTATTGTCATATAGCTTCTCTACAAATTTCAACTTTCTAAGTTTAAAAACAAAAAAGTTATAAGGACCTTCTTGAATCACCCAGTATATTATTGGTTCGATATGTGTCTTTTAACTGAATCCAATGATTTAAGGTCTGCTATAATTTGAAGTAGAAGGAATGTGGTAACACAAGACTGTCTTCGAGATTGCCTCTTCCAAATCTCACGGGAATATATCTTTCTGTAACGCATTGTTTCTTACGGAAGAAATGTATTTTTAATCTTTTTTAGAATTAATTACCGAAATATGTCAAATCTTAGATTATTAGAATTGGCGAACCATAAAAAATAAATTAATAATATACAGGGTATCCCATGAAAAATATATCTATATCAAAACTAAAAAGCCGGAGATTTGAATTATTTTCCCAGTTTTCAAGTAGAATATACGAGATTACTCTTGGAACTACCTGATCTAACATTTAAAGAAAAAATAATTTCGGAAAATATTTCATTATTTCTCAACATAGTCTCTTTGAGATTGACATGTTTTTCCGTGCGGTCTTCTATACTCTGTTTATATTAAGAAGTTTCGACTGTTTCAAAATAGGCATCAACTTCAGACTACAGTTCTTCACTATTGGTAAATGTCTTTCCACCCAGCGATTTTTTCAAGTTTGGAAATGAAAAATAATCTGAGGAGACTAAATCTGGCAAATACGGTGGCTGAGGAGAATGTTCGAAGTCAAGGCGTTTGATTTTGGCAATCGCGATGACGGAAGTGTGAACTGATGCGTCGTTTTGATGAAAAATAGATTTTTTTTACACGCCATATGCGGTGACTTTTCCTAATTTTCTCACTCGAACGCTGCTCTACATTCGCACAATATTTTCTCTTTGTTGTCTTTCCTTTAGAGAGATAGTCTACAAAAATTATCCCCCGAGCCTCCTAAAAAGCTGACGTCATCACCTTTTCTGCAGATGGAACGGTTTTCTCCGATTTCAATCTTTGTGTCCATTATTTTGACTGCTCTTTCATCTTAGATGTGAAATAATGGACGCATGTTCCATCCACGTTATCAATCGACGCAAAACTCAGCATTATTGCGGCGAAGCTTTGCCAAGCACTCTCGTGAGTCATCCTCACTCCACTTTTTCTGTTCATCTTCATCAGCATGGATTTCTCAAATCCAATTATTCAGTCAAAATGCAATGTACAGTACTTTTTGAAGTGCCTATTTTACAGTACAATTTTGTGGATTTTCCCCAGAATTTCTGGAAGGGTCAGATCTGAAGTGTCGTTGGGTCGACCACTGCGGGGTTCGTTTTGACAGCTGCTGAGGCCACGTTTGAGCTCTGCCACCCGATATTTGACAGTTGTTAAAGAAGGTCCGGATTCTCCCAAAGTAGAATCTAACTCTTGACTTAGACTTGATCTGGAACTGAACTGGATCTTTCAAATGGAACTACTGAATCACATATCGATGATCAATTTTTTCCATGTTCACGACATCTCTAAAAATGGCTCCAAAACCAACATAGATCAACATAATACCCTCAAACTTTAGACATAAACTTTTTGAGATTAGATTTTTATAATATAGGCAAAATTTTAACAAAAAAATCGCCATCTATATATGGGGTCGAGTACCCCCTGAACTATCCTCGTAGATCAAAACATTTAATTTTAAGGGCTGTCATTCAGGCTAAAACCCCGAAAGTTTCCAACTATATCATCGAAACAATTTTCGTCCAATATATCAAATTGTCGGAAGATCGTATTCGTTGCATAGAGGCAACGAAACGTCAAGAAGTATTGCGCTGGCGAGAAAGAAATTGGCCGCACAAAAGGTATTTCGCTTGGAAGACTTTAGGTTGGGATCATATAAAGACATTTTAGATGCACAAATTGAAGGCCATTTATCAGTTTGAGAAACATCCAAGAAAGCTTAGAAGTTGAATGCTTAACGAATAGTGTAGCTTGAGTTTTCAGGTTAATACATTCTTCTTACGTGGCACGTTTCCAAGCACCCCCCCTAATTAATTTTATCCAACTCCCAAACATTAAACTGCAAGTAGTTGCAAATGAGCTTTTGTTCAAAGCTGACGAAGAGTCATCAGTCGACAAAAGCTATTAGTGGTAATGAGAATGTTGGACAGTCCAGAGTTCCGAATGCGCCGAATTGCTTAGAGACGTTCTTTCGTTGGACAGTTAAAAAAAAATTGCGCTGTTCCATTGACTTTGCAAGTAACGAAACTTGGCAAAATGAGTCACTTTCGACGAGCACGTCAAACGACACGTAATTTGATCCAAATTCTCACGAGTTATTTCCTTTCTTTATAGATATATCTACTATATAGAAATAAGGGAATAACTCCTATTGATAAATCATAGACGATTAGTTATAAACTCGCCCTTGTTTATCCAGATGTCTCCCGTTTTTTCTCAACGGACACCACTCATATTTCCCTGACACCATGGTTTTAGCTGATATACGAGATATCATTGAGGTCACAGATATTATCTGAATCAACTGTCAGGGGAAATGGAAAAAGCTGGGAATAAATCGTTCTATTTCGGGAGGAAATCTTGACGGAACGTTCCTTCTAGGACATGCAAATGCATGTCTTCAACCCATATTAGAATTGTCATTTAACCTGACTCTAATAACTGCACCATAACCGCAGGTTCATTTATATTAACCAGGAACGTTCCACGGGGACACTAGAATTATTCATGAGAGGTAGGCAGGGGACATTTAATTGAATTCGGGAATTTCGCAATGAAACCGAATTAGGAAACATTAGCAAAACACCTATTAACCAAACGCTGAATAATCGCTCCTAGTTCGGACATTAGTTAGTGAAATAACGGTAGTTGCAGAACTACGTGTCCGGTAATTTATTTCTAATGATACGTTAAAACATCAAGAAAACACACTTTATTAAATATTTCATTTGTCACGTACGAATCAGCATATTCAGCTGAATTTGTACTAGCGACCACCAGCTCTCCAGACTATCGCTCTACCTTCCATTAAGCTAAAAAAAACTTGGTGCTTTCTTCCTCCCATTGGGGTACCCTTTCGCCATAGCTATAAGGTGTTGGTGAAAAAATGTGAACAGAAAGTGACAACTTGGACCACCAAAGATATTTGGGTTCCATTTTTTGCCACACTCCAGACCGTCAAATATATTGATTTCACCTGGAGTCGAGAATCGACACCCAAGTATCTGGTATCAATTGTTATATTATTTTAAAAAATGTTTTGACATCAGAAGAATGAAATAAGGTGTAAATTAATAATGGCATAAGAGAAAATGATGAAAAGTATTAAAAAAAAGTCCGCCGCCTTGGGTGTACTTGGACTAGCCACCACCAACTTTCTGGGGATTCACTTCATCAACCGAGATACAATTGTACATCGGATTCATTCGACCATCGTTTTTTTCCGCCCTAGTATTTCAACCAAACTCAACAAAAACCTTTGCTAACATCTACTCCCTACAAATAATCTTAAACTTATCGAGAAATGTTAACCCGATAGGCTTACCTTGTGGTGATCCTAGAAATGCCTTTGTAGCTCAGTTTTACTTGGACCTTTAACAATCTTTAAAAACCCTTATTTGTAACATGAAAATTGGCTTGACACCGGAAATTGGGGTTTCTATTCTCGACGCTCGGTAAATCGACGATCTGAAGTTAGATATAAAATTGGGACCTGACAAACTCTGGCCGTGAATGCGATCCCTTACTTGTTAGCATTTTATATCAGTCAACCAAAACATTTAAAAAATATTGAGGAAGGATACCCTAACAAACCGAACGAACCACCGTAATTTCGTACCTCAGTCAACCTAGAAAACTGGTAGTCGCTGGTTCAAATTCGATCGAATGTGGTTGACTTTTGCTTTAACTCTTATCAATGCTCGCGATGTCCTTAAAACAACTCATCCATCATTTGATATTTCGAACATTAAAAAGACATTATTTCAAATTTAATATCTTTGTTGCAGCTAGTACCCTCTGGCACCACGATGTCTATCCAAAATTGTTACCAGGACGTTAAATATACTTCATAAAGTAAGTATGTGCTTTTCCACTGTCCAATAAAATTACAGTTGGAGTGGCGGCATCCAGTCAATTTATCCATCATTCTAACAAAAGACTAGAGCCACGTTGTCAGTTTGAAATCTTTTTCCATCAATTTTACATTTATAATTCTTCTCGATATTGAACTTAATTCTTACTTAAATCGATCCTGAAAGCCGAAAATAAGCAGCCTCCTTACAATATACGAAATAGCACGGAGGCCCTACTCTTCGACTGACGTACTTAACCGACAGAAGCTCTTTGAGAAACTTCGTGGAAACTTTTCTAGCTACGGAAATGAGATTTTGGCAATCCGATTTCGCTCTCAAAATGATAATTACGCTTCCTGGTGAGGGAAAGTCGGGAAATTCATTAAAATGCAATGGATTTTCTTCGAGTAATTTAAAATAAACAATTATGTTTCATTCATGAAGAAGAAAAGACTTTGTAACCTAAGATAACCACCCATATTTCTTCAACTCGTGAAACTATTGATCTTAGTTATTAAGCATTTGCAGGTCATTTGCTCTAGCTCTTTAACTGAATCATTTAACGAACGATCTAGGAAAATGATGTTTGGATTAAAATAAATTTCTACAGATCTGACCATATTGCTAACACAGTTTAAGATGCTAAAATAATGATGGAATCTCTATGAAGCATTTAAGTACTGCTCTAAAAATTTCTTCATAGAGACCTAAACCCGTTGTATGGGGCTAGATGCGAATAGGTCTTTCTCTAGAGAATTTCAGATCATGCTATCCTTGTCAGCAAACGTTGAATTTTATGTTTAGCCTCTAAATCTTAAGGATACACTGAAACTACTGAAGAGGAAATCACAAATGTTTATTTCTAGATATAGTCCTCCCTATAAAGATTTAAAAATACGACGAGGTGATAACTCTACGTTGTCTCGACTTTAAATTAGTTAGAGGGCCTTCAAATAGCCATAGTTAAATATGTGACAAGCCGGAGAAGGAGAGAGACACAAACATTAAGATCGAGGTTTATAGATCCACCATAGACGCCCTGTTCTAGATATGGCCCTTCTCTCCGTAAAAGTTCAAACAGCAGATTTGACAGAAGAATAAGCATCCAGAATTCTCCTGACTTATCCAGAAATGAACTCGGAGTAAAGGAAAACTGAATCATGATACCTCTGGAGGAGCTATAATTCCTCTTAAAAGGTCTCGAATGGAAAAAATTTACAATGCCACGTACTTTGACTTTAAGAATCCGTAACAACTTGAAGGAAGTTCAAACTTCAAGCTTAGATTCAATTAAGATGGATAATTTATGGTAATTATTACAAGTGCAAGTTAATCATAAAAATATAAAGAAGAACCGTAGTATTCAATAATAAACAATCAGTAGCCAGTTTTTTATGCGACTAATTAATTTATAACACGGCGAAAAAAATAGCAAAGTAAATAAATAAAATATAAAAACAATTGATTCATTATTAGAACTTGCATTAGTAAAAATTCTAAAATACTAAACTGACTCCGCCCACTTCCGTCGCCAGCCTCTCATCTCACTTCACTGGTCTTTGTCGAAGGCATATTAAATCTTCTGCGATCCTTCTCCCACTTGCACAGTCCTTATATCTTACCTTTTTTGGTGCTATGCACATGGAATTTTAGTGAGGGCAAGTAAAAGACAGTTAGGCAATTAGTAAGTGCAAGGAAGACAGAGTACAGTTTCCTCTTCCATTGTCAACGTTCGATTAGAATCTTTGACTTCCAAGCATCAGCTTCGCCCGAAGACGTGAAAACGTATTGTATCACAAAAAGAAGTTGTTTTTCAATTGATGCGCTCTGAAATATAATTTCTATCGAGGTGTTTGTAGAGGTAAAGCGACATTAAAATTTATCATGGAATTTGTTCTTGAAGAGTGCAGTTTACGCGCATTTTCAAGTATGCGCGTAATTTGCGTCCTCCAAAAACGCGTAGAACTATATCCATCCTCGACTCAACGCGTACTGCTCGTGAGTTAACGATTTTAGCCGATCGTTGATAATGGAAGGCGAAACTGCAGCTTATGTACCTTGCACTTACTAATTGCCTAATTGTCTTTTGCTAGCCCTCACTAAAACTCCATGTGCATAGCACCAAGAAAGGTACTCTATTTCCACTTGAACCCGTGTACCTGGGACCTATTGGCTTTTTATTTTCTGAAGTCGATTGGAGCAGTGCAAGGAGAATGGCAATTAAATGAATTGAATAAAACTATGGAGCAATATTTTGACCGAAGTTAGCAAGAAAAATTGTGCTTTTGTTTTTTTAAGAAATTTTCTATTAACAATATTCAGATTTTCAGAGCTTTAAGCTCCCAATTTACTCAGCTGAATTTTCAAATAATTTAAAAACTTTAAATTTGAACATTCTGGCCTAGCGTATTAAGTCTATATCTGGCCTAAACCTCGACTTCCAATTGTACATAAAAACGAACATTTATGCAAAATCGACGCAAAGATTTCGGAAACGGACTGAAATTGAAATCGAATTGAGCAATAACTTTTGTTTTATGGAAAGTAATTCAATTTTTACGAGGCAATTTGAAAACGTGACACTTGAAGCAGGCACTTATAAGTCTCTCGACATCCGCGACAATAACAGATGCTTTACGGTTGTTCGGATCGTTTCTTGGAATCTCCTCGTTATAAATTTATTTAAAGTCATAATTTCGACTTACGAGAGTGTATATTAAAATCAGTCATGTCTCCATAAGATATAGTACATATTATGTAAATATCAAGATTATCAACCGAACTCTCTGTGAATAGGTTCAACTGTTGAAACTAAAATAGCCGCAATGTTGTTTGCAGTCCTGAACTTTTCTTGATTACTACGTTTTCCATGATATCTATAATCTAATTCCTTTTTGGAAAGTTTCGATAATGGATACATCTCGCATCTATAACAGGGTCGTAAATCAAGAAAAATTACTAGGGCGGATGTGAAATCGATACTTCCGGATCGTAGTAAGGGAGCAAAAAGTTGAATGAACGTTTGGTGTTTAACAAATTTGAGACGTGTCGCGACGTTTGTCGGGAAAAGAGTATTTTTCCCGCAGAGAGGCTGCGAGTATTGCCAGGCAATGAACCGGAAATTAAGGAAATTATGCCATAAAATATTGGCTTTCATATGCCGAAGAGATGTTTCTACTGGGATTCGGAAAAATTCACTCGTGAGTTATGAAATACTATTTGCGAGTTACTTTCGGATTCATGATTTTTTTATAAAATTCAACATGCTCGGAACGAATCGTTTAAGCCAAGGTTCGGAAAGACTCATTCATGAGCTACCCATTGGCAGTTCGCGCGTGACTCACTGACCGCCATTTTTTTTATTTACGTAGTATTTTATAATAACTTATATGATAAATATTAAAAAAAAACCTTAAAGATTTTTCCTTCTTTTATTTTTTATAAACATTTAAATTTTTGTTGTTTTCAATTTCCAACGTTAGCATCTTACTTGCAATATGAGTCATGAATATACTGTACTAGTTATAAAATCAACACATGAGTTATTTGAAAACAACTCACTCACGGGCGTGAGTCTAAATTAAATGAGTATCGTGGATAACTCGTGAGCATGAATCAAAAATAAATAACCGCTTTTAAAACTCAAACTCGTGAGTAACTTATGAGTGGGTTTTTCCAAACCCTGGCTGCCACAGGTAAAAGACAAATATCTGCGATACAGAATTTAATTTAACCAGTTTATATTATGGAATGGTAATAAATGTCGGCTTTCATCTTCTTTGACACTTCCTAATTTCTTGGATTTAGGAAAAAATCCCAATCGGTACGATCCGACAAATAAAAAATGCAATAAAACATCAGAATGAGGGATAAGTGGAAAGAACGTGGAAGGCAACCGGAAGTGATAGAATTTTCCGCCTCAGCTTTCAAATCCTGGAAATTAATTGTATTGTTTAGATCCCTTTTGATCTACCGGATTTATTTTTTTTCCAAGTTACACGAGTCAGCTTCAACTTTTTACATCTTCACTAAAAACTAGTATAATATCCTTGAAAAAGCAATTCTATTCTATGTCGGTGATTAATGAAACAAAAATAATTTATGGAATTTCATTGTGTCCCAACAAAACCTTTTAATGACTGACTGAATTCGTTTTTGGTTCATTAGATTTGGACCAAAAGCAAAGGGGTGTCCTTACCCAGATAAACCGCTTTCATCCCCTAAACTGATCCCATTTCATCTTAGGATAGTTTATCACCTTTCCCAATAATTTAAGAGTTTCATTCTAGCGTCTAGTAAAACCCTAAATCATTTCTTTTAAAACCCTCGAAAACATTTCTTCAAATATTCATATATCAAAATAATCCTTATTTGCTATCACAAGGAACCGCCTATAAAGTAGGGCCATTGAGGATGGCATGAATAATGCACCTCATTTTTTTTCCAGAAATAAAAGGAGAAACGTGGCAAATCATTTATTTTACTATTGTAATATTAGGAAGGCGTAATGTGTAAATGGCACGAAAGCATAAAGGAGCTTCTGCATTTGGGAAAAGATGACAGCGGAAAATGGATTCTCTTTAATATACAATTTCAGGCTGCTCCACACAAGGGGCATAATAAAGAGAATAGTAAAGTACACAAATAGAATGGGACGTCATGGTTTTATTTCTTATTTAAGTTCTAAATTGTGAAATTCTATAACGGTGTGCACTGCGTGGTTCAACAAGGGGTAAATAAGTATTACCCTCATATTTTTCAGCTGCATAATAATAATTCCGTGACTAACACAAAATCCACTTTATCTTTGCACGTGACATTCTTAAGACAGACACAATAAGACTATTCTGCATTTTGCTAATCTTGTGGGGCAGGTCTGGGTTGTAAACAACAAATAAATTTTCACGTTTTCCGAGATCTTAAGACCAGTATATTAAGGGAAAAACGTTGCTTTGCTAAGAATAGGGCCGTTTATTTTCCTCGGAAAAACTATTGCAGGTGACACCGAGGTTAAAACTCTTTGTTTCGTCGCTTTTTATGTAGGGCGAGTAGCCTGGAAGATTTATTGCTAATGGCAAAAACACTTTTGTTAGAGGAATTGGATACTTAAAAAATGCGTAGATGATTTAAACGATTTCTATTGAACATCTAAAAATGATTATTTGGCAGAATTTCTAAATTTGTAGATGCTTAACACAGATTGAATCCTCATTAGCTCTTACAAGACAATGAGAGTCTGTGTCGGAGTGTAACGATGTTATTGCCCTCTTGAGTGTTGTAAACATAAGCACTCTTACACCTACTTAGGTTATTCTCCTGCTCCTTTGATATATAGAAGGCCCCTCCTGAATACCAACAACTAAGCCACAGTGAGCATCCCTAGAGCCCGACAATGCAAACAATATGACTCTCCATACGCCAACCCCAAGATGACCCTAACTGCGAGCTTTTGGATCTGGAATTACTCACTCTAGCTACCCCAGAACAGTATACTGTAATTTATATGCTAATATAATTCATCAGAATAAGATGTTCGGGTGCCTGCCAGAAGCACCCAAACGAACAATCTACGCAATAGAAAAACAACACTGGAGCTTACCAGATAGTTGGTGAACCGTAGGCCTCTATGAGAAGCAACAATCTATGCTGGTGCTCAAGAACTCTATTACTTCCGCTCCGTGACGCATTAGGCTTTTCAATGAAGATAAGGCACTTTTGGCTTTACTGTTGTTCAAGCTTCAACCAAGGTCAAATCATGAGTGAATCTGCTATTTGCACAAATGGTCCGGAAAAATTGACATCGAAACGTAGTAGAATGCCTTTCAGAGATCGCCGAAAACGACTGTCTTCTTGCGGATACCTCAACACCAACCGCCTGGTTTGGAGAAAATTTATTATTGTTAAATGTTCAGAAGATGAAGTTGGTGGTGGTCTCATGGCAAAGTTCCAATGCCAAACTTAATACTATTCGATTATTCTTTGATTGATTCAAATGATACTTTATATCAAAAACTTTTTTCATTCGAGTGTAAAAAAATATATCGGCCAATAAAAATAAATATATACAGAGTAAGTCGGGAGGATCGTGCCAAAGTTCAGGAGCGTGTTGTACATGAAAAATAAATGTAAAAAAAACTCAAATGTTGTTATCCGATTTTCATTTGTTTACAAGTTATAGCGTAAATAAAATTAAAAAAATTTATAAATTTCATAAAAAATTCCATAAATTAACGTTTGGATATCATATTAAATGTTAAAAAATATTGCCATTAACTTCTAAACATTTTCGGCTTCGTCTATGAAGAGCATTCATTGCGCTCCTGATTGTTTCATGTCTTTCTTTAATAGAAGCTGCAGCATTTCTAATGCGTTGAATTAGTGCATCTTGAGTGTCCACTTTTACTCTGTACACTTCAGTTTTAAACCAACCCCACAAACAATAGTCTAGTGGTGTGAGGTCTGGAGACCTTGGAGGCCAACTAATAGGGCCACCACGACCAATCCAACGTCCAGGAAACGTTTCGTCTAAATGTTGCTTAACCTTTATGTTTTAATTTTATTTACGCTATAACTTGTAAACAAACGAAAATCGGATAACAACATTTTAGTTTTTTTACATTTATTTTTCATGTACAACACGCTCCTGAACTTTGGCACGATCCTCCCGACTCACCCTGTATACAGGAAAAACCAGTTCAAACAGGAATTGTGCGAGTGGAAAAGAGCGCATAAGGTTTAGTATGTTTACGACAAGGACCAACGAAGCGGGTTGAGAGGAGACGTGGACGTAGGCATTCTAGTAGTGCCAGATCATTCACCGTTTCAGAATTTTTACTCACAGTAAGTTCTAATCACGGGTCAAATTAGTTTCGAATTTTTACTTCTTTAGAAATTATTGCACATTTCTCCATTATGGCATAACTTAATTACGTCATTAACGAATATGATGATCTAAATTTAATGATATTTGGATATTTGTTTATGACATTTTTAGTGAATCGAAGACTCAGCCGACAGCACTGGTCTCTGCAGGTTTGTTTACCGTTTAAAACGATTGTTCAGTACCGATCGACTGTCGTGTAGAGAATGTTTCAGGTATCGGTTAATTTCGTGGAAATAATACATAAATAAGCGCATTTACGTACTTTTTAATTTATTATCGCTGGTTGGTGTTCCGATTGTTTTTTAAATTTCCATACTCGTGAAGGAGATGGAATTTTTAAAAATCTATGGATTGATATTAATCAAAACATCAAAGTGGAGACGCCGGCCGGATTGACTCCGCCCACTTCATTGCTGATCTTTGTCAGAGACATATTAAAACTTATTCCATCCGTCTGTCAGTTGCACAATTCCTGTGTTCACTTGAACTGGTTTTATCTACACTTTGACTGATATATAGGTATACAAAAATGTCAATAAAAGGGGCAAATTTGTTAAATGACCCTCTTAATTTTCTTTAAAAATTTGTAAAAGTCCTATAAAGTATACGCAACTTTCAAAATTTCAAAATCTTTACTTAAATATTGAAGTGAGGTAAAAAATTTTTCTAAAGTATCTCCAAGCTCTTTTACGAAATATCTAAAATTTTCCCATAAAATTCCCAGATTCACTTGAAATTCCACGATTTCTAAGAACAAAAATATAAATAAGAATCCAAATAATCTGATACTCAGAAATTTCATTTGAGTACCGGAACTTCCTTAAGCAACTTCTAAAGAATCCCCACTAAGAAACAAACATTTATCTTATGCGTGAATCTAATGAACTTCTCAATCTTGTTAAACTTTCGAACTTCACCAAGAGGCCTTAAAAATTCGTCAAGCGATCCTCGTAGTTGGTGCCATACAGAGCGGCTTAAGTAACCGTTTTTTAAATTCAAAAAAAAAGTTTTCTAAAAAATCTCTAAATATTTGTTGCTAACTATCTTTAAAAATCCTTAGAGAGTCAGAATCAGTTTTTCAGGGGTTTTTTAGAAAACGTTGGAAAAACTAAAAAAAAATACGTGTATGAAGAAAGAAAAATTATTGTTACGTTTCCCTTGTGCAATAGTGGTCAAAAATGCTTGTCACTGAATCTCAATAATCATTTTAGCCCCTTTTTGACTACATACTATATGGACTACTTCTAAGTTCATAGTAATTCGTACTAGTAGAGAACAATTAGCATTTCCTCTCATATGCAGAACTTTATTGTTTTACAGTAATTTAAACGGGAATAAACAACTCAGTGCCTGTCTAAACAGAAATTCTATTACATATTTCTATTATAATGTTGTATTGTAGTTTGTCGCAGGCTGTATAAGCGAGAGCACCGTTCCAGAATACAGAATGCAAATTGAAATGCCTTTTCATAAAACAAAAGTTATTGGCAATTGCTTCTGCTTCCTTCAGAATTTCCCATTCCGTAAAAATCGAAGCCTGCGAAAAATCGCTGCAAGTCAAAGAGTTCAAAGGTAGACACGTATTTCTTTTTTTTCTTAGTGTGTCAGTGGTCTAGCACAACAGTATACAGGGTGCTCGGGAAGAAAAGACCACAGGTTAAGAGTGAAAAGACCATCTAAAATGTTGTTAAAAGGGGCCAGAATTAGGATCTTCGCCTTACTCGTCTTTGAAATCTAGGCATTTTAGTAAGTTTCGTAGAAAGCCCGACTTTTTTACCCAAATCTGCTATTTCTCCATTTCTTACCACTCAAAACACAAATATGACGACACTTTTAAAATCCAAATAAAATATCTGTAAAATAGAATGGTTTCTGTTGGTAAGTATGTCTTTTCGAATCCAGCTTAGCCCCCTAAAGAACAGGAAAACCTGGAACTCCATATTCTTTGATATTACTAATGGCAGCTCGCACAATGAGTTGCCCAGCTATCTGTTGGGCGTGAGCTACCATTAAACATTACCAAAATACGTGGAAATTTGATATTTTCTTATTCTTTAGGAGACTACGTTGGATTCTAGAAAACAGATTAACCAACAAGAACTATTCTATCCTATAACAAATTTAATGTGAATTTCAAAAATATAGTCATATTTGCGTTTTCAATGGTAAGTTGAGGAAAAATAATCAGTTTAGACAAAAAAGTCCGGTTTTTGACAAAATTTACTAAAATGCTTATATCTCGAAGAAGGGTCAGGCTAAGGCTCTGATATTAGCGGCATTTAACCACATTTTAGCTGGTTATCTGCCCTCAACCTATGGCCCTTTCTTCCTGAAACACTGTGTTTATTCGAATTTATCGATTTGGTGCCCGAGTGCGCATTTTCGGTGGTTTATATTCCTCTCATTTTCGAAGCTAAACTAAATTTTGCCAGTGCCGTGAGTAAGAATATTTTCATGTTTATTTATGAAGCTTAATAATATTGTGGCCAAATGGAGTCGCCAAAATGAATGGATGACGTTATTGGGTCGTAATTACAAAATTTAAATGACATTCCATTTCATTGGGACAAGGGAGACTTGAACACCCTCATACCTAATTTTTTTTTTGTTTTTCACAAAATAACTAAACTCTCATAACTTCCCTCTAGGTTCCAAAGCGACCATCTACATTCAGATTTGCACATAAGAATTAAAAACAAATTTAAATGTGAAGTTTGAGCAGGCAGAACTTTTCCTCAAGTTTTCTTTATGCTTCGACATTTTCCCTTGAATCGCTTTTGAGGAGATTTGATCATTACGATTTAAAATTTATCCATCTAGTAATTATGTAGCAAAAGGGTACTGAATATTCCATTACTGCATAATATAGAGAGTAAACGTGCAAATTACACGTCCTGTTTTTCACAAAATAACCAAATTAAACGCTCGTAAATTTAAATTGAAATCGTCGAAGGTAATCTTTTTCGCCAGACTGAAACGTTTCTATCTATATTCCATATATTTATACATATGGATTAGAAAGGGATTACCTAGATTCATATTTGAGCAGGAGAATAAAAATGTTCATGAAATTGAAAGTTAAAGCGTGAACAATGAGAATTTTCTTCAGGGTTTTTTAATCTACTAAAACGGACGTTGAACGTTCCTTTCCGTGCAGTACTGGAAAAATTGAAATCTTAAGCATCTCGTGTCATTTTCTTTCTGCCTCTAGTAAAATTACCAATTAGAGCCTCGTCAGATTCAAACAAATTTAAGCATGAGAACTAAAAACTGGATAAAGCATTAAATCTGAAACGTTAGCAACTAGTAAACTTCCTTGAGTTCTCTAGATGAAGGAAAGGAGCAATTGAAGAATGGAGCTGCGTGTTTAATTTCTCTCTCTCTCTCTCTCTCTCTCTCTCTCTCTCATCAAGTATACAAATTAAGCTCTCATGATATTTAATTACTATACTCTTGCAGACAGAATTTTTTTGTATCTAGGTTAGACAGGGTGCATTTACATACAAATTCGAGCAAGATAATTAAAAATGACGAGAAGATTAAACTTGATGCATGAGTCGCTGCAGACCTACTTTAAGTTCTCTCGATGCATTGTCGGTTTCCATTGAAATTCTCTTAAGAAGATTGGACCACTTTGCTTTAATTCTAGGAACCGCAATATCCCTGAATCTATTAATTATGAAATAAAAGGACAATGAACGTCCCTTCGCTGATGTATATTCACAACCAGTTCAACGTAATTAGCAAACCGATCTCAACTGGCCATTCAGCGCGTGATATTTACTTTCCCTAGAAGATTTAATTTGGAAAGGACAGTTCCAAATAAACTACAAATTTACTTCCCTATTGATTTAGGACCAAGCACACTTAATAAAGAGTACGGGTATCAAATGCCCTCTCTGATGTGGTGCATGCCATGCGACAAACACAATACTCAGTGGACTATTTCTGGGTGATCTGTTATTATGCCTTAGAGGGGCGATTTTGGTAGGTTGACATGAGTTTCAATTAGTATTGTGATGCATAGGCCAAGCCGTAAACACAGTAACGTATACGGGGTATTTCTTAAGTACTCTAAAATATTTCACATGGTGATGGCCAGGTCAAAACATAAAAAAAAATTCGTATGATCGTAGGTGCACAGGCGTTTCGTCTTCAAGGTGCAGGTCGTTAAAAATTTATATGTATTTTTTTCTCGTATTATGTGTCGGTTTAGGGAAAAAATAATCAATGATATTATTAGTTTTACGAATAATAAACACGTCGATATTTTAACGTATTTAAAAATAAAATATTTCAATAAATAACGAGGCTGGCCGTCACGGAACAAGCGATTTCAATTTTCTCAGTTACCGTAAATGTGGATCAAGTATTAAGCTCTATTTGAATTTTAATTGAAGTATTTCGTTTAACAGAATAATTTCGTGTTGTTTAATTCGTAATTATGGCGACCTTTACAAATGAAGAAGTGACCCAGATGCATTTTTATTATGGACTTGCAAATGGAAATTCCTTACAGGCACAACGCCTGTATGCTGAACGATACCCAGAGAGACATGTAACATGTTCAGATACTTTCACACAACTTCATCGCCATATACAAGCGGCTCGTTCATTTGTGAAAAGTAAAAATACTGCTGGTAGACCACATTCAGTTAGAACTCCTAAATTGGAGGAAACTGTTCTTTGTGCTGTAGAAAAAGTACTAAGGACTACTACCAGAAGAATTACTAACGACAACATCATGTTATTGCGAAAACAGTTTGGATTATCCTAAAGGAAAATTTGCTATGTCCTTATCATGCCCAACGTGCTCAGGCTCTTTTACCTCAGAATTACATCCTCTGCAGTGGCTTCTTGAAAGAAATGTCAAAATTCCAAATTTTCCAACGAAAATTTTGTCCTCGGATGAAGCAAATTTTTCAGGACATGGTATTAGAAACTTGCAAAACAATCATATTTGGACACAGGAAAATGGCCATGTCATATCAGAAGTAAAACATCAAGTATCATTTCCAGTCAATTTATGAGCTGGAAACATTGGGGAACAGTTGATGGGAGTATATTTTCTTCCACATCGACTGAATGGTGATTCCTATTACCAATTTCTTAGGAATATGTTACCGGAACTTCTTGAAGATGTCTTATTGGAAACAAGGTTCTGTTTCTAGTTTATGCATGACAGAGTGCCTCCTCATTTTGCCATACCGGTTCGAGAGCACGTGGGCAACACGTTTCCAAATCGCTAGATTGGACGAGAATCTCCCCAGCACTGGCCACCGGGACCACCGGACTTAAATCCTTTGGATTTCTATTTTTGAGGGCACCTGAAGCAACTAGTATACACTACTCCAATTGCCACCGAAAATGTGCTTTGAAATTGGATATTATAAGTTTCAATAATATCCGTGATAACCCCGGTATCCTTGGGCGACTGCAGGAATCTTTTAGACGACGAGCTGAGGCATGTGTAATGGCCAGTGGAGGTCAATTTCAGCAATTTATTGAATATAACTCAATTATTTTATTATATCAACATCCTTTCCTTTTCATAGTGTTGTATTTTTTTTTCTAATGCAGCAATGTTATTCATTCTTTTTTCTCCAACCCGATACATAGTACAGGAAACAAATATTAATTTTGAACGCCCTGTATCTTGGAGACGAAGCGTTTGCGGACCTATCATCATATGATTTTTTTTTAATTTTGAGCTGAGCAATCACCTCGTGAAATATTTCAGAATACTGAGGAAATACCCTGTATATTTGTTCTCTATCACTAGGAAAGAATCACGTAAATGGAAAATCTCCTTTTTCCACAAGTTGCTAAGTATATTGTCAACCCGCTTTCTGTCGTAGCATTTTAAGTATTTACATCCAAATTGTGGTGCACGTGCAAAACTTTTAATAAAAATCCCTTCGAGCTTCGTTCTAGAGTGCTTTCAACTGTAAGTGCTTTTTAGAGTATAACGAAACTCTGAGCTGAATATATTTTTTGATAAACCTTCCTGCTGTTTATACCTCACGGTTAAATTGCTTGCGAATATTATTTCCGCTATGTGCAATCGAAAATACATATTTTTCTTAAAATAGTTCCCTTTGTTTCCCTTATTGTGTTCCATGGACGAAGCGAGCGCCTAAGAGAACTTGCAACCGATGATATTATCATAATAAATTTACGTTTACAACCGAGAAGTTTGCAGGGAACGAACAGGCCCGACTGCTTTGAGTACTCTAATCTTCACCTGCAAACTTGAAATTTTGCAGAGTATTACACAAACGAACATTTGTCTTTTAAGCATTAATCAGGAAGCAAACTTTAGCTATTTTGTATTTAAAAGTTCACAAGGGGACTCTCAACTTTCGTTTGGGTGTCAAAAATTTCAGTTGTGATTTCGAAATTTATGAGCTTTCCGTTCACCTTGAATAGCAAATAAATGAAATTTCATAACTTCTTCTCACCTTTGTATGCGCCAAATTGAATATATCGATCGGGACTATCATAGTGTCGATATGTACAAACATTCATAATACTCTATGCCATAGCTGAATTTCATCCACAAACAGACGAAATTAGCATACGTCTAATATGGTAATTCGCTCTCGTGTTGCCAAGCAATAAACTCTGTGATTTTGGCTCTACAAGGTGTTCCTAAAATATACCGAGCAACTTTAAGGGGTAGTGGGGAATATCGATACAAACTTTTTTCTTTAGTAAACATATGCGCGAAAAACGAAAAGGAAACGTTAATATCTTATTTGACAAATGAATATGCATTGGAGGGTTGGAAGAGGAGGTCATATGGCCTGGCCTCCGCGTTCTCCTGACCTCAATACTTTGGATTCTTTCCTTTTCGGCTTATCTGAAATCTCTGATTTATAAAACACCTATTCGTAACGAAGAAGATCCCTTCGCAATACTAATGGATAGTTGCATACATCTAGAAGCCATTCTTGGAATATTTCATGGAGTTCGCGCGTCAATGAACCGATGGTCCAATTTTTACATTGAAGCCAAAGTTCAACGTTTTGAACGATTACTGTAGCCATCGCTTATTTATCAAAACAACCACGTCTGCTATGAATAAAAAGTGATTATAATGACCAAAACTATATTGCCTCTTTTTGCTCAAACGGCTCATTTGCCGGCATATGTGTACTTAAGAAAAAAAACTTGTATCCGTGTTCCCGCCCCTCCTCAAGATTTTGCAGTATATTTTTAGGACGCCCTGTATGTTGACCCTGTTTAGAGTAGGTTTACATTTATTTGTTCTAGACGAATCCATTTTCCTATAAAGAAGGCAAATTTAGAAGAACTAAAATCTACTCAAACGCCTAATGTAAATAGAGAAAAATGACGCTTCTAATTAATTAGAATCCTTTCTGGGGAGAATTAATCAGAAACCTTTTTAATTTAATTTGTTGGTTAACAATTTTAATTCCCAGAAATAATTGTTAACTCAAAGTGTTTGATATATCTGGCTTCCTGCTCTCCGGAGATATAAACGACTTGTGGAGATTCCGCGTTGCATAGCAGCTCCATTGAGATAACATAAATCATTTGGAATGGCATTTTAAAGGATCTATCTAGTAGTTTGTCGATACCCGGAGTTTATTGTATTGTGGATTATCCTTACATCTCGTAATTTATGACATGGTGAAAGGAGAGTGGGAAAGCGCGAGTTTTAGGTGAGCGAAAACAATTTTCCTCCTGTACCGCTTTCAAATTACTTTGTGAACTTTTAAGCAGAGAATTATGGCGTTTTTCCTGAACTATCGTAATTATTTACAATAGTGACTGATGATCTCTGGCACCGCTTCTACGTTGAAATGTTGCGTCATTTCATGACCGGAATATAACGATTTTACTACGATAATAAAAAAATAAAGTGATTTTTCATTTAAACTTCGCGGGTACTATAAAATAATAATTTTTTTGTAAGTTCGTGGCACCGGCTGGGACATCTATGCAAAATTTCATGTCGATAAATTCAGTAGCTGAAGACCTACACGTGTTGTCATAAATGCACAAAAGTGAGTTTTTCGATTTTTATCAGTACGTCCGATTTTGCTCCGCAAAGAATTTTCATTGAATTTTTCTTTACGGAATGAATATTCTGCCGCGAAAACTGTGAAGACGCCTTTGGTGGTGCGGCTATGTCGCAAAAAATATCTACAAGCGGTGCAAAGACTTTAATGCACACCAAGAAGGAGTTCAAAACGAACAGCGCTCCCGACGATCTTCAAGGTCCATCGATGAAAGCTATATCAAGGAAATCAAAGATTTGGTGCTCCAAAACTGTCCTTTGGCAATTAGAAACTTTGCTGTTACTACGGACACGCCATTTGGATCAACCCTAACCGTTTGAGAGATGTTTGGTGATTGATTTCAAAAACACTCAATTTTTTGAAAAAAAAAGCGTCACGTTGGAATGTGTCAAGCAATGATTTTTGACTGACAGGACGTCATGAAATGCGTCATTACGGGAGATGAAACTTAGGTTCGCGTTTACGACCCGGAAACAATGTTCCAACGGGGCGAATATCGTGGAAAAGGTGAACTGGGACTAAAAAAAACCGCGCCAAAATTGCTTAAAAATCAAAGTCATGTTGACAATTTTCTTCAATTAAAACAGTGTTGTGCATCATAAATTCCTACCGCCGACCCAAACTGTTAATGAGGAATATTATTTGAGCGTTACGCGTTGTTTGCGTGAAGCAATTCGACTCGACGGGGCGGAATTATGGGTAGACAATTTTCGGCTTGTGCACCAAGGTAATGCACTTTGCCACACTCCATTGGTTCTATTTGAGAACGTTTTGTCAAAAACTCGACCCTTATCGCTCCGCGGCCACCGTATTGGCCTGATTTAGCACCGTTGGACTCTTGGCCGTTCAACAAGTTCAAAAGACCGTTCCGCGGACACCGTTTCGACTCAATTGAGGATTGATTGAGGACTCAATTGATATAAAGGCCGAATCGAAAAAGGTAGTCAAGGCCATTCCGGAATAAGACTTCTCTGACTGTTCCGACGGTTGGGAAGAACGTCGGCATAACTGTATTGCGACGGTTTTCAGCGCCTTCAAAGTACTCAGAAGAGTACTTTGAAGGCGCTGAAATTCATTTGAAGGAATAAACAAAGATCTTTCATTTTGTAATGAAATCCACCTAATTTTTTGAGCACAGCGGCGTACCGTTTTATTAAACAAATTAACAAGCCAAAAATTGTTTAAACACAACAATGTCAAGGCCTCGATATATCCGAAACATCGCGAAACACACATGTTAACGTAATTTTAGCTCCATTATTATTGCGAATTAAATTCCTTCACTGCCAACTTCTGCACTGAGGTCCCATAAACTCCAATAAATCCTGCAACCAAAGTGAAATGCAGTGCGGTGTGATATTGCAGGAATTAACTGTTTCAGTTAATCTAAATAAATATGTTCCATGTCGACAGTTATTGGCGTCATTACAGGTGCGTAAATCTAGGAAAGCTGAATTAATAGATTGGAGTCTCAAAGGTGCATAGTCGTGTATGATCTGGTTTACCAGTGCAACGTTTCAGAAGTTTGGGGGTTAAACATGCATCTGCATGTACGCCAAGATAATTATTATGGTAAGGCAAATTTGGAAGTAAATTAATAAAATTACAAAGGCTTATTTGACTTAGATTTAGATTTCAAACGAAAATTCAAGGCGGAACTGCAGATGCATTACGGAAAAGGGGATTGGAAGGTTAATCGAAAATATTTCACTTCTTGCGACTCAAGATGAAAATGGAAATTTTCGAGGAAACAATGGATTTTCTCCACATGGGAATAAAGATACATCCTGCATCCGTCTACAAGTTTTACATCTGATACACATTAATGTTAAACTACCGTTAGGAACGGTGTCGTTTCTCTTTGCACAACGTATCTATTGAATTCTTAAGCAAGTGCACCCCACTTACCTAATTGTTTCAGACCACAGACGTTTTAATCTATTTTCAATTTGGATAAGTGCAATCTGAATTTATATTAACGGACAGGAGATTGAGCCAATAGAAAATCCGGAAACCGGAAATGTGATTTTAAATTTTAATTTAGTTTAATATTAATGAAGTCTCGGGTTCTAAAACAATCTAGCAGAGCGGCTTAAAAGTGCCAACCCTTGTTCATAAAGCCGGATTGGATTGGCTCGGAACATGTTGTTCGTATGTGCTTTTCATTTGTAAGGAAATTACTGCTTGGATGTGTTGTATATTAAATTACTCAGATCATTTCTTTCAAAGGAATGTTCGCAGAATAATGTCTGTCCAACATAATAAAGCAACAAGCAATCAAATACAATTAGGGTGTCCGCTCTGAGAACCCATTTCGTAAATAGGAGAGGACACGATAGAAATTTAACATAGCAGACTAAGCAACAACAAAAGTTTCTGGAATTGAAGGTATGCCTCAGTTTCACATTGAAAGGTACCAGGCAGGAAAGGTGCCCTGTTTGTTGATGCCATGATATGTAAATGCAATATTGAAGCAATGATTGCTAATGGCAGCCACGGGATAATTGTTCATCTCTCCAGGAAACACACTTTTATTTCGTCATTTCAGCGGCAACACCGGACAGGGCCGTCACATAACTAGACACCCTGTTCAGCTCATGGACAGACGTATGGAGGAACGGTAATGCAACTCGGCGTTAATGGTTGAATAAGCTTTCGGTGTTCGACTTCCAGCAATTCCTGGTTTTACAGGGTCGTGTGCTTTATAGTTCATGCATCGCAAATAAAAAAATAAAAAAGTAAAAAAATCCGAAACACAGGCCTTCCCTCCGCCTTTTTGTTGCAGCAAGATACGTCGCAAGAAGCTCCCTTTAGTTGACACAACCGCCCCTGGATAGTGGCGTACTCTGAAACATTGGAAGAAAGTTTTTGCTAAAACCTGACTAAATGGAAACGAAGAAGTTATTTACTCTGAAATTAATTTAGGCACAGAGGAGGGAGAAATGATTGAAAGGAGTCTCGACTATAATGCGTATTACAAACCAGTCGTAGCCGAAAAGGCCTACGTGGGAATGCGAAATTCTATTTGTCAATGCTGTATTCAAAGCGGCTATTGAATTTTGAGAAGAAAGGCTACATGGGTGACAAATCGCGTTTTCGTCCTGTCATGTTCGATAAAGAGAGAAAAAATGTTGAAATATAGCCTGCATAGGCGCATGAAAGAAAGTTCGCATTTATCAAGCTTGGTATTATTTTTGTTGCCGGCAAATGACATATTAGGTCGAGGCTTTAATTTTAATGGTTGTTGTAACAGGGTACAAATTGCAAGGACAGTTATTAGTTATATAACTAACGAGTGCCTAAACTCTACTTTACCACACGCTGATGGCAGTTGGATGAACAATACGAAGCAAGATTTTCCTTTCAGTGGAATACTGAAAAATCAGTTTTGTAAGTCTGAGGTACAACACTTTTTCCACGAGGAGACCATATGTGTTGACTTCGTAGGCTCCTGTGAGTTTAATGAGATGCTAGGATGCAAGATATAGAAGGTGGCCCGTTTAAAGCAGCCCACCTAAAAAATCTTGAATGGATTTTGTTTCTTCGGAAAACCCAGAGACGTGACAATTTTTCTTTTAAGGGGGATATTTTTAGATTATAAATTCGTAGGTGTAGAGCCATCCCCCTAAACGGAGTGGTAACCCCTTCAAAAATCTTAAATGGAACGGGGGGTCAAGTGGCACATCAAATCAAACGTGTTTCAACTCTCTTTACCAGTATGCTGAAATGTCTTCCTCCGCCTTTAAATATAGTAAAAAACCGTTTTAAATCATCGGTGAAATAAATCGAAAAAAATTCAATTTTAAATAATGTTTTATTCAATTTGCGACCCATTTACATCCATACAACAACAAAGTCTTTGTTCAAACTCTGCCCGAACGTTTTGTAACATTTCCGGAGTTGTTTTGCCATATGCTATCGCTACTCGATGGAAATGATCTTGTCAAGAGGTAGATTTCCTTTTATAAACAACAGTTTTTAAATGACTCCATAAAAAAGTCCAACGGTATTAAATCAGGCGATCTTGGGGTACACTCGATGAAACCTCTTTTACCAATCCAATGTTCGGGAAAATGTTGATCCAAAAAGTGACGTACAGGAACTGCATGGTGTGACTAAACGCCATCCTCTTGAAAAAATATATCATTCTCTGGGATCTGATCGTCGTTTTGAAGGATATCCACGATATGAGAGTAAATGAAGTCTTGAAGTAGATTGAGGTAAGATTCACCCGTCAGATTATTAGGTAGAAAAAAAAAGAACTGAACAGCTCCGACAATCGCCTGATTTAACACCATTGGACTTTTTCTTACAAGGTCATTTAAAAATTGTTGTTTATAAACATAAACCGAAATCTACCTCTTTAGAAGATGTTCGTCATCAAATAGTGATAGAGTGTGGTGAAAAAGCTTCCGAAATGCTACAAAGCTTTCAGGAAGGAGTTGAACAAAGACTTTATTATTGCACGGAAATAAATAGGTCGCAATTGGAAAACTTAATTAAATAAAACATTTAAAACTTTATATTTTTCGATTTATATCACCGATGTTTTAAAATGGTTTTTTTACGATATTTAAAGGCGGAACAAAACAATTTCAGCGTACTTGTAAAGAGAATTAAAATACCTTTGATTTAATGTGCTACTTGACCTCCCGTTCCTTTGAAGATTCTTAAAGGGTTTGCCACCCTGTTTAGGGGATTGACTCTACACCTACAAGTTTATAATTTAAAAATGATCCTCTTAAAAGTAAAATTGCCGTGTCTCAGGGGTTTCCGAAGAAAAAAAATCTATTCAAGATATTTCAGGTGGACTGTTTTAAATGAGCCACCTTATACGTACAAAGATCAACGGACACGGTTTGATATTCTTCACTAAGGCTCAACGCTAATACAGAGTTAACCATGCAACCCGTAATACGCCACTATCGTAGGCCAATGAAATACGGTCATTGGCTAGAATCGACCATTTTAAATCCAAGTAAAATATTTTTAAAATGGTGGCACTTCCGATTGTACCGAAAGTGGCTACCAACTTCGTTTTTTTTTTTTTAATTAAACCCAATTTCGGCACCATTTTCTAATTTTTGGTTAAATTTTAAGGCCAGTTTATATAAAATGTTTTATGTATAACATTTACCGTTTCCGAGTTATAAAGGAAAATTTCGAAATTTTACGAATTTTGGAGTGAATTTTCTGGGACGCAATAAGCTAAATTTCGAGCATTTTAACTTGAAAAAAGTCTTGTATAATCACTTCTTTGTCCAGAGTCGGTCCAGGAAATTTTAATAATATTCGATACAGAATTAAGTTCGAAAATTGAAAACGCCTTTAGATACAGCATGTCTCGTTTGGAATAATCGAGTTGTTGAGAATTGGAATCATTAAACTTCAGAGGCATATTTTGAGGTTTGTGGGCGACTTTTTATCAAATTGAAATACATGAAAACATAGCTTACAAAGTCTGTTTGAGCTATCGAACACCGCTTTGAAAATTCGCAGCGGATTTCCATGGAAATTTACAGCTGTCAAATTTTTTTAATTTTCCGATACAAGTCGGAAAAGGCAAATTTCAGACACAAAGCGCTCTACATCAACTGACTTTAATATTCAACGGAACGTCCGAAAATAATAAGAAGCATTAAAATGTTCCATTTAGAATAATGAACATCCGATACAACCGGAAGTGCCGCTATTTCGAAAATATTTCACTTTAATTGTAATTGGTCGATTCTAGCTTCAAACCAAAAAACAATTTCTAGTGAACGAATTGCAAGACGAACCCTGTATATGTCACATAATATCGCGTGAGGTAATAACTAGTAATGCGGAAATTGAGATTTTACCGCTCGCTGATTGCAGTTTCAGACCAAGCGACCTGAATAGACGTTCGATTAACATTTCCCCGCATTTTAACACTTTTTTTCCTTTACCTCTTTTGCATTTTCCCGTAAACCCTGCGTAGTTACATTGACGCCAATAAACCATACATGTTTAAACTCTGCATCCGACCATTTTTAACTTTTTTAGTGGCTTGAATGATTGGCGTCAGTTTACTGACACAGAAAATTTCGTCTGACTAAAGTCAATTTCACATGTGCATATAGTGTACTTAAGCCAGTCTTTTTTCATGGAAAAAATACAAAGATTTTGAAGGGCCAGTAACTGAGACCAATAATTCCAGGACATTGACGTCAACAATTCATATTAATGAGTATGCTAAAATAGTTGATTTTTTTGGCGCCATTAACTACACTGGAGCCAATAAATCGTGCATATACAGGGTGAGTCGGGAGGATCGTGCCAAACTTCAGGAGCGTGTTGTACATGAAAAATAAATGTAAAAAAACTCAAATGTTATTATCCGATTTTCGTTTGTTTACAAGTTATAGCGTAAATAAAATTAAAACATAAAGGTTAAGCAACATTTAGACGAAACATTTCCTGGACGTTGGATTGGTCGTGGTGGCCCTATTAGTTGGCCTCCAAGGTCTCCAGACCTCACACCACTAGACTATTGTTTGTGGGGTTGGTTTAAAACTGAAGTGTACAGAGTAAAAGTGGACACTCAAGATGCACTAATTCAACGCATTAGAAATGCTGCAGCTGCTAGTAAAGAAAGACATGAAACAATCAGGAGCGCAACGAATGCTCTTCATAGACGAAGCTGAAAATGTTTAGAAGTTAATGGCAATATTTTTTAACATTTACTATGATATCCAAACGTTAATTTATGGAATTTCTTATGAAATTTATAATTTTTTTAAATTTTATGTTTTAATTTTATTTACGCTATAACTTGTAAACAAACGAAAATCGGATAACAACATTTGAGTTTTTTTACATTTATTTTTCATGTACAACACGCTCCTGAAGTTTAGCACGGTCCTCCCGACTCACCCTGTATACATCTTGCTTAAAATAGAGTTTACACGAGCACGTTTATGCATCCAAACTATGTGTTGATTTTTCCACTAACGCCAAAAAACTTTCGTTGGTTTTTAGAATATTAGTAGTCCGAATTATTGGCGCTGATTTATTGGCACTTCGAAATTTTAGTATGTACACGTGCAAAAACAGGCATTAATCAACTGGCGCCAAGGTTTTATTGGAACATAATGGCGATTATAATTGGCGGTTATTGAAAGGCGAAGGGCGCCGTTTTTGCAGAAATCTTCGGCTCACTTAACAAGTCGAAATATACGTTAGAGGTAGATTTTATCGTATAAGTTCCTTCGAAGATATCCTGGAATTAGAGCTTCGCGTTTCAGAATATTTAATTAAAATTCTTCGCTATGTTCGTTATTAATGAGGAAATTTTCAAAACATATTCTTTAACGAAGATTAACTTTAAAGTCACAGACTCATTGGGTGAGTCTCGATACAACAGCATCTTTTTCGCATATTACTCCAGGTTGAGGAATACAAAGTATTCTCTGAGAAATAGTAGAAATCTCATGGAGTAACTTATCAAGTTCAACTGATTTGCAATTACTCGCGTTCGGAGGGGCACCGAGGACAATCGCAATAGACGACAAAATACAAAGCAGACTACCGTGAATTATCTGGAAACACTTCGATGAGAGAAACTAAAATTAATTCTCCAAAGTACAGTAATCCACAAGAATTGATTAGCAGATGCTTTGGTACTCTTTTAACAAAATTTGCACCTTCTCTTTATTGCCCTCCAAACTCTCTCAAAAAGGGTTTTCCCTAATGACAAATTTCTGAACGCGAACTGAGTGAAGCTGAATTAAACTAGTCTAAATCAGGCTAAGTTCCTATCACTGAACTGAATTATAGCTCGTTCATGTAATAATTAATTAGCTCCAAAATTGCACGAGTTCATATAGTGAGAAAATCAAAAAGATGAAAAGCAACTGAACTCTTTCAAATTTAAATCAGGCACCTCGGATATTATGGTTTTTGGTAAATAATTTACAGAAAAGATGTTTACGATACACTCTTACATAGAGGACCGGATAGAGTCTCGCATAAACCCTGTAATAATTGAAGGAAATAATTTTTACGAGAATGCGGTAACACGTCAAATCTTATTTTTAGTTGTACACTTTTTGACATAACAAACATGTATACAGGATCATCCATATAGTAATTAAATGTATTTTTTCATCGTTTTCTTATGAAACTGTATATACAGGGTGTCCCACTAAGACGTTCACGGAGGATGACTAAATAAGTATTAGTCTTAGAGAAAAAGTGTGAAGATAAAATTCACTTTATTTTTCCAACATTATAAACTAAAAATATTTTTGTTCATACATGGTATACCAGAATGCGTGTACAATATGAATCTTCGTTATTTTACATTGAGCTCCAAATTTTTTTGCCACTTTCGAGTTGCTCCTTAAATTTTAAAGTCAGTTTATGTAAAGTATCTAATGTTTAAAATTTACAACTTTCGACTTATTTCGAAAAATTTGAAAATTTTGACAGCTGCACGATCCCATGGAAATCGGTATTGTGCCCTACCTACTGCGAATTTTGAGAATCGATTTTCTAGGGCTTCAAAGGGACTTAACAAGCTACGTTTTGGAGTATTTGAATTTTAGAAAAGCTCTTCCATAAACCTTGAAGTATGCTTTCCACATTACATGTCTTCAAATCCTCGTAACTTGCTTACTTGAAAGTGAATCTCCCCTATTTCATTACTCATTATGCTTCCTTTAATGATAACGCATAAATTTTATCAAGTATATTTCAGATGTATCTCTAATAGTTTTTGAGATTTTTTGGCTTTATTAATATTGTGTGTAATTTCAATTTATCTATGAAGAACAACTCTTTGTTTTCAGTTAATTAGTTGATGTTTTAACTTAATAAATTGATTAGAGATTATTTATTGTTTAAAAAAAAATAATTTTTCTAAAAATGAATTAATGCAAATGGTACATGCGCATGGAGCTAGTTACGGAAATTACCTATTGGCAAGTAAGATACACCGGCAGAATTTTCCCAATATCGAACGATCCCCCCCCCCCTCTCATGTTTCAATTTTTAAGAAGCTCAAAGAACGATTTGAGAAAACCGAAAATGTGAATTACACGAAGAAAAACCAGAGAAAAAAAACGTTTCAAATGAAGAGAACGAACTTTTAGTTCTTCAAAGCTAAGCTGAGAACCCCCATAATTCATGCCGACGCCTGCAGTTAGAAATTGGTATTTCTAAGTCTACTATAAGTAAAATTACAAAAAAATCTAAGTTGTATCCATGCCATATTCAGTTATTTCAAGAACTGAATAATAATGATTTTGTTAGTCGGTAAAATTTTTGTAATTGGGCCATAGACGAGAATCAGCGGAATCCGAACTTTTTTAATGCAGTTTTGTTAAACGACAAAACAACTTTTCACAGGAATGGATTTGTAAATAAACCTAATGTTCATTATTATGATAATGAAAATTCTCATTTTTTTTTACCCCTGAATCATCAACGTAAATGAACATTGAACGTATGGGCGGGGATTATTGAAACTTAAATAATAGGTTCCTATTTCTTCAAAAACTCTATTATAGAGAGACACGTTAATCTTTTTTGCAAAATGGTTTTGAGGGCTTTTTAGAAGCACTGCCATTAGAAACTATTAGACTCAAATGGCTACAATTAGACAGTGCTCCGCCACACTTTAGCCGTCCAGTAAGGGAATATTTTAATGCCATTTTTGAAAATAAATGGATAGGAAGGGGAGGATCTATTAATTGATCAGCTAGATGGCCCGATGTAACCAAATAATATATCTTTTTATAGGAACATATAAAAGAAAAAATATATAAAAGAAGAAGTATATAGAACCGTTTCTACAACAAAAGAAAACTTGAAAGATAGAATTAGAAATATAATTCAGCCGATTCATGAGCAAACCTTAAGAAGGCTACATGTAGCATTTTTAAAACTAATCCGTATTTGCCGATAACAAAATGGTAGGCATATAGAACAGTTGTTAGAATATACCTAATATATTAAATTATTTTATTTGTTTACTTTAATTTTGTTAGCACTGAGGAACGAATAACTTTTTTTTTCTTTCAAATTCTTTCTTGGCTAGCTTTTGAGCGACCTATAAAATTTTCAAGTATAGGTAATTTTGAATCACACACGGTATCAATAAAATTTAAAAAATCTCGAAAAATATTAGAGATACATCTAAAACATGTTTAATAAAATTTAAGTGTTGTCATTAAAGGAAGCATATTGAGTAATAAAATAACGGGGGTCCCATTTGAAGTAAGCATGTTGCGACGGTTTGAAGTTACGCAATTTTGAAGGCATATTTCGAGGGTTTTAGAGAGTTTTTCTAAAATTCAAATACGCCAAAACATAGCTTGTTAGGTTCTCTCGAAATCCCAGAAGATCGATTCTCAAAATTCGCAGCAATTAGGGCACAATACCGATGTCCTTGGGACTATGTAGCCGTAATAACGCAAATGTGGTAAACTTCAAATATCAGATACCTTATATAAACTGGCCTTAAAATTTGACGAGCAATGTTAAAAAAATTAGAGGATTGTATTTAAAATAACGAACTTTCACATCGTATAAGCTTTATGGTGTACCCTGTATAGGCAAAAATATTTTTAGTTTATTATATTGGAAAACTAAACTTAACTTTATCTTTGCATTTTTTCTCTAAGACTAGTAGTTATTAATTTTTCTTCCGCGAACATCTTAGTGGGGAACCCTGAATATTATGAGATTTTTGAGTTCTTTGAGAAATCCTGAACATATGTCATGTACAATAACATACCCATGTCTAAATTCAAGAGATATTGAAGTGTTGGCATTTAGATTGGCCTGCTAGGTCGCCCGACCTCACCCCTAAGGACTTTTTTTACGTGCTTATCTAAAATATAAGGTGTGTTTAAGTAAGCCCGACGATATAGAAGAGTCGAAAAATAAAATTACTCAAGAAGCTTAAGAAATACAACAGTTTTAAAACTTCCCATTATCCCTCGATTCCCCGCAGCTTTTGACAATTTGTCTAATGTTTAAAGCCATTTTTCAATCGTCAAATTACAGTCAAATTTGGCGATCAACTACGGTTAAATTTTAATAAATGACATTCAACGCCATTTAAATAAAACGTCCGTAGGTGGGTATTAAATGTTGTAAATTCCAGATCTCTCCCTTTAGTATAATCGCGAATATCGGAAAACACATAAATAAGCAGAATGCCATTGTTTATCGCATCAGAGTGCAATGATTTCACAGAACTGCAGCAATAATAATGCCAATTAGCAGGTTCATAGAACATTCATATAGCTCAATGCCCTGTAACGTCATCAATAATGCCCCGGCATTAGAGCTCTTATTTGACAACAAGAATAACATTCACGTTGTACAACTGTTTTGAATAATAGTGGAAAAATCGTAACATGGTCGCTTTGGAAACTGGTATAAAAAGAGGGGCATCATTCGCCAAATAACGCTCTTTGCGGCCCTAAAAAATTCGCTCTAGTTTCCAACAAAGTTAAACTTTTACAGCAGTCTGCCCAGCTTGAAAAGAAAGGAAACTGCAGCAACACTCTACTTCTATTTAAGTTCGTACTTTAAAAACTTTCTACAAAAATTAAATTACTGCGCTGCATAAGGAACATACACAATATTTTGTGTAGGTAATTCGTTATGCTCGAACTTTTCCACTAATCAGCATCCCTTTATTTCGACCTCTACCCGAACAATACCCCTTTACATGATGTAACGTATAAAGACACTAATAAATGTAGCAGGCTCTGTGTTCTTGTATGGGTAAAGTGCTTTTATTTCTTTTTTAAATTCCCATTTTCCGAAGCAGCTGTCGTATCGTATTTGCTTATCCTGGATAAATAAATAAACACCATTACCTTTAAAAATTCACTCGATGTAAACTATATATATATATATATACCGGGTGTTCCATCTTAACGGAAACAGCTTAATATCTCGTGAATTATTCGACTTAAAAAAAAAATGTTTTAAACAAAAGTTGTAGAATATCGGGGGGCAAGAGAGATGGCAATGATCTCTTTTTTACAGCGAGTTGCTGTCAAGGTTATTTGAAAGTCAACTTTGACATTTCAAATAGAAACCTGTATTTTTTTATCACAGATTTATTCCTATTGTGATTCTAGATACTTTTTATAGGAAACTTTTTTTTAAGTAAGGTCTAGTTTAATGGTTATAAGCTGCGAGACACGTTTTAATATTGTATAATACACTTTAAGGAATGCAATGTAACACTAAGTACTCTATCAAGTGTTCAAATGTACTAGCATTTTCCTTACTTGCTTGACAATATTGACATCAAAACAAGAATGATGATGTGGTTTCAACAGGATGGGGCACCTCCCCACTTCGCCCGCGGAGTTCGAGATTATTTGAACGAAATAATGCCTCAACGTCGGATAGGCCGAGGAGGTCCCGTCCTATGGCCGGCAAGAAGTCCCGATTTGACCCCGCTAGATTTTTTTCTGTGGGGTCGTCTGAAAAATGTAGTTTATCGCCAGAAACCAACAACATGCGAAGATATGCAGCAAAGAATTATTAATGCATGTGCAAATATCCCGCAACAAGTATTACTGCAAACAACACAACATTTTCACCGCAGAATACAACTCTGTCTTCAGGAAAATGCTAGTACATTTGAACACTTGATAGAGTAATTAGTGTTACATTGCATTCCTTAAAGTGTATTATACAATATTAAAACGTGTCTCGCAGCTTATAACCATGAAACTAGATGTTACTTTAAAAAAAGTTTCCTATAAAAAGTATCTAGAATCACAATAGGAATAAATCTGTGATAAAAAAATACAGGTTTCTATTTGAAATGTCAAAGTTGACTTTCAAATAACCTTGACAGCAACTCGCTGTAAAAAAGAGATCATTGCCATCTCTCTTGCCTCCCGATATTCTACAACTTTTGTTTAAAACATTTTTTTTTTAAGTCGAATAATTCACGAGATATTAAGCTGTTTCCATCAAGATGGGAGACCTGGTTCTGGACCTGGTCTTTCAGCCTTAAATATGAAAACTCAATATCAAAGAATAATAATTAGACAGGATTGTATTTGCTTTGACTTGTGCGCCAAAAGAGGCTAAACAGAGCTCTTTCCTTGCAATGGAAATAAATGAGTGAAAGAAATCATAAACGAAAAGGTTATTTTGGGGATGATTCCAGAAGTTCCAGTTTTCCATCAAGAAGTAGTTTGTAAGAAAAATCAATACCGTCAAGGATATGATGGCTGCGTATCCATGTAAAATAAATCTGGATTCATTTAGTCCCAAATTTCCTCTCTCTACTGTGATTAAACAAAGGCAACTAATTATGACGGTAATTTATCCTCATTTTAAAACCACTCACTTTCCAACATTGAGACTGCACTAAATTCATAGACCAGAAACTCAAGCCAAGTTTTAATTATTTCAGATCCAAAATGGAAAACTTCTGAAGAACAAGTTGGGGGAATACAATGTGGAGGCAGATCTGTCTTATCTCAGCTCTAATTCTCCTCATGCAAATTGCGTCGAATGAAGCAGGAAAAAGGACATGTGGAGGCACTTACACGGCTGCAAGAGGCATTCTTGCCACTCCCAACTTTCCAGGTATGCTAATTGCGCTACGGCAGGGTGCACAATGTCCCCGTGTCGTTCTGTTTAGCATTTTAACATCAGCGTAATGCCGTTTTCATATTTAAATTAATCAAAATTTATTTTCCTTCTACCTCCGTTTGGCGGCGATAATCCGCACCTAACAACAATGGAAACTTTACTTTCAGGAAATATAAGCGCGGCTTTGCATGGGCCCATTACTTGGAAATAATGCAAAACTTTTTCTATATCAATCACGTTAAGCCTCCCAAAGGAGGGCTTGTTATGCCTGGAAAAAAGACGCACCTCTGAGAAAAACTCAGAGGGAATCCTGTATTAATGGCGCTTTTATAAACTTGCCTCGGCGATAATAACTTTTTGAGATCTTCTATGAGTCGGCGAGGGCAATTGAGAGTCATTGATCGTGCTCCAAAGATCACTTGCTGCACATCTAATGATGTTATTATGGACATTGGAAAGCCGCTTTTTGATAAAAACTTGTATTAGTAATATGTCGACGGGCGCCCCAGCAATAGATACATCAAATGTGAACCGTACGGGAAATTTCCAAGAGATAAAAAAAAGTTGAAGAAAGGGCTGATGTATCACCATAAAAAAAATTTAAATCAACCACCCGATGAAAAATTCTGGTCCTTTCTGCACGGAAATGGCTAAGAACCATCCGCTTGTGCCTTGCAAATGGACATGAAAGCTACAAGAAAAGAATCATCGACTTCCATTGAAGCATTCTCTAGTTATAGTAAAAAACATGTTTTTTTTTTAGAAGTTCAAACATCAACAGCGTATAAACGACACTTAAAAAAATTTTTTTTCATTCAAATAATTTCATGATATCATTTTTAGCATGCATTTTCCGAACACCCTGTAAATAAGATTCAATTACCCCTAGATCCACTATGGAAACATGTTTTTTAATCCAGCAATTTTCTAGTGAGAACCAGGCAACGAACTAAATGGCAGAAAAAATTTCAATTGCTAAGAATCTTGAAAGTCTGTGAAGATATCCCAATGATTTTTTGAGTGTGCTTGCTGACTCTTGTTGAGGTTTCCTTTCTCCGTAATACGAAAAGTTTACATTTGAAGTAATTTAAAGGCATGGGCATGTTTTTAAAGTAGGCACTAAGAAGATAAATAAGAGCAGCAATTTTAGGAAATTGCGAAGTCTGAAACAATTATGAAACGCTGCTGATTTAAAGATTGTGGCACGCCAATGTTTACAGTGAGTTCCGTAGCGGTTCTCTCAAATGTAAACGGAATAATCTAAAAGTTCTGTAAAATTTGACAAATTGTGCAGGCGTAGTAGAACCATGGGCGTACTGGGAAAAATTTTCAGTCTTCGAGTCAAGTGGTCTTAAATTTAGCGGAATGCGTGCAAAAAAACACACATACATATCTATATTTGTTAAAATCTAGATCCTTTTCTACGAAGCGACCTTTTTAATTAATTGCGATCCTATATTTGTTCAGTTGAGTATTTCCATAAGTTCCCCCTTCAAAGAGAAGCCAAAGTAAAAAGAAATTAAATTTTGACCGTTGTAAATGTATCTGGCAAAAAAAATGCTTCGCCGTGACAATGCTTACAGCACTGCCGTGACCAGGATTCGAACCTGGGTTACTACGGCCACAACGTAGGGTCCTAACCACTAGACGATCACGGCTACGGAAGACTGAAGAATCGGTCCATAAACGTCGATTTCGAGCTATTATTTCAGGCTATAATTACAAAATTTCACACTTTGTCACACTCCAATAAGTCCCTTTAATCGAGTCTTATATTAGTTGCGCGAAGTATTTATACTCGATAATAGCGAAATTTCGCGCTTAGATCTAATTAACGATATGAGAAGTTATTCGTATGCAAATCGTTCTGTAGTTGTTTTTCTATCGAAGTATCGAGAGCAAAGGCAGAAGGGGACAAGCGAGAACGGTGATCTGATTACCAAAAAAAAATTCTAACCATCCCAATTAACCCGGTGAAGATCGATTTAAGAAAATAGTAGCTGGAAAATATCATCAAAAAGTAACTTTTTCAAAAACGTTGTGTCTTCAAAAGAAAAAAGAGAAAACGTGCAAGAAACTCAGTTACAAGAGGTCAGTAACTCCGTAAAGCAGTTGACCCGCCCTTCTTTTCTAAATCATCATTTTTAAATTACAAACCCCAATGGGATGTAGAAAAGGTGCTAAAATACAAAAACGACTATCAAAATCTAGCTTAAGCTTGATGAACTTCCACTTAAATTGCCTCTAAAACTGATAATCTGCGCTCCTCCGCTCAAACCATAGAGCTTGAACGTTGAAACCATGCCGCAATTCACTGTTACATCCTCTACCAATTGATGCAAGTTTTCAGGTATATCAAATTAGTTGGGAAAACTACCTCAATTCAAGGAGCAATTAGTACATGCCTGTGGCTCTTGGTTGTTTCATTAAGAAGTTTGTCTATTGAATGCTCTTAGATGCATCGCGACAGCCTTAAATCGATGGAATAGTTTGGTATCAGTCGTCTCAGAATCCGGAGGATTTTCATTAAAGTAATATATGGGTATGAGCAGGATTAAGTGAATAAACTGCCACGAGATATTTATTATTGTTGGGACGGAAGATGTCTTCAATAAAGTGCAACTTGTTTTAATCGCAATAACATCTGTTATTTTCTTAATTTTCGGTTATTTATTAAATAGTTTAGCATCAATGTGTCCTGCCTCCTTGCCTCGCACTCAAATGTACCTTTCCCGCAAGTTCTTCAGTGGCGGGTTGGAAGTCTTTCGGAAATTCCCAAATTACATATAGAAGTACTAAAGTTTGCAAAAAGTAGGAAAGATGTCAGAATAATCTCCTGAACTAACCTGAACTAACTAAATCGTACATACTGGAGTAAACAGAATGTCATTTCGAATACAGAGAAAAAGAAAATTCATAAGTTTTTTCCTTGATAGTTGATTAGGATTAAACCGTACCTAATCGAAATAAACTAAATAAAAGTGAATTGAACTTAAATTAAAACTAAAAATTTAGAGTAAACAGAAATTGATCAAACTAACGCGAAAGAAACTGGAACTGATGAGTTGCTGATTTTAAATGAAAAAAATAGAAATTTGAAGTGACTCGAAACTGAATGAAACTGGAGTCGACTGCAACCGATTTTTAATGTAGAGAAGGAAGAAAATTTTCGCTGCTTCTGAGTTGTTACATTTGGATTAAACTGAAGCTAATCGAAGTAACTTAAGTCAAACTGCATTGAATTGGAATTAATCTCAAATCAAGATAAACCGAAACTTTTTATGCTTCTTTATGTAGGATCCAGTGGTCAAATCAATCACCCTGTACATAGTTTTTAATTGTATTGGATTGTGTATTTCGACTACGTCGAGACAATCGGAAAGGTGGTAAATTGTAAATAGTTATGGTTAAGTTATTGTTAAGAAGATGATGTTCCCGTTTGGGGTACCCATGGTAGACTTTGGCTGATGCGTGAGAATTCCAACTGGGTTACTTTGTCGGCATGGCAGCTCCCATGAGCATCGGTGTTACTGATGATAAGCTTTGTCGGACCTTATAATGCAGACGCAATTACCGCCGACGAAGGACTTCTTATCAGCTTCAGCACCACCATCCAAGGCGACGGGTAGTGAACGCGGTGCCGCAGGCACCTCCCAACCAGGGTACGCCCATGGTGCGCCGTCAGAGGGTTTAATATTTAGAACTTCTCCGAAGACGGGGAATTCCTGTTCTATTCCAACTCCGATTCTTATTGATATTCGATTTGATTTCTAAGTGAAGACCAAAGCCGCGTCCACCCTCAGAAACACAGCTTTGAGTTATACCCAAGCCTTGCAAAATGCTAATCTTCCCATCTAAAAATCTCTCAAGTCTCCGATAAACCCTTGACCAATTCGCGGGGACGACTGAATTGTAATGATTAATGAACTGTAAATTCTTAAGGGATTGACCATTTTTCTGTGGTACGCGATTATTTGAATAATCCGCAGATTTGACAAAAATTTAAACTGTTTTTAGAATTTTTTTTGGTTGGGTCAGCGGAGGTTCGAGCTCCAAGAACGATTTCCAATGGAGAAAACTTTGCCATTCTCTTTTTGGCAACGTGCGAAGTTTATGAAGGTAGATGGATCAGATTAGCCCTTTAACGAAAAACTTCCTAAACCGCGAAGGTGACCGATTTCAAAACGCGTTTGCGTTTTTTATATGGTTCCTATCTTTTACCATTCAACTTGGAGGCCAAAACCAGCATTTTATCTATCTAAAAAGCAACAGCCGCAAATCCCTCGTTAGCATCTATCTCGCCCGTTGCCATAAACATCAATATTTAAACCTGAATAAATATGACAACCCCCTTTGTTGTCAGTTAATGGAAAATATCATGTTTACGAAAAGACCGTTCTTATCAATTAATATCATCATCTTTTATGTTCCTTTGAAGGCGTCTTCGGCGCAAAGCTCTCCTCCAAATTATTAATAGTTATATATGAAGCTTGACGTCCCAGATAACAAGTAAACGTAAGTGAATAAAGTGCATAGTTGAGGCTGCTAGATAGGCACGTTATAGTAGATATACGCTAGCTGATTGAATTTTAGTGTATATATTAAAATTCTTATTACGTTCTGCTACATGTGCAGTTTTTGCCATACCGGAATTTCGGAGGAAAGTTTGATTTTTATGGAAAATTTAATAAAAATCGTAACGTAAAGCCAGGCATCAACTAAAGTGTAGTCTGTAGGAGCATTTAATTAAAAACTTTTTTAAATTACCTTCATGATTTATAAAGCGCAGTTGCTTAAGGGTCTGGCAGCTAAAACTGAACTTTCTTCTCCAGGTCCATTCGACGTTCCCATACGATGCGAGTGGGTAATCGACGCCAGCAACGCAGTTTCCGCGAACACTTCAATCATCGTTTATCTCACTCAGCTATTTACTTTCGAAGGTAAGTTTTGATTTCTCTTTTTGTGGGCAAACCGTAAAATAACTAACTAAATCTAAAAACTCCGCATTTCCTTTTGATACATCGAGAAGGCAGCAAAGATAAACGATCGCGAAACTTGGAAAGTATTTGTTTGGATAACTTCCATTTATCGCCCCAAATGCTTGAAACAGAACCGAAATGCTGCAGCGGTCAATCCAGTCGATTTAACGCTATGCAAAGATCGATGGCATTTGCATTTTTTCCAGAGATGATTATTTACTTATTTATTGCATTTACCATCTCCGGAATTGGAAACTGAACAACTCAATTAAAATTGGATAACAATGAAACAATTCGGGCAACGAAATTGCAGTAAATGTTTTAAATTTAATTTCCAAGTAAACCAAAGAGCACCCCATAGCAAATTGGCCTGGTTGATGGTGCACTTCCATTGCCGGAATAACAAATAATGACAACAATTTCGACGTATTTGGAAATAGTTCCGAGCGGATATAGCAACTGGCAACAAATTAAATCTTTCCAGAGAAAATAATGGGTTTCAAAAGTTTGCCTGGAAAATAAATTTCTGTAGTGCTGGCAAAGTTTTATTAGCACAACGACAATACATCCAGGGAACGGTTTTAGAGTTGTTTCGCTAATGTTTATTGATGTCTGTTGCAGCAGAATTCAATTTTCGGCCAGAAGTTTCAGCATTATGGATGGACTTAAAATACAAACTTCAATCGTCAGACTTGCAGTAATCCCCAGACCGTTTTCGGGAATTTAAGGTGTCCCTCATTTAAAAGTTAAGTGATTCTGACACCTTAAAAGTCGCAACAATTTAATCCACAGCTACGTAAACTTGAGTGTAACTAGGAGGATTATACGTGAAACTTGTTTATCTTGCTGCGCCAGCCGCTTCACCTGCCGAATCGAAATCGGCCTTATTAAAGTTCCATTGCATCACAATTTCGGCTTTGAAAATTGGAAAAGTTTATTGCTAGCGGTGAACAAATTAAATTAGTTTAGGTTAAAATTTTGAAAATCATGCTCGTCATTGATCGAATGGCGGAAAAATGATATTTTCTGAGCAGATTTGTTGAGAACCTGAGAAGATGATACGAAGATTAGACGAGTTCTGAGGAAACGTTGCAGTTACCAATGTGCATTGTTAGGACCAATGGGTTCAGTAACCTGCGAATAACGCACGTAGTGTTCCCCGATATACACTCACTCTCACATGAAATGCACCAGCCAGTAACACTAATAATTAAGTCTTTGGCAAAATAATGCTTCATAATGGAGTATCAAATGATCAGACTTTCAGTAAAAAGATGCAACATTTGTTAATTAAAAAATTAATGCAATGCAAGCATGCTTTGCAACAAATTATCAATATCCTCCTGGAGTATTTCATTCCATGCTACCTCAAGATGATGTCGTAGGTCAGCCACATTGTTTAGAGACCACGGTAAATTTCGAAGACGGCGACTCATCATGTCCCAAAGATGTTCGATGGGCGATAGGTCTGGTGACCGTGCAGGCCAAGGCAGTATTTCCAATTGTACTTCTTCCAGGTCTTGACGAGTAATGTTTGCACCATGTGGTCTTGCATTATCCTGTTGGAAAATGCCATTTGGTAAAGTTTGCATGAAGGGTACTAATACTGGCCTCAGAACATTGTTAATGTAGCGACGTGCGTTTAGGGTGCTTGGAATGAACACAAGAGAAGATCTTCGACCAACACATATCGCACCCCAGACCATAACACCAAGTGTGAAAGCTGTGTGGCGCCTTTCACAAAATTGCAAATTTCTTCTTTCACCTCGGTACCGTCTGACTTTTCTACGACCATCATTGATCCATAAACTAAATCGCGACTCGTCACTGAAAACGATATTGTTCCACTCATGACTCCAATCAACTCGTTCTTGACACCAGGCCAATCTGGAAGCTTGGTGTTGGTCGGTTAGTGGCAGTCGTAGATTTGGGCGGTATGAATGCAGGCCAAAAGACGAATTCCTTCTGTAAACTGTTGCCATCGACACCCGACGATTTAGAGCTCCCATCCAATCTACTGCAACAGACATTGTTGTTTGAAATCGATCACCAATGGCCATCCGTCTAAGAAGTCGATCTTCACGTGCATTGCTGCTGCGGGGAGGACGTCCAGCTGGACGATGTTGCTGAACACTTTCTTCAGACTATGGAGACCATATTCTCGCAATCGTGGTGTGGTTCCGATTCATTCTTCGGGCAATCTCACGAAGAGAAAGTCCACCCTCCTTCATGCCGATAATTCCCCCTCTATCAAAATCCAAAACATGGGAAAAATTTCGACGCTGTCTCATTAGGGGCATTTTGAGATGTTTTGTTCACAGTTCAACAACAAAATAAACTGATATTTCCATGTAAATATTATTTTACTTATTTACAATTGAATAAAAAATCTAAAAGGTCAATGACAAAAAAACCACCGGCATTCTTTCTTTTTTACTGAAAGTCTGATCATTTGATACTCCATTATGAAGCATTATTTTGCCACAATTACAAGACTTAATTATTAGTGTTACTGGGTGGTGCATTTCATGTGTAAGTGAGTGTAGATTGCAGCAAATATCTCACAATCCTGTTTGTTGTAGTTATGGACTAAATGATTGCAAAGGACCACCATGAGTTCGCGGTCCCAGAGACACAGTGTTCGGGCAAATAAAAGAAACCAAAAACCTTTCCAACTGCAACAAAGGTTTATTGATCACAAACAACTTCGTGCAAGTTAACAACCAGAAATCGTACGAATAACAACTTCCAATGATAAACTAGCTGGTATGCTATTTAAACGTGTGTAGGAATCGTGAGTAAAGTATTCGCGTACGTGTAAGTGTTCGTGTAACGTGCAAAGTACCGAATTAAGAGTCCAAAAGCCAACAGAAGAAAGACCTCGATTTCACATTTTACAAATCTTAAATGCTGAAGTTAATAGTATCCGCACTAGACGTACCAAGCTAGGAAATCTTCATCGACACATCTGCCTGGTTTAGCTTCATAACGTAATTAATTTTAATAACGTAATTGAGGCTATATTAGACGGTAGGAGGGCTCGAAATCTGGGACGTGCTTAAATTCTGGTTCCTACAAAAAGACGAGGGAAAGGTTTATTATACAGAGATTTCTTGACTTGGAAAAATGCGTACCATCATCTGGTCATACGGACACAAAGCCTAAAGAAGTGGTAATGTTCATAGACGTAGAGTACGGGTTCCTAATCTACCTAGCCCAGATTGAATTCTAAATGTGCGTAGAACACCATTAATTAGAACTACTTGATTAACCCGGTTCTCGACCATTTAGTCCACTACACGTGTCCTATCACCTGTGGGAATTTTAAAAAAGGTTAATAGAAACATGTATGGTTGCGTTGGGGCTGCAAGTTGAAATGATAATAAAATATGAAGGGAAAAACTCGTAATTTTTTTAAAACTAAAAAATTTGATATAGCATACGCTCTGCCTGAAATCATGAGATTATGCGATTATTAATGATAAAAAAAATTATACTTTTGAAGAAGTCCTTTTCATCACCTTTTGGATAGGATTAGATACTTTATAAGTAAAGAAACCCGGACTTAACCCCTGTGTACTTTTTTTGTTTAGCAAAATAGTCGAATTAATTTATAATTATAATTAATTAATTTGAAAGACTTACCGTACAGTCACGCGCGATATAATACGGAAAGCTTACACTTTACACTTTTTACACGACGATTTGAAGCAGGTTTTGAACCTCGAAGAGGAGATTTTAAACATCTTTTTTAAACTCTGCTTTCCTAATGTAATAGTAAATACAAGGTGTCCTCGAATTACGTGGCCAAAATAATACCGCAGATTGTTTGAGTGAAAATAAGTCGATTTAACTAAACTTCCCTCAGTCCAAAAGTTGATAATTATGGAGCTACAGGGTGTTAAAGTTGAAAAAAAAATCACATTTTCTTTAATATCTTTCGATTTCTTTGAGTTAATTTCACGAAATTTCATATTTGAGGGTGTTTTAGGATACGAAATTCAAATTTATTAACGATTTAGTTGTTTCTTCTAGGGGGCGCCACAAGCGACCATTAGGACACATTTAAATCTCTGTAACTTTTTCGTGCCACGGTGTATATTATTTTGGTATTTAAAAACCTTTTTCCCTACCTTTTATACTTAGAAAAGGTATACTTTATTGACGTCGCTAGAAGCAACGGTTTTTGAGAAAAATGCATCTAAGCCTGATGATGAATGCAAATTACCTTAAAATTATTTTCCGTTAAAAAAAATTAAGTTTTTCAAAAATAATTATTAGTAAAGGTATAACAATAAGTTTTCAAAATCAGATATTATTTTGCCTATTACAACGGCAAAGTCCATAAACTAACAGCATATCCACCATTTCAGAATAAGTGAATTTATTGGCCATACTTATGGATATTTACAGGAACAAGAAGCGAAACTGACAAGAAAAACTGAGGGCTAAATAAAAAAACTGACATTTGAGAAACAAATTCAAGTGTTAAAATGTCAATTAAAAACATAGCCAACTGAGTTATTTACTTAAAAGCGCCAACGCAAATATGCAGCGCATTAGAATTATGCGTTTTTCTCCAAAACCGTTGCTTCTAGCGACGTCAATAAAGTATACCTTTTCTAAGTATAAAAGGTAGGGAAAAAGGTTTTTAAATACCAAAATAATATACACCGTGGCACGAAAAAGTTACAGAGATTTAAATGTGTCCTAATGGTCGCTTGTGGCGCCCCCTAGAAGAAATAACTAAATCGTTAATAAATTTGAATTTCGTATCCTAAAACACCCTCAAATATGAAATTTCGTGAAATTAACTCAAAGAAATCGAAAGATATTAAAGAAAATGTGATTTTTTTTTTCAACTTTAAAACCCTGTAGCTCCATAATTATCAACTTTTGGACTGAGGGAAGTTTAGTTAAATCGACTTATTTTCACTCAAACAATCTGCGGTATTATTTTGGCCACGTAATTCGAGGACACCCTGTATACTGCCTGACATGGAAAAGAGAATGCCCCGTAAAAATGGTTTTATTTCAATAGTTTTTGGTATGCACATTTGTATATGGAAACACAAAAAATGATTAAATTTTCAGTCATATTTATCAATGGATTTCAGAGTTATCGGGAATTTTTTTTTTTTTACTACAAAAATTTCAACAATATTACTGCAAAATATCATTTATTGGTGTTTAGTGTGCTCACAAAGTGCTCTTAGATTAATCAAATAGGTCTAGACGCAGAATGCAGCGAAATTTTCATTAATTGAGCGAGTTTGGGACAGGTCAAATAGTGGGTCTATGAGACGCTGACTTCGTGAACTGCAAAATCGCAACTAAATTGAACCGTAGTGTAAACACTACAGTGAGATGCTATCGGGCATGGTTCCAAGAAAAGCAAACATGTAAAGAGACATTAGACGATCCCGAAGAACCACAGAACCCAAGATCGCCACCTTCGAATTATGACGCGAAGGGATAGATGCGTTTCGTCGAGGACGCTGCTGAATCAGTGATTTGCTGAGTATGGAACGCCGATTGAGACTCGAACCACTTATCGCTGGCTAAGAAGTTTTGGAATAATTTCCAATCGTCCTCATCTTGTATTACCCCTCACCTTAAACTATTTTCAAAATCGACTGCATTGGTGTAGATAACGGATACATTGAGGTGTGGAATGAAATAGCATCGTATCTAATCACTAATCTAGATTCTGTTTGAGTATGCATGATGGTCGGACAACAGTAAGAAGAAGACGTGGATGAAAGACGAGGGGAGGCCCTCAGTTCACAATATAGAGGCAAGTCCATGAGACTGTTAGGGTAATAGTTTCGGATACTATTGTCCATGATAGCAGGTCACCGTTACTTTTCATTAGAGACAGTATGACAGCCCATCAATACATCCAAGAACTCCTGAATCCTCATGTGGTGATGAAGACAATGCACGACCACATATGCCTAGAGTGGCTATGGCCTTCTTTTAACAAAACGCAATCAATTTGCTACCTTAAACACCACGATCTCCAAACCTCTCACCGACTGAACATGTATGAGATATTGTAGGTAGAAGGTTGAATAATTTACCCCATCCCCTAGGAACCGTAGCAGCACTATGTCATGTTGCCCAGTTAACCTGAAATGAGATCCCCAAGAGGACAATAATCATCTTATTAGATGCATGCCTAGTTGTGTACAGGAGTATATAAGACTCCGCGGAGGTCCGACAAATTATTATTATTTTTTTTTAACAATTAAATTTGTTCAATTTTTAAAGAAATATTTGTTTAAGTACAAGAAACATGCTTGCCAAAAATTATTTAAAAAAAAAAAACATTTTTAAGGGATGTTCTGTTTTTTATGTCACGCAGTATATTTATTTTCTAGCTGGATCTTGTTTTTTGTAAGTGTTAAAATGGATATTTTAAATGGTCGATTCAAATGCCCTTTATAATATCTTGATTTTAAGTATAGCATATGTTGTATCAAATGTGCTTAAAATTTAATTAGAAACTGAAACATTAAAATATATATAGGATGAACCATTTAAAAAATTGTACGTTTCTTCCGTCTTAGCTTTATGCGCCATCCTAAATATTTTATTATCACTTTAAGTTGTAGCCCCGACACAATCCTGCGCGTTTCTACTAAAACTTTTTATAAAATTTCTACAGGATTATGAGATATCTGCTGTAAACTCTATCGTGGAACATCCTGTATTGCTTGGCAAATTTCCAATTTTATCAGTCGCTTTCGAAATAATATTATATAATAACATGGTAATCTTACAACTAAAATATCTGAAAGAGTTTTTTAAATTCCTTCCGCAGTTGCCAATACGAAAAATTATTGGTATCCTTCAAGAACAAAATGTCTATAACAAAATTACAATAATATCGTTCGTTTATCTACCAGAAAGTGGGTGAGCACCGAAACTGATCCAAGTTCGGCCTAGCACACCATCTGAACGATTCACCCGCACTTTTCACCCCTCCATTGTTGCAGTTTCGTATTATATCCCATGAAAAGGCATGAAATTATTAAACATATACACTACCGGTCGGTTGATTAAAATTTCAGATTATTATCCATTGTTCGCTTGTTGGCTTCTCCAGTTCGCTAACAATCGAACAATAATTATAGACAATGTGAAACGTTTTACTCTTAGCTACAGTAGTGGTCAAAATTATAGCAACTTTTTAAAATTCCAAATAATTTAGACTTAACGGCCTAAATTCAAAATAGGCTTTGAAAATATGATTCTGCAATGACTGTTGACGATAGAAGTATATAACAATAAAACAATAATAATTTATATAAAAAAAATATATTCATTTCGACCTGGACAAAAATATAGCAACTTTTCCAAAACAATTATAAAGAGTAATAAAATTTCAACAAATTACAAAAGAATTGTTCAATAATGAATATTTTGCATAAGACCCTCGCTGCTGAATAACTTCTGCACATCTTCGTGACATTGAATTTATTAAATTGTTGATGTAATTGTTATCAATACTCTTCCAGGCTTCTTGAAGTGCCTAAAATAAATCCTGTAAATTGGAATATGTATTATTCCGAATTTTATTATCCACATATTCCCACAAATTTTCTATGGGATTGAGATCGGGAGATTGCGATGGCCAAGCAAGAACTTCTATCCTTTCCTCTCTAAACCATTCTGAAACAAGTTTCGATTTATGTCTGGGGTCATTATCTTGTTGGAAAATGCTTCTTAGTGGCATGGTTTCTTCAAAATATGGTTATAAATGATTCCTGAGGATATCTCGGTGCATGAACCGATCCGTGCGACCTTCTATTTTGTGAAGCGGACCCATACCAAAACCAGAGAAACAACCCCAAACCATAATCGAACCTCCTCCATGTTTTACGGTTGGTAAGACAAACTTTTTTTGCAAGCTTGCGCCTTTGGGTAGTCTAACATATGATGGGCCATCGCTTTTGAATGAGTTAAAATTGGACTCATCGCTGAAAACTACCAATTTCCACTGTTCAGATGTCCAGTGTTGGTAATTCTGCTCCAACTGAAGTTGGGCTTTCACGTCCTTCTTAGACAGCAATGGTTTTTTCGCTTGTCGCCTACCAAATAATCCATTTTCCACTAATCTTCTTATGGTCTTGGAACTGACATGAGCTAGGCCCGTTTCCTCTAAATGTGGTTTTATACGAGTGGATGATAGAAATGGATTTTTTTGACACATTCCAATTATCCATTTATCAGTTCTTTTTGTAGTTTTCCTTGTGCGTCCTGAATTTTTTACAGCTGCTTCAGTTCCTGTTTGTCTGAATTTGTGAATAATTCGAAATTCAATTGACTTATGCACACCCAAACTCTTTCCAATTTCGCTTTGCCGTTCGCCACTTTTATACCGCTCAATGATAATTTTCCTGATCTCTAATCAGATTGTTTTACCTCGACCCATAATGAAAATCGTCGATTTAATTTAGAATATAAAACGTCTTTAAACACACAAGTCTGTTAATCAAATGAAATTTTAAAATTCCAAAAGTTGCTATATTTTTGTCTGATATTGAAAAAATATGTCTTGATAGTTTTTTAGAGGAATTGTTGATATTTCATTTGGATGCATTTTAAACGTCAACGGTTGTGGAAGATGAATAATATAAAAACGTATATTGGGTTTAGCCGAATAGAAACATTTTATTTAAAATTTTTAAAAATTGCTATAATTATGACCACTACTGTAGGTCGACCTTTCTGGAAATTTCGAAATTTTACGCCGAACTACATTGAGGAGATCCCCCAAAAGACAAGACATAAGTCCAAGTACAAATTTGCTAACGTGATGTGCCATGTAAACAATGCATTATTCTTTCACCTTAAACTTTAATAACGAGAACTTCATTTTACCAAATCGTTCAATTCTTGATATACAAAATTTGATTAGTGATAACTATCTCCTTCTGAGCACATTCAGGTCCAGCCGTTACTATGTCCACAGATCCATAATTTTAATTAGGGCACTGTCCCTAGGCACCCACCACATTTTAATTTGATCAAGACCGCCGAAAGGGAATAATTTCTCTGAGTTTTAATTAAATTACTTTCAGCGAAATAAATCTTAGTTTTCTCTTTAGCCCATCAAGGCACGGACGCTTATAAGCACAAGGATAATGTGAATCTGAACCCGAGTCGTTAACCCGGTCCAACTCCGAGTATTGTAGATTCGTTTTGTTTTCAGGTCTCACATTCACTGAATTCCAACTATACGGCAACGATTACAAAATCAACCCAAAATTGATACATAGAGTGAATGAAACTAACGTGATCCGCACCAGGTTCGTTCAGACGTATCAAAGTTACCTCGTAATCGAGTTAAAGATGCAATCGGCTGAATCAGCTCATCTTCGTGTCCTGGATAAATTCCTGGATACGTACGGATTCAACATTACTTACGAAATTACGACCACCGGGGTGCGGAGCCCATCCTGCAACATGATGGATTGCGGTTTTACCGGAGTTTGCTTCGATCATTACACGTAAGTAAATATCCCATATGGCCTGTTTTCGGGGTTAGAGGTTAACCGTAGCTAAATATATCGCATTACGACATATTAAATTACTTACAGAAAGTTCAGTTGCACCTGTTTTGAGGGTTACTCCGGTCCGAAGTGCTCTGAAGGACCGAAATCATTCTGTTACACCAACGGCACTCCCACGTGCAAAAACGGAGGAACCTGTTTGTAAGTAATGTATTATTAAAATAATTAAAGGAACGAATGCATCCACACTTTAAGCAAATTTCCTTTTACCACAACTTCGAGAAATTTCGCTATAACTGGGAATGTCAGTAGAAACGAGGGAGAAAATTAAGCCGGCAGCATATGCCAAAGGATGAGAGGAAATTAAGCCTTTATCCTTTAAACATTACAATTATTAAATTTTCTACTCGATTTGGATCTAATCTTAGTTGAGGCGTTTTTTAATTAAGCTCGTTTAAGCCAGTTGCGATGAGACTCGTTTAACTTTATTCCGTGAGCTGACTCATGTTTCGTGTCGAGCAGGCAGAGCTGATGACAGTTTATACGCGTCCGTACAGGAATTCTAGAGATGGAAAACCCTGTTTTTTATGAGTAAATAATGAAGATAAATTTCCTCTCCCCCACACTCATTTGTACATTCAATAATCTGATCTTAATAATATTTGCATTGTCTGGTTTCCTCGTTGATTAAAATATCCGAACAAAGGCCGGTAAAACCCAAAATATCCATTTTAACGAAATCTAAGGCCTTACTTTGTCGAAGAAAAGGACTCGATGGGAAAATTAAATTTTCAGGCACGTCGGAGTGGCGGCCGTTAAGTGTCACTGCTCCAAACTTTTCACTGGAAATACCTGCGAGACTCCGTTGGAACAAGTCACCGCTAAAGGTAAAGTGTTTTTATGTATATTAGACTCTAATAGACTGAAGTAGGAAAAATGGGGAGCTTTTTCGCTACGCAAATGCAAATGCTAAATTCGAATTTGTTTGCGGGGGGTTCGCGGTTTTTGGAGAGTTCCCATTGCAATTTTGCTTTTATCGTGAAGTAGCTCGGATTCGGGCTGCGTTTAAAGTCAAAGGGGGCATTAGAGGGAATAATTTTTGTAGCGTTTTAACATGTTTAGTTGAAACCACTAACCCACTTAAGCATTGAGCGGGATCACAATCGCTTCGGTCGGGTCCAGGCGATCTAAGCATTTCCCAAGCGCACTCGTAATGTTACCGTGTTTGTTGCATCCAATCGACCCGTTTCTCCCTCAAGCACTCATACGCCCATACGAAGGAAAAATGGATGTAATATGAGTAATAGAGTAACTTGCATACTGAATAACAAGGAAAAGTAAACACCCAGAATTTATAATTTTATTTGGAAAAATCCTAAAATACATATTGTTTGGGATTTAATAATATATTTTGCAACTCTCGGGAGGCAAAACGGCGAGCCTACTAATGGACATTAATAAGGCTTTTGATAGCGTCTGGCACAGGGGTCTGCTATACAAATTACACAAACTGAAAACACCAAAATACCTAATCTACTTAATCAAAAATCTGCTAGAAAACCGACAACTTCAGGTACGAATTGACACTGCCCTCTCCTTCCCCTTCTCCCCGGAACAGGGGCTACCACAGGGTTCGCCGCTCTCACCACTGCTCTACAATATATACTGCCACGACATATACAACTATGATCTACAGGACAAGGAATATATAGACAAAACATCATACATTTTGCAATACGCGGACGACACTGCGCTGATTGCACACGACAAAACTACTAAGAAAGCCGTGGAAAAGCTTCAGACGTTGACAAACAGAACCATGACATGGTTTTACAAATGGAGACTAACGCCAAACGACACGAAAAATCAACTTCTACTTTCAAATCACCACATCAAAGACAGCTCACCAACAATAATGACAGGCAGACACACGACTAAACCAAGGAACGACGTGAAGTATATGGAAATAACAATAGACAATAAACTAAAATTTACGAAACACGTACGAAATACTCGACTAGAAATCATAAAAAGGGCAAAATAGTTCCGAACACTGACATACAAAGACAAAGGGATTAGTATGGAAAACGCCATAAAAATATACAAAACCATATGCAGACCACTATTGGACTACGGGCACGTACTGAGGGCAAATGCAACAGAAAAAACAAGCAAACACATACAGACTACAGAACAGATTGCACAGACACCCCGAAAACCCGTTACACAACCCACCCAACCAATTACTGTATGAACGCACAAACATGATAAGAATAACAGAAAGACTACGATAACTACAGAACAGATGGAAAAAGAAGATCAACAACTTAACTATACTGAGCCTGCTTTGCTTAACGAGACAGACAAGACAATCCCGCCTCCTTTTCCCTTCAAACACCCTTTGGGAACACTTCCAGATGTAATGTGATAGTATTTAATCACCAAAAGATTACCATTGTACCACAGGCAGAAAGACATAACAGGTCGATAGCCTATTTCTGGTAGGCCAGGGTGGTGCATTCCCTGCGTTACGCCTGTAGTTAGCGTTATCGTGCAGGATGGAATCACAACGCTGCTCTGAAGATTAAGCATAAGGTGCCTTGTCGGCAGGAATTTTCCTAGCGGTATTCCTTATAGTTTCAAAAGAGCAGTGTTTGCGTCTAGTGTCGGAACCTTTAATGAAGAATGAAATCCTGCATGATAATGGCGTTATGCTATGCTAGACAGTTTTTAATTGCACTCTAGTGAGGGTACGCCCATGATTAGTGCCCAGTGTTTTTCATACTTAAGACTGGAATGACGTCTTCATCGCTATCTTTCCTTCAATGTCGCCACAAATAAGCTGTGCGTGCGCGACTCTGTTAATAAATAAAATATACAAGTTTTAGGAACGAAGCACCGAGTTTATACTAACATAAAAAAAGGAGGAATAATTTTACATGAACCTCCCTTTTTTACACATACAGGGTGGCTACTTAGTGTGATCCAATATCTCAGCAAACAGGCGATTTAATAGAGAAGAAAAAGTTTTGAGTATGAAAAGGGGCCGTATTTGCAAATATACAGGGTCTGGCGTAAAAGTATGGTAATGACAAATTAAATTTTTTTTAATGATACCCCCCCATTTTAAGAGTGCTACCTTTTCCGAATTATTGAGGAAAGTTCGAAAATTTTGTCAGCTGCAAAAGTCCTACGGAAATCGGTGTTGTGCCCTAACCGCGGCCAATTTCAAAATCGGTTTTCTGGAGATTCCAGAGAACTTCGTAAGTTGTTTTGACGTATTTGAATTTGAGAAGAAGTCTTTCACAACCACCAAATGTGCATCCGAAGTTGCATGATATCAACCGTTAATGACTTGCTTATCTTAAAGGGAATACCTCAACTTTTTCAACGGCATCGTGTTCTCTCAGCAGTTCCTGAGTTTCGCAAAATTCCCTTCTGGGTTCTAGATGTTTTAATAGTCGCATCGGTGACGTCACCCGCTGTCTGTTGACAGCTAGCACAGATTTTACGCGTTCAGATTGTTTGACAAGTTTATTATTTATTAAACAAATGAATCTGACTCTAATGTCAGTTTTGTCAAATATTATGATTTATGATAAGTTTATTAAAAATTAATTATTATTTGACGCAATTGCTGCTAAAATCACCAATGCGACTGTCAAAACATTTAGAAACCAAAAGGCGACAATTTTCGGGAACTCGGAAACTGCTGGGTTTAGGAGTCGGGTAATGTTAACAAAATTGTGGATTTTTTAAGTCTGAACACAATGCCATCTAGAAAACTGGGACTGGGAATTAAGTAAGTTACTGAGGTTTAAAATCGTACAACTTTTGAGACATATTTCGTTGGGTGTAGAAGACTTTTCCTCAAATTCAACTAAGTCAAAACATTGCTTGTTAAGTCCTCTCAAAGCTCCAGAAGACCTAATTCGAAATTCGCAACGGTTACGGCACATCACCCATTTCTATGAGACCTTGACGTTGTCAAAATTTTAAAATTTTCCCGAATAATCTCAAAACGGTGCATTTTAAAGAAAACTTGACTTACCATACATAAGCTGACCTTAAAATTTAACGAGAAATCCTAAAATGATAAAAAATTGACCGCATTCCATTAAAAGAAAATTATTCTATATATTCTAAATCGCATATTTGTTGAGATATTGGAGTTCCTCACCGTAAGTAATCACCCTGTATATATCTTGTCTCAAATATATAATAATAAAATGTTTAGCCACATCAGTGCAGTTTATTTATTGTTAAGCTCTGATGGTTTTTGCTGTGCGCTGTTGTAAAAATTTCAGGTAACTTTTGTAGTTTAAGCCTCGAGTGCTAAAAATTTATTTAATATTGTTCTATTGAGAGCCACTGTTAAGTCTCGTTTGCGTAGATTAGGTTCCATTCCTCAGCTTAGTGACTTTGAGCGAGGGAGGACTGGAAGCTTAAGACAACCAAGTAGTTGAGTTAGAGAAATTTCGAGAAGAACCGAGATATCTTTACGTACCACTTTGAGATGTTATCAGGCATGGATGGTCAATAACACAGATGTAGAGGCACTAAATGTCGTAGGTTTGAAGTTTATCAAAGGGTGATTGGGATGCGTTACAGTGTATTGTCGGTTTAAATCTTATGGTCTTTTTCCCTTTCATCCCCAAAGAGTATTATCTCTCACTCCCGAGAATAGACGGGTGCGATTACGTTAATGCAGAGACAAAGATGATCATGAATGAAACAGAGTGGTCTTTAATAACAAACTCCGTTTCTGTTTAGAGATGCTCAAAAATCGTAAAAGGGTAAGGAAGATGCGTGGAGAAATTCACACTTTTACACGGAGGAAATGTTCATGGTACTATGCGGGTAATAGTGTGGGGGCAATAACACTTGGCAGTAAGTCACCTCTAATATTAATTAGAAGTAACATACCAGCTTTTCAGTATATTAAGGAAGTAGTGGAGCCATGCGTTGTTCCGTACCTTGCCACAATCCAGAACGCCATTTTTCAACCAGACAATGCAAAACCACATATTGCTAAAGTGAAACTGGACCTCATGAACCTACACCACATTAACTGACTACCATGGCTACCAAAGTCACTTGATCTTTCTGGTATCAAAAATGTTTGAAACATTATAAACCGCAGGTGGTTGAACTTAGCGGATCCCCTCAGAGTCTCACAACACTTAGGCAGGAGAGCTACGCTGGAATGAGATAACCCAAAACGATATACTCCATCTTATCAAAACAATATCCAGGCACATGAATGGGTGTATCGGAAACAGACAGTGTTCAACACATTATTGGTTTGGAATCTGGCTATGGTCAACTGTTTCGTGTGAAAATTTGATTGATTATTTACTTTTCTCTGATGAATATTTCACAAAAGACTTATATTCTCATATTGATTTTAAATGGGTTTTTACCTTTCGTTGTCGTTCAGTATATTTTTATATTGCAAATTAACTTTTTGCGTCATCCTTCCTTCTTACTATTCAACTTACGTATTGTAAATGTAATGTGTTGACATAACAACGAGTTCATTTCATTTTTGGAGAAAAGTATTTTACGGCATGTGAAAACTTCCTACTTCTAACTAAACTTCTTTATTCTTTAGTTTCCAGTAACAAAAATATACAGCAGGAAGAAAACTAAACTTCGTTTTAATATGGCGTAAATTGTGAACGGCTGGCTTGTTCTCACAACCAGCAGGAGCGAGTTCCCATTGCAAATTTTTGTAAACTTTGCAGGTTTCAAAAATCCGCTACATTAAACTCTTTTCTCTGCTTTATAAAATATATACAAAGTACTCTGTGATGACCCTCTTTTCAGCGATTTCATGCAGTACAGTAAATTTTCTTTCAACGCAAATCAGTCGCAATAGAAGATCAAGTTTCTTAAGATTAAACAAGTACTTCTAATGACTTCCAGACACTAATTCCTAACAAACTTTAAAGATGATCTGTGCAAAATGCCGCTACTTGTCCGTTCTCTTTAAGTTTAATCCAATTATTAACTATAGAGGGCAAAGTTTTAATGGCGGCTACAAAACTTCTTTCAAAAATTTTCCCTGTGGCGCAAAGTTAACATCTTGAGGGAGTTAGCAATGGAACTTTTTTAGGAAATATTAAATTACGGTAATTATATGTTACTTAAATATTGCCCGGAACTAATTGAACTCTAAAGTTTCAAGAGCTTCCGAACTTTGACTTCGCAAATCAATTATAATTTTAGGATGATATGGGAGTTTTAATGAAGGTCGTAGGCGATTGATTCCGGTGTAATAAGGAAAGGGTTCATAATTTAAATGTAAGAAGCTCAAATGTGTTGTAAAAGATTGTTTTTTAATTAAAGCAGTCACAGACAAAATCGAAACAATTTATTTTGTAATATCCATAGTTTAACTGCTCTAAGAGCTCCAAGGGTTTGAACTTTAACATCACGTTTGATCTTCGTTTTTGCTCTTCATATTGAATTTTCAGAATCGCTCCACACCAATAAAACGCTTCCAAAGTCAAAACCGAATAAATATCAGGTATTATTCATAACTTCGAGCCATGCTGAATAATTCATTTCAGAAACCAAACTCGATCCAATAACTAAGAGGTCTGTTAAAATCATCGCGTCAGGAATTTAATTTTCGTAAATAATTTTAATAAATTACCGGGGAAATTAAGATTCTTTGGAAATATTTTTCGCTTTTTCTGCTTCCTGTAAAATGCATAATTAAGGGCTAGCGCCAAGAACTTTTAATAAAGTTTAAATGGTTTGTACAGAAGTTGGCAGCTGCTGATTATTAAACTTGTTATTGTAATAAAAACGCTGAATGGAAATTTATCAGGAAAAATGAGAAAATCATAGGTTTCGCCTAAACGAACTGGATAATAAACTAATTATAAAATTAATCGAATAGGGATAGGAAAATAAAAAAATTGTGGTAGACTGTATCAAATTGGAAATCCTCAAAATACTTGAAAAATATTTTGTAATTCACCGCTTTATAAATAACGCCGCATTTCAATTTTTAATTTTCAAATGCAATCGTGTGATAGAACTGATAAAGAAAATTATGAAAGAGAATAATGAAGATCTTCACAACTTTAGTAGTCGTAGTTGAAAAGTAAATATTTTCTTCAACTTCGTGCAAAACCGATTTATACCGTATTGGCGCCTCTCTAAATTTTGCCGAACTTCATATTTTCATTCTTTTTGGACCATTCTTTTTTAAAATTTATTATTCGAATTAAATTTTTATAAAAAATAATTTTTGTTGTTGTTTTGAAACTCCTAGCCTGCATCGCTCTATAACTGTACATGGTGTCCCACAAACGTTTCATTATATTTTACTGGGTAATGATACATTGAAAAATAATATGACTCCCCATATAAACCATATTCCAATAATGTTTCATTAAGAAGATACAGGGTGTTAAACTTTACTTCAAAAATCCAACTTTTATTGATATATTCAAAACCGCTTGAGATATGTAAGTGAAATTTGGCACGTTTTGAGAGTTAATGTAGACGCATTTATTTATGCAAAAAGATCATTTTTAATTTTACCAGTGGCGTGGGTACGGACACCTCTCAGCACATTTTTAAAGAAAAAAATGGCGCGCCACTGCGTTTTATCAAAATAAAAATTATTTTAAGAAGTTTAATTTCATTTAGAAGACAAATGCTCCCTTGACTCTTTTTCGTCCGATGTAGCGTTTGCTGGTAAAAAATTGAAAACCGCCTACATGCACGATATCATCTTCTAAATGGTTTTAATAATATTAAATATGTTCTAAATATTATTTATTTGCTATGACATTACCGAAATTACGTGTCCACGCCACTGGTAAAATTAAAAATGATCTTTTTGCATAAATAAATGCGTCTACATTAACTCTCACAAACGTGCCAAATTTCACTTACATCTCTCGCGGTTTTGATTGTATCAATAAAAGTTGGATTTTTTAAGTAAAGTTTAACACCCTGTATCTTTTTAATGAAGCATTATTGGAATATGGTTTATATGGGGAGTCATATTATTTTTCAATATACTTTTACCCATTAAAATATAATGAAACACTTATGGGACACTCTGTATACATTATTGTTATAAATGTATAGTCAAATTCTATGTCGAAAGAATTAGGTGTACATCACCAAAAAAATCCACCTACACCTTATTGAAACCTTTCCTCCACATAATCTTTTACCGTACTTGAGCTAAACATGAAATTTGCGAATGAATTTGAGTTTAGCGTTGCAGGTTTAAAACTTCCAACATCAATCCAAAATCGCTCGTTTGCTGCCTTTATTAGCCATATGCTAGAAAATACAAAATGATTAATGTTAACCGCCATTTACTTAACTACCAAGTTATTATTTGCAGCTGTCGCCGAGTGTCCTAACTGCTCCACAAATTGCACATACGATGGAAGGCTGGAGAATGCATGTAAATGCTTAAGTGGAAAGACTGATATAAGCGGTAATGGAGTATTACATCTCTAGCTTCCTTTTTAAAAATTTATTTGCAGGTCAACCAGGCTTGTTTGCTACACTGCATCTGAGTAATCTTCCGCCATTAAAGCAAGAGCCGTTGAAAGCCTACATTCAAACACAGGTTAGTCAGGTATTCCTAAGAGAAGGAGCGAATCTAAAATTACCCTTATTTCCTCAAATCTCCTGACATTCCTCGTATTACCATAAAAAGCCATTTCGCCTTAAATATTGCCTGACTTTATGAAAGAAAATTGTCCTTTGCTTCCCATCTCCACTCGCCGATAGCAGCGAGTAATTACCCTTTTGTGGTGGAGTTTTTGAAGGTGTTAGACCCCAATATACGATAAAAAGCTTCGCGGCTCTAAAAGCAATTTCAAAAATTACTCCGGCTTCCATTAAATTTGGGTCTATCAATACCAGATCTAATTCGCTGCTGTTTCACATCTCAAAGTGCTAACAAACACCCTACAAAGGGTTCATTCGGCGGAATGTTTTGTTATGCTTGTACGTTTGTTTGCCGCACACTTAACCAGATAAATTCCTTTGTTTTTGGTGTGGCACAGAGAAAAGTAGGAAGTTAGATAAGATATCATACAAGGCCCCTCTTTGACGCAATTCTGGCAAATGGGCCGAAAAAGGAAACTAATCACATAAATATTCCAACTGATAAATTTTACGCCTTTCTATTGGATTTCTATTTACTTAAATCCAGAAGTCATTTATTTCTCCTGGACCCAGATTTACGGTCCTTAATGTCGCTCGCGATCCAATAGCTAAAACCGTTCGAGTGGCTTCCTATGCCCATTATATAAGTCCTTTTTATCTCCACCCAAATATATTATCTCACATTTAATAGACGTTTGAACGCACTATCAGGTAAGGGCAATTAAAGGTTTGATTAATTTCAGTATTAGTCGGCTTCGTGGTTGGAGATTTATGTTCAAAGATTTCCAATTCGTTAAGGTTAATTCAGGAAGGTTAACACATTAAGGAAGTACGATTCATTTCCAGTATTTTTTTTTATGTAAATTGATCTGGTAATGCCTGAGATATCGACTGTTAAAGTGTGAAAACGGTGAATAGTATCGCGAAAATGGTTTAGAACATTTCGAATTCGTGGTCTTATAAAAGCTGAAATTGCTGAAAAATCGATTATTGTTAGCGTCTTCCACATAAAAAAATAGAATTGCCACACTGAAAGTAGATTTTAGAACATCTCAAGCAAAGCTCAAATTAGTCAAAAAGAGCTAAAGACAGTTAAAGCAACATACGGTACCAGACATAATTATTGCAACTTTTAAAAAATTAATATTTTACAAATGGTAATGGACGAAACAAACAATCCTCCTGTATAGAATTTCTATTCATACTGATCGTCAATAATAAACAAATAAAAAAAAGTAAATAGACTGTTTTTCACAAATATTTAAAAAATGTGTTTTTGCGATGGACATAAATATTGCAACAAATAAGATGTTCATTTTTAAAATAGTGTTTCTCTAAGTCTTGCACCGAAAAGTGATAATTTTTCATTCAAGAAGTTATTTAAATTAAGATTTAACAATGGCAAGGAGTAAAACATACTCTTGTTGTATTCGAAAACGAATAATTGATGCCCATCAAAAAGGTATCAAATAATCCACAATTTCGAGAAATTTACAAGTTCCAAGATCCACAGTGTCGAGAATAATAAAAAGGTTCGTTTTGCTTGGTATTATGGTACCAATTAAAAATTCCGGAAGGTTTAGAAAATCTACAGTAAGAACTGACAGACAAATTTTGAACATTTCAAAAAAGAATCCATTCCTGTCTTCTACAAAAATTCTGGCAGAAATCAGTAGAACTTCAGATTCAACTATCTCAAGTAGAACTATACAAAGGAGACTTGTCGAAGGAGGCCTTAGAAGTTACCGTCCTGCTAAGAAACCACTGCTGAGCAAGAAGAATGTCAGGGCAAGATTGCAGTTTGCACAAGAGCAAATTAACTGGACACCGGAACAGTGGAAAAGTCATATTCAGCGATGAATCGAAATTTAATTTATTTAAAAGTGATGGAATAATGCATGTGAGACGACCACCCAATAAAAGATTGGATCCAAAATTCATTTGCCCTACTGTGAAACGTAATGGTGGATCGGTTATGGTGTGGGGCTGTTGTTCAGCATTTGGTACGGGACCGTTGCATAAAGTAAATGACAGGATGGATCGATTCATGTATAGGGACATCTTGAAAAATAAATCGTATCCATATACAAAGGAATTTATGCCACTTCGATATGAATTTCAGCACGATAACGATCCAAAGCACAAATCAAAAATAGTAAAAGAATGGCTAGAATCAAACAAAATCAAGGTAATGAAGTGGCCTGCTCAAAGTCCTGATCTCAACCCAATAGAGAACTTGTGGGAAATATTAGACATAAATTTTATAGACAGAAATGTGAAGAACGGTGATGAACTTCACGAAAAGTTAAATGGTGCGTGGAAGGCGGTTAATCAAGAGATCATCAATCGCCTACTTAATTCAATTCCAAAAAGAATGGCGGATGTTATAAAGGCACGTGGGTATTACACCAAATATTAATAAATCAGGGCTCAAATGTTAAAATTTAATATATATTGTAAGTCCAATATTTTATTGCAATATTTATGTCCAGCGCGAAAACGTTTTTTTTTTTTTAAATTAATACAAAAGAATGGGTTAACAATTATTTTATTTATATATATTGGGTAGTCGTGATGAATAGTAGACTTATGCAAAATATGTATTTGATTAGTTTATTACAAGCTTTTAAATAAACATTTTTGAAATGTTGCAATAATTTTGTCCGATACTGTATATCAGAGAATAATTCCTTGGTACTGGCAACTCTGCAAGAACTAGCATTGTACATACATATGTATATGGACTATCACCTTCAAAATAATTACATTTACGTAAATATTTATATTTTAATAAATTGATATTTTTTTCTAATTCAGACTGTGTGAATGCATATTATTCGTATTATCTAAAATTTTCGAATTTTTCGAAAGTTATATTCAGAGCAGAGTTTCATGACCAAGGTATTTTAGAAATATTTTGGTTGTAAATCAAAACTTAAATTGTTTGCAAATTAATATGAAATCAGGCATAAAATATTGTACGGAATGTGCAAATAATAAGATTTTATTCAATTTATAGCCTCGATCGCTAGCCCGTTCAGCTATAAACTGATTTGAAGCCTTACAATACGTACTTGTTATATAGAGGCTTTCCGAAATAACATCGCAAATTTAAGGGGGTATTTCTTGGGTCTAAACAAGAAAAAAAGTTCCTATAAACATATATTCTGAGCAATTTCGTTTACGAAACGCAGAGTATTGAAATTTAACAAATTATCGAATTATTGTTGTTTTTTCAAAAATGTTTAGGTCGATTTTATTTCAGTTTTCATCGTTTTATTACAATCAGAGATTCGCTGATGCTGAAATGTCTCAAAAACCCATAAAGATAGCCATAGTAAGGCATATTTATTAAGAAATTATACCTGATAACTAGTAACTTCCTAACGTTCAATAATATACAGGATTTCCAATGAACCATGGCACAAACTTTCTCCACACCCTCAACATTCTCAATCACCTCAAAAAGCTCTTGTTAATTCTTACGTTACTCGAAAACTAAGGGGAATGGGTATAGGAATTTCTATAGCTGCTATAGCCTTAAGCAGTAGCAAACTAAAGGAGTTGAGTTTATAAAACAGTGGAGTGCGTCGTCAAAGACTAACAGCTCAACACAACAAACTAACCACTTTTTCAAGACATCTGGTAAACTGTTGAACACGTCTATAGGAGAGTACATTGGGGAAATGTTCGGTATTACTACTAGATTCAAAATATTCGTTGATATACGGGATGATCTATCGACCAAACATTCTAAACCACAATAAACATTCACAGGACAGTAAATTTGCTCATTCATGAAATTGTACGAATTTATGAAAAACAAGTTGTAAAAAATTTCTAAAAACTCGTGGAAAAAGTTCTTATTATTCACACAGAACATTCCTCTCAGAAAATTTGCAGAATAAATCTCTAAGAAGATGAGAAATCTTGTTCATACTTTCAGAAATTCCGATGAGGACCGACACGAACCCCTCCGATAATTGAAAAATAATAGAGAATAAATTAAAAATATCTGACAAAGAAATAATACAAAAAATACAACAAAAAAAACAAAGAAATATTCTCTGTTATTTTTCGATCTCTAAGAATTGAAATGAACTTCCCAGGTAATTTGCAGAAGAATCATCATCTATTACCAGACAAAGAGAGCTACAGCACGTAAACAGCAAAAAACAACACCACCAAGGATCGAACACGTAAGACGAACACTACGAAGTTTGTTTGCCGAAGAAAGTAATAAATACTCTAAAATATTTAATCTGAGTAGGACATTTTACAATTTTAATTATAGTCAATTTCTCTTTCATGGGACTTCTCTTTTATCTGTTTTCCGTTCTATTCGTTCAAATTTCTAAAAATTCGAAATTTAACGTACCCCTTCGATCTTTCAACTTGGACAAACACAAACAATATAAAAATCTATTTCAAGATATTTCCGAAATTTCTATCTGAAGAAGAAATCATTTCAATGATCAGCAGTTTCGTTGACACTTTCAAGCTCTTTCATTTTTCCTTATTTTCCTTTTCTGTATGTCCCGTTTTAGCTAGTATTCCGAAGTTACCTGCTTCAAAGCAAAACCCATTGAAGCAACTCTACACATTTCACGGTCGAATCTTTTTACTAATTCACCCCGATTTGTTTGGGCAGTTGACCGACAATATGAACTTTAGCCTGAGGGAGGTATTATGTATTTTATTAGGGTCGCAATTAAATTTGTTGGGAGTTTCCGTCTGGGAATTCTCCAGGCCCGAAAATTAATTTTTCGGCAACGTTTGATAGAAATAGATGGAATAATTGTGGTTTTTATTTGTGAACGTGTACGCTGGGGAATGTTAAACATTCGTAGCTGTCCTTGCAGCTGACCTCGTTTTGGGAAAACTTGTTTAAATCGTGTTTCCTCGACCCCGGGAGGCAGACCCTAACTTCCAGATTCAAGAAGGTGGATTAGTATCTCCTAATTACTTAGAACTGGGGCTGATAGTGAAAGACAGTAGGGAGCTTTAATCAATATTATAGATAACATCGAAGGTCGTAAAAAATCATCTCCGAGATAAACTTTGTTGTTTCCTGTTCTTCAGAACCTATTTAGGACACAACGCAGAACTTCTGTTATTCGTATAAAGGTGCACATACGAGTCGTGTAAAATTGGACATGTTCATTCCGACCATTTGAAAAATAAGGCAATTTTTATCTATTCTTTTTGTTTCAGCTTTTGCGGTATCTTCGAGCCAATGTGTCCAAAACTGACGATTTAACTCTAATCAGCTTGGTGTAAGTATTATCTAAATTGGCGTGCGTGCAGACGGGACACGTTCTTAATGATAATTCTATTAATAATTAAAAACCAACAAATCCCTAAATAAAAACTAATTCAATCTCTTCTGCACGTAATAAGGTTACCTTTGCGTTTCGAGATCTGACAGCAGTGATACTCATATCCCAGCAGAATGTTCTTGCGAAATTTCAAGCAGTATTCATATATCTTAAAGGGAAATCCCTTTTCTCATCATTTCCCCAGAGATTTCACTTTTTATTAGTCAGGCAAATGAAGGGTAAATTTATAATAGTGGAAATAATATGAGCCAAGATGGATTAGTTTTGGCAAGGAAGAGCAGGAATTATTTACAATCTTGCTATAAGGAACGTTAGTTGCTTAGTGACATCCAAGATAAATGGAATTTCGCCCAGAAAAAGTTGGACTGCAGTGGCTTGTTGTCCAGAAGCAAGGATTTGTTCATTACAAATTTTAACCAAAGAACGAACTTAATTGGACATTCCGGAGCTTCAATAATAATTAAAGAAAATAGTTTTGCATTGTATATACTACAAAATGCGTTTTAATTAAAGCTCGTTTTCTGCCATTAAACAGAGTATTGATAATGAAGCTCCTGCTTAAATTCTTCGTTGTTTTACTATTTCCTTAGGAGCAATATCAAAAAAACTCTCGCATTAACCTTACTTTCGTTACTCGCTCGAAAATAGGATTATGATTGTTATGATAAATATAATTTTAGATCGGATTAAAACTTTTCGGGCCAGGAGGAGATTAGTAGAGGACATATTTTAAGCTCCTTATAATATCTCAGTAATTTCGTGATAGGATTATCGTTTCGTAATTGGCCTAATGTCTGGATTTCGCGCTTAAGTGAATGTTGTCTGCATGAGGGACACTGTCACACTTGGGATTAAAAGTTCGGGTTTCAATGGGTTTTACCTCGAGCTTATTATTGTAGCAAAGTTTGATGATAAAGCAACATCACACACATGTTAGAGTATGCTGTCACTGATTGCTCATAATGTGCTTCTCTCTCATATTAATTAAATTTCGCAACAATGCCAGAAGACATAAATATTGATGGAAGGTACTTGAGATTGTACTTGTTGATTTATTCTCTCGGTGGGTAGGGCAACACACGCAATGTTTGCTTTCGTAAGAGTGGAACACGATAAACAATATTTGTAAGCAAAGAGAAAAAAAAAAGCCTAGCCGGGAGCTAAATAAAATTAAAATTGCAAATTACGTTTTATATTAAATGGCTTGGCAGCCAGAAAGAAAGGACGTGAGAGACACATTTCAGAGAAATTATAATTAGAATAATACAAGAATGGTATAAAGACAACATTGCTTCTTAAGGGTTTTGTTACTCCAGTCTGGTTCTTCATTTATTAAGGATATTTAGAGAACGTTTTTGAACAAGAAAATTATTCAAATTTAAGTTGGGATTGGTTGGGAAAGATAAGGGAAGGCATGAAGTCTAATTTGGATTATACATGTAAATAGTAACAATTTAACCATAAAGGGTGTTTTCAGGGCTGAGAAGGAGGGTTACAAAGGTCGAGTTGTTTAATTTTTTGTAAATACATGGATGTTTCCTAAACCTACTTTATTAACGAAAAGATGTGAAACATCTAAGGGACGAAATAAACGTCCAACCAGTCCAGAATGTATTTCATTGCATTAAAAAGGTCCTTTAAAGATATTGAAAGTTCTACACTTCAGGGCGAAAGGGCGAAATTTTAGTTAAAAAACTCATCTAAAATTAGCCTCAATGTGGAAATTGAACAGATATCAGCTTTTGGTTTTTCTCAATGCGAAACCGTCGGCTAATTAGACGTTCATCACCATTTCACTGAGTTGACACCGGGTAGTTTTTGTTTCAACTAAGTAAAGCTTCCTGAAGAATCTTTAATCATACACAAACATTCACACCAATATTTCAAGCATTCCTTAGATATTTTTTATCACCTGTAGTTTGTATGGTCAAAAAACAGAGGCGTAGTAGGGTTAAATTTTACCACACCGAAAAGGGCGATTGCAAAACTGCAGAAAGAACATTAAAAAAATCTTGCTCTAGTATTACACTTTCTGTGTTAAATAAAAAATGAAGCTTCAAGACCCAAAGAAGGGAATAATTCTCATTTCCCGGCAGACCTTCTTCACCAACGTAGGAGTAAAAATTATCACTCAAGTTTTGCGTACAAAATTTAAATTTTGTAACTTCATTGGTGAGGAAAAAGTGGCTGAAGTGTATTTGAGGAAAAAGATCTACGAAACCATTATTTTGTTAAATTTTCGTTGCATGAATAGACTTTCTTCAGCGCTAAATTTGTAAGTGAAATATGCCTGAAATATTAATTATCAGCTGTAAAAGTTTCAACTTCATTAATGATGAAACAGTGATGTAGTTTGAGAGCGCGTTTGAGTCATCCATAATTAGAAATTGCAATATTGTTGGAGTCCCAGGGAGGAAACTTCTGACACCAGATATTATTTTATACGTGGATACTGCCAGGAAAAAGCTGGACAATGGGCGAGAGGAACACTACTACTTAACGTCAACAAATGTGTCTATTAGTTTCTAAAGGTTGAATCGTACAAAAATGGTTATGAGTTGAAGAAAGACTTTTCGTGTGTTTTTTGTATACCGATCTAACTTCTCCCTCTAGTTTTCCGATTTCGTAAAGTTTGGATCACTCTTCTTTTCCTTAGTTGACTAATCCGGGCCTGGCTTGGATAGTTCCTCATGGGTCAGGGTTTTCAGGGTGAAAATGATCCAAATGTGTACCTTAATGGAATTTTGCCGTTAATATGTCAATTCCTACTCGAACACTACCAACAACCATGAACGGACTGCGGACGGATGACAATAGCGAAGAGTCATTCCTCTCTCATCCTTATCACACTTATGGTTGCCTCGTGGCTTTTTTTTTTTCTCATTCTGTAGATTATACATGTCAATTGGGCAGAAAGGCCAAGGGGCCGGTAGCCCATTCACCGGGTGAATAAAGATAGTTATTATTATTATGTCAATTCATGGGTTCTGCGAATAATCAAATCGTTTATATTAGTCTATAGGCGAAGAACATTCACAATACCCTAGATGGTACATATGGTGGGTCTGTTTTATGTTTCTTCTAACGAACCCAGATCTGCCCTTTGAGTCCACTAATTTATGAATTTGACTTTTTGACGTTTAACATGTAACAGACTCAACCATAAATAACATGGCGATGTGGATGGGAATCCAACAATATTCAAGAATGCAAAAATTAAAAAGAACTTCACTATCCAAACGACCTACTTATGTCAATGAAGTTTTGAATAATTAACCTCCAGTGGTTTTACTAAGAATCTGTAAAATGTGGAGAGTCTTTGATCAACAGGGGCAGTAAAGACACATTTGAAGAAACTGACAACTTCATCAAATTTTTAAATAATTAAAAATAAACCTTTCGCACTAACGAATTTCGAAATAAATAATCCTTCATTATATTACGTGTAGCCGGTAAAATTTTCAAGTATGTACAACGATAATGACGGTGGGATAGTTAAAGGAACAGTTCAAAACAAAATAAACAAAACCCAAAATAGCTAAATTTCTAACAAACTTGCTGCCTAAATTAACGTTGTACAACGAAGAATTTCTGAGTAAATAAGTGGAATTTTCGACAATTTAAGATAATTTGACTCAGTAGATAGTTTTGGTCGAAGTAAACTTTCTTTTTAAACTTCTTCCCTAATCACTGTAAGTCCCTCTAACAGCCCATCCTTTTTACTTTCATTGTATAAGGATACAGATAAAGAAACACGATTATTCTGATGTAAAATCTGTATGTACGTAACGGGGAGAAGAACTGAATATCATGGTTAATACAACTCTATCCGAACGACTTCTAGAGAATTTCTGTTAACCCATTTTACAAATTCCCAAGAAAAATCCTCCAAAGGACTATATTCTACGCAAAAATTAGAAGAGTCAGAATTTCCTGCGGATTTGTGCAGTGACTCACAGATTCGCTCCCAGCTCTATATTGGTTGAATTATTTGATTATTTACTTGGCAAAAAAATTCTAGGAAATAAATTCAACTTTTTTTTTATTTAACTTAGCACAAAGTAATAATACAAAAAAAATTGAATGGCTCCTTTAACATGAATTATTAAATATGAAAAAAATACCGAATTTGAACAACTATATGACTGCCATCTTTTAAGTCTTAATACTTGGCATGTCCTTTTTTGGTATTTAAAACTGCGTGGATCCTTCTAGGCATCTTCTCAAGAGACTTCTGCGTCTGAATCAATGAAGTCCCATACAGCTTGTGTTTGTCTAAAAATTGATTGAAATTTAAAGCGACCCGTATAGAATCGGCTAAAGATCTTTTTAGTATTCCACATATCGGCTCTATTGGATTAAGGTCGGGTAACTGAGGCAGTCATGCTATTATATTAGAACTACGATCAGCTGGCCAATATTTGGTGGGTCTGACAGGATGGCATTGTGATCCTGAAAAAAGACCTCGTCGCCAGATTTGTCCAGATTTTCTAGAGATCTTGGCAAACTGCGCTCGAGAATGTTGACGTAAGCCTCAGCAGTCATCCGTCCTGAAAACCTATGAAGCATTCCAAAACCATTTGACGTCATGCAATCCCGAATCATTGCGTTCACACTACCAAAATTTACATTTGAGGGGGCTATTCGAGTGTTGAAGGGTTGTACCTTTCCTCTCCAAACCCAAACTTTTCTATCTGACGTTAATCTATTAATTTTCAATTCGTCAGACCAAATCACATTATCCCACATTTCTTTTGCAAAATTTAATCGAAAAAACTTATGACGTTCGATCAACAATGGTTTCTTCACCTTTCCTCTCCCTCTTAATCCGGCTTCACCCATATATTTCCATACAGTGTCAACATTAACAACCATGTTATCCATACCATGCAATCTACGTTGAACTTGGACAGCATTATCGCCTACTCTCGACTAAATGAAGCGAATATTCAACGTTTTTTGAGCTGCAATTTTTTTTTTTATTATCACTCTTGTTTTTTTTTAATACTACAATGGGAAATTCTGGAAGATTTTTAAAATTCAGTTATTTCACCAATAGAACACTTGTGTTTTTTCGAGATTTCAGGGTGAGGAAAACTTTTTTGTAGAGATTTTATTATTTTGTTTTCCTGAAAATTTCGTCAAACGCTTCATACTGTAATGAAACTAAAAAATGTTAGATTTTTTTTTGGCAAAATTTGCACCGAGCTAATCCGAGTAACAGAACTGTTCACTCGAAAACTCGTAATAAGCTGACTCAGTTCAGATATTCAAAGCTAAAAAAAATGATTAAGCTGAATATTTGTTTACTAACAGTTCAACCAAATCAATACTGTTGGTTTCATAAGTGTTGGAGAAACTCCAACATAAAGATCGCTCTCACGCAATGCCATAACATCGGGGCAATAAATAATAAAAGATGGAAAACAGAACCCGACCCTCCACATACCATTAGGTGCCAAACCATGGGTGTCGCGGTAATTACCATTCACCTGATTTACTTCCACCCTGATTTATGTAGTGCGAATTGTAAAATAGGTAGAGAGCCACAGTAAATTAGGATGGAATATCCCGCAAGAACCACGCAAGTGGCCCAAGAACCAGAGGGTGTTAGCGATAATACAATGGTGTGAAAGTATCCAGGTGGTGATTTTCCCATAAAATCGTGGGAAAGAACCAAGCTCAGGGACCTGCTTTTTTCGGGAAAGAGCACCACCTCTCTTGGAGCAAAATCAGAGCCGTCCCTCATCTCGTCGGGTTAACAACTTCTCTCTCGTTTTCACAGGTTAGAATAAATCCCTCCGCCAACTTCTACCTCATCTTGTTGCAATAGAAATTTGTACACGGGCATTATCGTTAATAGTTTAATCGCCAATCAACCCTGTATTCCAACTAGTCTGTGATTAAATTTAGTGTGATTCGTGTAACAGAGTTTCTGTACCCTCTCGAACCTTTGGGCCCCCATTATTCATGACGGTAGCCCGTCTGGTCCTTCGACTGAAGTACAAAACCCGCCAGCGTATTTGGATTTCTCTGTGGGTGCCTCGTGAGGCAGTCACTACTGGAACTCAAGAAGCCCCTGGCCTAAACAATCGGATACTAAAAAATATTGGATTTACGAACTAGGCATAATACAAAATTTTTAACCAGTATGAACAAATGCGTCAGTCATTGGATGTGACATCAAACCTAATATTCTGCATTAAGAAAAGTAGAAAGAAAAGGAAGAAAGTCTAGAGTAAAATTAATATTATCTACAATAAGTCTTTTAGAAATGGAATTTTCTTGCAATATTTCTTGTACACTGACTTTCAAAAAAACCGCAACACCAAGAAGAACACATCGTACACGTTTGAAATTCTGGCATTACGTTGGATTGGGTAATAGATAGAAACGGTCAAAATATCAAAAGAAAATTATTGTGAATAAGTGAAAAAATTTAATAATAATTTAATAATGGGTGGTATCTCTTCTTAAATTAATACATTCCTGTAAGCCACGTGGCATGCTTAAAATTAAATTGTCAATATCTTCCTGTGGTATTGTATCCCAGGCAATCTGTACCTGCTCGCGGAGTTCATCTATGGTCTCTGGAGGGCGAGCTAAACGTTGAAGTCTCCGACCCATTATATCCCATACATGCTCTATTGGGGACAAATCTGGAGACCGAGCTGGCCAAGGCAAAATATCCAAATTTTCAGCTTCCAAATACCTCAAAGTATCGTTGGCTACATGTGGTCGCGCATTAACCTGTTGAAATTTGCTTCCAGGATGGTCGTGCATGTATGGTACAAGAACCGGTTCTAAGACACTATTAATGTACCTCTGAGCGTTTAATCTATCATAAATGAAAACGAGAGGAGACCGACTACCATACTGGATGGCACCCCAAACCATGACACCTGGTGTTAAACCAGAATGACGCCTTTCCAAAAAGTCCAAATTTAATCGCTCTCCTCTGCGCCTTCTAACACGTAACCGTCCATCAGATTGCCATAAACAAAATCGGCTCTCATCACTGAACACGATTCTTCTCCGCTCACCCACCCATTGCACTCTCAGACGAGATCACTCCAGTCGGGCCACCCAGTAGTTTCGTGATAATGGAAGCCGACGCATAGGACGATATGAATTTAGTCCAAAACTTCGAATTCTGCGATACATCGTACTAAGGGAGACCCTTCGATTTAGGGTAGCTACCCAGTTAGCACCAAGAGACGGAATTGTTTCAAACGGGGCGCCTGTCGCTGAACGACGAATTCTTGGACGGCCACTACCACGATGACGATTTACTGAACCTTCGTCAGACCAATCTCTCCAAGCTCTTAGCACTGTTGATGCGTTTCGATACAATCTACGTGCAATTTCGCGGAAAGGTAAACCTGCCTCATGCATACCAACAATTCTTCCCCTTTCAAAGGGAGTTAACTGCATTTTGGCGTACACGAGGCATTTTGCCCTACCACACATTCAATATGGTACTAACAATAATACCTTTTTCGCTATACGCCTGTAAAAAAATTTGCAAAAAAACGATCGTCACAGATAAAAAAGTAAAGAAAAACTTCATATCGCATTAAAATGCGAACTTGAAATTTTTATCATTTTTTTTTCTTTCCAAGTCTAAAATCATACCAAAATTTCAAATACATACAATGCGTTCTTCTTGGTGTTGCGGTTTTTTTCAAAGTCAGTGTATTAAGTGCCAACGGAGAATTTACAATCAAACAATAGAGTAAATGCGGCGGGTTTGTTACATCTTTTTGAGTTTTGAGCGACTGCAGATAATTCGGTAATATCTGGGTCATCATGGGTGCATATCAAAATATCACATTATTTTAAGCGAACCACATATTATGAAAGCCTAGATTCTTATAATCAACCATCTTAATTATATTTAGTCTTTAGAAGAATGGATGCCCGGTGTAGATAATTAAGTTACTTCATCCCGGTCTTTGCCTCGTTTTGGGTACTTACAAAGGCCCGTCAGACACGAAAACAATAATCCATTTTCTTTCCCGCAAAACGTGATTGTGTAGCATATTTTGTCTCGTCTGATTGTCTACTACAATGACACAGGATCCCTATACAGTATGGTCGTCTAGAATAAATAAAAACCGTACTCTAGACAAACATCCCCTTTTCCCTTCATAAATATATCTACTAGATATAAAATATATGGCCCTGGAGCGGCAACATTTCCGAAATATATTTCTCGGGTATATCCAGCTTATGGCGCATTTTTTTTTTTTGTTTCAGCCATTACATGTCCGGTGCTGACGTAACCTTTCAAGTATATGGACCGAAAAAAGAAGAGAAGAAAGTGAAAAATATCCTGAACAAGTGGGCAGATCGCGGCTACGTAGGCAACATCACAGTTGCACAGAAAGATAACTCGATCAAAACGCCACTTTCAATTCAGGTGAGAATCGTTTTGAAGTTAGTTGCACACGTACAATATCACCACCGCATGCCTTTTCACTTTGAGCTTTGGTTAATGCCACGAGGGATGGAGCCCTTTGTTTATGCCAAGAGTTTTAATATCAAGGCTCACTCATATCCAACTGTCGCCTAACAATTAGGACTAATTAACATTTAAAATAAATTATAACTTTGACTAATTAAAGTTGAATTTTGTAATTGATTCGTTTCAGTTTTCCAGTTACAGTGCAATTTAAAATTAAGCTTGAGAGTTAAGAGCGTTTCGTTCAAGGAAAAGAGCTTTTCCTCTTAATTTAGTTACAATTAAATATTTATGTAATTAATGTGCAATGGCCGTATATCTTTGGAACCCTTTGCAAGAAAGCACCAATTTGACAAGGGTTGGAGGTAAGGCTGGAAAAGTTCTATCTGCAGTTTTAGGTTTCAATGGTTGAATGATCCGTTTGATACAATTTCACAGTACTACGTACTGGATTTCGCTTCGAAGTCTTTTCTAGGTCCTTTGATGTTCTGACCTACCCTGTGCATTACCCCCCCCCCTTCTCATATTATAAGCAAATTTCTTCGCAGCTCCTTAACAATCATTACCCTTTATGATAATTAACTCTCCGACAGTTACGATATCTTATAACAAAACCCCTCTATGTTACTATTTGAGTATGTGAATGTAAGTACAGTTGCCCTCCCACGAATCACCTCTGTCCCAAAAAACAAGACCGTTTAACAGTATTTTAACATTTTCACCTTTAAAGAGTCAAAGTAAATTAAATCTCCTCGGGTTTGCTTCTCGCCTAAAGCCAAAAGTATTTAAAGCAAAGATTTATACCCTTCTGTTTTTGTCGAAATATCTCTTTTTAGGAAACCTGCCTTAATTAAATATATTTAATCTTCTTTTCGGCACTTTTAAAGCAGCTTTGCGTATTCTGTACCCAAGTTTTATTATCTTGTGTTTTCAAAAGGGAACTTTGCCACCTCATTATTATCAGTATTTGGGTAACGGTGCTAAGTAGATTTAACGGGATAATTAATAGAGCTTATGTTGAAAGTTGCTCTGAAGGGATGTTAGAAACTAAATGAAATTCACTAAAAAAACTCTTTCCAGAGCTAATCTCTGGCATAAACCGTAACCAATTTGATGGATCTCGTTATCTATTACGCTTCAGGTGCATTTCCTAGGACCATTATGATATAATTCCGATTACCTGCACCTGAGACGAATAACGGCATATTATACACCAAGGCCGTGAAGAACATTATTATAACTGACGTCAAATTCAAGTTCCACACAACAAATGGGGGTTATAAGTATTACACAATCGCGGTGTGGACCCGATGCGTTTGACCTTTGTTTCAATGGCAGCCATAAATAAAACAGCAATCGAGATAATGACGATATTCTGGTCGATTAGCTCACTAGGTAAATATTGCGCCATTACTAATCTGTTATTCAACTGTTTTTAGGAAAAAGACTGGAGCTTTGCAATCACGCAACACACCCAATAATTGTGTCTTTTAAAACTAGTAGTGAAAAAAACCAATTATTCTGTCTCGAAGTTCCGGACTTCTAAGCTGGGTGTGATTAGATCGGGGCTAAATAGCTGTGCTAGGGCAAAAAGCAGAACACACAAAGAAAAGGAAAAAACGTTTTAGGAGGAAAACCGATTGTGTACCAGACGAGAATTTTTCCCTTTCGTGCTGTTATTAAGCATTTTAGAGGTCTCTTTGCTGACCTCTTTCACTGTTTGGTCTGAGACGAATGGACGTTGTGTTTGATTTAACGACTTTAGGGAATATCATTATCCTAGAGATCATGCCTGGGTGGCCGTATCTAGGATCTTAAGAAGGAACATCGTATCCGGATTATTCAGAAGTGTAATTTGGCAATCGTAAAAGTCGAGCTAAACAATTTAATAACGTTGAAAATTCTGGGTCGAAAAGAAATTAAAAGTCCCAAGGCAAAACAACTACTAGAAAACCGTGAAATAAGAAGAGGACGGAGTTTCCTGGTTGTTCTTATTATGTTGAGTGTGCACCATTACCCTGAAAATTGTCTAGACTCGGGCACCTATTACGTCAAGTGTATAGCTCAAGTTTGTTTAACAGCGGCGGTTTTAACGGGGTGCACACGTGGTGGTTTTACAGCCGGTGAAATGGAATTGAATGACAATGCGCGGTTTATGGTAGCCGTTTCGTAATTTTGAGAAATGATTTAGAAACCAACAGATTAAACGATGTACCAAACTTACCCATTTGGCTGTGAAATAATAGAGGAACAAATTTATGCGGCAATCCAAATTCAATTTTATTTAACGAAAGTTCATGACACACGTTTCGCCTAGTTCGGCGGCTTCAAACCTAAAATACAAATAAACAATACTTCAAGTACTAACTAATTATAGTGTATCTTTCGAATATAAATTATCCATGAACGGAAATGCATGCCACCTGCACGTAGTTCATTCAAGAGACCAGTTCCGAAGGTAATGGGTACTAAAATTCAGCGACGTCTAGGGTGTTTCAAACATTATGACGTTCCCTATATTAAATAGTTAAAAAGTTTAGTTTATCACATAAACAAACTTGATATTCGATTATGCGTGCGCATTAAACGCCCTCCTTTCAAAATTAAATCGCTCCAACCATGTGACACGCCGTCATACTTGTCGAATTCGATCGTTCAGACGACACAATCCACCAATCAACGACGATCAAGCTATGGTTTGTTTACATGGATATGTCACGTTCGTAAAGGCACGTTTACACAAGCACTGGACCGCGATCGTGAACCACGCTTTCGTGGGGTACGCCTCGTGTGAACAGTACATTCGTGAAAGACGCCACGGGTACCTAAAGTGTTATATGTCTTTTCCGTGAGTAGCGGAGCGGCAATCAACGTGAATGGATTGCGCATGAGTGAATGTCAAACTTTAAAATTTTTGGAAATTTATAGGAATTAATCTTTTTTGGGGACTCTACAAATGAGGAATTAAAAAAAGAGAAGCTCGTACTGCACCAGCCAGTAGAATCGCAGAAGCATTAAATTAACCTAGTTTCACAACAGCTAATTTAAATAATAAATTTAAAAATTTAACCAGCTCATATACCCAAGAGCCAAAAAAATAAATGGAAATGCAAAAAGTGGTGCTTCTGCCGAAGATATACAGGATGTGCCACCTGAATCTGCCATTAAACGTATTGGGACAGCTATGAATAGCAAAGTTGTGAAAATTCAGTGGTTAAGTAAAAATATTGGGATGACCTTACCTAACATATTTTCAATAACGTCATACTTCCGGTTACACTAGATTATCATTTAAATATAACTGAAATATACTGTACTATTAAGAAAGTCAACGTTTTAATAAACTTGTGTTGAAATTGAACGCAAAATCCAAAATGCAATAATATATAGGGTGCTCCGATTAAATCAAACAAGCAAGTTGCTACTTGAGATATAACCAGAAGTGTGACGCCATTGAAAATATTATAGATGAGGTCGCCTAAAATCTCTTACCAAACCAGTAAATTTTCGTAATTTTGTTATTTATAATTTTACCAAAACGTTTCATGACAGTTACCGGTAGGGCACCCTGTATATGTGTAAAAAGTTCTATTGTGTTCCGACATACGAAGCAAGTTCTTAAAATCATTCGGATATTCTCTTTATAAGTCTTTGGCAAGCAATTGCGTAGCTCTGGATGTTTCGCTTTGCGGTCCACTTCATCATGCACCATCTACGCTGTCTTCTATTTTTCTTTTAATCTTTCCAATAGTACCATAGCGTAAAAATGAAAGTATATCCTAAAATCTGGAACATCATCCCAGCACCCTCTACTATACTCCCACAGGAAGCCATGTTCACGATTGCCCAAATTCACGTCCCGTGTAAACGGTTTACGATTCGTGGATTATTCTCTTATTTCACGAATGGTAATTTGATACTTTCGTCCTCCACGAAAGCGTGGTTTACGATCATGGTTCACCACCGATACAAACGTGCCTTTATAGTTGATACGATGAGGCTACCAATTGCCCTACAATGAATGTAAAACCGACGTCGATACGGACTAAACGACCGACAACAGAATAGTAAAAATGCAATGTCCGTTTCCGGGACTCATAAACATAAAACATAAACAACAACATAAAAGAAAGGAGATCGGTCGAATTGCGGCAAAGTTCCGAACTTTGGACAGGATAATTTGATACTTCATCTCTGCAATTTTTCCTCTTCTACAACGTCATGATGTTTATATTTGAAATCCAAAGTTTCGAATTTCGGCAACCATCATCGACTTTTTTCTTATGAGCGGCATCTTAAATTTTCACATTCACAGAAGTTCTCGCCCAGTTGAGTATAAACCATCTTTCAGGTCTGGTAGTCTCCACCGTCTGTAGACTTTCCAACATCAGACCTTTTTACAAGGTACAAGTTAAATACCATTACTTTGTCTGAAAACTTTATCGTGTGACAGCATCACAAAATATGACCGGCAAGAACCGACTTCAGAAAGTCTGGGCCATGACGACGCTCGAACACTCCTCACAAGTCAACAAATGACCCCCCCCCCCCCCCCAGATATCACATTTCATCCTTACCCCTCACTAAATTATTATTCAGAGTATTAAGAGCTTTAAAAGCTAAGGAAATATTTACATTTTTAAAAAGTGAGGCCAATTGCATTGGCATTTTACCATAAAATGTTACGTATTTAAATTGTTTTAGCACTGCTGATGGGCCTGGATTATATCGTACAAGAGATGATATTTCTCACTTTCATCTCTATCTCTCTCTCTCTCTTTCTCTCACTGCATTGCTATGCGCATTAGAAAGTATTGAAATGTGATTATGAAATAAATTCTAGAAGTGTGTTTGTTGTTCTGGTAACTGAGAAAGAAACCATTCTATTTTTAGAACCTGCTGTAAAGAAAAAAAAAAGATATTTTCTGCTGAATTATGGTTATCCCCTAACATCCTCTATTTGGAATTCCATCAGGTCTTAAAATTTGCTACTTCGCTGCACACTCCCTTCCAACCCATCATAGTTTGTTAAGAGGTAGAATTATTGACTTAATTGAATCAATCCTAGTGGCGTTTTCCATTTGCAGAACCAGGGCAGTTAGGCAAATTGGAGAAACCATCCCACTCACGTTTTAGGATTAATAGTATTACATATATTACATACCGAGGCAGAAAGCATTTCATTACAGTCGAGAGATTTGATAGTTTAACTTTTGCTGCAATCTCGACACAGTAAGGAGGGCAGCACACTCATGAAACGAAAGGGATTTTAATAAAAAAAGTGTTTTGATTTTTGAAATATTTTGAAAAGTTAACACATGGTATGAATCGGTAAAAAAACATATAAATTTTACTGTACAATTAAAATTACAAAATACCAAATTCGGATATACCATCTTCGAATTAGTGACTATTAAGAACTATTCCAGAGAAGAAATATCATAAAACGTGACCAACAATGTGATCTGTATCAGTTATTTGAGATCTAATGCGTATTCTACCTTAATTTGGAGTTTCAAGTTTATGAAGTTCTCATGTCCCAAAAATCCTCCCTTCCTTTTATATTATCTACAACCGTTGAATGATCATCACCAACTAACATTCTAAAAGGACCCTCCATTTATACATCTGAATTGTCTTCAATCAGCATCTTATCTCAGGAAACAGTAATTAAATCTTCCTTTGTCTCCTCTCGTAACCCTCGCTCTAAGACTTGCCATATGGTTCCATTTGATTTTTTCTCAAATATAAGTACCTCGTTGATGTAAATATGGTAAATGATTTGAAGGCTTGCAAAAAACGTTTAGGTGCACACTGTACATACTCATCGATTCTATAGTCAAATACAACTAATAGTCGTTGCACAATCCGTATATAAAAAATATGGCAAAAACGTGATGAAGGTGGACAAAAATATTGAAAATATATTTACCCATAAGTTTCATTAATTATTTTGAGTTTGCCCTGCGTGTTTTATTATACATTTTATTAAACAGAGCATTGTTATGACTGCTATTATAAAATATACAATTCCACATTTCGTGATAAAATACATTAATTTTCACCGTTCATTTTTTGTCTAGGAATTATAATGGATGATCCCACTATATTTGCTGATGTTTCATGAAGCTCATTAAAATTTCCAGATAAATAAAGAGTGCTACAACAAGAACAAGATTTGAATTATACGTCATTTTAGCTGTAATATTTTAATAAGTGATTCACGTGCCAGGTCCGAAGAAGACAGATTGGAGGTAGTAAATGTGAGGAGATATATCATGCCGCAACGTGTCTTTATTGTTAAATCTTACTATCAAAATGGTGAATGTTTGTTTGATTACTATTGGTAAAGGGGGTCCAATTTTTGGTAAGAATACTGTCCTCATTTCATCAACTTTAAAAATGAGTTTAATAGTATTGCTTTAGTCATTGATGCGAGAACGACAAAATGATCTCGTGACGGTCATTCAGGGGAAAACATCACAGTGCTGCAAGCTGCAGTTCGCAAAAGTGTAAGCGTAAATCCAAGAACCAGGGATCCCTCGACGTGCATAACAATTGAACATTTCCACAGACACACTTCATCGTATTCTCACGAAAGATTTACATCTTCATCCATACAAAATCCAACTGACTCAACGACTTTTGCCTAAAGACCATGCACAGCAAAGAGAGTTCAACTAATGAAAGGCATTGGTCGGGTCATCTCCGGTCTTGATGACAAGAATTGGCCTCCACGATAATGTGACCTGACACCCGTTGACTTTTTTTGAAATCTCATGTTTATACCAACAAATTTAAGATCGCCCAAGCATTAAAGGCCGAAATTGAACGCTGTATCAAACAAAACAGTTGTTCAAAATTTCGTCAAAAGTATGCGCTGGTGCCACCGTTGCCGCACTGGCCACTTATCGAATGTGTTAGTTCATACTTATGTAATTTTAAAATTTCTACGTTTTAAATTAGTAAAAATTTCAGTATTTTGTTACAGAGAACGATATTTTATTCAAAGCTCAAATCTTACGTTTCTATTGTAATTTTCTTTACGATTTAATGTGAGCAAAGGTTTCATTAATTCGACATAAACACACTTTAGATGAAACTTCAAAATGCGAAGAAATAATTTTCTGAAACTAAGTCCGAACTTTGTAGTGCTACAATTAAAGAACCATTTCTGACTTCTTACTTCCTTTAATTAAATCCGCTCGATACGGACCAGTTCAGAAGAACAAAATTTGTTTCCTCTTACTACCCCAGCGTCAAAATGACTTTCCTGTTACATTAAGAAACTTTTGTTCCCGGAAAGCAAACGAGAGATTTGTCCTCTCCACCTTATTTTTTTTTAAGCCAGTTTTGGCTTTTCTGAGTTCTTAATTATGGTAATTTTAATTTACAAAGCTTCTAATGCCACTCAATATCAAGGTTTTTATTTATACTCAAGAAGTGGAGTAAACTCTGAAACTTGAACCGCATTGAAAGTAATACTGAAAGTTTTGAAGGATTTATTTGAGTTGCCTTTAGCCCCAGTCTGGTACTTTAAAATCTAGAATGGAAAATTTAGCCTCTTTGTCTTAATTTGCTCTAAAATTTCGCTTGATTGCAGGCGAAATTGCGAAAGCCTCGAACGTTTCTAATTATATACTGTAGTGTTTCTTCCCAAAAACATACGATTTTAATTTAATAGTTACTTATACAACAACTAAATTAAGCCATTGTTCATTTGAATAAATAGGTTTTAGGTTTAGCCCCGAGTCTTAAACAATATTTTAATTTTTGAAAAGTCAATATTTAAATTTATGATATTTGATTCCGAAAAATGTCTGTATACTTTCAATGGTGTCAATAAATTAAATATATTTAAATGACGAGCAAATCAAATATTTTTTCTAGCTTTGCTACATATTGAATATTATTTCCGCCGGTGTCCAGGCGAACCCTGAATAAAAAAAATTAACACGTGAAATCGGTTGTTAATTTTTTACACCTGCACGGATTATCCAATTGGAAAACTTTTACATGAAGGTCATACTACACAATACAAGTCGTCATTCCGCATTTTTCATTTTCAAAATCCCTAGAAACAATTTTTCCAAAATATTCACAACAGAAAACAAGTATTTTGTATTAAATTTCAAATTTCCTGCGGAGATTACGTCTAGTGAGTGAGATGGAAGATATAAATTACGTCTTTGAGCTATCATAATTGGTTAATAAGAAACTCGTTCGTTTACTGTGATGATATCAAAACAGACCATATGATGATTATCCTCAGGTTTTCTATTGATTTTTCGCTGAATTAACTCGCAGATAAATTAAAAATAGCTTAGAAATTGGCTAAAAGAGAAAGCTCATTTGACATGGGGTTTTTACGCTTATGTCGTTGGCGACATTGTCTTTGTTTAATTTTGACCTTGACTCTGACCAATTGTGACCTCGAACAGTTACGGGGGACATTCAATGTTTTTTTATTTGGTTGCGTTTTGAGCCAAAACGGCTCTAATTAGAAGATTAAAAAATTGAGGAATAACGATTGGTCTTGAGTATTGTCACCTCCACGTAAAAGTTTCTCAATTTGATAATCCATGCAAGCGTGAAAAAATAAAAAATCAACTTCCCATGTTAATCTCCTATGTCCAGAGTTCGCCTGAAGACCCGGTATAATAATTACGTAATGTAAAGTTTTAGAAGGTAAATCAGCTTGTGGCCGCGTGAGCTTTTAAGCGAATCCGTGAATAGGTGAGTCAAATGAAAAACCATTAAAAACTCATTACAGGCAGTTCGAATTTCGTTATAATTGTCTAATAATTTAACTTTTGAATAAACATTTAAATACATTAAATTTCTGTTAAAACAATGTATATTCATCAGTCAATATCCAGCTATTATCGGTTCCACAATGAACGCATGCATATTATCTGTTTTATTATTGTGCTAGTACAATAAGGAAATAGCTTAAGGCCGCAAAAGGGTGTCATAAAGGGCTCTTAGTAACCAAATCTGGCATGAATACGTTTAATTTCTTTCAACGTCATTGCTAATTACTTCAACTACCGAACAAAACTGCTAACATGACTCGTAACACAAAGAATAAATGATAAAAATACAGTTTTTACAGTCACCTTCTGCGGTTCAGTATCCCCCTCTCTTAAACTAGTCATTCCAGTCAACAGGTCTTCGAAGATTTTTGATGAATGGACTCAGGGACTTTGAGAATCGATTCAGATAAGCCACTTTCAGTGTACTGAGAGCTGATAACAGGTATAACGCCCCTCCTATGACTGCTGCAGCTTGAAATACTTGCTTTAGTCGTGAACAGTCATACTTGGTCCCTTTCCTGGAAGCCACTGTTGCTGACTTTAGTGTCATAGCGAATTTTCATTTGGTCACTCTCGAATTTCAGCTTCTTCAGTGTCGAACTACGAAACCAATAAAATCGCTCAAAGATCTTCAATGTTTATCCGTCTCAAACGACCAACACTTACCTCTCCAAAAGCCTCTTGTAGCACTTCATTGATCTTCTTCCGTGAAAACACCTTCACCATTATTGTACTCAAAAGGTACGATTCAGTGAGGCTTTTCCAAACATCAGGAAATCCCCATTGCCCCGTATCCCTTCAGTGAGTTTGGCAAATTTGAAACTTTTTTCCAATCAGATGTCGCATCATCATTTACAGGTGATTAGGTGTTTTAAGTAGGAGTCTTGTCGTTGCTCTTTTGTCATCTAGGCTCTGTCCTAGTCATCTTGAGAAACTACTGCAATTGGCCTGTAAAAGCTTCTAATGCTTTTGCAATCTTCTCAGTAGAATTGCTTCATCAAGAATGATAGCTTCTATTACATGGTCGTCCGATAATTGTGCTGCTTTACAGACACGTAGGTACCGTCTACGGTCCAATACCAGTAAAGGGACGTTAATGGATATTTAATGTCAACCGTAACAGAGGGAAAAATTGAATAATATAATTTATTGAAATGATAAGTTTTAATAAAAAAAAAGCCATTTCAGTACAAAAGAAACAACTATTTCTGGCTCTGAAGCGAATTCTGATTTAAAATTATTGCTCCAGTAAAAAGTTCCAAAGCCATTTTTGTTGTTCCAGAGTGTGGATATAAATCAGCCAGGGGTAATCAGGGAAAACGACGAATTTATTCTAAGTTGTGTGGCTCGGGGGTCCCCTTCGATGACCTTTCGCTGGTTTAAGGATGGAACTTTCGTGAACTTGACTTATGCCCGGTAAGATATGTTTTCGTATTTTTATGTAAATTTCCAGATATAGTTAATGACTGGAAAAAGCCCTAGACCGGAAAATTCTGGGGCAAACACGCTTCCGTCATTTTTCTGCCCGTGCAAGTAAAGACACGTAAGAAACATTTTGTTAACAAGATTCAACCCTAATTCTGAAAAATGATTCTTTGCGCCATGAAAAGTGGTGATATTAGTAGGACGTGGGCGATGCTGGCTTTCAGAAAAGGAGAGCATAAATTAGAAAAGTTTTGAGACGGAATTTTCAAAGACATGCTAGAACAGGATTTCTTAATAATGCTCCAGGTTATAACAAAGTTTTGTGTGCATATATTGAAATTAGTTACGTGTGCTTTCCTTTAAAAGTTTTGCATGTAGGTTAGAGGATTCAGGGCCCACAGATCAAATTACTGGCAAAAGAAAAACATCCATGGAAACGTTGAAATATATATAATATTCGTCGGTTTCATGGCTTCCACGAAAATTACCTTCCTAATCAAGTGCCGGTACATTGATCTAGTGTATCACCGATATTTCTGAAATCTCCATGGAATTTCGAACACTACTTTATACAAGGTGAGCCATAAGGAATGGTACCATGGAACAAGACTACTAAATGAAATAACGAATGAGCATTAAAATGTTGTTCCCATTTTTTCTTATTATTATACAGGGAGTTATTCACGTTTTGTCAAAAAGTAATTTTGGCAAAAATAAGTTTGTCTTCCCGTTTGCTTTTTTTTTTTAATTTTTGGTGGAAAAATGCACTGTCGTGCACGAAGAAGATAATGTCTTCAGAGTCAAAAAAATTCAGCACCGTCTTCGAAAAATTTGGGAAATTTGTCCAGTCCAAAAAAATCTCCTCGTATGAGAATTTTATCAAAAGCGCTATGCACATTTGCTAAAGGTGAGACGAACTAATTGTTATACCCAGTCAATCCATTTGTCACACTCTTCATAGCTTTGTATAAAAACGAAATTCACGAAAATGCTGCAGTTCTAATTATTCGGATAAAACTAATATCCTTATCTTGAATACATTGTGTTTTAAAACGCAAAAATCTTCAACATTTCATGGAATCATAACTTGAAAATTATTTGAGACGTTCATAATATTTTAAAATTAAAATAACGAGAAAAAAATAAAAGAAATCTTATTTTTACTATTGTTGTAAAGCGACTCCTAAAACTTATGTAAGAAATTAAAAATTCGCTACTACCGCTACTACCAACTATCACTTAAGAATACTTTTGAAATGAAAACCTCTGAATTCCATACGTTTAGCCCAATTGGTCCAACAATAGTAAAAGTAAATTTTATTTTTATTTTTTCTCGTTATTTTAATTTTGGAACACAGTGCATTCGTGATATGGCAAGTAGATATATACAAATATCCGAAACTATAGCATTTCCGTCAACATTCTTTTTTTATAAACCAATGAAGAATGGGACAAATGTGTTGACAAGATTTAACTTTTAGTTTATCTTACTTTTAACAAAGGTTCAGAGCATATTTTAAAAAATTCGTAGAAAAAAAAAGAGAAAGGGTTTGGAGGGGGAGGAGGATGAGAGGATGGGAGGGGGAGGAGGAAGAGGGAGAAAGAGAGAGGGAGATTTTAGTCTGTGAAAAACTTACCAAGTTTTTTGAAGACGGTCCTATATTTTTAATTTTAAATACATTATTTTATTCAGGCGTAGTAGTGTGCTCTTAACCAGAAAAAGAAAAAGAAATCAAGCTGGTTAAAAGCTGTGACCAAACCCATTTTCGAAATGCGTAAAAGTACCCATATAATAACAGAAAAAAATACCCGCAACTTTTTAACGCTCATTCGGCATTCCTCTTTGTAATCTTGTTCCGTGGTAGAAGTATACGGAGTTCCTCATCATTCGACGTGTATAGTCAATTGGGGTTTTTCTTCACAATTGTTCAAAGATCGACATATAACCCTATCGACACCGGTTCAGGAAGGTTCTTATTTTTTGATAATTAATCCCTCTCTATCAGAAATTCGGATACACAGCATCCTCAATGTCGACTCAGAAGGTTTTTATTCATAGAAGTAAGTCTTTGCATGAAAATCTATGTAGAGATGTAAATCCTGACCATGAATAAACCTAAACCCTCTGAGCGGATCATAGAGGTTGCAATACACACACACAAGATTCAGAAAGGACTCAACTGTGCTTCTTTACTAAATCCAACTGAGATTCTTCAACATGTGTGCAGCTTCGCTTCACAAAAGTTTGATTGTAATCACCCCTCCTGATCTGCCCAAAAGCTTTATTTATGCTCAAATTAGTTTCGCACTCATCATAAAATTCCACTCAAAATTTGACCAAATCGTACAAGCAAATATGCTATCATGGCAATTTTAGACTTGAAGCCTAGTTCGACAGTCCTGCTCTTGTCAGCCACCGAAAGCTTGAAGTTAAAATGTGATTTTGTCATGTATCTATCCTGAATTCTCATTGATGTCAACAGTTTACCTGAAAGTTGCTCCTTCGGTGACCTTAAAAATGTGAAGTTGAGCAAATGCCGGCCTTAGTGCTGAACTTAAAGTACTAAGGATAATTTTTATAATGTATGGGGTGTTTCTAAACCGTGAATGATAGTTTTTAAAATTCAAAACCATTGTGTGATACAAACATCTTCTCTGAAAAGGGTGTAACAAGGCTGGTGGATTCTCCTAATCTAAGTGAGTTATATCAGCGGCCTGTCAGATCTATATTTCCACTTTGGTCACGATTTCGAGTGGTGCCCACCTCATTGCCAACCACTCTCGTTGGGCCCTTACTGTCTCTAATTTAAACGTAGATCTAACAACAATTTTGCGTTAAATTCACAAAAATTTTTTTTGTCGTGTGAAATTTCTGTGAAAATTACAACGAAACAGCGTCAAAGCCCCAGAAACCCATTTATCGGCTACAAGAAAAACATTCCCGTAAAATCCACATTTCGCAATGTAAAACCGTAAAACGGAAATTTAATTCTAAAAAACGATCGTCTGAACTTATATTAAACATTCCACTCTCTTTTTGGTTTCAGACACAAATGGATAAAACTGATAAAAGACCCGCACGTGACTGACCAATATACAGCGTTGCTGGCCGTGGAAAGGGCTCAAAAGTACGACGAGGGAAAATTTACATGTCAAGTGGAAGATTTTAATATTCAACAGTGCATGTCGAAATTTGTTAAAGTCAAGAGACGCCCCTTGGTGAAAATAGAACCCATGAGCTTAACTGTGAGGAAGGTATGTTAACATTTACGTGCAATAATTTGCTTTGAAAGCTTCTTTTATCCATACCCCGGACACAAGGAAGTCGTTATTCATCGGTTTGGTCAAGTCCGATGGATATCGATGCGAAAATTAATATTGAATTATTTGTCGGTAAGACACTATTGAAAATTCTCCTTTATTGAGTTATGGAAACATGAACCTTCTTTCGGGACAGCACATGCCGAATGCGGTTTTTAACTCCAAACGAATCTGGTTCTGAGACTTATCATTTAACATATCAATGGACGCATCTAGCTATTTATGATATCAACACGGGAAGGTAATCAGAACGCAACTCGGCAATTTCAAGTGTTTGTAGCTAGATTCAATTGATGAAAAAACATTAGATTAAGGCGTGAATTGACCATCGTGCTGAAAATAGGGCACCATTTGAAAATTAAGAAGGTACAAGATTCTTATACAGGGTGATCCCTAAGGGTGTTCCGATATTCAAGTGCCTGATTCTCTGGATCGTTCTAAGACGAAAATGTTGTATTTATGAACATACGTCCTGATATGACGCGTTTTTGTGATATAGAGTGTTAAATAAAAAACAATGAAAATCGCTGACCATGATTAAAAGCAACACGAATTTGTTTAGCATGGCTGATTTTATCTCTTCAACAAATTTACCATTATTTTCAGCATAGATTTTCAACGGCGCACATTTTGTTTTTTCCCCAAAAAGGGCTTATCGCATCAAAAAAACACAGGAGACATTTTTGGTTTATTTCGAATCGGTTATTTAGAAAAATGAATCCAGATAGGAAAATACCAGTGGTATCCCCCCACCGCTATAAGAATTGACATGGTAACTCCTACGCACGTCTATGGTTATAACATTTTTCTTTAAATAGAAGGGCAATAAATGTACTCTTTGGATTACAGTGTAGGTATACCGAGTTTCAATAAAATATCTCTCGCCATTTTGAAAATACGAAGAAAAATATTATGCTTTTTTTAAAGTTAACATTCCGTATCTCGGAAACGACTCGTTTTAGTTCATACGTTTATATAACACTTTCGTCTTAGAACAGTCCGGAGGATCAGCTGCTTAAATATCGGAACACCTTCAAGCACCACCCTGTATAAAAGCAATTAAGACGCCAAATCGAAATAAGGAAACATTGATAGTCATAAGAAATCGTCACAATCCACGCTGGTAATGCTGAAAGCCTCCTAGAAATTAGAGGAAACCAACATGTCATCATCATTTTTGCTGAGAATGATGCTTCCTATTTCCAGTTCGACTATTTCAGGGCCGGAACTCCTCTTTCATTTATATAAACGACGGGACCAGGTCAGATATTGGCCCCAAATCCTGAAACTAAAATCCTTGGAAGGTGACGCAAGTTCGACTAAACGATTTTAATATTCAGAAATGCCCAGTCAAATTTGTTTGTTGAGTCAAAAGGCTGCCCACGGTTGAAATAAAGGCCGTAAGTTGGGCCGCGGGAAGGGTCTGTTGATGGCCTTTTCCTCCCCAACTTCTGCTGCTTAATATTTATGGACCCGAAAATTTACGATAAATTTTATTACGTAGAGACCCTTTTTTATGTACTGCCGATACCAGTGTAAAATCAAAAATGAACTGAATTTTGACACAAAACAGGTTGTTGCTCCTTGCGTAAATTTTCGGTCTTCAAACTTCGCTGCAGGAAGAAAATTTATTAATTCCTTACTCAAAATAGCAATCTCGAGGATTACAGAGAGGAATTTGAGCTTCGAACATGCACAAGTACTAAGAGAGCAATCCAAAACTAATCTGAGTAAATTCAAAAAAGGAATTTTCCGGTAATTTCAAATACAAAGTGGGCACTTTTGAAAGGTTTAAATCTTCGGATTCCTCTCCATTAAGAAAGCTCTTAACTCTTTCTCAATTGCAGTGAGGGAAAACAATGAAGTGCTTTAAGAATACTGAAGAAAATTGATAAAATAGAGAAGATGGGAAAAATTCAAGGTTTACCATTAATGCGATTATAAAAACAGTCAGAAAAATGAACCCTAAAATATGCAAAAAAACTGTAAAGATTAACAAGCAGCGGACGCATGTTGTGAAGAAACTCAGGAAAATGGTAGAGAAAATATTTTATTCAATGGAAAATATTCGATTGGAAGGAAAGTACATCCTTGGCGTTAGCGTTGCCGATTTATCAGGTTTCTGTTGGCGTCCTGCATTTAATTGAGTCGCAACGAACCGAACTAATGACTGGTGAGATGTAATAGGGTCGAAATCGGACTGCAGGGTGCTCTGCTCAAGTTAATTAAACGCAGAGCTAGAATACGACATAAAGTCGTATTAGGCCTTAGTCTAGTTAGTTTAGTCGGAATATAACAAAACGGACTCGACACGCGGAAGATGGCGCTAGCAGAACTACTTCTCTACAAGCCCAACATACACTACCGATTTCTTCGTACGTTCAATTTATTCTATATGTCGCGACCTGACGTGAAGAGATATAACAGAATGGCATCTAAGCCGGCATCCGTGGTTCTAGAGCAATTACACGCAGAGTTAGAGTAAGGCATAGTTTCGTCGTACGTAGGTCTTAATCTTCTTAAAAAAAGGATTATTAGACAGGGTGTCCAAGAAACATGCGAACGCGCAATTATGTGTGGCAGACGCAGGGCCAGCTTTATGAAATTTGGTATACAGAGGAAAAAATTCATCGCTCGATTACCTCGGCGATATCGATTGTGATGAACATTTAGTTGTTAAATAAAATATCAACAATTTTTATTTAGGAAGTCTGATATTATTTACTAAGAATTACGCAGAAATGACTGGAACTAAACTTAGAAGATTAGAACGAACAAAGGCACGAAATAAATTGATTGAAATTTTAATGGAAAACAACGGAAGAAGGATAAGCATATTGAAGAGGTTTTAGCAATCCGTCAAGTTTGGAATAAAGCGGCGTCTATAGGAAAACTGGCTTAAAGGACTATTCTGAAAATAAAACGCGATATACTTGACACGTTTCGTGCTTTATTGAATATATTTTAAGTATAAATTGGATGTAGGTATCTCATTGAGCGTAATCTGAAGATACGAGAGTAGTCCCATGAGTACCCGACCTGAAATATATATGGCGATTTTTTTGTTAAAAGTTTGTTTATACTACAAAGATGTAACCTCAAAGAGGTCATGTCTCATGTTTGAAGGTGCTATTTCGGTTTGTGTTTGTTTTGGAACAGTTTTTATTGAACGCTTTTGGAGATCTTATGAGTATGGAAAAAATTAGTCATTAATGCGTGATTCAATACTTTCATTTGGAAGGTCTTGATCCACCCAACATCAAAAACGGATTTAGGTCCTATTCTAGGGGAATCTGTCCCTTTATTAACAACTGTAAAATATTGGGTGGCAAAGATTAAATGCGGTTGGCGAGTTGCCAAGACGAACTCCGCAGTGGTTGACCCAATGACGCTTCCGATCTGACCACACCAGATATTGAGGCGAAAATCCAAAAAACTGTACTAGAAGATAATCATTTCCAAGAGTACTGTACATCATATTTTGCTGTGCGCAAATGAACAAAAAAAACGCCGTAAGAATGTTTCAAGGCAGTGTTTGGCAAAGTGTCGAAGCAATGCAGCCGATTTTTGCGTCAATCCTGAACCATGGATTAAACATGGATCCATAATTTCACACTTTAGATGAAAGAGCAGTCAAAATAAGGGACTCAAAGACTTAAATCGGCCCCAACGACGACGAAAACCGTTCCACCCACAGGAAAGGTCACGGCGTCAGTTGTTTTCTTGGGGTGCACGTGGAATAATCTTTATTGATTATTATCTCCCTAAAAGAAAAACAATAAACGAAGAATATTATACAAATTTATTCCATCGGCTGAGGGGAAAAATTAAGAAACAGCGACCATACTTGACAAAACAGAAAGTGTTCCATCAAAACAACGCACCAGTCCACGCTTTCATCATTGCGATGACCAAAGTCAATCAACTTGGTTTCGAACTTATTTCTCGCCCACCCTACTCGCCAGATTTAGCCCCTTCAGATTACTTTCAATTTCCAAAACTTGAAAAAATTGCTCGGTGGCAACAGATTTGTCAACGATCAAGAGTTGGAGTCCGAGGTTGATATCTATTTGGAAACGTTAGAAGGTTCTGACTAAAAGGAGAGTATATGAGCCATAGAACGTCGCTGGGAAAAGTGTGTCAAGCTCAAAGCAGACTACGTTAAGAAATAATGTATAATTTTGTAACTTTTTTTCTTTAAGTGTTAAGTGGGTATTTCTGAGAATATCTTGGTAGCATACTTCCTTGAGTAGGTAGTCAATTTTGTATATGCCATTTTTGATAAATTTTATCACATTTTCGATTATTTTTAATGCAGTTTTGAGTCTTTAAACTCGTCCATAATCATTTTCATGTATATTTACGTCAATTATTTATCCTCATTACATGATATCTCATTCAGTTAACCGAGGCAACAAAAACACGCACTCGATCAATCTAATTCAACATCCGTTGGACGTGTCATAATAATTGATTGAAATCATAACCCTTTCAGTACTAAGATATCTCAACATTTTTATTATTTCGAGCTCTTTGTATGGGACGCTCAGTATGAATTTTTCATTACGGTTTCATTTCGTTAAGTGGCCCTTAGACTGTATAGATAAAGGCGTTACACGAACACTTTTAGTATCTTCCTGGGATTTTCATGAAAGACTTAAGAAAAATTTTGTAGTTGCGTTTTCTGCTACATACTTCACTGTATATTACTTGAAAATCAATGGAAGATTGAGTGATTGTCCCCGTCAGTCCGAGACAAATTGCTACAGCGTCTTTACAAATCTCCAGACCACAAACACCATTCCTTGTGTCCGCTACATCTTTTGTCCTGGATACTTTGTCGTCCAAATTCTTTCTCGCTTTCACAATTCTAATTTCTCTTAATGGACCCTTAGGATTAAAAAATGAAGACCTTTTTCTCAATCCTTATATCGACACTATTAATTTCATGGGGGCGTCTTTAATAAAGTGTTCATTTTTTTCAGATTGAGCTTTAATTAAATTTCTTCAACCCCATGGGGGAGAAGTAAATTAAACTTAAATTTTCGAAATTGCGCGATGTTTCACCGCTTAATTTGTCGCCTTTGCAACTCTGAAAAATTCCAATTAATATCGTTATTCTCACCTTGTTCGACAGCTACTCCGATATTAATTTTCTTAGCTATGCTCGCATTTATTTTAAATTTATTAAATGAGAATTTCATTATCCAAGAAACTTTTGTCTTTTTATTGGAGTAACGGTGGTGCAAGGTTTACAAAAGGAAATGTAAGGGTAAAGCTTACAGCATTGCGTCGGAATTAATTGCAATGGAACTAAGTGCTTTATCCTGCTCTGGGATTAAAGGAAGAAATTCTTGTTTATTGGTAGCTGTTTCCGTTGTATTTTAAGCCTGATGATGGTTAGAGATTAAGAAATCGTAAGCCGAATTGTCATAGCAATGATTAATTTGTGAACTCACCATCTCCCATTAGTCTAAAATTTTAATGAACTTCTCGTATTTAACGCACAAAAACCTACATACTTGCTTAGTTACTTGTTACCATCCCACCACATATTTTAATTAACGTAGTTTCAGCTGCATGAACTAATTTAATACACCAGTTACAGTTGCACTCTTGTAAGGCGGTTTTGTTACAATTTGTCTAGTTTAACCGTAATTGTATTTAATTCGCTTTATTCGTTTCCAGATAAACGACTTTGTAAGCATTAGGGGTTGCACTACTTAAGACCTTCAGGGAATAATGAGAAGGCCCCTAATTTATGGAACTTGTTGCATTGGTTTAATGTTTTTGGATTTTCTCTAGGGCTTAATGCATGTAAAATCTAGTGCAAAAAAATTTAGGCAATTTTTTAAAACTTATCTATTTTCTTTAAAATTCATTTGAGAAACAAAAGCTCCTTTATGAATCTATGAGGCGTTTTTGGAAATAACACCAATAAATGATGCACACTTTTCTCAATTAAATCTAACTGAGAAACACTCCGAAGTTGCCCTTCTTAATCGCTCAGGGATGATAGTTTCTTTCACATGAGTCATGTCGATATTCCAAAAAGTTGATATGAGGTAAGTGATTAGTGTTTGATCACAGTACCTAGTTACATCTATCTTTGTTTTTTAATTTCATTTGCTGTGTTGCTGATTACGCTGTGTGTCTCTGTGTTGTTCAGTGTATGTTTGTATGTCCGAGGTTCACCTCTTCGCCAAGTATTTTCCACACTGCGGGACATAGAAAAGAGACCATCTTGTAAAAATAATTTTATTTAAATAATTTTTGTTATGCATATTTCCCACACTAAAATACTTCATTAAAAAATTGATCAAATTTAATTATTAAAAACCAAAAAAAAAAAAAAACAAATTGTCAGCCTTGCGATGTCTTATACATTCCTGTACACGTCTACTCATGGATCTATTGAGGTGACTGATGCCTTCTTGAGGAACCTCATTCCAGGCTAACTGTACAGCATGAAATAGCGCCGCTACGGTTTGTGGGGGTTGGAGTAAATTATGCAACCTTCTACCTACAATATCTCATACATGTTCAGTCGGTGAGAAGTCTGGAGATCGAGGTGGTTAAGGTAGCAAATTGATTGCGTTTTGTTGAAAGAAGTTCAGAGTCACTCTAGCCAAATGTGGTCGTGCATTGTCTTGCTGGAAAACTGGATTAACAAAAGTTTCCTGATTAGGCACGACATGAGGTACCAGGAATTCCTAGATGTATCGTTGGGCTGTCATACTGCCTCTAATGAAAAGTAAAGGTGATCTGCTACCTTATGCAATAACACCCCAAACTATTACCGCAACAGTCTGATGAGCATGCCTCTGTACCTCTTAGAGCTATAATTCGAAGGCGGCAATCTTGCCGTTCTATAGTTCTTCTGGATCATTCATTACCTTTTCTTCTGCACGTTGGTTCTTCTTACACCCATCCCTGACAACAACTCACTATAGTGTTTACAGCACGGTTCAATCTAGTGGCGATTTTCCTAAATGACCGACCAACCTCTCGTAGACCCATAAATTCGACCTCTTTCAAACTCGCTCATTTGATAAAAATTTCACTGCGTTCTGCGTTTAGGTATATTTGATTAACCTAAAAACGCTTCTAATCACACTATATACCAATAAATGATATTTTGCAGTCATATTGTTGATATTTATTTGAAATTTTTGTAGCAAAAAAAAACTAAAATTCATAATAATTTAAATAAACTGATAAATAAGGCTGAACATTTATTCATGTTTTGTGTTCCCATATACAGACATGCATACCAAAATTTATTTAAATAAAACCATTTTTACAGGGTGCTTTCTTTTCTATGTCATGCAGTACATATTTAATGATTAAGAAGCTACGCCTCGGTTTTTATTAAAAAACGATCTTAATTCTACAAAGATGTAATCATCTATCTAATTCTGTCTCCATTATCAAAAGTATTCGTCCTGTGCTAAAGACCGATGTGATTCTCAGTTTAGTTTTAACTGAGAAAAATGTGCAGCTCCACCTCAATCCCAACAACCCCTACTAATGTATGAGGTGTTATTTCCAAGAAGAATTTAAATAATAAACAATTCGCCTCAGACGTATAGAGCATATCCACGAAACTACCGCTAATTACAATTTTGTAGCACCCTATATGAAGGGAATAAGTGGTAAGAAGAGCTCAGTCTCTATTTGCATCCTCTGTCCCTATCTCCACGATAATCTTTGATTTAAACTTCTCTCGTTTGTTCTTTTTTTGCAAATTCTAAATTTGTGTCAACACCCCCTTTTAATGAGCCCTAGAAAAGAAGGTACTTCAACGCTCCAATTAAAATTCAGACAATAGATGCCCAACATGTCTTCATGCCCAGCAACTCCCCTAGGAGAAATTTCCAACCGGTAAATGAAAAACTGTGAAATTTATTTTCAACTTACAGAATTAAAAAAAACTAACTTAAACATCCTGCAAAATGAAAGCAAACGTCGCTTTTATAAAACATACTTAGCTGAAGGACTCTATTCTTATATCTGCTTTATACAGAGTCCGGCAACAGAATTGAACTATGTTAAAAAGCTTACTGCTAGAAAATAAATGTAGTGATTCAAACGACCGATACTGAAGCATAAACTTTATTGTTTCATATTGTTGGTAAATTATATCCTTAAGATGTCCATCATTGACACATTTTTGCAGTCCCTTATTAAAGTTTTCAAACACGTTCTGAAACAAATCTTGGTCAAATCCGTTTCCCGCCTCCCTAATCCGATCTTTTAAGTCTTCTATTGTCTGAAGACGAGAGGTGCACACTTTTGCCCTTAAATAACCGCAAAAGGAAAGGGAAATAATCTGATGCTATCATATCCGAACATCTTGGAGGCCACGGATTGTCTCCGATGGCACCATCTCCTTGAAATCATACAATATTTTGCTCTCTACTTTAAAGTTCTAAATTCATATGTGTGTCCAATATCGCAACATATCGGTCAGAATTGAGGATGACGATGTGGTTGTCTTAGTCAAAAACGTATGATCCGATTCTGCCAAAAGCGAATACTCCACAGCATTCTGCCACTTTTTGGTCGTGAAGAGGTCGTTCATGCATCTCCTTAGCATTGTTATGAGCACAATACCGAAAATTCTGTTTATCAACCTATTCACTTAGATGAAACTGAGCCTCGTCCTACGTGATGAGGCCATTAACACTTCGATCATTATTTAACATTCCTAATATTGGTCTGCAGAAACGTAAACGGACGTCATTACTAAGGTCATTCAAATTATGAAGAATCTTCATTCTAAATGAGTGATAGATTAAGTCTTTATGCGAAACACGTCTTGAAGTTCTATTCGAAATATTCAATTCAATCGTGTCTCTGGGGACAGGACGCAACGGACGTCGCTGAATTGATTGCGTGGTCATTTCAATAGTTTCTGGAGTACCAATTGTACGAGTACCGCCAAGAAACTTTGTTACGACGCTGCCTGTTTCTTCAAAACATCTTGCTCAGACTAGAATCGCATTTCTTATTGGACTACGTCTACGGCGTGGTACATGAAGTTTATTGCGAAAGCACCTTCGTCTCTGTACTACAAATCGCGTAGTACTAAAACACTTTACGGCAAAAACGCGTCGATTTATTTCAAAATTAACCATAATGCACTTAACTGTCAAACCGACAGAACCAAAAAATCGTTAAAATTTGACAAACACGACTTCATTTGTTTTTGCCATGGAAAGCTTTCCAAAACCGTTTGTTTAGGCCAGAGGCTTTTAGTCACTGCCTAACAGAATCGACTGCCTCACAAGGCACCCGAAGAGGTATCTCCTATTTTGCTGGTGTGAGTTATTGATTCGAAGGACCAGACGCTGATGCGTCAATTGATTGTAAACGGGGTTCAAGGGTTCGGGGAAGACAAACTCCGTAGGACGAATTAAGTAATTTACTTTACACTACAGATATCACTCTAAGTTACACTACGGATTTACAACTTTATATACACTTTTTATACATATATTTTACAGAGTCGGTATTGGGTTGCCCGAGATCTGAGAATGATACGTATAAAGGTTGAAGAGTGACTTGTAAAAGAGTTACAGAGTAGAGATTGAGGTAATGTTGTGAGAGCGATTTGATAGTGTTCCGCTTCAGGGATCGAGAGGTGTCCGAGAAACGGGAGAGAGAGAGAGAGAAAGAGAGAGTTCGCGAGCACTGTTTTAGAGTTAAGTTATGTGAGAGAGATTTTTGATAGAGTCCGCGTTCAGGGATTGAGAGTGTCCACAAAACGGGAAGAAGAGCTTTCGCGAGTACTGTCTTTGAGAGAATGTCTTTTGAGAGTCCTAGATTATTTGTGTCCCAGGGATGGTGGGGCTGGAGGGAGACCACCACGATAAGATCTTGACCAATCCCAACCGACACCGCCCCCTAGTTCTGTGGAAAGTTTTTTCCTAAGAATCTCCACGATCAAAGCCCAGATGTGGCTCTCTGGTTCCCTTGACAGATTTATCTGGTGCCCCCCCATAAATCGGGACAGCGATAATTCAAGGAACCAGTGCCATCACGGTGGCCGGGTTTAAACACGTGAGGGTAAGTGCTGCATCGCAGGGTGCAATGCAACAGATGTATTAGGGATTGTTCCAACGTCTTTAGGGCCTAATTGGTGCCCAGCGATAACGCTGATTTATGTTGGGTTTTTTCCCAACACCGTTCAATCCCGTTCCGGACCTTGTACTTACGTGAACTAATGTTTCTGAGACACCCTGTATAATATGCAGTTATACGTCAAGTTTCAGATTTTTGGGGAAAATTGAAACTCTCCCAACTATACCTTAACGACTTAAATGTCTTATTATTCTCGTTGGAATAGACGTATTTGTAAAATGGATATTCTCTTTCTCTACACAAGTTATAAAGGCAAAACCTCTTCATAAGGTTAACGCATTTTGTCGTCTAAATCCCGTTATTTTCCTTTTTGTTTCAGGGCCGAAACTTTACGGTAAAGTGTGTAACTCTGGAAGGAAACGGCGGTATCGGGGGCAAATACACGTATAGTTGGACGAAAAACAAGGAACTTCTTCCTGTACGAACTGATTCCGAGAAATATGAAACTTTATATCCCGCCGGCACGATTCTCCAGGTCTTTCGTGTAGAGGTTTGTCAATAGTTTTAATGTTTAGTTAAGTCCCCCCAAAGCTATAACCTGTATTTATCGTAAACGTCCTGTGAGTTCCAATTGGAGCGACCAAATATAAACTGAGGTTGAGGACTACGTTTGTGTAGTGCGGTTCGACCACTACTTTATTGACCCTTCCTGTGGTCGAAATATGAGGCTTCCACAAAGTGCCAGCCTAGGTGATGTTGGACTAGATATTCCGTTCGGACCACTCTTGGTTTGCAGTGTCAAAGACACTGTTTCGTCAAAAATTGATCAACAACCTTCCCTGTTTTAATTATAGTTTATCGATTTTGTGACAATAATTTATTATTTTAACCACAATTATTTCGAGAAATTATTTTATACTACGACTGCCTTAGAGAAATCCGATTAACTATTTAAGCTTAAATTAAGCATAACAAACATAACTAGACATTTTCTCAGATTAACTAAATTTTTTTAAAAAATGTGAGATTGCGGTCTTGACTGAATTTAAACATAAACAGCCATGAATTTAAGGAATAACTTACTCTACGTCCAGTTTAAGATTAGTTGACGAAGAGCCTAAGTTAGACCTAAACCGACAGGGTGATTCACAATTACAGGATCAAATTTATAAGGATTATTCAGTGTAACACTAGAACCCATTTGAGTATACGAACCGCTATCCAGAAATGTCTCCCTAAGACGCTACAGCTTTATGATGCCTTAAGACAGTTACGTGCAAAAATGTGTTTTATTGATTTATTTTACTTATTTTCATGACAGAACTTCTTGAAAATGTCCCATTAAACGTTCGACAGCAAATACGGTTGCAACAGGATGGTGCATCTGCACACTTTTCTATACAAAGCTGTCAGTTTTTGGATCTTCAGTTCAGACAACATTGAATCGGCAGAGGTGGTCTATTTCCGTGGCCCCTTGGGTCTCCCGATCTAACGTCTTTAGATTTCTTTCTGTGGGGACATGTAAAGTCACTGGTTTATGAAATGTCAGCAGAAACGGAGCAATATCAGATTGTACGAATTACTGCGGCATTTGAAGTCGTTCAAAAGGATTATCAAAAATGTTTATCCAAACTGGCAGTAACTATGTACAGTGACTCCTTAAAGTATTCGGACGCTTGAACTTACGATCTTCTTTAGTGTATAGTAAGAGTAAAAATAAACAATTAGGAAACGGGGCTTTGGTACAAGTCTCGTATTAGTTTTTACTTACTAAAAATGCAAGAATATTTTTATAATTTAATATTAAAATATAGAAAAACTGAAATATCTTAACAAACAAGTCATTTTTGGTGTCTCAAAAATATTCGAAGATTTTTAATAGATCGTAGTTTTTCCCATACGAAAGTGTCTTGTGTTGGAGCTAATATTCTAACATTGTTCCATGGTACTTATGAAAGTTGCTCCTAATACTCGTACGCATTTTTGAGGGGCAAAAATGGGTAGAGTTAAAGAGGAGGCAAATATATCTTTCGATTTACGGCAATTGATCATTTTCAACTTTGAGAAGTTATTCTACAGGAAAAATGGCGAAAAACTTAATTTGAGTAAGAGCATAGTTGCAGACATTATTCATTCACTGGTACAAAATTGAAGACACAATTCTTTCCATCAATCAAACTGGACGTCCAAAACTAATAAACGCTCGAGAAGAGCGATACATCATGAAGAGTCTTAAGAAAAATCCCTGAATTAGTGCCTTTAAACTGAAAGTAACTCTGGAAAATCAAATTGGAAAAAAGTGTTTCCAGAAACTATAGGAAGATGCATAAGAGCAAATGGTTTCAATGGTCGGGTGCCCAGGAAAAAGCCCATGGCTTAATATCAAAAATAAAAACTTTAGAAAAGAATTTGCATCGGAAATGATTTTAAAACAGAAAAACTATTGAAAGGAAGTAATTTTAGCTGATGATTCAAAATTCAACATACTTGTAGTCTGATGGCCGATAAATGATATGAAGGAGACCCAACGAAGAACTGAAAATAACTAATTTAAATCCTACTGTGAAACACGGTGGCGAATCAGTAATGGCCTGGGCCTGTATTTCGGCCAAAGAGGTTGAGGAATTAGTGGTCATTGATTGAACAATGGACAAAATGATTTATTTAAAAATTTTAAAAAATAATGTGTTCATAAGTGCCACTGATATGGGAATTCAATTGATTTAAGAATTATCAAGATAACGATCTCAAACACAACGCGATGATTGTTAAAGGATGGATGCTCTGTAACAGTCCAAAAGTTCTAGAAACCCGAGCTCATTCTTTGGATTTTAATCCGATTGAGAAGGTGCGGCAACAGTTGGATTTGCATTAAGACAACATTCAATAACAAATAAAAATGAGCAAAAAAATAGTTTTAATGGAGGAGTGGTGCAAAATTGACCTTAATTTAATGAAAAAAATTGTTTTGTGCATGCCTAAACAAGAACAAACCGATATACACAATCAAAGAGGACATACAAAATATTAATAATTCTTCCTTTGTTGTTTGTTAACGTGTTCGAAATTTTAGTGTACAAAAATTTTTGCGATGCCAGTTATGTGTTATTCTTTATTTTTAAAAATTTTTTGATATTGTTAGTGAATATTAAATGTATATATTTGCATTGCTAGTAAGCAAAAACCAATACCAAAGTCTCATTTCCTAATTGTTTATTTTTATTATTACTTTTTTATTTTTATTTTTATTTATTTTTTTATTATTATTACTATACACAAAAGAAGATTGCAACTGTTCGAATATTTTAGGGAGTCACTGTAGGTACGTCGTTTAAATAGACACACTCAAGTTTAAAAACGACATTTTAAACAGTTACTGAGATGTTATGCTATACAAATATATTTCTGCATATACATGTAGGATCGGGTGTTTTTGATGCTACTTAAGATATAGGATGTTGGTTATATCTTTGTAATAAAATCACAGGTCAGAGAGAAGGTATACAAGTTTACGTTTATTAACAAGGAATATACAGACTAATGAATGTAATAAGCGCGGACACGACGACTGCGTTACAATGACCGACCGTATCCCAAAAACAAGGGCAAGAAGAAAAGAGCCCTCCATGCCTTGTCCAATCTTAAGTACCAACGCCCATGGTGATAAACCATGGGCGTACCTTCGCTAGGGTGCCATCTGCACCATTTGCCGCATCAAACCGTGGCATCTTAGCCGGGAATTGGAACTGCAGCTGTGGGACCGACAAGGTCTATTGCGGGCAATCCCAGCACCGACAAAGTCCACTATATGCAGCTCCAATGCCGACCCGGTTTTATTGCGGGGATTTCCAACATCGACAAAGCATGGCATAGGAAATTCTCATGCTCTGGCCAATGCCTACCAGTGCCGTGTCTCAAAGGGTATTGCTATCTTAAAATTAATGAATATTTACAAAATAGGTACTAACTAAAACATAGGGTTAGTTGCGTAACCCTACATACATATGTACATAATTGTTTTAACGCATTATAAGGCCGAAAAGCCTTAGGAAGATATTTCCAGACAGTAATTCTAATGCTCTAATTGTTGCATTGAATAATCTCTAAAAGTTTGATACCATAATTCCGAAATACCCTATAAAGAAATTAATTATACACGAAAACCAAAAGGGCATTGACAGATTTGTCGATTACTCGAGTCTTTACACGTCCCAGAAGCTTAAATCCTCGACTCAATATAGTGAATTCGATATCAAAGCTGCAATACGAAACTCGGACAAATCCAGTTGTCCTCTCTATGATATTAGCATCGTAAATAAGCTAAATAAGCGAAATTATGCGGGTCGCAAATGCGAAGGTATATTGGATTAAGTAATCCAAGATGGGTAGTTAAATGGTTTACGTGGGTGTGGGTATTAGGGATCACCCCACGAAATTTTAAACAATAGATAGCCCAGACCTAAGAATTGTTAATGATTATTGCTCACAGTATATGTCTTGAGGTTTTCCTTCTGTATCGTTAACTTTGTTTCCTCTGTTATTTGGTTTTACGAAAGTTGTAAATTAATTGAGGGACGTCAAGAAGTGCTGTCTGCTTGGCAGTTATACAGGGTGTGAGTAAAATAGGGTGATATATTTTAAGGACTAATTTGACACTTGAAAATGTGAAGAAAAGTTATTATAAATGTGGGTCCGCAAAAGCCTCCTAAGAAAGCTACGACCCTCCGAAGGTGGCCCCAAGAAATGAGGAATCCCGTTGGGTACCAAGGGAGGAGTTACGTTTCCCTAATATATTTTTGTATTCTTTAACTTTGATGACAATTTTACGTCGAAATATGATTTATTGCCTAAAATTACATGGAAAAACTACTCTCGATAAATGATCGTAAGACAAACCATTTAAGAAATATGCCGCTTTAAAAGAAACATTACAAGGGCAGAAATTGGATAGTTTTTTAAATTATTTTTTTAATTGACTTTGAACTTGATTTTTCTAAGTTTTCTTAACGTTTCAGAACTTCTATTAAAAAAACTTTTATTTTTCTAAACTATTTCACTACGCAATTTCAGCTTTTCATCTTCCAATGTTTTCCTTAAAACCGTACATCTCTTAAACGGTTCGTCTTACCGAAATTTATCAAAAGGAACTTTCCTATGTAATTTTAAGCGAAAAATCATCTCGATGTCAAAATGTCATAAAAGTTAAAGAATACAAGAATATGTTAAGTAAATATAGCTCCCCCCTGGTTCCGTACGCCATTCCGCATTTATTGGGAGCCACCTTCAAAGCGCCGTAGCTCCCTTAAGAGGCTTTTGTCCATTCTTATATCAACTTTTCTTCATGTAATCGAATATAAAATCAGTGTTTAAAATATATCTCCCTATTTTATTTACGCCCTGTATAAAAAATAAACATGGATTGCCAGTAAAGAGAATAAGACTACATTATTATAACTCGATAAAAGATTTGTTTTCTACGAGAAGAAATTTGGAATATTTGTTTGTGGTGATCTATTCTTCTTGATCTGGTTGGTTGATTCCCATAAATTGCGAGGACTCAAATCAGGAATGTTCTAGTTCAATTAGTAACTTTTGAAAGTCGTAAACTATTGCACAACATGCAACTAAAAACGAGGAAAAAAGAAACTTACTCCCATTTAGCATCTTATTAGCTTCTTATCCTTCTAAAGCACACTTTCTGATCACAATCAACCCAACACACATTACAGCAAACACTTCTTATCTCCAGAAAGACGTTCGGTACTCGTGCTTAGTCCAAGACAGTACTACATCCTCAGAAAAGAGTATCCAAATCTACGTATTGGACAGAGAAGGGGTCCATACTTGTTCAGAAGAAATCACTTACGATCTCACTTGGCCTGAAACAGCACCTGACACGGACTGCATTCAGGATTGCCCGAAAGACTACTCTGGAATAGTTTCCAGAAGATGCATGCTCAGCTATGGCAGACACCCCAAGTGGGGCATTCCAGATTTTTCGCAGTGTACCAGCAAGTTTCTTGGAGAAATTTACAATAAGGTAACTCAATAACAAGTTTTTATTGAATTTATGCAAATACCTTTGTTTCAGTATGAAAAGATCAAATTAGGTTACCCCCAAACAAGTCTGGAAGAATTGTTCCTGGGATTTCAGAGATATACTTCATCGGTGGAGTTGCGTCCCGGTGAAGGAGCTCGAATTTTGTCCCTATTAGAAGAAATTACTACTTTCCTGGAACAACTCCGAATCCCTAATCACACTCTTCAGAATTTGACCTCCACAGTGATCAAAGTTCTGGATTCAATATCCATTTCTTCTGAAGCTTTAGTACATCCCAAGGTACGTTTTGTTTGCCACATTTTATTGTAACAATTTTAGAAAATTGAATATTTCGTGCCAAACGACGTTTTTCAATTATTGAAGCAATAAAAATAATCGCCGGTTGTTGTTCGAATCGCACTATTTAATTGGTCCAATTTATACGTAAAAATCAAAAACCGGTAGAGTTTGAATTATTGTGAACAACCAGTCCTCATGGCTTCGCATAAATTTTAAATAAATCCGCCGTTTTTGCTGATAATAGTCTGGATTTATAGGACGTTCATTCAAAAGAATGGGGTGAAAGCTCGGTATAAAGGAATATTGGATGGGGTCTAAAACGTAGATCGTCTGGAAAATATGTGTTTATCTAAAGAGCATTAGTTTGGAAGGCGGGCTTTTTATAGGGCATGGATCGCAGAGCAAAACTCCTTAAATAGCTGTTTTTAAGGTTCGTCATTAAGTGTAATTTAAAGTTTCTTCCGCCCGTTGAATATTTACATCATTAGCTATGCAAATTTACTGGATATTTCACTACTGTTTGCTGCAGCCTAGAAGTATAAATTGCAAGGCTGATTAGTGGATTGTCACCACTCTTATACAAACACAATATAGCTGGAACACCGTGTGTTTTTTTTAGAACATGAATTTAACACATTTAAAAAAAACATTTTAGCGGTAAATTTCAAAACAAAGTTGTGCGGTGTGTTTCGACTTTAACCCACATAACTTTAATAACGCATTAAAGATCCAAAAATAATGTCAATTTCCCATATAAATTAACGTCCAATGAAACTTTCTTTGGCAAATAAAAGGGGTTTAAATTTAATTTAAAAAATGTTAAATATTAAATTTCTTCAAAAGAGACTAGAAATTCTTTCAAGTAATTTTGGAGGTGTTGACAACTATAAATAACGTATTTGTTTTACTGGAAAAAAATATTTTTTAGCTTTTCCAGTGACGTGCTTACCTCCATGTTAAGAGATATTTTTACGGAAAAAATGGTGCGCTACTGGCTTTTCTGAAAATAAAAGCTATTTTGGAAGTCCTCGTTCAATTCTGAAGAAATAGTCTCTCCTGAGGATGTTTCCTCCCACCTATCGTTTCCAAGTAAAAAAATTTTAATACACTTTTAGTTTACTTACATATTAACATCAATTTAATACGTACATAAATTGTTACCCACTTAATAATAACTTTTGACATATAAATATCTTATAGAGAAAAATATCGAGACTTCTCTCTACGCTTAAAAAAATGTGGTAGATCGTATTTCTTTTCTTTTAAAACTTCCAGTAAAGTGTTGGTACCATTAAGTTCTAATTATTAATTTAGTACGGGCATTAAAATTATTATAATTTTTTACTTGGAAATGGTGGATCAGACGAAAAAATATCAAGAAAGCATTTCTCCAGATTTGAACGAGGAATTCAAGGATAATTTTTATTTTCAGAAAAACCAGTAGTCCACCACGTTTACTGAAAAAATATCCCAAAGCATGGAGATAGCCACGCCACTGAAAAAAAAATTCCAGTAAAACATATACGTTGTTTATAGCCATCAATACTTTCTACAATTTCCTTAAAGCACCTCTAATCCTTTTCGAGGAAATTTAACATTTTCAATTACTTAAATTAAATTTAAACTTCCTGCATTTGCTAGAGGAAACCTTACTAAACGTTAGTTTATATAACAAACTGACATTATGTTTGGACATTCAATACACTATTAAACTTATGCGGGTTAAAACTGAAACACTCTGTATACATAGAACTTTAGATTTCGAGGTTCAGGACATTAAATTTACTTTATTTTTTTTTAAGTGGCTTTTGAGGTTCGCGACAAATTGGTGATATTCACACTATTCTTCAACTGCAAAATAGAGGTGGACTCTGATTGTTTCAAACTGCTATTTTATCACCGTTACTCGACAGTTCAGACTGTGAATCTGCTCGTGTTTGAAAAAGAACAGTTATTCTCTGTCGCAAATTAGCAGACAAACCGACGACATTCCGAATATCGGTCTGATGGTGGCACGCAGATTTTTCATACTCACCCATCCTTAGCACAGTTTATTCTCATATCTTGTGGAAATGTGTCAGTTTCCTGCTCCTGTGCAGTCCATTAGCAAGGCCATTAGGGGGTGTTCAACACCCGCAGGAAACTACTTCCGTTAACGTTATTTGCTAACTTTGAATCACCACACGTCAATTAACATGTACTACTATCGTTACGCAATGGCAGCTACCTGACGGTGGACTGCGATAACGGAAACGCTACGCATGTGCGCTGCGCCCCTCCTAATGTCATATAATATTTTATACGTTAAAGTTTTCAATGTTACGAGTGGCCCCTTTTTATCCAAGAAAAAATTATTATGATGAATTAATGCAGAGGTGGAAGCGATGAGTTTGCAAGAGCTGATATTTTTATCATTTTGTTGGACCCACGTGACCACATTTTCCCTTATCGTAATCGTCTCCGTAGCAGAACGCGGCAGCTGACGAAAACACTTTTCTAACCTGTTAAATAACGACTATATTAACGTATAAGTTTATTTGTAATCGGAATAAATAATGTAAGTTCTTCAAAACTCTCTATAGACAGAAAAGCCATACAATATCCGATATCTGCTCCGAAAAATCACTAGTATTTGTCACTACGACAAGATTAGACCAGTCACAGCATGTTACTGCGAGTTTTACCATAACCTTTAATCTCTAAAAATTTTTCCACAGAAAAGAATGTGTAGCGGACTGAAAATGGTTTATTTGATAAAACAGGGCTCTAGTGGGGAATGGCTGTTCAGTTATTTCTTCCTCTCCCCTGGTAACAAGTCAAAAAGTTTTCCGGATCTTAAATATTTCAACATGATTTGCTGTAAAACACGTCTTACTTTAACTTGCTACATTGGTCCTTCAATTTATATTTCTTCCTCTTTTCTATTTCCTTCCTCAGCAGTTTCTTCTTTTTTTTGCACTTATTCCCCGAGAGTATCCGTTTCTTCATAATGCCAATTTTTCTTCCTGACTTTCTCTGCTGCCCTTGTTGTTTTAATCACTCTTTCCTGATGTTACCCACCAATATGATTGGATATTGCTACGTTGGGAACCTATTTCCTCCTCGTTTCCTTCAATTATTCTCTGTTATTTACGTGATGATCTGACGGTTTAACAGTGACCACGTAAACGGATTTACCATTAGACTCTTACCGAGATATGGAGTGGCACTGGCCGTCGGTAATCTATTCCTGCAGGAGCTTCTTGCTTTTTGCGAGCTGAGCAGAAAGGAAAATCGCTCTGCAGGTTTAATTTGGCGATTTAAAGACAAATGAATATACCAGAATTTGCTCGAAATTTGACAGAATAAGCGAAATTTAGACACCCTGTATCTCTAAAAGTATATGTCTATGAATTTATAATAAAATTTTTCCTTAAACACGGATTTCTTATAGCTGTTTTACGAATACAATAAAACGACGAACTCCTTTTGTAAATATAGCAGTTGAACGGTAACAACTTAGTTCAAAACTCTTCACTGAAACCGCTACTTTGTTTATGTTGCCACTAAATCTGGCTTGGAAAACGTAATTTGAAAAATCATTTCAGGAAATCAGTTTGCTTCAGAAAATCTTATTCGACCAGCTAAGGAAGTCGGGATCGCATAGGGCGGAAATTGATGGGTTTAAATCCTCTAACCTGTCTTTGAATACCCTCGACATTACAGTCGCAAAAGAAACTTCTAGTCAGACAACGCTTTATGTTCCGGCAATGGGACGAAAATTGGGGTGATAATAATGAAAAGTGATATAAATTGGGAATAATTACTATTCTTTTTATTTTAGAGGTCAAACTTGGGTTTCAGCAAAGCTCACAGCTCAGCGTCCAGACCCGATCTACTCAGATATATTCGCAGGAATAATCTATCGCAACTTAACCCAGTACTTCCCCCCGAAGTCTTTCCTCAGGACACGGTGAGTCTTTAACACTTCTACATAGTACCGTGCGATTCTAGCTCCTATTAACACCCCCCCCCCCCCCTCCCTGGTCATCAGCACTTACTTTTCTAAGAAATGCTTATTTTACGAAATTTCAAAAGCAGCAGTAAGTGAAACGGAAATATCAGCTTTTGACGATTGTTTATTTTTTTTCAAATGCTGGTTAAGTCACCGGTAACGCAAAACGCCCAATATTTTTAAATTGATCCATGAATCAAGTGACACCTCAAACTAAAGGTCTTTCAAAACTACATTCAGTGGTGTACTCAAAAACGAATCAATAGATTTTTAATCGCAATCCACCACTGAATGTAGCTCTGAAAAACTTTTAATTTGAGATGTCACTTGACCCGCGTTATGATTCAAAAAACTCGAACATTTGGCCCTACCCGTGACGTAAACAACTTTAGGAACGTTAAAACACAATTTCTTTATCCTATTTAATGCCGCTTTTGAATTTTTTAAATTTATTAATAATAATTTGTTAAGAAGTTAACAATGGGAGACAATCTAGAGCCACGCGATACTTCCCCAAAGCATAATTTTACCTTAGGGTCGTCTAAGGGGCAACAAAAGACCCTCAAAGTATATTAGTTTTATTTATCCCGTTCAATTTGCATACAAAATGGTCTCCTGGAATTATCTAGTGAAATAAGGTAAATGATGACGGAATTTAAGATAATCTTTATGTGGCTCCAGTATTTTGTTCCGGAGCTTCTCGCCTGCAGTGTAATATGACCAGTAAAGCCTTGATTTTATGAGTTCCCACGTTCGATATTTTATCTCGTAAGTAGAGCAGATGGTTTTGAGTTTATATGATAATTCACATAATACGTGAGGAAAATGGCTTTGAGGTGCAAAATTGATTGTCAACAGGAAAAAAATATTTCTCTAACTTTAATTTGCAAACCTCCTTCACGCCCCTGTTGGCTCCTACTGGTGGTTTCCTTAAGAAAAATAACATTGCTGCAAGATATTTATATCCCCTTCCTTTCGATCCATTACACCCTAATGTACTAAAAAAATACCTTAGTTCAGCCAGGCTGGCTGAAAATTTGCAGGAATTTTCAACAGGAATTTCACCTCGTATTTAACTTTTTTTTACTCAGACGTGGCTCAGTTTTCCTCCTTTTTTAAATTGCTCCTCCTGCGTTTTTAATTTAGAAACAGTCCAAATACTTTATTTTAGTCAAAGCCGGGATACTCGCAATAGTTCCAATAAGGACGACGGAAAAGAGAGTAATGGTTTTAAACCCAATCCGGAATAAAATTGCCTTTAGTTCGACCGGATATTAGGGGCCTTATCAAATATTTATGCAGCCTCAAGTCCGATGCGAAACTGTCTGTTGAATCTGCATATTTAAAATTGCTCGCATTATTCCCGACTTTCCAGTTAGAATAAGCAGTGTATATGTACTTAAACCCCAATATCAAAACTCACTTTTCCCGGAAATCGCAATATTGTTGATTTTGTGAATAGAAGTCTATGAATAAATTATCATTGAACATTTTTTTCCAGAGATGGATCCGAAGTTCAATATCAACTTTTCTCGAAAATAATGACTTTTGTCCCGATTTCCCCCAATCGATCCAAAAGCGACGAAGTCTCCATATCCATAGATTTCCAGCACATGTTCAGCACAGATCTGATCAATGCCAGCAACAACGAGAGATGGGAAGTGCGATGCGGATATTCAGACAGGACGTCCTTTGCATATTCTTGGGATATTTATACGTGCTCTTCCGAATTTATCGACGATCGCACCTCAACTTGTGTATGTCCCAAGTTTGGATCATATGTCCTAATACTGGTGCTGACACAGCCAGAGGTGAGTTGAAGCTCATTTTTATCCCTAAGTGCAATGGAAGTTGGTCTTGGGGTTATTAGTTATAATGAAAGGATCTAATCTGGGATGAAATTTCATACCGAACATTAAAAATTTTTCCCAGTAACTGAATAGGGCTCTTCCGCACAGTTTTGAGGAATTTGTATGTGCGATGTAAATATAGTCGCTACTGAATAATTTTTTTTTGTTTTTTGCATGCGCTTAGTTCCTTATTTAAGGCAACCAGGCAAACACATCTACGAGAAAAAAACGTCGTGCTGAGCCGCATTTGAAAATGGCTAGATTTATTTTAGTACATTTTTCCAATTTCAGATTCATGCTCAATTAAGTAATTATCTTATACGAACTGTTCTAAAAATTTACGTTACTTTTCAGTTATTTAATAATGCTGATTGGCGGTTTTAATAGAACATCATTAAGACTCTTTTCAGCCTGAATTGTCAGAAATTCAGTTCCCCATTAATGAAAACCAGTGTCGCATTATGTGTTTACTAAAGGGGGTGAAAACGTTTCTCAAAAGACCTCCTGACCAAACGTCGATGGCAGATTGCCGTTATCGCCACAACTCGGAACGGTGGGGGATTTGCAAGGCTGTACATAGAGAAAAGCTCTTTCGACAACTGTGACTTGCTTACAATTGATGCATAATAAACTCCATCGACGAGAACAAGGCTATATAAAACGCAATAAGGAATATTGAAGAAATTAGTCATCACGCAGGTCGCACAAAAAACTTGCATTGCGATTACAGTGGTTCAAAATGTTCCCGAATAGTCAAAATTCAAAAATCTATATTAACTCCCTTATCAACATTTCGCAATGGGCTTCAATTATCCCCGACGCCAGGCGTCCACATATGAGATAATTTACAGTGTGTTGCAATTACAACAGTCCCTCTGAAATATTTTCGATGTAACAGGTTTTTCCGGAAAACCCCAACTCAGGTCGATTTTACTTTCAAAAGGGACATCTTTTGAACGTGAAATCATGGATGTAGGTTCATCCCTTACACGGGGTGGAGCCCCTTTTCAGAATCTTAAACAGCACAGGAAGTTAAGTGGCACATCATTTTGAAGGCATTTCAGTTTTCTTCATAAATATGATGATTTTTTTTTTAGTTTTGCGTGCAAAAACAACGTAATACTAATAATAAGTTCGCCGGAGAATGAAAATGCAAAAGAAAATTATGGATCTTAGGATTTTCCACTATGCAGAATAGTGTAGAGAGTGAAATTTATTAATTTGTTATTACCCGCTATTTTAAAGCAAAAAATCCAAATCATGGTTTACACCACTACAGAGAGGATTCAACTTGATACTCTTTATTTTAAAAAACATCGAAATGGCCCGAGTCACTGGGTAGTATTTGCTATTTGAAAAATTTAATATCCCAATTCATGGAGACTGGATCTGTCGCCAACAAAAAACATGAAAACTGACACACTGTTTTTATTGAAGCTGCACAGTTTGCAATTTTTGGGACACATTGAATTGCTGCTTACTTTGAGCAATAGAAAATGAGATGCAACTTCAAGACTCCCACATAATAGTTTTCAGAAGATCTTGAGAAACATCGATTCGATGCCTGTAAGATTCATCTCGTGCAAAAGCTCAATGAATATAATTCAAATCGCCGGAAACTATTTGGTAAGAAGATGGTTAAAAGAAGTTTAAACAATTCCATTATTTTATATTCTACATGCTTTTCTAACGAATGCACATTCTTCTTTTGGAGAAATAATATTGTTGGTCCAATTTTTTCTATCTAATTACTCGACAGGTAAATCTTACTTGAATGGGCTTCCTAACTCCCTCTACTTTTGCATCGTGGAGATGATTAAAAATGACGATCAGATCTCGAAGAATGAAGCACCTTTTCAACAGGATGGCAGCCCGCCATCTTACACAGTCATCGTACGTGATTTTTTAAATTAAAAATTTCCCGCACGTTGGATCGGCAGAAGCGGCTTCTTCGAATTGCCTCCTAGATCGCCAGATTTAACACCATTGGACTACTTGCTATGGGGGTCATTTATAGAAGGTGTTATTTATAAAAGTAAACCTACCCCTCTAAATAGATCGTTGCCACCGAATAGTGGTGGCATTAGATGAAATAACCCTTGAAGTACTACAAAGTGTTCGGGAAAATGTTGAATAGAGATTTTATTGCTGCATGTACGTAAATTTCAGGACTTAAAATAATCGAAAGTTATCAGGTGCGTGCAAAAATAGATTTTTACTTGGAAGCCCTATAAGTATCTAAATAAATTTTTGACTAAGTACTAATAAAAAAATAAGCATTTGTTGGAACCCTCTATTAAAAAAAAACTGCATATGAAACGCACATTGAAGTGTACGATTAATAAGATATTTTAACATTTTCGGTGTATTGAACCACTGGACGGTTTATCAGGCGCCTAGACATTTTTTACTGTATTTTTTGTGTGGCCCATGCCAATGACTAATTTCTTCATTATTTAGATGAACTATAGCCTGTGACCCGAACAAACTTCCTTGTTCACGAATTCAAAACTTTTTTCCCACGATTACTGGGAAACTTTTCTGACCTTCATCCCTTTAATAACTAGTTCCCCTTTTTATTATATCCTTCGGTGCGACCTTCGGAGGTCGGGCTGGCGACCAATAATTCCGCTAAGTCTAGTTTCATACCAGTAATATTCAACGAGCTAAATGATATCCTGAAAGGTCTAAGGAATTCACCACGCCGGGATCACCTCGGTATTAATACGAGAGTATTGAATGCCATCCGTGAGGTTATTGTCTATTCTCTCTATAAACTAATTAATATGAGCGTCCCCGCGCTTAAGGCTGAAGATGGTGTGAGGAGTATGCAAACCTTCGGATCAATATAGTTATTATGCCCCTATTCAGAAATATTTACGAGACTATATTTAAATCTTCACTGATGCGATCTTATCTTCAAAACTTCGTCAGATCCATATTCGTCGTTGTTTCACATATGACTAAAAATATTCAGAATTACTCTGAGAAATTAAAAAAATACCTAGAAGTTTGGTTCTCTGGTCTTAATGAAGCCTTTGACTCTCTCCCTGTCCTGTTAATAACTAAAGTTAAAGTACATAATATCAGAACTGAAAGCATTTCTATTTTGGGATACTATTTGCGAAATCGTAGCCAATATGTGTCGGTCGGTAGTAATAATTCCGGGTCTGTTTCGGGTCCAGTGAAGCGTTCCGCGAGAATCCGTTCCGGTTCCGGTACTTTCTTTACTATACAGGATGATTCATTAACAATGGAACAACCGAAAGCTGGAGATACTATGATACGAGATTCTAAATATGCCTTATCTGAAAGTTGATAGTTTCGCATATATGTATGTACAGGATTGTTGAAAGTTAAAGTTTCAGTTAATTTTTTAGCCATTATTCTGAAAATATCTAGGCACTTGAAAACTTGTAAAATTATGTTTTTTTACGTGACGAATAACATACGATTTGCAATTTCCATGTTGTTAATAAAAGGTGCCACTTACAGTAATTTTTACAGAATTTACAGTTAATAACTTTTTGAGTGTATGTCCAACATAAAATTTTGTTCGAAATCTGAAAGAACAATCATGTTTCCATTATTTATATATTCTTATTTTATCTCGATCCTTTTTCAAAAGAAATATATTTAACAAACACTATGTTTAAATTTCATAATCCGGGAAATTAAAAGCGAACCAAGCCAAATGTATTTTCATTTTCTTGGACACGTGAAAGCATTACCTTACAAACTTTCAAGTGTCTAATTGAGATATTTTTAGAATAATAACAAAAAATTTGCTAAAATTTTAAGATTCGACACCCTGTACACAAGGTGGGCCACGTATAACGCATCGGAATTTCCTGATAAAGCCGCGAGATTTTTTAACTTTTTCTTTTTTGGAATGTGTACAGACGACCCAGGGCTACGTTGTAAAATGATTTTTAAAGTATACAGAGAGTCCTAAACACATGTAATTGATCAAATTTGCATTTTTTTAAATGGGATCCATTCTATATTATATTGTTTTCGAAATTCAACTTTTAATATAAAATTAAGTATAATTAAAGTTTATGATATCTAATTCTAACGGTTTTTGAAATAATTCACTTTTTGTCAAAATGCAAGATAATTTTCAACATCCAATCTTTCATCCCATATTTAAGTTTTTGAAACAAAATTTTAATAGGAAGCCAAGAATAGACCAAGCTTTATACTGCAATTTTCAAAAAACCAGCAAATTGTACAGAGCGTTCTAAAAATAGCTCTATATTTATCCAACTTTTAACTGTTAATAACTTTTTTACTTTAAATGGTACGCATGGTATGTTGTGTTGCCATTAGATGTCAAATTTACTTGTCTACCGAATATCATTAAAGTTTCCTATAGCTAGCTCTACTTATTTTCGCAAAACCTACATTTTTAGAAAATATCTATATACTTTGTTTCAATATTAACAAAAACTAGAAAACTAATTATGATTAAAATTTTATATCAGGTGCTCTACACGGTGACGATTTTCTTTTATGCATATTCTAATTTTCCCTTCAAAAGAGCTCGTGAAATTTTCTAGCATCTGCGGCGTAATAGAGGTAAAAGCATTTATAAGTCTTATTCTCATATCATCAGCCGTAGTAGGAGGAATATTATATACGTTATTTTTTACATACCCTTATAAAAAATTAATCCATGGGGGTCAGGTCAAGTGATCTAGCTGGCCAATTGCACAGGCCATTCCGGCCTATCCATTTGCTCGGAAATTTTATGTATATGCGAAACTATCAACTTTCAGATAAGGCGTATTTTCTCCAATGGACACCATTTGACGTGTAGAATTTCCAGCTTTGGGTTATACCATTGTTAATAAATCACCTTATGTGTACAGGGCATCGGTTTCTGGATCTTAACCGTACAGGTCTCCATAATCATAATAAATGCGAGATCGTTTAAATTAAGGCGAAATTGCACAAATTGAAGTTCAAGCAATATGCCGTTTCAAAATTTTAAAAGGTCCAATAGCCTTCAGAAACATTTCAAAAAACTGAAATTTGAAGAAAACGAGTTTCTATTTGGGGAAAACGGCCACGAATTCAATTTCCCGTTAAATTCATGATAACCCTTCAATATGTTTCGACCAACAGGAAAAATGGATGTATTTCGTCAGGCAGTGTGGAGACTGTTGAAAAAACATAAATACCGCCTTTTCAAAATTCAAGTCTTACATCCAGATATTGAGGGGAGGATAATATTTTGTAGGAATATCATGTCACTATTGGAACGATATTCCCATTTTCTTTCCAACGTAATATTGATAGACGAGCAGACTGACCAACCTAGACATTTTCAATTATTACAAAAGATAAATCTGGTACGCTGATATTCCACACGAGCACCAAACACTGCGACCAAAGCATCTTTTTGACTGAATGTATGAGTAGTATTGTTTGCCACATACAACCATTCGGTTTTATACCATCCTATTGGAACCTTTGGTTTTCCGCCATAAAACGTTAGGAGAGTGGCTTGTTACTTTTGTATATTTTCATTCACACTTTAGTTCTAAAATGTTACTCTAGGGACATTCCTCGCACCCAGAGGTGTTCGCCGCTCAAACTTAGAATCATGTTCAAAGGTGGTTATATGAGCTATTATGAAGATGCATTTTTCCCTGAGAATACAGACTTTTCCAATTGCATATGTATATACTCGTTTGTAAGCGGGTTACGTGCAAAACAATAATTTCTATTGCTATTGCACTAAGGGGACTCCGATCTCTCCCTGCCTTATAGCTCAACTAACCGGACGCGGGATAGATTGAATTATTACAGCTTTTTATTTCACAAAAAACTTCCACATGAAACACGGCACCTCAGTGACATTGCCTTGAAGCACCGATTGAAAAATTGCTTGAAAACTCGCCTTTGTTATTATACAGTGCGACCCATTTGTTTTTGGGGTCAGTCTGTAAAAAGTTTATTGATTGTGCGGTTTAGCTCGAATTTTTTTAAATTATAGAGCTTGATAAATTGCACATTTTCAGCGAAAATGGCCTGGTTGACATAAAATTCAAGGCCTACGATGACAGTTTCCAGGAGCTAAATTTTAATAAATCATATTAGCGATTTTTTAAGAAAAAACCTGTGCACGCCACTGGACTGACCACCCCTCAAAACGGCCTTGTACAAAATTTAAATGAAAAATTTTGAGTAATAACGATTTTGTAGGAGAATCAAAAATGCCCCCTCAGTACTTATTTATTTTCAATAATTCATAGTGCGCTATGGAGAACAAGCGAAGTGTTTAACTGTCAAACAAACGCAACAAACATCAACATCGATATCAGAACTTGTTCGTGCTTAAAACAAATTAAATTATTAATCATGACAATAATGGAAAATTTAAGTGTAACAGAACAAACAGAAATTGTTCGTATTGTTGGCGTCAACGTGCGCTCGGCAGCAGAACCTGCGGCAGACTGCAGAATTCAACATCAGACATCCAGATAGACCGGTAAGTCGAAGTACTGCGCAACGCATACGGAACATTTTCGATGAAACTGGATCGGTTTCCAAAAATTTGCTTAAAACGAGGCAAAATGGGCTTTGTAGACTTTTTCTAAATAACAACCAAATTTTGCAATATTTTAACGACAATCCCCGAAACAATGTTAGAATGGCTGGTTTGGACCTTAACATATCCAGAAAAAGTATAAGACGATGCCTGAGACAAAGCAAAATAAAAGCTTTTAAGCCAAAACTTTTCCATACGTTGGAACCAGGAGATAAAGAAAACAGATTAGAATTTTGCTATTGGCTGCAAGAAGAATACCTAAACAATGGTAACTTTTTAAACGAGATTTTGTTCACCGACGAAGCGACCTTTACCACAAATGGGGTGGTTTCGAGTTCAAATTGCCGTAACTCGTCAGCTAAAAATCCAGAATTCATCATAAATGTAAGAAGACAATATTCTCAAAAAATTAACGTTTGGTGTGGAATACCATACGACAGAATAATTGGTCCCTTTTTCTTTGACGGTAATTTGAATGCCGTTGGGCTTCTAAATTTTTTTGAAAATGAGTTTAGGAACGCATTAGATTATTTACCATGAAGATACCGCCGTAATTTAAAGTTACAGTTAGATGGTAGTCCTATTCATAATGCTCGTTTGATAAGAAATTGACTAAGTGAAAATTTCGAAAACTGTTGTATAGGGCGGAACAGTTCTTCGTGTGAGTGGCCACCGAGATCCCCGGACTTAACCCCCGTTAGAAATTTTTTCTTTGGTTTTTACTTAAAGAAAAAGTGTATAAGTCAAGACCCCAAAATTTACAAGAACTACACATTAGAATAATCCGTACTTGTGTGAAAATTACTCCACAGCAAATACGAAATGTAATTTTGAACATACGCAAAAGAAATGATAAGTGTATTGGAGAAAATAATAGCTTGGTAGAAATTACAAAAATTTAATTGTTTCTTGTGATTGTAATTTACATTTTTTCTTTGTTTCATTTGTTCTGTATAAGGCTAAGACTATAACTAAGTTGTTATAAACTATAAATTTTTTAAAATAAGTAAATACCTGGTGTGCATTTTTAATTCTTCTACAAAATTGTTATTATTCAAAATTTTTCATTCAAATTTTTTACGGCCTGTTTTGAGAAGTGATCAATCCAGTGGCGCGCACAGATTATTTCTAAAAAAATCGCTAATATGATTTATTAAAATTTAGCTCCTAGAAACTGTCATAGTAGGCCTTCAATATTATATCAACCAGGCCATTTTTGCTGAAAATGTACAGTTTATCAAGCTCTATAATTAAAAAAAATCCGGGTTAAGACGCACAATCAATAAACTTTTTACAAACTGACCCCAAAAAAAAGGATCACACTGTATGTACGCAAAAAGGTTCTAAAAGTGATTTAAGCAACATTTGGGGTACTTCAATCTTATTAGGCAAGTATTTGTTACGTGCGCTTCTAAAGTATTAAAATTTGTTTTCCACTTTATGTCATTATTCTTTCCTTTTTAATACATTTTATGTTAATGTACTCGTAATTTCTCTTAATGATTAAACCTAAAGTGGTGTTTCCTAAGCATTTGGCGCCAAAAAGCTCCCATAAAAAATACTGAAATTGTTTAATACTTTTTCTAAAATATATTTTAGATTCGAGATTGCAATTTTGGGGATGATTTTCGCAACTTTTAATGGGCCCATTCAAGCATTCAGTCTAAGGTCAACCTTTTTCGACTTCGATTTTTCTTCAGACTTGAACCTTATTGCCAAACTTTATCCATCATTTTTTGATTTAAAAAAATTCACATCTTCACAACTTTTTAAAGCTCTCCAGGGTCGTTTGTTTTGCCCACCGAACTTGATAGATTTTCCATCTGGCAAAAGACTCGCTGAAGTATGTTGCATTTTGTTCGCCATTTGACCAAAGAAATTCGAAAGACTTCATTGGAAAATCCATTCTGGAACGAAGTTTTGAAGCGGAAACCCTAAAATCTAAAGCAAAATCTAGTGTTACACTAAATCTATTTCTTTTTCCTAAAATGGCAATCGAAGGAAAAACACGCCAAAACTATTTGGACTTCCAAACGAAGCAAACGAGATGCACCTTTCTACTGCTGTATTTTATGGTGAAAAGTAATGAAGTTACATATTAGTCAATATCTATTCTTTTTTCATAATAGCAAATCTTTCCCATTTAAAGTAAAATCCAGACGAGAGGCATTTCAAAGCTTAAATAATCCTACTTCCTGTGAGAATGCTATTAAAGAAGGACCGTAAAGCCTGAAAGAAGGTAAATGCTGGACCCAATATTAAAAAATCCTGCATAATGAGCTGAATATATTAAATCCTTGCAAACATCCCCTTTTAATTAAAAGAATTTCCGGTTCAAAGAACAATAATTCTCCTGTTTGGGACAACTGTTTTATCTTCGGGAATTTAATTTAAGGTTACTGCTCGGAGCTAGAGTCTGCTGCCGGGAAAGTGTATTTTTACACCGACACATTTATTTATTCCTTCCCACTTTCCAAGGGTATATTTTCGAGAAATCGACTAACAAATCTACATTTTAAAAGAGTTAGGTAAGCACCAAATAATTACTTTCCTTAACAATTTGTTCGCATTAAAACCAATTTATATGCGTTCAAGTTTACAACTCCTTTAGATAGTTTTTAATCGTTCTTTGATAGTGCAATTTAATATGTGTTAGAATATTTAACACTTAGAAGAACGTCAGTAAATTTGTTTCCAACAAGACGGTGCCTCGTGCCGCAGTACGTTAGTTATCAGAGAATATCCTCAAAATATTTTCAATGGGAAAGTAACTCGAAGACACTCAAATATTGTTTGGCGTGCTGAGTCTCCTGACTTAACCCCTATAGATTATTTCTCATGGAGCTACTTAAAACAGAAAATCTACCAGTCCAGGGCGTTCCAAGATGTTAGCCATTTGGGGAAAATCACCTCGGATGCAGCTCATGCAAGAAATTCCTTCAAATATTTTTTTTTGAATAAACAAGAAATGAATGTGCTTTATTGAAACTAACAATAATTAAACTTTTTTGAGCAAAATTATAAAAAAGAATACCTTTTTTTCGCAAAATTAATGTAAAAAGACTTTGCCATATAATTCCAACTTGAGTAGACGCACTGTATGTGCATCTGAAAAGGACCATGTTCTTAATCAACCTAGAAGGCTAAGGCATGTTTCAACATACTAAGTCTTTGATCGGGAAATGCTCGTTGAGCAGTTTAACTCCTCAAACAATCTCCTCTACGTCTCCTAAGTGGGGCATTAATTATTATTGGCCGCTACGTTTCAGTTGTGCATAAAGTCTTTGGGCCATAAAGTGCAACAGAAATCCCTATAGATAAGCTCCGAGATGTTGTTAATGATATTGCCTCGTCAGATTTTTGAGGGTCACACTGCCCAAATAAACTATAACAATTAATATTGATGTGCCGGCCCTGTTACCAGGCAGTTAGTTTTCGTGAAAATTTTGAAATCCATCGCGCAAATCTTGTCACAATTGTGCCTAAATCGATCAATTTTCCTTCTGTCCATATGGCATTTATGGGTCGATTGAAATTCACAATTGTGCAACGCAATTGCACTTACTGACCAATAGTTCTCTCAAAGCATTTGGAAACTTGAAGTTTCCCACTACAGCGGAAACTATGCAAAACTTAATTGTCTGCAAGTACTTGTTCGTGTTTAATACTATAGTTTGTTCCGAAATTAGTGCGGCATTAAACTTCATGTAAAGATATAATCTAGAAGTTTGGATTAGTTAGCCGCTCGGTAATCTATTATCTTGTCGCAAGAATAGATTCGAAGTTGCGGAGAAATACGAGGATGGTCCCAAAAGTACCCGATCTGACATACACAGTTGTGGACAAAAATATGGAATACTAGTAGTGTTGTTGTTCATGGGAGCATTATCATTTATTCAGTTCGATCGTGTGATGCACTTCACACGAAATATGCCAAAGGAAAAGTATTTTTCCAAATTCAATAGTCCAAATGTCACGTGATGGCAGCAACCAAAAAGACGTTGCAAAGACGTCACAAATCAGCCACGGTGCCGTCTCGAAAATTTGGCGCTTACGAGGATGTAAAAGTCGGTAAAAAAACCTGGACGTCCAGGAATAACGAATGCCACTACCGATCGACGAATTAAAGAAATATCATCTGCAGATCCTGGCAAGTGCTCCAGAATTACAAAGCGAGAAATAGGTAACAATAGTGACACCAATATAAGTGATCGCATTGTACGTCGTCGGACGTGCGAAATGGAATTAGTAGGAAGGATTGCAGTGAAGGAGCCTTTAATGTCTAAGAACAGAAGAGCCAGAATTAAATTTGCTCGGGACCATTTGGTTTGGTCGCCTTCGAAGTGGAGTACTGTTCTTTTCAGCGATGAAATTAAAGTTAATATTTTTAATTCTGATGAGGAAAGTTATGTTCGCCGACCTGTGGAGACTGGGTTTGCTCTCAACTACCAAAAACCAACAATGAAAAATGGTGCTGGCAGCATAATGGTATAGGAATGTTTTGCTCGATCCGACAGTGGACCATCGGTCCGAATTGAAGGAACTATAGATTGGTTTCAGTACAAAGCCATCCTTGAGAACCATATACCTGCCATTTGCTGATAAAGACATCTCTTTACTTCGGCGTTTCCAGTAGGACAACGACCCTAAACATTCATTCCGATTAGTAGAAAATTGGCTGAATGACAATAACAGCCCCGTATTAAATTGGCCATTTCAATCCGCGGATCTTAACCAATTGAGCATCTCCGGGAACACTTAAAGCAAAAAATTCGAGACAGGAATGTGTCCAATTGGAATGAGTTGTGAAAAGTCCTGCAGAGCGAACGGGTGAAAATTTCTATTTCCAATTGAGGAAATTTAATCGATTCTATGCACCGTCGATATCAGATCGTTATCGAATCGAAAGGATATGCCACAAAATTTTAGTTTGTTTAAAGTTTTGTGTTGATTGTAATGGATTTTATGAAGTGTTCCATTTTTCGTCCAGCATAATTTATTGTTTTTATTTTTTTTATATTTGTAGAAATTAATTTATGTTTTTGTTTATAATATTGTCAAATATACAGGGTGTCCTCGAATTACGTGGCCAAAATAATACCGCAGATTGTTTGAGTGAAAATAAGTCGATTTAACTAAACTTCCCCCAGTCCAAAAGTTGATAATTATGGAGCTACAGGGTGTTAAAGTTGAAAAAAAAATCACATTTTCTTTAATATCTTTCGATTTCTTTGAGTTAATTTCACGAAATTTCATATTTGAGGGTGTTTTAGGATACGAAATTCAAATTTATTAACGATTTAGTTGTTTCTTCTAGGGGGCGCCACAAGCGACCATTAGGACACAATTAAATCTCTGTAACTTTTTCGTGCCACGGTGTATATTATTTTGGTATTTAAAAACCTTTTTCCCTACCTTTTATACTTAGAAAAGGTATACTTTATTGACGTCGCTAGAAGCAACGGTTTTTGAGAAAAATGCATCTAAGCCTGATGATGCATGCAAATTACCTTAAAATTATTTTCCGTTAAAAAAAATTAAGTTTTTCAAAAATAATTATTAGTAAAGGTATAACAAGAAGTTTTCAAAATCAGATATTATTAAATAGAAAACAAAAATAATAATTAACAAAGAAACAACAACAAGCGAGAATAACACTTACTAATTAATTAAATTAACTTATGTAAATTGTTGGTTTAATTTTTTTTCATTTAATCTGCTATCATAACAAATGTTCAAAGTGTTTACCATTTTTCTGTATGCATAAGTTCATCCTTTTTAAGAAATTACATTGTACTCTAAACAATATTTCAGGGGTATTCTTCAATAATTCCACTTCATGAATTATTCTTGCCTCCAATTCTTGTCGCGTATGAACTGGAGATGCATAAACTTTTGATTTCAAGGCACCCCATAAAAAAAATCACAGGGTGTCAAGTCTGGTGATCGAGCCGGCCAATTCACAGGTGCATCACCTCCTCTTCCAATCTAACGTTGTGGGTATTCCTCATTTAAATGTTGCCTTACATTTAAAGTAAAATGAGGAGGTGCGCCATCATGTATAAACCAAAGATCACGACGAAGGAGTAAAGGCAAATCTCCTAATAAGATAGGTAGAGTTTGTACTAAAAAGTTCAAGTAGTTATCGTCATTCAGCGTATCTGGCATTACAAAGGGACCAACAATAAAATTAACTACTATTCCAGCCCAGACATTTACTTTAAATCGATGCTGATAATGAGTCACTGTTGTCTCGTGAGGATTTTCATAAGTATAAACATGTTCATTATGCATATTAAAAATACCGTATCTAGTAAAAACAGCTTCATCTGCGAACAAAATTTTCTTACTAAAATTTGGATTTTCGATTCTTTTGTGAATTATAAACCGACAAAAATTTAAACGTTGAGCAGAATCCACGGGCAATTGTAGGTCTTGAACTTTTTGAATATGATAGGGGTGCAACAATTGTTCTTGGAAAAACTTTATGAACTAGTGATTTTGAAACTCCCAATTGCAGTCCTACACCTCGTGTACTGGCCTTTGGATTTCTTTGAACAGCATCCAAAACCTCTTCTTCCATTTCTACTGTACTTATTGTTCGTCCGCGTCCAGAATCTGCATGCCCAGGTTCAAACTTGCCATTTTCGCGGAGACGCCTTTCAATATTAACAAAAGTTTTCCGATTTGGAATTCTACGGAAAGGATATTTTTCCTTTTAAACTCGTACACTTTTTTGACTATTACAACGGCAAAGTCCATAAACTAATAGCATATCCACCATTTCAGAATAAGTGAATTTATTGGCCATACTTATGGATATTTACAGGAACAAGAAGCGAAACTGACAAGAAAAACTGAGGGCTAAAAAAAACTGACATTTGAGAAACAAATTCAAGTGTTAAAATGTCAATTAAAAACAGCCAACTGAGTTATTTACTGAAAAGCGCCAACGCAAATATGCAGCGCATTAGAATTATGCGTTTTTCTCCAAAACCGTTGCTTCTAGCGACGTCAATAAAGTATACCTTTTCTAAGTATAAAAGGTAGGAAAAAAGGTTTTTAAATACCAAAATAATATACACCGTGGCACGAAAAAGTTACAAAGATTTAAATGTGTCCTAATGGTCGCTTGTGGCGCCCCCTAGAAGAAACAACTAAATCGTTAATAAATTTGAATTTCGTATCCTAAAACACCCTCAAATATGAAATTTCGTGAAATTAACTCAGAGAAATCGAAAGATATTAAAGAAAATGTGATTTTTTTTTCAACTTTAACACCCTGTAGCTCCATAATTATCAACTTTTGGACTGAGGGAAGTTTAGTTAAATCGACTTATTTTCACTCAAACAATCTGCGGTATTATTTTGGCCACGTAATTCGAGGACACCCTGTATACTTGCATTTTTGTATAATATATTTATTTTTTATTAATCAACTATTTTGACATAAAACTATGATGAATTCAAAATATTCCACACTTCTGTCCACAACTGTAAATGGCGATTTATTGTTAGCAAATTTGCCTCTATTACAAAAATCTCACATTAAAAAGTTCATGTCTAAACTTTGAAAGTGCTACGTTGATTTTTGTTGGTTTACGATCTGTTTTTAGTAAACGCTTTTAGAAGTTGTGTAAAGGTAAAAAAGTCGAAGTAGGATTCTGTGTGTTAATGATTTCTGATTCGATATCTGATTTGTTAATAACTTTGAAGTATTGGATGATAGAGTTTAAATGCTGTCGTACGAGTTGATAAAGTGAACTCGTCAGCAGTCGACCCAACGACACTCCAGATTTGACCATTCCAGAAATTGTGGTGAAAACTCACAAAACTACCATGGAAAACCGTCAGCTAAAATTGCGCGAATCAGCAAATATGAGAGGTGATTCGAAAAGTACTGTACACCCCATTTTAACCGTACGATTAGATAGGAGGAAGCTATGCGAAACATGAACAAAAACGGCACCGTAAGGATGTTTCAAGAGAACGTTTAGCAAGATTTCGCAGGAATAAAGTGGAGTTCTTCGGCCGATTCATAACCATGGATGAAACATGGATCCATCATTTCACACCTGAAGCAAAATAGCAGTCGAAATAATGGACTCCGAAGAGAGAATCGGCTCCAAAGGAGGTAAAAGCCCTTCCATCTGCAGAAAAGATGACGGGGTCAGTTTTTGGCATGCCCGTGGGATAATTTTTATTCACTATCCCCCTAACTAAAAACAACAAACGGGGAATATTATACAAATTTATTGCAGCGTTTGTGTGAAGAAATTAGGAAAAAATGACCACATTTGACAAAAAAAGAGTCTTCTTTCATTAAGCCAATATATCAGTCCGTAATTCCGTCATCACGATGGCCAAAATCAATCGACTTGGTTTCGAACTTCTTGTTTATCCACCCTCAGATTATTTTCTATTTCCAAACTTGAAAACATAACTCGGTGGAAAGAGATTTGCCAATAATGAAGAGGGGGGTCCGAGGTTGGTACCTATTTTGAAACATTCCAAGTTTCTTACTATAAACAGTGTATACAATATCACTGGGCAATGTGTATTAATCTCAAAGGAGATTCTTGATAACATAGAATAACATAATATTTTCTTTTTTTTTCTTTAAATGTTAGATCAAGTACTTCCGAGAGTACCGTGATATATTTCCTTTGACTCAATTTACAATTTTTTTTTATTGAAGTCAAGAATGAATTGGCGAGTTTCTCACAATTCTATGAGGTAAATGTTTCAGTGAGGTAATCCCTTTTTACCCCCTACACACCAGTAATAAAGAGAAGTTTCCAGATGCAAAACGAATTCATTACCTCACTTTTCCGTTCTTTTATACCTGGCATATTATAACTTTTCTATTTCAGGAAGTGACCGAATCGAACGAACCCCACAAATACGTCCTTATCTGCAGCTTCTTCCTCTGCATAATTCTCACCCTCTTCACCACCATCTGCCTTGGAATTTCCTGCTTCCTCTGTAAGAGCTCATGCCTCATCATACTCAAATTGCAGTGCTCAATGTCCCTATGCCTCTGCGAAGTTCTATTTGCTGCGGCGATATTGCGAGAGCCTCCACAGGTGATAAATAAATCATATGATTATTCAGAAATTTTCGAATGATGTTTCAGAAGTATTTGATGGTGTTCCTGACTTTCCTCGAGATGTTTATGCTTCTGGGTATTTCCAGTCATTTGAGCAAACTTTTGATTGTATTCACAGAGCTGATCGAAGTACCGAAATCCATGTCTTCTAAGTACACAGTTATGGGCATTATTTCTGGTAAGTATCTAGTCAAATCATATTTTTTGTTGATTATTGCGTTGAAGGGGTACCATTGATAACAATCTTCGGGAACCATCTAGCGTATAAAACCATGAATTTAAGCCTGAAATCGTGGTGGATGATGGAAAATACTCTGGCTTTTAACGTCTTTTTAACAGTGGTTTCTATCATGAGCGGGCTTTTTGTGTTCATCTACGTTTCGGTTATTAAGAAACTAAAAGGGCTGATGGTAACGAGAGAAAAACATGAAAAGGCGGTGAAGAAGAGGTAATAGATTATAGTGAAATACGGAAGTTTCATCAATTTGTTTTTAGGATTTCTCTCATTAAAAGAGCTGGCTGTTTGTTCACGTTCATACTCGGATTCATAATCAGCAGTATAGTATATATCAACAATCAAAAGCTGGTGTGGAGTATTTATCAGTTTGGAGGAGTGAATTTTATTATGGTAACTTGATAGTTCTCAGCTGAACTTGGAATATACGACGTGTTGCAGGTTTTAATGCACAAGTTTTAACAACACTTTCCATCAGTGTTCGACACTCTTCAACACACTTTAAAAAAATGTGGATTAAAACCTGAAACACTGATGATTTGATCATTAATAAAAATATTTCAGGGATTGGTCCTGATCACATGTTACATACTAAAATCTGAGACAGGTTTTAAAAACCTGTTCAAACAGAAATTTGAAAACGAAGAAACCTTTTTCAGCGTAGATTCCACTGGTCCCCTGCACTGTAAGTATAAACACAATGGTCTTCGTGGTTCTCACCTGAACCCTCCTTTTCCAAAGTAAACTTTGTTGAGGTCATCTGAGTGGTCTCTAGTTCTGTCCAGCTTCCATCCGGGAGTTCTATTGAAACTTTCATTGGCGGATTTTTCTTTTCTAGTTATGACAAAACAAGAAGCGGAGCTGGAAAACCAAAGCGGCCAACGCAGACTGGACCTTCAGCAAATCTCCCTCAAATCTCTAGAAGCGGCAAAAATCAACGGTAGCAAAACCCAAAGCATCTCTAACGCCTTCGAAAGCTGTCTCCAAACTAGCTCGAACTTCTGTGACGTAAGCGTCAAAGAAGCCCCCACCCTGCGTAAAGACAGGAGTCACCCTGACTTACAATCCTACAGCGGCAGCCCCCCAGGAGCTCGAAAGCTCACCTCCATTAGTGGCACTTTTTCGCAATCTCCAGACATTTTGACCGCGAAGCCTTGTGTCGGGTTGGATTTGGTGGCCCATAGTATGTGCGCCTCCAAAAGCGAATCTCAGGTAATACCAAGCGAACCTCCTCCTCATCCACCACCAGCCCTGAAGACCGAAAAGAAATCGGGAGAACATAAAACTGTCAGGATAATGTTTCCTCCTCAAGTGATAATCACTCCTGATGAAGCCATTTCCAGGCTTCTAGAAACAGAAACCACGGCTGTTCAAACTGAGAGGACTCAGCCTGATGGACATGCCGACATCGTATCTAATAGAGAAGCTGAGGAAGAAGAGGAGGCGACATTAAGTCCACAGAATACACCATTCAGTAAAGACAATTTGGATGGGGTATTGGACAGCATTTCGCATGATTTGGACTACCTCTTAAATAGGAGCGAAGAGGCTGAAACTTCCATGGGGGCTTCCACGTTAACTAGAAAGGTATCCAAACCTCCTGGTGCTAGTGTAATGAATAAGATTCCTGAGGAGTTAGTGGTGGAGGAAGGGAATAATGGTGGCAGAAGTGCGGGGCCTGAAAGAATCATGTTACGGACTAACTGTTAATTAAGTTATTGTAGGTGATCCTAAAGTGGATTTGAGAAAAAGTTTTAATGATAATTGGGTTTTCAAAATGCAGGGTATTGTTCGTAATATTCTTTTCTGTCTCAGCAACAGAATATCACTAATGGTCGAAGGTTCATTAATACGTTCGGAAGGATTTGAAGGCAAAAAATGTGGAGGTTTCATGTAAGCCACTAGGGAAAGATATTTGGATATTTTATGTCACGCATATCTAAACACTGACAAATTTATTACATTTTTTGACGCCTAAAACCGCCCATTAATTGTGCTACTGCTGCACTTGTAATAAAAAAATGTTGCATAACTCTCACGTATAAGACCCTTTAGAGCCCTTACGCCTTACAAAACAGAGCGCTTCGCGCCGTGTTTCGCAATATGGCGTGCGTGCTGTAAAAGCCTTCTTGTGCACTTATATTGCATTAAAATTTCATTGGAAATATAGCGGAATTTGATAAAATTGAAATTCTAACTATCTCTACAATGTTTTACATCAACTATGTAATCGCGATTATGGATTACGATACTCTGACACCACTTACTACATCTGTACCCTCTTGCATAATTACAACCTAAGATGACTCAGATGAATTAAGACTTAGACAATTCGTTATGATTCTCCATAAATAATAATTCAATGGGGAAAGATCTGGTGGGTGTGCCGGCCGGTATTTACGATTGAGATCCTTGGGTTTCGTGTGAATTCTCACTGGACCATACATCTTCATTGTGACCATTTAACATGCCTGACTCGGTAACTTGAACTCATCCATGAATATTATGTCGAAAAGTAAATGAGAATTTTGCTTCAACATTGCCATGATATTTCTACAGACACCAAACTATAAAATAAAACTATTTGATAAATTTATAACCGATCAAATTCCAAAGATCCGACTTTCGAATATCCTGTATTATTATTCAATCAATGGAGATATCCTGAACCACAGAAAAAGATCTCGAGGCAAGACTATAAATTCTGATACCCAAATTCGAAACATTTCGTGACAATTTACAACACATTGTAAGTAGTTCAGTCACTTTCTAGTTATAGGAGGTTCATTCCTTGCTTGATTGGGATACCATCCTCATGAATGATTTTACTTAGTTGTAATAATATTGTTCGTGAACAATGAACTCAGTGAATACTTCACTAAATCGTTTACTGTAGGAATTGCGATGATACAATACAAGACAGATCCAAACTTAGCACTAACTTAACGACTGAATCTGGGACCTGAGTTACAGAGTCAGGAGATGTTTACGTGTGAAAATACTGTTCACAAAACGCTCCGCACATATGTATATTTGCTTTGGGACGCGACCCTGGAGATAAAAATCTTGTCGGTAAGACTGTACTGGAATTCGTACTACCAGCCTGTGTGAGGTTTCACTTGTTTTGGCACCAGATAATAGAGTCAAGCGGTATTATCGCTTTCTACTCTGCCATCACTCTAGGCCTTTATTGGTGTGCCTCTCTGGAGGGTGATCGATGTCACCTCCCTGATCTTTGACTAGAATTAATCCACCGACATGGGATTTTTCCGTCCTCTTCAGTCTTTTTAGACGCTTCATTCTTTGTCAGTTATCTCCTTGGTGGTTGCTAGTTTGCAATAATGAGTCCGAAATTCCAAAATGGCTATCTGACCTTATTACCATCATTGTAGGGAGGAAAATGCCTCGCATACAAACATACAAATCCTTAAATATAATACTAACGTTTAGGATAGGGCGCTCATTTACGCATCTTTTTTAGAAGCCCACGGTCGACCCTTAAAGTAACTACCGTCTTAAAGTGCAAGAAGACTATCGGACTATCGACTTTGTCGAAATCAACTTAAGTCGCGGTTCACATTCGGACAACGAAGATTGCGGGGAATTTCCCACATGAACTTTATTACCCAGGAATGACCAAAAACCCCAGTTATTGTTGAGAACAGTTCGCTGTGCCTAGACGCAGCAATGGGCCATAAATCATAATACAATCGTAATACAATCCTAACACTAGTTATTGCTTTCCTCTGTATATCTGACTTGTTTCCAATTCATTATTTACTTATAGATACCCTGATAGACACGTAGTTCTTGCTCTCATTGTGAAAAAGGGAAGAGAAATGTTATATGAATTGATATACAGGGTGTCTCATAAACATACCGACAAACTTTCAGGGGATATAGAGCCCATAAGAACTAATACATATTTAGATCGAATAAAACTGGATCTGAAATTGCTTCGTTTTCAAGATGCCGGGTGTTTAAATTCTTTTTTTTTTATATTTCAAAAACGGTTTGGGATAAGTATGTATCCAGGAGAATGGCTGAAATTTTGAAAATTGATCATAAAATGTTTATCACTACTTCTCTATCTATTTTATATATTATCGCATTTGGAAACCTACACCGATTTTTTGGTAGGCTCGAGAACGAAAAATTATTTTTTATCTTGGAAACACATAATTGAGCAATAAAATACTCAGAGGCGTTTTTTATTATGAATTAATTAAATATAAAAAACATATATTAGTATTAAAAAGTCAGTGACGTACCATTTTTTTCATTAAAAACATTTCATTGAATGGCCGCACGGAGGCCACTGGTATAGGTAGAAATATTCTGCTATAGCGTATTCCTAATTTCATGTCCTTATCCCAAACTGTTTTAGACATATTTAAAAAAAGGAAATTAAACACTTTGTATTTTGAAAACGAAGCAATGTTGGATCTAACTTTATTCGATCTAAATATTTGTTTTCGTGAGCTCTACATCTTCTGAAAGTATGTTGATATGTTTTTGAAACACCCTATATATATCAAAACGATATTTTTCTAAAACCTCATATAATATCGCAAAAGAGTTGCAATACTTACCCAGTTATCATATTCCTCGGTATATTGTGCTACGCAAGAATGGCCTAAGAATTATTTTCTAGAATTGTGTATCAGTCGTTTTACAAAAAAGAAAACGTGCTTTTCTGCAGGTCTTCTGGTAATTTTTTCCGCAACGTATTTGACTTCGTGTACTCTATATAATCTAATTCAAAAATCCCTCCTTTGATAGTAATTTTGCTGAGTACGTTTCGTTTCGCAGGCAGTTAATTTGGGAAACTCATTATTTATCAAAAATATTAATTTTTGTAGAAATTTCGGCGGATTTTTAAAACTTTTAGAAGGCTTTCCAAGCTAAATTTGCTCAAATTAAGCGTAAAAAATATTGCGAAAACAAGAATCATGAGGAAGATCTCCAACGTTAGGAAGTTGGGAAGAAATCTGAAGAATCCAGCTTCACCGCTCCCCTATTCAACATAAGTACGGATTCTACTTGAAACTTCCAAATTTTTCGACGAAGTCAATAAATCTTTCCTAACGAGTCAATTCATCCACATACTTTCTCGATCTTCAGTACGTTATGATATCTCAGCAAAGTGCGACTCAGTTAAAGACCAGAAAAAAATGCGTATTAATCTGATGAATGTTTTTTCTCAGATTTTTTCGATATTTCAATATTTACAGTTCCATCCAATCATCGGTAATGAAGGGTAATCGTTGAAAAATATTCAAGTAAACCTTTAAGTGTCACGGACATGTCCTGGATAAATTAACCTGTTGTCAGTTAAATACTATCGATTAATTAATTAATTAACGGCTCGTGTATACTGTTTACTGTTTACTGCGAAGCTTTTTAACGATTACTTGTTACCACGTACCAAACATATTACAAATTATAATTAAGGTTCATGTTTTTCACAAAACAAATAATGGATAAAAAGCATAATAATTTAACAGGGTTTATAATAGATAATTTAACTTTCTTTGTAAGCAAATGTAAAGTCATAGATATCAGAATTAAATTTATTATTATATAAGAGTTCAATGAGGCAACTAAAAAGTCAAAAGATGTATGAAACAATTATGATTTGGGGATAATCATCTCTATATGCATAAGTAAGCCAAAAGAAAACTGTAAGAACCCAATAAAAATGTGTGTATTACAAATATTTCTTTACTTTAGAGATAAATTATATGTAAATATTACTTGTAATTTATATATTTTTCTTTTATAAAATAAAATAAAATAAAATGATAACATGAATGTTCATACTTTACTATGATTTATATTGAAATTTCTTTTGTTGAAAGTGTTTCTCAGAAGTGATTTTAAAACTTTTTCATCAAATATTTCTTGGCCAAACAATTTTCTCAATCCAGTCCAGATAGTACGAGATTCTAGTATAAACCCCTGGCGCCTTACCCAATGCACATCCTATTCCAAAAGATGTTATCCCGATGAGGTCAAACGTGGCCGTTTTTAGATCCGACTTACGGTTTATGATCTGCAGTGGACCCCCTGAGTCTCCCTACCATGATAGCGTTACAGTTAATACATAACAATTTAGAATTTTAATTATTTAATAGAGCCCCGATAACACGAACGTCACGTGTGGAGTTGAAAACTGCCCACCCCTATTAAAACCGAAACGCCGAATTGCGTCAATTTTGTTATGGAGGGTGAACAACTTTTTTTTGTAGAATTCACTGCGTCTCTTTCAACCCATCATCCTATATATCTCTAAATGATAAAGGGAGTCAAATGATACTAAGTTAAGTCCTTCGAGAAAGGTTTTTCATTCTCCACATTTTGGTACCTCGCTTGTTACATTCAACCGTTGAATTATCAAGTTAGGCATCTTTAATAGCGTTGAAATTAAGATTTTTTAAAAATCAAACATGTCTTATGATCAAGAAGTTGTAATAAATCAATTTACCATCAAAATAAACGATCACTGAAGCAAATGTTTATAAATCCAATAAATTTCCTCGGCCCTCGAAAACAAATATCTATGTAGAATTAGTTTTTTATTGTTTATTTTTTGTTTACAATGGAATGCCATTCCTATACATTTTAATGATGATACTTTCTTATTTGGATTGTGCCCGTATCCTGAGTAGCGTACTTGGAAAGAACTCAAATCGAATCGAAGAAAAAATTTCAGCGACTAAAAAGAAAAAGCCATAGGCGGACGTGAATCCGGGCAGTGCAGTGCGTGCTGTGACGGAAATAAATAGTAACTGAAATCTTTCATCTGAATGACTGAAGAATGACAGTTTTCGTTGACAGAATTCCAAACGGATCGTAATTCGAGAAGGTTTATTTGCGGTAAGTGATCAGCTTTTAAACACTGCAATCAAGCTCGCCTAATTTTATGTTTTTTTGCTGGTGATTACTCTAAATGGTTTTTGTCACTATTTATAGTATAAGTAATAACAAAAACCACCTAAAGGAGGGACTTATTAGGAACGTAAAGAAGGATATATTATGTTCGTCTTCATAAGTGTATATGCTGTATATTATTTTGTTTGGCGTATCGTTTTCATAGTTAAACCAATGAGTAATACGCTTCCAAATACGAGTGGAAAGATATTTGAAGGCTTAGAGGCCATCATATCATTGTTGCCATTCATCCTATGACTCCTATTAATATCGATTTTTAAATGATTCAGCAGTGGTAGGTATGTGGCCACCACATAAAAAACCATTGTCTTAACCATAAACACATAACACGTGCCGCAAAGACAGCAGTATTTTTTACATAAATAATTATCTTGTTTAACATAGCAAGTCACTCATTAAGTGTCCAGTGTAGTAACCTTAACTTGTAACTCTGTATCTCTTAAATAAATTATTTTTTAAAATCTAAGTTACATAAATGACAACAGAATTATACCACCGTAAACAAGATTTTTGAAGAATAAGTTCAACATTCTAATGCTTTAAATATCAACCGAGTACGATTGTGGTTTGAGGGAAAATTATTTGTCAATTTTGATCCTTCGGGAGATAAATCTAACGGTTTTCAAGATATTATAAAAGAACGTAGTACATTAGCTAAAAACGTTTTATTAATAAAAATCACAAATTCTGGATAATTTGGTGGAGACAACTTATCTCTGCAAGATCGTAGCACGATGCTCATGACAATTATACATAAGAAAATAACATTCATTAGATCCCTTAGATCATTCAATCCTCCAAATTGTTAAGTTCTAACAGACTGAGACAAAATGTTAAGGTTGGTAGTGGCTTTATCTTTATTGCGTACATATGTATATCAATTATGAACAAAACTTATGAAAACCTAAATTAGCGTAGTTCTCAAAAATACTCAGATTTCTTTTTCAATCGAGATCTTTTTGAAACAGGAAATATATTTTTTATTCCGCTGGGGAATGTTTGCAAAAAGAAACTGCGGTTTTGAATTTGCAACTTTTCTCTCATTTTACTAAATCTGGAAACGTCGCATTTTACTTGCTATAGCGGATCTTCTGCAAAGCCAATCATCTGTACCTTTAAAAAGGGCAAGTTGTACCGATATCACCTCGCAGATGATTCACTCGAATATTCGTAGGACGGTGAACAAAATATTTGTAAGATGCGCTTCACTAATAATCTGGAAAACCGGGTTTTCTTTCGTTCTAAAAACTCTTGAGATACGCCGTTAGTATATCCCCAAGAGTTAGTAAGTGAAAGTGGGTGGCATTTAACTCTAATTTTGTGAATGAAAGTGGATGTTGCAACGTGATTCTGATTCACGCATCGCTGCCTGGGGGTGAGTTTTGATTGTGGTTTACAGTTAAGTTTTGTCAGATCAATGAGAACGACATAATTAAACTTTTAGTTGAAAGTCGAAATAATTTGCAATATTTGGCTCTTCTGGCAAGTACTTAGCACCATCTTTGAGCGTGGTCGAGAAATGGTATCGCAACTTGAGCTGTTTCAGAAATTTTTCAAAATTTTTTGCGTTTCACGTCTCAATTGCGTACGCCTCTGTTTCGAATCGAAATTAATTGGTAATCTTAATCGTTTTGAACATTTTCTTTCGGGAACAAATATTAAATTGTTAATTAAATTATTTTTGCGAATTAATATTAATTTTTCTTGAGTTTCAAATTGAATTTTTTTTTTTGGGGCGCTTCAAGTGTGAACTCTATGTTAAGCACAAAACGTATCTACGACTCATATTAGAATTAAAATTTCTGGCACTAAAAACTTCCTCTGTTCTTCCGCATCTTTCTTGCTCCCCATAAATAAAAATAATTCTATTTTTTGCTAAAGTGCGTATACCGTTTTTAGAATTACTCACAATAACACACGAATCATCGCATCAAATTTTAAGTAATTTGAGTTCCTATGAGCATCGATCTACCACAGGTAAGTAATTATAATATATATATACTAATAGAAAAAAATATTTTAAAATAATTAAAATCGACTAACTTGATAATGTAACGGTCGAATGTAACAATTGAGGTACCAAAATATAGAGAAGGAAAATCCCTTCAAAATGATGTACCACTTAAACCCGTTACCGTTTAAGATATTTTAAAGGATGGCCCTGAGAAGTGAAAAGTTGAAAGAGGCTTAATGAATTCTACATAAAAATATTTTCCCCTTGATAACTAAATCAACATTTTTCGACGATTAAAAAAAAACATCCCATTACGAGAGAGATGGGTGGGAAGTTTCCAAATTGCAACCCTGTATCCGGTTTCTTTCATATAGGGCCTTTATTTACATGAAACTAGGTTTCATTTCCTTTGAGTTACTTACCTGGCACGTATCTTTACCGTCATTCCCACCTGCACAAATTTGCGTCTCATCTAGGATTCCTTGCAAAGCCTTGTGTAGGTGCCGGTTGCGATAATAAACGTTGCAGTCCTTATTATTAACCAAATTTAAACTCACTTCTATTAAATGCGAGCTATTGCTTCCTAAAGATATATATGCACTCAGTTATTTGAAAAATTTCCATGAGAGATGCTGACAATAACATATATATTTTCAACAATTTGTATTTACAACAGTTGTATGTTATAAATCAATGTTTCCCCCATTTATGCAATTGTCGTCCTAGCAAATTAATTTTTATTTCATTTATTGAAAATAGGAAAACACCTCTTTTTCTATATTTTCAGAAAACTGTTATTAAATAAAATTTTAAAATACGCTTACCACCAAAAGCAGTTGCTCCCCATCCTGTAGCAATCGCAAAATTAGTTGAAACATTACTGGTCTGATGAAGACATATAGGCCCAATATAATCCGAAAACTTCACTTTATTTTTAAGCTCGATAAGCCCTATGTCATGATATACTGAACGAGGATTATACGATGGATGCACTATTGTTCTCAAAATCGAGAAATCTTCAGGTTCTGCATCGTCAGTATTGATAGAGATGTCTAATTCTCCTAGACGGACCCATTCAGGCGTTCCTCTAAAACGATTTTCTTATACATTATTTTAAACAACTTATTTGCAAATGGAGATATTCACAATAAGCTTATAATACAATGCGCTGCGGTTAGGACAAATTTTTCGGAAATAAGTGATCCTCCACACATCCATGAGATATCCTCTTTGTTGGCACCAACGCCAATTAGCGCCTTTACAAATCAACACTTTTAATCATCTGGCTACAAATCTCTTATTAGTATAATTACCATATGCTTGTACTCCTTGGCCAATGCTATTTTACCACCCACAGCAGATACATGGAAATCATCATTTTTAAGCGGAGGGTAATATTTCACACACACTAAAACAGAAAATTAAAAATAAATATAACAGACTAAATGAACTTTTATCCGATTTACTTTCAAAACTAATACGTTGTGTTTGAAATCTCCTATGAAAGTTGTCATGACAACAAACCAGGGCATTAAAGTTAATTTCTGTATTGGGATTGCAAAATTTGGGACTTATTTTTCGATCGATTAGATCAAGAGCCGAATTGCAATTCGTTAAAGAGATGCAAACGCCATTGAGACCGAGATCATCGGTGCAGTCATCACCTTTAAATAAAAATTATCTTAAATGTTTGCATTCTAAGCATTTATTTAAGCAAAAACGTACCTTCTTGGAGCTGGCCTACAGAGTGCACCGAACTACACAGAAGTAATAATTCGATAATTACTATAAATTTTACGGAACTATATTTCCTTAGAAGCATCATTTTAGACGAGTTCTTGTATGTTGTGTATCAAGGCGATATACTGTGGAGGTCAGTATCTTGAACCTGTTTCATTCGAAAAATAATTCCTAGTTTAATTGCGGCGTGGTATTTTCCCCGGCTCCGCGTGTAATGAGGAATTCACAAGATATATTAAGCAAAATATAGTCATAAATTGCTTCCAATAATTAAATTAAAAAATATGTGAAACTTGAGAGATCTTACGTGTTGTTAAATACTTGGGGTATTTAGTAATTGAAATAAAATAGCTGGCTTCAGTACCAGCCACAACTTATCGGTTCAAAAAATCAAAGTATATTAAATCTCCTATATATTTTACGTGGCTTAAAAATAATAAACTGTGGATACGCGGTTAATAAGCGTACCCTTGATAAGCATGACAATGAGCTATTCAGCCATGAGTCGCCTTAGCACTTAACAGTTTGGATTGCTGGACAATGGTTCCTTTTAGTTATTGCCGGCGAGGCGGCCAGCAATTAAAATCGGATATTCAATAAATAAAATTAATGTCTTCTTAACATAAACTGTTGATGCAGTATCGGGATACACTAACATATTTAATATTAACAAAAAAAAAGGAAAAATACTAAACACGTGTGTTTTCGCATTTGAAATAGGAGTTATACACAGGACGATTGGTGGACAGACATTGGGACATTCTATGTACCAATTTGTCGATATATAAACCTAGATTTTTAATGTTTAAATAAAGATTTCACAGAGGCTTATACAAAGATCAGGAAACATGAATCAAAAAATATATAAGTCGTTACATATGTATTACAGAATTAAGTATTAATCAAACTAATAATTTAATCCTTAAATGACTCTGCTCCAGCATTTACCATTGTAGCCAAGTCTTCTTTCCTCTCCTTTAATCTCTCCCGGATCAGTTCCGCAATTGCTTTTTGAGTCTGTCTTTCTAATTTCTCCCATTTTTTGTTCAAGTCTCTTTTTAAATCCCAATCCGGTTTTCGAGGAGCCAGAGATGTCACATCTAACTGATCCATTACAATTTGGGATTTTGCGGATTCCAATTGATCTTTGACCTGAATATTGTATAAAAAAAGAATGTTTTTGTGAAGTCCATATAAAACGACGGTAGGATTTTAAAGAAACAAATAGGAATTTGTGTATTTTTTATGAATTGTTACAATTAAACTTATACTTACTTGCTCACTAATGTCTTCTGGAGATACATCACTTATTAAATTTTCTTGAAGTTTCTCATCTAGAGGCCTATAGCTTCGAAATATTGGTGCTGGCAAAATTTCCTGGTTTTGCTCTCCATCTTGATGAACAGAACTGGAATCATCAGTACCTAACTGGCCATCCCTTTTACGTTTTAAATTTAACAGTCTTTGCCGTCTCTTCAATGCTTGCTCTTCCAGAGATCCAGGAGCATTTTTAGAGGACATTGTCATGTTCTTTTATGAGATACAATGTTTGTTTCTGTGAAAAAAATGACAATAGTATATTGAGGCCACCTATTTTGAATTAATGCTAATAAATTTAAATTGCACACATACCATACATGATATACGTGGGAAATGTATATGTTCACACATACTGGTCCAAATAACAAGACTTCCCCAAATAATTAATTAAATATGTATTTAAAATAACAAATATTTATTACAAAAAACAACAAATATTTTATGCTAATACATTTGTAAACAAGACTGCACCTTGAAAAGGTGACTAAAATGATTTTATCCTTTGAAGTCTAGGCAAGTATGACCAAAAAGAGTCACATTGGCCTAGAGCTCAACCATGTTCAAATGCAATGAAAGAAGAATGCATGACTGCCTAAATCGGATCTCCACTATGCAGTCTTCACTAGTGATGGAAACCTCATAGGTCTGACATTTCTGCAAATAGTGTGATTATCAACCACAATATCCTATCGCCATAGAACCTTCCACTCCTTTTACTTTAAATCAATTTTCTCACATCTAGAACTCCTGGAAGGACATTTCATCTTAGCCCATATCAATGTTCCTTGTTGATGACATACTAAGAGAGGTCCTTTAACATGAACACAATTTGTATTTTTTTCAATAAGTGTAGATAAGATTTCTTGAGACATGTTTTAGTGACTAATATTAATAGACTGGGTTCGTTAGCATGCAATCCAAGTCAGTCACCATAGACCCTCATCAATAAATGATTAATTTAGTTGAATAAGTAAACACAAAGGTTAATGTAATCTTGTCTCCATCTTAAACGATTCAGGGGTGAAATTGAGCAATGTAGTATTTAATCTGGTAAAAAGGAAATAGAGTGAGAAGTGAAAATCCTGGAAGATAGTTACCAATATATATGCAAAATGTCCGGAAATTGATCTTCTATAGATGGGTACACACGCCTTTAGGACAAAATTAACATTTATTAGGTCTTTTTTACGAAATCTATTTAAACCTGAGGGAAAACAAACTTTAAACAAATATATAATTTAAGAGTTGAGTAATGTCATAAGTCAAGAACTGAGACAGACCTGACATGCACGAAGTGAGGAAGTAAAGACGTTTGGAGCTATATGGTCTGTTCTGGGTGCATTTGCTGAATTCGCAGATCAGGTGGTGATATTTATGCAATATTTCCAATGCATACACAGGATGTCTCATGACAATAGATCACTACTTAATTACATTACTTTTGCCGTAAAGTGAACCATTTATGAATTAATGCGAGGATGTGTAATCCGCTCCTGATAATCCAATATTATTTTTTCCTCATCGTTCAAAACCAAATTTATACATGTACGTAAAAAACTGGTGCTATAGCTTTTTTAGCCGATTCGCGCACAAATCTGCCGACGAATAACGTTTTACTAACATAAAGACTCAGGGAAAACAAAAGGTGATTAAAATAACTAAAATATTTCAATTTTTTTTATTAACAAACAAAGAACACAGTGGACACATGTTTCATGTATATTGCCGGTATTAAGGGGATATATTCCCAACAGTTTAAATCCCACATCAAAAACACAACTGTCTCAAATGTAAGTATGTTACTATTAAGGCTTATTTAAAAAAAACTCCACGATGTAGCTAGCCAACTATTCATTTTAAAGTAACGAACCTTAAAATATAGAATTCCTGATGATTCTTTTGACTTGGAGTAATTTCATACAACGTGAATGAAAAACCGATTACAACCTACGTCGTGACTTAATAAATAAAATCCCGTATATAATTAGTTTTGCTAACTAATGACTTCAATACACCAAACTTAAATTGTATTCATACCTAAGGGCACAATAATTTATTTTATTATCAAATTTCCTAGACAAATCGATCTTAAGGCCATGCTACAGACTTAAAAATGTTTAAAATAAATACAGACTTAAGGAATTAGTTGGTTAACTTAGTCTTTACGGACCTTTCTTTTTCGAGTTCCTTCTACAGCATCCGAATGAGCTTCCTGTTATTATTAATTGATTTTAAGACCTCAACAAGTAAAAATGATAAAATACTTACGCTCTCATCAACCGCCTCATTATCTTCTTCAGAATCCGGATTCGAGTGTTTCTCTGCATCAGCATCATCTTCCTCCTTTTCTTCTTCTTCAATTACGTTCGCTTCTTCGGAGACAGCCTCATTCTCCTCGGTCGGTGCGTCAGTCTTTTTTCTTTCTGCTTCTTGTCTAAGCTCTTCAGACTCCTTTTAAAATTAATTGGAAATAAGAGTGTAAACACAGTTTCTACTTAAATTACAGTTTCCCATATTTACCTTAGTTGCAGGCTTACAGCAAAGATACAAAATAAATACTACGGGAATCCCTAGCACGATAATATACAGAGCCCATAGAGAAGGATGTTCGTTTGTTAGATTGGCTAGCTTTTGGACTACGCTTTCCTAGGATAAAAAGGGGAATGAAGCTAGACTACAGAAATAAAATTATTGATCAAGTTTCAAAGCCTATTTAGAGATACACATGTTTTTTAACCAAATAAGTCTCTAGCCAAAATAAAGTACCTCTTTAACACATTTGTATAAATAATAAACATAACAGACGACTGGAATGGCGCAATAAATAAAGTACAACCCCCATCCATGGGGATTATAATTTAAAGCCTTCATAGCTCTCCCCCATGTAGAAACCTTTGATCAAATTGTACATTAACTGTTTAATGGCGAAGAAATTTGGGCACTTACCGATTCACTAGCAATTTTCTGTCTCTTCTTATCAAAAGTAGTACTGGCCCAATTATTGGCAACCACAATATCTTCGGTGATAATAATATTGTCAAACAAAATATCCTTGGACATTGACCAAAGTTCAAATCCAACTGCGGACTATTATCGAAACAATTATAAATTCCGTTAAATGAAAAATAAAAACTCACAATGGTCTGCATTTTAAATGGTTCAGTATCTTCGAAATAATGAGGATTGGGAATCTTCCTAGGCCTCCATTTACCCTTGTAGTTCGGATTATCGATAAGTGGAGCCCTCCATTTGCCTTTGAAAGAGGGATTATTCACTAGAGGCGGCTCCCAAGGACCACACCCAGGGGCATTTTTACAGGCAGGATTCTCAATCAAAGCAGCTTCCCATTCGCCATCCATATCTGAATCCCAATCGGCTGGCTTCACTCCATTTGGATCTGGGATGTGAGTCGGTTCGTGTTCTAACCAACTATATATGACAAATGGTTATGTATTTGCAACACCATTTTACTATAAATACTCATAACATAACACTTTTTTCCTAAAACCTACTTACTTATCAGGCATAACTGCAGACTCATCCACAATCTGAGCGGGCGCATCTTCATCCCAATCGTCCGGCTTTACAGCACTTGGATCCGGAATCCTCTCCCTCTCGTCCCAATCTTCAGGTTTCTTGTCCTCTGGGTCCTCAATTTGAGCAGGTGGGTTCACTGGGGGGTTAAAGTCTTCTAAAAGACTGCCAGATTGAATGATTTTTTTGTCTATCAACACATCAAATGTGTTGTCTGGCCTTAGGATCAAAGTGTAGAGATGGGGCAGCTTGTCAGAGAACGTTTCTTCTAACCTTGAAGAAGTACAATATGGAATGAGTGCTATAGGGATAGTGATCAAAGCAACATATCTATAATGTATTGATAAAATAAGAGCATTAATAAAAAACAAAAAGTTCAAATAGGCCACACTCTCTTGCTATTCCTGTCCTATATCAAATTCCAAAAATTGGAACACTCTAACTTACCTCTCCTTAGGTTTCTCACAGTGCTTCTCCTCCACTGATCCATTTTTCGGATTTTTATGCTTGAAAATAAAATGCAACTTATGGTCAGTACCACATTTATCTGGCCCAAACATAATACTATAAGGCGTTTTGTCATGGAAGTTTTTGAGCATCTCTGAACCCTCAACCTCACTAAGCAGTTTCAAATATGCACCTCCACATTCTTGGCCCTCTTGCAGTAAAACCTCATACTGCACAATCAGAGGTTTGTCTTTAAAGACAAACGGTTTCTTTAAGGGAGCCGATATGGCTGCGTGCTTGGCCTTTGATTTCAGAACTAGCCCTAAATCACCCTTGAGGCCGTCTTTTTGTGGAGCTTCGACATCCCATTGACCGTCATATTTCGCGATATCATCATCAATGCCTTCTTTTTTGGCCTCTGATTTTATCCAGTTTTTCTCGAAGTCTGAAGGTTTGTCGAAATGATCGGCAAAATACACTTTAGATTCGTCCGATGGTATAGGACTTTCATAGGGGATTTCTGTGTCATCTCCAGTTTCTATTGTTACTTCCTCCTAGTAAAAATTAAATGATGATAGGTGAATAATAATTATCCAATTTCTGAACATATCAGTACTAATGATTTGACCTTTGAGGCACCCCAAGAATCATGAATTTATATCTCATAAATTCTAAAACCAAGCAACAATGCTATCTCAGGTTGTGTATTACCACATATAAATGAACTGATCGGGTGCATTTACTGATAACACTGATATTTCTAGGAAAAAAGTTATAAAAATTATTTTGGTAATAGCAAACTTACATCAAGTTCTTGGGACCTTGAGATTCCAATTAGTGCAAATATAAGCACTGCCCATAGGGTCTTATTCCTCATAGTTTTAGAGCCAGGAATAATTACAAATGTCCTGAGAAAAACAAATTTATTGAAATTAAAACATATTAAATACACCATATAGATTAACACTTGTTAGGTTCTTATGACTAAATTTTCAATTCAGAAAACCACTCAGAATTGCCACTAGCACATGAATAGGGTGTGTTTGCCATGTTATGTGAAGTATTCACTGTGCTGCACCCCTGTAGCAAATTCATTATAACTAAATAAGTCAGCAGTTCACTCAAATAGTTACAAATGTACAAAATTTAGTGGGCAAACTTCTATATTGCAACTTACAGTATTTTATTAACATGCATTAAAATGACAAAAAAAACACCATATTAAAAAGAAAAAGGAATACATTATTTTTGCTCTAAATCTGTAAATAGAATTTCTTAACAATCTATTTTGTATTATATTGGGTCTATCCCAATCAATTGTAAAAAATTATCATGTGCAAATGAAACTATTTGGAATCTTGAATATACTACAATTCTTGTATGGACTTAGAACATAATCCAAAAATACTAAAGCAACTTCCTTCAATTAGACATTTTTAGATTGACTGGCCCATGTGTTCATATATTCATTAACACATAATTGATATCTTTTTTCCTTCAAGTACTTTGTCCGTTGTTTATACATACATATTAAAGGACAACAATCTATTCTTTATATATAATACTGGCTTAAGGCAATTATATTGCAATAAAAGGGAAATGGATATAAGTAATTTCAGCAATACAGACCACTGTCAATTAACTGCTAATAACAAAGATTCATTAAAAAATACAATGATATTCTTTCAAACAATGAACGACGTTAAAAGAAGGCATTTTTCTAAAATTGAAACATCAAATATAGAACATGAACATTCACATAACCTCAAAAACTGTAGATGCCGAAAATCTACTTGTGAGAGCAAATTAAACAGGGTAAATTTTGTCTAGTACATACTCACATAAATTTCAATAAATGCTTGTTATTTTCACTCCTTTTCTACACTTTTGAGAGAAAATTTTTACGAAAAACCTGGAAAATAGCGACTCATAAAAATTTTTTCTTGTAAAAATGGCGTCTGTCAAATTAATTTTCAGATCACTAATATAATTGAAATGCAACGTTGTCACTACTGCAATAAAAACCAATAATCCCTCGCAATAAGCAAACAGAATTTCTCAAATTATTTTGATTATGATAAAAAAAAAACATTTTCATACAATCAAAAAGCTTGCCATTGGGCATAAAATCAATTACTCTGCAGTAGGGTGCGGTCTTCTTTAATTTGAACTCAAATTATAATTTCTAAAAGTAAACTTAAATTTTTTTATTAACATGGCAACGTTGCCTATAGCTTTAGCCAATCAGAAACGTCCATATGTCCAATTAAACAGATTGAATTTAAAATAAAGGCGGAAGTTTCGTCCACTAGGAGCCCCATTATTTTATTTCGAATTAAAAATAATTGGATTATAGGAAATAGAGTCATGCAATGCTTACACGTGTAAAATGAACCAGAAATATATTTTTTTGTGTTCACATAAATTAACTTTCTATTCCATATCTAATATCCATAAGATTTTTATAACTTGATATCCAAACTCTAAAAATACTAAATTTTGAACATTTAAAAGTGTTGAAAATAACAAAAATACTTAGGATTTCCCTTTTAAAGAGGAAGAGAGGATAGGGGTGGATAGTTTAAAGCTATTTATGTCCTCATAGTTAGAGATGGGTGAAAATGCTGCTTCACTCCTTTCCACTTCATACATAAAAAGACTGTATGAAACATTTTGACAACATCCTCTCAGCTTAGATTGAGTAAATTTGGAGAGTTTTTTTTTTAAATTCCTCCTTTCCCTTATTCTATAGTTTTTTCCTAATATTTCTTGCTGAGTAAAATTTAATAACAAATATCCTACCTTCCAAATAGATTTAAATGATAGTCTACAAGATCAAATTTGCATCTCTTGCTTCCAGTAATTAATAGTTGTATCCTCTAGAGCCCATTCAAAAAATAGTTATCAAGATTTTTCAGAGACAAGGTTATAAATAAAAGCAGAATATTGAGTCTGAATGAAAGAAAAAATTAGTCAAAATTGAGTTTACATTTAAGTTAAAACTGAAGTTTAGGGGATACACAGTACAATTTAGGATAACTAGTAATGAAATAATCTTTAAGTGTTTGTAGCAGCATGAAGAAAGGCATAGTGGAGTAAATATTAACATCCATATTTACAGAGATTGTTTTTCCAGTAAAAAAGAAAGACCATAAAAAATCTACAATTTCATTTTAAAAAATCTGCAATTAAATCTTAAATTTTAGTGAGTCTGTTTTAGGACGAAAACAATTTGTTATACCTCCTTGGTATTAATCAAACATAAATTAATACCTCTTAGTAAGGTATCATATGAGTGAAAATATTGCAAATACAAATTGCAACTGATTTTAATTTTCATTTGAGAATTAACACTGAAGAAAAATCCTATGAACATTGTTAATGTGAGTAGTTGTTCCAGGAAAATTCCACCTTAAGATTGATACTCACCCTATATTTCATTTCTATTCCATATGTGTTTTCATTCACATTTTATAATAAACAATAAATAAAACTGCTGGCATGTAAATGAAATTGATAGTTGTAAACATGAACATACTTGGATGCAATATTCTCAAATGCATACAGGTGAATTTTTTTATGCAATAATTTAAGGAATGTTTAAAAGATGTATATTAAAAGTCAAACTTTACAGATACATAAGAAAATGCACCAAAGACTCGAGAGCAAATGAAAAAAATATTTTAGTTGTACAATTTGCAGAGAGCTGTCTTTGTTGATATAGGATTTTAATCATAAAATTGACATCTTCAGCTGAAGTACTCATTAACATTAAATATCCTTGTAAATTGCATATGGGTGTGTGCACACTTAAATGCCAATGGAAATGAGTTATCCAGGATTAAAGTAGAAACAAAATCAATGCAATTCAATGAAAAATAATTCTTAATCGAGGGTAAGTAACACACAGTGACTACCAATGGGTGGCAGTATGCACTTACCTATTTTTTACCATTTTTCAAAACCTTAATTCTTTTTTTCGGAAATTTCCAGCTCAGTTAACAACGTCCGCTCGTGTCAAACATCGGTCGAACTTAACGTTGGCTGATAGTTCAGTTTGACAAATTTTTAATAATTAAATATTCGTTTAATTGCCATTAAACTTCTAAAATTTTAAAAACGTTCAATTTACTGATATTGGATTATAGGTTAGATCACATTAATCTTAAACTATCACAATTTACTAAGCTGTGAAATGAGATTTGGCAACACTGTAAATGGTACAGCACAGTATTGGTTTATCTTTCTTTTGATACATTTGATTTTGAATTAATAGGTATAATAATTAATAGAACAATTCAACTAAATATGCAATATAAAAAAATTGCTCGTTTTTATTCCACAGAATGGTTAAGTATTTTCTTATTAGGTAGGTTGGTAATAAATATCACACTTTTTGATTTACCGGCTTGAAATTGCTCTTCGGGGATTTTTGAAAATCATAAATAAATTTAAAATCTATATCCTAAACTAGTTAATAAGAGGCGTCAGATGTATCTTACTGAGTTAGAAAAAATCAACCTGACCTCGCATTAACGTCGATAACTTAAATATTTTGAAAATTCTGATAATTTAAACTTTTTTGCATCAGACATTCTGTAAAAAAACTAGTACCTGTAATCATTTTGAGATATGATTTTAGGACTAGCTGAACTTTCAACAAAACGGAATGAGAAACAGTACTTGAGCTTTTCGAGAAAAGAAATACCTCTAGTTTTGGAAAACGTTCTTCTATCTATAAAGTAACGTTCTTTATTTATGCAAAATAACGTTTTTGCTTGCTACTTTATAAAGATTGGTCAAGGTTAATGAAAATCTGCAGCCCCAAAGGACTCCAGATTTAAACTTAATTAATTCCTCTTTTTTTTTAAGTAATGGCCAAGATGAGTTACAAATTAATATTTCAAAATGTGCTGTTGCAATTTTCAAGATATGTAGGTAAAGCTCTTAGTTTAACTACGGATATTACTGATTTTACTAAGTAAAATTAATTACAAATACCTAACGTGTGTCTATATGTAATAAATAAATGAGACTGAAAACTTTATAAAATAGATAAATTTATTAGTATTTATTTACAATAAAAATCAACAGCAATTCCTCGATTCTTTTATAATTAAGTACTATAGACTTAAATTGTCAAAAACGGTGGAAAATTGGTTTATTTATGAATGAGCAAATGATGTTATGGCGCCTAATTTGAGAGTAATGATATTAAACTGCGCCATAAAATTTAAGCCTCAAAATTGTGTGTTTTAGAGCATCTAGATAACTGGAAAGGGGAATTTTTAATAATGAGGAAGCTATAATATGGAATGACCACAGATATGTTAAATAAGTCACTATAGAAATGCAGATCCTAAAAGAGTCCCAACTATTTAAATTTTAAATAACTCTGAACTCAAAGAATTAATCTCAGAAAGGAAATGGTTTGTTTAATGGTTGTACTAGGAAGAAAAAAATCTCTTAAAATACTTTATTCCAAGGAGACAACTACCAAGTCGTCATAAATTTTCCATCTGCTTGATTTTTCTTAGCGAAACTTCCATTGCAAGTTTGCCAGACAAAACACCATGCATTTCTATGCGACTCCATAACGTGGCCATTAGGAAGCAAAACATCAATAGCATAGTGACAAAGACTCTAAGAACTGCAAAAAGCGTCGGAAAATCGTCAAAAACCCGCGAACTAATCACGGCAGGAAGAACCAAACTTATCACTAATAACACCAATAGGATGAAGACTCCTAACCAGTAAAGAACTTTAGTTCTTGAGATACTTTTCAATGCTTCTTTGCACAAGATAATGCACTCTTCCAGCACCAGTTTTTTTGCAGTTTCATCCAGGTAGTTTCTTGGTGATTTAATGCCTTTTACAATTGAGAGTTCTACTAATATTGCTTCGTGGTCAGAATAGCTGAAAAATACTTTAAAGTAATAAGACATGATTTTGAAAGCCTCATACCTGAAAGTTTGCTTTGGAACACGGTCAGGTAGTGGTAAAACATATTTCTGCAAATCCACTGTAACATTTGAGCCAGGGTGGTACATGACATAATCAATGCGTTTTCCTAATATTTTTCTTTTTACCAAAGAGGAGGGAGTATAGCTATTACTGAGACTTTCATTGGTTGAAGATTTTTCAGCCAAGACATTGCCTGCCTGCATGTAGGCATCAATTAATCCTGGAACTGTCAAAATCACCCTACAAACTAGTTAGTTTATTTATAGTTCTACATCTATGCACAGAAACACACCTGTATGCTAAATCTCCAGGTTCAGTATTGAGATCACCTGCAAGTACTATAAGATCTGCCAATCCTGATGTGAGCATAATGAATTGAGCTGTGTCATAAGCTTGCAGTACACGATGAGCTTGGTAATCGTCAGACGCCCTATTGTATTCAGCATGGAACTTAAATTTCAAATAGTGTGCTTCAAGTTCCTTTATAGAACTCTATTGACCACCACTTACATGAGTAGAGTAAACATTAACAAAATAAGTCCCAGTTTCATGTTGAACTTTAAGGCGACATAAACCCACGCCTTTGCCACCCCACCAGTCACCATGGTGCAATTTGTGAATGTAACCATTAACAGACCATTGATGAAAAAAAGTTTCTTCTATGAAGTGTTTTGAAAGGATGCAAATGCCAGAACCAGTTACTCCGCTATAAAGAAGATTCTAGGTAAACCACAGTATAATACTGTTGAACATAAAATGATTGGTGATGTCATGATCACCTCATAAAGAAAAAATTCAAGTTTTTTTGTTAAGCCAAGTGTGAAATAATGCTAACTAACCTGTAAAAGTAATGAGAGTATGGTAATACATTATAAAGCTTTTCTCGAAGAATGTTGTAGTCCCTATTTGTCCACACTTCCTGCAGACAAACTACATCAAACTGATTTACTGATAACATATCAGCAATAGCCAGTATTCTAGATCTTCGATCTTTTGACACCACAGCTAAGCCCCTTTGAAATTAAATAAACAGTATGTTTTGGTTTAATATTTTTCGTGAGAAAGGGAACTTACCAGCAGTTTAATGTAAAAACTTTAAGATCTAATGCCATTATTGATAGTCAAGGCAGCAGCTTAATTATTAACAAACCAGTGAGACTTATATGCTGTCATGGAAATAGTAGTTTTAAGGAATTGTTATTTGTTGTTGAATTCTTAAAATGTACTAAAGGTAAACACGTCTACAAGTTTGGAATCTTTGTTTTAATTGATGATAATTTGATTCATTCATATTTGTAATTTTGAAAATGATTGGTAATATTAAGACGACCCCTTGTAGTTAATAAAAAAAAGTTATAGTGCCGTCCGTAGATAACGTCAAATAAGTATAGACTATAAATTTAAAATGTGCAAAAAACTATTTCAATGAATTATTGTGCAATTTAAGCCATTTTCTGTGAATAAAATATGTTTAAAAATCGTATAATTTCAAAAAACTTATTTTGAATTATATTTTGTCTTTTTTATATATAACAAATATACCACTCACCACAAGACTTCAAATTCAAAAATGACTTGATAATGAATATATCAAATTTGAACAATTAATTCTCTTTTGTGTAGGTTAAGTAGTAGGATAAAGAGATTGCACACACACACAAGAAACAAAGCAGACGCTAATTTGGTCATTTAATATTTTTTTGAGAAATAATTCATAAACAAGCAGCTGAAGTAATAAAAAAATAAAGCACCAAAAATAAATAGTATTATTCAGAAGTTCGAAGTAGTTCTAAATTTATTTCTACTGATAATCTCTCTAATAAATTATGACTAGAGTTTTAATTAATTTTAACATTCTAATAAATAATTGTGCAATATGTTTTAAAACTATTCTTAAATTGTACAATTTTGGATTGTTCCAATATTTTCTAGTTTTTTTACCAAAATCGAAAACATGTGTTCAATAGTCTACATATAGCCTACGTTAATTACGGCACGTGGTTTTAAACAATATCTAAAAAATTCGCCGAGAAATAATGTAAAATTATCTACTTGTTTCACATGACGTTCCTATAAAGTAAGGTTATGTCATCGGTTTGATTTGCCACATACTTCCAATGATTTCTTTTGTTGATTAAAAAATCAACTAATCATATTAATTGAGCCCCTCTTACTCTTTATGAGCTCCATGATCTTTTTTTGTTTCTAAAATACACTTTCATTGATATACGTGGCAGTAACACATGATTTATCATAAAAATGGAACTGCAATGCAAAGTACAAAATTACGAATGGGGCAAAAAAGGGCTGCTAAGCAAGGTTGCTCAGCTTCGCAAAAGCGCTGACACAAGTTTTGAAGTCGAGGATCATCTCCCTTATGCCGAGCTCTGGATGGGAACACATGTGAATGCCCCGTCAATTATTAAAGCTACTAAAGAAAATTTGTCTGATCTCCTATGTAGACACCCTGAATACTTGGGGAATGAGGTTTTGAGACAATTCAATCAATTACCCTTTTTGTTTAAGGTTCTGTCTGTCAGTAAAGCCTTATCGATTCAAGCACATCCATCCAAAGTAAGTAAATTAAAATTTTATATTTTAACAACATATTATCCCTCCAATTTGGTACCATTTCTAGAAACATGCTGAACAATTACATGCACAATTTCCTGAGATTTACAAAGACCCCAATCACAAGCCAGAGATGGCCATTGCTTTAACAGAATTTGAAGCTTTGTGTGGGTTTAGACCTTGGTCAGAAATTAAGACTTTTATAAGCAGTAAGCATTTAGATACTTTGAATCTATTAAAAATAAGGATTGATAATTATTTGTAGACATTTCTGAATTGCAGGATATATTTAAAAATATTCAAAATACTGATGATGGTCAATTAATTCAGGAGGCTTTCTGGGAAGTGTTGAATTGTTCTAAGGCTAAGATACTAGATGTAATAAATAGTTTACTTACACGATTTAAAGAATCTAGTATGTTGTAGATTGAAGATTTTGACATGATATAAATTGTGCAGTTTTTCAGGCAAAAGTGAGAGGGATTTTCTGTGTGCTGACTTGGTAGAAAAATTGCATTCCCAATATCCCTTTGACAATGGCATATTAATGGTTTATTTTCTTAATTACATTAAATTGAGACCATCCGAAGCAATTTTCTTAGGTGCTAATGAACCTCATGCTTATTTGTTTGGTGGTAAATAAGTCTTAAAGCTTTTGATTCACCATATAAAGAAGTTTCTTGTGATTTTAGATTGTATTGAATGTATGGCATGCTCTGACAATGTTGTGAGAGCAGGTTTAACACCCAAATTTATTGATGTGAATACCCTGTGTGGTATGCTTAATTATGAGGGAGCTCCATCTCAAGAAAAATTATATTCACCCCTCAAAGAAGATGATTTTTCTGTAATTTACAAGCCTCCAGTACCCGATTTTTCTATAGTACAAATAGAAGTAACAATATTGTGATACTAATAATTAATATTTTTATTCTTCAATTACCTTTGTAAGGTTCCTGCCTCAGAAGAAAGCTTCACTGTAAGAGAACGTAGCAGTGCCAGCATATTATTGATCATCTCAGGAAAGTCACTTATTAAAACTATCTATGGAGAGCAGACAGTTTCACCTGGAAGTGTATTGTTTTTACCAGCTGATCAAACAATTATTTTTGACAATTTTAAGGATCCTTTGCTGATATATCAGGCTTTAGCAAATGTTTAATTATTGAAGTTATTGGTTTAAAGAAAAACATTATAATAGTGTAATAAATTTGTTTTTTGTTAAGTTTTAATGTTTTGTGGTTTTATTTGTTGAAAAATAATGCAGTTTTAAAGCAGTCTAAGCTTGGCGGCCTACCAAATATCCATTAGAGATTTTTTCCTAATAATATCTGTATTCTTAATGTGCCTATGGCCATTTGACTATACTGGTTTCTTCGAAGTCGATCATATAACTGTGTGCCATAAATGTTTCTACCATATTTGTAAATATATCTTTCGTGTGCTGCCAGACTATCCAGATAGTATCTAAGATATGTTTATGTTCCGTTAACATACCTCTAGAAATATGCTCTACGTAACATTTGTATGTATCATCATAAGTATAATTAATTGACAAACGTTCCAGAGATTACATTGTTTTGACAACACAACAAGTAGGTAAAATAAAAATAACTGATTAATGTGTTTCTTCGTATCGTCATTAAAACATATACCAAATTTTCAGTAAATATTCCAATATTCGTAAAATTAATATTAAAAAAGAGCACCAATATTTCTATTTTTTCTACATGGTTAATCGTAGTTACAACTAAATGGGGCTTCTTTCCATTTGTACTTGCAGCTAGGTCACTTATTAAATAAAAGTCGACAAAAACATAAAGAACTAACAATAGGAAAAAATGGCAAGTATTGCAAATATAGATAAAAAAGTTAAAATAACCTGTCATAAAAACTTAAATTCTAAGGAATTCAAAATCTTAACATTAAACGATTTTAGTCGTGTATTCCTTCAGCCGAGGACTTTCCATTCCTTCATCTGGAATGTTTCTTGTACGCTTCATTTCCTCATCCTCAACTTCCTCCTTGATGATAACTGGCAATGCAAATGGTGCAAATGGATTTTGAATGATACGAGTACGTGTGATCACCCTCTTAGTGCCGTTATTGGTATGACTATTGAATGGTCCAACAGAAAGTTCAATTTTCTCCGCTGCTGGGCTCGCTGTTGCTTGTGGGGACCGTCCCAGAATGGAAATGGTGATTATGATTGTGAGCAACAAACAAATTAGTCTGAAATGCTGAAAAATAAAATTTTGAAACGAAATTAAACATTTGGGCCCTTTGGTTTAAAAAAGAGATAGGCTTTTTATAGATTTTGTTAAAGGTATAGAATGAAAAATAAATCCATTTTTTTGTATGTTGAATATAAGAAATTCGTTTTTGCCATTTTGGCAAATTATTTTTATTGATTTCATTGGGGGAATATGAAAATGGATATTCAAATTTCACTGTGTTGAGGTTTAATGTTTAAAACCTTTTAGAAAAAATCTGGAAAATGCAATAAACTTCAAGTTGTGAAATTTCAACAAAAATTGCTGTATTACATTAAAATTGTTTAATCTGCTAAAATCTAACAAAGTATAAAAGTACAAATAGGTACAAATACTTACCATTTTAATTTTTCTTCTAACTTGAACGAACAATAAAAACGGGCACTTTGGTATCAGCGACTAATTTCAGTTGATGAAAGGACTAAACTGTCTGTAGGTGAGGATGTATGTATTTGTTAATTTTACGGCTCAGGGTTCAGGAGAAGTGGCATATACAGACCGACGCATCAGTAGTAGTTTACTATTAGTACTATATAGGTGCTGTTAAATACTTATCTAAATGCACCATTTTCCTCTAGAACAATTGGGACTTTTTGGAAAAGGACCCACTTTTCCACTCATTGTTACAAAAGCTTTTATGAATGGCAAATTTCAATTGCATTTTTTGTCCTCTCTCTAATACGCCCCTCAAAAAACTAACAAAACCCGAGGGTTATTATTAACCGTGTGATTCGAGCTTAATCTGGCAGTTTTTAATCAAAACTTGGCGTGCGACAAAGAGCACGCGTGCATACATGAATGATGTAACGAGCAGTTTCCCACATCTGCCATAGGACAGATGTGCACGCGACATACTGCCCTAAAAGGGTGCCTTTCCATTGTTTGATGGGCAGAAATGAAGGGTGCATTTCCTCCCCTAATCACCTACTGTGAAAGCTGAATAAAATTGTATTTATTATATCGTCGTGTAAGGGTGGTTTAAACTATCGCCCTGTCTGCACTTGGCTGATCAAGCTGATTGTGCTCTTTCATCTCCTGGTGGATTTTAATTTTGTTTCAGGGACGGTTTTTGAGTCGTAGCAGATAATGATAAATTAAAAAATAACGTGCAGTTTACAATATTTTGTCAGATTAAATAAAATTAACATGATCTTTTGTACGGATTCTGCTGAAATTTTTGGAAAACCTTGTTTTTGATTTTAAATATTCTTGTCTCTATCAAGGAAAATTCAAGTGGTTTAATTAACATTCAAATTCTGAATTTGATCAGTCCCTTCTTAGCTCTTAATACCCTCAAACTCGGTTATAACAAACGGTCGACTGTAATGAACTAACCATGTCAGGAATGTACAAAGAGTCTACATCATTGCATATTATTCTTATTTGGACACAACCAACACATTTATAACGAAAGATTGGTTTTAGTGAATTCTTTTCGGATAAGAATTTGCAAGCCCGACCGGTTACAACGAACTAATATCTATTAAAAGGACAATTCTGAAGAATTTATTAACTTAGTTTTGGGGTATTTTTTTGTCGGAATGATCTTGACACCAGGGAATCCCCGTCTATTGAATCGTAATCGGTTTTGCGCCATCTTGAATTTTGAATAGCAAGAGGAACTCGTAGATCAAGATGATGAAGAAGACGTTCCATTGTCAGAGCAGATTAAGAAGCGTAATAATGTTGCTGCAGAAGAATATATCAAAATGGATAACGATTTGCTAATAGCTGATATTCGATAGACTATATGGCTGTATTGAAAAATATTCTTTTATTAAAAACCAAGTGAAAAATAAAATGACTGACACTTTACACTACGAAATAAATTATGTTTTTATGTAATAGTAATATAATGTACTTCATCAGTATTGCATATGTACAAATAAAACAGAAGTGTTCTTTTCACCTTTTTTTTCCTTTTAACTGATGTATAAATTTTAACTAGGTACATACAAATAAAAAAAAAAATTAAACGCATAATTTTTTTTAAGGCGAACATAATATGTGCATACATATTAATTAGAGTCCGATGTAATGAACACCCCCAGCTATAGCGATCAAAATTTCTGGTCCTCTTGAGTTCTCTATAACAGAGTTCGACTGTATTTAAGTAATACACATAAGTACATCTACGTCATAATGCTTTAAGTAATTATTCAGTCTAAATTAAAGTCTAGAGACCAAGAAGTCTAAAAATGTATGACCATGTTTTAAAAAATTACTCTTCCAAATAGATATAAACATGACATATTAAATGCATCTAGATCCCGATATCCTCTCAAAAAGCTTCTTCATAAATGAAAAACGTTTATTGGTACTTGATACATTAGTTTGAAGTGGCCATTTTTTGCGCCTCTTTTCGGAAAAATTTGCAAAATCATGTGAGGTGTGAGAGATAATTAATCGTTAATTTTAAAAAAATTAGTAAAAAAAGAATGTTTTGAAAGACAAAATCAATAAAATTAAATACCGCCTATTTATTTCATTTTAACTTTCTTATTAACTCTAAGACAATCAATACGAATGGCTTAACTGTACAATTTTAGAAATAAACGAATAGACAGTGAAGGAGAAAAATTTAAGAACTTTTAAATTTTAAATTTTTGTTGAAATATGCTTTTTAAGAGATTCTTCATATGTATAAAATTCCTATTCACTAATTGTACCTTTCTTTATAAGTTTGTTTATTATATATTACATATTGGATGTGTATATATTTATTATAGAGGCAAAATAAGTTTTTTCTCTGACAAAAGTTTAAAAACTTTTCCATCATCTTGCTCCTCCAACGTATAAAAATATTCTGAGTGAATTGCCAGTATTAGCACTACAAGTCATGGGCACAGCTGAGTGTATTTGAAATTATTTAAAATAAAAGATCAATAAATAGCATGAAAGTAGCGAAAACAAGTTTTTATTGCGAAAAATCTGAAAATTAATAAAAGTGTCATATCGAAAAATTTAACTGCTTCTCTTAGTGACTACAAAGTCTTATAAGGCCCAAAAGTACGGGGCGTCCACGAAAAACTACTTCCGCAATTGATAGAGTGACAAAAAAAAATCACAAAATGATCCTTGTAGCACAGTTTGGGAAATTGATCAAGAAACAGAAAAATTTCATCTCCAAGTGAGCGAAAGGACTAAGACGTCGGACTTTGCAGTATGAGCTTATTTGAAAGAGTTGCTGTCAAGAAATTTCTATTATCAAGAAAGAACATCAAGGCCCATTTATAGTTTGCTCGAAATCACTTGAACTGGGAAAATGACGTACCGTTTTTTGGAGTGACGAAAGTCAAATTAAAATATTCGGATCGAACGGTGTGTACACATAAAAGATACCACGCCAAGTCCCAAGTACAAGCAGTTAAGCATGGAGGTGACAGCGTTACGATCTATGATCGCTTTAGTCGCTCGGGTAGTGGACCCATTGTGGAAGTACAAAGAAGAATGGACAAATTTCAATACCGGAATATATTAGAGATGTTGCCATATACCGAGTATGAAATGCCTCTTCGTTGGACATCCCAACAAGATAATGACTCCAAACATACTTCCTAGTTAATAAAAAATTGGCTTCCTTCCAAAAAGGGTAGACGTAATTGAATGGCCGTCGCAATCCCCCGATTTAAACCCAATTGAACGTTTATGGGAAATCCAAGATAACTGCATCTGTTTGGAAAACATTCATAATAAGGCTGAACTGTTGGCAGTAATATTTGATGAGTAGAGAAAAAATTCTCAAGGAAATGTGTATGAATATTGTCGATTCAATGCCAATAAAATGTCAGGAAGTGATTAACTTGAAAGGATATAGCGCCAAATATTAAGTTTTTTTTATTAAATATAATATTGATTCTTTTGTAAATAAAAGTTTCTAAACTTTTGTCTGCCACTGTATACCACTAAAATATTCTTCAGTTCTCTTTCCATGTCAATCCGAAAAATGTATTTCAAACACAACAGTAAAAAAGGCAAACTCGCTTTTAAATGGTATATATAAAGTACAATCTGACTTTTTATATTTTTCATTTTCACAAATTTTCGTCAACACTTCCACATTATCGTACTTGTGACGAACAATACACTTACAAATGTTACTTTGTTGTTGGTACTTGTGTTCTATCATGAATCGAACATCGTCCCTGGTGACCACGAAAATGCGCCCATCTTTGGAAAATCGACTCGGATCAAAAAGGATTGAGTTCGATGTCTGGAAGGTATCGTTTTCCTCCTTTTTTTCCTTGAAATAGCGCCAGATATTCTCTGTATCGGTTAATCCTCTATGATTGTTCAAAGCGCAACGATCTTCATGCTCCAGCAAATCCCACGCTTTAAAATACTGTCCGCATCGGAATTTGCAAAAGAAGTTTAAGCTATAATGCCTGGCCATTTCTCCGGAACGCCTTAGATGAGGAAGCGAACATCTGGGACAAACCTTACAGATGCCATAGGAATGGCATTGCCCACACACCGAATAGCTGCAACTTGCACAGAAGAATATTTTCTTGTATCTTCCCGACACTGCCAAATAGTTTTCGCAGAAATTGCAGGTAATCATAACACTCACTCCAGAGGTGCCATCGACTATGCTCTTTTGGTCTCCGGAGAGACCGTAGGATGATAAGTGGGTCTTTCCAAATTTTGATCTAAACATGTCATCCATGAACAATTCTGGTAACTGCTTCGCCGGCAATTCTGAGGAGTCCTGTACATACTCAATGTCAACTTCGTTATTATCATCCACATTTTTCACTTTTGGCAATTGTAGCATGTGCTGGGCTACCAAAGACAACTCAAACTTGCACTCAAGTCCTTGAACATTCGCAATTAAATTGGCGGAAACTGAAAACCCTGCCGAATCATCGTCGAAATCCTGACACTTCATGAGGTGACTGCTAAACACCGCGGAGTTTTCTTCGCGAGATTTCCCATTGAAAATTCTAATTCGATACTCAACTCTGTTGGTCCTAGAAGACATAACTTTAAACGTTAAATGAGTATCATTTATCACCACGTGAATTAGCACAAAAATGTTTTTGGCGGCATTGCAATGGATATAAAATTGATTCATGTTCGAGGACAGTTTGATTAGAGGTTTATTGAGGTTGTTTTTCCAGTGGTTGAATTTGAAGTGATTGGCCAAAGCTAGAGGCACGTAGTGAACATTAACTGCAGGACAAAGGGGACAACGGATTTTTGATGATAGACATGTTAATTCGTGTTCGCTGGTTTCTTGGTAGCGCAGAAGATGACCACAACCATCGAATCTATAAGAGGATATACAGGGTATTAAAAAAAAGAACGTTAAATATTTAAAGATGTAATAGCATGGACCGAAATGACAAAAAAAATCTTGGTAAATATGCGACCACAAAGTAACGGTTCTGGAGACAAGGAAGGTCAATATTTTTTGGAACATTTATTTGCAATTATTTTTTACTTATTTATTACGTACAAACAAACAAAATGACCTTCTAGTAAAAACAAAAAATAGAGTTGCATAAGATGTTTAAAGTGCCTTCCTTCCATATCCAAGCAGGCATGACATCCTTGTCTGAAAACTATTCGCACTCTTTCTAAAACGAACTCAGTGGCTCGGATTTATTGGCATATTTTATTAATTCATAGTTTTGGCTCCTTGAAGCTATGAGCAGTAGTACCGCAGACTAATGTGTTTAAATATCTTAAATATCGGTTTAAATCGGGTGGTTTTGCAGGCCATAATGCAGGTCCGCCGCTTTCGGCTCATCTACGTGGAAAAGTTTGGTGTAAATGGTCTCTGCGGCAATGGAAAAATGAGCTAGAGTACCATCATACTGAAACCACATTTACTGTCTTTGGTCTAAACGCAAAAATGCATGTAGGTTAAAGGGCCGTAGCAAAAGAAAACTGGTGTCCTGACAACAGTAAAATGCTTAAAGCTTATACTATGATAAGAAAATGTAAGTTTTTGCATAAAAAAATAACGTAAATAAGAATAAATTTTGTTTGTTTGTACATAATAAATAAGTAATAAATTATTGCGAATAAATGTTTCGAACCAAAAGAATCTTTCATATGTCCGACACCGTTACTTTGCGGATCCATGTTTACTAAGACTTTTTTGTTTATTTTGATTTAGACTATTACCCCTTTAAACATTTTACACTCTTCTTTAACAACCTATATAGTCTAATCCCTACCATGAAAAGAGATTAATAGCTGATAAATAATTTCCATACAAACGTTGAAGCAAAGTAGAAATATTAGTTTCTATAAAATGTAGTTTAATGAAGTTTCCTTCGCACCTGTTTATGCAGGGAAAAAAGACTTTCTCAGCTATGACGTTATACTGAGAAAAACCACCTCCGTCCTTGTTTCTGCTGCAACGCCCGCACTTAACTTCGTGAATGACTCCATCTCGATAAGACTTCACAGGTCCACAAGACAAGTACAGCTTACATAGAGAACAAATTTGATTCTGCAATATTTGATCTGGCAAGACTACATTCATGATTATATGTTTTCAATTATTTCAAGCTTTTATTTAGTTCTCTTATATTGAATTGGCCTAATAATACACGTATAAACGCACCTAGATGAGACTGTTTCATTTTCCTGTCGTGTTGGAATAAAGATAAGAAGCTGCGTATCGCCACACAGCGTTGCCGGATTTTTGTAAATTATTAAAAGATTAATGGATTAATAAAATTAAATGTATCAAATTCCTGCTAACATTGAAAACTAAATTATTGCGGTGCTGGTAATTTTCAGAAGGGCATACAGTTTCAATCAGGTTGAAAACGGAGCCCTATACTACTTGCATCATGGCTCCATTTATGTGGGGGCTTCATTCCTGTTAAACGAATCGCTAGGTAGTTTAATAATTCACTCCTAAATGTCGAAAAATCAAAATCTGAGTCGCTTCAACAAGAGCATGAGTTTCATTGAAACGTTGAAAAGAGGGCACAGCGTTGCATATATGTATATGTAGATACGGTTTCTCGGTTTCCATGTACCTTCTTCTCTACATAAAATTATCAAACTTCAATTTATTGAGCCCAAGCCTTTATATTTCAAGTATCGTTGAAAATATAACACCGCAGTTTTCGCCGATTGAATTTTTTCAAACCATAAGCCCATAAAATCTATATCGTGTTTTCTCTAATCAAAGAGATGTCCATTTTTTTCTCAAAACACTCAAAATCTAATCATCTTATATATTTCTGGTAAAAAAGCAATCATCAGTATCGTTAAAAAACTACTGGAGTTTAAGGGGAATACTTCAACGCACATTAGAGAAGGGCAAAGTTTATAATGGATTCCATTTTCTTCAAGTTCACAATTTTAACTAATGTTTCCTAAAGCAAAATCCAACACATCAGAAAATTCATAAACCGGCATCCGGATAATACTTCCGTTTCCACTGTTTCTAGACTTCTCGGATTATGGAAAAGATACCCATTAAATTCGGCCCTATAAACCGAGCTCTTGTGCACAAAAGAACCGAAAGAGCTTACAAATGGGAAATTTAATGCGTCGGTGGCTTTATAAGGGAAACAGCCACCCGAATGGCTGCTGGTTTTTCCGATATGTGTTCATATTAATTGAGTTTTCAAGTCATGCAGAATTAAAATGTCCAGTTATTAGTCAAAAATAATATCTGAACTTTTCCATCTACTTCAACAAGTAATTATATACAAGTTTCCAAAGGCCGCAGTGAAGAGACACCCATTATTATTAACACCCCTACTAAATCGACAAGTATTTTGGACCGATCACAAAATCCCCTCGATTGTTCTATACAGCACGCGTGTTTCGGGGGGTAATTCGAGCCCCCGGAGGCCATCTGTCATTTCGTAGTTACGGTACCGCAGCTCCCTTGTGGATGCATCATGGTGACTAAACGTATTGCTTTTCTGATTAAGAGAGTCCCTTATTCGGATATCAAATAGAATCTGTATCTACAGGGTGATTGGATATATATCGCCCTACACTTGCCCATTTTATCAAATAGTGTTAAATACAAAAATTGTCATATACAACCCAAGGTTATCTCAGGATGGATTTTTCGATATACCAGGTGAGTTAAAAAAGACGAAGTTGCGATATTTCAAATGAAAGACTTAAAAGTTTATTGGACAACGAGCATAACCTTTGTCTAGAAAATCTTGCGTTATTAGTGCGCGACGAGCTTGGTTTCAGTTGCATGCATGTCCAGCTGATAACGTAGATAAGTAACTCTGTAGCTAAACCAAAATTATCCGGGTAGACGGATAGAACGCTGTGGTTTTATCAGATAACCCCCGCGAAACCCGAACGTCACGCCTCTGGATTTCTATGTTTGAGGTCACTTAAAATCTCAAGTGTATTCGAAACCCATCAACTTCAGGAAAGAACTAATAACGTTAATATGAGGAGCGTGTAAATCCATACGCGAAAATGCGCGAGACACTGGTCGCGCGGTTAATTCGATTTCTTGGCGAAGCAGATTATGTATTCAAAAGGAGGATGGACATTTTGGACGGTTTTTGCATTAAACATATGAATTTATTTTAATTAATTAAATTTCATTCATGTTATTTACCTTTAATATGTATTGCGCGATTTTTTTAAGAGTTAATAAATTTTTTGCAAACCAAGAATATTTAATACAGTTTATGAATAATTTTAAATCAGTTGGAAATCGGACCATTAGTTATATAACATTTTCTTATTGGAAATGAGCTATGCCGTGCGGCTCTGAATTGTAGTTTTTCAGAGAAACAACTATAAATTTCGTAAAAATGCAATGAAAACTCAATTGAATAGTACGTAAACAATGAAAAAACATTGTCGACGGGAAACTAGTTTGTTTTAGATTTTGTGTTGACAAAGAGTTTTTCGTTAAAAAAAAGTTAGCAAAGGGCGTGGACAATTTAAAGCTCCACAGTACAATCATCCCTTGAAATATTTTCCTCTCGTCATAGAATAATACCCTGAATACATTTAAAGTGTATGTTTTTGACGACAAAGCCAAATTAAACCTGACCGGATATTTATCATTACCGACTTTATGCACAAAGCGCCTTGTTTGCCTTATTACCTAATGGCCAATCTTCCTAATTAAGGAACGGTTCTTAATTTGCTAACAAATACTGTTTTGGACCCTCCCAATAACAATTTTTGAGCTGTTTAGGTTTGTTATCTCGCTAAATATGAAACGAAATTATGATCGTAATCGTAAAAGTTCAAAATTGTTGATTTGCGCCATATGTAATACATAATTGCTGTTATTTTGTCCTTCACATACAATTATTTAGAAATTGAAGACATTACCTAATAGTAATTATCTAAAAACCAATTAAATCAGTGTTCATTAGTGCAGCACAAAGTAGAGATATAAATTTATTTACATGGTGGTCAACTGAATATTTTCTACACTTTCTTAAATTTATGTATTTCATTTTGGTCCGCGACAACTCAAACTTGTTGCCGCGTTACTCTGTATTTCTAAACACCGTTAAGTAGTGAAAAAAAAATTAATTTGGGCTTGAGCACCTTGTTTAAATAGCTATTATTGTATCAGATGCGCCCTATAATTTATCGTGTAATACATATTTGCGTTTAATATGAAACAGGCCAATTTCGAACCAGCATCACGTCCTCATTTCAATATTACAATGGCTACTGAGAAATTTAAGCTGCCATCCCCATATACCTATGAAGCTCCTCCACCTCCCAAAGAGGATGAAATTTACTACCAGTAAATACTCATATTGGTGTTTAAATGAAATATTAAAAGCAGCGCTTCCAGGCATATTTTTGACTTGAAACTTCAGACGAAAAGCAGTAACCAAGTGTACGGAGTAGCCATTTTTGGCATAGGAAGAGCGGGTAACAAGAGCACAATCAAATCCCCACAAGTTCCCAAGTATTTGAGTTTTTAGGTACCATTCATTTGGCAAATTTGACCTCACTACGACGAGTAAATTTGCTTTATATCGTGGATGACGATACCAAAAAACTCGAAAATATTAAAAAATACTATAATATCGACCCAAATGCCACCAAACTTATCACTAGCAAAGACGCAGGTCAGGTTTATAAAGATCCAAAGTAAGTTTTATTGAAATCCTTATACGACGCAGAATTAAACCGTTTCTGCTCAGAGTGAACTTCGTAGTAATATCATCTCCCACTTACACTCATGAAGCCATTTTGGAGCAATCTCTCACCCATGGCAAAGCAACATTTTGCGAGAAGCCCATAGCGGAAAGCATTGAAAAGACCAAGAAACTCTTCGATTTGGCTAAACAGATGAACTTGATTCTGTTCAGTGCCTTTAACAGGTAATAGAATTTTGTTGAGTTGCCAAGTTACTTCCTACATGTGATATTTTAAGGAGATTTGACTCTTCGTACCAAAACCTCAGGAACAGAGTTCGAGGTGGTGAAGTTGGAAAGATTTTAACTGTCAAAGTTTGCAGTAGAGATTCGCCTTTGCCTACTATAGATTATCTCAGAATTTCTGGTATGTACTCGTTTTCTGACGCATGTAAAGAGATATTCTTTAAATTCTCTCTCATTGAAAAACAGGTGGGATCTTTCATGATTGCGCGGTTCACGACATAGATCAACTCCTCTACTCTCTAGGGGAACTCCCTCTTGAAATCTCTTGCATTGCAAACTCAAACATTCCCGAAATAAAAGCGCTAGGCGACTTTGACACTGTAGCCATCATCATGTCTTTTCCTAGTGGGGCCATAGGCATAATTGATCTAAGCCGGCAATGCTGCTTCGGGTACGATCAGAGACTCGAGGTGTTCGGAGAGAAAGGTATATATTATGATAAATTTGAAAAAATTTAATTTTATTAACAAAATTATAAACATCACCTCTGGGGGCTCATAAAAGCTGAAAACGCGTCTTGCGAATATTAAGTTTCGCGATTTATGAGTTAATCATGTTCGTTAACTCTGTCGTATTGAAAGAAATTTTCCTGCGGGAATGCTTGGAAATTCTCCCCACCGGAAGCTCATTTATTAAAGAGGCTTATGGAGTTGCAGATTGGATAAATGTTTGCTTTAACATGAGCATTTTGCATTGTATTTTAATATCAAAATCCCAAAAATGACAACAAGGCACTGTTCATTTGCCTTTAAACTAATGTTTCCGCTAATAAACCAACACCGACTGCCAAAGAGATATAATGTTGCTAAATTATGACTGTTATCCTTAAATATTTCTTTCAATTATCAAATTCAGTAGGTAGTTTTTACAGGTATGTTGAAAGTAGAGAATCGCTCCCCGGTTGGCACCGTCGAAGCCTTCACTCACAAAAGCATAAAAAGAGCCCCTATAGACTACTCATTCCCATCCAGATACGGCGAAGCTTACAAAAGAGAACTTCTCCATTTTATCGATGTTTTGGATGGCAATGATACCCTTCTCGTCACCCCGGAGGCAAACTTGGCAGTTTCAAAAATTGCTACTGCAGCGGAAGAATCTGCGCGAACTGGAAAAATCATCAGACTTAGCTGGACTAAAGAGGAGTTCATTGATTGAAAAAAATTGAAATAAAAATTGAGTAATTCTCCAAAGCAAAATCTTTTTGTGGGCCGCGAATCAATATAGCTAGGAGAGGGACCGCGTGCGTGGGAAGCCCCTTAACCTACCCCAAATCCCGGGCCGACCCTTCGACGATGAGGGGTCGGAGTGCACACAAAAGACACCCCCCTTTCTGAATAAATGATGACTCATTCACTTGTAGCTGTACGAATTGATGACTACGCAGTTGCCGGATAATATGAATAGGATTTTTTTTGTTCGCTCATGTTTTAATAGAATTCGGAGCTGGATTAGACGGTCTGTCTTTTGATTCACTACAGAGTTAGGAGAAGAGGTTTTATTGAATATATGGTGATGAAGGGACTGAGTTATTAAATAGCAAAAAAGGAATTCATGCAAGTATTGAGAAAAAAAAATTCGGATTCAGTTAGGTCAAATAAGAAAAAAAAATAGTCAGCTTAATTTGGGATACAAAGGAATTTTTTTTTAGATCAGTTTTGGTTATTGCAAAAATTCGGTTGAAGAGAGTTCTATTTAAATAAATGTCTCTCCTTCCTAAAAAAATAAATTTGCTGAATAACTAAGAATGATCGAATGAAGGGAAAAAAATGTAAACGATCTTTATTATACTTATCAATAGGTCATGGCTAAGGGCAGCTGTAGTGGCATCAAAGAAATTACGAAAAGTGTTATTGAGTTTTCTTACAATCTCTTTCAAAACTGGCAGGGAGTAGTATCGTTTTGGCATTTTAGGGAGGCAGCATTGAATATACAATAACGAGAAAATCAAAATAAGGCGTTTCCTTACCGGAATACTTGAACAGCATATAATGGAATTGGTATGTCGGATGTTTCTGCAAAGTGGTGGTTTCCATTCGTATTTTAAAGATTGTGCAAAAGTTTTGCTGCAACACTCGGAATACGGACTAGTCAAAGTCATTGCGATAGTATTGTGTCTTCTATGCTCCAATAAGCCCTTAACGGGCACAATGTATTGTGTAAGTTAATTAAATACACCCTTTTCAAAAAAGTAGTTTTGGTTACTATGAAAAGTTCTCGACATTATGGTGGATGGATGTTTTCTACTCTTCGTGTAATTGGTTTAAGTATTAATTAAATAAAACATATGAAACAATCAAAACCCATAAGTAAATGAATACATTTTTAAGCAGGTTGTTATGTAACTTAGTTGTAGCTTCGATATTAATTTTCAAGCTGATATAGTATTGTAAGCGCTTTTCTTATTCGATGGGGGCGAGAAAATTTGATAACCTTGAAGGTAAAACCAACGCAAAGTACTAAATATTAAATCCAATAAGGAATTTTTCTTTATCAACGCGATTTATTTTACGTTAAAGCGAAATGGAAAATCGACAATTTGGCAAGGCAAATAAGCCATAAAACACAATAGTCCCGCAAACTTTAAATCCTCTTAAATCATTGCATCGGATATAAAGTAAAACGCTAATGAACTGAATCCCCGAGGGCTGCTAACGCATCATTTCCTAGCATTAGACAGCCCCTGATTAAACAATATTTCTGGAAGAAACGTACCCTTGGCTCCTTCCACTCCCCCCTTCTATTTCTGAAACCTTCGAAATTATAATGCCGCTATAATTTATACCGAGGAACGTCAGGGAGGATAATTTATCCACTTTATGGCATTTCGGTTATTGCTTTTCCGATAAACAACTCGAATGCCGCGAAGAGATACCCCCTTGGAGGGTTTTCTGATAAAACATTATCGTCCCACCTTGTCTGCTCTGCCTGCTTTTGATACGCATATCGACCTTTAATGCTCATTAAATATCAGCTGCTTATTGTAATTCTCTTACTCAATTCGTTTTAGAAAATTATGCAAATGACCAGGCCGAACACAAAGGATTAAGACCAACTGGTTCTGGTTTAAAATCATATAGTCGAAATGCATATACTGTCTATATGGGTGGATGCATTCCATTGAACATACGTGTTGAATGGGATGTGTGATTACACCCATAGAACCGGTTATGGGATGAAATTTGGGAGTGTAATGAATGAGATTTTACTGGATTGTTATAATGGGGAGACCTATCTATTTGATCTCTTTAAAGACCCTTGTAGAGGACAGTGAGAATTGTTTGTTGTATATCTGGCTGCCTATGTAAGAATTAGACACCGTGATAAAGTACAACATACGAGGTCAGTTTCAAAAGTTCCGCATCCGAATTTAAGAATCATTAATCTGAAGTTTACCCTAATATTTTCAATTAGATCGAGGTTTTTTTATTTTATTTTTCGAGAATTCTTATAGTTTGCGGTTAATAACATAGACTTGTCAAGACAAATATTGTTTGTTGCTTTTTAATTCTTAGGGTGGCTTTACTTAATACTTATACAAAGACGTGAAATATAATTTCATTTCTTTCCAACACGTGAGGTTTTGCTGGAAAAGAAGTTTCTGTCCAAAAACTGTTTCATATTTTCACATTATAAGATACTGATTTAGTTAATTTGTAAACTCAATGGATAGATTTTGTTCTATTCGCAAATACATAAAAATGATCTATGCTCTTTATCTTTTCCACTTTTGGGCATTTTCCATGCTCTTCATTAACTTCATCAAAATTATTTGGGAAACAGTCTAAATAGTTATGCGGAAAGTGCAATTTCATACTTAAGTTGCAGTAATTTTTTTAAAAGATTGTTACGAATTCTTGCACTACTATTTGTAACTTGTAAATTTTTCGTTTCTTGAAAAACTTGTTGCAGCATTTTTAAAAGGAACCTAATCACCACTTTCCACTTGGTTGCGTGATATTCACAAAGTTCTCATATTTCGTTAAATTCCGTATTTTAGGATCAATCTGATTCGCTAAGTTAATCTGGCCACATTGATGCTTTCTTAGATATAAAAATTTTTACATTAAAAATATAGCAGAAACAGACGCCGTGCTTGTTAGGGGTGTTTACAAACTGTTTCATAAAGTCCATCTTTCGGTGTTCGGAAGGCAGTAAACTTTCCTTAATGAACCAAGCTTCCTACATCTTTCTCTCCCTGAATCATTTTCTCTTCTAGCAGGCATATCTGTTGTGGTCCAGTATTTATCGCAAGCCTTTCTGTTTTATTCACAAAGAAAGTACGGCATCTTTGTGAATCTTGTCTGTTGTTCCAAAACAATATTAACTATTTATGATCGCTACATATCGATTACTTGTGCTGCTCATATTTTCTATTAGACTAGTGTTTCCAGGTTATCGTACATTTTCTTTATCTGAGCAGCGAGAACAGAACTCAATATGTTTCGTTTTATGTAGTAAAACGTTTTTTAGTCTAGCTCTTTGAAGAGTTAGCAAACAAACATTCGGCGGTTATACATATGCCGGAAACCAAATTTAATATAAAATTGTCAACATTAGTACAATAAACCAAGAATTTTTTTTGTAAGATACCTGAAGATTTCTCTACTTTCTCGTGGTTTGTGTATCTGCATATTGAATCATTTTTTTATTATTTCGATCGTTTAGAGAGCACCTTTAAAACTAATAGCCAACTGTAAAATGCTTTATAATATAATTATAGTAAGTTGTAGTAAAAAGTAAATTGCTTCCTTTGAATCGATTGAACCTCATGACGCCAAGCCTTTGCTTGTCGGAATATTTCAACAAAATTTAACACATTTATCTAAATTTTGACGCGATAGGCAAAAATCGATACTATTTTTAAATTCTGCATATATTAATGATCTGAAAGCGATAGTGGACCTTTCATAGATCTTATAAGACACACCTTGTACAACGTCTCGTGTCAGTGACATTGACATAAAATCAAATGTCATACAGTGATGACAGTACTACCAATAAAAAAAGGAGGGGAGAGGATTGCAATTAGCTGTTAACGATTAGCTCTGCGTTTTGGGGGGATGAATTTAACCATTCGAAATTCCTAAATTATCGCTCGTGAATTACACCATCTTGTGAACATCAGAGGGATAAATCAATGCTGGGTGGTTAATAAGCAATGCGACTATACCCTGTTACACCTGCAATATGCAACGACATTTGCGTTTAGAAATATTCCGAAGAACGAGGAAAAACAAAACGCAAAACCATCAATGCGACAAATGCCGGGGAACGGCGCATACCGACGACAAATGTGCGCCGCGACGCCGGCAGACGCAGTCGTGAATATATCGTCGTCTCAGTCGCACCCCTCGGGCCCCAGCAAGTGTTATTGACTTTGCCCTGTTGAGCCCCATTCGGTTTTTTCGCTTGTTCATTTGGTCCGGAAAAAATCAAAATCGCATGGCGATTTTAAGGTAAGAATTCCATCTTTACAGTTAGAGACCACCAACCACCCTCATTAGTTTTCATAAGGTGAATACGTATGTTTATCCCGACATTTCTTTGTTTTGATTTCACCCGCCTTTCGCGCATCTTGCCGGTGAATGAAGCTGCCTTTATTCATCCTGCTCCAGGGATAAATTGCGTCACGTCACGCTCCATTTGGATGCTGGAAAGGATTCGATTTTCTCAAAGAATTCTTATTTCTCTATCTAGAGACATATAGAGCAGGATTTCCCAATTAACTGTGAGTTTCAGAAACGACTGAGAATTTTCGAAAAACACACACTTCGTGCCGTTCGTGCCATCTATTGCTAAGAATAATGGTGATGATTGCGGAAACGCTAATAGGGATGATTTGTCCTCAAATTCATTAGTGACGTTTTGAGAACGATTTATGTTATCGAATTCAAAACTGACTTACTTCGGCATACTAAAACATGTACACTGATCCTGTCTGAATTACAATAGCTGCTTAGATAGATAAATTCTCAGCATAAGCCTCGTAAATGCAGGTAGCGCTTCTCTAAATAATTACCGGTGCGTTCCGTTCCTTCCGCTTCCTAGAATGTGGATAAAGCTCTAATGCCTACATATTTAATTAACTATTTCCCGGTTCATCAGTCCATTTCCTGAACAAAATTTGAGCGGAGTTTACATTTCCAGGGAGGAAAGAAAACAAGTCAAAATCAGTTCAGGATTCTGGGATATTGTAAAAGAAAGCCAGGTCATTGTTCTTTACTAGGAAGTTGTAAATTTTCTTTCGCAATCTAAACTTGTCGCAAAGATGGGGAATTTTGTCACTACCTTTAAAGTCGTGTGATCCTGAAATTAAGACAATGTAGTACAGGGTATCATTTTCATTATACACTTTCAGGTGGAACTATAAGTAGGTGTTGATTAAACATATTGATGTCGTCTCAAATCGTTTTTATCGAAATTACCTTTTTGACCTTATTTAATAACAATGTACAAAGTGTTCGATAGAAAAACGAAAAAACTTTTCAAAACATAATCATTTTCAAAATGTAAAAACCAGTTTTACCTCGCTGCCTCGTGGAAATATTTATTAATTTAGGTTTATCGAATATAACTGCGTTCCACAATTCACCTCCGAAATGAAAATTGTACGCGAAAATACCTATTTACATGCCAAATCTAAAATGGAGGTTGCAAACAAAAATTTTGCTTTGAGCTTAATTCATCATAATCGCAGCAAAACCACACAGAAGCCCTTTCGCACCACAATTCAGGAGAGGCCACAGTAATTAAGCCCCCCTTTTGAGAGCTAACAGGAGACATTATCTCTACTGATGATGATGGACTTTGATGTAAGCATGTTGTTTTAGGTTTCATGTCAAAGCCAACATTGCAGGATTTACGTGGTTAAAACTTAAATCTCAGTTTTGGGATTTTATTTGTTATTCTTTACTCTTGCGTCCAGCAAAACAGCAAGAAATCGAACAGAACAGCTTCACTTTTATTTTCAATGATCCTCTCTGCACAGAGCAAACGTTGGCTTAAATGATAACCGGTCTTCAAATCGACTCGGTTTATTTCACCGGTTTTTTATGGTGCCCCAATTAGGCCGCAAATGATTACGATTATTGTAAGCTTGTCTTGTATAATGGTATTAGTTTATCTCGTTTCAATGACGTTTTTAAAACGGCTGGTGATTTCTTAAATATGGAAGCGTCCAGAACAGTCGTATTAGAATCCGCGTGGAAACCTAGCTAAGGCCATGCCCCGTTTTAGAATGTTAATTACTAATGGGTTTGTATGTTAAGTAATATGAGTTTCGGTTTTACTGCCATTTTTGGCGCGAGATTACTCACCTAATTGGGCTCTGACATCTACGGTGGTTGCTTAACGGATTGTTTTCCAAAACGCCCACTTGGCGCCTTCTAAATAGTATTTTTGAGGAATTCGGACACTTGGTATTCCTACGGATATGTATGTCATTGCTGATATTAAAAGTTGTCCGGTTTTAACAACTACTTGGAATTGTTATTTGTCATTACACAAAAAAAGGTCTCTTGTGCTTCTCCTTCTGGAGAAGCATAAGAGGTTGGCTGGGTTTGCTCTGCACTACTTTTTTTTTTCGGCAATTTTCAGGAATGCAGAGAATTTCTCAGCTGTGAAACTGTTAGGGTCAATCTATCTCGACTTAGTTCGAAATTAGACACATAAAAATTACTCCTCTACTTCACCTTCAAGATCGTGGTTAATCGATTGCCCAGACAAACAGTAAAAAAAAATCCGGAAAGCGACAAAAAACGCCTTTCAGGCGCAATTCCATTAAAAACGAATTTTGTGACCCAAATAGAGGCAAAGTGCGTTCGATAAAAGCAAACCCGTGGGACGTAGATGTCGGTTCATTTGTTTGTTTTGAGATAACCGGGACACGCTCCGATATCGGGAAGGTAATTTGGCGATAAACGGTCCTGTTACCAACCGGCTTTCATTAAAAATAATCATCGAAAACATCCAGGAAATCCCTTAAAAAAAACAAAATTCTCTTGTTAATATATTATTCCTTACTGAAGTTAAAAAGGTCTGTTTTTCTCTGCCACTCCCTAATCTCTATGGTATCAGTTAGCATACAGGATACACAGTCAATCTATCAGAGCAAAAGCGTGCGAACCATGAAGTCATTGAACTGAATATTTGCAGGATTGCTTCATTATAATAGATCAATAGTCTCTGTAGATCCTTAGGAATCCCTCAATATGAACTTGAAGAATTACTAAAGCAAATGTAAGGTCCGATAAAACATCTTGTAGACGTTTCGACAAAGATTTGTTCTAAAGAACTAAACACTAATCTTCTCACCTTCCTCTTGTGAAAACTGAATACTTAATTATTACATGTTAAATAATAAATGCAACACTGAGGAGGATGAAGTAACTTTCGCTCTATTTAAAAGCCTTTAATTAGAACGGCCTTCCCTCATTGTGCCCAACTTTTAGAGCTTTTCGCTGTCGAGGTGTGGTTAAACAAATTAAACTGAAGACGAGTTGTAATGACCATACTTTACGAGGAAGAGTTCTCCAAAACCCGATTTTTAAGCCAAAAAGTATTAGGGATAAACACAAAATGTTATGTTAAATAATAAATTAATTTTCTGGTACAAAAAATTTATAAAAAAACGTGAAGTGTCTTCACACATTTGACAAAATTGAAAGGCCGCTAAAAATCAAGAACTCAGTTCTGAATATGTGGTGTCCACTGTTAGTTTTGGATGCGGCAACTCATGGCATCAGATTCAGAATTAGAAAGAAGCTTTGGGTTAGCTGGTAAAATACAACAAAATTTAGTTACGTATTACACTTCAAAATGAGCGTACGTTTGTGGGTGAGTGTCAATAGCATTTCGATTATATGCAGGACTTTTAAATAAGTTGCCCCACCTGACACATCCAACTGGGGTCCCAATGAAGTTGACCGCCCCACTTGGATTCACATAGTGCAGGAAATCCATGGGCAGCTCCAGTAGATGTCGTGATCTCAATGCTTGGACCATATCAGACCGTTTATTAGGTAGATCTAGGATTTTGTACAAAATATGATAGAAGAGCGGCAACTTACAAATGTATATTGATCAAAAGCCCATATTTGTGTTTCTCAAGAAAAAACAGTGCAAATTACATCTAATCAACAGGAAGATATTCTTTCTAAAAATTTTAAGAAATTACTTTGTTACTTGGTAAATAAACACTCCCATCCTGCGGTAAATGCGATAGTTAAGCTCATAATCGTCAAGTTGTGACATTTTTATCTTACCACCATCAGAAGGATGCAGGTATTATTTAATTGGTTATGATTGAAGATTACTACAGACCAACCAGGTAGCCAGTTCAAGTGCCACTTGTTCAAAAATTTAATGCAATTCCTGGATACCACATTTAAGGATGGCAATGCAGGGTGAGTCGGGAGGATCGTGCCAAACTTCAGGAGCGTGTTGTACATGAAAAATAAATGTAAAAAAACTCAAATGTTGTTATCCGATTTTCGTTTGTTTACAAGTTATAGCGTAAATAAAATTAAAACATAAAATTTAAAAAAATTATAAATTTCATAAGAAATTCCATAAATTAACGTTTGGACATCATAGTAAATGTTCAAAAATATCGCCATTAACTTCTAAACATTTTCGGCTTCGTCTATGAAGAGCATTCGTTGTGGTCCTGATTGTTTCATGTCTTTCTTTGATAGCAGCTGCAGCATTTCTAATGCGTCGAATTAGTGCATCTTGAGTGTCCACTTTTACTCTGTACACTTCAGTTTTAAACCAACCCCACAAACAATAGTTTAGCGGTGTGAGGTCTGGAGACCTTGGAGGCCAACTAATAGGGCCACCACGACCAATTCAACGTCCAGGAAACGTTTCGTCTAAATGTTGCTTAACCTGTCGAGCAGAATGTGCGGGAGCTCCATCCTGCTGATAGTACATTTGGATTCGGATGTTTAAAGGAACATACTGAAAAAGTCTCTGCAATTCATTTTGAAGGAAATTCAAGTAGCGTTCTCCCGTGAGGCGATTCTCCAAAATAAAAGGGCTAATTAAATAACTTTCAATTATACCACACCACACGTTTACTGAAAACTTATGTTGAAAATTACTTTCGACTTTATAAAAATAAAATTTATATTTTTTTTAAATTTTATGTTTTAATTTTATTTACGCTATAACTTGTAAACAAACGAAAATCGGATAACAACATTTGAGTTTTTTTACATTTATTTTTCATGTACAACACGCTCCTGAAGTTTGGCACGATCCTCCCGACTCACCCTGTATAGTATATGCTATCCGGCAGCTAATGCGGTGGTCGAACTTGCGCACGGGTAATTTAAACCGCAATCACATATCACGGAAACATTCCTGGTGCATCGAAAGATGACATCAAAGCAACAACATTCAAAATGCCGTGTGAATGGTCTTAACACTACTAGCAGATTTTTTGAAATACTGTGCGGCCAACGATAATGTAATACGGATGGTAGAAAAAGCTACGGCTCTGACGATATTTTTATTTAACAAAAATTAGCAACAACGGATGAAGTTTTCTTGTAAAAAAAACGTCAGAGCGTCGCTACAATGCCCTTGTGATCGACGTTAATGGCAAACACATCAGATTTTCTATCGACGGCCTGAAACCGCTTGCGTTATTGGAAAACCTACAGTAATGAGGCTCCTTAGAGAACATATACATGAACAACAATCCAGGGAAGAAAAACAGCAGCAATCACCAACCAGTAGTTCTTCCTTCAGTCTTTATATCCTTCAAGGCGGTTTATAACGAGTACCTCTCTAGAGGGGTTATTGCGCAGTTCTCCAAAATAAAAATGATTTTGCTTTGAACAAGTGGATTTAAACTTCCTAATTGTGTTGTATATGCACAAACGTTGTTCAAACCTTCACTATTTCACTTATATAAACTCTCAACCCTTGAAACACGTAAAACATAGTTTTGTTTTTTGAATAGCACAAAACATTAATTTTAAGCACTCAAACCGAACTTCCATCGATTTCCTCCCACAAAGTCGATTTGCACTATGGTTCCTTTATTATTACGTGTTTACCAATAGTTAATACACGAATTAAATAAGAACATTGTTGAACCGGCAGAGGTGTTACAATAACCCACTTACATACAATAACCTTCATTTCACCAGTGTTTAATTCGAAATCTGATGCTATAAACTGTACGATTTCAATACGATTAATTTAGCTCGTATAATTGTTCCAATCGCTGATTGTGTTATGATTACCAAAGTCTAGTGCTACAGTCCGCTTGCATATATGGAAATTTCAAATAAAGGGAGTTAATAAAATCCCGAAGAGTTTGAGTGTAGTATTTCCGGCATTTAGAAATTCTCTACCTCGGTTCAAAGTACCTTTCCTCTGTGGGTTCTTGTACGCTCCCAGGGTCAGCAAGGACGTGCCAACGACTGGGTAAAGGAATTAATTGCAAGCTTTTTATCGTTTAATCACTGGGTGAGAGAGAAACAAGAGGGTTATGCCATTGAGAGCCGTTTATCGCTCAAGCACGTATAGAGTAATGGGCCGATTACAGATTTCCCTTTGGCAGGTTTGCAATGCATCAATTTCGACGTTATTGGCTATTAATAGGGACATTCGAATTAATGCAGTTACAATGATTAGGTATCCTTCACTGATTGGCTGCTTCAACTCAAGTTAGTCAACGCAATAAATGCAAAATCAGGCCACGGAAATTTAGTTGTCAAAACAACGTTGATTGTATTCTACCTATATATTTAATTAAATCACGGTGTTACGTGATACCAGATGAACACGATAAGTTTCACTTTATTCAGTTTATTAGCACACCCGACTGGGCATGGTGCCAAAACAATGCGGCTTATCTGCATGTAATCTAATATTGAGGGCGATTTTTGTTATGTTTCTTTCAAGTTTTTGGATGAGTTTAAAGATCTGATTTTGAACTGAGCTCTCCATGTACATATGCACCAGTTGCATAATGTATAGGCAAACAGTCTGTATGATAAACTACAAATTTAAATTCGCTTGTTTGCTCTCGTTTCCGTTTAAATTACCAAACCGGGTGCCTAAATTGAAACTTTATACAATTCAAATTGCACAGACGTCGCTAATGCATATTCGATGTGTCTGGTTTTTGTGTAGAATACAACCAATTTCTGTTCGCAACTACTGATCTTAACCAGTTTCCACTACCGGCCGTAATCATAAGATTATTACAAACGCACATACCACCCATGGGCCGACAAAGCCGCCAGTACCCGCGTACTTCACGGTACGCGGTTCCGAGAACAACCCGTCGTGAGCAGGTTCTCGCAAGGTCGGCCTTGGGTTCACAAAACAATAATCGCGGGACATCAACCCTATTCGAGGGCGATGGACCAAGATACACCAGTAAGTCCAAAGCTACAAGTAATAGGCGTAGGTACACGACCATTACCAACAGATAATGGTCCTGGTACTGCGAGCATTTCTTCAAAATTATGCGCTGCCATTTAAGGCTACGCGACTATCGGTTGATATGGGCTTTAATGGTTGGGGTCGTGCCTCTTGCAGGCATGATTGCGGTTTTAAAGACGCAATTTTATTGGGTCAGCAAACTAACCGTAGATTGCACGTTGAACAACGTCCAAAAATATGTTCATGATTGAGACAAAGCGTAAGAAAAAGTGCAGGAAAACATGGGAACATTACAATTGTCATGTCATGTCCAAAGGCAAAAACTACACTAAACACAAAATAAGTTAAACGGCCTTAGGAGGTAATTATTTTCAACAGATTAAGATAAATTCGGACTTGGTCGTTTGTTACAGAAAAAAAGCTCAAGAACGAGATCCAAACTAGTCCAAACCGACCTTAACATTAACACATTTTAACGTTTTTTATATAACAGCTCTGATAGTCCTGTAAGGTGAAGTGAATGTCAAATTTAGTTACGAGAAAGGCATTGACGCAGCAGACGAAATTACGCACCTGCAGAAAGTGATTTGCAGGCACTTTGTCCAAAAATGAAAAAATCTTTTAGTTTTAATTTTTTTGGTTCTTTGCTTATCTGAATTTTTCCGTCCTTACTACTTTTTTTTATCGATTAAATGGCGTGACTGCAAGCCATTTTAATGAGAATTAGAACTAAACGTGGACATTGACTGCGTCGCTCTGTCCGAGCCAGGACAGGGTTGCATTAACAGGCGCACAATACCTCATATACTCCTCCATATGTCATTTCATCCAATGTTGTCAGTCATAACATTATTTAATTTCGATCAAAATCATAATCCGTTTTCTCAAAGATTTCCTTTTGTTTGACAATAAGTATAAAATTACTATTATAACTAGCTTGACGATCAGGAACAAACAATTCGAGCATTTATAATATTTTTAATATCAGTTGAAATCATAATTACTATGATTTCATTCTCCAGGTGGAGCGTCTTCCTGAACTCAAGACGTATCATAGTAGACACATGATAAGCCACCTTAGAAAACATAATGTTTCCTTTCTAAATATGATATGTCATAAAAGAAATACATTTTAATACCTCACTTGTATCCGAAGTTCCGTGTTCTTTCGATGACATAAAGTGTTCATCATGCATACTATCGTTATGTGACTCATTGAACTAATCACTTGAATCTTCACTATGACTTCAAGACGAACAATTGACGAGCGATCTCATAATTCTGGTAACCACTTTGGTATGACTTGTCACGTCGTAAAATGACAACTTTACAGATGTGTCAAAATGTAATAACTTGATTTGTCACTTGGTTGCGCCATCTGTAGTACAATAAATCAGTTTCTTTTACTATGGTCTGGCACCTTAATTGTTAGTAAAAGTATACGAATAAAACAAATTTTTGAGATTGTGCGGTTTATCATGTCATTGCAATAAGCCCTTCGATAGTTGAGGTTCCGGTTACGGGGCCCTGAAACATTTCGGATTGCTAAACCAGAGGACCAAAATGAATATTACCTCGGCCCGGATTGCGAAATGATGAATATTTGAGATGCACCGCCACTCCGCACGAAGACCGGTACTCGTAGGTGTAAACAAACTGGAAACAGTGGCGCCAACAAAGGGCGTTTAAAATTCAATTTTCTTGCCCATTTGTGGTGTTACATAGTTAAATGAAGTTATTCACAGTTTCACATGTACACTTTTCATAGGATTAATTGAATTATTACGAGTGTATTGATTTAGTAGGTGTGGCTTTTTAGAGGCCCTTTGAAAATAAAATAAATATGAATCGTACAGAGGCTAGTAGGGATTTTAGAAACGATTACTTACATGTGCAGTCTCAACGTCTCACTTGGAATATTTGTGACTGTTGAAAGAAAGAAAACAAGTATAATTAAGTATTGTAACAAGAAAAAGCGAAATAGGTAAATTATCATTGTTTACGATATATCGGGTTATTAAGGAAGAAAATATTATAGACCATAGCTTTAAAAGGAAAGGGACTTCTCGAAAATTTAAACAAATTGACTATAACGAACGATATGTTATTCAAAGAGTTATTTATAATTTTTATAAAGAAATACTGTACTTACTCTAGAAATGATTTGAGAAAAGCTAAAATACTGTCAAAATTTTAATTGCTTAACTATATTGCGAGATATTAAAAAAGACAGCGGCTTTAAATGTAAAAAATTTTTAATAAAATTATGGGAATGAAGTTATAACAAATAGTTGATTTGCGGGGGACTATTCAAGAAAAATTAGACAGGGTCGACAGTTAGAAAGATGTATAGTTTATTTAGATGAAACGTAGTTTATTCCCGAGTTGATTAAATGTAGCTGTGTAGTTAATTTAAAAAATTGTAGTTTAGGTATGTTCTAGAGGCTAACGATTCATTATTCTGTATGCTGGTAGTGAAAATTGATTTGCGCCAAAGGGTTTCTTCTTACCCATTAAAAATACAATCTAATCCTCTGATGATTACCACGGATACATGGCCGCTCAACCATTCCAAAAATGGATCACCGAACAATTACGGCCCAACATCACCCTTAGCTCAGTTATTGTAATGGAGAACGGTCTCGGTCACTAGTCAAGACCCCTAATAACAGTACAAAGAAACAGGATATAATCAACTTTATGAGGGACAAAAATGTACCTATTTCAGATAAAAAGACAGCAACAAAAAATTATTAGATACAATAAAGTCTTTAAATTTCAAAAAGGAGTATAAAGATATAATATTTTTGTTGTTACCTCCTTACTATTGCATTTTAATCCAATTGAAAATAATTTAAGGAAAAAAAGATTAAGATAGGTATACAGGGTGGGGCACCAAGAGCGCCTCGGGGTATTACGTCCTTATTAATAATTTGATCAAAAATTGTTTTTAGAGGTGTATGTAGGACCTTACAAGGTACATTTTAGAAATATTTTCACTTATACAGGGTGTATATAAAAAAAGATACATCTCAAACTTATGTTTTTTTTTAATGGGACATCCTATATTTTATTACATATTTGGAATTATAAGAAGAAAATAGTACAAGTTTTTATAACACACATTGGGTCTAAAACAATTGCTTCTCGAGAAATTTTAGAAAATATAAAAATGCAAGAGTTAAGAAAAATTATTTTTGCTAGGTGAAATGAGTTACTTGGCTATTATTTTTTTACTATTACTTCTTAAGTACAAACTAATCTTCAAGCTAGAATGAATTATTTATTAAACTGATATACAGAGTAAGGAAAAAGATTGGTCAAATTTTACTCCTTTATAATTTAGCATAACTTTCTTATTTCAAATGGAATATATACATTTTATGTATTACTTAGAATCACTAATTAATTCCCTTTCAATCGATACTATAGTGTTCTATACCTATCTTTTACCGTTTTCCCATAATATGAAATTTTATTTATAATAATTTTCAATAATAACATTAAATAATACAGCTGGGTTTAAGTTTGAAGGACAGTCGGAAGGATTGCAAAAAGTTTCAAATTTCATCCTTATCATATACAGTTACATCAAGAATTATATGAAACTGATTATCAAGCACGAATTGACTTTTGTCATTTTGTTTTGGAAAAGTGTGCACAAAATGACAATTTTTTGAATTGCCTTCTATTTTCGGATGAGTCGACTTTTCATAACAATGACTTAGAAAATAGGCATAATTTCCATTATTATGCTGATGAAAAGCCATTAGTTTTCCGCACAGTCGATCGACAGTATAGATGGTCCCTTAATGTGTGGGGTGGAATTTTAAATACTTCCGTTATAGGAGCTTACTTTTTTGAAGACAATTTAACTGGACAAGTGTTCAAAGACTTTATTGAAAATGGACTTGTAGAATTATTGGAAGAAATACATATAATATATAAATATATTTAATGTTATTATTGAAAATTAAATAAAATTTCATATTATGGGAAAACGGTAAAAGATAGGTATAGAACACTATGGTATCGATCGAAAGGGAATTAATTAGTGATTCTAAGTAATACATAAAAATGTATATATTCCATTTGAAATAAGAAAGTTATGCTAAATTATAAGAGAGTAAAATTTGACCAATCTTTTTCCTTACCCCGTATATCAATTTAGTAAATAATTCATTCTAGTTTGAAGATTAGTTTGTACTTAAGAAGTAATAGTAAAAAAATAATAGCTAAGTGACTCATTTCACCTAGCAAAAACAATTTTTCTTAACTCTTGCATTTTTATATTTTCTAAAATTTCTCGAGAAGCAATTGTTTTAGACCCAATGTGTGTCATAAAAACGTGTACTATTTTCTTCTTATAATTCCAAATATGTAATAAAATATAGGGTGTCCCATTAAAAAAAAAACATGTTTGAGATGTATCTTTTTTTACATACACCCTGTATAAGTGAAAATATTTTTAAAATGTACCTTGTAAGGTCCTACATACACCTCTAAAAACAATTTTCGATCAGATTATTAATAAGGACGTAATACCTCGAGGCGCTCTTGGTGCCCCACCCTGTATAATTCACCAACTTTGAGCAGCTGACAAACGAATTACACAACACAGTGTGAGAACACTGTGTAGCTCGTGTTGTACAAAAAGAAAACGAGTATCATATGTCATCTCCTGTTGATTCAATAAATATTTAGCCGAGCACCGATGGTGATTCCGCTAATGATGAGAATAATGAAATCCGTATTTAAGTCGAATTTAAAAAAATATATGCACCTACTAAATTTATTAGATGTGATAATTGAAAAAATATACTTTTGTTACGCCTATGTCTTGAATTTCTTTAACGTACACCGGTAAGAGGTTTTTTCGCAGTTGCGACTGATAATAAAAATATACATTATGACGAAGTTTTACCCCCCGGTGAACGTGATGCTGCGTAGTCGATCTCAAAACTAAACATTATTGTTTTCGTTTTACGTAAATGAAAACTTTAGCCGATCTGCACTCGTTTATGTAACAGACGATTGCCACAGAAACCGATTAAATCCAAACGATGTTACTTAGTTTGATATTTCAAAGAGGAACGCGCTCATGCACTGGAAATTGCAAAATAACGTAAATTGCTTTGTAAATAGTTGATTTGGATTTTTTTTCCTCAAACAAATTATTCCCAGCTTTCGAAAATCCACCCTTGCTTTAAACGCAGAAGCAAAATGTTTTATTGTAGTTAATGCTCGTGGAAACTAATACATTATTTAGAGGAACAGGGCTGTTTATTTCAACCCTTTCAATGCGGGCTCATTGTCTGACGCTTCATAATAAGGGAAACATTGAATTTAAAACAAAACCATGAACATGTCGGGTTTCGAGGGCAATTTTCACTTTGTCTCCGAGACACATATATTTAATTAATCATACTGTTCTCAACGAGTTATTATTCAATTTAGATGATGAATAATGGGACACGACGTCTGAAGACGCAGTTGCTAGTGGCAGCTTGGCTAAGGAAATCATATTGAAAACACTAATTTTGCTTAATTTGTACCTGAGGATTTTATCCCGTATAGCCGATTAACCACATACGTATATGTGCAGTTTCGAAAGAGCTGGGCTATAATACGCCAATGTAACAAACATGACATCATTCTCTGGCACCAACAGGCTGTTAATCGTATTATTTTAATTAAATGTTAGAAGATGGGTCATTAAACTTGGAGATGTACTAATAAATTTGTAAACCACAAGTCGTTGAACTGCCAGTGATCATTGGGTTTACCGGCGCGATCAAACATCAATACTTGGTTTAAGTAGGGGAAGTTATTAAAACTTCTAAAAATCATTTAATACTGAAGGGATTATTAAAAGTTGTCTGGGTGTAATAATTAAAACACGCAGTTCCACGTCAAGCAATGAATTTACTCGGAAATTCAAAGGCGCAATTTTTAAACTCATTTCAGGAGGAAACTTCGTGTAAAGCGCTTTCCGGGATAATCCCATTTGATGTGGAGGACTTATTTGTTGGCTTGACAGTCGAAGAGGTTCAAAATTTAATTTAATTCCATTTGCGACAGGAAATAGATGCAGTACAAGAATTTAGCTTTATTGAGTCCATACAGGGTGTGCAATTTAGTATCTAAACAAACGTCAAGGGGTGGACCTTTAAAGAGTTTCAAGGAAGGAAGTCCGAAATATTTAAATTGTAATTTTGACTTTGTTTTTAATTGTGTTTTCGGATGATAATGTGATGCTCCTGATGCGACTTTGCATAGTGGGAAAATTCATGCTGCGAACTCCAAATATTCATTAAATGTTTTGCTTGCCGGGCTCACATAGAAAATCACTAGTAAGCTAAGTTCCCTCTTGACTTTTCGATTCGAATTATCGATCATCGGACATACTACATAGTTTAGTTGCGTGTTAATCTCTTGACGACAACATACACGGCCTCCCGGATCACCTGACATGAATTTTTTAGATTATTTTTTGTAGGCACTTGAGTGCACAACATTTAAGAAACAGAATATGCGACTCGTATATACGAAAGAGTTCGCCACTCCGTGTTAAGGTGACTTTATGCACGTACTGCGGAAGACCGTGATAGTTTCCAACTATTGCATTTCATATCATAAACTCATAATGTTCACAACTACTTCCATTATCGGAAAAATAATTGACTTATCATTACTCAAACATTTACGGTCGTTCAGTCGTATGCAAGTTGTTATTTGAATAGCAAAAATTCAAATTTCAAACACGTCTGTCTCCACGACGACCGTTTTTTTGCGAGACGTGCCGCTAGTGTCTTTTCTCAAATATTTCCATTCCCAAGTCGACGCCTCTGGCTCTTCCATGTCAAGGTTAATTTATCAGATGATGCTCGAGTCTGACATAAGCGAATCGCTGATCGCAAACAGACACGAGCGTCATCGTCATGTTTTGTAAAAGCTCGAGTGAAATCAACGGCAGATGTGCAACAACATGCAAGTGAAAGGATGATGCGGCCGCAAAGTGAGCGTTTTGCGTAATCCGTTCATGATCGCGTTAGTAAAGTCTTAGATTGCCTCCCACAATGCGAAAGTAGGACGCCAATGGAGCTAAATGATGCGAAAAACGCGGTTATCGGTGCCGTGCCGATAGGCAGACCCAGTATATCACTGGTTGACTAATTACTGTCTTACTTAATAGCTCTTGTTAGAAGACTAAAGAATGCAAAATCGCATAGTAGATACGGGAATGGATTCAACTGATAAAACTAGAGCAGGTATATTTCCGCAAGAAGAATTCTCGGTAAATGAGGCATATAATCCGAGGTTTTTGAACCTGAAAAATAAAATCCTCGCGAGGCAACAAGATATTACGTACGCGTAATAATAATGGGACTCTATAGTCAGTCCTAAGCAACTCATCTCGGTAACGATTATCCTGTTCTGCTGATGGGGCATCGGCCCCGGTCATTGCTGCGACCTTCCAGATCAGTTTAGTGACCACTTAATAGAACTTTAACCTTTGTCTCTGTTCACGAACTTCGGCGAATCTATTTTTTTTTTTCAACCATCACATCCGCTTTTGTCCAATGCCGTTTACGCTCTGCTTGTTGCGCTAGCTCGTCATTATTAGATAACACTTAAGGCGGAAACAATTAGATATTAACATATTTGTATGTGGTACACGACCTACGTTTTATCCTACGTAAAAGCTGATATTAGAAACATTCGTGCGTGATAAGAACCCCTTTACCAACCAAGGGGCACCCTCAGCTAAGAGATAATTTCGATTTCGGGCAACCCTTCTTCAATAACGCGGCCTTCATTAAAACCTGTCCGAGTGGGGAGGAAAAATTCAAATTATAATTTTTGCTGCCCCCAGGAAATGAAAGTTCCGCGTTGCAAAGCCCTTAATGGGTAATTAAATTGCGAACGGTCTGACGTTTCGAGCCCTAATTGGACCCTTGCGAAAATGGTTTTGCTCGGCAAATGCCGATTGTCAGGTCGGCATTTGATAGAGGTGACGTTAGGACTCTTAATACATGATGTTCTAAAATGATGGTGTATAAAAGTGCATTTCGAAGGTTCCAGGATTTATGTAACACTGGATCAAGCAGAAAAACGAGCCCTCAAAAATTGGGGGTTAAAAAAAAAAAACGTTGTCCACTTTTTGTCACTTTTCCAAATGCGATCGCCGATATCATGGGAATGCCTGGAAAAAATTACTTGAAAGCTACCTCAAATTAATCATCTATAAAAGCTCTACAGGGTGCCTCAGAAACAATGATGCAAATGAGCACTGGGCGCTAGAGGATAAAGAAATTGAACGATCCTGCTAAACTTATTTTATGTAAAAGCTGCTTGTTTTTATTCTACAGAATTGCTTTCTGTAGTTTATTATGCCAAAATCAACATAATGACCCTTTGTTGTTTAATAAAATGTTGTTCACGGGTGAGGCAACATCTTTAAAGAGGGGCATATTTAATTGGGGAAACAACCGTTCTTAAAGTACAGAAAATCCCCATTTGAACATACCAAATAGAGCATCACTTTCGACGTGAAGTTTTAATTAATGTGTGGCGTAAACTTTCGGGAGATAAAATTTTGAAGTTCGTCGTACCTTTAATAAAACTGAATAGAGAACAGCATTTGAGCTTCTTGAGAAATGATTCTTCTCTAGTTTTGAGAATGTTTTTCTAGCTTGAAGGCAATGTTTTTACTTTACGCAAGATGGTATTCCTACTCATCCTAACTAGATATGTTAAAGTCTTCCATCTATACCTGTACATGTCAGGAAGTTTTCGAATATGAATTTTCCACGTCGACTAATTGGATGGGGTTGTGAGTATGTTTGGCTGTCGCGAAGTTATGATTTAAACCCATTCGACTCCTTTTTTTGATATTTTTTGATAGGTTAGCTTGCTTTTACTTGCTTTAATCTACATATCATGCGCCCCTAATTGTTCAACTCATATCCACGACTAAATTTCAATAATCGTGAAAGTAACTTTAGATCTTTAAACTGTAAGAGAATCAGTGGCTTAACTCGCTTATAAAGATAATTACGATTTTTTTAAATCGACATTTCAAGAGAGAAACGATTTTTGTCATAGTGGATATCTCGAAAATGTATGGAGCAATTACCTCACAACGACAATTCAAACTACTCATCTCCATGGCGGTGTATAAAACTACAAAAATCGAGATCTTCATAAAAAGTTGGAAACGAGGATAAGGAGAAACATTGCTCCATATGTTTTCGGAATATCCAAATTCAAACTTATCTGAAATTACGTAAACTTGCGCATCGGAATTGTTTTTTTTTATCGAACGGAATTGCTCTTTTATTGATATTCAGAAAGTTTCAGGTGAACTATTACTATTAAGATCTTTGGATTCTTAAAACTTACATGTGTTACCGTCGAAAAACTATTTTAAGAAATTACTGGAAGAGAATATGTGGTTTTTTCCCTGAAACGGCTTCGTATGGTAATGTTTGTCCATTTTGGAAAAATTCGCAAAAACGAAATTTCACTCGTCGTTCTTCAAAGAAAATAATAGGATGTGAGGTTGATCCATCATAGAAAGCAATGTTACGTAGTGTTTGCATGCCGTGTAAAGTCAATAAGAAAAACGTCGACTTAACTACATATTATAATTTCCTGCCAACAATAATTTCCTCTTACGAACGAATATATATTTTTTATGGGAAAAATTGACTCACAGATTCGCAAAAACCTACTTAGAAACTTAAAAGACGCGCCCCCACAAAAGCGCCTCGGAAAAAGATTTATCCCGGCCGTTCCAGATAAAATACATCCGATTTGAAATTGTAATGTGCCAGATCCTTCAGGATAAAATTTGATTTTAGCGGGCCGAATTGGAACCTTTTATATATGGTCATCCAACCATTCCTGCACCATTATAATGACATACGAAACATGGATGTTTCCATGATAGTTCCCCATTGTTCCTGCGACATATTTACGGAGCAACAAGCGTATTGCTCGTGGTTGAATGTGACCTCGGATTTTTGCAGATGATTATTATTGAAGCAGGAAGTCACGGAACGAGTCAACAACCGAGAACGTGCAAACCAGACGACAACGTCGTTGATGGGATTTTTTTATTTGTCCGAATTATAAATGTTACATATAAATTAGCTTTTATATACGAAATACACGTCGACGACCTCTACCTAAACGCACGGTATAATGCTAATTTGGAATTATCACGAAGAATCTTAATGAGCATGTTTTCTATGGTAACTTTTGTATTTTTCACATAATGGAGATCTTTGGCCACCTTGTATGGTGGGACAATAAAAAGTCGTCCCTGTTAATTGAAAGCAGACCTCATCTCGATAAAATGCGGGCCGTTTATTACGACAGAGCCACTAAGTGTGCGATAAAAGCATAAGGCGCCAAGCCTGATTGGAGTCCTAGAAGCAAAAAACGGCCAGAGGCATTTAAGGCAACATTTCTTCGTTGTTTCGTGTATGAAGGGTACACCAATATCGATACCTGTCGGTTAATATCAAATATATTGGCCTGGGAAGAATTCTCAAATACGATGAGTGAAAAATTAGGTTGAAGCATTTTTCCTCTTCGTCCGCAAACCTTTTCGTGAACACACAACAGCTAAATTATAATTTATTCATTAGGAAGCAACATTGCACCCACAGCCTAGTTAAAAGGCAAAATTTAACTTAAAGACTGTCAAACTTTATGAAATGACCCATAACGTGTGCTATTAGGATGCAGACCGTAAACAATATAAACAATAATATATTATTGTTTCAACAACGACGGGTTCGTTACTATTTTCGGTTGGCCCACATCCGGCCCTTTTATTAAGACTAGCCATAAGTGAAAAGCTCAACTATGTTCGTTTTGGAGAAATTCCGAGACGGTTTGCATCACAACGCTAATGAAGGGATGGAAGTTTTCCCCCAAGTAATCAAATTAAATCCACCGTGTTACCAGGGTTAGGCAAACAAAAGCTACAGGAGTAGTGGTGAATATTTAAAAGGGCATCGAATATCTGATACGTTTTGAGCCCCGGAGACCTCAGCTTTGACCCTCGCAAATATATACATATTATATAGGTAAATCCACGCGACCTTTTAAGGGCCGGTCTTTGGTTAAAAAAAATTATTTCCACCGAAAGCAAAAACATGTTCAGTTCCTGCAAATAAAAAGTTCCATCCCCTGTTTTGTTGCAAGCTTTTTCAGCCAATTATTCTAATGAGTTGCTCGAGTTTGCTGTTTGTTGATTTGCGCCGTTGAATATTGAAAACCTCAATCAACGAGGGGAATTTATTCCAGTTTTAATCGTGGAAACGTTAATCAGGGTAAAATAGTACTAAAATGGATAGCGAAGTGATAACTTGTCTGAGTAATAAACACTAAAACAGCAAATGCTTGGCGACAAAGGCTTAGCTAACCTCACAAATGTACATCTTTCCACCTTGTTCAAATCTTCCAAAAAACCTTGATAAAGATCATTTAGGGCTGAAGCAATCACGGTGAAGCTCTGAAAACTCACTAAAAACTCGACAATTTGAAGTGAGATGGTATTAAACCCGAGGAAAGGTCGACAAGCCTAAAAACCACTTTTTTGTTGCAAGAACCTAATTAACAGCCAATCCCAAGTTTGTTTCGATCAATATGGCAATCATAATGTATTAGAAAGAAATGTTGATGGCCCTAGAGTATATGTTCGAATACCTATTTAATGAATATTAACAGGTTTCTCTGTGAAAATACAACTGAAAACTGAAAAATGCTTTAAGAAACATTAACATATGTGATAGAAACGTTTTGATGCTCGTTTTAGGTATATTAACACTCTGTTTAAATTTTTCTAATGAAAATTAATTTAGAAATTTTAATAGAGTCGAGGAAAATATTCATAAACCTGAAAAAAAGTTAAAAATCCTAATTAAATTACTCACAATATAGTTCTCTTATGAAATATTTATTGTTAGTTTGAATTCGGTTTCACTCCGAAAATCTTAACCTATTTCAGGAAAAAGTTAATAAATATCTGAGAAATTTCTACACGCCGGGAAAATAATATGATAATTCAAGAAAAGTTAACATTGTTGAAGAAAACATTCTTAAGTCTTAAGAGTTAAAGTTCGCAAATATAAATAATAAATGTGACGCAATTAACGAATGGTAAAGGAAAAGGCTCGGGATGCTCATTTGTCCTAGAAAATGTTTAGAAACTGTAGACAAATTTCAACAAGTTTTCACATCGATTAACACTGGGACGAAAAAAAACAGTTCGAAAAAAAGGCCCTTTGATATTTTTTTGGTCCAAAGAAATGTTCAGATCTGCGAGACAAGTTTTTCCATATCTGTAAATAGGTGAGGAAGCCTGTAACAAGTATAAATAATTACCGTAGCAGATCTATTAATTAGTAGATAAATCTTAAGGAAAAGCCTTATAATTTTATTCTTATTGGAAAAGTTTGCAAATTCAAGACAAATTCCAACAAATTTGTAGATAGGTTAACGAGGCCGGGGGAAGGTTAACGCACTTGATAAAAGGTTAACAAATTTAAAGAATAGGTCTTCCGATATTTACCTGCTTTAAAACAATGTTTATGACTTGAAAGCAAATTTTAACAAATCTATAAATAGTTTAATATACTTGAAGGAAGGTCAACGCGCCTGAAAAAATTTTAAGACACTTGACAAAAGCTTAACAATGAACATGAAAGATACTGATGTTCGTTCTGGTCTAGAAAAATGGATGTTCTAGAAGAATGTTTACTAACATGAGATAAATTTTAACAAATTGTAGATAGGTTAACGAAGATGAAGGAATTTTAACGCGCCTAATGGAGAATTTACACACCTAAGAAAAATCTCCGGACATTAGCTTTCTATAACTATTTTCGCATTGACCAAGAGTCACAGCTGAACCGATGGCAAAAGGAACTCGAGGAAAACGTCAACCGTAATAGTGGCAAACATGAAGGAAATGTTCAGAGGAGGTAACAGTTGTGCAACAGTTTTGAGACTGTTGGAAATTTGGAGAAAAATAACGTCAACTCCCGTTTCAATTTATTTGCAGGGCGGCTGTCACTCAGCAGAAATCCCAACAGTTCCAAAACCCTTGACGCGGTTGAACCCGGCCATTTATTACTATTGGGAGCCTCCAGAAACTGAAAAAGATAAAAAAAAGCTTTCGATGAATATTGAATGTTGTTCAAAACATACGAGACATGAAAAATGTTATAAATTTGAGTTCGTATACAATTAAAGATATTAAAGAACATGCTGGAAATTTGATGTCATGGATGGAGTCTCGGAGAATATAGCATGTGCCCCTGCCAGAGTTCATGATTAAAAGATTAAGAAAATATGTCAGGGACTCGAAAACATTTTGAAAAATTTTGAAAATTACGAGCTCCTTTTTGAAGACCAAAGAGAATGTGCGAAGATTCGATTGCATGATTCTCATGTGTGAAGAAATTAAGAAAATAATATCATAGATTCCGACAATGACTGGAAAGAGAAGAAAAAATAAGCAACATAGCTACAACCGAATAAGGTGAAAAAAGGAATGTTCGATGGACGTTTCAAACTCCTTAATATTGAGCCAACAAGAACCAGACCCTGCAAAATACCATTCTGTAGACTTTTCCTCAATCCTTATTCGGAGCAAAATATCTCAAAAACCGCAACAGTCCGGATATTCTCAAATGCGCCATTTACGCAATATCTTCAATTAGACCCACAGGGACATATCTAATGTATCTACCCGTCCTGTTGAGGAATGATGGATCAGTATCGATAGACTGCTGATGGTGATTACAAGAAAAACCATTGATTTCTGGTCATTTGTCTGACTCAACATTAAGATCATCGTTACTGTGGGTAATTAATCAGGCGGAACCGCATCACAGAGCCCCAAAAATTAAACTCCTTTAGCAAAACGAATAAAAACCGAAACCGTATCGTGACTAATTGACCGTCGTCTGGCACCTGGAAGGCAGGCTCGAAGGACCAAGGGCAAAAATCGCCCCATACGTCACTGACCGCCCGGCTTTGCAGGAGCGTACTGTATATGCGATCCTACTGCGGCGTTCGCGATTCTGCTTTCTGCCGCCATTCCTGCTGGCAGCTAGTCGAAAACCGATCTTTATTCGTGTCGGTTCTGTTATTTGCTCTCGGTGTGTATATAGAAATGTTTTTGTTCCAACTCTGTAGCGGCGCGCCATAAGTCTTTTATGCAACTGAGCCAAGGTGGTTGTACTTTCACCTCCGAGTTATGTCGACTGTTACATAAAGCGCCACTTACATGTGCCGGATAATGACAATGCGATACTGAAACGCAGGGACAGTAATTCACGCAGCGGCAGGAACTTTGAGTCCGAAAAATTGTGCTTTAGCTCTTGGAGCAGCAGTGTCTCTGTCGGATTTTTCCTGCAGGTCTTGAGTCGAGTCTACCGCCTGAGCGTCACAAATTTGAGGTAATAAAAAGACTGTAACTGACAGCTACATTGGGTATTTCGCTGACTGGCTATAGCACAGATAGAGGCAACAGTGTCTATGTAATCTCTAAGCAGAATATCGATTCATCGTTCCCTTCGAAGCAACAAAGGATCTAACGGCTGCTGGTCCAATGGTTCATATATATTTCTATACTATCTCGAATAATGAAGTATTATAAATAAGTTTTGAAAGTTACCCTCAACCATCATCAATCATTTAGAATTGAGTCGTTATTAAAACCTATTTTTTGATTTTCTGATACCGATAAAAATTCTTTGGGACACTGTATAAAACCAAATCTCAGCCAGTTTTAGCACATACCCAGCGAATCCAGAAAAGTGTTGATCGATCCATGGAAAGCGCAAACTTCGCGCGGCTTGATTTCGAAAAGGAAACAAAGGATTTATATGTAAATCGTAGTTGTGAAACTTTATTATGAATAATGGATGGTGATTCAAGTGTGCTTAGTCAAGAATTACGGTTTTATTCGCTAAATGTTGTATTTTAGTGCGTATGTGCTTGAGTTTTTTAGCCAGCACGCAACTGCGTATATGCAGGAGGTTGCGTGCACGTTAGAGTTTCGGTTGAGCGGGTCGTTAATTTGGATAAACTACATTTATTAAAAGGGTACAAAACAATTGTCATAGAAGGGGGTTAATAAAAGAACTGGTAAAGTATGTAGTTTCACCAAAGTCGCGACGAAGGCAACTTTTATAAGACCGCGAAAATAAATTGCGCACGCCCATGGTTTTATAAAGGGTGAGAGTTTTAAGCGGACCAAGTGAGCAGAGTTATATTGTTCATTGTGAAACAACTGTTGATATTGAACTGTGTCTGTCTGTCAGAAAACCGATAGTAATCGCATCATCACGTGACACCAAAAGAGAATTTCTTTCAAAATATTTAAGAACTGCCCATCTTTTTCAAGAACTTGTACAGGATAGTGCAAATAAAGTACCCACGTATTTCAGTCCTAATACTTCCCAAAAAAAATCTTAACTTATCATTTCCTGTTACGTACATAAACCAGAAACGTACCCACAGGTTATCGAGAGAATGCTACGAATTTATAACAACTTTGTTAACGGGCAAAGAGTTCTAAAATTCAGACAGATCCAAATACTTTTTTTAACGTAAAAAAATTCTCTTCGTCTACGTTTTATACAGGGTGGTAGTTCTAAAAGCTGCGATGGAATATATCTTTTATGAGCTTTGAATTATGTAAAAATTCTATGTTAGATAAATCAGATACATATCAGATAGTTCAGCAAAGGAAATTCGCAAAAATTGTGACCACCCAAAAAATGCTTTCAAATTTGAAAAGAAGTACCCATGTTCATGAGTTTACACGAGTGGTATCTTTGCGTGGTGACGAGACTGACTGGGAAAGAAAATCATATTCTACAAATAATCAGGAGCGTGATGATTACGATTTGACATCCAAGCAGTCGAAGACGTTAGAATTTAATATCATTGAAAAACTGCCTGCGTTTATGGCTTCATAAAGAGCGCTGCCTCTTGTGATTATTGTCTGGAAATTAGACAGTCACACAAAATTACCTAAATCAAGAGACTAAAGAACCATTAGATGCAACGAGATAAAACATATAACTTCTTTTTGGAAGTTTGTCTACGTAAACTAGCATATTTTGTACTTCAAAACTTGAAAAAATTTAAATAATCCTGTTACATAAATCAGAGGTATGCTGAATGAAACATAACTATTGAAAGCATTGACACAAAAATTGAAATAAATTAATCCGAATTTACTTTGGTTGGTCAGTAACGAGGTCAATATTATCAATACACACTCTAACTGCCCATAAAACAACCAACAAGGCTTGATGTAAATCGATACGTTTTTGATGGCGGAAACGTTTACATTGAGAGCTGACATTGGCAAGGCTCCCCTTTTTGCCGTGCTTACTTACAGTGTCCCAAGAAATTCTGATAAATAAATAAATACAGACTGTTATTGTTCGTTATTAGTAATTATGATTGCGAAGCCTTGGGTTGACCCACTTGCCACGTGACTGTCTTGCATGCAAAATACCGCCATTATGCTAATTGTTATCGAGAGAGATGATATTTCGGTCTATTGTTTACGAATTAGCTATAGTTATGAATTATAAGGTATTTGCCGTGGGTAACGTGGTATATTGCTTAATATGCAGTTATAATTATGGAATTATGGAACTTATTAGTTCGTACATTATCTTGAAACACCCTATAGATGCAAATATCGAATTGCCTATTATCGAAAGTTCAGCGAACCAATACCACTCGTCTTGGCCTAAAAATTATTTTCGCCTCGAAGTATAAACAGAAATCTCAACTAAAATAAACAACTTTCTGGATGGCGTATAATATATCATTCTTCCTTATGCAAGTAATTGCTATGATAAATCTTATCTAATGACGTTCTTTTTGGTTGCAGGTATGTACCAACAGCTGAGATATGTCAAGTAAGTCAAAGCACGAAAGAGCAAATCATCGTTACCTGGAGATTACCCAGTCTAAACGTGTCTTTTGTTCGAACTCAAGGTTACCTGCACGGTCGTACACCTCGTACCCACTCGGCAACTCTATAAAGAAACACTTAAAGAAAGCAGTACTGCTGTACTTAAAGCAGAATAACCAGTACCGAAGAACAAAGAAAACTGAAAATTTATCGAGACACTGGCGGAGTTTAGATGCATTGTTCTCTTGTATGCGAATTTCAGAGACCATCACGACATAGACTACTTAATTCAATGATAGTTCAATGATTTCGCTTTGTGACCCTAACATTCACATCGCCATCCAGAGAGCATTAATTTAATTTATGTTACTACTATATACTATATAAGGCTCAGGCACAATTTCGGAGAAAATCAGTATGTTCGTTTTTTGGTATGTGACTGACAGAGACTGAATGTGACAAATGAGTCAGCTTACAAATTCATGAAATTTCCAATTCTGCTAGCGATGTGCGAAATTTTTAATCTCGATTATTCGGTCAAATACTCAGAATAACTTAATATAAGCAATAGGGAAAACCAGAAATTTACATTTTTCCCGATATAACTGGCACTTCTTGAAGTGGAATAAGTGACACTAGTCATGTTATCAAGCCCCAATTGCAATGATTACTGCACTTGTTACGTTATTCACACTGCTGCACCTTTGTTTGAAAACCATCAATGATGGTGTGTCTTCAGGTCTCCTTCCAAAGTTACTAACAAAGCCAAAAAAACGTGTGTTTGGACTTATTGTTATCGACTTATCGGATTACACAGACTATCGTTAATCGTTATTGTTATTAGTTGAATTCTGATATTCTCATCAGGGATTTAAAATCGTTAAGTGGAGAAACGCTGCAAGCTTATCTCGATATGTATTGTTTACTGTGAATGTAAAAATTGTTTTAATATGCCTACATAAGAGGTTTTTTCGTATTCCGCACTTTCGCGGTCAATTACAAAACTAGGAAATGAAACTTTATAGCACCTATCAGCCCGAGGCAGTGTTATAAAACTGACACAACGTGAGTTAGTAAATCACAACGAATTATTCTAACAGGGAAAGTCAAGTTACATGGAAATAGGCGTGTGCCTGCAAGCCTCCAATATTGCTGATTTTAGTTCATTACATTTGAAGAGTTATGAGAATGAGATTAACACGTACTTAACATTTTATATTTTTCTACTCGCCTGAATTGCTCCGTGGCTGCCGCTTCTCCATCACCTACTTCCTCTTCTCCATCACCTACTTCCTTTTGTACATTGCTTTGAGATTCGTAATGTCTGAAAGAAAAAAATTCTCCTTAGAGGTACGAAACTTATTTTAACAAAATTCTTTAGAGAGAAATGCTGTAAATCTTCAGATTTCTCCCCGACGTATTATATTGGTGGCCTCAATATTGTAAGCATTCTGGAGCTACATCATTTGTCGTTACGCAGTATAATTTAACATGTAATATAGGATTTCCTTTCTAAAAGATTCGATAACACTTTGCAAGGTCGCTTTACTTGTTGTGGTAGAGGCGTAATCAGCAAGAGAGAAACGTTAACTTTACGACAATAATACACGGATAGTGGAGTTGTTTTACCGAAAAACCCGTCGATCTAAAACGTGAACCTCATTTTCAGACATTCCTAAAAGATAAAATTTCGTTTGCAAACCGAAAAGACCACGAGAGCTCTAGCCCGAGTGATCTTTTATGTAATTGAATTTTTAGGAATAAAAATTGGTAAACAACACTTTATTAGTGTTAATTTTCGTTTTAATAATAATCAACACATTCATTATTGCATATTAATAAAACATAAATAAATGTATCATAAATAAATAAATTAGCACTACTAAAGTGTATAGAATGCGAGAGTGTAAAATATTCGGAACACCCTGAAAATCGTGTGGCTCCAAACGAGGCGATTTCAATTAAATCAAATTAACGAGGGACTCCTCGACCTAAAGCTCTCGTGATCTCTTTGTTTTTGTTTTTTTTTCTGTTAGTTCAGGTTTGAAAATAATCCAATTTCATCCAAAACATTAAACAATAATGACGATGATGGAAGAGGGAAATAATATTCCCTAGGAAAAAAGTCGACGGAAACATCGAGTTTTGAATCTCACACGTCGGTTTATAGATATACATAGCTACATACAAACAAATACGCCCCAATACGGAATTTTCATTGATTGCAAACATCGCGAAAGAGGCCACGGGACTTGCCGGCGAAGCCCGGAAAGCCTTCGTAAGATGCCCAATTTTACCTCGCTCTGGGCCGCATTTACGTAAGACCCGCGATCACGATCATTTACGAATTGACGTAAATAGATTTCTAAAGTAACATACATACATCCATAGATGCGTGAACGAGCCTAATGCGTTATTGTTAGGGTGCTCACGCGCATCTCGTGAGAATCCGAGGTTCACCCTTGATAAATCACTGTCTTAGAACACCCACATTGCCAACACGATATGGAAAACATTGCTTGGGTGTGCAATAAACATGGGTTGACCCTCCTGCAAACTGCTTGGATTTACGTGACGATTATCATAATAATAATCACGTACGAAGTTACGGCTTGGTTCTAAAAAACAAGCAAAGCAGGCATTAATAATAGGTGCGAAGAGCGTCGCGTCTAAGGTTGGTATGAAATGTTTCTTCTACCTTCTTTCCCTCCCGATTCTTCTGAAGCAGTAAGAGGTAAGGAAGGCCGTAAGCCAGGCAAATGGCATCACAAGACGCACCACTATCGGGCAGGAAGACTAACGAAGCCCTTCAGAGGCCTCAGCACCATCACATTTTAAGTATCGTCTCTGATTAAATGCCAACAAAATACTCATGAAGCACACTCTACAGGGAGGACTGGATGGGGATATGGCCTGTATGTCCGCAAAGAGCACACTACATCTGCTACATGGATAAACCGTTAAGGACGCAGGCCCCCAGCATATCAATACTTTACTAAACGAGTGAATATGATCATATCAATTCGACTTCCTCTATCTTATTTCGTGCACCTGCAAGAAGCCGCAAAAGCAGCAATTTCATTTACGTGGGCATACTATAGGATGATAATATGTTTTTTTCGGTCCTATCAATGTTGCTTTGATCTGACTAAATCAAGGTATCTCAACTGAGACAACTTTCTATGATGAATGTATGTTAGAGTCTCATGAGTTTAAGCAGGTTAGTTCGGGTCAGTACAAATATAAGTAAAGGCTGTTTCACACATCTAAAACGATCGTCCAAACAGACCCATTTATTTGATGAGTTCAACGAATAAAACTTTCCTTATAAGGCTCCATTGCATGTAGGAGAAGTAGGCAGAATGAGTTAGATATATTTCAGGGAAATTTTTGACAGACTAGTTACCGAGCCGGAGCACCTAAATAAAACGTCTTTCAAGACCAGAGGTGTTCAAGTTCGGGGGAACCTTACTTTATTTGCCTTATGATCTTTGTAGGGCTTATTGGCGTCCTACGTCGATATGATATTTATTACATACTAATTATGTTTATACTTGTATAAAGACGCTATAGACCTTAGGCCATAGTGGAAAAATTTTACTTATCCATCCAAATCAATACAATACATTTATGTTTGTTGTTGAAATTGCTTTGGAAATCGTTTTAAACTTTCCCATCTCATAAAGAACAAGATAAGTCAGATCTGAGTAGGTATTTGGTTAACAAGATTAAGCCTTTCCCAAACAAATAGATGTATACATATATGAAATGTTATCTACATGTTAGAAGTATAATATTTAGAGGCAATTGCGTGGGGATTTTCGCACCTTCAATTTACAAACAGCAGTTAATCCTTTTTAATGGGCTGGAGTGTTGGTGTACAAATAATAATCGCTTGATTACAAGGCCCAAAAGTCCCTAAATTTACAACTTTCCCAAGCAGACAACGGCCTTTTTGCCAGCTAGATATAATGTTCCTGAAACTTCCCAACTTTCTCAATTTAAAGTTACGTTTAACTGTCTCAATAAAGGTAAACAGTAATTGGTTTAAATAAACGTTAGAAAGTTGTACTCCTTTGTAGAGTTCGACGTCATAAAATGAAGGCTTATTTCACCCTCGGTTTAAAATCGGGGTTAAAAGGGGTGGGAATCATAGCGAAATAGTTCCAGTTTTATTAAATCCACCATAGCGATCAATACAAGTTCTTTAGATGTACCCAAATTGCAGGATAATCATGTATTCCTCTTCTTTCTACGAATACCTACATTTACATCCTTTCATTATTGCGCCTTCCCCTTTTAATATGAAGGCAAAGCATTTTTTCATCATCTGCAAAGTGAAGGTTCTTATTCTCTGCTTCAACCATAAATAGAAAGAAATTGCCTCTAGTTAATTGTATGTATTTCCTTGATTACCTCAGCTTCTTTATAATAAATTGCATTCCATCTGTACGGGTAAATACATACATACATATCGACCACTGGTAATTAATTTAAAAGCTTTACAAGTATTCACCAAGACTAAGTAACGGGCTCGATCTTTAAGAATATTAATTTTAGTTCTTGAAATTGGTCATTTAAACGTTTAAAAAAATCAAAGCGAGAAAAATATCGATCATTCCCACATTGCGATCTTGAAACTCTTCCTGAGAGCTTCTGGGTAAATAAATAAATAGAAAACGATACAGTATAATGTGCACAACTTGTTTACTCTTTCAAAAACAAATTTGATATTGCAAGAGTTATTCTATTAAGGAAACCAAATACTATGTCAAGAGCTTGTATTGTTCGACCTTTTGCGACAACCTCGAATGCAACATTGTGTGATTCAGTGTTTTAATCTTAAGCATGAACAGTTAACATTTCTTATCATGTGACACGGAAATGACGAGTTATGCGTCTTCTGTATTTCTACAACAACAGGAGAAGATTGCCAAGCAAAGAGTTTATTTTTATGTAACACTCATGTGATTCGCGTGGGTCACCCATCATAAACACATAATTTTTTCCGGCTTCATTTTAAATTAACAGAAAACTATTTGCACGTGTTCACCGTATAAAATGTGCAGCAGGAAACTACGTTAAGTACGCATCAAAATCTAAAATCTAAATTGGTAGCTGTCGAAGGTTGCCGTCCAAAAAATTATATGAATTTTCCATATTTCCACCAGTAGATATTTCGAGAAAGAGAAAGCGGTAGCAAAACGTGCCAACATTGTTTTCGAACTCTGTAGGTTAATCATAACTGAATTACATAACGCTGTGGGCAAATAACAAAAATTTTTAAGGATAAAACCTCTTTATCTTTGCATAATACGAAAACAGGATCTACAATACGACATAACGTATATGTACAATAATGTATATACAACTGCCACCCGATGGGATGTAGCGCTGAGAACCAATGTGGGCTGTATTTACATCGGACTCCCGATAAGATAAACTCATTCCGTTTATTATTACACCATGTAACGAACTTTATTAGACCATTTCCCATGTAAATCCGATTTATTTTTATAATGTGTATTAGAAAGACGCGACTGACGTCAAGTATTGCTGCTTCCAGTCATCGTCTCACAAATGATTCTGTATTGCGTTTTAGGTATTTTTTAACAGAATCGGAATGAAGAGCGCTAACATTCAATAGGCTGGAATAGAATTTAATCAGATTGAATTTGAACTTCAACCTTCCAAATGCAAGAAGTTAGAATGTTCAATTTTGCGTATGCAATAAATACTTTTCAAACACTCACAATACGAGCTCAGTTGATTACTTGGATGCGAAACTTTCGGACACTATTAGTTAATGTGAAGATTCCGAAGATTACGGAAAAGTTGATCCAGATATCAAAATTTCTATCTTCCAAATGAAGGAAGGAGAAGGTTTCAATTTAGGACATCTAGACCATCTATAGATGGTGTTAAAACTGCTAGCGAAAGTGAGAGATCAGTTGATCATGGAATTTGGATTTGGAGTTTTGGGCACGAAAACGAATCATCGACAAATTTCAACGGCACCCGCCAGGGTTAACCCAGATCGTGTTTATTTATTTTCCTTGAAGTTTCTGATCACAAGTAGCTGAGTGTAACTGATCATCGCTGAGCCTGAATAAATACATTATAATTAATCAGATTTTAAATTTGAACAGACACCCTTTACGACCGTGCTTCATTTTTGTTGACTTTGATAACATTCTAATGATAAAGCAAATTTGTTTTAAATAGCTAATACGTGTTTCCTCACATTAGTAAACCCTCGAACCATAGTTTGGTTCAACGTCTCGTCTGGTGCCTCAGTTCGACAAGGACAAAAAGCGATACCAAATTAGGCGAAGATTAATCAAGATACAGAAGATGTTACAGATGCCTGTTAGAAAGCGAGAACTTAATCACATCTGTTAACACGTTTCAAAAATGGAGAGAATTCAAAAAGAATAAACAAAAAAAAACAGAACAAATAAGAACTAGAAAATAGTAAAGTTATTCTGAAACATTTTAAGGATTGATATATTTAATTCAATTTCTATATGCTTATTATTAAAGATAGTACATTCTGAGCTTACTAATCAATTAAACCTTTTAAAATATTCTCGTCTCTTGCCTGTGTCTGCCTCTTAACCCTGATAATAATCTTCTAAAGGGGTGGCACGAATATGGGCTTTTATCTGTGTTTTGAAAACTATGACTAGGAAAAAGTTGAAATTCAGGTACCATGCTAAAGATGGGGTGATATATTGATTAGAAATATTTTCTTGAAAATACCACTTCCTCTTATGCCAGAAACGAGGGTCAACTCACTTATTGTCAATGAAACACCTTGTATATTATATCAAATTTCGACTCTGCGGAACATGCTGAACATTTTTCGTGTATAACGTTGTATATCCAAATTTTGGATTTATTGAAGTTACTGTTCTTTGCCATTGATAGTTTAAACTCTGTTTTAATATTATTACTTAAAATTATCTAGTATTAAGTTTTTTAAATTCTTATTTCGTCATCAATAATAGACTTGTTTGTTCTGTAAGATGTTTTAGCGGATCCGCTAATTTTAAAATGATCTACTATGCGTTTGAGGACTTCATGATGGCTTCGTTACTCCAGATATCGAATACTAAATGTATGACACGTTCTGGTTTTTATATTCACGATAAATAATAAACATATTGAGATAATCCTCGTTTTTCTAATGTACGGGTGCCGCCATATATAAAGTAGAGTGTTCAACATTGAACAGTTTTTTTTTAATAGAATGAAAATAGGTAGGTTTAGATATAGACAATTGAATTGAAAGTAGTGCTTATTTTTTACGCTAAATATGTATTCGTTGAAAAAATGGGGGGTTCCTTTTTCAAAAATTAGAGTTTTTAAAAATTTTTGAATGATAATTTTGGGCTATATTTTTGAACAACCTTAAGATATAATATGATTTAATTCCCTGACGTAAGAGAAGTAAGGCATTTTATACCACAGCGCAAAATTTCATTGCAAAATACTTAGCAATGTGCGAATTATTAGAAAATACATTAATGACTAACTGTAATTTTTTTTGGAAAATCCTAAATATTACGAAAATTGTGTAATTTAGGCGAGAACATTATACATGAAAAGTGTCCATAATGATTCGGAAAATCGACATTTGATAGAATATACACGATGTTCCAATTAAAATAAGCGAGTTAACATTTATTTCCGGCATAATCGCAAGTGGCATTTTAATGAAGATATTTTTAATCAACAGATCATTCCCACTTCAGTCTAATAACCAAATTAAAATTTTTTCTCGGTAGTAATTTCGAAGATACGGATAGAGGCCCATATTTGCGGGGCACCCTGTATAGCTGTCACATCCAATAACAGATTTCACTGTAGCCGTAAACATCAACTGTTATTTTTAGGTGCTTTATGAATAATAACAGCATCCTTGAATGTAATCGGGGCTTTAGACCCTAAGATGGTGTTTGTGTTACATGTATGTCAGTTTGGATTTTAATCCGGGAGCTGTTTATTTTACGCGATGTGCTTCATGTGCTTCACGATCGTAAAATTATGAAGATTAATCGAGATGGTGACGGATCTTTCTGCTTGGTTTTCCGATAGGAAAATTCTCCTTTATATGCGAATTTTTAATGAGAAAGTTATCCGGAGTTGCAGCTCTATACTCGTTCGGGTTTCATTATGCATTGGCAAAGTTTTGCATTTAAAATCATAAATAGAATGCATGGAAAATCTCACGAGTTTAGATATGCTAAATATTCGTTCTACATGCTGCATTTGGTAACATTTGGCGGTTCGTTCAAAGATTTAGCGTCTTTAAAACTGTTAAAGGCATTACAATTAAGGCAAAATTTGAAGATTTACGCCACGATATATCCCGTTCTATGTCTTCTGTTCTTATATTATTTACTCTCTTCTATTTCTGGAGAACATGTGGGAATATTAAAAGTGAGGAATCTCAACAGTGGAAATTCGTGCGTAGGATTCTGTCTCTGGCACGCACGTACTCAATTGAGTGTTAATGACCCTCATAATTATACAGCTAATGATAAATTCAAACAAAAACGTAGTTCTTCATTTTTTTTTCAAGTCATTCATTATCAGTACCGCTATAAATGCCGGGAAACAATCGGATGATACAACGACGTCCGAAGTCATAAAAATACACTGTATCATTATTTCCAGTGGTCGTCGACCCGTTGGTACTCGCAATAGTACGATAATTATATTAGTATTATTTAATGATAGTTCTGTTTTATATTGCCGGGAAAATTCCAAAAATAACTTAAGAGTAAGGCATTTCTTATGAGGAGTCATTGACTGTTAAGGATCAGGTTGGGCCTTGCGTGAGTCAAGTTTTGAAAATAATTTGCTGCAAGTACCCATAATATACAAATACGGTTTATCCACACATGGGTCGATAATGATTTATCCATTACGCCCATAGTTTTCCTAGAATCTACTGCCAAATATTACAATAACACAGATATCTGCTCCTACATTTTATGCGAGATTCGGTAGATAGATCGAAAATTGGAATTTTCCTTATCAGGAATTTCAGGCTCGATTTTAATTACAAATTAATAAACTGTTCAGGATCATCACGTTAAAGTACGTTAACAGAGGCCACACCCGAGCAGATGTAATATAAACCGCCGGATATAAGAGCCGGACTTCCGGCGGGGGTCAGTCACACATCTGACATTCGGACACAGATCTGCCTGCGAGGGTCAAAAAACAGAATATCGAAGAAGACGAGCACACAACTCCTTAATTATTTGGAATATATAGAGTTAAGTCTCATTGTTAGAATATTTACGTGCTGCGTTAAGACCATCTATCACCTATGTATGTAATGAAAAATAACTAATTTTGAAACACAATGGAGTGAATGCATTCGTAACGACCGAGCCCGCATTCCTGTATTGATTCAAGCAGAGCGAGATAGACATCAGGCTTACATCAACAAAGGCTTAACAAGTCTTATGCTTTCTCACGCAACGGCCGCATATGTGGGAAACTGAACGAGCGCTTTGGAACAAAGAACACTACAGTTCTAACGTCGATTTCTGGTAAATTGCGTTTACGTCTTGAGGGTCGATCATTTAATTGAACAGTTGCATTCAGTAGATCGAAGTTTAGAAAGAAAAATTATCTGAAGACTCATTGTCATTCCTATAAAGAAGTTTTACACCTTTCAGACATTAACTGCGAGTCTTCGAATTAGTCAAATGTTGTGTAAATTTTGAAAAAATTCGAAGAAAAATTATCATTTTTCAAGAGTGGCAGCATGACGATTTGCATTCATCACAAAACATAATGACTATCCATATCTTCGGTATGAGCAAACGTTAGTTGAATATCTAACAGGTAGATACATGAATGTTGCCACGATTAGTTTTTTCAACGACGATTTCCTTTTTGTATGCTAAACCAATATGATAAATACTTTTTATTTAAGACCAAACTGTTAATGTGCTGTTAACAAGGCTGTTAACTTTAACCGAAAGCTAATCTCCATAGAAACGTTGAAGTAGACCCCTAGTATTGATCAGACTCTTTTTTATGCAAGTCAGCTTGCAAATAAAGTTACCAGCACATTAATAATTTGACCCTAAATCGCACAGCTGACTTTATGCATCAACAACCCATAACAGGAAGTGGCAAGGTAGTTTTCTGAACGTGTTAACATGTTAAAGCCCAGATCCCGGATAATCACTGAAGCAATTCCTGTCTTGAAAGACACTGAATTAGTTAGTGTTGAAATGTGCAAGACATCACTATCACTTGGCATTTGAAAACAATTACAAGGCTGCGCTAATTTTTGCATAGATCACTGTTTGTGAATGGAAAAATGTGAAAGTGATCTCTGCAAATAAGATTTTTGAACCAAGGTTGGCAGCGACTGCCTTTAACCGAAACTAAATGTGTCTAGCATAAAAACGTCCGGATACCTATAGGATTTTGCAAGCCGACGGTTAAGTGATTTCGCATGCAGTGACTTTGACATTGTTTCAGTTTTGTTGGTATAAGAAAAAATTGGGTCGTCGTTTGACGTAGATGCTTGACCGCGTTAGTTGCTAATATAAAATTATTAATTGCTTTAAAGTATCAAGTTAAAACAATGTAGATAGTATACGCTCTGTTTTATGTCCTCCGGTGCTGGAAGTTCGTATGTCTGCAGCTTTATAGTTTGAGTGTATATAAGCCGTAAAGCGTGTTTAGAACCTCTGGGAGACGAACATAAAAAGCCAACACAGAAGGTGTTTTTGCCATTACTAAATACACGTTGTAGCAACATTTTTAAGTATAAAAATATGCATCCAGCACGTGCTTTTGCTCCATTAAAAGCTTGAAAATATTCACTGTATCCCATCCTAAAGTTGATTAATTTAGGGCAATAACGACGTAAATAACTCTTTCGCAAAAACACCCATAATGACCTCTGTTACTTCTAATTATTAAATCGATATATGGCAGTCTCAAGGAAAAACTGTTGAATCATATCAACACGTGGGCGCCTTTCAATATACGCCAAGCTTCGTGAATAATTAATGAAGCACAGTTAGAAAATCTCCTTTTTTCCTACATGGTTTTTTTCACTACCATTAATATAATTTGTTTATCCATATTTTTGAAAGATTTGGAATAAAATACGCACTCAATGAAGAAATCACAAAACCAGACCCATTAACCATCAAAGGTACCAAAATTGAGGAACAAAAATAAGTATGAGATAATAAAGGTTAAATACACCTACTTTGCCTCGTAATAATTTCGCCGTTTGGGGTACTTAAACTAATTAATACTGAGGTGTAAACTATTACGTACCTGCAGCATACGTGCTTATCAGAATAAAAGCCTCCAAGGGGCCTTCCAACAAAACCATATTTGCATTAATTGTCCTAACCTTTTTTTAATTTAATTATTTTATTTGTTAATTGTGACCTCGAATTTAATAATTGCACATTCTAAACACAGTGAAAAATATCTAGTATAAAGTTTTATTTTGTTAAAAAGAAACATAGAGACTTACCAATGACACCGCCATGTTCTTGAGGTTAGTACATTTTTAAAAATGACAGTCATAAAAACTAGCTTTAAGAAGGAAAGGAGTATTAACCATTGCTGTCCTTGTTTCTTTGAGTGCGATTTAAGAAGGATAACAATGTACTCGTGCTATATTAAATTTAGCAACGAATTCCGCGATGAAGTTTTCTAGCAGTGTTGGAACGACTGTTTCCAACACAAAACTCGTTGCTATACCGTCATCAACCGTTCGCTCATGGCAATAATTTTAATTTATTTACGCATTATTCTTTTTTTACTAATTTCAATTTCTAATATCTATTGCAACTAAAAATATACTATTATACAACCTTCACACTATAGAAAACACATAATAGAGTAGCTTATAAAACAAAATGTAAATTGAATCACAGCCTTCATATTGATGCACAATTACATTATTTGAAATGCAAAATTAACGACTTAATGTCGATAGTTTTGCATTAGATTGAATGGTGCCCCAATTTGTTTTATTCATAAAACGGAGCGTGGCCATTGGAATTATCAATTTAAATTCTTTTAGAAATTCAAGGAATGTGATTTGTCCGCCTCAGATTCAAATGCGGCAACATTAATTAAATGAAGGGATACGTTTTGACAAAAAAAAAGCGAAATAAAGGAGTCTTTCAACCAACGTAGATTATGCACAAAAATAGCTAAACACTCGCCTTGAAAACTTTTTGATTATGCCATTACAAATTCCGATTTCCCGCTTTTACCGGGGAAAAGAAAATAAATTTTCAGCCTGACTCAATAAATCTTTAAAAGTCGTTTTTCTTTCCTTAGGTGGGCCGAGTGTCTCGTGACGAATTTACTGCCTAACTTTTCATGTTCATTGGGTGTAATTGAATGGGAAAAGATTACTAGAATTTCGGTTGTTATGGTGTAGCAAGTAAACAGATTTTGAGTGGACATAGAAATGGGTCAACCGCTTAAATATTTCAAGATCAAACCATTAATACTCCACAAAGGATTTACTAAGTTAAAAATATAACTGAATCTTAATTTATTCTTTTGGCCTTCGGCTCTATGAAGTAAATATTTATGGAAAATGGCTTTTTTGACATGCCATCAGAATCGTATAATTTTAAGCCCTTCCCATGAAATCGCCTTTTTATTCTGAGCCGATCAAATCTTTCCGAGATTAGAAAAGAATTAGGATAAAAACGTTTTCAACTCCCAACATCAAAAGCAAGAAGTTCGAAGCTTCTTACATTCGCTTTCGCGATACTCGTCTTATTATGTTACTAATTTTATTTAAAAAAAACTCCGATTTCGTCATATCGTCTTTTTTTAATGCTTAACAGAGCAAATCAAGGCAATTACTTGAGCAGGCTTTTAAGGGTATAAAAATCTGGAAAGTGGAACATTTCCCGGAAATGACAATTTCCAACGTCACAATGGCGTTATTCCCAAGGAAATTCTTATTCTTATATAAATCTTCTGGTCTTGCACCACCAGAGTGTTCTACCATTGCGATTTTATTGGCACCAACACAATGGCCACATTAAATAAAGGAAAAAGCCGAAAGTTAATTACCACGGAAGTTCCTTTGCTGGGGCCTCAAGTATGGAGGTCGCTGTTTAATTACGACTATTTTCGCTTAGCGCGTTACGTGGCGTTACCGAAGAACACCTACTCTCCAAAGATTTATAAAGAGCTGCGTGGAAAATGTCAAGGGCGCGATCTAAGTACGGTAAAGAAATTTCGAAGTGGTGCGCCCTTTAATCATTCAGGACGGTATGGGAGAGCGAAGGTCTTCTTAGGTGAAAGTCAGATCATGCTGATAATTTTTTTTCGAAGGTTGTAATGCAGGTTTTGCCTGCAAAGAATAGAAACCGAGCTACCCCAGAAAATAATTTATCGCAACACAATCTGCGGGATAAACCTGATCATTCAAAAGTGTGGTTATAAACGTTCGTGCAAATGCACGATGAGTTGTTTGAAAAACCAGTAAATTTTGACTATGTTTACATCAAACATGTCAGATCTACATACGTCTCTAAAAATTAGAGGCATCTCCTATCCATTGCGCTCGAATTCTTTAATAGATAACCTAAACAATATTGTTACGTTGGTCCCCATCACACATTCCCACTATATCGTCTTAAATTAAATCACAGATGGTACCAGTTTCTAAGAATACATCTGTAAAGCTTGTCTCGTTCGTTCGTGGGTGTCGCTGGGTGCATTACTCTACGACGGTTTGACCTTCAACTTGGCTCCCATGGGGAGCTCTTTAGATACCGCCTTGAAAGGTGATTTGTCATGTTGAGACGCAGTCATCTTCGAGGAATGGAAGAAAATCAAATGAAATTTATTTCAGACAAAGACTGAGAGATTAAAACAAAGAACTCTGCGTTTAGTGAAGTTATAGGGATAAAATATCTACCCCAGGCATTAAGGACCACATTAAAAATTATGCCATAACGTTTTTCCCACTCCTGGAAGGGTGACTTCTTTATGCGTCCCGACGGCGGCAAAAAATTCTCTCTCTCATTTTTTCTTATTTGTTACTTCTTACAAGGATTGCTCTATTAGGCCACTTTAATAAGGGTATACGTATATTTGGATTCGTTTCCCAACCCTCGTTCCTCTGTGGACGTCGAACAAAGAACGTGAGAATTTCATCTTTAGATTTGCTTGAACTCAGAATTGGTGTTTATCAGTTTGAGTCCCTAATAGCCATAATGCCTGAAAAGCTTTCAGTAAACTTAGAAAAAAGAAATTAAAGTTCTTTCCCAGAAGTTCATCTCCAAGTTTACCAGTAAATCCAGCTGAATTAAGCTCGAGTCTGACCTCACGTTTAACATATTTCAAGATAACGTCGTCTGGATGTAAAAATGTAGGCGTATTAGGACAATAAACCTGATGTTTATCTTTCGGAGAAATCTTCAGTGATGCTGAAAAATTTTATTTTGAATATTGTACGATGTCACGTCCTGCATAGACAATGTAATAAGTAACATTGTTATATAAAAAAATAAACCTTTAAACGACGGAGAAATGCGGAGCTTTAAAGATTAATACAGTAATGATCGTTCACTATTTTGTCAAGAAATATCAGCAGCTCTGTCTATTAACTCCCAAAAACGATGTGATTAAATACCTACAAATGCCTATATTTTATCATTTTCACACTATTGCGTCATTACCTGAAATACTGCTTAATTCCAGGCACAAACCGCCCAAAATTAGATATTAAGTAGAACCCTTCTGTATGTAAATGTGAACACGTGACCATTTTAACGATTCATTGGGCTTTGTGTGGTAATTCGGTGGTTCATTACTTAATTAATTTGTACCGTTTTTGTTTCAGGTGCGTACATGCTAATTAGCCCAGTCCGACATCCTGGTTGCTTGCTTTAGGAAAGGTAAACAGGGAGTAAACATGAACTTATGAGTAGAGACAAGAAATACTTTATCAGAAGGAAAAAATCCACTAAGAATATTTTTATTGAAGTTGTAGAGTTGTGAATTTAACTGTTATTAGATGAGTTCCCCTAGCAAAATATTTCAGATATTTCTTGATAAAATTAGTTATTAACATCGGCAATATGGCCTTTTCGAACTCACGGCATGGCAACGTCCGGATAAAAGTAGTCCACTCAGTTTATTCTGCACATGCTTTTTCATACCATTTTTGTGAGTCTTCCTAGGCCTTAATTTCTAATTTAATGGCAATCAATTTCCGATGGTTCCTATTTTGTTCGATTCCATTTTCTGCATGAAATGTTCCCGGCTTCGCATTGAGTTTATTGTAAGTGTTTTACCCAATTTTCTGCTTTTCCCAATTGATATCCAAATTTAATTATTGATTTCTCTGCCTCTGCCGCTTTTGATAAAAGTGTTTATTTCCCCAACGTTTCTTTGTCCAACGATATTTTCTATGTGAAGCCAGGTGGCAGAGTCGTCACGGTTTCTATACCCAACAAACGTCTGCCATACTGATTAATTTACAACGTCCTGTTGTGTTGTGATGACGGTTTCGAAGTCGAAATTGATCAAATTTTGCCGATAATGACTAACAGCCTTCAGTTACCAATGAGTATCATTAGAATTTGTCAGACCTCTGCTGTACCCCCAACGTGCGAATCTACGGACGCTAATAAATGTCAAGAATATTTAAACTTATTGGTATAAAGTTTCAATAATGGGTCGTATATTCCAATTTCTCACCATTATGTGAAACCAGCGGCATGGTCCCTTAGAGACCTTCCAATGTCTAACGCGCATATATTGAGTGTATGGCTTTATACAAAGAACAGGTTTGATTTGCAGTGGCGTAGATGACGACGCCTCCTTCAGTTTTCGAGATAATAGGTTCATAGTTTTGAAATTGCCCCGATTAAACGTGACGTGAACTAACCTGGCCTTCAAATTAGGCATTGGTAAGTATCAAACGATTTAAATCACTTTGATACTTTATAAACAATGAAAATTTCTGGAAATGTTTAATTTTCTTATTGGTCTGCAATGGTTTCTCAGTGTAACTCCACTGGGCTGTAACATAACTTTCGTCGAAATACCGTGCTATCATTGATACCGGGGATACGGTTCAGGTACAAAAGTAAACGTTCCTCTCATCTTGCGTCCTCTCTTTGTTGTCTGGGCATAAAACATTTACATTTTTTTGCCCACCAGGTATAATAAAGCCTATCAACCAGCACCTCATCAGCGAGTGCATCAGCACGGAAACTCGAAAGGGTACTACTTTCCGTTCTATTAGGCGCACTTAACTTGTCCTTCAAGACCCAAGAAATAAAAAGGCAGTGGAAAACTTCCCACAGAAGACGATAAATTGATCAGAAAACCATATTACTCGTTATACATCATGACGAAGGCCGGGCGGTAATTTCAATTAAAGTGTCACGGACCGAATTACATGGAATTAATTATCTTCGTCTGCTTTGCTCATGTTACAATTTGTGACAATTAATTGTTTCATATTTTTACTGTTTAGATTGTTTAACCTTACCGCGACCGAATGAAATTAATGGTCAAGTGTTCGCTTCTGGATTTTTATTACGTGACTCATTAAATCAACGATTTTAATATTGTGTCATCGTGCTAATGAAAATGCTGGGTTGCATGTTACAAGTTCATCGAATAACAATCATGAAATGGAAGGTTATTTTCCAAGATTTTTGTAGTGTAGCTCCTAACGAGAACTAAATAACGCCAACAAGAATTTGATAACAACATCAACGAATGTTGCCCAACGCCAACACTCAAATTGTTTGAAAATTAGACAAAAATTGAATTAAAAAGTCCACATCGGCAATGCCCCCTTTTCAGGCTGTTGGAACGTTCAAGGGAGTAGGAAGACGACCAGTCGTGTATGCCCGTATGCTGTCAAAAAAGTACGGTAAAAAATTCCTCATCTAATGCTACTGTAAACGTTTAATTCATCTGCTATTAATACAAAAATCAAAAAACTCTATTATTTCGAATACAATCATTCCCGAAATTTATCGAATGAAAACCTTATTTGCCCTTAAACAGTACGTTCGTCTGGAATATTGAAGGAAACCAAACAATACTCGAGGGAGTCTCGAACGTAGCGGGAAGTTAGAGGCCTCACAAATTTGAGCTCGTTGGCAATATATCAATTTTCCTTTATCTTTCGTTCCGTCGTAAATATCGAATATCTCATTTCCAAATAACTGAGATGGCGGTGCGAAACATAATATTTTAGGTGAAATTCTAAGGGTTCCATTCTATATGGTTTCAGGAAGGTCTATTCCAAGACAATGAGAATGCGGTAAAGTCAACATCACTTTTGCTGCTTAATGATAGGTACTCCCTACACCGTTCTTTACAATGTTGGTCATAGTGGGTTTCGATACATACACATTCATCACACTCAAAAATTACTTGAACCGAACTGTTTTCAAGTAGCCTACTTAAGAATTATGTCTTGTTTCTCAAAATAAAGTAGACACGCAAGTAAAAGTAAAATAAACACGTTTTGTAAGTGATCTAGTTAACATAAATATCGAGCTTTACGATCGATTTTCGGTTTTCGCCAGACTAAATCAACCAGGATCCATTATTATAATTGTGATCCCATTATTGTTTATATTCATATTTCTATCAGCGGATGGTGGTCTTCTAGGACCATTATAGATCAAGATATTTTTCTAAGGGCTCGACGGACCTATTACAATTAAAACAGCTGATAGATACGAAATTATTCCTTACAGCCAAGGCACGAATTTTTACAAAATATTTTAAGTGCAGAAACGACCAATTAGAATAATCAATGGAATGTTTATAAGAGGTAGATGTATGGGCATATATGCACATATACGTACATATGTACATATACATTCAGGAATGTTCATTGTTTTCGTTTAGAAATAAAGCCTTATTTACTGAATTCGCTCTAGTTTCTAATTACAGAAACAGCACAGTACATTACACCCTTCCATTATCTAGATTATCAATATATGAACATGATCCCTTCTATAGACGCAGTAAACTGTAATTATACATAATAGGTTGCCAGTAAGCCGAAAAGGAATGTCCAATATCGGTCATATTAAGTCAACTTTATATGTATAATCTTTTGGTTGATATTAAATCGTACAGTTTAAGGGAATAATTTTTTTATTTCAGCTAGTAGCTATTTTTCGTTATATGTTATTGTAACATGATTTAAAAAAAAGGTCATGGTCATTTTCTATCAATGAATTGCAACCTTTTGAAACTCGGCAAAGGTATTTTTATAAGGGCTCATTCGGTCTATTACCATTAAGACAGACATGTTTCCTCCAAGATTCTACCTGCCTTTTGTACAATAATTTCAACCTTGTCCTGTTTACTACAAGAATTTCTCCTGACTGGTGCAAGCGGTAAGGAACAGGTAGAATTTTATTTAATACTTTTTCTGTTTGAGTTTGGTGGTAAACGCATGGACATTTGTTTGGGAATTAATATACAAGGTGTCTGTGAAGGTAGTGTTATAAATTCAACCACGTGTTCTACTTCCCTGAATATGACGAAAACTTCATATGAAAATGTATTAAAAGGCGATCTGTTTTTTCTATATACAGAGCATAAAAAGTCGGTTCCTGAAAATGCTTTCTTTATTAATATCTTCGAAATATTTTAGAGTAAATTAATAAACTTTTACACTCTGTTTTAACTTTTTGTGCTCTCTTTGAATCCCCATAAAGAAATTGCCACATCAGTCCAAGGGCGAGTAATGCAAGGGAGTAGTTCTTAAAGAAGTATCTAAACTTTTTTGCACTTAATTTTATTAGCGATTTTTTGGGACAAATATTATATTTTCAGAGTTTTACGTAAAAAATGTGCTTTTATTTAAAGTCGAAATCTCTAACAGTTTTAGACAAAATTGAGATTTATCATATCGGTGGACTATACTTTGTTAAATAGGCATCTGATTTAACACTCATGTGGCCTTGAAAGGAAACAAAAAAATATGTTTAACATTTCCGTACATGACAGCACTTATTAATTAATGAAATCGGTGGTTTTTCGTCGTCATCAAAAGAGTTTGTAATTACTATTATTGTTAAAGAAAATAAATTATTTTTCTAATGGTGTATGTGCAGATATGTTATTGACTTTAAAAGAGTACTATCGAGATAGTCGGTATCTTATTGACAACTGTGGGAGATTTCGACTTTCAACAAAAGTTCCTTTTTTATATAAAACTCTTCAAATTGAATACTTTTCTCATAAAATTGCCAATAAAGTTAAGTGCAAAAAAATCACATACTTTTTCAGCACTACTCCCCTGCATTATTGGCCCTTGGAATGTTTCTTTCAATTGCTTTATAAGGGTTCAGAAACAGCACAAAAAGTTATATCAAAGTGCACAATTTTAATCATTTATCTCCAAACTTCTCGAAAACATTAATAAAAGAAAAACATCGCAAGAAACCAACGTTTCACACCCTGTACATTGAAAGCGAAGCGCCTTGCGATATACATTTGTTTATACGAAATTCTCGCCATATTTTGGAACGTCGAATACGTTGTTGAATTTATTGCACCGTTTTTAGAGGCATTTTGTATAATAGAAGAAGATTCCTCAAACTTAATAATAAACGGCAAAATTTGGTAGTTCTTTTTAAAAATGTTTTAACAAAACGAATTTTTTTTTACTGCAATTTTCTACGGGGAAAAAGTTAAATATGTCTTTCCCTTTTCTTTGTTTATAGCTTCTGGTTCCTGCACAAAGACAGTGTTATAAACTCAAGGCGATTTATTTTACATCTGCCCATGACGCGTCTTCGTTACATAAAACGAAACATCAAATAAAGCTCGCACTTATAACCGTTATATAAGAAAGTAAAAGCAACAGCGATTGTGCATCATCGGTGCTTACCATGAAGATGTTTTGATGACTGGTTTAAAATATCCGAAATTGTCTGGAAATTTGCGAGGGAAATTGTCCAAAATTCCGAAGGGGTTTATTTAAACACATAATAGATGTCAGTTAGTTTCCTGATTATGTTTTTGGGAAGCTCGTCATAATTACTCTTTATGTTGTTTCTCGCACATTGTATCGGAGGTATATGGTTGAATTCAGACAATAGCTGACGTTCCACGATTTAAGGCTTGAATAGGCCTCGTTGGCTTGCTCAATTCTGGAAGGGCTTAATAATACCCCGGGCTGATTCATACTCCTCCATTGTTACCGGTTTATTCGGCCTTTTTTTTTTTATTGTTCTCTGTGCTTTTTGGTTTTTGTTCTTGGATTTATTCTTGGCTATTAATAAGCCTCTAGTATACTACTGGGATTAATCACAGATTTCCTGAAAGAAATTCTTCACGGCTTTGATTCTAATTTAATTCATCCAGAGATTTAAACTATCCAGGAAGTTTGGCCGTAATAACAAGCTGTATATTGCGCTTAAATGTTATAGTCAAAGTTACCTCGTGCGGAATGTCACCTTTGTCGACTGTTGTCACAAATTATTCCACACAGTGCCAGGTTAATTTAAACGCAAAATGGATAAAGCAGTTTCCAGATTATCGTTTGCACAGAGATCGTCATAATTACCTCTTTGTATGCCTTTCGCTCAATGTATACGTCCGAATGAATTCGAGCAAATTCAGAGGATTAAGACTAATATTAGCAATGTTAAAAAGATCTAAGTTTATCGGTTGAACTATCTCAATTTCAAATTATTGGTAATTGCCTAGTTGTTTATATTATATTTGGTTAAGCGCCCCTTCTTGAAAAAATTTATCAACACAACTTGAGGCAAAAAACTTTCCGGTACCTGCAAGTTTCTAGTACTTATTAGCTTTAATCCACGAGAATATTTCTTTCTGATCGTCTCTGATTCGAGAGCCTCAAAGAAGGCTGTAATATGAACCTTTTTGATCTAATCCAGAACGTTACTGATTTCTCAATTTTATATTTATGATATACTTTAAGGGGTCTCTGCTTCCTCTCTTTGCCGATTGCCTGAACCATAAGCAAATAAACACATCAAGATATATCTTGTTTTCAGAAGGCAACGTCTGGTAACTGTGGAAGATAAAACGGGCCTTTTTTTGAGGAAATGCACTACTGTTTACGTTATTTTTCTCAATGTGTTTACGTTATCCCCTGGCTTTTAAATTTCAGTTTACCTAAATACTGGTTAATTCATTTTACTAATGTAGCCTTGCTTATCTTTGAGGCGTTGAGACATCGCAAAAGCTCATTTTTATTGTCTAAGAAATGACTAATTAACAATTTTAAACAATGGTCTCACACCCTGTTTGCTACCAATTTTAGCTATTCTACACAGGAAGTCTTTAAATTCTCGAACTAAATATTATCTTGACATCGTTCACATCAGCTTGACAACGTCGACCACCAAAAGAGTTCTTAGAAGCAATTTTTAGGCCTATATAACCAACCAAGAAGGAGTTCATTTGACCTGTTCGAATCTTTTCTTGTAGCCTATAGACATATTTACATTCATTAATCTCCATCACCAAAAGCAAAATTTGGGTGGATGGAAAAATTTCTCGGTATTGTGCAACAGTTCCAAGATTTCTGTATTGTCATCAAATAAGTTCTCTTCTCGCTCTTATTGTATAGAAGAGTTTTAACGGATCATAAATAATTCCCTTTTGATTTGGCGATTTCCTTAACGAAGCAATTATTCAGTCACGTTTTCTGTTCTCGGAGTTGACGTTAAACCAATTCATGGTATCTTGTACCCGAAACAAAGTTGCCGCAAGCCTTAACAAACCTAAACTGGAATTCCTCTTCTGTTTGCTACCTATCCGCCTTTAAAACGACCTTCCAACGGTGCTGTGACTTCCAGTTTTTAGACGCCGAATAGGCAAGTGTATCACGATTATTCTTTTCAGCTTGAAGAATCATTTTGATCTTAATTAGTTCTTAGCTACAAGTCGAATAACATTGCACATTTTCTCTCCCCCAAATCCCGTCATCAATTTAATTAGGTACAAAACAGTTAACAACTGCATCACTAAAAGTTAAAACTCACCCATTCAAGGGCTGTTTCCTCCCCTTTCAGTGATATTTCGCGGGAAACCCTTTGTACGAAAAATAGAATGAATGTTCGTTACGTCAAGTGGTGTTTTAATGTGTCATTTGGCGCCAAAGCAAGTGGCAGTAGCCCCGCCAGACTGCTTTTAAATTATTCCAATGCCCTTACGAGAACGATATTTGTAGTTCTTGCACATAGAGCTCGGTCTTTGTTGAAGTGCTTTTGGAACGATATAGAGGGGCTTTGTTCATTGCGGACGTTAAATTTTGATTAATTAAGCTACTGAATATTATTGAAATTTTAATACATTCAAATAAAATCGAGTCAAGTATCGATTATAAAAGGAATTAGGTTCGCATTACGGAGTTAGATCGATGAGAATTGCAAAGATTGTGCCTCTGAGGAAGCTGTTTGGTTCTAATTCGGATTACGAGTTATCTTTGTGACTGTTTGATAAATCGATGTAGCTGCGAAAAGCAATCAAAAATGATGAAAAAACCCAAAACAGGGTCGACTAATTCTGCATGGAGACGTAATTAGTTGCGCGTTCCGGCAGATCGTGCCACGTGCTCTCGTGCTACAATAACGCACATACCATTCACCATTACATCACAACCTTTTTTTGGGACTTTTTCTGATTAGTTTACTGGCTAGTTCTGAGGCAAAGTTTGATTCACTGACACTCAAAAAAAATTCCACATGACTACACACATTTATGAATAAGCGTGTTTGGTCTTTGCCGATCTTGCGAAAATTTGCTTCATTATGTTTACCATTAAAGTTGGCGCTCAACCTTGCAGTTACTTGCATATTAATAGAGTTGCTTTGATTTATAAGAGGTGTTTGAGATTTCGATCAGCCTTGTCTGGCGATTTAAAAATACCCCGACAAACATCCGAGAATCGACGACCTCCGAAAATGTTATCAACATTTCAAAATGCGATTCAACTCGCGATGCCGTCATCAATCGTCTCGTTCCCTGCCACGACCTTTCTTTGTTCTGATGCCACTCCGTTCTTTGTGGCTTAGGTCAGGTTTTGCAGTTAGAATGCAGCGGCGTAACAGCTCCGCTTATGGCTGTAATAATTAACATCTTTATCGCTCCGCAATAACTTAATATTATGATCATCGACTAATCCCCGTGAAACCGATTCGATAGTTCTGGTAACCGTAACTTGACCATTATTTCCTCAATCATTAGCTCGGTAACCTTGACACTCCACCAAATTACATAAATCCATAATTCTACGAAACGGCTAAAGCAAGGCTGTAGAAAGGTTTCGGGTATTTGTTAAGAACCTTAAGACGATAAGTAAAATTGTTTGAAACTCATGAATTACCACCTTGAGAGCTCATCCGTTCACTTCTGGTATAATTTTACATCATAGCTCAATATAGCTTGTTAGTAACAATTGTGGTAAGATAATAGTAAAACAACAACAAAAAAGGTAGTTGAATGCAGAGGTTCTTCTCTAATCAATTTTCGTAAATTTCAACATGATGCCTTGCATTTGTTTCAAAAGGGATATTTCGGCACTAAACTCAGACAAGTTATTATCTGTTAACTAGAAAGTTAATCAGTCCAATTTCCTTGATCGGTAGTCTAAACCGCGATGTCGAACTTAACTAAGCCTTCCAACTATCCTCTGAGGAGAATTTGCCGATGTAGTTCGTTCATTTATGTCTAGTTGCTTTGTATCCGAAATTATAAGCAAAATCCACTATTCTGTAGGCTGCAGCAGAGTTTCAACAAGCAGTGAAAATTTTTCCAAATAAACATCTGACGCGGTTGAAGAGATAAAAATAGGTAGGCAATTTGAGAGGACTATTCTTATTTTATAAAAAGTTGTACTTAGGTAAGCAGGTAGGTACTTATGTACCTAATCTAATAAATGTGTACAGGATTTTCTTTGTAGTAGACGATGAATTGTTAATTAAATATACCGTAACCCGAATTAGAAAGGGAACTGATCTTGAAGTCGGTTCCTGCCATAAAAAGCTCTTTTAAATATACAAAGATTGAAAGGAAATCAAGAAAACTTCTAGATTATAATTTTAATCACAATTAAGTATTTAAAAATTAGCACTCCCAATGAAGTCTTTAATGTGGCAGGCATAGAAGTTTTAATAGAATAGTAGTGTAAAAGGATCTTTTCCAATATAGACAAATTAGCTGCGCAAATATTCGAAGGTAATTTTGGAGTTCCGATACATTTAAAACATTTGAAAATAAGAAAATAGTGAATCTAACACTGGGAAAACAGAGCTGATGGTGAAAACTGGTGAAAAATACTGCCAGAATTTCGGAAAGCTGATTAAAAAAGTCAGGTAAGTCGAAGTAAGCGAGGAACGAAGGACAAGCTACCACCACATTATGAACTTTTACATAGGTCATTATTATATAAATAATGCTGAACAATACAGTTACCCAACAAATAATAATACTACTAATCGTCAAAACAATCTTACCAAACCCTATTAGTGTAGAGAGGCCTCCTATGTTAGTTCACGCCCAAGAGCATAGTAATCATTGGTAACAGTAATTAGTAATTTGATTTACTGAATTTTTGTGCTTCGTATATTTAAAGAGAATTGTTTCTCTATTATTGTCATTTATAATTTATTTTGCAACTTTAACTGTAGTAATGACAAATTTTGACGGAGGGATATGGTGGGGGTAAACTTCAATCCTGTAGTTGACACTTTTCACAGTGCCAAATACGTTCGAGTTCTCACTCGATCCGCAATTCAAAATTGGTCAAAAATCTAAGACGTTTAAAGTACAACATCACAGATTATTTATGGAGCGATCGTAGATCGATTTAAGACCAGTGAGCCGAAAACGCTATAAAGTATCTGATTTTGTATGTATATACAGCAAGAACATACATGTGTTTCCAGCTTAATCCAAACCCTTCCAAACTAACGACTATAAACGTTTCGTCAAGCACTGTAACGACTTCTACCAGCAGTTTGTCGTCTGCTGGTGAAATATAACGAATTTTAAGCCACATCCGGTACGTACAATGTTTATCTACAATACATTGCCTGCTTTACTAACGAACAAGAAAAGAATTTTAATATGTCAGCTACTGTTTTCATTTTAAGACAAACAGTAACGTTAAGAACTGTTTTCAGAGTCTGTTAGCCATAAGGAATAGCTATAGGAACTCTTGTAATCCCTACGACACACAGGAATCTACTAGGATGCTTGCTAAAAACGCGGATTTTTAGGATTTTCCACAAAATCCTAAAAAATGGAAAAAACAAGTTAAATGATCATTTCGTCGTCATTCCAGTAAAATATTAAACTATCTATCTATATTCAACAATTTGGGTCCAGACTAGGCCCTATAAACCTACTGAGCTCTCACTACGTTGAAATAAGTACAGGGTGGTCCAAAATTGAGGCTCGCCATTTATGCAGTTTCGATTAAATTGTGGCCAAATTGCGCAATTTAACCGATTTTACACAGGTGCCTGCATGTCAACATAACGAACCTTTAAGTTTAAAATAAATCTCAGGAAAAACTAAATATATTTTTTCCAAATTCCGTCGACTTTTACGTAACGAAGTGAAACTGCAGAATTTTTTAAAGCTGTCTCGAATTAAAGAACTTTAGACTTCTTGTACCCGAATTGAATCTACGGGGTTTGGCTTTCTCTCCGGAATTCCGAATAGTTTTAGTCTTTAGACCACTTAGTAAAAAATCGAACTTGAAAATTTGTTATTAACTACAAAAATTAGCAAGAGAATTGATAATGGCTCGAAACTCAGAGGCGCTCGAGGGATTATTTTTTTAATTATTAACTTAAAAGGAATTATGTTATCTTCCGATATTAGAGATAAATACTAGTTCGATGCCAGAAACATTTAATTTTCAAAGTCTCCTATGGTATCTTTTCTCTTGAGCATTTAGATCGAGAAGGTTTCAAATACGACCCAATTTAAGAGCACACTGAAAAATACGAAAGTTGTAAAAATATGTAAAACTCTTCTAATAGTTAACGCACTGTTGTGGCGATTGGCAACTCACAGATTTAGATCTGTGCCCTGCCTTCGAAATAGATCATCAAACGTTAATTTTCAGGTTCAAGTGATTTTTCCAAGTTAAAATTTAGATAGAATACCTAGAACGTAATAAGCCATAAAGCATCCTTTGCTTACATTCTTGACAAAGTTGGTATGTCCTGAGCCAACTGCCCCAACTCAAAGCCCAGGACAAGTTTAGCACATGGCTGTACTAAATTTGAATACAACACAATAGAGGACACATCGTAAGTTATTTCATCTTTATAACAAAGAACGCTCTGGTGTAGCAAGTGCAAAAAGAATGCAATATGGAACAAATCTAACGGTTAATTTACATCAAAGGTATGACATAAATGACGTCAACAATTGGCAAGATCTTTGTTTTATGCGTCGAGCAAACTTTAATTCGAGCCCCTTGTGTGTGCGTATCCGTGTTATTTGAAAAAAAGGGGCTCAGCCAGCCCTTATGACTGCAGACAGAGAGCGGTGGGGGCCCTTCGGAATAAATTCAGTATGAACAGGAGGGTCCCTAAAACTAGCTCTGTCTTATTTTACTTAACATCTGCCGGCTGTAGAACGAAAAAGGCGGGAGGTAAAAATCGTTGGGAGGCGCGCCGGTCGAACGAAAGAATGTTGAACGTAGTCGGTGCGCTCAGTTTGCGAGACGAGATAAAGAAGACTTGGGCTCGAGTTCCCCCTAAAAATAAACCGCGTGTGTATGTGTTTTGGTGTTAAGTTTGAATGTTTTCCTCAGTTTTACGGCAACGGGTTTTTCATTTGCTTTAATCTTTTGCTGTTATTCGAACGTAAGTAGACTCAAATTAACGGCCATCGTACAGTATAACCTTAGTCGTCTGCCACTACCGGTCTTATCACGTCTCAATCAATTGATACTGAGCGGAACGAGTGCGGAAAAAATGTAAATATTTCTCCACGATTCCCCTTATATTGCATGTGGTAGTAGTAGAATAATAGTAGCTTGTTACAACGGAAGGTGGTCAGTACAAAAACCATAAGAAGGCTTTCAAATATCAGAAGTATATTTGGTATCAATTCGTCTGTTGGATGTTTGATGGCAAATAATAAATTGTTTAACCAATGCCTTGCGTTTACAGCTTACCGCCTACTGCGTTAGAATCTAATGTATCTAACACTTGGTTGTTAGGAGCCACCGGAAATATCAAGAGTTTATTGTCTTCGGTCCTTGATAAATCATTTTTAAAAGTTAACACCTGTGGTTTTGTGATAATGCAGTATTAACGACAAAACCTTTCTCTGTATTCTTGTCGGGGAAACTGGCATTGAAAACGGTTCTTTGTTGTCAATACCAAATCCCCCCCCATTCAGCCTGGTTCATGGTCGAGGTCGGGCTCTTAAACCTTCCTTGTCTCACGTTGAGCGACTGGTTAAGATAATTAATTATATTACGTAGGTAGGTACTGCACTTTATGTAGATTCTAGTTCTTTGTGTCATGATTTTGATATTTTTGCAAGTTTTACTCACCAACATACCCAAGAAGTTCACCTATGTGTTGACGGCCGAGGCGATTTATCGAATAACGTTTGCTGATCCTAACCTAAAATTTTAATAGATTTTAGCATTAAATTGTACACTCTTAAATCTTAATTTTAAAGGCTTTTGCTCAGCGTTTAATTATCGCTTAATATTTATTTTCCAATTTAACACAAGGTTTTAAAATCCAGGTCTCGGTCCTGGTTTACACACCTTCAAGTTACCACTTAGATAAATCATTTTTCTTCTGAGACTTCATCTTGGTTTTAACTCACATTACGTACTTACTCGATTAAATAAAACTTAAAAATTTATCAAAACCGAAGGCTCTTTAATGGCATCGAGATTAAAATTCATGATCCCATATTTTATATTTGATTATCAGGAATGTTCTTTATAAATATCATTGACACTTTTTATGAGTATTCTACGGTATTTATGAGATAAAAACTCGTGTTGCTAAAACTAGTCCTTAAAGGTAGTAGATCAGCGTACTAGCATATATATTATCCAAATGTTATTTGAATAAAGCTGGTTTGCACCAATGGGTCACCATTTGACGTGTAGCATCTCCGACTTTTAAATTTTCAAAATGCCTCTGAATCTTCCTGTAGATATATCACGATATCTTGGTATTTTTGGTTCATGCCAACTGAGTATATAGCATTCCGAGGTTTTTACTTTAATATTGTCTCGATTCGTGGAGCTTATAGAAAAATGTGCCTCTGAGTCAAAAGATAATGGCAATGCCAATGAATGGAACAAAAAATTTGAATGACCTATTAGCCATTGACATTGAAAATAGCTGATTTTTGGCATTGAAAACGGTTGGGCACGGTTCAAGCGTCCGATTTTCTGGAGAATGAAGGAGGCAAAACAAACGAACACTTTATTTTCGTTTATTTACATTCCGAAAATACGATTTGAAATGATCAAAATAACTCGTGCCAACGCTTTAGAGCCAACAACCTTTAGTTTTAGATCCGCTATCATACATGTTTATACTGTAAAGTAAGTGTGTATGCATGATAATGATTTGAGCGATTAAAAAAAACCACCATGCATCTATGTTCTATATTCACTTCCAATCAAACACAACATCATTGTAATCACAGTATTACTCAGGTCAATGGATTTTAATGAGAAGTGGGAAGATGTCATGTGTTTTTTATGGGCGAAAAGTACAACCATACTCTTATTTTTTTCCATCATTTTTCTCCATCATAGGAAGCATATACTCCGTACATAGCAGTGCTGGTGCTAGATCGATCGGTACTACCAGCATGACGTTTCCTTTTCCTTTCCACGGTTGACCTTGATATTGGTTAGTTACCTCGCCGGTTACGGCGTGGCTTGAAGTGATTACATTTCAATTTTAATGACGTAATTTTTATTCTTCAAGTTCAAGGACACCGTCGCTCCATTGCCTGCTCTTAAGCCGTAATTACACTCTAATACGGTATTAAGACCACTTTTTTCACGCCAGTTACTACGAATTATTGTGGGATGCTCGCTTTCTTGTTCATTTTTGGTCTCGTGTAAAGAATAATATTGTCCGAAAATATTAATGAAATTTTTGACGCCTCTGTGATATAGAAGACTGAAAAGTTGCCTGGAGAATTCATTTTAAAGTTTAATACCCCCAGTAGAGGGATTACTCTTTTTAAAATGTAAGTTATTAATCGCCGGATTCAATCACTAAAACTCATTAATAACACGCAAAAAAGTTTCTAAACAGGCCAGAGAATCTTCGTTATGGATTAGTTACTAACTCGTTCCGGTAGACGTCGCTGGTGCGTTGCTATAAGAGTCTGCTGCAATAGTAATAAAATTCGTCATTGCGCCAAGAAAATGTTGATGTTTTCCTGCGATTTCGCCCTGTTTATTCTTATTTGGAATATAGGGTTGATTTGATACAGTTTGAGCTTTTCTCTGTTATCGATGCGAGAAAAACAATATTGCGCAACAATATTTATGTGACATTCACGTTAGAGTAACATGGAAAACCGAACCTCTTCTTGAGGAATTCATTGCCGCAATTTAAGCTTGAACATGGCGAGAGTAGATCCGCTTAAGCCCCCCGGTACTCCTTTTAAAGTAAGAGTTTGTTTGCTGGCTCTGTTTTAACGGAAAAGCCACTTAAAGCGTATTGAGGCCCTTGTTGTTGGTGCGCCGCTTTCCAGTGTTTTCTCAGTCTTATTCGAACTTTCCATTTTGTAATTAAAAACTGAATGGGGGGTAAAAGCAGGATGAGTTTGTCGGGTAAAATAGGGCTTAAATCCTTGGTGGGGAAATTAGTAACACCACTTATTATAATGGGGTATTTTCAGGGGCTAAGAAAATATTGATGAATCAAAATGGTGGCTGGAAACAATGTGCTTCACATTGAGAGTAACATTCATATATTATATTACTAACACGTTTTAAGTGAAGAAATTCTGTTCAGCAAAAAAGTATAAATTTTTCAAGTGTCCAGGAAAACCCAAGAAATTGATTGTTAACCGTTAAACAAATATTAATTTCACGAATGTTTCTATATTTAATAACAACAGTTGTTGAGGGATTTGTCCTCAAGCGTGAGTGCAATAAAATGTGCTTCACCAAAAGTCAAAAGAAACTTTGAAAAATTAATAAAATTTGAGTGGGCGACGACAGATTTCCATAATTCCTGGGTGCCGGCCACCTTGTTGCAGCGCGACATGGTGGGGTTGCACCCTTAGCGGTTGTCATGGCGACGGCGTGGTCCCCACAGCACTGGCGGGACATTGATCGAGCGCCGCGACGCGTCTGGTTCACCCCTCCGACGTCCAGTGGTTCACATGCCCATAAAAACTGGCAGAAAATTTTTCTCCAACAAATATTCATTACTAGACTGTAATATCAGTACCAAATGATAACAGAACCTTAATAAACTGTTTGAGGTAATCAACTAATTAACAGTTGCTTTATTCTGAATCAAACTGCGCTTCAATTTCCTTTCAAATTTAGTATTAAGGCAGTTGGCCTGTCAATTCACAAATTTACCTCACTTTATCCAGCTGAATACTCGAACGCCGTACATTTGCCCCGCCGTGTATGTTGGAAAGGCTCAGCCGATAAGTGGGGGAAAGGTACACGGGAGACGTTCCTGGATGATTCGTTATTGGAGGCATTTGTTGCATGCCGGCTTCAAAATCTAGGGTTTTATTAGATTGTTGAATCTCCCTTTTTTCGCTGGAAAAGCGCTGCTCCCTCGATCCGATCTGTCTTAGTTGTCAGTAATCCGGCAGGATCTCTGTTTGGCATTCGCAGCTGGTTTTATCAAATTGAAAGCGCCGCCGACGGGAGGCGGCTGCGAAGGTCGTTGAACTTGTTGAATGAAAACAATGCATTAGGGCGGTAAACAGGGCAAAGGCTGTCTAGGTGATGTATCGATGGGCAAATGGGAATTATGGTTAAATTAAAGTTATCGTGATTATAGACCAAAACCAGGAAATTTTACCAGAGAGGCTGACGCAGAGCCAAATCCAGATATAGACTCAAACTTTTCAATAAAAAAAAGTTGTAAAAATTTCGCATCTTTTTATTTTGCATTCTAAAACCATCTTTGTTAAGAATTAATGCATAGTAGAGTCGTTACAGTAACGTGGGTACAGCTGTTGACTAAGCAATCGCTAAATTTGTCCCTGTAGATAATAAAACAGAGAACCCCCCGAAACGTTCATTATTCTATGTGTGAATTAAATAACTCAGTAAGCGTTTGCTCTTTAGATTGTAAGTATGTGATATAATAATGCAATAATGTAATGTATTAAATGCAATATCTATGACGAATACCAAACCAATTTTAGCACAATAATAAAAAAGCCACACGTCAAACATGTGTCATTTGTGTTTGCAACCGTCGTAGGTATTTGAAATGTAAAGTGACTATAGAACGTTTGCCGTTTCTAGTTACCAAAATTATGAGGCAAAAAGTGAGTAAGTTATACAGAATGTTTGTTTATACTTAAAGAGCAAACCTTTTATCAGGGTTTTAACCACATAAAGCCTCCTAAGCATTAGTTTCATATGTCTGTCTCTCAATAATCATTATTCGTATCGTAAACTTCCTGCATTCACCGCAGCAGTTCGAACAAAGGCCCCTGAAACTCTGAATAAAAAATGCAGACAATTGCAGGTATCTCGTCCGTCTAAAACCCGAAATAAAAGTAATAGAAAAGGTAGAGAAGGCACATCCTCGAGCAGTCATAAATTTTAATGCCGCCCTATCGCGGACGCTTTCGTGGAAGGTAAAAATGCCAAGGAGTATGAAGGTGGTTGGCCGGAACGAGCCCGACAACGTGAACGTGTAAACCCGCCGCAATAGTTCAGTGTCGGCTAGCCGTGGGATTAAGCCTTTTTGTGAATTGTACTAACATTTAGTACAATATAATCCGTATCTAAAAAATTTTCTCTTTGAAAATCCACTTGAATTTAAATACGGCTTTTTTTTGCTAAAATAAAATGTATTAAAATTATAATGGAATATAGTACATTAAACCCTGGCTTTAGTACAATTTTCTTGTCTAGGGGCATCGGCGTCTGTGTATGAACCCACGGAGAAGACAGACCGCAGTCTAGGTCCTTTTTTCTTGGGGCCACGGAGTGTAGAGGCAATGCCCCCCAGTTCAATAGCGATTCAATTTTGAGCTTTTATTGTTCTATTGGGTTTTCCTTCTTCGGCGATCGCTTTCAGGGAAATTACTCTTATGGTGGTTTTTTATTTGGGTTTAGGGAATTTTATAGATCAATAGCTTGCTTCATGATTGTGGTAAGTTACGAGCGTTCGCAAAATAATGAAGAAATTATACTGGAAATTATTACGTTAAGACAGAAATAGCAATATGCAGACAAAGTGGCCTTGTAGATGCTTTTTCCAGAAAGCCATATTTAGAGCATTTAAGTGGAATTCTAAGAATAAACTGAGGTCAGGATATTTTCACAGGCGGAGAGGGCCAAAAATAGTTGTTTTTACACCGAAGTAGGTCTGCAGCCCTCTTCTTTGATGCGCGCTGCGAGTCCCCAGCTTATTTGCATAATCGCGTGTAGGTATTATTTGCTCCGAAAAAATATAGAGCAGCTGTTGAAGTTGAAACCCCACATTCACTATAGTAACATTAACTCTATCTGAAAAAATAAGGGGGTTTGGGCGGGTTAAGCGTCACTAAACGTGAACCTATTTAGGTGTGCTGTAATATAGATGGTTTCCCTTTGGAAACCGAATTAAAAACAGACGGTGAAAACGTTGGTTAAACGGAAACAATCTGGTTTTACGGCTGCATTCCTGTTCGAGCCAACGACACCTGCCCTCTATGCCGCCGTTCTGGGGCTTTTTATTGAATACTGCAGCCGCGAGCGAACAATCCGATTGGAAAGTTTAATAAGCCAGATGTGAAGATTTCGTCCACGTGCCATTTATTACAAAGTATATTTCTCGACGGTTCCAGCGCCCTCTGAACTTTCCCCCGCCCAGACGGGGTCGTTGAAACAACTCACGGAAAATTCCCCGCTATAGTGGATTTTCCCATGGTTTAGCCCCTCAGTCAAACATTTCAAGAAAGGGTCCGTCGGCCACCCCTGCTGCCGCCACCCCCGCAACGCGTCGCCGTCTCTGAGTCATCGTTGAATTATTTCCTGCGGGAGGATCGCCGAAGTGTGTTCAGTAACTCTCGGGTTGTTGAACGAGTTGTGCCTATTGCGACCCTCCCTGCCAGACGCCGTTCCGTTGTTTTGTTCGGCGAGGGTTGCGACGATTTCGAACGTTTGGGCCGCATCAGTTCGTCGCAGGACAATAAAACGCGTAGTGCTATAAATAAGCGTTAAAACTCGTAAATGTTCATAACGCTGATGCTAGTTTCTGATATTGTGGAAATATAAACTTAGAAAATTGTTTAGATGTGTCATAGAAGCTGGTAAGTTTTCAAAATCAATTTTGAATGAAAGTGAATCTCGGATAAGTGAGCTTTGGGGTGACATTTTGAAATTTTAATGCGTAGCTGTTTTGTTTCAAAGGAGAGGGGAGGGCGGCAATTCAGAAATTAGCTACAACGTTTATTTGTTCCGCCCAGTTGCTCAGACGTTTGAATGAGCGGATGAAACCCAGGTGGACCTTCATTAAATATTTTTCGTGCGTGTCTTCTTTCGTTCCATAATTTTTCAGAATCAAATTGGCACCCTAATCTATACAGAGACAGATTCGTTGTTAATTGATCAATTCTCAATGGATTTGAGTGCTAAAGTGCGGTGAAACTCACAAAAACCGTTCAAATGGGCTTCAAAGCGGCACCGAAAACCTTTGTTAAGAATTAGTAGCGCGTTACAATACAGCTCATCATTTTGACGAGGAAATTTTCTGTTAGTAACCAGTTATTCGTATTTCGAGGTGTGCGGACTGAATTAAAAATTAAGTTGTCTTCCTGAATAATAACACATAACCCTCATTGCAACCCTGAATCGAAATGTGAACTGCACGAAAATCTTAATGGCATTAAATAGTGTCATCAGGGGTGCGATGACCTGCGATTGGGCCTAACTATTGTGAAATACTAACTAAATGTTGAGCACATAGATATTACGACTAATGGGGTTTCGGCACTCATGCTCTTGGAGATAAAACCCGTTGTAATTACCATTAACTATTGATTTAGGTTAAACTCTTCTTGACATGATTCCAGAGCGACTCCACACATATCTTTGCACGCGTATAACAATAGTTTTTCTTATTTCGATGTTAGAGATATCTGCTTTTGTACCGCGTGGTTAGGAAACATTCTGTATAGCCATCCAGCTTTTTTTTTCAACGTAGAATACTAAATTTTATTTTTGCTCCTGCAACCCCCAGACTACCTGTATAATAGAAAAATCTGGGCGACAACAATATGTCGATCTCACACAGGTTGTTCGCCTTACCTCCCAACGTTACAAAGAGTTCTTTATACAATGTTCAAGTCTATTAGCATACTGTGTAACGACCTCCGAGTGTTGGTTGATCCCACAGTGGACTGTGTGGGTTTACCAATTTATTTGAAACGTACCTTATAATGTGATCTATAGTAGTACCTCTGCTTTTAACAAACATAAAAGTTGTAAAGGGAAATTAATCTAACGTCGACAACATTGCAACAGTCGTTGTCCTGAAGCGCCAACTTCCCTATTATGGAAACTATTGTCACGTTTTCTGTCTCTTGGCCCGCTGGGGTGCACTGTCACGAGAGATGATGGATGTTTTCGTCTTTCTTATTGGTTGCGTAAACGGTATAAAATATCGTAACCCGACTGCTTTTTCAGCAAATGTTTTTTCGTCCCGAGAGTGCGTTCTCAAATCAATCTGTCATGTATTCCTTGTAGGGGCAACAGAGGAATAAGTCTTAATAAAAGTCTCTGTTTGTTTCAGGGATGACGGGTAACTGAAGATGGCGTCACCGACACCGTCTCTAGAGTCTTTACCAAGAGCAAATTCGATTGGATCATTCAGCGACCAAGTGGATTATCTTTCCCTCTCTCCATTGGAGGATTCTCCTCTTTCAGTTAGTGGCTCTTCCCCTCCAGCTAGTGATTCGGTGGACCGAGATAGCGATCCTTCAGAGCTCCATTGCCAGCAGTGCAGAGAGCCGGTCTCCGACCCCAAGCTTTTGTCTTGCTTCCACACATTTTGCAACCTCTGCCTCGAACGCAATAAGTTGGTGTGTCCGCGTTGCAACACCGAATCCATAGAAGGTATCCTCAACAATTTGTTATTTAGTGCGGACCAATTGGAACCGTTCCAGCCGGTGACCCCACGTTGCACCGGTTGCAAACACAAGAAACTCGACGCAGTCGCGCGCTGTGTAGATTGTGCCAATTTCCTTTGCTCCAACTGCCTCATGGCTCATCAGTTTATGCACTGTTTTGAGGGCCACCGAGTGCTGAGTCTCACCGACATCAAAGACGAACCCAAAAACGGATTTATTTCCAACACTAGCAACATGACCAACGGTGACACAAAGAGTATGATCTGCCCGAGACACAAGTCTGAGTTGATTAAGTATTATTGTAGGACATGTGCGGTGCCAATTTGTAAGGAATGTTTGACTCTGGAACATCCCGTTAGTATGCACGAATATGAGTTAATTAGTGAAGCAGCTCCCAAGCAAATCGAGGCAATTCAGCACGCAGTGTCAGAAGCCAAAGTCAAGGGAACAGATATTAGGAACATTTTGAAGAACGTGGAACATGCAACGAGCCGTCTGCAAGTGCAGTATCACAAGGCTCAAAACGAAATCAACGAAACGTTCCAGTTCTACCGCTCAATGCTGGAAGAACGCAAGCAAGAGCTTCTCAAAGAACTGGAGAGTGTTTTTTCCGCAAAACAAATCTCATTGAGTGTAGCCACTCAGAAGGGCCAAGAGACGGTTGATCAAATCTACAAGACCTGCGAGTTTGTAGAGCGGCTCAATAAATGCGCTAATGTTGTGGAGATTCTGATGTTCAGGAAACTGTTGGATGCAAAACTGCAAAGTTTGCTCACTTACAACTTAGACCAAAGCGTGCAATCGGCATGCGAACTGGAATTTGTGTCAAACTACCAAGCGATTCAGGTTGGAGTTCGAAACACGTTCGGTTACGTGCGCTCAAACTCCGAAACCGTCGTAGGCCCCAGTAAGCAGCCTCCAATTGCGAGGCCTACCGGGGGCGGAAGCAGCTCAAGCGGAAGCAGCGTAAACGGCAGTTCTGGAAGTCTAAATGGTGCCATTCATTGTCCTTTCAACATTGCCAATTCCAGCCAATCAACTTCTCCCTTCGAGTCAAACATTCTTAGCAAGAGATTCAGCAGTGCCAACAGTTTAGGCCCGTTTTCCACCACCATCGGAGATCTTAACTTGAACGGCATAAATCCCTATGAGAAATGGTCAAATGGTGGCACCACAGACAGTATTTTCCAGAATGGGAGCGTTGACCCTTATGCACTGACCGCCACACCTCACGCTGATCCCATGTTGGATTTAACGTCGAAATTATCGGTCGCCATTTTCCCCCCTAAGAGTCAAATAAAGAGGCAGAAAATGATCTATCACTGCAAGTTTGGAGAATTTGGAGTTATGGAAGGACAATTTACTGAACCCAGTGGAGTGGCGGTAAACGCGCAAAATGATATAATCGTGGCAGACACGAATAATCACCGAATCCAGATTTTCGATAAAGAAGGGAGGTTCAAGTTTCAATTCGGAGAGTGCGGTAAACGCGACGGTCAGCTTCTCTATCCCAATAGAGTGGCTGTGGTGCGCACTTCAGGTGACATTATTGTTACTGAGCGTTCGCCTACGCACCAAATCCAGATCTACAACCAATACGGACAGTTCGTGCGCAAGTTCGGCGCGAATATCTTGCAGCACCCCCGCGGCGTCACCGTGGACAATAAAGGACGCATCGTCGTCGTGGAGTGCAAAGTAATGCGCGTCATTATTTTCGACCAGACTGGCACGGTGCTACAGAAGTTTGGGTGTTCCAAACACTTGGAGTTCCCTAACGGCGTCGTTGTCAATGATAAACAAGAAATTTTCATCAGCGACAATAGAGCCCATTGCGTTAAGGTGTTTAGCTATGAGGGCGTTTATTTACGCCAGATTGGCGGAGAAGGAATCACCAATTACCCCATTGGAGTGGGGATAAACGCTAATGGCGAAATATTAATCGCTGACAACCACAACAACTTCAACTTGACTATCTTTACCCAGGATGGACAACTGGTCTCGGCTCTCGAAAGCAAAGTGAAGCATGCCCAGTGCTTCGATGTGGCCCTCATGGACGACGGTTCAGTTGTACTGGCCAGCAAGGATTACCGTTTGTACATCTATCGCTACGTGCAGGTTCCCCCTATCGGCCTATAGGCGACGTTGCCACGTGCCCCGACAGGGTCTCCAGCTGCAACCATTCCCTACACTTATTACTGATGCATTTTTGAACGGAGTGGTCGGATTGCTGGTCTGTTGACGTTGAATAATTATTTTCGTTGTCGAAATTATTAACAATACTTGAAATTGTAATAGTTTTGTATTCGATGTTGATATTTTTATATTTTACCCGTTTGAAACGATGCGGAGCGCACTATCGCTCCGGACAAGCCGACACCAATGTTGATTGACCAAATTATCAATTTTTAAAACAGGGATATTATTGAAATTAGACGTGTTAAGCCAAGCATCGAGGTGCCTGGGCCGTTGTTGTAATCTTAATAATTGAGCATCATCCTATGATATGATAATGATCTATTTTAATATGCGTGTATGTTGTGAATGTCTTTAGAAATAGAGCATTGTTATTTGCGGGAAGCCGCGTTGTTAGCGACCCTAGTCACCCCACAAACTTTGTTTTAGTCTCTAGCGCTGTAAACAAACGGACTCGCATTAATGTCACTTGACTTGACCAGGATCAGTCTATGACCCGATAAAAATAAAACGAATTTTCAAGCGGCCGACACTACTTTAATCTACAACCCCGAGGCGTTTCTTTGCAGGGCTACCTTCGTTCCATTTTTATATTCCTCCGTCGTGAATTTTGGATATAATAAGTATATCGATAATGTATTTTATATAATTATACGACCACGCCATCCTTTACGACATCGCGTGCCGTGCCTAATGTAAGCTTCCGCTGCCGGCATTTTGTTTACGTTTAGTTCATTAGTTTTGTTTTCTATTTTTTATTATTATTTACGTTTCTAAGTTAGGTAAAATTAATGCAAGTGTACATACGGTGCATGCAATACTTCTCCACCATTTATTATTTTTTAGTTAGTAGAGTAGTTTTTATATTTGTTTGTTGATGCTGCCAAGTTTAAGATAGCGACCGCGCACGTGTCGCTTGGACGGGAACTTTGTTCGAGTATTCATCTTATTTTCCAGAGTTATGCAAAATTCAAGCTAAGGCAAATTTCCCACATCCAGACCGTGTACGCTCCACGTGCTTCGGCACCACAAGACTATTACTTAGTAGCTAGTTTTTTTTTTATTATTTAGTTAGCGTTTTTTAAGTTTTTAGTTAAATACTGTTTGGGTTTGTTCTAGGTCCCATTATTGCATTGCCCCGTAGTATCGAATTTGGTGAATTAGAATTTTATTGTTTCACTCATCAGTGTTTACCCATCCTCATTCGCTTTAGAGAACAATTTTATCATCGTCGTTTCAAATATGGCTATGAAATTTGCCTGGAGAGTTGTATTTAAAATACCCGTGTATCAGTATTATTGTTCCTTCTGTTATTATATTGCTTTTCTGTTGTTTATTGCATCTAAGTGTTTAATTATTATTCCTGTAATAATAAATATTATTTTACTGCACTACTGGGCAATAGAAATATAGATTCCGTTTAATCACAATTTTTAGTTCTCTTTCGACAAGAAGACACATCTGTCTTGCGCATTTATCACTATTGTCCATTGGTATTAAGCATGCCAAATTTTATTATTGTTGCTTTTAAGTGGGAATTGTTATAGGGTTGTAAAAACACCTCCCCAGCCCCTCAATTATAACCATATTCGGAACGATAGAGCCAGTACTTAATGTCAGCTGCATTAATGGGACCACACAGCTCATTCGGTGCCTCGTCTGACATTTTTTACTATAATTTATGCATTATTTATATTTTTTTACTTGTTGTTGTTAATCGAAGAAAAAACGAAGGCATTAGAACTGTGGAACTGAGAGATCTCAATCCTATTTCAGAACCACTCAAACGACATTAGATTGGGCTGATTTTTGAGCGAAACTAGTTTTGAAGAGTGAGTAGGTTTTTGTGTTAAGAGTGAGTCAGAGCCTCGAACAAAGCTGATGTTTTTTTTTTAGTTTAGAAGGAGGAACTTTGAAGTATTGATAAATTTGAGAAGACTGGATTTGATATATAAATTGATAAGTAGCGTTTCTGGGGCGCCCTCGAAAAGTGTTACTTGTTATACTAGCTTATTGTTTAGAATGTATCATATTATATTTCTTTTACGATTATTATTGTTCCTCTCTAAGCGGTTCGGGTGCGTCCCAGTACCTCACTATTGCCAAAAACCCAGCCCAAACGCTGAACTTTACATTTTAATCTTGTTGTTATATTATTAATTTAACGGTAAAATTGTTCTTAAAGTAAATTTGTACATTGTTTTGTTTTTCTTTGATTTTTTGTTGTAAATGCTTTTTTACTTAATAATACCATTAATTGCAGTTTACTATTAGTTTTTTTCCACCCACACCACCTTTGTTTTGCGTTTTCACCTTATTTAGTGCTTGCTGTGTGTTCAGGGATTGTTACAGAATAGCGTTGGTTTGGTAGTTGGTCTCGAAACATTAGGCAAATTTCTGAGTCGAATAACTGTGTTAATGTAAAGTTGTTTCATCCGTAAAAGTCAGAAATTCGTAAAAATAGCGAAAATAAGTGTAGATATGCAATTGCATCCACAAAGTATAACAGGGTTAAAAAAATATATCAATTCTCAGCATATCTTAATTTCAGATTTCACCTCCATTTTAGAACCATATTGAATCCAAGGTGGGCGGCCATCTTCAAGGTTAAAACTCTCAGGTTTTAGCTAAGAACTAGATAGTGGTATGAAGGTCTTGCTCTTCGTACTTCGAGTTTTTAATTCAAGGCGGGTCCAAGTGCCCAATTTAATAACTTGAATGGTCAAGTTTTATTTCAGGAAATACGTAAATTTGAAGTTGTTTATCGATCCGTTTTCTTTGCAAGTATGGAGAGAATCAGTACAAGCTGAAAGTATAGTTTTACACTAACGACGTTTTACATTTTATTATGGTATCATCAGTATGATAAAACTTTTGTCATTGTTATTGGGGTGGCTATCAGCGACATATAGATGACATAAACATTACTTGCATATTTTCCATGATGGTATACACAATAGGAGTATATCATGAAAGTATAAAAGAAAAAGAAAATAAAGTGCAACGTAAACTGGACTTTTTTTCCTGTGGCTGGTCTTGTATGCGTTGTAATTTATTCCATGTTTGTTTTATGCTTTTATTGCGTACCTAGACTTCACAAAACACGTTGTCTGTTAAAAATAAAATATACAAATTAGGTTTACATCATTTATACGTCACTGACAGTTTGACACTTCACTGACACAACAACAAAAGTCTAGATTATCCCGATGATGCAATAATATATTGCGAAACGCCGGTGGTGTAAAACTACACTTTTGTTCTTTTTTGATCCCCTTTGTGATGCTTAAACAACATCAACTTTAACTGCACTAAAACCTTCGTGTTTATGCCTAATAATTGATAAGCCACCACCTGATTGATTTGATAATTTTTTACTAGTACTAGTACATTTCGACCTCCATCTTCAGAGTCTTAGCGTCAGTTTCTAACTCTGAAAATGGCGATAATAAGGAACCTCGATACTGGTAGGTTCCTTTCCAAGTAAAAAGGTATTTTTGAGCCTTTAATCAGATACTCTAGGAACGACTTCACTTCTCAGGAGTCTATGTTCCAAGTCACAAAATGGCTATCGAAGAGCGATTAACGTCCACTTTGGTACAACATGTCGCATCTTTATTGAACACAGGTGCAGTTGTAAATTTGTACTCCTTTGCGGCTGAGACATTCTGTACTGAAAAACGATGTCAAAGGACGAAGATGCGTTTTTGAGATATCACTCAAGATTTAGAGCCATCTTGACAAATTTTGTTTCTCACCAAAACTAATAAAACTTGTGAGGAGAAGATACATTCAATAGCTGTAGTTACGAAAGAATTCAGCACAATCTTTTGATCAATGTAATAAAAAAACAAATAATAAAACAATGTTGATAGTTGAGTCGATCTCAACTAATGGTACACCATCCATCGACCTCTAAGATGAAGCGACCATAATAACTCAAGTAGGAGTTTTCGTTTTGCTGCATATCTATGCATACCTTAGCCCGTGGTAATTTGACTTTGGCAAAAAATAATATTATAAATTCGAAATTGCATGTAGTAGTAGGTATATAGTATAAATCTTTAGGGCTGAGCTTTTAGTCGATATTGGGAAGCTATACTAAGCACGGCACAGCCGAGAAGCAGTCTATTTTCTCGTACTTTTATACTTAGCTCGTAAGTGACACTTAATACTTTTTTGTGTGGATAATTAAGCTTTTGTGTAATCTATTTAAAATTAAATATTCGAACAATCTTCCTGGGCCCAACTAACAAATCCTATATAGTCTAGTTATATAGGCATGTGTGATTTTTCGTATCATAGTCATTAGCATTTAGGGACGTAGACGTTAAAGCAAATTTGTTGTCTGGAAATCTCACTACTTGCATATTATTGGTACTTTTAGTATAAAGGCCATTACGGGTGGGTTATTTCAATAACATTAATAACGATGGTTAGCAGATGATATTTTTTAGTGTAGTCTTTAAACAATTATATCTTAGAACGTTTATTCTTATAGGAGTTTGTTGAACCGCTAACTATTAAGCCCCTATTATTAATAATAATACTAATATCATTCGAAATTAGGTGAATAACTAAAATAATATTAACAAACACCTATATGAATTATTGATTATTAAGCACGAGGACCACTTTTCAGGGGCTGAAACTGCTAACTTTAAGTTTAACTTATCGGAAGTTGTAATTAGTTTCCAGGAACTGAGAAATTACAATGGAAAGTTGAGATTGGATCCAGAGGGAGTAAGCCGCAAAAGCGATTGGGTAAGAGTAGGTAAGTTAACGAAACTGGTTATATTGATGTATAAGGTGTCCTCTATAAGGTTGTACTATAGGCACGTTGGAATCTGGGGAGCTAAAAGACATGCAGAATGAACTTAAAGTTTGGGAAATATGAATTTGAACTTTGCCACATGGCTAGCAGCCAAGAAAGGAACGTTTTTAAAATAATTCCTAATTCCCTCATAACTCTCTTATTCTTGGAGACAGTCCTGTCGACTTGGTGTTAAGCGAAATCCAAAGTCGATTTGACGCATTTATACCTTTTTAAGGTTTTATGTTGCAGTTACCAAGATTCCAACATTAAACATTTTTTGCAGTACAGTGTGAGTGTTTTTTCACGCTTAGTGAAGAAATCTTCGAAACTAAAAAAGATAGAGAATCAATTAAATAGGAAAAGGTTTGCAGTTTTGCGAGCTAATTTTAAAGTAACATTTAAAGTTTCTAAAAAAGTTATGGCGTACTAGATATTTACGGAAAACCAAAGTGGGTCCAAAAACTGAACCGTCTGTAATCCCTTTATCATTGATCCTATCAAAAATGTGTAAATACAAAAGTTGTAGATAGTTGTTCTACAAAAGATAATAAAATATATCACTTTTTTTAAAAAATGGTCGTTTCCAAGGTGTGACACAAATTTAATCTTTTTTTTAATGGAACTATATTAAAAAGTAAGGCTGTAAATGTTTTTCATATTTTTATGTTGCATTTGCGTATTTTTCCCCGTTTCAATGATATAAGACTTGATATACTTATTTCTAAAAGAGTCAAAATTATAGCACTTTTAATTGTTTTCTTAGTTGACTTTAGGAACAATAAAAATGAAAATTAAATGTAATGATAATTTGACAATTACACGAGCATGTTAACATTTTGCTGTTTTTTCCTAATTTATCTGTTTCTTTAATTTAAAATAAATGTTTTTAATTTAGAAAAACGCGATACTGTAGAATATTACTTTCAATGTCATAATAATGCAGTTAAGACTGCAAAACAGTATTTTCAGAGATATTTTTATCGTCAGCAGTCCAATTTAAAAGGTCGTATGATAACTTAGGAGAGTACGGTTCTTTTCTGAAACATGAATTTAAAGAACTTAATAAAATTGATGAAGTTCATAAATTTAATAAATTAATAAAAATGGCGGACTTTTTGAACATTATTTATGATAATCATTGATTATTTACTTAGATACTTGTTTGCTAATTAATTTAGCATATTATGTAAATGTAGAAGTTTTCATTGTATCTAATTTGTCGTTATTTTTAGGTTTGTAATTCAGTTAATATTTTTGCCATGGATGCTAAATGATATTTGGGTTTTTGAGATGTTTTCAGTTGCTTATTACTGGTAACTAGTACGCATTTATTTTAAATAAAACAAAAACAATTTTTTTTTTATTATGTCATGTCTTATATCATTCAAAAGGGGAGAAATATGCTATTTTAGAGGTCACTTTTAAAAAAATGTTATGTTTTATCACATTTGTAGGACAACTATCTATAACTTTTGTATTTACACATTATTAATTCCACCGCTAATAAAGGGACTACAGACGTTTTAGTTCTTTGATTTATTTTAGTTTCTCGTAAATAATCTATTAAGTCATAACTTTTCTTGAAATTTCAAATATGGCTTTAAACTCAGCTCACAAAACTACAAACTTTTCTCCGTTTAACCGACTCTCTATCTCTTTAATTTCCAAGATCCTTTCTCTATGCCTGAAAAAATACTAACTTTGTATAATGTCTACTCAGCCTCCGAAAAAAGGTCCTCAGTATCAAACACTTGTGTTAAGACTCGACTACATTATCTTCTGCTCTACTACATATTTTCATTTTGGAGCGAAACATTATTTGCTCTCTGGTTACGAATATATAGATATTTTTCGGTAAGACTGATTCAGCAACACGTTTCTTCTGGTAACGACTCTAGTGATATATCCAATTGTTCCGGCAAATGGCGTTGATGTTTGCCTAAAAACTTACCATAAAGTATAATGTTATCTAGACGGACGCACAAAACTCCCACATGAAAACTGTTCTATAGAGGTTCTGGACTTGGTGTTTCGAAACACCTAACTGACCAAACCCCTTTTACGCGTCATTTGCCGGCGTAAACTCAGAAAAGGTTACGTTAAACTTTCATGTCAATTACTATAGGGAACAGACCTCTTCAGGTGGAGTGTGTAAATAGTAAATAGCATCTCTTGACTATGTGTACTTCAGCACATCAGTTCCCCAAGCTTATGGTTTATGGAATTTCTCGTTGCGGTCACCATGTAAGTATACAGTATTCGGCAGATATCTCTGTCCGGTGGTGGCTAAAACATTTTATAACTTTAGCGAAACATACCTACATATTTTGATAATAATATTCTTTATCAATAACCATTTCTAACGTCAGTATTATAGTTTGTTAGTTACGTTGTGCATAGCCGCATAGGATGTTCGTAAATCACATTTTTATAACTTTTGCTCATGTTGGAAAGTCATTGTTGTTCTGCACTGTTAAAGCGAATTATGTCGCATTGTCCACATCCCAAACATCTATCCCAATGCCACCACCACATTGGTTCCTTCGGACTTCTAGAGAAAATCCTAAAGATCCAATAGCAGTGGACCACAAATCACCTCGCCGCTACTTCCACAAACTCTTTATTCTATGCCATTAGCGAGTGCAAACATACAAGGGAAGTTTTATGGGTAAAAACTTGAATTGTCCCGATCCAATTTCATACATGGGAAAATTCGAAAATGCAGAACTTCAAGTTATGATATATTAAGCATAGAAAAAAAGTTTACGGAAATTAGTGGCTGGTTTCGTGGTGAATATTCAGCCGTTGCGCATGATCAGAAACCTCTTAACAGACTGTGATTTATCGGAAATGCCTTCCCAAATCCCGAAGTTATCACTTTTGCAACGGAGGTACTAAAAAGCTGGGAATTTGCTTTAATGCTTGCAGAAATCTCAGGCAGCACGTATAAAAATGACTTAGTTAACGCCCTTTGTTTTGACCAATTTTAATGCACAAATTTATCTACAAAACGTAATTATACATTTCCGATGCATTCGAGTCAGTGCGTTTTCAATTTCATACCAATTAGCAAAGTATTGTTTTTTTCTGCAAGGATTGAATTGAAAAACTCGTCAAAACGGCTGCTTTCTGTTATTAATGAAATTGGGTTTTTCCCATACGAGCGTTGTATTGTCGATCGCGATAACGGCACATATGTACTATCGAAACTTTATAATCAAATTCTTTAATCAAAAAATGTTCAACATAAAGATTTTTGCTTTGAATCAAAACTCAGAAACATCGTCTTTAGAACTCCCTACAAGTCAAAGTCAAGTTAGTGCCAGATCGACAATATGAATGAAGTCCCATTCTAGATGTAGCAAAAATGTGCTCTTCCTCCACTTTCGATATTTTCGTAACGAAACACCAAATATGTAACTTGTTGTACTGTATAAACGTTATCGTAAGTGTATTTTGACTGTTAAAAAATCACTTATTCATTTCCCATTCTAGTTTGCTTGTTGGCTGGATCTCGCGATACCCAAAACGCATCCGACCAAGACCTGCTTATGTCGTATCTAGTCGTTTTATATCAAAAATATATATTATATACATATTGTATTTTTATGTGCTTAGTGCGTCCTTGGCTATATTTAGTATTGTTTAGATCCGAGAGTGCGCCGAATTCGAGCCCGAGGATCAGCGCCGACATGTGCTTTTGAATTTTCTGACGTTGTAGAAACTATATAGGATAAGTAGAAAACGCCTTCATGAAGAAACACCAATATTCTTCGATTGTAGGAATTTTTAACGAGACAATTTTAGTTCAGGTTAGCTATATGTTCCAAATTAATTTGGCAATATATTATGTTCTACGACTTAAATGTTATGGAATTGAATACTTCATTGGACTCCTATTATTATTGTTGACACCAATAACATTTTATAAAGCAATAGGCACGAATCTCTGGTAGAATTTCCGGGGGGGACTGATGAGGTAAAATTCATTTTTGTCGTTTCAATCGCAATAAATCTTTTTCTAATTATTAACACATTTTCTGGCATTTCGCGTAGCATATGAAAAGCAAAACATATCTAAGTTTCAGCCATAAACAACCAAAACGACATGATAGAGATTTTTAGAGAATGAAAAGCCCCTTTATAAGCAAGAAACACAAGTGCCAAAACTTTCATTATAGCGTTGTCTTTGATATTGAATAATTTAGTTATTAAAAAGCGCACGTTGGTGAGTATACAATATTTTGGTAGCAGTCGATGCCGTATCCAAGATTGAAGAGAAAGAAATTTTGAATAATCCTTCTGCAGTAATGTATCAAAAGTAATTATTATGTCAGTAATATTTTGATGTAAGCACGGCGCTAGTAAAGACGTCGTTATTTTGGGAACGAATTGAAAATGGCAACTTTTTTCAAAATTGCAAGATGGCGGTGCGAACAATAACTTACCTATGAATTCATAATAGGAAAGAAATCTTTGAAGTTACGCGCAAGCTCGCTAGAGAAAACTCCATGGAGGTAGAAGTAAGGATCATTTACAACTATCAATAGACAGTATGTGATTGGCTTTTCGGTTTCCGTGAAAATCAGTGGCGTATTTGACTCATCAAGATTTCCATAATTCTTTGAAATTTGAAGGCATAAATCGCAATTTTCTTTTTAACATCCCGACTATTTTGAACATCATGCAGGTGCCTCTTTGATTTTTTCAATGCGATTTTCAAGCATGGAAATTAGATTATTTTAATATTTTTGAAAGTCGCTGCAGTACTTGATTTCTCAGAAAAATTTTTCCATATTTAAGGCGACGAAATCTAGTTTCCTATCCAGAAGGTGCGCATTGATGCGTTGAATCATTCGGATTTTTTTAAATTGAAAAATGTTGCATTTTTTCAAAACTGGGACGAACCTAAATAATTTAAGTAAAATATGTTTTTTGCTAGTTTTGGGAAATGGGCAAAAGTTAAGAGTCTCGATTCTTTTTATACAATCCGCCTATTGATCCCCGTAGACCTCGACGAATTATGCAAAAAAGCTTCTATTGCCGATTTTTTAAGAAACGGTGATGAAGGATCTACATCACGTTCAATGGGAAATTGGCTCCCAATGTTTGAATTTTCGATTAAGTATGAAGGCATATCAACTTATGATACATTACTGAAAAGGGAGTTTTGCGCTAATTTGAAATTTGGCAGAATATATCAAAAAGTGAAATATCACAGCAACTATGAAGTAACCGCCCTATTTTGATTTTCACATTTTCAGGTTCCATTTCCAGGTAACGTCGCAACTCTCGGGTTCTAATTTATTATAGTTGTACAGTTCCAGAGGCAAGAAACCTTTTCCTCTTTATTGAATGGTAGTTTTAGATACTCGTTAGGACTGATATACGAATATAAATTAATGTTTAATTGTTGTGAATCGCACACTTCACACACTTTCATTGCGAAAATTTCAAGTTTGAGCGTCGGAGAGTTAACTCCGTATGAAAGACTCCGATTGCGAAACGATCGAAAAGAATAATGAACTTGCAATTTTCGACTGCGAATTTAAAGGCGGCAGCTGATTTGTAATTCGCTCCAGTTGTTTCCCCAGAATTTGAACAAAGGTTGTGCTGTAATGTTGTTATTCTCACTTTCAAAGTTAGTTTTATTGTCCCTGTCTCAAGCAAATAGCTATAGAGCGGAACGGATGCGGATCAGCGCCGCCGGCCCTGCATACACGCCATTTCGATAGCATATAGCTGCTTTGTCCGTTAATGTTCCTGCCATCGATAACATCACGCATTTTGATAGCAATAGTTTGCGTGTTACGTGTCCTAGAAATTACCCTGTGTTAAACAAAATCACACACATATCCAAGCCATTTTCTCACATGGCCTCCTGATAATGTGCTTCTTTTATTGTACTAGAGTCCTCTAAAGTAACCGCGACTACTTTGTTGCTCCAGCGCACGTTTAGTGCTTACTTTGTAGTAATTAGCAGTTAGTGCCTATAACTCTTCAATGAATGAAATATCCCAACGCCAATTTTGAAATTGGGACCAAAAATGTAGCAAACAGTTCCAGGTTCTTTGCAATTCTCGAAATTTCAAGGTTTGCCTTTAGCACCCGCTGATATTGTGTATATTAATAAGTGTCTTGGTGTTTGTTACAATATTGTTCGTGTCTTGGGATATAGCGGTGCTTCTCTGTTCCATTAGTAGTCGCTGTTTACCTCCCTCATGCGCCAGCTAAATTCTTCTTAAAACTATTAAGACTGATGCGTTGTTTTATCTACTTTACTAGCAAAAAAATAAAGGCAATATATTGTAATATATTTTTGTGCTAAACGTTTGTTACATACATAATTGAAACAATGAAATTTTAAAAAACTGTTTTTGTAGTGGCCTATAGCAGTGATGGCCAGTGTTGTATAGCGGCTTGGCCTATCTACTTGCATGCGCTTTTTAACCTTTATTATTATAAATACACACACGCTTGTTATAACTACATACGTACTACAGTTTTAATGCTATATACACAATGTTCAGTTCTCGACACAATGATCCGAATCTGATATGTACAGAATTTTCGAGGATAATCATTGAATTAACCCAAAATCCAAGTGGACAATAAGAAATGTTGGAAATTTCCACTTGTTAGCACATTACGATTAACGCAGAGGTATTTTGAGAGTTGTTAAATTAAAACTGTTATTAAATGTGTGAATCTGATACAATAATTGAAATGGTGATGGTTTTTCGATGGGGCCCATCCTGGAGAAACTTTCTTTTTTCAGTCTAACTCTTCACTCAAAAGTCTCTCTATGGCGAAAGTCGTTTCCTCGATAACTTTTTTCGACTATATTGTGGCTCCATTCGGGCTTTTACGCAGATTTTCCGGGTTATTAGCTCCAGGGTCTCCCCAATTAACGTATTAATATTTTTAGCTGGATGGATCTGTATAGGGAGAGATAATAAGCTTCTTATAGAGAAAATTAACGTGGTGTTTGGTTTATTCCAATACAATCCTTACTAATTAAAACCTCGGGATTAACTCCCTTTTTCCGTATTTAAAACATTATTAGGTGTCTACGGGGTGGTTCAACATAATTGCAAAATTACATATATTCAAAAATAAAGAAAAACTGTTAAAGCTGACCGACCGTTTCTCCGGTGTCATACGCGGTAAGACCGATAATACAGTAGCTGTCACCAATCAGAATCCTCGTCTTGGTGATGTCTTAACTTAAACATTTTATACTTAAGGCGATACGGTCATCCGGAGTCCGTCTTCCTTATCTTAACAAACATCAGGACAACAAATAAAGACTTTCTTTCAGTTACAATTAGAGTGAACCACCCTGTATTGATTTACCTCGACACAAAAATCTTCTTCTGTTTTTCTACTCTCTTTTGCGTCCAATCTCCGTGGGCCAAAAATTAGTTTATCGTTGTTGTAGCTCAAACTCTGCCCAAGGATCAGAGTTACAATCACTTAACTGAGCTCCGCCATTCCACAACTAAACTAAATCTAATGACAATCATATTTATTCCATTACATTGATGTTGATAATATTCCACCATATACCAAGGGAGGTCCACGTATACAGAATCATGTAGCTACAGTTTGAAAAGTTTATTTTGTAATATATTCAAATGTTAAACTAACGGGTGTCACATGACAATTTGAAGCACATTATCCGCATTCCATGTATACACTGTTGGTCCTGTTAAAAATATCTTGATAATTTATATGTTGTAACAATATAAAGTATTTTTAAAAATTTGAAAAAAAAACAGTGTTGTAGTCCGGCAACAAAGTCGGAACGATTTTTTTAATACTTAGAGGTATTTGTTTTATTTGGTTGATTGGAAGTTTCTATTTTTTCATCTAGACGAGTTTCTTGTTAATGATATACATAAGTGTGCCTAGTCAGTAGTTCAGGTCAATTTGGAACTCTATAATAATAGCGCCTTTTCGTCTGTGCAGTTTTTCATTGAAATTCACGTGTGAAGACCCTAATACATTCCTATATATTCTGATGCATTCCATTCGGGGCACTTTTCACACAAATGGAAAAAAAGTTAATGAAAAATTACCTGGTCGCTAAAATACGTCCAAGGGTGCAGACGAAGGGCCTACGTTTTTAGGAAAAGGTTTTATATCTTTCATAGCCGATAAGACAGGTAAAATGGTAAAGGTATTTGAGAATGTTTAAGGGTGGACAAAAGCGCCTTTCAACCGCAGCAATTTTGCCTCCATAGAGATATGGTTCCTTTTCCTTTACATCTCTGTTCGTTAATATATTTTATAACTATTTATTATTATTTTTAAGGAATTTGAATATGTCCAAATATTTTAAGTACGATGTTTGATAAGTCATATCAGTTTGTTAAAAGCGTGTATTATTGCAGTGGTGTATTTAATAAAGCATTTCATTTTGCTTGAATTTGATTTGTGTTCATTTCTTCCTTATTGTTATAAGTTCAAGGATGAGTATATAAATAAAAATATAAAATATCTTACAAAATTCAAATAATGTGAGTAATAAATATAGAATGACTACGTTTGATGACGCTCGAAACCGTGACTTTTTTTTAAATAGCCATAACCTGAAATGTCAGTTTTTAACACATGTCTTAACATTGGCCTTAAAATTTTCCTGTCATGGCGGAAATTATTCAAAAATTGATTAGTTCTTATAGGAAAATATCCAAAATTTCTTGTTTATTAGTGTTTCCATCGCGTTATTTTCAAAGTTTGTATCATAATTTATTCGAAAATCGCGATAGTAGGAGCTACATATTTACAGATTTAGATTCCGTTAAATCTAGTTCAAATTTGGTCTTCTTTGGAGTGTTCTACCGATAGCTCTAAGATACTGCTTATGAGGTAAGTAGCATCTACAATATGTAGTAGTTTGAGATTCAGAACCTATTAATACTGCTAACGTAAATACAAGCTACAACCGGGGTTACAGTATATAAAGAACGTCCCAGCAATCTCACTTAGTCTTATAGAATACATGAAAAAAATGTAAGCTGCTATAATTTTGTATCCATAGGCTCAATTTACGAATCTATCCATCCTTATAGTGACAGATGGAAACTGATTTTTCTTAAAAAGCTTTCAAAGTATCGTGTCTAAATTAACAATTTTTTTAATACGATTCTAATTTATATTGCTTGTTACCTTTCGAATTAATTTACCTCGTTTTATTCCTCAAGGACGGACTAGGTTTAACAGAATAGTATCTTTTTTTCAGTCTGTGTGATAAAAGAACCACAATATTATTTTTGGACCGACTAAACCCCAAGCTAAAAAAAGGTCTTAGTCTCATAGCAGTCAGTATATAGTTGTAAATACGATTTTTCCTTGAATTTCTGTCTTTTACAGAAATCACTCAGCATATTTACACCCCATGGCAATCATTCAAAGATTGCTTCTCATATAAATTTAAAACAACTTAGACTGCTTTAATTAATAAATTAAAGGCCCATTTCCTTTAAAACATCTCAAACAATAATGAACGTGACAGACACAACATGTGATGGAGGCTATTTGGTTTCATATGCTCAAGTGGCGGAAGGCCTGCTTATTTTTCGCACAGATGGTTAATAATGCGGGCGTTCTCTTCTTTTGAAAGATGCTAATCCCAAAACTCTTACCTTTGTTATATTATATCCAAAAGAAGGATTCAGTTTTTGACATGATTTCGTGCTAACATTTGTCTTTATTCTCCTGATGGGACATCCGTTTTAACCAATCACAGGGGTACAACACATTACGTGGCAGTTTAAAGAAGAAAAATTGGTCCCATGCCTCCGAGGGCCTCGAAGGTTTGGATCGTAAATTCCTGATGCTATATTATTAAATTTCTGTCTTTTACGACCTTATTCTGAGACTCCAAGTATCAATTTTTATGTGTTTCAAATACAGTTCAATCGCGATAATGTGAACACAAAAAATCTCAAGCCGATCACACTAACGGAATTGTTCATACTAGTAAATATTAAGGGAATTATAAAGTAACCATTTACATGCTTCTAGTATATGGATTCTATGAGGGAAATGAACGTATGTATGACTTGTAGTAGAAAGAACGTATGTATACTTGAGTCTATTATAATAAACTTTCGCGAGTATTGAAAGGCAACGGGTAATTTTAATATAAATAATATTAATCGAAGACGCCAACGCCAAAAACTGAGAACAAAAAAAATATAGTGCCATTTGAATCGATTGGTAGAATATCTGTGATAATAGAAGGTTTCAAAGAAACCTATTCCTAATTGAATTTTCAATAATTCCCAATATAAAAATATAAAAATAAATTATAGGTAAACCTTCAAGAGGTCCATTGAGAGCTACAATTATATTTACATATTTATTGTACATATTGAAATAATTCCCTGCATCAGTCAAAAATATGTGATTAATAAAAATTACAAATTTTGGACCATTCGGTGAAAGGTTGTGTCTCTGCAGAATCGTCATATAACGTTTAGGGTCATTAGTAATTACATAACAATCATACAATTCTCAAAGTTCTTAAATTTTACCACAGCGACATGAGACTGGTTTTACCTGGCCTTTCTTCCCATATGTGTACTAATTACAATTAATGTGCAAATATGGATATATCAGCTTAGTTTAAATTGCCGTTGTAGTAAGGAAGTAGCAATATGTTTACCAATACCATTTGAATATAGGAGCCTAATAAATGATAAACAAATGATGTTAGAAAAAAAGGTAGTTTATTAAAATAAAGAAAATATAAGTAATTAATCATATCTCTTAAAAATGGTACTTATCTTTAATTTTCAAGGGAAGAGATATAATTTGTTGCCACTTTTCAAATTTGGAATGTAAACTCCTTGTAAACTCGTACACTTTTTTGACTATTACAACGGCAAAGTCCATAAACTAACAGCATATCCACCATTTCAGAATAAGTGAATTTATTGGCCATACTTGGATATTTACAGGAACAAGAAGCGAAACTGACAAGAAAAACTGAGGGCTAAATAAAAAAACTGACATTTGAGAAACAAATTCAAGTGTTAAAATGTCAATTAAAAACATAGCCAACTGAGTTATTTACTTAAAAGCGCCAACGCAAATATGCAGCGCATTAGAATTATGCGTTTTTCTCCAAAACCGTTGCTTCTAGCGACGTCAATAAAGTATACCTTTTCTAAGTATAAAAGGTAGGGCAAAAGGTTTTTAAATACCAAAATAATATACACCGTGGCACAAAAAAGTTACAGAGATTTAAATGTGTCCTAATGGTCGCTTGTGGCGCCCCCTAGAAGAAACAACTAAATCGTTAATAAATTTGAATTTCGTATCCTAAAACACCCTCAAATATGAAATTTCGTGAAATTAACTCAAAGAAATCGAAAGATATTAAAGAAAATGTGATTTTTTTTTCAACTTTAACACCCTGTAGCTCCATAATTATCAACTTTTGGACTGAGGGAAGTTTAGTTAAATCGACTTATTTTCACTCAAACAATCTGCGGTATTATTTTGGCCACGTAATTCGAGGACACCCTGTATATACACATACATACATATATAAATTATTTATGAACGTGACGTATTTATTATTGTCAGAAAATCTAAGTTGGTCTTGTTCTTGGGAAACCTCCGGCTTCTTTTTCAATCAAGTTTTCTTTGCAATAGAAAATGTATTTTTTATTCCATCGGGATATGTGCGCATAATGAAACTGCTGCCTCGAATTCGTAACTTTTCTCCTATTTTACTAAATCTGAAAACATCGCAAGCACCGTTTCAAAAACCGATCAGCTGTATCTACAATGAGCAAGTCGTACCGATATCACTTCGTAGATGAATCACTCGAATGTTAGCGCAGCGATGAGGAAGATGTTCGTAATTCACGCTGTACTAATAATTGGAAAAATCGGGTTTTCTTTCGTTCTAAAGACTGGTAAGGTCGCTGTTTGGCTGACTCGATGAGTGACTAATTTAGTGATGGAAAGTGGATGGCGTTCAATCGTTACTTTGAGTGAAAGTGGATTTTGCTGCCCTTTGTGATTCTTGTTTAGGGGTGAATTCTGATTGTTGTCTTTGTAGTTTACAAAGTTACAAAGTTTTTTTAGGTCAATGAAAACGACAAAATTAGATTTTTTGTTGAAACTCGAAATTATTTGCTATTTTGACTCTTGTGGAATGTACTTAGAGCCATTTTTGAATGTAGCCGATGAATGACGTCGCAACCTGATCTGTTTCGAAAGCAAACAATTTTTTTTAAGAATTAATACTGATTTTTTTGTGTTTCAGGTCTCAACTGTGTACGTCTTTGCTTCAAGTCGAAATTATTATAAAACGGATTTAAGATTTTTTTTCAGGAATTAATATCACATTTTTCAGGTATTAATATTAATTTTTGTCAGGAATAAATATTGTTTTTTTTCCAATACTGCAGACTACATATTTTAAAAATAAGCCCGACAGGATGCCTAAGAATAAATTAATTTTTTGATGCGAATTTATTTGTGTATTCAGAAAAACGAACAACATTTTGCAAATCTGTTATAATAATTAAAATAAGTTTGTAGTTATTTAAAATAAAAACATTTTTCATATTTTTGTTGCCACTAACCAACAATGATTAATTGCAAGGTATCTGTACCGTCTCCCAAATAATTTTTTTATAAAAAAAACTATGCCTAGCAAAAATGTTGTAAGAGACAAAACAGTTTTAAAATGAAGTCATCTTATGAAAGACAAAAAAATTAGTTATTTGTACAGTGGATACCACCGCGCCATTTTTAATATGTATTTCCACGCATTAAAAAGATTCCGTACATATCAAAACACGCCAATTTATTTAGTAACTTTTAGTTCTAAAATTAGTGAAAATTGATAAAAGCGTTTGACAAATATTAAAAAAAAAGATATTAATTTGAGAAGTTTAACGGCTTCCAGCGGCAAAATGAAGCAACATCAAACATAAGTAAGTTTGTCTAGAATGGCTTATTTTTGGTTTACGAAGTTTTGGTCAAGCCTTGTACACTAATTTTATGGACACCCTGTATATAAGAAAATTAATAAAATTATTTAAACATTTAGGATTTTAAACTTTTCCTATAATTAATGATTTCACCTCATAAAAATTTGACTTGGCATTAGTACGACCTAAATGTGTTCCGTCGTCTGACGATTTTTAAACCATGAACACTGTTTTCAGTCTGAGAAATACAAGTTTTATCATGTAACAACTGTCAGTACAGCCCAAAGCCGTCTATATGGGGTGTTGTACGGTGTTTAATAAGGGGAATCTTTACAATAATGTGTGTATGATTAAATATATATTTAAATAAGAATATAATTTTAATTATATTATTCACACCAACGAGATTTTGCTTTGTTCATAGCATTGAGTGTTCATATTAGTTTGACTGTATTGGAGATTGTTTGCAAAGGTCAGTTTAAATTAAGATATGGTTATCCGCGTTTCGTTTCCGCTTGAAGGTGTTTCTTAATTATATACAATAATTATTATCGAAAATGTCCTTTTAAAGGAAGTAAAAGAAACTATGTAGTTCAAACAGGTTTTTAACGTAGGTTTCACAGAAAATAATAAAAAATCATTTGAATTTGTCTCTAAATATCAACAGTAAATATATTGTAATTCTTACAAATTAATGCAATTCCAGATAACTCTTAAAATTAAGCTTTAAAAAATGGCACATTTTTTACTGAAGCCTACATTGTATGTTCAATTTAGTTTTTTATTATGTCACATTCTAATTTTACAGACCATTCCCTAAATATTTGAAGTTTTTTCAATATTATCTTTTGCTTTTTTACTTAGATTAAACTCTGGTCTCAATAAACCAAAAAACTATCACGAGCCTTTTAAATGAGAGTTAAAGCTGCTACTTCATATCCTACCCCACACATATTGCTCCCAATGGCAATATACAAATAGCCATTGTCTCCGAAATCTTCACCCCACGAATTGCGCACAATATAATAAGGTATGTCTGCAGTTAGATTGTAACCCACAATTTGAACTGCATGGCTTAAATTGTCATCACAGTGAAACTGAATTATACCCCCCACATAGTTTTGCCAAGTTTGACCATTCACGCCTACAGCTACTGGTCCGTTTGTAGCTAAAAGTTTTAAGATGACACTTTCCCGCCCAACAAAACTAAAATATCATAAAATATTCTAATAAATTGTATCATATCATCAAGTACATCAATTGATCACTAACTTTTTACAGACATAATCCTTAACTTGAACTCCTCCTTTGATATCTCTCCTCTGGCATTTTTGGTCCTTGAGCTTAAGGGGATAATCAGTCTCATTAGCTACGGTAACATTGTAGTCTTTCAGCCACTGTAGTAAAGAGCAAATGTCCCCTCCCTCACATCCTCTATTGTATGTTGAGCAATCAATCATTTGCTGAACACTTAATTCTACCAACTTTTTATCTTTGATTGCCTGTTATTTTAAGAAATTTTCATAAGTCATTATCAAGTAAAAAGAAATCCATAAGTTACCTGCATGGATTCTAGACACTCAGTAACAGCAAAAGCCCAGCATGCCCCACAATTTTCTTGCTGTTTTACTTTGGTAACTATTCCTGCCTCCCTCCAGTCAACTATTTTGGGTATACTATCATCCCAAAAAAATTCGTCTACATTGTTCCGTTTAACATATTTTGAAACGGATAAGTGCCTGTTATTTTGAAACAACATGAATTCCTCAGGAGTCAGATCTGAGAATTTTGTAAGGCCATATTTTGCAGAATTATTGTTTGTTTTATTAACGTTCAACAGGTCAATCAATCCTAAGGATTTCTAGAATGATTTTAAGAAAGGATAGAAGACAATACTTAGAAGTTACTTTGAATGCATCCAATCGATGTTTATATATAGTCTTGTCTGGGTAAGATTTGTTATACTTTACAAGGTACTCCTGAAAGGCTTCTTCGATATTCGGATTATTAGGGTAGTATATAGGTATTATGAAGAAGAGTAAGGCCACATAGCAACCTACCTCCAGATAGGTCTTGTAATCAATTGGCATTTAGAAGGAGTAGTTTTGCCTGTAAATTTAAATGAAAAATACCTGTGTTCTAGACTTGCAGAGAAATAAAATGATCATTAATTGATCAACAAACGATAAGTATTGTAATGAGGATTATAATTTGTAAATAAGATAATTGTAACAATGCAATTTTTAACTTATAATATCAGTTCGTAATGCTTCCTTTTTGAGGCTAGGTTTAAGTAAATATAAACATTGAACACCTGATTCTACAAAAGCTGTACTTAGTGCCAGAAACTATTTTAAATTAAACCACAAGACCATTATAATTATCGTGACATTAAAATTCTTAATACCAAAAATGTTTTAAACTTCTCTTATTGATATGCATCATATTTGGTTCCAAAAATAGATAAATAATACGAATAACTGCTGTTTTTTTAATTATAAATAAATGAAATTAAAATACAATTTTACCACAGTACAATAAAGTTTATTCAATTCATTTGGAGCTATTCTAGAGAAATACAAATCACTAATAATAAATTTCTATTCATTTTAAAACTATTTTAATCGACTTTACGTCCAACATACTTAAAAACTATTATTAGCTGATTTTTCAATTACTTTTCTTCTTGTTCCTTTTCACTAGTGGCACCTTCCTTTTTCTTTCCTAACGAATACAAACAACATAAAACACAGATTTTTTTGGTAGATATATCCACTTTCAAAAGCTTTAGGACATTAAATTCATTTCCATAGAAAAAGGCTATTGACTATTTGGCCTTTTCGCCCTTGTGACAATAAAAGTTACATCTATATTTAAATAATCAACCATAAAATGCAAAGAAACTAAATAAATTATAAATGGAAATGCTCCAATAAAGTGGTTGAAGGGAAACGAAATCGAGATGGGCTTGTCAGACAAAGAGGGTTCAAAATACTCCAGTTGTAGGCATTATATGTCCATCTTCTCTGGCTTTGTTGCAGTCTTTCAGTTTTTCTTATGTGTGTGTTTGTGTAGTAATTGATTGGTTGGGTAGACTATGTAGTGGGTTGTCGGGATGTCCAATCATTGTAATAAGTTTTAGTGTAATCTGTTGTTCCTTGTATGTATTGTTCAGTTGTTTGCGTTGTATTTGTTCTCAGTATGTGTATGTAGTGTAGCAGATAGACTTACGAATTTTGCAATTTTTTTAATGATCCTTTCATCTTTCGACGTCAGAGACAGAAAATGTTTTACGTCTTTAGTAATTCTTATAATTGGAATACGTTAAGTGAATTTCAGTTTTTTATCGATTACTACTCCCAACTATTTCGCATCGTTTTTTGATTTAGCCATATTTCGCATAGAAACAACAACAATCCTATTGTTACACTTTTGAGTTGTGCGATCCAATATAACACAAACATATAAAAAAATCACCGATACCACATGCCAATAACATTAACACTATACTTTTGACACGGTCACCAGTACTTCCAATCTACCAACACACCATTTATTGTATTGAGAGTGATTCGTTTACCAACCTTACCTTTTTCCTCGGGCTCCACTGGCGACGTTTGAGTAGAGTCAGGAGATTGATAATTGCCTGGAGGTAGAGCAGGTGCTGCAGAAGGTGGAGGGGGCGCCGAACCGTCAAGCGGGGCTTCTGGTGCATACGGATGCGGAGGTCGGTTCTGAAATAAAGTAAATAATTGCTAATAAATGATGATTATTGAAACTCAAATATACATACCTGGGGAGGATATTGTGGAGGATAGTTTTGAGGTGGATAGTGTCCGTATCCAGGATATTGACTTGCAGGGGGGTATCCCTGCTGGTGGGGGGGGTAATTGGGGCCTTGTTGTCCTGGAGGATATCCGTAGCCTTGATGTGGAGGAGGAGGTCTAGCCGGTAGTGGCACTCCTTGAGGAGGGGCAACAGGAGCTCCTAAAAAACCTCTTTACAATGCTACCGCCCACAAATCATATACAAAATGAACGTATCAGCACGTCCTTTAAAACTCTATTCGTATACCTTGAGATGGGTATTGCTGAGGGTACGGTTGTGGTGGTCCTTGCGCTGGAGGCATCATAGGTCCTGGATGAGGTTGTGGTGGTGGTGCTTGTGACTGTGGGGGCTGAGGTTGAGGGTGTTGATGAGGCGATGGTGGCGGGCCCGATGCAACCTGATGTGATGGCTTCAAAACACATTTTTAGCATCACACCCTTTCTAATTCTTTTTTACTTACGGGTGAAACATGAGGGGGTGGGCCATGTGGTGCTGGTGGGGTATTATACTGAGAGGGTGGTTGTCCCTGATGTGATGGGGGAACAGCTTGCTGTTGAAGTCGAGGGGGCTGCTGGATAGCAGCTTCCGTCGGCTTTTCTGGGGATTCCTTTGGCGATGAAGCTCCATTAGCTGGAACCACTGGTGGAGGTGTTGTGTCCATGGGTTCAGGCTGCAATTATGGTTGAAATTAATTCCCAGTTTTCGCGTTAAATATCAATGAACCTCAGCTTGTCCATTTTGTTGCACAACTGGGGCGGGAGAAATTGCCCCCGTGCCGTTTACAACAGGTTTTTTAAGCTCATCCTGCGGTTTTGTCCTTTCTTTCTTTACAATCTCATACTGCCTCTCTACCATATTTAAAAAGGTTTCCTCATCGACTGCAGGTTTGCAATGCTGCAAAAATATTTTTCACACAAAAAATATTTTTTACCACAAATCATGAATATGCACCTTCTTTAATTCATCCTGAAACTGCTCGCTACTCTCGACAAATTTCCTCTTTTTCGCCTCAAATTTCTCTTCAATTTGCTGTAATTCAGCTTCAAGTTTCTTCTGGTGCATTGTCAAAGATTGTACTTGTCTCTAAATAACAAAAATAATTTCTTCTTTTTGTGAGGTGAAATGAAAGGAAAACCGCTAATCTAACGTTATATACATATATATAATATGGTTAGATAGAATGTCCATCAATCACTAACGCCGAATATTTAATTTATTCATCAAAGCAAAATTATGCCAGAAGGTCTAAACAAGACTCCTGTTAGAGAGGTGGTTATGTTGATAAGATACTTAGGGGATTACCATCAAAACAGAGGGCGTTTTACTTTAAGTTGCACGTAATAAATCTCAGGTTGCAATAAAAAATTATTGCTAGTTCACCCAATTCAACATGATACAATATAATCCCCTAAAACATACCTTCAACACCTGCATTCTTCCAGTTGTGACCACCGATCTTACATCTGGAACTACCGAATCTGAGAAAATTTCGTTAATCAGTCTATGATTTCGAAGGTAACGTGCATAGGCCAAATGCTTCACTGAATATCCTTCATCTTGATCTGGAAAAATCAACTTAAATGTATCTGAAAGAAATAAATATTAATAACTGTACCATCTTCATCTTCTGCAGGTTGAATCTCAATTCTGCGGTCTGCAGCTTGCTTTGATGAACTGGATGATCTTTCATGGGAGTCTCCATCAGGGCCTTGAGCAGCTAAAATAGCTATTTTATAATTCTTAGAATTATCAGGAATGTTTTTATGTGAAATAGCTAAGAACTCTGAAGTTGTTCTTACCAGATTTTCCCTTATTCTTCGCTTGAATGTATGATTGGTATGCAGGGGAGCTATGGTATGTTTTCAGAGATTTTTCATATTCAATCTAAAATGATTAATTTGAGACTAAAATTTATTCTATAAAGATTTTTTAAATTAGAGCACTTTTTCAAGTTCATATTCCTCAATATACTCTTGTTTTTCCTCCTCTGGCAAATCTCTCCACATAGACCCAATAATTTTTCCTATTTCCCATAATTTTAAATCTGAGTTTTGGGCTTTAACTGTATCCCACACTTTTCGACTGTACCTCATATAAGGCATCAAAGGTTTTTCTGGTGCCTTAGGTGGTTTTGGGATTTTTGACTCAGTTTTCTAAACAATAAAAAAATTGGTTTATGGAATATTTAAAAAGTATATTTCATGAGTCTTACTGTTTTTCCTGCCCCAAGTTTTTGAGGTACAAATGTAGGATTTCCACTTGGAGTTGAAATAAATGGATTAGTCTCTTTCTGTGAAAATAGGTCAATAATATTAAATTATAGAACTTATGAATATATTTTTTTAACTTACTCCTGAAGATGAGCCAGCACTTCCTGATGCTCTGAGTCTTTCTATAAAAGTGAAATAAGGTTTTTACCCCACTAATACTTCCTCCAAATGCAACCAGAAAATATCACAACAAACAATTAATTTAAAGCATGCCCTTCAAGCTAAAAACTACAAACTTACCTTATAAAATCTCATAATAGTTACTTAGTAGTTTGCTTATTAAGTTTGACTAGCAAAATATCAAAAATTGTTTGATAGCTGAGAACTTAATAAGCATCACCATAAAGCTACCAAATTGTACTAATAACATTGATATATTTCATACCAAATTTGCACTTGTGTGCTTTATTTAATTAATATTCCAGTTAAGGCAAAGCATTGAACTAAAGCTTTACAAGGAAATTAGATATTGTTAATAACTATGTAAAGAATAAAAAGGCAGTTACCTTTCAATATGTTGAAAGTCATGGGAGCGCCAGCTGACATCAAATCTGAACAACAAACACAAACAAAGCATATCATCAGCACTATTCTACTAAACTCCTAGCATATTGTACTAAATAAAAGCCTTTTAAATGGCTTATTTTGGAAATATCCAGTGGATGCAGAGCATTAGTACAAATTGCTTTCAATTCTGCTTAAAGGTAGATTTATTAAAAGTAAATTGTAGTCGACCTAGGGCATAAGTAACATGCTTTTTATTTATAAAATCTGACCATCTATTGTACAGTTTAACATAGGTTTATCTTCCACTTTACTCATGCGATCTCAAGCAGATCTAATTCTGGAATATATCAAATATTTTAACTAATAATTCAACCAACTACTTTTATAAATATAGGAAGATTTGTCTTACGGCTTGTGGCCTGGGGACTCGCCACTTGCATGGCTACTTGCTTGTAGTTCACTGGAAGGGCCATTGTCCTCTGGCAAAATTTTAGAAGATTAAAAAATATTCGAAGAGGTTAGCTATTTCAGTTACCTTTAAATAATCACTAAAAACACTGTTCTTTTGATTATATGAAGTCGTTAATGAAGAATTTTGAAATTACGATAAAAATTGGCTAAAATTTATTTAACAGTAAAAATAATAATAAAACGTAAACTGAAGAGAAGCGTTCTGTCAACGTCAACATAGAGATTAGCGGTATTACCTGCAACCCTAATTAGAACATTAAAGCACTAAGGGCGTTTACGAAGTAGAACTGGACACTCATTCCTCATTCAAATTTATTTTCATTTTGCAACATATTTCAACTTTAGAAGAAATTTAGAGATTTCTTTTTATGCGTTTCTTATAAACTATATACTCAAACTATGAAATAACTTAATAAATTTTCCTAAAAAAATTGTTAATTATGTCTACTTTGTCTACAAAGGATTCTAAGAGTGGTAAGAGTATAATTTGCATGCGCAGTGCCATTCCGAATAGAACATGCTCCATTAGAAGTTAACGAGGTAGTGGATCGAGAGTATTTCTTGAAGTTAATTTTAAGAATGTTGCAATTATTAGTGCTCCCTTGGTTAATTTCTCTTAAACGTTATGGTATGTTTTAGTACAAATAACTATCTTTTATATTACTTAAATTCAATATTAAGTTTTGTAAATTATAAATAAAAAATAAACCATTTAATGAATTCATTATTTCGACCTCGTTGTATCCGTTAGTTGATGTTGGAAATCGAAAATGGCAACAGCTGTCAAATATGCGATAATGGGGCAGAATTGTTTATTATTTTCGTTAAATGGCCCCTTTTTAACTCAAACGTGATGGATTAGTTAATATAATATGGTAAGTAAAGCAATCTTAACTTAGATAGAGTTAGAGAAACCCTTAGTATTGAGTATTTACCGTGTTTCTTTGCAAACTGTGCGGTCCACTCGCAGGAGTCACAGGCGCTTTACACTGGTTCCTTTTATTTCCTGCTATTTAGATAGTTCGTTAGATTAGCGAATATATTTAGTAGAAATTTATTCCATGCAGCTCCAGCATTATGCCCCAGTAGTCTCAGATATTTTAGTTTGGTAGTAGGGCAAATATTTTCAAAGGGTGTATGCCCAAGAGCTGTCACAATATTTTATTTTAAATAAGCCCTTTAAGGTCTTAGTAGGTTAAGAATATGTTGATATATTCTAATTATATCACGCCGTTTAGTTGATTTAAATTTGCTATTTTTTTTAACTTGTGTTAAATTCAGTGCATTTTTCAGGGTGCCAACATATCCCAGCTTGAGAAAGATATTGGATCTGAGCAGTTTCCTTGTAATGAACACTACTTCGGTTTAGTTAATGTAAGAACCACACCTTACCTACATAGCAAATGCCTTTAAAATAACCTTATAGTTTGGCAACACCTGCTACAGCAACTCAGTGCTGCAAGCCTTGTATTTTTGTAAACCCTTTCGTGACAAGGTGCTCGAGTACAAGGCAAAAAACAAACGGACCAAGGAAACTCTGCTTACATGCCTAGCAGATTTGTTCCACAGCATTGCTACACAAAAGAAAAAAGTGGGCTCTATAGCCCCCAAAAAGTTTATTGCTAGGTTAAGGAAGGAAAAAGGCATGTTGTTATGAGATTGAAATATTGTCTAGGCTGATAATTTTGTCTGTTCATTTCAGAGGAATTTGATAACTACATGCAGCAGGATGCTCATGAATTTTTGAACTACTTAATTAATCATATTAGTGAAATAATTTTAGGTATGTTCAAGGTATTAATCTGCATGTTTATTGAGATGTTTATTATTGAAATTTTAGCGGAACGTCAAACAAATACAACAACCAATAACACAACAGTCACTACAAATAATATTAATAAAAATAAAGGGGCAGGAGAAAATGGTACAGCCAATACTACCCAGAATCAGTCAGAGCCCACTTGGGTTCAGGAAATATTCCAGGTAAGAATTAAATTAAAGGTAAAAAATCATAAAACAATCAAATTTAAAGAGAGTACAAGAATATGGATGGCTTTTTTCAAGTTTTCCTGCTTTAGTTTCTCCAGGAAAACTACTCAATGATGAAAAATTTTTTGTGAAATTTTCCAAATAAGATATTCAGTTTTGTCAAATTCTTAGTTCATATGTCAAAATTTTATATTTAATATTAAAAAAAGTTACATGTGCTCATTCTTCTTTGATTCCACTACAAACAAAATTTAATAAAGGTTTACAAGGAAATGGCATTAGTTTATCCCCTGTCAACCTTGTTATCATTCAAAATTTTTGGTGTATTAATTAAAGATTACTAACAATTTAAATGAAGTAGATATCGTTTTCTACCGTTTGATCGTTTGTTTACTACAAAACGTTGGTAATTGCTAGATCCAGTTTCTCTAAATTGCAGAAGGTGGGAATATTCAAATTTTTACTACGAATGTAAAGATGGAAAGTTTCTGAACTGTAGTATTCCATTTATGGAAATTTTCTGGTGAATTTTCTATCTTTCTGTTTAATATGAAAATTTACTCTCATGAAACATAAAAAAAATCTAACATTTTATATTACTAATTTTGACAGCTTGCTCTCACAGCTTTTATCATTTGACAAATGGTAAAATTAGCATTTTCAACAGGTGTTAAGAAGTGGCGCGATTTTATATTTAAATTTTTTTAAATTAAGTTTTTGAGGCAATACAGCTGTGTTTGGCGTTCAAGTAATACGATTTAATTTTTTACTGTGTATATGAATTTTATTTCTAGGGGATCCTTACAAGTGAAACAAAGTGCCTGAACTGTGAGAATGTGAGCAGTAAGGACGAGGACTTTTTCGACTTGCAGGTGGACATTGAACAAAACACATCGATTACGCATTGTTTACGATGTTTTAGTAATACAGAGACTTTGTGTAGTGATAATAAGTTTAAGTGTGATAATTGTTGCAGTTATCAGGTGAGTTTTTCGTCCATAGAAGAATTATTGGTAGTTTGTTTTGTTGTAATTTTTTGGTCATTGCTTTTTTGTTCACAGGAAGCCCAAAAGAGGATGAGGGTGAAAAAACTGCCAACTATTCTAGCACTACATCTAAAACGGTTCAAATATGTAGAACAGTACAATAGGCATATAAAAGTTTCTCATCGGGTGGTTTTTCCGCTTGAACTTAGGTTATTTAATACTGTAGGTTTTGCTAGAAAAGAATTACCTTTTTGACAAAAAAGTAATACTTTTTTTAGTCGGATGACGCAGTCAATCCTGACAGGTTATATGATCTAGTAGCAGTTGTGATACATTGTGGAAGTGGCCCAAATAGAGGACACTACATTAGTATAGTTAAAAGCCATGGATTTTGGCTACTGTTCGACGACGATCAAGTCGATGTAAGTTCCATTTTTCCGGCTCAAAAACATCAGTAAGAAAATATGTTTTTTATGTAGAAAATTGACTCGTCAGCAATAGAAGACTTCTACGGCTTGACTTCTGACACGCAGAAATCGTCGGAAACAGGCTACATCCTATTCTATCAGAGCCGCGAGAGTTTATGAGTCAATGCCATGGTGAGGAAGCCGTTTTCGTGGCCGAGAAGCGCGATACTGAAATCGTGCTTATGGCAAGGGCAAACTGATTCCGATATCAAAAAGAACTGAACTAATAATTACATTTTCTAGCCGCCTTTTTATGTTTTTTTTCCGTTCGAAAACAGTTTGTTGTTGCCGAAAGTAGCCACAGGTCATCGTTTTGGGTGGGAGGAGTTTTAGTCGGCATTAGTCAAAAGTTCCTCCCTACATTCTGTTGAGTTGATATCAGGACGTTGTACTGGAGTTGTCGGCAAGATCTTAGTAGCAGTGTGGATCGAAACAATAAATCTGTTGCATGTATCAGCGATTTTGTTGCGTTACGGGTTATTTTTATAATCATCAGCGAAATTTCAGTTTAAACATTTTAGGTAACACTTTAAGCTTAAACTGAAGATATTGAGAAAATGAGTGCTTCTAGATGTTTTAGTGAACTATTGTGTTTTAAATATTAAATATCAAATCGAAAATCTTCAATAATTTCTAATTTAATGATATTCATCGAAATCACTATATATGTTTCTACTTGCATTGGCCTAATAGTCGTAAAATAACCTCTTTTAAGCTGTAACTTCGAATTAATGTTTGAATTAGACTCGAAATATTGGTATTCGTTAAACCGCAGTTTCGAGTTTACGGTAAGTTATAAAATGCAAATTTTTGTTGATTTTAAGTTTAAATATTAAACTGAACTTTTAAAGCGACCCTCACTAGTAGAGAAATTTTACTTTTCGCCCTACTACAAAGCAAGGTCCATTTGATAGAGATGTTAACTTACCTTCTGCAGCCAATAACAATGGATAAATTGACATATCATCGACTTAAAGTGTTGACTTGTTAAGTCCATTTTAATGGATTTTACAGAAAAGTTAAAAACTGATTTTTAAAGTGTGTGAATAATAAATATGATACGAGCGACTTTTATGTTTCGTCCTTTTACGACACAGACCAGGTTGTAAACATAAAACATGCCAATTAGGAGCACTAAGCGCATACCTCTTACATTAAGGTGGGCGTTACTCGAGCCCGGAAGTTGCTACCTTTTTGCGACTGTTGCAAATGATAGTTGTTCGTCTGTTCAACTTAGTTAAAAGCAATGAATTTAAGTAGATGACTTTTTTTTATCATCGTTGAGAAGGAATAATCGAAATAGCGTTATTGTGACTGAGCAAGACGGTTTAGGAAATAGTTTGGACAACGTTCCCAAATTGAAATACCGCGATGAAATGTTTCGGAGTCGATGGTGAGTCTCCGGACATTTTGAGACGCTGCAAAGTTTTTCTTGAGCTCAAAAAAAGATCGAATCCTTAGGTATTTAAGAAAATCCTGCCGTGCGAGAGCAGATCGTGGTGGGTGAAAATACATAAAGGTGCCAATCCGAAGATTGGCGGAGACCCGTTATACTTGGTAAAAAGAAGAGTGATTCATCAGCACATGCGATAATGTACTGGCCAAGTTTAGAAAATTATACAATATAAGTTCCGTGAGTTCGTGTTTGTACCATTAATATTCGCATTTCAATTGAAACTATGAAAATGCTGTGAGCCTTTTTTACACTGTTCTTAATTCCGCGATTAACGGCTTTAAAAGGCCACCAAAAATTGGCAAAGAATGAAATAATTTCATAACACGCAGTTTTTTTAAATGGCGTTTGCCATTATAATTATGTACGTCGCACTGATCCGACCGCTGTTTTTGTACCTGTTCCCCTTATCCACGGAATAATGAGAACAAGCAGGTTGCGACATGACTTTCGAATTAGAGTGACGGTAGTTATTTGCAAACTATAGTACAGGAGAAGTATTCAGATAAGATGTTTTGTTCCAATAAAAACAATATGTACCGGACCGATATACCACGCATATTTCTCCCTATGTGGAATCGGTTTACCTCTGTTTGAAGCAGACCTAAGATCAGAGTATGGTTTATCCTTAGTAGACTTTTGGGGGATGTCATAATACTCAGCGTCAGACAAGGACCCATACAGATGTTTTGATTATATGAATAGGTACTCGATCCGACACGATTTAATTCATAATCTGATATTGTGTTGTGCTCAAATACCCTAGATGGTAAGGTTGGAATGGAAGGATGGAAGAAACGCGGATTTAAAGGCGAGAGAGACCTTTACATTATCTAAAAGGCGTGAAACGGTAGCATGACAAGTGGCCCGTCTGTAGGACCCCTTGTTCCTTTGCGAACAATGAATGCTTATTTTCGCTATCAACTTAATTAATCACTTATGGTTTACATTCGAAAGACGGATTGATCTAAACCGTCTTTTGCTTTTTCGGACTGTGTCCGATTGTGTTACACAGCTTTTTTGAGAATTTTGCCGATAACTCCTACAATGATTATGCCTTTAGTATTTGCTACGTTTTGTGATGTATTGTGTAAACAAACATAATATTTTCTTCTATTCTAAACTTTCCGTACTAAAGTGGACATATTCCATAGGTGTATAAAGCAGGTTTTGTAAATATTTTTCGTTAAAGTTATTCTTAACTTAGTTCCTTTTTCAGGTGTAGTTGAGTTTTTTAAAAATATCTCTAGCGAAATTTGGCGGAGGTGTCGTATTAAAATATGCTGAATGTTTCCTCTCAAATTTGTCCAGAATTTGTAATATATGGACATATTCATTTCTCGTCCCTAATTGCGAAACATTCAGAATATTAATTTTTAACTGCCGCAAGAAAATACCTTTTTTGGATCACTCCAAAATTAGCCATTTCTAGAGAGAAAGAGGTATTTATCCTTAGGTCAGGCCAAAATGGGGAATTCTAAATACCATCGTCGTCCGTAATTTTAACGTAGAAATGCAGAGAGAGCCAAAGTTTATATATGTATTATAAAAATTATTTATTGGGCAATTAGGTTCTTTTAGAAATCTAACAATATAAATTATTAATTTTTTAATGTAAAATATTCTCTGTAAAAGCAATTTATATGTCATTAACTTGATTGAACCACCAGTGCTTATTTTGCATAAAATTTTACTTCCACAGCACTTCCGAAATTTAAGCGCTAACATTATCAGTTTAAGCGTCATTCATTCTCACAACTTATTTCAATAACGAAATCATCAATGTTACAATAGAGGAATACTGAACAATTCAGACAAACTTGGTTGTTGTTTTCTACGATTGTCCAGATAATTTAAAGCGTGTAGCAATAAAAATGAGTAAAATTCAATCAAAACTTTGTAAAAATAACATATTTATTGATATAAAGAAACTAATTTATCTATTTATAAGACAATTGTTAATTAAGGATTAGGCCTTTGTAAAATGTCTAAGATGTATGTAAATTTGTTCAGATTCCCAATTCAGAATATTTAAGGCGAATACTGCTTAGCAGATACTATTTTTATTTTGTAAATAATATAATAAATTATGGTTATTAAATTTTATTAAATTGGCTTAGCATTTTAGTTGAAGGTAAAAACCGCAATGTCGCTTATTGAAACAGATGATTTTTAGACCAATAAATTAGTTCTCGACATTTTTAAATAAATAGTTGCGGAGGATACTCGTTATCTTCTTCGTTGGAATACCTTCGCGTCTTTCACAGTGCAGATCCGGTACCATCCGGGATTCATCTGGATGCACGTTATTTTTAAACAATTTTCCGAATTAAAGCAACAATTTTAAACGGCTTCTTCTTGGTATTTGACTAATAAAATATTTATATTGGAATCTTTAAGATAAAATAAATAATAAAACTGAAATCACAAATGCCTCATTTTAAATAATATTAAAGTCTGTATTTCTAAATATGTAGTACGCAATTAATGTAGAATTAAAGCCATTCAAATTTTATAAGATCAAAAACACACCTGGCTATAAGTTTGGTATTGCAATTTTGGGAAAAACACAACTAGTACTAACAATAAACTGGTTCTCTTTCGACCTAACTCTTCCAATTCGGCCGATCATTCTTTGTAAATGTTGATATCTGGAAAAACCGAACTAGTTGAAAGATCGAAAAAACCATCAGAATGCTGTATTTTAATAAAGAAAAAAACAACAAACGTAAATATGAAAACTACGTTTCTATCAATAACATCTGAACCATCAGCGGTCAGAGTCGAAAGTCTGCCGCAGTAGCAAAAGCATCGGCAGCATAAACAATATGTGCCTAACAGACTTTTAATGCTAATTCCCATAATTTGTATCATTATTCTTAAGCTCATTAGGGTTCACCGCGAAACTTACTAATTCTTCGTCTTCAACCATCTAAATTAAATTTCTTTTCGTGCGTTTGATAACATCATCTTCATTATCACTAAGATAATTTGTGGATCTCAGTAAACCCAAATTTCCTATGAGAAATCGTCATATCTTTTAGACTGACTCGATAAAGAGTATTTTCTTCGAACATAGAGCTTTGTTACATCATTATTCTCTTTAGAATCCATACTCTTAACGACTCTTCTTGGTGTCAATACCACAGTATTTACATTTCGTAACTATTTTTGAACCTCAAAGACCCTATCACTATTTTTTTTATATCGCTTTAACGTAGGTTTTAAACGTGTAGAACTGCCCGTCTGAATTCTGAAATTTAGTTTCTCTATTAATGTTACTCACCTCATTATAAATTCTTGCTCGGACAATGCATTATGGATTAACTTCGTTAAAATTCTTCTTTAGCACGGACTTCAATGGCGATCCGTTGCCACTATTCTTTTTCAAAATATTGCCTTCCTCAAGTAAATCGCTGGAGAAAGAGACATGTTTATCCGATTTTCTGCTGCTGGAATAAGAGTCTCCTGACAGCAGCATATCAAGACTAGCTTTAGTCGGCGATTCAATATGGTTGAGAGTGCTAATATCGAGTTTTCTAAGGTTCACTATCAGTTCTTTGCGGTTTAGTAATAGATTTTGAGATTTTGGTTTAAGCTTTTTGACCTTGCCTCGTGTTATCTGAAAATAAGAAGTCTTTGGAACGTCTAACAGACCTAAAATCTCTTAAAAAGTATAGAAAAACCTGTTGGGAATTAAGTCAAGACAGATGGACTAGTTAATCTTGCGCAAATTTGAAATATAATATGTGTAAAGTAGCTTACTTTTCTCTTTAACTGAAACACCATTGAACTTGTCAAAATGGAAATCACAAGGCCACATAATAATTTTTTTTAATTCTTAATTTCAATTACAAATTTACTAGATTCCAGTAAAAGGGCATTGACTTTAAATCCTACAATAGCAAGCGTTGCCAAAATTTTTTTTATTTTCTGAGATTTTATGAAAATTTTCTACAACACGAGCTCTTTATTATACCAAAGTTGCATAAATACGAAACTGACATTTGTTTTAATTAAAGTCAATTAGAATTTGTGTTCATTTTTTCTAAATTTGGTCTTTGATAGTTCCCCATTCCCATTAGTAGAAAAAACCAAGTTAACTATATTGTGTTATTGGTAATGAAAAGAGCTGATGCAACACGGTGTTTTCAAGTCAATCCAAGAATCTATTATGATTCATAATATTTTTTAATAATTCATTTAGTAATTCATACCAACTCAAGTTTTTGAAAACCAAAATTTGACAATATCTCTATAACCAACAGAAAGCCCTTAAATAAAATCACCTCAAAACAATAAAAATATAAAGAACATCCTTTGAAATAATGCTATTCAGTAATGATGACAATATGAAATATCCAACAATCCTTAAAAAGAATAAAATATTCACTTAATCTCAATCAATTTCAATTTAAAGAAAAATAACCCCCATAAGTAAGGCCTGATTTATACTGAATTTTAACTTGGATCTCTGTGATATCTTTGAATCCATCTCTCCAAACCTTACTCCAACCTACTGACTAAAACACCAACTTGCCTTTGATTTCAATTTGATCTTGAAATATGAATGTCTTGATGTAAATTCTCTAAAAGAGTTCCTCTTAAGACTCCCATTTTTTCTCTTACGGCTTTTACAATCCTTTAAAGGAGTTAATCCATTGATATTAACAGAAACAATTTGGTTTAGTAATTTGTCATCCCATTTGAGTTTGTCATCAATGTTAATATTACTCTGATTAAGAGATTTTAAATTCTTTAAATTATTCTTCAGTTTTAATTCATTTAATTGTTTAGAGTCACTCTCCAAGTTAAATTGTGAAGAATATCTTACAGATATTTTCTTAGAGAATTTCCTTTCTGGGGTGTCAGAATTTTTAATGGATATAATTTTTTTGCTAGGTGCTGCATCATGATGAGACAATTGAGGCTGGAAGAAAAATATATATGAAGCCTATATAAGATATTGTTTAGCCTGGCTTTTAATATTTAAAAACTTAGTAAAATATGTAAAAAAAACTCTTGGCCAAATTGTGGGATTGGCACCCACTTCCTTAATATATTTCTTAATGGTGAAAAAAACTTGTTAAGTTATTCCTTAGATTGCTGTACCAATTTCCATTTTAACCTCATACTTACATATTCCTTAAAGAAATTTACTTTCATTGTCTCAAGTAAATCCAAGGATGAAATGCATCGAATACATACAGAACACCGGTTTTTCCGTTTAGCTTGAATATTCTGAAGTAAGTTATCAAAATGGGTCCAGTCTTTGATATCAACTAAATACTTGATGCTTTTGCATAAACTACATTGACTTTGAGATTCACAAAAATCATTTATTTGATTTTTGTATTCTGCTAATTCGACGATATGCCCCAGGCAAGGCGGACATACATTTAGATTTTTTGAAGTGACTTCAAATAACTAAAAAATAAAATGCTGAAGGAGCTGCTCAATGTTTAATATGAAGAGAATGCACCTGAAGACCACTAACAGAATTTGGTAAAATATTTGGAAGAAAGCTGAAGATAGCAGCAGATTCTTGTGGGACAACAATCTTTGTTCTTTTTACACATAAGAAACAAATTCCTTCCGTTAAATTCATTTGGGAGTAAACAATAGCACTCCCGTAACTCAAACTCTAATTCTAACTCCTCTGTAAACACTGGACAATACATACGCAAAAGGAAGTTAGCTGATCCAAATCATAGCATTACTCAGAAAACCAGCTCTGGAATTAATAATGTGGCAACGTTGCAAACGAATTTTTTTACTTCCAAGGAGATTTGGTGAAAACATTTGAAAACTATAACAGATATTTGTTTTTTAGACATTTCTAAATTTCTGTGTGCATTACAATTAAGAAAAACAATTAATTTTACCTATTTGCAAAAAAACGACGCCTATTTGACAATAAAGAAATTTTATGGGTCAAGGGGATAATTATCTCCCGATTATCGTTGGGAAAAAAAACGTTTTACTAAATTAAAAAACTGAATAAATTAAAGTCATTTTATTACTTAAAATGAATAGAACAAACTGTTCTAATCATTATACATAAACATAAATTTACAATCTACGACCACGCCGTCCACCCTTCCTGCGGGTTGAATCAGACGGGATAGGCGTCACGTCCTCAATACGGCCGATTTTCATATTGGAACGAGCCAATGCGCGAAGGGCGCTTTGAGCTCCGGGACCTGGAGTTTTTGTTTTGTTGCCTCCTGTAGCTCTGAGCTTAATGTGTAGGGCTGTGATACCAAGAGACTTGCATTTTTCAGCTACATCCTGGAAAAACATTTAAATCTGAATAGATTGAAGTCCCAGTACATATACCAAAAGAATAATATCCATGAAAATGTGAAAACTAATTTCTACATAAATTATCTTCAAGAAAAAGTTTCTAGTACTTTGATCTAAAAGCACCTAGAAGATTAAACTTATTAAATAAAAAATAAAGGTTCCTCATTGGTTTCTTACTTGTTATCCATGGAAATTATAACACTTATAAGCTTGCAATCAAAAATAAATTGGGAAGAAACTTGCTCAATCTCACATGCATTAATAAACAAAAATCAAAATTGTTTAATTTAAGTTAGTTTTTTATATTATAGAAAATTTTAAAAATTATTAGAATCTTTTAAATCAGTAAATTTCACTATTTAATGGGTAATTCAAGCAAGACAAATGATAAATTTACTATAACACATTTTGTCCCCCAACTCAGCAACTTAAAAAAGAAATAAATCAGATCAAGTTTACAATAGTAAAAGTTGCCTCCACTAGTGTAAACTCTCTAAATAAATCTATTTGGCTTACCATTTAGAATGGAAATAAGTATCCAACAGATTTAAGAAGAACATCACTATATTGCAATTTTATGTCCCAAAGTTTTGTTTAGGTTAAGGACTATGATCATCAAGTAATGTCTCATTTTAATCAGAACCATTATCCTATCACTATAATAATACTTGGTTATAGAACTTTACCCTTTGAAAATGAGACATTGCCAAATAAAAGAAAAAAGTAAGCAAATAATATCTCATGCAATAAAGACTTTAAATAATATTTTGATATTCCTAAATAATAAAAAAAACATCAACGCTACCACAAAAAAAAACATTTATTATTACTTACTTGAGCAGCCAACATAGCAGCATAAGGGGAGGCCTCGTCACGATCTGCCTTTACTTTCATTCCTCCTGTAACTCTGGAGATTGTTTCTCTTCCCGACAAATCAGTGACATGTACGAAAGTATCGTTGAAACTGGCGAAAATGTGGGCAACTCCAAAGACAACTTCACCCTCACGGACTTGGGGTCCTAGGGACACTTGCACTTCCTCTTTTTGTACTTTTCCCTTTCTTGGTGCCATACTTTCGCCTGAAAACAATAATAGAGTTCCGAAATTATTAGGATAAATAATGCCTTGTCTTCTGAGTAACTCGGTTTTGTTTTGTTTGGAGTTTCAGACGTTCGAGTGAAGAGATACGGTGAAAGATTGAAAGGAACCAAATTTTCACCCGGGATCATCCAACCAAAGGAGCAAGTTCTTACGGTAATTTTTAAAATACGTAATTAATAAGTCCTTTAATAAATGATATACACTTGAATTTGTTTAATAAATATAAGGAAAATGAGCAAATTAACAGTTTTTCGAACCCACCTTCCACAAAACACAAACTTTGGTTTTAAAAAGGATTATTTATTTGACGTTTGTGTTTATTTCAATTTGACAACTGGCATTGACACTTAGGTGTTTTCAAGTTTTCCTTCACTCTAATCACTTTTATCGTAGAGTAAAAGGGTAACTTTTACAAAAACTAAAGGACAGACAATAGAAATTATTGTTGAAGGCTTAAGTTCATATCATTTCATTTTCCACACGACAAACATATAAAAATTAAGGCAAACAAAACAATGTATATATTTTCTAAAAATAGAGGTACAATACAAAGATGACAATTATATCTGAAAGCATTAACATAAAAAATTTGCAATTATATCTCTTAAGCTCCGTTTTCAACCTGTATAATATTCCTGCACACACTTTAGCACAACTTACAGTGAATACGTAAGGACCAGATGATTTTTGTCATTCCTGGAGGCAGACTCTCTAAAAGCGTCTTTTTGTTTTGCGTTAATAGGACCCACATACGTGCACGCTGTGAAACCTTTAATTTCGCCCTTTCTGCCTAATAACTCGAAGAATTTTACCGACCGGATTCTGCTTTGGGAAAAATTGAATTTGACAAGTTTTCCGCACTTTTTCACCATTTTACACAGATGCTTTCCATAGAGCACAGGGGACGTGGAAGAACCCCAGCAGTTCCTGACGATGAGTGTGTTTAATTTGGGACAACATGACAGCACTTTTTTAACGATTGTGTTCACGTCGTTGCGGTTTAGAAGGGATATTTCCTCAAGGAGGGGCGAGTGTTCCAGCCACTGGCACACCAAGTATGTGGGAACCGTATTGTCGACGTTGATATTCCTCCACAAGGATGGTGTGGACACTAGCTGATACCAGCGTTTGCAGACGGCACGTACATTCTTGTAAAGTTCCTCGTGATTTAAGAAAGAAAAAATCAAAATGAGCAGTTCTTCAGGTAGGATGGAAGTGTAGTCTGTAAATCTTGTCCTCTTAGCAGGATTGTTATCCAGGACACGGTTGCAGCGGATTTTCATATCGGTTTGTGTTTCGGTTTTAACGAAATTTAGAAAAGGTTAGTTGAAGCATGAATGTGGTAAAATTTACACTAAACATTTGGCACAGTTACGTGAGATTTTGAATAAAAATTAAGTGACACAATTTTAACAACCTTCCTGTCTGTTTTTGACAAATCGCAAACAGCTCTCTTTGAAGGGGCGATTTCAATTTTTGATAAGCTCTTGATGATATTCTTTAAGATGTCCCCATGAATATCCAGTTTTTATTTTCACCGGAAAATAACCGAATTCTCCAGGAGAATTCTCCATACTGGCTCTAATAATTCTTACGGTCTTTTCCAGGTATATTTCCGAAACTTCGTAAATTAGTTCGTCATGCAAATGCAACACTAATTTTGGCTTTTGCATGGACTTTCTGAAAACCACTTCTATTTTACTATCTATAGCCATCATAGCTGTTTTTACGATGTCAGCTGCAGATCCCTGAACTTTTGTATTAACTGCTTTGCGTTCCGCTTGGCCTAAAATTATACGATTTACAAAATATTTCAATCAAAACATGAACTATGACTGTATATCTAAAAAGTACTTACTGCGTAGAGTAGGATCTACGTGATTAATATGCGGTAACCAACGTCTTCTTCCTGCAATACTTTCCACGTAACCAGTTTTTTTGCAATCATTAACTGCTCTTATGATGAATTCTCTCATTCCCGAGTACTTGTTGCGAAAAGTCTCCATAAATTCAGTCGCATCCTCTGTGGTAAGCTCCATTTGTTCAGCCAATGTTTTCGCCCCCATGCCGTAAATAATGCCATAGCATATCTGCTTCACGTTTTGCCTCATTGTATTGTCCACCTGAAATAACTTCACAAGTTTAAAGCCATTGGCAGAAAGCTGTCGTGTAAACCATATTTTCAGGAATGCTGTTCCATTTGGCAGCGATAGACGTAAAAATATCTCCATTTTTGCCCATAATATTTAACAATACTTCATCCCTGGATAGATAAGTTAAGACTCTCAATTCCAATTGGCAATAATCGGCCGAAATAAGAATGCAACCTTTGGATGCACTGAAAGCACTTCTGCAGCTAATGGTAAATTCCTTTTTTAATATCGGATCAAGTACACTGAAATCTTTTGGGACCATCTGGATATTGGGTTCGTGCATTGATATTCTTCCTGTGGATGTATAGCTGTCGTACGATCCGTATATTCTATTATTCTGGCATTGCCTCAGTAAAGGATTGATTGTTTGAGTGAGGGTGTAATTTAATTTTCTCCACTGGATTACCAAATCCGATATGGGGTGCTCGTTTCGTTCTAACAACTTTTTTTTGGTGCTGGATTTCTTGCCTGAATATGTGCCTAAAAATTTCATAATGCGTTAAAAATTTGTGCAACTTTTGTAGTTGGATTGGCGAATTGGGACAAAGGGCAGACATGCTACGAGAACTTCTTCGTCATTTCACATATTCTTGTACCGTAAACCGTGATGAAGTGTATTCATATTAAATGAAACGTCAGTCTCAACACATTTAATATCTACAACAATTTTAAATGAGCATATATGCTGCCAGGCATACCTGACAAGACAGGTCTGCGAATAAATATGATAGTTACATTCCACCAAGTTTTTCATAAACATATTCGTCATTACTCGCGAGAGCTCCTTAAGATGTGTATTCACCAACCAAATGAACCTCTAATTTCAATTCCTAAAAAAATATGATTCATGATAAAAAATCAAATGAAATGAAAATTTTGAATTTGATTCGCATACGTTGCCCTTTACCTCGAAGTCGGTGATATCAAAATATTTGCTGTTTGGCATTGGCGAGATTTGTTGAGGATTCGCTTATTAAATTCGATCGTTTGCGATTAGCTTTAAAGAATTGAGTATGCTGTGTCTGACCTTAGTTCGTTGTATGTAAATGCATCTTTAAGCCGGCTCCGGACCGAATGCGACGCGCTGCGCCGCGCTTTAAGATACTGCGCAGAACTATGCGACTCTGCGCAGAGTAGCACTGACTAGCGCAAACTATTTTAAAGAAAAAAAATCTGTGCTTTGTGCCAGTTGGCGCGTGCGCACGCTATTTCAATCAAAATCAACGGTTACTTAAATCAAAACCGTACAGACAGCGTATCTTTTTACAACCGCGTCTAAGACAAACGTGCACAATCATTTTTTGTTGCAGAATCGTGCAATTTGGCCGGCTTTAGCGCATATTATCGTTTAAATCTAACGCCCTGTGTTGCGCTAAGCAGATTTTAACAATGCAGCGCGATTGGTATGGCACGGCATTTACAATTCGTATTCACTGAGTGAACGAATATTGCGAACAAGTGAAGTGGAATCGACTAGGAGTTTTGTGTTTTTATCCTTTTTCGTTGCTTTTTCTTCCAAGAGCTAAAAAGAGTTGCGAGAGGTAATATCAAAGGATTTGCGATTCGACATTTCTTGACGATATTCACTATACATTTGTATTTCAAAGTCCTCCTAAGGTTTAATCTTGAGTTTTCATGTTGAACAAATGTGTAGGGGAAGATTTTAAGCTTAATTGAAGTTTGTGAACAGAAGAATTTCTACCAAGACATTAGAAATAAATATTCTTGAAAACGTTTGAGCGAGCTCTATTAAGAAATATCAATTCAAGGTAATATAGACTTCACCAATTACCCGTATACTATGTTGGACAGCCGATACCCGTCCGATCACTAAAGTATAGGAACATCGGGCTTAGTAAGTAAATGGATGGGTGATTGGCCGCAGGTGAAGGAGGGACCCTTCGGGCCTTTTTCTGCATCGCCAGAAAAAGAACCAGCCCTCGAACGAAAATAAGACGCGTTAGAGTTAAAAATGTTCTCCGACACTGACGAGATAAATCCTTCACGAGCGAAGAAAAGAGTTCTTTCATTTCCAAGTTTTTTTTTAGTAGGTATATGCCTCGGCAAACACAACATTACATCTGGCCGACCGAACATTATCAGGCCGAGGTGTTTTTCCAAAGATTTAACTATAGTGTATAATAAAAAATATAATAAATATAAGAATAGGACATAAAAAAGGGTATCACTAAGTTCAAGTATATATTCAGTTGCCAGATATCTCACCATTTCAAAATTTTTAAAGATATAAGTTCCTTATAGTGACACAATTAGTTTCGACTATTTACTTATATATAAATTATTATACATTTCCCTATTAAATCATAACTTAGGTCCGTTGATGAATGTAATGATCTGAATTCGTTGATATTTACTAATAATTTAGCTGAAGATTCGAGTTCAATTGATAAATGAAACGGAACGATTTATCTATCGTTTAAAACGATATCGGAAAATAAATAGACCGATGTAAGTAAGGAATTTCAATTTTAACTTGTAGAGTTATTGTGTTTTTATTTTTACATTGCTGCTTTTTGCTCGGATATTAAAAGGCTGCGAAATCGATACTATGCATCGAAGTGGAGACGCCAGTCGGACTGACTCCACCCACTTCCACCGCTAGTCTCTCGACACACTTTGTGGATCTTTGTCAGAGGCATATTAGAACTTATGTGGTCCTTATCCCACCTACGCAATTCTTATTTTCCGACTTAAACTAGTGATGTCTATATCCCAAATTGATCGACAAGTTGGCGTAACAAATGTTGAGCGATCAGCTTGCTTAAAAATGAAGGTTTGCTTTAAAAAATTAATAACAAATTACGACCGAACGAATTCCTTTGTATAGATCTTGGTGTTAACGCGGCGTTTCATCCAGTAGTTCGCTTAGTAAATACGCACCTTTAACTCTCAGGTAGTCATTACTAGTTCTTGAAATCATCCAAAAATTACCACTCTTAGAAATATTAAAAATTCCTACCAATAACTTTTGAGACGTCGGTGGAAGAGGAGAAATTAAACTTCCTTCCTGCAAGTGAATACGCCTTTCTCTCGATAGAGCGTTTCTGGTCATTCAATAAACCTACTAAATGCTGCAAGGAACTTCTGTCAACGCCCATTCCGTTTATTTCCATTTTAGCTATACTAAGTAGAGCTTTCATTTCAAGCTCTAAAAAATCACCCAATTATCTTGCAATAACATCCATCAGTACGTTAATCGAGTGAATTAGCTATAAAACAGTCTTACCATAAATTGCGGGAAAACCTTTAAATCTCATCTGTTCTAGTGTGGGAATATGAATTTTCCCTTTTTTGTGTATCAAATCTACTAAATGCCACGTGAGTATCACTTCAGTGCAAGCTTTCATTTTGGGCCCAGACTCAAAATTATGGTTGTTGTTCATATAGTCGCATAATGCAAGCACTTGACCATTTAAATCTTCGTAATAAGAATTTGCCTAAAATAATTAATTAGATGCTCTACTAAAAAACCTATCGAACTTACCATTGAAGATAGATTCTTCTCGCGTCCATCCAGGTCTAACAACCAATCTCCCACTTTAGGGTCATCAATGCGACATTGAAGGTCCAATTTAAAGTTTTCAATTAGAATTTTAATATACTTTTTAGCGTTAAACATTCTTACAGTATTGCGCTCATTTTTGAAATATTTTCCGATCACTTCTAAAGCCTCACTATCAGTAGATAAAAACCTACTGTCTGTTCCTCCCCAGTAAAATAAAAAACCTTGAATTTTCCTACTTTGGCACAATTTCGTTTCTTCCGTATTAAAACCAACACAGATATTTCCTCCTATTAGTGGATCGTCTTTTTCCAATTGCTTATAAGCTATAGAAAAAGCAATATCAGTCCTGCTAGCTATTGCTTCTATAAAATTTTCAAATAAAGCCTGCGACTTGCACACATCTACAATCCGAAAATGCAACTGCGGCACTATCTTAGAATAATGATCATCTTCCAAACTTAGTTGAGTGTATTTTTCTATAGCAGCAGTCAAAGATTGGTTTAAAGCATCCATCGTCCTTGATTTCTTAGTGGGAGTGGCCTCATTCGACTCCTCCTCAAAGTTCAGCCTCGCCCTTTTCTTCTCTTCAAGGCCCTGTAAGTCTCTAAACTCTTTTTCATTTCTTATTGGAGGGTTCAAATATTGAACTTCAGGTTTCTCTGATGTATCATCATCACTCAAATGCAAACAAAAACTTTCACTGCTGCTAGAAGTGCTACCAGAAATGCATTTGTTTAAACTGCCATTCTCAGTGCCAAAGAGCGAAGAGTCAGATATGTTGAGGCTGGATGATGAGTTATTTACTACTCCTATTTCAAAATTTTTATTTGAAATTGAACTGCAGTTTGATATTCTGTCTTCGCTTTGAAGTGTTGTTTCGAAAGCTTCGGTTACGTTTTCTAATTGCTTGTGCGATTCTCTAGTGTCTACCGTTGCAGTCTTAGGCTGCTCTTCGATATTCTGCACTGTCCATTTAGCCTCCTTTAATCCTATTTCATACTTCAAATAACTCCGAGCCTCTTTTACCAGTAACTCAGCAGCTTCGCGTTGAGTTAAACCCTCCTTCCCGGCAATCCAAACACTTTTCATTTTTTTCTTCCCCCCATCTTCTTCTGTCTCATTAGAGCTTTCGAAAGGACCAGACTGCAGCAAAATGGTTTCGATGCAGTTAACCTCTGAGTTAGCCAACTCTACCAAAGTTTTAACTCCTGCCTTATACAAAGTCCTTGCAAGTTTGCTTGTTAAAGATTGAAGCCGCATTAAATCAAGTAAATCTCGACTGACGCCGAATTGCAATCTGTCTTGAAATTGGGAGAGGAGAATTTCCACACTGCTCCATCCTAGTTGTCTACTGAATGAAGTCACCATTCCTGCGAATGTCGCTGCGGATTGCTGAAGTGATTGCAGCATTCCTCTGTTACAATTGAATTTAAGGCAAACATCCACGAGGGGCACTTCGTTGACTAGATCTTGCAAAACCAGGGACACAAAAAATCGTTTGTGAACCATTATCTTGTGCTGAACTTTTGCGTTGGTGCTATTTAAATCTCCCTTTCCTCTTGTGGCACTTACGATGAAAAACTCAGACACTCCTACTAGTTCTCCCACTCTTTTCATGGCAACTGAAAGCTTGTTCCATAAATCCAGATAAAATATCCAGTCTATAACACCCCAGGAGTTACAAGCAGTATATGGGGTAACTAAGTAAATTAGATGCAACTCAGTTTCTAGAACGAAACACTGTCTCGCTCGCTCTAACTCTGTGAATAACGTTATAGCTTCATCAGGCCCTATAGAGGAAGATAAGCAGGCTTTGCCTAATGCCGTAGCACTATAATTTCCGGTATTTCCATTATCTTTTTGAAAATTAATAAATTCGTATTTTTTTAAATATTCTAGAGCTTCCTCGACAGGATTTTCTAATGCAGTTTTCTCACCACTTAACAGAGATAATAAAGTACAACTGCTAAACAAGGCAACATCAGACGATGACGAAACAACACCGCTGGCAATAACTTCCAAAATTGCCCTTTTTAGCTTACCACCGGTCTGAAGGCAGCTACTTACTGCTGGTAATTCTCCTGTTACGAGCTGTTTTGCAATCGCATAATCATCCTTTTGACACACCAAAATACTCTCCCCTTCAGTATCTTGCCCCAGTCTTCCAGCCCTGCCGATCATCTGGCGATATTTAAGTAAGTCTAAAGAACTCCCACAGAATACAGGACTTCTAATAATGACTCTCCTAGCGGGTAAATTTACTCCTGAAGACAAAGTCGATGTTGCAGCTAGTACTTTAATGGCTCCGTTCCGGAAGGAACCTTCAATAATGTCCCTTTCATCCATTGTAAGACCTGCATGATGGAATCCTATACCAAATGAAACGGTTTTCTTTAGGACCGAATCTAAACCAGTGGGGCACAATTTTAATTGTTCTAAAACCTCGATGATTAAGTCGCTTTTGATCTGAGTCCTTAATAGCTCTCCTAAAGTAGTCTGTGAGTTGCCAATTTTGAAGAATGCTTGAGAAAGTTGCTGTGCTAAGCTTTCGCACCACTTTTTTGTGGGGCAAAATATCAGGACTGAATAGGAGTCTCGGATGATTTCCAAGCACAATTGAAGGATAAAATCAGTGTCTACTTCAACATCAGCGAGAGGTTCTAGTTTTCGTAATAATTGGAAATCTTTATCATAAATTTCTCCATTAACAATCACTTGCTCAGACAGCGGAATTGGTCTAAATGAAGTGGAGTAAAGCTCTGCTCCTAACCATGTAGCAAGTTCCCCTAAATTTGGTAAAGTGGCTGACATTCCAATAATTTGAATTTTAATAGATTCTATCTTCAGGGAAATGTAGCGAAGTTTAGTCAAAAGGAGTTCTAGCAAATAGCCTCTATGAGGGTCTCCCAGCAAGTGCATTTCATCCACAAATACTGCTCCAACATCCTCCAAACCACCCTCCTCAAGAAGTCTGTTTATAAGACTATTGGCTTTCTCGATGGTGCAAATTGCAAATTGTATAGCACCAAACCCACCAGGAGGGTTATAAGAGCCCATATATCCTTCCACTCTTATACCAGTACCTTCAAGGAGGTCTTGGAAATAATACATTTTTTCTTTCACAATAGAGACAAAGGGTAAAATAAAAATCGTCTTCTTTTTTCGGTTGAAAATTGTTTTTAAAGCCAGAATTTCAGCAACAAGGGTTTTACCTGCAGAAGTAGGGGCTGAATAAATTAAATTGGATAGTTCATGTAATACACGAGGATTGCTGAGACATTCACATTGCCAATGAAACATTTTAGTAACTTTTTTCAGTTTATATTTGTGAAGGATAGGATCAGGGATATTCCATGAGGACAGATGGCACATTTGTTCTGTGATAGGGATTATGGCAGGTAATTTTTCACTTTCAGGCTGCACAATTTTGATTTGAGGCGATTTTATTATAGAAATTGCATTTAAAGTTGGTGAATTTATCGGTCTCGACTCGTCCTTTTCTTCTATAATAGAGCTGCATTTTAATGAAAATGTTTCATCACTGCTAGTACTGGAATTCAGTAGTGTTTGACTATCGTCAGCCTCCAACGGTTTTAAAATGCTATTAAGACAGTGCGAGATATCGAAATTAAATAAAATGTCTTCGATAAAATGCGAATCATCAAATGAGATGTCTTTGGACGTTTTTGGTCCCAAATTTTGCAGTTTAATGTCCGTGAATGAAAAGTTATCGAGAGTATCGTTCATTAAAGAATAATCAAGTTCCGGCATTCTGAGACGACAGTTGGAACGTGAATCAAAGTAATAATTATTGATTTCTTTTTGAGTTCAGAAAACGAAACAGATTATTATATAATTACTGGTGTTTCTTTGTTGAAGGATGTAGTTTAATTTACTTGAACACATTGCTTTACAATTAAGGAAACAACTAAAACAAATTGATACATTTAAGTGGAAATAATATTAAATTGATCACTTACCTTAAGTATTAAAGTTTCAAACGAGAAAACTGTTAAAAAGCTGATAACTTAAACTTAAAAATTCAAAACAATAATAAACAAACCGCCAAAAAATTGAATTTAATAAATCAGCTGATTTAGACAAATCGAGTTCTAGTGATCCGGACTGCAGTCCATTTCACTCGGATTTGTTAAAACCTATGATAAAAACGAAGACAAAAGTTACTTTCGAGTTCTTGTAGGTTATTACCGAATTCGGCTTTGGATGGTGCAATTGAGCATGAATATTGTCATATGCCAAAGCTATTTTTTGACAATAATTCAATGATTTTTTTTTATAAATTTATAAATAAAAAGTATTAAAAGTAATTGTTATCAAACTTAATTATCCGCTATAAAATACTGCTTTCATTACTATATTTGCCGCATTCAACAGCTAATTTATTAGTAGTTAAAAAATGGTTTCCTGGACAATTTAAGACAACCTTCCTGGCCCAGCCCTAAACTGAATGAATATATATCCAGGAATTGGCTCACTTTTGGCACAAAAATTAGTTAAAACATGTCTTCAGGGCGCCCAATAAAGTGTGTAGTAGTAGGGGATGGGACTGTAGGCAAAACCTGCATGCTTATTTCTTATACAACAGACAGTTTCCCGGGTGAATATGTCCCCACTGTGTAAGTAGTACTCCTCTTATATCTGGCAAGGTAGTGATTCAAAAACTTGTTAAATTAGGTTTGATAATTACTCAGCCCCTATGGTAGTGGATGGTATTTCTGTAAGCCTGGGATTGTGGGACACAGCAGGACAGGAAGATTACGACAGGTTGAGGCCTCTTTCATATCCACAGACTGATGTATTTTTAATCTGCTTTAGTGTGGCATCTCCCTCATCATTTGAAAATGTGACTTCAAAATGGTATCCTGAGATTAAACATCATTGTCCTGATGCACCAATGATACTTGTAGGTAAGTAGCCTTTTCCAGAAGTTTTCTTAGTTTTGGCTGTAACGGCTCCTGATTTCTCTTGTCTGTTTCTATTTATCATCTCATCCATATATGGTGATTTGATGAAGTGATTTAAATATGAAAAAAAAACTTCTGCAGGTACTAAAATCGACTTGCGGGACGACAGAGAAACACTCAATAATCTGGCAGACCAAGGCCTAAGCCCCATTAAAAGAGAGCAGGGTCAAAAACTTGCCAATAAAATTAGAGCAGTTAAATACATGGAATGTTCTGCTTTAACACAACGTGGATTGAAGCAGGTGTTTGACGAGGCTGTTCGCGCGGTTCTAAGACCTGAACCTCAGAAACGGCGTCAACGAAAGTGTATTTTAATGTAAATTCAACCCTTTTACTTATTTTATATTCTGTGTTTGCCTGTTCAGATCTTGAACTGATATTATTTTTGATCTGATAGTTGATATGTCTCACTTAGTGAAAGGTGGCTGCTAAGAACTTTAGGATTTATTTTTGTTTGTGGAAAAACAGCAGAGGGAGGTGAGATACTTTTCTTAAGGTTTAAAATTGAGACAATATTTATAATTTTTTTTAACAGGTTTAATTGAATTAAACCCTATAGGCACAATCAAATACATTTGCAGCTTGAAAAGCAAATATTTTTTGATTCAATGGCATCTACTCATGACTTCCTGAAATTTAAAATTATTTATTATTATTATAGAGTAATAAGTGCATACCAAATGTAAATTAATTTATTATCTTTATTTTGAGTTCAAGAAACTTTTGAGTTAATTAAAATGCTTGCTAAGAAGCTAGCTCATTTTTATTACCTTTCGCTTTTATATCATAAATAAGAAACACCCTCCTAGTGTCTCTTTTTCCCATCACATTAATAAGTTTCAATGAGGTTCAAAACGTAACTATCCGTCCTGTAATAGACACAATCCTTGCAAATTTATAAAACCAGGGGGAAGAGCGGGGACGGTGCGTTTGAAGAGCTTTCTTCCAATCTTTTTCTTTAACAAAATAAATATGTATCTAATCAAATGAGTCTCACACTAAAAAGTTACCTCATTTTAACTCGATATTACGGGGCATAATTAATTAATCTTTTTTTATGGGGTATTTGGTGCCATTTCTTCTAAAAATTGAAGATGTGGGGCAAATTGTCTTGCACAATTATTTTTCTCATATTAAACAAAAAATAGAGATACATTTAGAGTAATTACTTTATAATATCTCTTACTAAAATAAAGACGTAATGTTTCCCTAGTCAATTAATTACATTTTAACTCTTATAATAACACTATAATGTTTTATTTTCAATGTATTTCCATCAGTTACAGACAGATTCATTCTGTTTCCCTCTTCGGGAATTACGTACTAATATATTGATTTAACTATAAATATTAAAATTTTCAACAGTCATGTTCAGTGTTTCATTTCCTTTGAACGTGAGTAATGTTTTTCACTGTGAAATTAACTACCACAGTGATAAAAAATTCTGACTCTAGGCAAAGGGTAATCTTTAATGATGGATATTAAAAGGTTGGCTATAATGGAGGATGTATACCATTAACAAGGGAAGGGACCCAATAGTCCCCCCCTCGGTTTTAATGAAATTTTGCAGAGAAATAGTTCAGACCTATTTAAGAATAATGATGTATATTTTACGGTTTAAGGGGTGAAAACTACCCCAAAAGTTTGACCAATTTTTCTTTTTTTAACGATATCTTTGGACCCAGATGAGTTAAAGAACGAAAAAAGAGCAAAATATTCCTTTTTCAATTCGCTATCAATCTATCAAGGTACGGAAAAAATATTGTTTTATTAATTTTTGTTTTGGCCTCGTTTTTAGACGCGTCGAGCTAATTCATTCAATTTTTTACCATTTTATAGAGAAAACATTTCTCAATAAAATGGTGTAAAGCAGAACGCGAAACCATGTTTCTAACAAAAGTTATAATTGTTTATATAAAAGTGTGGTTTTATGTTCGACCACTTATAACTTCAGAACTGCAGATCGCACAAGAAAATTTCTCATAATCAATAAGGCTTGATTTAATAAGTAATAAAGAACGGTATCATCGAAATTATATTTTCAACTAAAAATTATGTTAACATTCCCCTGTAGTCGATGAGTATTGTATTATATTATGCGGTATGCATCAGCGTAGAGCTCTTTTCCATATAGTAATAATATACAAGAGAAAATTCTTTTGTATATCCTGTAATCCTTCTCTTAAATAGGTCTAAATTACTTCTCTGCAAAATTTAATTAAAATCGGTGAGGGACACTTGGGTCTATTCCCTTATAAGTGACCGTCATTACGATATTTGATTACTTAGGCACACAAAATTTACATATTCCTGCCACTTTTATGCTTACTATGAAAATGAGTGATAAATCAATCATTACACTTTCATGAGTATTGAAAGACAACTTAGGGAAATAGATTGTTCTAATCAGAATAATGTTCATGAAAAACGTCAACGACAAAAAAAAACTAAAAGTTAAGAATCAAAATTAGGAATTTTGGATAATTTGATGGGAAAAGAGGTGTCTGCAGGATCGCAACACGGTGATTACGGCTATTGTTCATAAGATAATTAAGTTGAAATATATTATTCAGCTCTCAAATTTGTTATATAATTAACATGCAGAGGCCAAAATATTTAAGTTAATAGAGGCTTTATCTTTCGATCGAGTTCTTTGTGCTATAGAAAATTTATTTTTTGTTCCTTTGAGGAGTGTTTGCATAATGATACTGCTGCCTTGAATTTGTCACTTTTCTTCCGTTTTACTAAATGTAGAAACGTCCTATGTTACTTCCTATAAAGTATCGTTTCCAAGATCGATCAGTTGTAGCTTTATAAAAAGCAGGTTGTAAATGTTTTCTACATTTTTGCGCTGATATCATTTTGCAGATGATTCACTCGAGTGTTAGCGCGGCGATGATGAAGATGTTGGTAATGCGCGCGGCACCAATAATCGGGATAATTAGGTTTTATTTTGTTCTAAAGATTCGTAAACTACGTTATTTGACTGACTGACTTAGTGAGAGAAAGTGGGCGGAGTTTAATCGTTATTTTGTGAGTGAAAGTGGATGTTGATGACGTGATTCTGGCTCAGGTTTTTGGAACTCGGGGGGTGAGTTCTGATACTTGTGGTTCACAATTACGTTCTGTCAAGTCAATGAGAATGACAGAATTAAAATTTTAATTGAATGTTAAAATTATATGCATTTTTGTCTCTTTTCGAAGCTACTTAATCAGGCGGCATTTTTAATATTTTCACGTAATACAAAAAAACCCGTTCACGTCAAAATACACTATTTTATGTGTTCCTCTTTGTCCCAATCGATAAAAGCGTCAGGAATTATTTCGAAATAACGATATTAATCTAAAAGTTTTGACGCCCTGTAGCGACAAAACGACACTACATTCGATATAAGTAAGTATGCCAGGAACGCTTTGTAGATATTCCAGGGATACCCTGTATAAAAATATTTTACTAATAATTCGTCTAGTGTCTTAGACCGACGATGTGTTTGTTTTGATCATTCGCCTTCACAGTGAAATAGATAACATTACCAAAAGATTGAAGCATGCAATCATACTCGAAATTTGCCTTGGTTTTAGCAAGCTTCAGTAATGCTTATTTCCTACTTGGCACCAGAAGCACGTTTTATAATATTAGCACAGTTGTCAACCTGACAGTTTGAATCCATTAGGTGAATTAACCATAAGTTTAGAATGTGATTTCTAAGGTGCTAAAGTAGAAGCCGACAAGTTGACATGTTTGATGTCAACTTAAAATGTACATATGACCTTAAAGTTTTTGTAGTTTTCTTAAATTTTTCTATATTTGCTCACTGATATTTTCTGTTAATAAACTTAACACGATGAAAAATTTGAAAAAGAAAAGGAAATCCAAAAATATCGCTGTACTTGATAACTCCAAGCCCATCGCATGTTGTGGCTTGGGTGTAACCCCACTAATTAAATCCGAAATACTGATACCGGTAAATGGACTGAACAATTTTTAAAACCAGAGAAATGATTTTAAAATTTGAAGTGACTTCCTAGAGAGAACAGAGTTTAAAAGTACTGTAAAACTGTTGGGGTTTTCAAAAAGAATCTTTGCAGAGAACTATTTCTGAAAAATGGATAGTTTACATTATAAAAAAAAACTCTCTGTTGTCTACTTTTATTATAAAACTAAAACAAGAATATTTGTTAGTAATAATAACAAACCCAATCATTTCACTAAAATATTAACATGCATTTCGAATTCACACAACTTAAATCTAATTACTCATACCCGTTTTTAGAACAATACTTAAGGTCTACTTAATGGACAATTTGCGCACTATCAGACAAGTAAACCAAAATATTTTGTGAAGTATAAAACGAAGTTGGCAATATTGCATATTGCCAATATTTCATCTCATTTTTCCAGTTCCTTATTGCTAGTATGGGGTATTGTAGTGTCGTGCAAATATCGTGTGTTTTGGTTATCAAAACCCGTTTACTGAATCAAATTATGTGCATCTGAAGCAATGTGTGGTCCAAATTGCTTCTCAAGGAAATTAATATTGATTTATGGTCATCTCATGTAAGAAAGCTTTACGTGTTAATAGTATTCATGGTGAGAATAAAATAGGTCTATTAAAGGATATTTGATGCCAAACCTCCCACAAACCCACCTTAGCGAATTTTGAGTAAACTCGTAACAGATCTACAACCAAATAATACAAATAATAATAAAGAAAACACAACAGATGTATATCATGATCTTTTTGGAAAACTGCCAATATTAAGCAACTGAAATACACACTCAGCAGAAGATAAAATTAAGTGAACTTAACGAATAATAAGTGGTTACAGCCTAATGAGGTAGGTTCTCGACGTTCAAAAGTTGTTGGATGAAATTATAGAAGGCCCGTACTGAGTTAACGAAGCCTCATTCACGGGCATTTGGTATCTGGCACATAAAGGGGGAGGTACTGGAAGCTGGAGAGGATACACATGTTTCATAGCTTGTGGATATGTGTATGGCAACGAGGGTCCCTGGAACCAATACGACAGCGATTTAGCATTAGATTGGAAGTATGAATCGATGATTTATAATTTTTATCTAAAATAATAATCGAATTGTAATTTCTGAGCTTAAGCTTGGTTCGCTCAAATCCGCTCTCGGAAATGATGGTCATTAATAGGATTATGATAACTTTGAAAAGCTCGAATTCTTTCTGCATATTTGATCAAATTGCTGTCAATAGATTTTATCATTTTGTGCAAATTATATCCCTGTTTACCTGATCGTAAAGTTGAAAATTAAATCCAGGTGGCGGTTTCAGTTTCGACGTGTTATTGAGATCGGAGCGACTGAGATTTGTTACGTTGCTCCACTGGGAATAAGAAGAAATCGGGGGAAATGCCATTCCATTAGACCATGCAGGACATGGCTGCCGATATATTGGTTGGTAGTAGACGGGCGTAAATAATTCTGAAGTAAATTAATTACCAAAACAAATATAAAAATATGAATGTAATAAATTCTACCTGCATTGTGAACCGTAAGAGCGGTTTGTATGCAACTGCTTCTTTGAAGTAAATTGCAGTCAATTGTGGCAGCTGCAGAAGGCATTTCTTGGCTGATATCCTTGGTCTGCGTCTGCTTGTGAAACGGAATAATCTCTTTATATCCAGAACTATCGGAATCGGAAAATGTCTGCAACTCCACTTCTTTAAAATCGTCGTTTAAAATTGACTTCAAAGACACTGAGCGCAAGCTTTCGTCTCGCATCTGGAAAAGATCAATTTCAACCTCATACACCCCAAAAAAGTTTAGTGAAATCTTGGAAAAACTTAATTACTTATTTTTGCTAATATATTTGATTTTTTGGTACTTACTAATGTACGGGCAAAGTCCGCATCAATCTCCTCTTCCAATTCAGTTCTAAATGGGTTCGTCGAACTTGGCGATTGATTTAAACCCTTTTGAAGAATCTTATAAGTTAAAGTAATAAGAAATGTATTCATACAGGATGTCTAGGTGGTATAATTTTAACAGCTCTGTAATTAAAAATGAGGCATACAGTTCATATAAACATTTTTTCCAAAATACAGGTTGTCCAGTTTTAAACATGTCATATCTCGGAAACAAAGCTATTGCGGACCTATGTTTATTTGAACTTTTTGCCTCATTTTTTATTGTTGAATGTATTGCTCAAATTATACAACATAATATCCAGACATCTGGTATGAACTCAAACATTATGGCTTACAGCATGTATCTTCGACTTCTCATCCAGCCACATTTCCGTCCGTTTAAAAGGATTCTTACCTGGTTATGACATATATAACGTGCCAAATATATTTTTTTTATATTCTTTAATTTCATTTACTTACTCATATGAAGATCACAATGTTCCCCCCTGTCATCAAATTCGAGTTTTGTAATTTTATCTTCCAAAGATTTGAAGTAATCCTGAGGAGATAACGGAGGACTGCCACTGGTGAGCGAATCAGAGTCATCTTCGAATGCCTCAGGATTGTCAAAAATATTAATTTCATAGTCTATATTGAGATTCTTGCCAACTTGTTCGTTTGTGTAACATAACAGACGATTAGGTTTATTTTCAAACGAACAAAAGTCTTTTCCGTTACTCTTCAGTTTAGTCATGGCAGAAATATCTACTTGATCCTGGTCGTCATTTGTAGTATTCTCATATACCAAACAGCATTTCTCTAATCGTTTAATTATTTGTTCTGACAGTTCTTTATTCTTCTCACCCAGCTTTAAACTATCCCTAAGGAATGCGAGGTTAAACGAGCCTCTTGGTGAAAAATAATAATCACCTGGATGTAAGTGAACACTCTTCATTATTGATTTCCGTATGTTTTTCAGGAGCCATAAAAGTTTTTGTTTTCTGGCAAAAAGCCATAATTTCATTCTTTAATTCCCCAAAAATCGCAAAGTTGAAGGTCTGATTCTCGTTACAAGGGCTGTTGAATGTGTTGACAAACTTACGATGGTTTTTAACTGTTTCGATAAAGGAGCTTTCCATGGAGTTCGCATTATTGTCCAGATCGCTGAAAACCTAGGAAGGCAGTCCATGTTTTTACGGCGAGAAACGTAATTCATTTTTAAATGATTAATGTAGGATAAACACAGTAGCATAAGATGAGAGGGAGCTTCTGGTTTGTCCAGAAATTGTTAAGATTTCAAACTTTTTTTCCGTCGATTCCAGATCAAAATTGTAGAAAGACCACTAGTAAAGCACGCCTTAAATATTTCAAATAAGCTGTTTTATCGACCACTGCTTTTGGATCATGAAAAATAAGTTACCTCGTCTTGGGGGGCGAAATACTGGGGTATGCAAAATTGCAACGGCACGCGCATATTCACTAATAGTTCCATTTCGCTCGAATCTGGAACGAGGCCATATTCCAGTTCCATGAAGGTGGGAAACAAATGAATTTTCTGCACGAGACATTTAAAATTCGGTCGTACAAAAGGCTGCTTTTGTGCCTGCAAAAAAAATAAAATTACCGCATGTATCGTCAGAAAATTCTGAGACTTTCAAAGTTTTAAATGCCAAATTTAAAGACGTACTAACCGCGGATGTGTTTGTGCGCGTTGCATTTTTGTGATTCATAGAAAAAGACTATAATTAAATCTACATATTTGTCTTTAATCATGATATTCATAACGAAACACAATTGTTGAATAAATTAAAGAACTTTTATGCACAGCTTAATAAAATGAAAACATAACAACCTAAATAGTACATATATGCAAATGAAATTTTTGCATTTCGTCTTTTTCCTTATCATCTACAAACGTCAGAACAAGATTCCATTTTTTTTTAAATTAATATATATATATATTATTACTATTATTAGATTTTAACACGAATTCATCATTTCATGTATTGTGGTACATGAAATTTGAATCACACTTCGTCGCTATGTATTTCCCCTTCTACAATAAGTTTTTTGGCCCAGCCATAAAAATTTTTTGATTCTTTAATTTGCATATTAAAAAAAATGCAATAAAAAATCCAAACGTTAAATTTGACCCCAACATGTTTTAAATGTATCTATTTTTTACCATAGCAGTTAAGAATTAAAAAAATATATGAGACTAGATAGCAACAAGATCTAAAAAAACATATATTATTTTCTGCTGCGGTAACCTGACCAACTGATTTCAAAATTATTGCTGAACGTGACAGATTAGTCTGTGTTTTTTTTTATTAATCCATACGCTTTGATAGATTGAATAATCTATAAAATCGGCTGGTTAAACATATACAAACTTAATTTTAATTTGTTTTTTTTTTTACTATTTTAATGTTTTATTTACAACATGATATGATATGATTGTTGAATAAATGGAAGCGTCGATGGAATGTTTTCATAAATTTAATATCACATTTGATTATTGATTTATAGGAACGGATACGAAGAATGTTCTTAAAAAACGGCTGGAAATTTTTATACCAATAATGTGGTCAAAATAGATAAAGCATGTATTGCAATCTGAGAAACTATAAGAGGTACCAAGACAGTTTAATGGACAAAGTTAAACAAAAGAAAAGCTTCAGAATATAGACGTCAGATTTCTACCTAATTTATCCATTCATAGAATATACATAGACCACGTATAAGAGGAATCCTTTCGGAAAATGAATTATTTTATGCAGATAGGCTCTAAAATAAATCTAAGTGCTATTGTTCATCAACGCGGCTTTCCGCCTATTAGCCAGTTTCCACATCAGTAGCATTCGCTTTGCCCTGTCTATTGCATAGCAACAGTCCCTGATTACCTGGTTCTCAAATAATGCGTGTCCTTCCTTGACTAAGACCTCGTTGATGTATTGCACATTTTGAGGATCGGTGACGTCAGCAAGGAAAACGTACACATACTCTTCCACCGAATCTATAAAACTGATTTTTATCTTGGTTTCTCGTCTGTTCACTAGCTCGCGCAAACGGTGGGTTGCCGTTAACGGCCATGGATGGCCTGGAAATTTGAAATATCAATTAATTTTTACTATTACACAGAAGGGCAATACGGAATTATTTAGATTAGTCATAGTTAAGTTTGAGTCTAAAACTGTATCTAGAGATATGTTACATACAACAGAACATTTCTAACCAGCGCATTTAAAAAAAATTACTTACCCTTTTCACAAGGCATCAAATTTGCTAGGCGACACCTAATCGCTTGAGCAGGAACGTTGCTGAATTTCTTAATTAGGAAACAAATTCCTTTTGTGGGGACTTTACTAACCGTGCCGTAGTCGATGTAAAACACCTGAAAATAATCGAGCAAATGTTTCCTACCAATATTCAGCTACAACATGGATATTTAAAGGTTTTACTTACTCTAACAAAATTATCTGGCAACAACTTCACTATTCTAGCACGATGGTACTCATTGGAAAACACCTGTACGCAATAAAGACCCGTCTAAAACCAAACACAATAAATTAACAAACTACTGCATTCAACAAAAGCTGTGTCCACCTTTAAAGCCCCGGATGGCACGGCGTAGGCCTTTGTATTCGCTCGATCGTTATAAAACGTCTGCATTTCGTCCATCATTACATCTAGAGGAGAATTATCTATGTTGCCTAAAAAATAATAGAGTTAAGTACTTTCAACCCTCAAATAAATATTTACCGAAACACACCCAAATAGACCCAAAACTTTGAAGGGTCATAAACCTCAACCACAACTACATCAAGAACTTGTTCAACTTTTAAGGTTTCTGGTATAAGCTGTCTTGGAATTTCTTGTCCGTAAGGAAAAACATCGTCTGGGATTTGTTGTTTAAAGTCTGACCAATCAAGATCGGGTAACGCTTCTTTATGTGCTTTCTATCGAAAACAAAAATAATAGTGTATTTATTGACTACTATTTTATGAATGTAACTTACTTTAGAATTCTTGATATTGTAGCTGGCAATAGTGAAAATTTTCTCAACGTTCTGAGGCAATGGTTTAGATTTATCATACAACTTAAAATCATCAGATCCAGGCCGCACATAATGGAATATGTGCGATAAAGACAAACACATTTCGATTAGACTGGTGTAACCATAATTCATAAATCTTAACTCGCGATTGAATAACTTCCTAAAAGAATGAAACATATAGGATAATGGATGATTATTACAAAAAATCTTCATATACGAGTTGAAATATCATAGGCATGTGTAGGATTAATTTATATGTTATCAGTTGTCAGTCATATATTAAATGGTAAATACCAAATGTTATTTGGAATGAATAAAATTCGAACGTTACCTGTAATTCACAGGTAATTCACTAGACCAAATGCCATCTGGGAATCGTGAAATAAGCTCTTTCAAATTGGTTTGAACTTTCATAGGAACAATACTGCTATCTTCTTCACACTCATCTGCGGCAAAAAAAACGCTCGAACAACCATTAACAGCTGCTTCATTTGATTCACTAATTTTATGCCTGTATAAGAATTTGAGTTACAGCTATTCAATTCAAGTTAATTTTACATACCCCAAATTTAATGTCCTATTTAATGTTTTCTGATTAAAATTATTCAAACTGTTAATTTGCATATTTGATTTTGAATCCTCAGCATTATTAGTAAAGAGAGCAGTTGCTGCTAAACTCTCATTCAAATTTTTGATCATATTTTCAACATTATTCTTCACTCTAAACGCTCCAATTTTCTTTTGTTCGCATTTATATCCAGCATGTTGTACAGGGCTGTTTGAAGATTGAGGGGGAGTGTTTAGTTGGGATACAGAGAGATTATTTGTTAAAGGGGGTAATTTATCGTTAAATAGAGTGTCAGGTAATGGACGTGGATGTGGCATACTTTCATAGCTTGTTAAAGATGAGGAAGAGTTATTTGGAGTGAATGAGTAATTCCACTCATTGTTGTGTCCATTGCTGAAATTAAAATTTATAAGTTGAAATATAACAGGTGATCATTAAATAAATGAGGCATTGAAATATTAGACATATGTCTGGGATAAATTCATCAGCTGTTTGATAGTAAAGTGCAAAAGGCTTAATCAAGTAATTATTGGGAGGTTTTCTTTTATGATCATTTGTTATTTTAGAAGATTGATTTAATTTTTTTTACCTGTTAGATTTAGGTCCACTTTGCTGAAGTTTAGGTCTATTTTGTTGATATCTCCTTCTTGTACCCTGAGGTCGTTTGTTGCGATCATTTTTAACATTTATTTTTTGTTTAGTTACCAACTCATTAATATGTTTACTTTTTTCATTTGGCACTATATGCACTTCAGCAAAAGGACCAGACCCTTTTACCTGAAAATTTTAAAAATAGGTTATAATTATAATTGAAAAATGTGTTATACCCTCACAGTGCATGTATCAGGGATGTTCTTTAAAAATTGTTCTAAAGAATTGTACTTGAATTTTGAATAGGGTATGGAAAAACCCAGTAATGAGGAATAATCACGCTGAACACTTTTCACATTCAAAACTACGGGTGCTGATGTTAAAATGCTTCTTATATGTTTTTTAACCTCATCTTCAGTAACATCCAGAGACATCTGAAAAAAAGTAAAAAAAATTACCCTGAATTTTTTTATATTTAAGATTTGTGTTATATTTTTGGGGTATTACGAAATAGCAGTCAAACATTGATGCCATAGTAATAAGTGAAAGATGTGTGAATGTATGTAGCACAGATGGATGACTGGGAGACACTACTGAATGGCTGCACCCCTTAGATCTTGTAAAACACATGTAATAACATTTTAAATTGGGCAAAATATCTTATATGAGATTTTTAGCATCAACTATCAATGTATTGTTCTGATTAGGTGGCAATAAGTTTTTTAATCACCCAATATAAAATTTAGTGTCAATTAAATTTTTGTTTCTTATCATATTCTACACAAACACCATTTTGTATAAGTTCCATAAACCTTCCTTTTTAACATATTTAAAATTGAAGTCAATATGCATTCCATATTCAATTTTGTCTAAGTTAATTAGGGCTAAGATTTGGTTTGTTGTATATCAGGACGTGTCAATGTTCACTTTGTAATATAGAATTCACACTTCAAATTATTTGAAAGGGTACATTATCAGTATTTATTTATTTGATATTTAGTTGAAATAATTGTGCATTTAGTATGAAAGCAATGGGAGACAAGGCAAATTGTAGTTCAACTTACGAATCAGTCGGATTAGTGCTTTTCAAAAGCTCGTTTATATCAATGTTGCAATGAAAGAAGAATAATAAACAGTAAAAAGGCAAAATAACATTAAAGAAAATATTGAGGCAAAAGCAACGACACTTCCATATGTTATATGCAAATAAAACTTTACCTTGGAAGCTTGAATGTTAAATTTTAGAGACGAAGTTAACTTACTTTGATTTTGCTATAAACTATAAATAAATGATCACCCAAAAATTAAAAGAGAAACACGATAAGAAGTGTGGAAATTACTATTGAATCGCAGCACATGCAGTTTTGAATGAAATACGATTCACGCATGCTCGTTGCAAAAAGTTTTCAATATGACAGGCCATTGGCTATTTGCAGTGGGGAAGCATTGTTGCAAATCCTGCGACATTCGTCTATAAATTTTACTTTTCTTAAAAATGGGTTCATCCGTGAAGTCGCAAATAATCGGACATTGGACGCATTAGAAGTCCCACTTCTTTAATCAATCAATAGAAACTTATGAAACTTACTCATTATCCATAAATCAAGAAAATCGTTTAATGTATAGACCTGTTATAAAAACAAAATCTTCGCCTTGAATTTTCTTTTATTGGGATTTTTCACAGCAAAACCTAACAAAAGTGACTGGAAAGGAAAGGAGATTAAAAAGTAGTATTTTTACTAACATATTTTTTAATATCTATTTTGGCAAAAAATACTTAAAAGAAAAATAACAAAAAAACCATAAATAAAGAAATGTGCATAAGTTCACGTAAATTAGACTCAAACCACGTTGCCACATTATAATCAATCGGCCACAGGCTGTTAGATTCAAACAGACCTATTTATAGATTTTACGAATTTCAATTGGTCTAATTAATGCCACGCCAAGAAGTCATATAACGTGATTGGACAAAACATTCCGACTTTTTTTCCTTCTGCAATACCCGCCGCCGTTTACACGGTCGTTCAAGAATTCCCATAAATCAACAAACTGAATGTGAGGTTAAGTTCCGTTTCTCGATGTTTATTTTGTAATTTTTGATGAAGAATATTTTAAACTTATTTATTAACGAATTTAAATTTTAATTAGTCGTTAATTTACTTACATCCATGGGCCTAAATATGATTTATGCAGTAGTTTCACTTATTTTATTCACATTAGCGCAATTTAGTGTTAGTTCCTCTTTGAATGCTGATAGTTTCACTGAAGAGCTCTTGTTGAAGCCTTTATTTAGTGACCAATTGTATGCTCATTTCCAATTTTCAACCACATGGGATGTAGATCCGGAAAACGAAAAATGTAAGTGCATTTCCATCTTTCAAAGTGTGGGAAATTACTTTTAACTGGGAATATTTTGGCTTGTATCAAGTTGTACGATCAAAAATCTTTTTTAATTATTGATTTTAAAAATAGAAGAATTTGATATAGAGAATTGTCACCAACATAGAGTTATAATATTTCAAGTGAAAGCCCTGTAATATTATTTAATATTTTGACTCTGCTTAAATTTCAAATCAATGTCAAGTTGCGTGGCTTTATTATAGTACCCATTATATTTAAAAATTCATCTTGCAATAATTTTATAGATTGCATATGAAATCTTTTGCATTTAACATTATTTTATTAAATCAGTAACTGATGGGATACAGATAAGAGAAAGTGCAATCAATCACCCTGCACCTAAGTGTCAACATTTTCAGATTATCATAGTCACCTATTCCCCAGAGCTCTAGGAGAAATTATAGGCCGCCTAAATGTCCATGAGGTCCACATTAGTTTGACAAGTGGCCTGTGGAGATATAAGTCTTGGGGTTACCCAGTAATAGACGCTGCACCTGGTGCAGAGGTGTGGGCCTGGTTTAAACCTAACACAGCCAATATCAATGAAAACTGGAAATTACTGGCTAATTCATTGTCTGGTTTACTGTGTGCTTCTTTTAATTTTGTGGATAATTCAAATACTGTGAACCCAGAATATTCATTTAGACCAAGAGGTGTGGTAGACTGGCCTCAAATGAATAATACATTTTTGAGGTAAGATTAGTTTATTTCTTGGTTTATTTATTGCTTGTCTGCTTGTTATGTGTTGAAGTTGTCATTTGCCCATTAACAGATTCTACTTTTATATATATTTTGGAACTTTAGATACTAGTGCTGCACAGTAAAATATTGATTGTGAAATGTAACATCCAAAATTCTATGCTGGTGTTAGTGCATATTAGGTTATGGTTTATTACATATTGAGTGTAATTGTCATGGTTCCAATGCTTTTAGTGTAGATTATCTTGGTAAGACAACTAGCAAGAAGTTGGAACATTTAAATTTTGAAAACATATTATTAAAGAATTACAATGAAAATACATTACTAATTTTTAAGAACTGTGCACTCATGTAACTTGAACTGAAAAAGATCCTTATGTGCTGCATTAACTCTTATTCCCAACTTAATTTGCAATTCCAAAAATGACCAATAATTGTCATTGCATTTATTGTCTTCTAAAAACTATCTCCAATAATACTCCCCAATACTTTCTTCCAGATATGCTACACTACCCAGAGAAATCGTGTGCACTGAAAACTTGACTCCCTTCAAGAAACTATTACCTTGCGACTCAAAATCTGGTTTAGCATCTCTGCTTAATTCTGGACATATTCACAACACCAGATATCATTCCATTGGTCTGCACTTAAGGCCAGTATGCAAATCTGAAAGCTGCAGTTTAGTTTCAGTAGAATTGCAGCTTTCTGTGTCATTGGTCTATGATTATGCTCTTTTGGGTACTAGAAACTGGACGTTTAAAAAATTGTTTGGTCAAGGATTAGATGGTAAATGCACCTTAGCCGCTAATAGTACAGTTTATGTGGATTTATCAAGTCAGTCAAGACATAATTTTCATTTAACTCCTGACCCAGATTTGGTGGTTAGTTCTATTAGAGGTGGACAAGTCAGTGATTTTGCTGTTTATGAAGTTCCACCATATTTTTTGAGTGTTAGTGCTAAGTATAATGATTCATTTGATTTGACTGTTAACATTCCTCCTCTGTTATATGCGAATCAGTATCTGACAGGCTATGGTCAGGAAAGGGGTGGTATTGTAACGGAAATCAACAATAATCATTGGGCAAGTTTAGATGTTATTTTGCTTCAAAATATTGCGTGGTATGTGCCGGTTTATCTTCATAGTTTAAAAGTAGTTTCAAATGACCAGGAAATTCAACCTATGGTATTGAAGTATAAGCCTGGGAGACAGAGAGAAAAACCCTATTATATCGAAATCGTCTTGAAATTGCCTCCACGGTCTGTAACCACTGTTTCCATAGACTTCGACTATGTCTTCCTTAAATGGCAGGAATACCCCCCGGATGCAAATCACGGTTTTTACATTGGATCAGCAGTAGTTTCCAGTTACCTCCCATTAGCTAAAAATTATACAGGACTACCGCAAGATTCCTCTACGATTTTCGGGAGCTTTAACGCATCGCGCAGCGGATATTTGGTGCAAATTCGAACCGAAAACTTAATTATCACATTGCCCACTCCCGACTTTAGTATGCCCTATAACGTCATTTGTTTGGCTTGCACAGTAGTGGCTTTGGCTTTCGGTCCGGTTCACAATATCACTACCAAGAGACTGGTGTTGAAAAAGAAGGACAAAATTAAATTAACTGAAAGCATGAAAAATAGGTTTTTAGAGATATTTAAGAAAAAAAAGGAGCAAACGCAATACAGTGATGAATTAGGGAAGAAAAAAGTTACCTTTCAGGGAGTGGAAGGTTGATTGAAGTAGTGTTTCATGAGAGTTTTTATATGTTGTGTGTTGTGTTTAGCATATTGTTATAATTGTCATTAAATATTTTGCTTGAACAGAATAAAATTGTATAGTAAATTTCCTTGGTGAGGTTATTAAATCAGCAAAAAATAAATTTATTTAAAAACAATAAGTAACACTAGTAAATGAATTACATAATATATACATTAATTCTTTCATTAATTAAAAATCTTAAAGCTAAAGTCTTTTAGTTTAGTAGTTAACGTAAATCACAGTATTTGTTACATAGGGTCAGCTAACAAATTACATACAGAATAGTTAAATTTGATTCGTTAGGTTAGAACCATGTTCCAGAAGTTAATATCACTTTGTCGAATTTTACCGTATCCAACGCATCAAAAGCAGTGGAATTAACACGAAAGACACCATAGTCCTAATGTTAGCACCTCCACCTGTCGCATCTTCCTCGCTATCAGGACCTTGCCGGGCCTTTGGGGTCGATGTACAAATGTCCCCACAATCTTCTCCTTCGCATATATCGCAAAGCGTGGCTCTAGGTCCTCGATAAAATATTCGAGCTCTTCTCGCTGCATTAAAAGAGAAACCTCATGAAGGGTTTTGATTTTTTCCTGATAATTTAACTTACATGTATCATAATAGTCGTAAATGATCACTGGTACGGGTCGTTGTTTAGCCACTTTATGCGTTCTGAAAGCCGAAACTGTGGGGCAATATTCCGCTATTGTCAGGTTGTTAAAGTATAAAATCACTTTGGTGTCTCCATGACTTGTTTCGACTTTTTGCACGTTTTGAGACACTTCCAGACTGGGGAGAGAATCTCGATCTGCAGTAAATCCTGAGGGAAGAGTTACTTCCATTACTGCCATGTTGCTTAATGGGGTAGCTGACAGATTGCGACTGACGAATCTAAAATTGCCTTATTGCATTATAAAACTAATTTTAACTTTTTTACTTACGCAGTGCAAATTGAAAGTTGCAGATGGTCGACATTAGAGTTTTTATCCACTTGAGGATCCAAAGTGAACAAAGGCCAAGGTCCAGTGACATTAGTGTTATATTGATAAGCCACCCTAAATAATCCAATCCCATTTCCTTGAGCAGTCACATTGACTTCCCTAGACTCTTTGTCGATCTAGGAAATGTATTGCATAATAATAATCTCCTAGAATTACGTCTTACCTCAGTGGTCTGAAGAATCATAGCAGTATTCTGGTTAATACTAAACTTCCCAGTTTTACCCTTGTTGTAATGAAATTCGATCTGCAAGTCGACAGGTGAGGCCAGCTTTGTCACTAATCGGAATAGGGCCTGAAGTCCCACAACTGTATCTCGGGAAGTCGTAAATCCTCCCCTATTATTTTGTTGATTCACCAACCAATTCAGCACGGGAATTGTATCATCAACTAAATTAGCTTCCAAAAATGTTAAAACTGCATATGAAGTTATTTCAACGTCCACGGATCTAGGCAGCTGCCTCCATGGGTTGTTGGTCTCGTTTTTCGAAGTGTCTTTTGCCCACCTAAGATATAATTGATCATAACCTTTTTAATGATTTTTTTCATATTAAATTAGTACCATTTTAAGTCTCCCTGAAACTTCGCTCTTGAGTCCAGTAGATTAAACACACTTTGTCTTGAAGTATGCTTGGCTAAGAAAAGCACGTAACTGCATAAGGCAATGGTGTAAGTAGACTCAGACTCGTCCATATTCCGAGTAATGTAATCCAGGCCTTTGTAAATCACGTTGGTGTAGCTTGAATTGTATATCCGCTGAAATAAGGAATATATTTCTTATTACTTTCATATGTTTTTTTTTAATTTACTTGGTTTTCCATGAATGCAAGTAAAGTAAAGGCGGTCATTGCAAGACTGTTTCCATCGTTGTTCTGCAAATCCTCGTAAATTATTGTTCCAGATTCAACGAAGCTACCATTAGAGCCTTGGTTTTCAGACAACCATTTAAGAGCATTGGTTATGATTGAGTCATCAACGAAAATATATGTTTTTGCTTGTTTCAGGGCTAGTGCCACATATGCTGTTAACCTTCAGAGAAAAGGAAAGTTGAAACCGTAAATGCGAAATACAAGTTTTTTACCATATACTTCCAGAAACGTCACGTTCCCCAAAGGGACTGAATGACTTATCAGGTCTCATAAATTGTAGTTGTTGTTGGTAGCTGATTTCCAAAGCTTTTATCGCTTCTTTTTCTATGGTGTGGGTCAATTGTCGTGTATTCTTTAAGTATTGTAATATGATCAAGCTAGGCATGAAATGAACAAGGTTTTGTTCTCCACATCCTGATGGAAGTCTACAAGTCTTTTAATTGTATTTTCCTGTTATGAGTTTTGCAGATTTTGAAACCTTATTAAATCTTCTAGATGCACCATAGCAGTCCCTAAAAGATTTCCAATAGTGGATACTTCAATTTTTTCCGAGCCTTCGACTATGTTATTGGGAATTGTAAAATTCAATATCTTTTTTAACACATTGGCTTGTCGCATGTCGATTAGCATTGATTTTGAGTAATACTCGGTCTCTCCTCCAAGCTAAAAGTAAAACATTATTGTGATTGAGAAAAGTTTTCACTGAAATCGTTTATTGCACCTCGACTTGAAGCTGTTTCACCGCAGTGTCCTGATTCCTAGAACTACTTGCTGTAACTTTGATTTCAATTTTGCCGGCATTCACGGGGGTTATCATAAAAGACACTGAAGCTCCAGAATTTTTCTTCACGGAAACCTTTTTTGTTTTATGTAATTCAACTCCTAAAAATATATACTTTGAATTAAAGTTCTTTTATGATAATATTTTATTACGTTTAGTAGTAGAACTGAGTTCATTAGAAACTTCAGCAAATTCAATATTTTGTCCAGTGTTATGCAAAGTAACATCAGCGATAATGTCCTGCCCCATGTTGTTATAGACCACCACTGGCACTGCCAGAATTTCTCCCTTTTGCACTGAATAAGGGAGGTCTAGTGAAACCACGAATGGTTTGGTGACTTTAAGTTTTTTGGGGTCACTCATCAAAGCCAAACCCCTTATTGGATCTAAACTAAATCCACTAATCAACCAGTTATTCAGGCTTGCAGGCACTTTTCGTCTAATAGAGGTTTTCCCTTCATATCCAGAGGAAAAGTTGGTAAACAACCAGGTTTCCTCTAAATGCTTTGTGAGGTACACTTTAGGTTTGTTCCATACAGGCTTTGGTACTCGACTAAAGGCGTAAGGGCCGGCTAATGGAGGTCTAGTTACTGCCGGTAGGGGTACACCAAAGCCTCTGTCTGGCTTCACAGTAGAAGATCCATAGAACAATGGGCGAAGATAGATATCTTCGACTTTAAAGCAAAGATAAACGTTTAGTGTTTAGGATTTTTTTAAACTCACGTGTAGGTTTTCTTCTGTCAATATGTGCGTTGGTTAAAAGGTCTGCCCCTGCTCCCTAAAATGCATAAAGTATTTGAAAATTTATTGCAAATTCTATGTAAATAAGTACATGAACTGCAGAATGAGGATTGCTTGCTGCAGGCTTCCACATGAAATAACGTTTAGATTTTCTGGATATAAACGAATAAGGAGATTGCTCTGCTACATCGTATTTCTGTAAATCCTCCGAGATATCTGATACAGTGATGTCATATCCAGGTCTAAGGGTCTGGACATTTTCATCTACAGCCATGAGGCCTATGTAGGAGTTTTGACGCGCTCGCACTGTTAATTCGACATCCATTTCTGGCTCAGTTTCATCGGTGTTTACATCGATATTTATCTGAAATTTTCAAACTGTTCAAAACCGCACAGGAAATATAATGGGAACATCTTACGAAATTGTCAAACATCACATCGACCCCTATATTGACTACGTCTCCGACAAACTCCCCATTTTCTTTGATGTAATAGACTATTAAATGAGATATGGGTACCATGGAGTGTACCGCGGTGAAGCGAAAATGAGCCACTTTCCTGTTGTCGACTTGAAAGGAGTTTGTCAAAAGAACATCTCCTGGCAAGTTAATTAATTATAGATGAAACACCCCTAAAAATCTATCTTACCCCTGGCCAATAAAACGTAATTAACGTATTTCATGGGCTCAGTACAATTAATAGCAACATCGATATCTAAATTGACAAGTGGCTTGTCGGTCTCAATGCTAGCTTGTAAGAAAGTGTTACTGTAAGACACCGCTGCAGGAATTGGTGAGATTCGTTCTTTAAGGTCTTTATATTCAGCCTAATAAGTCATTTTATGGGGTTTGGAATTTTTTTTTTATAGAAAAATTTACCTCAATTCTTAATGCAGTGGTGTTGGTAACATTCTCCGGAGTAACATATTCCAACTTCAATACTCCATTTTTGTCTAATCTATGAGTTTTTTCATCATAAACTTCGTCTTGTCTGGAATAACCATGACGGATTAGAACGTCCCTTTCTTCGTTTCTTAAAGGAGTTCCATCGTGATTGACCACATTGACCTATATTTTTTGTAACGCAATGATGCAAATTTTTAATGCAATGATGCAAATATACAAACTTACGTAAGCAATGTAGGTTAAACCAGGCTTGAAGTAATCGGCAGTCTTGATCAAATCCATTTTATAGTTGTATTTATGTATGTGAACTTCAGCACTATTATTTTGTCTTCTCCCAGTGAGGTATTCTTCTATGGTAACATCCACTATTACAGCTCTTTCATACTCATCATTCAATCTCAACTCTTTCTCAATGTCAAACTCCACCAAAGTGGTCCCATCAATTTTCACCACCTTTCTGATGGGGGTTTGGTAGATAGGTTGTATGACCCCAGAATAGATTGTTGGATAGGCGGTTATAGTAGCTTCACCTTTGACTTTTTTGCCGTAACTGTATCTGTGAGGAGTAAAATATTAATTTCTGTAAAAATGAGATACACGAGATGGCATGCCTGGTATCTATAGCAATGGGAAGGGTCTTTTCTCTAAATGTGATGTGTTTAGAAACCTTGATGTCCACTACAAAATTAGGAAGTACATATTCAGCCACTTCGACTTGTTTAGTGTAAGTTTGTCCGTGGATTGTAACGGAAATGTTCCAGTTTCCCAACACTGGACTTCCACTCAATTGGAGATTACCGGAGAAAACACCTTTAATTGCTTCGATATTTGTCCATTGTTTCACGCGATTACCTTTGCCATCCTAGGATTATTTTTAAAGTAGAAATATTTTCACATAAGTCTAATGAGTTAGTACCTCAACGTGGATTAGTAAAGGCTCATTCCGGACTTCAGCTGCAGGCTTCAGGGAAGGATTCAGTACAATGACCCTAAACATTATAGTTGAGCTAGGTTGATAGACAGCTCTATCTGTTTGAATGTAAACCGAGTAGCTTTTCCGTACATATTCCAGAGGGAATTCGCCAGTGAAATCCAGTCCTCTGCTTCCGATAACGTGGAGTTTGTACAGACCATCTTGAATATCTCCTATCTAAAAAATAAATCTTTTCTTCTGGGAAGTCATTCACATTAAAAAGGAATAATAATATTAAATTCTTATTTACACTTCCTTTAGGCTCATTGTGACTAATAGATTTACCATTGTTGGGGTTTCAGTTTAAAAGGAATTAAAGCAGAATAGTGGGAAATAAAACCAAGAAGTTATTGTTATAAAATTTTCTCTTAAATGGGAGTTTAATCTACGGTTCAATGCTTAATTAAAATTCCATGTTATTCCTGCACTATTGCAGTTGGCATGCATTAAATATGTGAACCTTCAGAATCGTGGTTCTACCGTTATTGAATCATATATGAATGAGGTTTGCCTTATTTTAAACTTACCTCGAATCGACTAATTACAGTGGAGTAAGGCAAAACTATGTCCTTAAACTGCATGAATAATGGAACCCCACTGAAGGAGTGGCCTTCTAAGGTGGCAGTGATGGCCGTGGGTCCTGCAGTGGCATACACGCTAATGGCAGCATGGTACTCACTGTTAGGTCGAATTATTCGCGGGCCGATGACATTATAGTATCTTTAAATAAGATTATTGTATAACGTATATGCCTACTTATAGACTCCACCATATATATAGAATAATGACAATAATTTTTCTATCTAAATATCTTTCAAGTAAAAGCTATAAGGCTAATTGGTAATCGTTTTTTGATAGTCTCGAACCTTTTTTTTTCGTACGTCATATCATTGCAATGGAGTCCAATTTTGGTTTTTTAAATGTTACCTTCTATCTTCGAATTGATTTATGGAATCTACAATTTTTTGCGCATACAGACATCAAATTTTATTGGGATTAGATAAGAAAAAATCGAAAGAAAAATTAATTTCCTTATTTTATTTAAAAAAATTGACTTTAATGAGAAAAACAAAATAATAAAAATATCCCCTGCATTTTTTAAAAGTCAAATAAATAACATTTCGGAAATTTCAATTTTTAATTTAAAAAAAGCGGTATACATTTTTTGCTTGCTGAAATAAAGTGGCCAGCCCAATTACCCGATTTAAATCTCTGCGACTTTTTCCTTTGGGACCACTTAAAAGATCAAGTTTATAAGGATTAGCCAAATAACGTAGATGCCTTGAAAGCTGGTACGTCTGTGTAATGTGGTCAGTCAGGTAAAACACTTATGTTCAGGTAATAACATTCATGCAAAGAATGGCACTGTGTTTGAATAACGACGCAAGACGTTTTGAGCAGATTCTTTGAACATTAAATAACAATTAATTTTTGTAAGCACTAAATTGTTATTTTGCTTTTCCGAGCAAATTTAATTTTTTTCAATAAAATAAGAAAAATATTCTGTTTCCTTGAAATTCTCCTTGTCTAACCTTAATAAGATTTGATATATGTACCTGTATAAGTAAAAAAGGGTAGTTTCCATGATACAATTTGGAAATAAAGGGTAACATTCTAAAAATTAAAGTTAAACTTCGTTGGAATGTGATGCGGGTAAGGAAACGAAAAGTTCAGGGTCGTCAAAAAGTGACAACAAATTAGCCTTGTAACTTTTACTTGAAACATTTGTTTATAGAAAAATTATATAAAACGTTATGACCATTATTTTTTATATATGACCAATCTTGAATATTCTCTATGAAGTTTTCTGAAAATCGATGTGACTTAAAATTTCAGATACCCTGTATATTGCGCTCATACTGTTGAGTTTACACAAATTATTATTTTACACATCTTAAAAGATTTGTAGTAAAAAATACTTCTCCTCCTTAACAGATTTTATTGACTATAATTTCTGCTTTGATTCAATTACGTAATAATTATGTAGGATCTCTATGTAAAGTTGAATAAAATGGATTAATATTATATATTTCCTCTCATGTTAGTTAATCATCAATACCTGAGTAATAATTGTCACTCTCATGATAAATGATTCATTTGATTTCAAAGTAATGAATTGGTTTTAAACTTCATTTAACGTAGAAATGGTATACAGGATATATCATTACCTATAAGAACACACCTTAAATTCAGCATATATTCCTCGTCTTCCCATAAATGGTTTCGAAAAGGAAATCGAGTATGTTTTTAACAATGACCCTCGTTCGACTAATCAACCTACACACATTCTGCCTGTTTATAATTTATTAGATATTGTTAACTTGTAAAAGAACGTTACTATGTAAGGTTGAAGTTTTAAGTAAGCTTTATAAACTGAACAAAAAAATGTACATATTTTACATAATTATACAGGTCTTTAATTGGCTTTATCTTCGAGATTGTTACATTTTACATGACTCGGAATGTGAACCAGGTTTACATATAACGGAATATCTTGTAACAGTGCACAATTCTGAAAAAAAATCAAATTACTATTGTAATTATTAATCTAATATTATGATCACGTCGCCAAATTGGTTTATGTATATCCATATTTTTAATTAGGTATTATACTCAAAGTTTTATTTGAAAAAAATTTCGCGCTAATTAACCATGCAATTGCGCTAGAATAAAGTTGTTATTAAAAAAAAGGGTCCTAACTAGTCCCTTTTCACCATAAGAAATATAAAATAAACTATATTTCTAGAAGATTGTTTCTAAACATTTTCATTGAAAAATATTGATTTATCTGCATTTGAAATTGAAGTGAAAGGGTATCATCTGTGATGAGATAGAGAGAGAAACAAAAACACAGAAAGAGAGAGAGAGAGAGAGAGAGAGAGAGAGAGAGAGAGTTTGATCTGATGGAGAAGACCAGCAAATGTAAATAGAAAATACTGATGATCTCACTGATTTCTAGATTTTGGAAATCCTCCTATACTGCAACCTCCATATCTACAGTTACGTAATTACTTCTGTTTGGAGTCTTTCCATTAGTCGCCTCTAGTAAGAACGGATTGTCTCATTTCTCAGGTTTTTATATCCAATTTCGATATTTAAAGTATATATTTTGCAATGTATACTTAACACATTATAAGAGTATTTCTAAGAACATATTGTGTCATACAAGGTGTTGTCATGAAGTGGGTTGTTACCCATAAACCATGATAAGTTCCCATAGAGTTATATTATAGACTCTGATCTAATATATATCATGTTTTTCTTACCCATTTTGTCCAAAACAACTTGCGAACCATACCACAAACGAAACAACACTCAAATACATCATTATTCTGACACCGATTCACAAGTACTAAGAACCATCGATTTTCAAAGAGTTACCTGTTAGGGCACAAATAAGTATTTTTATGAAACAAATCAGAAGAGTTAACGCTTCATATTGTCTTAATCGGTCGATTTCTATACCGTAACTTTTGCACTGCTGTCTTGCACTTGGTATAGACCATCATGGTTACCTTGCATGTCTCACTCTCGCGGCCAGCTGGGGGACCTTCTTTCTACCCATAATGGGTATGTAGTTACCGCGCTTATTGTATTTAACAATAATCCTATAAATCATTTTATAATGACCTGACGAAAATTATGTTTAATATAATAATTTTTTTAATTAAAAGCAAGATTTTTGGAATAATTAATATTGTAGAATAGTTTTCTTAAACCAAGTATTTTTAATGATATCACTTAAGTATTCTCACCTACATCTAACCATTGACTATTGCCTACAGAATTATTCTATGAATGTCAGGTTACATCACTATTTGTACTATAGTGAGCCGACTGGTCATCATAATACTTTGTTTTTTTCGTAGGGAAGGCGCGAAACCATATAAGGTGTGATAAGGTACAGAGTCGTATTTATAGAATTTGAGCCCTAAAAAATGTAAACTAACATGAACAGTTAATGAAATACGAATTAAATATTTAAAATGGTGCAGGAGCATTGGAAAAAATTCATTAAAATATTAATTTTAGACAAAATTATCCTGTGTTGAAAAAAAGCTATTATTTATATGTCTCAATTTTTTCTTTGAGATTTTAGACTATTTCAAATCAATTTCAATTTGAATTTGGATAAAATTTTATATTTGGCTCATATAATTTTGTATGTTTTTCAGCAGGACTGTGCTATAACTGTAGTTTTAAGGCTTAAGTATAATCCAATGATGTAGAAAACTAATTTTTGACAGTTTATATACTTTAACTTTGACTAAAATTAGACGAAGATAATTGTATCTACTGGCTATAAATAAAAACCTGAATTGGTGGTTGATTGATTTGAAAGATTAAAACTTTAATACCACCAAGAGCTTCAGCTAAAGCATCTAGATTGTCAGGAATATACAATGAACCTAGTTAGAGTTTTGAAGATTTTAAATAATTTTAAGAATAACTTAAGCAAACAAGTTTGTATCAGCTGTAACTAAGTTCAAATTCTATCAAAATTTCCTTCTAGACGTGCGTCCTTATTAGTTTCAACTGAAATTAGCCTTAGAAATCATTTTAATCATTTAAGAGAATTTTAAGGATAGACTTTATAAATTTTGAGAATTTGCGTGAACTTTGACTTGAAGGCTAGTTAAGATTCGAATTCTGTTTTAGGAGTTTCTGAAAATATAGTTACACGAAATTTTGAAATTTTTAGGAATGCTAGATCTTAAGCAATATTTACAAATTATAGATCGATTTAAATAATTTTGGATTAAAATGTTCTAAAACCGGGATTAGTAAAAAAACGGGCAAATTTTTATTTATCAAAATATATCAAGTGAACTTTATAAAAATATAATATTGATGAACGATTTTTTTAATTAAAATTTAAACCCATACTGATGACAACTCTTTGTTCCTATGTAAACTTTAATTTCATATAACAGTGATAGAAAAATAATATATTTCATTATGCACTAAATGACACGCGTTCTCGAAAACAGTGCAAAAATTTAAAATTAAAATATTAAGTTAAACATTTACCCACAGTTCAGTCTTATTTATAAATTTGCAAGAATATAAAAAATTTAAATCACGAATTTCATAAGGCACCAAAATTAATCTATGATTCTGAAGTAAGACATGTTTATACAGAAAGGAAGTTATTAGATTAATTTTAGTCGTAAATAATGATAACTTTTTAATTTACAAAATGTTTGTGATAATCGTCAATTAAATTTTCTATAACTTTTTCTATCAAGTTCAGACGATATTCCACAGAAATAGAATGCTGAGTGTATCCTATTGTAGAAGACGTTAAGTAATCCATTTTACATCATACAGGGGATCGTACAATCTATTAAAAATCACCATGTATAACGAAATTAATATAATACATTAATTTTTGAAACAAAATACTTTTAAATTTTCAAACACGTATATAACATAATATATTATTGTTTTTAATACTATTTAACAAATACATGGCCAAAACTTTATTTGTACATATCAATATCAGGTAACCTACTGACTTGTATCTTACATATACACATACTTTCAAAGATAAGTGGATTAATATCACCTAATCTATCTTGAATCATAGACATTATTATACATTTGTTACATATAATAATATTCTTATAATGAGTTACTGTTTTAAAATCTCCCTTACTTGCATGGAAAGACTTCTGGCGGTCAAGCTGGACACCACCGGTTTGTTCGACACCTACAGAAGAAACGTTATACAAAAGAAACACAATGAAATGTCAAAGATACGTACATCCGAACTTTCAAATTTCTTCCTCAAATCCCGAACTGAGATCTGAATACTATCCAAATCGTCAATTGATGCAGTTTTCTGGAAGGAATTGTTCTTATTTAGCTCCTCTTCGTGCCACTTTTCCAACACCTCACTGACCGCATGTTTATTGGCCATTTCCGCAATTTCTGAGCATTCAGATCCGTTTGCGGCAGTTCTTAGATGATCTGAGTGTAAATAATTGGGAGTAATGCTGTTTTGACGAGAAGTTTCTAGGCTTATTTCCGCGGACGAGTCTACATAGCGTTTTGGTGTGTAGTGCTTGTGAATGTTCTGGTGATAGTCGGGCTCCACTGGAACAAAATGTCCATGGGTCTTAAAGGCAAAATTCCGAACGTTGGGGTCTTGATATATCTTTGAAATTATCGTGTTGTCTTTCCTAGGAGGGATAGATGTAACTGATTGATTTTCGTCAATAGACAACAAGTCTTCGTGGGAACTATACATCCGTTTAAAGTACTGTGCTCTCGGTGTTAGAGGAGGACTTCGCGTTACTCCGTTGACCTTAACTTCGCCATTACTAGCAGAAACCACCTCAATGGGGCGAAAACTTGAATCAGACTGTAGCGAAAGCAAATCTTCTTCAGAACTAAAAAACGACATTTTCCCAGTCTTTCCAGACTCAGCTTCTGAGGTCAGCCCATCGTCAGAATTGCTTTTATGTCCCTTATTTAGGTTTTTTTCTCTGTAATATGTGGGGGAGATATGCTCTTCTATACTTTCAGGACTCTCCTCTCTACTTTGCAGTGAAAAGAGCCTGACTTTAGGGTCTTTGTATATCTTCGAAATTAAGGTGTTATCTTTTCGTTGGTGCAACACTTTTGGTTGATCGGAAATTAAATTTGATTCACTCCCCTGCCTGTGCATCTGCAAAGAGGAGTAATTACGCGACTGAGTGGCCGTGGTTCTGGGAGTAGGCACAGCAACCTCAAAAACTTCCTGCTCGTCATTACCATTTGAAAGAGATTTATATGAAAGTCCTAAAGGGGTGGCCTTAATTGGTATATGAACATCTCCACTCTTAGATGTTTTCACCACCTGAGAATGCTCGACATCATATGAATTTACATAGCTCAAATCCGAGTCTGAGGTGGTTTTAGCTTCAGTGGAACTCATGCTGGATTCCTCCTCGTCAACTGGAGTGACAATCGCTTTTACAGCTTGATGAATTCCATTAGTTTCTCTTGGAGGGGGTAAAGATTTGGGTGGTTCCGGAGGTGGGTCACTGCTGATACTTAAAATTGAAGGTCGAGGTGGAGGTACTACTGTGGGAACCCTTGGAAGAGAAATTTCCTCAACTTCGATAAATCTGCTGGGCGGGGGCAGTTTCGGTATTTCGGGAGGGGTGCCCGAAGATCTGGAATCTTGGGGTTGTGATGGGGGGGGCCAAACTACTCCATTCACCTACGAGGGGTTAGCCGTTATTAGTCACAAGTTGAATGATGTTCGTTGTTAATGGTGAATTTTAATAAGATTTGGCATGGAAAGTATGTATTAAGCATGTGATCACGTTCCTTTATCAATATTTCAATGAGTTAGTTTATGCAACAGTTAAGTATTAGATGTGTTTTTGTTGTGAAACCTTATCGTTTGTACAATGATTTTGAAATATAAGGTGTAAGATATCATTAAGGAGATATTTCAGTAACCGATAGTATTCTGTGAAATAGTAAAAAATGCTAACAGTTTCATGGTCAAAACACATCGTTAGCGATATACAGAATGGCAAAGTTTCACATTTTTTCTCATGTTTTGCATTTATTTTCACGTGTGCCTTGAGTCAAATTTTTGAAATTTCGTACGCCTATTTTCTTAAGATCGTCTAGAAGAAAAGTCAAAATTGTCGATACCCTCATACAGGATGTTTTTTGGATCATGCATTTTATGCTTTGTATTTTTTTGAACCCCCTATGAGAATCCTCATAGCAAATTTAAAATTCTTCTTCAATTTTCTAATTTTTTAGGCTCTTACAGTATTTTTGTATGTTCCACAATTTTCGTAGGATTTGCAAAAATATCGATGCAAAATAAAAATATAAAGTAAGGAAAAATTTTGTCATGCGCATCAGTTATCAACTATCTGAAACAGTTCGTAACATTTAATTAAATTAAAAAAAATGAAAACAAAATTATAAAAACTGTTGGAAATATCTTTTAAAAAATGTGAAATTTTGCCGCCTTGTATATTGAAAATATTGCGTTTTGACCATGATATTAGATTTTTTTTTGTTTTCCAGGGTATTATTGTTCCCTGAAATATCTTCACGATGATATGCTATACCTTGTACATAGAGCTCTAAGGGAGGTTCTTTCAAGATGATGTCCAATTAATGGTATTCTCTTAATATCTAGGATGCGACTTAAGCTAAATAAATGAAAACTGGAAAGGAGTAGAGTTGGCAGAATATGCTATAGTACATAATTTCTTTAAATTTTAACAAAGAAAGTAACATTTTTTCTAAAGCGGTGGCCGTTCCATAACAAAAGCAGGTCTTTCATTCCATAAATGAGTTCCATAAATAGGACTAATATCAATAATAGCTGCTCTACTTCTAGAGCTACAGGGCATAGCTTAAATATATTTAAGTGTCCTCATCTCCTTAAGATTTTTTGGTTATACAGTAAAATTAGAAAAAAAAATCATAAACACGTTAGCAAATGTTATCTTTAAATAACCCATTACATAAAACTGTGCATTTGATAATTGGTTACATACATACTTATTTCAGTTTAGTTTACCTGCTAGCAAATTAACAAACCTGATGAAAAGCTTTTAAAAGTAACAAAAAAGTTAGAGAAACTCACATTCCAACGTTATTCTCATGCACAGTTTAATAACATTTTGTAGCAGTATTTAGCAAAGATTATAAATATCGATTAAATGACTATTTTATCTATGATATACCACATTTTGAAGGATATTTGGCCATTATCTACTAAATCAATATACAGTGATCAGATAACGCTTTGCGAAAAATTTATAATTAGTTGTGTAGGCAGTATTAAAATTAGTATTAATTAATTGCAGGAAAATGCTAAAAAAAACCTATTACGGAACTCAATTAGGATATCAGCAGATAAATCATATATGTAGTTCAAATGTGACTTCGCTGTAGCGGCATATTTTTTACTGCTGTATCGATGTTGTTAGTCGTAACCCTATTAAATGTTAGTAATTGATTAAGTTAGAATCTGCAAAGTTACCCCTAAGCCACATTCACACCTACCCTAATTTCAATAGGCGTTTTATAACTAAAACACATACAATTTTCAAATACAATTATTTATTTTAACTATAATAACTACAACATATTAATTACTATAGAAACTGCATCAACGAGATTATGGCTGTAATTGGTAACTTAAAAGTTTACTGGCACCCAAAACTGTTGGCACAGTATTCAATACACAAAATCCATAGTATGAATATTCGATTTAAAGATAATTCTATAGATTTAGTGGAAAAATGCTCTTTATTAAATTACGTTTAGTCCCTTCTTTTCTCATTCTACCGCCTACACAAACGGACAAATAATACATGCCCCTATTATATCGACAACATCCCTTCTACGTATTGCCTTCATTAGGAAAATAAAGTAAAGGATTTTGTACGAAATTTTTACTAGAATTTTTAGGAGAGTATAAACGTCTAGGTAAACTGGTATAAGTTGAGATTTCTTCCAGGTTCTTTATTTGGCTTTCTAGACTTACCTCGGTAGATTGCTTTCCTCCTCCGGAAGGCTTTCCTGCCAGTCTGGCATAGTAATCGGGGCCATAGCTGAAAGGAATAATTGTGCATCTTGAATACGTCATGCGTGTAGCAAGGGATTGAAATACTCAAAATTTAAACATACTGAAATTTAAATGTTGACATTTACCCTTGACATTTGTCAATTGTTTCGTTTTGTTAAAATTGCGGTCGCGATTTGAATGTTTTCTGCTGGGGAAAATGGAACATTTTCTATTTTATATCGGTTTTGTTGCGTTTTAATGATGCAAATTTTAAATTATGTTTAATAATATCTCCAAAAGCGTCTTAGATAAGAAGAATTTAGAGAGTGTTAGTGCGTTAGAGAGTGAACGCGTTAAAACAGAAATCGTTTTTGGGGTCTCTCGAAAGCGATCATTGTTCTAGTAGTAGTATAAAATAAATGATTGCCGGAAAACTTCTACAATATGTTGGGAACATGTTTATGACAATGGCCAATAATGGGTAAGGGAGTTTCATTTTTATACAAACTTCTCAAATGTCCAATTACCTTTACGGGGACCACCGGTCATCTAATTTCCTAATTTTTAATTGCTAATCCTTAAGGAGTTAATAACATTATTTAATGACGCGGTTTATTCACCTCCTTAATCTTTGATTTCCAAACTATTGTTACTTCATAACCTTGAAATTTGGAAACTTTTATCAATTTAGGATTATGAATTAGGCAAACAGTTCTTAACACATGCACAGCGGGAGAAGGATAATTGTTATTTTAGGTTTAACAAATATAAAATACTCATAACTTTTGCTTGGGAGAATATTCATTGCAGGGATTGTTGCAAATTATGGATTGGCAGAGTTTCAAGACAAATAATTGTGAAATAAATGTTATAGTAGCGGGTTGTGGCTATAACATTTTTAAAAATTAGGAACTTGCATAAATCAACTTATGAGTTACGAATTAAGAATAAAAAGTTGGATAAATCCGGTCTGGTAGAGACCATTGTGTCCACTTAGTCCGATGTTTCGTTTGGTTCCAATAGTTTGACACACGCCCGACCAACCTGAGTTAAATCAAGTTTAAGCTCTCCATGTTTTTCTTTCTTACCAGATTGTGCGAGAAGAACCTTATTGGGCATAATATCAATATAATACATGTTCTGGAATTAATCAAAAAAGCTAATTCGATTTTGGACTTTATTATTTATTACCTATCATCCATGACATTTTTAATACTACGAATTTCATCAAACAGAAGAGTTTTTCATTGAATAATCGCGCGATAAGATAAACGAATTTTCGGGATTAGTTTTGTCGTTTTATAACATAATAAAATTATTTATATTATCTAAAAATAATCTTTTATAACTACGGCAGATTGAGGGTGGCATGTGTTTAGAAATAGGATACCAATTAGTACCATGTTCTTTGCAAATTATTTTTAAAAATGTTTAAAAAGGTATAGGAATGACATGCTAAGACTTCATACTTTTGTAGGTAGAGGTCAAATATTTGAGACACCTCTGTAAATCAAAATTCTTGTTATTACTGTATCGTGGGCGTTCTAAATCTCATGTGAGAGCAATTATCTCAAAACTTCGTAGAGGTAGAAAAATTGTTTAAATGCACTGTTAGATGTAGGCCAATATATGAGCTAAACATTTTCAACATACAAGGTGGCCTTAAAAAGGTGCGTTAGGACTCTACTTTGCTTATTTGCAATGAGACCCTCTCCATATTTTCACATTTTTGGATTTGCTTTTAAGTTCTAATGACAACACTTTACGTAAATCAGTCTATAATCCGCCTCCGTTGTATAACTTTTGCATCTAAATCGTTCTTCTACTTCCCCCTTTACCCCTAATTGCTTTCACATAAAATCTTAACCAAACTCATAATATTACGAGTATAAATGCATAACCGTTTGAGGACTTTAACCATTTGGTCTTATCCCCTCTTTTGTGTATAATTTCTATCTACTTACATGTGCGGGGTAGGCCGCTTTTGTGCGTCTTCAGAAAAAATTTGCAGCAATGATCTGGGCATACTGCGTACCGTTTGAGACTGAAGCAACAAGGATCCGACCGTGTAAGAACACCGAATTCGTAATAAGCGAATTATAAAAATTATAAGGAAATAATGCTAATTGTCACTTTGATTTCGCATTATCTTATCGTTGCACGTTAACATAACTTTTATTTGAAAATATGAGTAGGTGTATAATTATTTTATCGTAATCTTATTTAAAAGTAGTGATGTATTATATGTAAAATTATTGACATCGTTAATTTATTATTTTGTCCATAGACGAACAGTTTGCGAAAAGTGTCGAGAGAACATTTAGTATTTAATAGTCAAAGTATTGTAGCAGTATTGAGCAATCGTTATTTTGGGATCACTGTTAAAGTAAAATTTCCTCAAAATCACAACAACTTTCAGTTTCCAAACAAGCACTTGACATTATGATGTCATTTGGAAATATCTAGGGAGTTGTTTGTATTAAATTTAAATCTGTAATCTCAAGGAAAGTGATTGCTATTGTTGTCGTCGAGTTCGCTTTAATTTTTACGGCTTTGAAGTGATAAAAGAGTTAAATTTTCTTTTACGTACACAATAATGCCACCATTGGCGTAAATAGATACATCTCGTCAGGATTTTGATTATTTGTAGAAGGCCCCTACATCACTTGGCGTAAAAGGATAACATACCCATATTGGTTTAGGTAGCCCGATCACAACTTTTCAAGGTACCAAGTTCTATCCTCTATGTAATTATATTGTATTATTGATAGCCATATTAAAGGTATGCTGTTCACCTTGCTTAGTTATATTGACCAATCGAGAGTAAACATCTTCATTGAATAATAGTATTTTTCCGGTTACCACACCACGTAAATTAAGTAACTTGACAATTGAATTAACTTATTACAGTAATGAAAGGAAATCATGCAGTTCAATAAAGAATCGAAACTTCGACAGGAAAGAAAAGATGAATACAGACCATTGAAAGGAAGATAGTATATCCATTTATCAAGACCAATTTTCGCAAAACCCGATGTAAATAGACAAACGAGAAAAAATACTAACCTGCTAAGGCTTGTATTACTATTAGATCGTTTAATCCTTTTGTCAATGCTTTCTCTCGTGTACGGATTGTGTTTCATTTCGATAGCGTGAGTCCACTTTTCTTTTTCTTTTTTGCTATAATTTCCTCCTAAAATATGTAATTGGTTTATTTAACAAGAATAAAAAATATGAGTAAATGGCGAAGGTGGCAAAATTACTGTACTTTACCATACTTACCAATGAATTCAGCAGCTGTCTCATTTTCTTGTTCTATCGAATTACTGTCGTTAAATTCTCCTTGAAGGAGTCGTTTCTTGTCACTGATGAAAAATACATTACAATTAGTACGACCCTAATTTTTAAAAATGTTTATATTCACCTTTTATGTGGAGTTGAACTCTTGATCTCAATTTGTCGAGGCAGCGAAGCATACTTTTCTGTATACTCATTCTCCTTTTCCATATTAATTGATGCCGACAAGAACGAAGAATAATCCACATCTTCAAATTAAAATTCTTCATACTACTTTACTCCACCTTCTAACTACTTACTGTCATCATCCAAAGAAATATCAGTTTTCCGAACTTCTTGGGCATCAAATGTCTTCTGTTCCTTCCCATTGACTTCTTTCACTCCTGAATCAGAGGACGATTCACTCCTTCCATCGGCGTTCTCGTTTGGTTCAAAACTGGGGGCTTTGCCTCCTCCTATAATGTTTTTAGATTGGACTAAGAGCGAATGGGTGGTGTTGGGCTGAATATATTCCTCATACGCAGATCCGACATCTGATAAATCTGATGTATCATCCAGAGGTTTGTCCCCGATTAGTACCTATAAAGAGATTGTGAAAAATAATAAATGAAGTTTTTTATAGCAGACCTTGGCGTCATCTGACGGATTCGGTACAAGCATTGGAACTGGGACTGGCGAATTCGTTCCCTGGAACTTCCTCTTCTGCAAAAACCAGTTTGATTCACTATCGTTAAATAGTGAGGAACTGGACCGCAAGTATTCCTCATCTTCATTTTCAGAATCAAAATCTTCGACTTCTTCAATGCCTTGTTTAATCTGAATAAAGTTTAATGTCATTGCTTTTTGGCGGGGAAGGAAAACTTTACCATAAGGGTAACTTTGTCCACATATTTTTTGGAGCCCGGATGGGGGCTGTTGTGTAGCCACTCTTCCAAGCTGGACACTGAGGAGGTATCCGGATCTGCGGTCTTCCATTTGGAGTCCAAAGACTCCTTCCCGAAAAAATATTCTTTATCGTCTCTTTGCTTCGATGACGACGATAATCGACTTGAGACGCTGTTAGCTGAAGACGATGGCAGGTTGTTCTGGCAATTGGTCACAATCTAAAACGTAGGTTTTCGGTAAAATGATAAAGTTGTATGTTTACTAACCCTTTTAGTTCTTCGTGTTTTTTTAACTGAAATAGTGACCACCGCCATGTAAAAATACATTAGATAAACTTAAGAATACATAGTAGGTTTAGGACGCCATTGCAGACAATAATGCGCCTTTGTAAAGCTTCTGATTTTCGGTCTTGACTTAATTCAATTAAATTGAGAGAGTAAAATCCAGTGGCGTAGCATAGAAGGAAGAAGATTTTTTTACCTTGTTGATGATGGCTGTTGCCAAAAGATCTTCGTAAGACCCATTTGTGGATTCTTCCGAAAGGTTTGTGGGATGAAGTCTGGCTTGCTGCAACAAGGGAAGATTCACAGCTTCCCTTAAGAGTTTTTCTATCAGTTGCTTTAGGGCTGCGTGGGCGGTGCATGGTGATTGGCCAACTACTGGCAAATCTAAAAAGAGAAAACATGGTGGAAAACATAATATGTGAATATTTCCGAACAATATATAGGTAATTATAATTAGACTTTGATCTATGAAACAATGGTTGCGTTGATTAAGTAGTCCCTGCCACTTACCCAATACGACTTCAACGAAATAGTAAAACCCATATAATCCAGCACAAAAAAGAACATACAGTGTCACTAAAACACTAACGAAAACAGTGAAAAACATCTCACGATTTGCACCACCGTCTCACAGCTGTTGCGTAGGTATTACTTTTGTTGTGATTTGATGAGAGGGATTACTTAAGTAAAACAAAAAATCATATTATCAATTATCGTGATTAGAAAATTTGCACATGTACTTTCTTGCTAAGTGTAGTAAAATCGATGAGGTTTTCTTAAAATAAACATAAACTGGTTAGTTAGACAATATACGTCAAAGGCAAATTTGCTTTCGTATAAAGTACAATTAAATGGTTAGTAAAGATACCATACTATTTGAAGGTTGTATGGTTCGTTCATTATTTAGTAGATGCTATATAAGTAAGGTACTTAGTAATTATGCGCGAAAAAGCGGATGATATTTTTGTAAATTTCCATTTAAGAAAGTCGTAAATTTTATAATTGCCAATAAATCTGTCAAAGCCATTTATTTTTAAAAGTTTGACTAAGCATAAAACCTCTCGGTGTGTCTCAGTAATAATATTATCTTTTGGTACTCATATAAGTATCGTTTATCTGTAATTCAATTATTAGCTAATGTAAGGTAATGAGACATTTTTAGAGTTATTGTAATAGTCGAAGTCATCATTTTTATTCGGGTTCCCGTCCTTTATCAAGATATTCCGCCATTTACGAAGGAGGAGCTAGAGCCAGCCGGAAAGAAAACAAAGAGAAAAAATAACCTAGATTTAGGTAATATAAAATAACTAAAATGATAATACTTAGCTACACAAAAAATTGTTCGGATATGTTGCTGAGTATGTACAATGTATGGCCTATGAGAAGTGAATTTCCAGAAATATAAAAGAGACTTTAACTAATCCGGCTGGGAGATGCGATGGAAAACACAGACGATATTAAAACTTGCCTCAGACAATTTTTGTGAAAATTACTGAGCAAAGCCTTTGAGGCACTCCTGGCAGCATGTCTTGAAGTACAGTTCGTAAAAAAAAGATCTGTTTAACAAGAGACTGTTCTGATCAAGAAATGGGTGGCTGTCTTAATACGAAGGTTTACAGGCACAGACAATTTGGTCCTTCAAGCCCATTGAACATTAAAAATTCGTTTGACTCAGCTTCATGAAATGGCATTGATGCACGATGGAGTAGACAAACATACTTAACGTTCGAGAATTACATCTCGAACATTCATTTCTACCCTTTCCCGTAGATCATCAATATTTGGTGGACGTTCACGCTCCTTGGTACTCCTCGGTGTTATTTATACTTGCTCTTATGCACTACTCTCTACCGACTCCTTCGGCTGATCCCCAGTTCCTCCGATACTCATTCCTCAGTATTGATTGGCAAATTCCAATTTTATTCTTCATTTTATCAAATTCGGCAACATTTGGTTGGCTTGGGGATTCAAAATTATGAAAATTGCTTAGCTTCAATAATTTTATCCCATTAAACTTTCAAAATAACCAGTAGTGATAACTGTAGCTAAACCGAAGCAGCAACTTGGAGAAGAGTTTTTCGTTTATGGCAGAATTTTCGCATTTGCTATTTTTCAGCTTCTACTTCATAAATTTAACTGGTAGGCCATAAATGACAAGAAAAGAGGTACCTGTCTAACGGTATGTTTCCTATCGAAAATATCGTGAATCATCAATGTGTACTCATTTAATGGGCTATAAATAATACTTTTGATTTTTGTCGGTTTATCGTCTAATTTTGAGAAGCGCGAAGATCAAAATGTACCATATATTCCGCGGAAAGATTTCAAATGTAAGATTTAATGATATTAACATTAAATTAATAGTGAAGAAACGTTACAAGGTAATCATCTTTGATTTCATATCGAACAATAATTTTTCAAAAACTACAGTTATAAATAATTACTTAAATGCATTCTAATAGTTTCGTCTTTCATTTATAACCTTGAAATCTAACCTGCGATCCGCGTTTTAGTCTAAACATGAAAAACTTGAATATTTTTTATTAAACAAAATATCAGCTTGCCGTTTGAAATTTATACAGGGTGACCAATGGTCGGTACTAGTTTAGATGTTTTCAAAAAATGGGAAACATTGTCCTTCTAATAATAAGCAAATATAAGTAATTCCACACGTTACACACAGAGATTGTTTAGGAAAGCTCCACGAATTTGTAAATAAAGTGGTTTTACATTGTACAGAGTGGCTAAAAATTAATGCGTTTACACTGCACTTGCTTGGAGAGCGTGTTTTAAACAACACTCCCTGTATATTAGCAAATTCGATTTCCTTTGAAACGGGGTGTTATGCTCTTATACGGACACATTTTACAAATAAATTCTATTCTGTGTATTCACTTTAAACATTGGAATATTTTGGCATACTTACCGAAAGTGGATTTGGAATGTCAACGTGATTCAAAACGCTATAATTGATCAGAACGGTTCTGTATAACCGACATATACAAGGTAGTCCATTTAAAACAGTTTATCTGAAATATCTTGAATTGAATTTTTTTTTTTCGGAAAACCCCGAGACACGTCAATTTTACTTTTAAGAGAGACATTTTCAGATCATCAAATCGTAGGTGTTGAGTCATCCCCCTAAACGGGGTGGCAACCCGTTCAAGAATTTCAAGAATCTTAACTGGCACGAGGGAGGCACATCAAATCAAGGGTATCCCAATTCTCTTTACAAGTATGTTGAAATTTTTTTGCTTCGCCTTTAAATATAGTCAAAAAACCGTTTTAAACCGTCGGTAAAATAAATCGAAAAAAAAAAAAAAATTAATAATGTTTTATTTAATTAAGTGTGCAAATTGCGACTCATTCACTTCTATGCAATAATAAAGTCTTTGTTCAACCTCTTCTCGAACATTTTGTAACATTTCGGAGGTTATTTCATCACATGCTATCACTATTCGGTGGCGAAAAACTTCTAAAGAGGTAGATTTTGCTTTATAAATAATAATTTTCAAATAATCCCATAAGAAAAAGTCCAATTGTGTTAAATCAGGCGATCTTGGGGGTCATTCAATGAAGCCTCTTCTACCAATTCAGTGTTCGTGAAAACGTTGATCTAAAAAATTACGTACATGAACTGCATACAAAATATAAAAAGTTGAGATTAATCAATATGCTTTTTTCACCAATAACCTCACAAAATTGCATACGGCGATTTGGATTATCTTCATTGAGCTCATGAATGAGGTGCATCTTATACAGATTGAAATGATGCTTTTTCAAGATCCTCTAAATAGTACTACTTGGAATGCCTGATATTGCTTCCAATTCTTGGGTGCTTGAAATAAACTTTTCTTGATTTACATGATCAAGTTCAATAAGTCCTAAAATTGTAATCTTTGCAGTCTCGTTGGTAACGGTGTCGCTTTTCACGTTTTTTTGTTAGTAACGGATCCAGTCTCCATAAATTTAGATATTAAATTCGCCGCACATGGACGGCTCAGATTCATACCGGGATGCTTTCCATTAAAAACTCTTGCAGTTTCTCGGGCAATCTCATCGTTTTTGGAAATAGACGGTGACAAATTTCAATTCACTCTGCAGTGATGTAAACCATGATACTTTGAATCGCTGAATGATTTGACAAATTTTGCGGTACAATTTTGATCAGTGTAAAATTGGAATGAAACTACCCGTTCGATGCTAACAAAACCCATCACCTTATCTTAAGCATTCGGTGACAAACATAATTTTTTATAATATTGGCGAGTATATTTTTATTTAGTTTAGGTCATTTTTTTCGATTTTTTTCAGCGATGTTTTAAAACGTTTTTTTTTACAATATTTAAAGGCGGAGCAAAAAAAATTCAGCATATTTGTTAAGAGAATTGAAATACCTATGATTGGATGTGCCACTTGACCCTCCGGGCCATTTAAGATTCTTGAAGGGGTTGCCACCCCCTTTAGGGGGTGACTACACCTACGAATTTACAATCTAAAAATGCCTACGTTAAAAGTAAAATTGACGTGTCTCGGGGTTTTTCGAAGAAAAAAGATCAATTCAAAGTATTTCAGGTGAACTGTTTTAAATGGGTCACCCAGTATAAGGCATAGAGGGTTTAGATTGATACAGCTGTGATGATTGTTTTTCCATCTTGAGGAATTTCTTCCAATCTTTTAGTTATTCCGGCTACCTATGGCTTGATTGCCTATATTTGCAAATTTTCAAAAGAATTATCTGTGTCATTTTGCGCAAACTTTTAATTATCGAGTTTTCGTGAAAAGGACTACTCCATTTATTTCATCAAATATTATTTGCTAGTTACAGAGGACCAAAGGTCCCACATAAATTCGTTGAAGATTAAAAGAAATATTTTTTCTAGAAATGTTGGAACACGTCAAAAATTGTTAGTTGTGCATTTTTTGACGTAACCGGTATGTATACAGGGTTGCCGATGTAGTATATAAATGATTTTTTTCTTTTTTTGTAATGTAATTCCATATATGTATATTATGACGTTTCTGAATTCGTCGAGGAATTCTGAATATATTTCATGTCACATGTCCATGCCTAAATTCAACAGTTCTCAAAAAATATTATAAAAAAAATAAATAACAATAGAATTATTATTACTTAAAAAAATAACAATACAAATTACTGCAACATAATGTATTCAATCTTCGAATTGTGTCCCGCTGGTTTCTTGGTGGTGGACAAGCCGCAATTCAAAATATTCAGGAACTTTTCTTATCATTTGGCGAGGCATTTGTTGAGCTCCTTGAGTAATTTTATTTTTTAACTTTTGTTGGGCTTATTTAAATACATCTTATACTTCAAGTAAATCCATAAAAGGCCCATAGGGGTGAGATGTGACGATGGTAGTAGGCACTCTGCTCCCTTCATCCGAGCTATCGATTGGCTTATTATTATTATTATATGGGTATGTTTCATGAAATATGTACGGAATTTCTCAAAGAACTCAAAAACGTCGTATTATACACAGGGTTTTATGAGAAAAAAAATGAAAAAGTACTTTTTCTACCACACGGGGAATGCTGTATACATGTCCGTTACGTCAAAAATCCAAAACTAAAAACGTTATTGGACACGTTTGAGTATTCTCTTGAAAAATATTTCCTTAAATTTTTAACGAATTCATGCGGGAGTTTTGTTCTTCCATGTACAACTAAAAATTTACCTTTGTCGCTCGGTAAGAAACTTAACTATGTCTACGATTGATCTGATACCTGAACTAACCCTCTTTATCAAATCAACATTACCATACACAACACCTTTTTTGGATTCACTAATGAATAATAATTACAACCATTTCTCCATTCACACGTTTTGAAAACACACACAATAAAAGAAAACGAAGTTATTAACAAGAAGAACGCGGTCAACACGTTTTATTAAGGCTTCATTCGCCAATACTGAATGAATAATTCCACTGCGAAATGTTCCTATAAAGACTTGATTATTGTATAGGTGACTTGAAGATAACGATGGTCAAGGTGTGCCTGATGTGTGGCGAAGTCCATTATTAGAAATACTTATACCGCGATCAACAAAAAATTGTTTAAATTTTATCACCGAATTTCGACGTAGAAAACTTGTTTTGCGGAGATGAAGTAAGGACGGTCAACAAATGGGTATTTTAACACTTTTGAACTTTAGATTAAGGTTCATGTACGTCTGAAATTATAATTTCTTTTAACACAAGACCCAAACACGTCCTGTATAGTAATAAACTTATTGGTTTAATGATAACATTAATTCTTGCATGTGATGAAATTTATGATGTGGAATAATGGAATCTAAATCCATCGAAATACCTTCATGACCAAGACCACCGCTGAAATTTATATTCAGGTGACGTCCTTATAGGTGTCCATGTAAATGTAAACGCAGGCATAGTTAGGCATTCTAGTTTAATCGATGTGTGTGCTTTAGGTCAAGATATATCGTGCGGATCTAAATTACTCCCTAAGTTACTTTTCAACTATTTTTCATTTAATTCTTCAAAACCAGCATGAATTAGGTCTATTAGTTTTTTTAAATGTTGCGTATTTCACCGGTAGGACACCATGGCCGATTTTTAAAAATCGAAACGTAAGTCAAGTGCCGCCTCAAGTTAAGTTGTCTTTAAAAAATACATTGAATCGTGTATTTCGAATCGAAATCAATGGATTAATTTTTGAAAAAAATATGTTTAAATTTGGTAAAAAATGCAATGCGAACTTAATTAAACGATATGTACAAAATGAAAAAGCTTGTTTGTTCATGTGAAATTGGTCTAAGTTTCGACTTTGTGCCCAAAACCGTCGTTTTTGTAACGTATAATGAAAAATTGTTGAAAAGTTAACAGCGGGGAGGGGAAGAGGAGTAAGTTTAGGACCGCTCGGTACACTACGAATTCAAAAGAATCTGAGTAGTGGAAAAATTTCAAAGTTTTAAAATTAAAAATGTGCATGTGTGTGTGTGTGTGTGTGTGAGAGAGAGAGAGAACCTTATACATGCACGTGAGTGTCTGGTGTTCTGATCAAAATATGAAAAACTTACTGGACATGGAAATGTGTAAAACCGAGCTTAATTTTCTAAGCGTATTACTTAGATCCTCATGGTATCTGTCAAACAGACCTTCATCTGAAACAATAATGCTTCAATCCCCAATTGAAAAACATCCTGCATTAGTTTCAAGATCAAGGGAATATACTCTGACTCATTCTAAGACAATAATGGAAGCGATAAGTACCGCTTTGTGATGCCAGGTTACTTACAATGACGATCAGTGTACAACATGGAAACACTAGCATTATCAACATTTTCCCCTAGCAAAACAGTCACCAATTTCTCGATGAAATCTCGAACATGTTCTCGTTCTAATCTTTGCAAAGTATCCAAGTCTGAATTGGATCTTGGGTCCTGGTCCATCATCGCATCACCCTCTAAATTTAATCCACTATTTTATCCAATACTTTTAATTAATTTAAGTAAAAATTACCTCGAGAATTAAACCGAATTGCATCTGAAATCTCTTGGAACCACAATCCAGACGGTTTCAAGCACTTCTTGCAAATCCATGTTGAGTGATTGATGAATTTTGAACATTTCTCAGTGCAGACTTTGGCGTCACATTTTGAGCATCTGACCAAATCGTCGTTCAGTATATTAATACTTGAATGGAGATAGGTATCGCAGATTTCGCAATACCAGTCGAATTTCTTTTTGTCAGACCTGGAAATTAGTAAAAGAATTGTTGTGAAAATTTGATTATAAGTACAGAAGTATACGAACTATAATTTTTATCCAGCTGTTTGAACGCACTAGGTGGTCACTAAGGGTGATCAGATATTTGAGGGGCTGAGTCTCTGGATTGATCTAAGACGAAAATGTTATATAAATGTATGTCCGAAAATGAGCCGTTTCCGAGATACAGGGTGATAAATAGAAAAGAGTTAAAATCGTAGGACACGATTAAAAGCAATACGAATATGTTTAGCATGGTCAATTTAACCTCTTTAACAAATTTGCCATTATTTTCAGCATACATTTTCAATGAGGCATTTTTTTCTCAAAAAATGACTTATCGTATCAAAAAAACACTAGAGACATTTTTGGTGTATTTTGAAACGGTCACTTAAAAAAATGTTTCTACTTTGGAAAATACCGGTGGAAAGTACCCCCCATTCTCCTATAAGAGTCAGCATGGTAACCCCTACACACGTGTATGGTTATAGATTTTTCTTTAAATAGAAAGAAAATGTGCTGTTTGGACTACTGTGTAGGTATACCGAGTTTCAATAAAATATCGTGCGCCATTTTGAAAATACGAAGAAAAATTTTTTTTTTTTCTTGATGGCATTTAACGCTCTGTACGTCGGAAACGACGCGTTTTAGGACTTACGTTTATATAACATTTTCGTCTTAGAAAAGTCTAGAGAATCGGCTCTTTAAGTATCGGAGAACCCTGTACATATAAAGCTGACCCACATATGGAAATATATTTTGATTCTACCATGTAAATAACAACAGAAAAGCGTGAGAAATGTTCTAGCTTGTTATACGAGTACTTGACCTAGTGTAGAATAAAATGTAAATAAAAATAATTTATCACTATTTTGATAATCATAAAATCACTCCTAGTACCAACGTCAAGTGTATTTTATTTAAGTCTCTGTGGGTGGTATTCGATATTGCGAGTACCAGCGACGCCAAGCAAGTAGCGTTACCTCCGCTCCTCCTTAAGCACCCGATGTAATTACAGCAGCAACAAACGGTTATGTAATATATTATTTAATACCGCAACCCAAGTTGTGCTACTTAGAGAAGATAGAAAGTTCATTTGTGCGCGATGTAATCTTTTTCATGTCCAATATTACTCTTACTTTCGTCGCTGAGTGTATTGGTGCTTGAGATATCACCTACTAAATGCATCCCTCGGAAAGAACTTTTGATCTCGAGCCTTCTAAGAGCCATGGAACTCTTACGTGAAAGTGTGTTGTGAAGATGTGGATTGTGCCATTAATTATCAGCATACAAGGTGTAGGAGTACATGCAGACAACCATCCAGGATTCGTTAGGGCTACGAACACTACACATTTGGACGTATTCATGTTGCTGTTCTTATTGTGCACTTTGGAGGTGGTGATATGTAAGATTATGAGCTTTGACGAGGAGAACGAGATTCATGGATCGCCTTCGTTAGTGCGCAGATCGCCATTGGCGACTTTCTTTGATAGAGACTGAAACTGTAGTAAGCTTGCCCTTTAACACTTGTATATCGGACATAAAATTAGTAGATATGGTGGTAGTAAAGATGTGTTTGATTTTTTTTTGTGCCTGCTGCGCTCCATGCGAATTTTTCCTGTTGCCATTTCTAAGAAGCTTTTACCATTTCTTAGATCCTTATCACTGTTATCCCTATCGGACCCGCTGCAAACAATTAGCACTGGTAGAGGAGAAATGTTAACGATTTTTTTTCTTTCGCCGAGAGTTCACCCAAGATCACTCGTCCTAATATCCGAAATATGTTAAAATAATCGTCAGTTAAATGAAAAAATAAATACCTTTTCGGACGCCTGATAAATCGAAACTAACGAGATCAACGAGCGTTTAGGTCCTTGCTTTGATTGTAGGAGTGACACAGGTACACCGGAATCGCGCCATCATTTGACGGCCATTGATCCGGAAACCAACTATGAACGCATACGAAATTTGCGTAACGGTCAGTGTGGGATATGTGTAACATTAGGACCTTTTAGAGAAAATGTTAGTGTCACGAATACGAATTAGAGAGAAAGGCATCAATCCGAGATACTCTGTACTACGAACGCTTTAAGGTTTCTAAGTAAACGGAACACGTCATTGAAATGAGAAAAAGTATTTGATTGATGCAAAATTAATGATGATTTTTTTTTTCGTGAAAAAATTTGGGCTTCGCATACTTTTTTTTATTAAAAAAATTTCTCCGTTTCAATAATAAAAATGCTTATCGAAAATGATCTCTACATGACGTTGTATCACTACGAAACAGGATGGAAGGCAGCACAGTCTATGTCGCGATTTCAACGAATTTTTTGGCGAAGAATTAAGCAACCAACAAGTGCAAAGATGGTTCAATAAGTTCAAACAAGGCGACGTAACCCTTGCAGTGGAAGCTTGAAGAGGACCACCATCCGACTGCGATGACCAGGCACTTTTGACGGCCGTGGAATAGGACCGCAGCCTGTCCAACATGCTGCCAGCCCAAGACCGCAATGTCCACGTGCGGCGTCTGGAGCGACTTGGAAAAGTGTGGATATCAGCTGGATGGGTCTCGTACGAGCTTTGCGGCAACAACAAAGCCGAATATGTCCGTATTTTTACCAAATCGAGCAAACTACCTGTCTGAAGAAGTCTCATCACGGATGATGAATTATGGTTGTTGTTTAAAAACGTCAAAAGAAGGCAGGTTTGCGTATCGCTAGGTGTTTCTCTCAAAGGGATACCGAAAGACGTCCACTGCGAAGACAGCTCCAGACTGAGCGCGCTGCGCTGAACCGAACTGCGCCGCGCTTTAAAATATGCAGCTCAGCGCGGAAGGGTGCTGAATGGCGCAATATGTTTTAAAGAACAAAAAAAATTCTGGCTTGGTTCCAGTTGGCTCGTGTGCACACTTTCTTAATTAAAATCAATAGGCAAATTAAAATCGTATATAACGTACCTATTTACGACCCCATCTAAACCAAACGCGCAGAAACAAACATATTCCTTTGATGTACCGACACTTGCCGGACCATGTTCGTAGACTACCGTTCAAATTCAACAGGCCGCATTGCGCAGTGCAGAGTTTAACAATGCAGCGCGTTCGGCCCGGAGCCGCCTTAAAAGGCCATGTGATATCTTTGGTGAGACAGAAACGGAATAATTCACTAGATCAGTTCCAGCAGCATTTATTATTGGTAGAATGACGAGAATGAGCGGCAACAGTGGCGGATGCCGCACAAAAATGGCAAGCGGTAGATCAGCATCAACAGGGACGTCTACCTGACTTAACTTAATCGTCCTTACGCTGCAATCGAGATGGAACGATCGCGTAAAAAAACCATATTGTCTTCCATCAAGTATGGGATAATGTACGTCCTCACGTTTAACGTCATCTCGTTGAATCTATTTCCAATAAGGGAAGGGATCTGCTTCTACAACCGTCATCTTCACCGACCATAGCTCTTACGGAATACCACGTCAATCGATCGATGAAAAACTGCCAATCAAACAAAATTTACGACGATTTTTGACTACTTGGAGGCGGTGTCAAAGTGTGAATTGCCCCCAATAACCGTGACATCTTTGCTCGCGAAATCGACTGTCTACCAAGCAAATGGAAAGTAGTTATTGAAGTCGACGGTGAACATGCTCCAGAATTTAAAACTGAAATTGCCCCAAGATTGAATCGAAATCACACCAATATTGCGTGAGTATGGTTTTCGTGGTTCTAAAAAAGGAATTCAGGGACCTCGTCCAGCTGGACGCCCTCCCCGTAGTAGTAATGACCGTGAAAATCGATTTCAAACAATAAGGTCTGTTGCAGTAGACTAGACGCGCCCTCTAAACCGTCAGGTGTTCATGGCGACGGTTTATAGAAGAATTTTGTCTGTTGCCCTGCATTCATACCGCTCAAATCTACCACTTCCACTAAATTCATAACAAAAAGTTTCCTGATTGGCCTGGTGACAAGAATGAGTTGGTTGGAATTATCAGAGGAACAATATCGTTTTCAGTGACGATTCGCGATTTTGTTTGTAGGTTGATGATAGTCGTAAAAGGGTCAGATGACACCGAGGTGAAAAAAGAAATATGCGTTTTGTGAACAGAGCCATACAATTTTAACACTTGGTGTTATGGTTTGAGGTGCGATGAACCTTGGCCGAATATCTCCTGTGTTCATTTCAGGTACCCTAAACCTAAATGGGTACGTTAACAATGTCCTGAGACCAGTATTAGTACCCTTTAAAGCGCAATTGGCAATGTTACTTCGGCCTGCACTATCACCAGACTTGTCTCCTATCGAACATCTTTGGGACATGATTAGTCACTGTCCTCGAAATTTATCAAGACTTTAAAAAAAATGTGGATGATCTACCACACCACCTTGAGTTAGCATCGAATAAAACGCCCCAGGAGGATATTGATCATTTGTTATAAAACATGCCGCGAAGTGCGCGTGCTTACGTTACTGTATGAAGCGATATCACTAATTATTCATTTTTTAACTAATAAATGTTTTTTTTCCGAAATTTTGATTAGTTGATACTCTGTTATGAAGCATTATTTTGCTAAAATTACAAGACTTTATTATTATTATTATTCTTAGGCGGAATATTTCATATAAGAGCGAGTGTATTTAAACATGTTTTTGGGAAATTTTAATGTTGTTTTTGTAAAAAAACATCACCGTTATTTTTGCATCAACCCAATACCAATGAGCAGGTGATTTGACAACGAAAGTAAACTGATTTTTCATAGGGCTTCAAACGATCGGTTCAGCCTTATTTACTAGAAAATTATTTAACGAAAGCGAAACTATAGAACAATTAAATGCGGATTTTCAATGGTTTGAATGTGTCAAAACGGAGGCGGATGTCTGCATCCGTACGGAACAGACTTGAAAGTTAATTCAGACATTTATGGTGCCTTTAATTGATTCTTATAGACAGGATTTGCTTTAAAAAGTTCATAATTCTAAGACGTGGATGAATATGAAAATTTATTAACCAGAAAATTTACAGTCTCACACTGATTTTTCACTGATATTTGGGTTGAGGGCAGTGCCTGCATGCAATTGTAAGACAACTCACATTACACTTGTTTGAGGGTTAGAAAACTTTGAATAAAATTCTTGATTACCCAGTTGATACGATACTAAGAATATCGATATTTCGATGAGAAAAATTGCCAACCACACTGTGGAAATCCTGTTTATCATCTTTTTTAGGTTGTTAACTGTTAAACATTCTTCATTCATTTTACACGACCAAATCGTTCCAAATAAAAAAATCATTTAAATATTACAAATGGAGGGCGTCTGTACAAGGGTTGTGGAATTGAAAACTTTATATTATCCTGGTCTCACAGTTATCTTTCAACAGTATCTTTTATTACTTAATATGCCACTGAAGACCTTGATTTCAGCCGGAAAATAATTGCCGCACAATTTAAAATGTGAAGCGTTAAAGTAGCTATCAGTGGAGTCGCTAGAAGGTCTGTAAAAGTGGGGAGAGAACCACGATTAATAAACCGTTCAGAAATATCAATATCTTTAAAACATCAGAAATCAACGGCGTGTCTATAGGAGCGGCAATATGGATACACAATTTATCAGTTTTTCAATGTTACTAAAGTTGAAACGATTTAACGACGTTTTTATACGCTATGGAGTAATTTCCGTTTCGGTTAAATATACATTAAAAACGATCGTGAGCTACAAGAGCTGCAAACGAGGAAAACCCCAGTTTGCCGCAGCCTGTTACGAAAGAGATTTAATAAATGAAGATAATATTAGCAAAAATAATGGTAACATACGTGTGTGTTAAAAAGGAATATTTATAATAATGTGCCATTTTATTAGTAAATTAGGTCTACCAGTAGCTTAGCTATATCCTGTGTCTTCAAAACAGGAAACGACACCAATAGGATCCACTCTTTCAGAAAATTTGCATTTTTGCAATTTTAAACTATCAAAAGTGAGGTTAAGAACTTTTGAAATCAAATGTCATAAATTTGTATTGCCAATGTCAAGATGGGGTTCGCGCATACTCATTTGGTGATTTCCCGGGTTCATTATTATTTGTTCAAACGTTTGCGCCCTTATTGGGGACCCATTTGAATCATTAAGATTAAATTAAAAATCACTCATCTTACCTTCTTCTGATGCCAAGTCCATGTGCAAGCACATAACAAACTCCCGACAATATCCCAGCGAGCACGCTGACTCCAATCCCGGTGGTGACTAACGTCATGCCCTCGGAGGGCATCTTGTACTTGGTCGTTCTTTCGGTGACCACACAAATATGTTTCACGAAGTCACATTTTACGAAAAACGGGATCATGTAAAAAGGAGAACTATGTCGCGCAAATGATGAATCACCCTGTATGGGTCAGAGAACCGTGTCACCCAGATGGTGGTTTATTGGTAGTGCATCCGAGCTCTAGGATGCACTATCAATAAGTCGGCGCTGATGGTCGATAAGGTTGTGGTTAATCGGTTTTCTGGTCTGTGGCAGGTTAATTGCGGTCGTGAGGCACACTTCCTGATAATGGCGTGCAAGAGAAATAGAAAGGAGTAATCGGCAATGATTGGTTTAAGTAAAAGGTATCTTTCATCGTGATAACGTTAATTGGGAAATATGAGTGGTTGAAAGTGTTTTACTGATTTATATATTCCCATCTACATATTTTTAGTCGTAGAAGTCCACCGTGATAAGGGTTTGTTCACGCAGCGAGTGAGAGACTCGAATTAACGTTAACAAATTTCTCGTTTAGGTTGGGTCTGCGTAGTCCGCTTTCATGATCAATGAAAGTTTAATTCTTGCACCAGAAAATACAAATCAATGAGATCCGTGAAAAAAGGTCAATAATACGTGAAACCAATAACTTATTTATTATTTTTAATTTCATACGGGGTGTTTCATAAACATAGTGACAAAATTTCAGGGGATGCAACCTCATAAAAAATATATTTAGATAGAGATAGATTTAGAACTTTGGTCTGTAATCGCTTAGTTTCCAAGATGCAGAATGTTATTTTTTTTTTAATACATATTTTAAAAACGATTCGGGATAAGGATTTGAAATTAGGAACACGCTATTGGGGAATCAATGTGCATGTTCTGGAGTAGGCAGATTATTGGGGTATTTTTAACGAACAATGGGGCAATGGGATGTTTTTAATTAAAAATAGATGGTGCGCTACTGACTTTTTTAATACTAATATATATTTTTTAATATTCCATCAATTCTTAATAAAAAAAGGCTACGTTTTACTATGTACTATGTTTTGTTGCACAAGTAGTCGTTTTCAAGATAAAAAATAATTTCTCATTCCTGTGCCTACCAAAAAACCAGTATAGGTTTCCAAGTGCAAATTTTTTAAATTCTTTAGGAGAAATTGATGCACTTTTCTTTTAGTAGAGGTAAAGGCCATGCAGACAAACGTGTGAAACACACCTCGTCGCAATTTACTACTCTTTTTCTAAAGTATGGTTCTGTTAAATTCTGAGTTAGTTATTCATATAAAAAAGTTGGATGGCCGCACAGACGCCACTGGTCTAGGTGGAAATGTTCTAACTACTACAGGACATGCACATTTATTCCGCGTGTCCCTAATTTCATGTCATTATCCCAAATCGTTTTTGAAATATTTAAAAAATATAAAAAAATAAGAAATTAAACACTGTATCTTGGAAACGAAGCGATTCGAGACCTAACTTTATTCGATTTAAATATTTGTCTTTCTGAACTCTATATCTTTTGAAATTTTGTGGGTATGTTTATGAAATATCCTGCATACCCAATTGAAAGAATTATGTGATTTGGAAAGAACTAGTACAGTAATTAGGCGCTCTAGAAACAAAGTCAAAGAAAAACATTGGGGAATTACAGAAGGGCGCTTATCAATATCTTAAATCTTTAGAAGTTGGAAATAAAAACATCTAAGAACTGTTAAAGAAAGTAACTACGACAAAAGGAGCTGAATGGTAGTCCATTGCTCAGTCTGAATTTTGAATTGTAAGTGCGTAAGAAGATGTCATAATTCTTCTTTACACTTAATATGTAATTAAGAGATTTTATCACATGGTACAATTCATTACAAGGTACACAAATTGTTATCAGATTGGGCTGGAAAACAATGAAAAATAATGTCGGAGATCAAGATGAATAGAGAGAAATGTTGCGCCAGTAGTATCCGAGGTACTTAGATTGCTAAATCTTTGCGATCCAACCAGCCATGATTCGCAATTTTGAAGATCTATTTTTATTAAGATGAAGGGGAATTCTGCATAGAGACAGGAGAAAATAAACTTTAAAATTTACCTACTAAAACTTAATTAAAATTACACTACTTAGTTGATATGTTGTGTCATTGCACATGCGTATTTGAAAATTTTTCGGGCTCTTTGTCAATGTTTAATCCGAGCTAATGACATTATTTATTAACTATAATGTATGTCAAAAATCCGCAGTATCCGCTTTATTTATTGAATATAATGCATGTCAACGATCTCCCATCTTAAACCACAATTAAAATTACTCAAACTGTGTTACAGTACTACCTCTGATGATGCTCAATAATCAGGTCACTACATGGGCTTCACGTCAACTTCCAAAATAATTAAAATTCACTTCCTTTTTGTTCGCACATGCACATGATGTAAATAATTTTTGATGGGGTTGATCGCAAATGCATTAGCAACGTCTTTCATGGTTCTGAGACCAAAGTGGACTGATGTGGTACCTACGACAGATACTTTTGCTGTTGTCGTGTATGGCCTATATGATACGCACCGTATCACTAATATCGCACGATACTGTTTTAATTAAAAAGATGTTGGTTTCACTAGTTTCACTTATCTTCAAATTGACTTTTCAAATTTGTTGAATCAAAAATTAAATTAGAATAGGGTGTTTACGAACTTCTGATAAATCAAACCAATCCATAACCTGCCCATTCCAAAAAAATCAATTTAAAAATTACCAAAAAACCGTTCTAACGGAAAGCACACGCGTACTTCGTCCCGCACTTAAGCACCTTCGCTGCAATGGTACCAAGTACTCAGATGCTTTTAACCGCAATCACGAGATAAGAAAATCGACTACACCCAACAGCAATACGTCGACGTAGCAGCTCGACCTTGCTCAGATAAATTTGCTCAACGGCTGTTATTTCCGTAATCGGAATATTCAATCATGAGAATGAAGAAAGAAGAAAGTATTCATCATCTTTCAGGTGTGCTTTCGTAGCACAACGCCTAGTGGCCCGGGGCTGAGAATGTGCTTTCAGAGTTCATATGGTATGGTTGTGGAGAAATTCATCATGTGTGCCCATACAGGGTGTTTCAGAGTTAATTGCCCATACACTACCAGGGGTGAGAATACTTCACTGTGATTTAAATTCATATATCGTAGGTAAATCTCGATTAATTCTCGAGATACCTGCGTTTTCTTTTTTCTCTCCTCATTAACTGTGTAATTATAACTTTTATCCTACTCGTTATAACTAAATCAAATTTCGCGAGTAGTCACATCTTAACATACACTACAAAATACCATTAACTGAGGTTGGAAATTCCAGATCCGAACTAGGAAATAGTCTTTTTGGATTTTTTTATGAATTTGAATACCCTGTATATTATTTACTTTAAAACCAATATGGAGCCTTTAGTAAAGCGATAAAAGCTGTCTTTATCACATTAGTTTCATAATTCCCACACATTTCATTTCGACTCAATAACAAGAAATTAAAAAAAAAATTAAAATATGTATTTAATAATTGTTCGAAATAAACACCATCTTTGTATTGTAATAACAAAAAATTAAATTAGGCAATAACAATAGCAATAAAAAAAACAGTTATAAGAGGTGTTCAAGATAACTGTCATTTGCTTGTATGCATCTTTTTCCTCTCGTCGAAAGCTGCCCTATCACTTTTCGTATAATGTTGGGATTATTTCTAATTGTTGCACAGCAGTTGATTATTTTTTGAAAGAACTCTCGTCTTGTGTTCATCTCTCGTTTATAAATTTTAGATTTTAAATACCCCAAGAAATAACAATCTGATGGATCAAAATCTGGCCATTCAGCAGGCCATGTATACTGAACCACGACGGTCAATCTGCAGGAGAAGTATGCGTCATCGAACTGCGCATCACTGCAAAATTTCATTAAAATATGTCAAAAATACTGAAGTTGTTAACAAAATTTTGAAAATAATTTCTGCGCTCTGTATAGTGAGTATAAAACGCCAAAAAAAAAGTGATACACGGAAAATCTACTTATTTTCGTTCAAGGAATCTGTGGTTAGCGGATTAACCTATTAATATGCAACACCCTTTATACGTCTGTCCCAAATTAGGATGAACACCATGGGGATCTCGGAAAGGATAATAGATGCAAAATCGTTTAAATTAGGAAAAAGTTGGGCACTTTAAAACAAATTAATAATCTGTTTTTATGCCGACTAAATTCCGAAATATTACGAAAATGTCCGGGAAAAAACGAATTTAGCAGTTTTCGTTTTCTGCAAATAACTATCATATGATTACAGTTAGAAGAATAAAAGTTTTACATTATCAAGACACTCTTTGAGGAACTTCTTAGCAGTGTTGCCAGTTTTTTTATTAAATTCTTATTTTCGGGGATGAATTGTTAAAGTTTTGTTTTTCATATAGGCGCAATATCGAATATTTATATTTTTAAAATCGCCATAAATTTTTTTTAACATAGCAAAACAACATCTTTATCCATTTGGTATTTTTGTTAAAAATTCTGTAAGTTATAGTTATTAAAATTTTTTTTGATAAGTCAGCTACGATTTTGACTTATAAAAATGGCACACAATAAATTAAAAAAATGCTATGGAATCGTCAAAAATATTTTAAAGGTATAAAACATTGAATTTATTTGACGTGTGCATAATTGTACTTGCTGATGCGTGTTCTAAGAATTAAAATAAATTAAGAAATAAATTAATTTAATTAAATTATGTTTTTAGTAACAATAATGCGGCCAAGTTGGATTTGGATCGAGAACTTTCAAATTATAACAAATTTTCAAAGAAACCGCCGTTACTACCTCTCTTATGCATATTTGAAATTGTTCTTCGTTCCAAAACTTTCAGTGTACATTTTGTATTTATGTAACCTAAGAGAGAAAAATCCAATAGAGTTATACCCGGAGAAAACACGAGTCAAAAAACGTCATTAAAAGTTCCAATAAATCTTCCTCGAAACTGCCCAGTCATTTTCATAGCAACGATTTATTTAATATGTACCATTGCTATAAATTAAAATTATAGCCGACTGATCAAAAACGGTTTTAATGGCCATAGACGTTTTGAGAAAAATACTGAATGTGATACATGACAGAAAAGGAAATGTTATAACGAGTATAAAAACATAAAGTATTTGATATTACACCTAGGTGCAAATGAAAAGTTTAACAATTTATTTCCGACAGTAAGGAATTACCAAGAAAATTAGCAACATTGCAGAAAAATTTTCAAAAAAATGTCTTGATAATGTAAAACTTTCATTCCGCTAACTGAAATCCATATAAGGGTTATTTAAAAAAAACGAAAATTACTAAATTTATTTTTTTCGGGACATCTTCGTAACCATTGATAATTTAGCCAGTATAAAACAGATTATTAATGCATTTTACATTGCGCAACATTTGCCTAATTTAAACGATTTTGTATCTGTTACGCTTTCCGAGATCCCGATGCTGTCCATCTTTATCTAGGACAGACTGTATAGGTATGTACTACTGTACATAAGTATGACTTGAGCATTATTTCCAGAGAGCTGCGCATTTATAAATTTTTATTTAAAAAAACATGGTTAAAAACGCGCCGGATTAACGTTTTAGTTCAACGAACCTCTCTCAGAACCCTTTGGGCTTCCCCGACGTTCTGAACAAACACCGTTAAAATATTTTTTAATTTTTACAATATGCAGGTGTTTTGTCCATTTTTTCAATTTCGATTGAAAATTTTAATCAAACTTACATAAATGATCTATGTGTTTCTCTTTTCGAAAATGCCATAATTCTATTGAAATGTGTTTAAATTAACTTTCCCCAAGAGCTAAGAGACAAATTTGCGCAACATACCCACCTATGCTATAAGAATTATATCGCAATGATTGTCAATTAATGATATTTATGTTAGTCCTTTTGAATAGAAGTCCTGACGAAGAATAGAGGATGACCTTATTGGGTGTTTTCTTGTTCTTGTAGATATCTTTTATGGCCTTCTGAATACAAACTAATTCCCATGGCTTTCTTTCGCTGTATAATAACGGTTCTAGATTCCTTCATATTGGTAATATACATTGTAATAAATATAATGTAGTGCAATTGCTCTTAGGTTTATTGTGTGAATAATAACATTCTCCGGTAATACGGTGTTTGCTCATAAATTTTCATAAAGCAGTTACGGAAATTTGTATCACACGACCTCTATTTTCTATAGAAACTTTGAGCATCGACACTCCAACCATCAAGAGAACCACGCAGAAATGCATTTCCCTTTAACTGAAATTTAACATATTTCATTACAGATTTACATTAGATCTTTAAAACCATGTTTATTAACAGTGAATAATGACCAAGACCCAGGGACTAGACAACGAAGAGGAAGTACCTATTTTTTGCTAGTTTTACAGCTTTAAATGCCGATAAATGGGGAACATATGTTCTATAAGCTTACACAGAGTTAAAACATTTTTTTTTGGCCTGTAAAGTGTATATAGGTTGGTTCCGACCGATTCCAGGTTGTTTTCCTCATCGTCTTGGACGACCGAGGTCTTCTTTTCGTCGTGCCATTTTTATGCCGATGCCAGCAAATACCACAAAAATATATTTTATAATAAATTATAATTCTACCCTAAAGAGCAATTTAATTAAAAACTCATATCAAATTAATTTGAATACTGATTTTTTTAATTTTGTTAGTGCTTCGAAACGAAGATTCTTCTAAGTCTTCAGAAGAATTACTTTTAATTTAAAAATAAAAAATTTTTTCGTTTCCAATGTTGCCAATGTCATTATGCTCGGCCTCTGAAACTGTTTTTCTTCTACGCATACAGAATGAAACAGCCAAATGGAATAAATTCAGTATCTGCAAATTTCGAGAAATGTCAAATAATACTGACATACGTCAATTTTAGATTTTGAAATTATATTCTGTAACGTAAACATTTCTTTCCTAAATTCAATCCTCTGTGTCTGACAATTGTAGCTTCCAAACTTTTAAATTAAAAGTATGGGTTTGCGGTGCCTCATTTGAAAGGTTTTTAAATTCTCTATTCAAAATTGCTATGGTTCAAAGCCTTATTTGAACGAACAATAGAAAAAAAACATTTATATTATTGACGAAATTATCTACACTAAACTAAAAACTTATTAACTAATACCACTTCGTTATCGATAATGTGATAAAACAACAAAACAAATCAATTTCAATATACCTCGACTTAACTTTTCCAAATTGGTGGAGATACGGTACCGGGGATCGTTAGAATGGCCAGCACGATCACCTGATCTAACTCCATTAGAGTTCTTCTTATGGGAATATGTGAAGAGTATGGTGTACAAAACCAAACGCAATCTACCTGAATTAAAAAGAAGAATAACGTTTGCGATTAAATCGGTTACGCCTCAGATGTTGATTAATGTTAACAACATTTTTATTTACGGTAAGGTACTGCTAAGAGGTTCGAGGCATACATTTGGTACATCTTATATAAGATTAAGATTGATTTGTTTTATTGTTTTATTTTATTAGCACTAAGGAAATGATATTAATTCTTAAGTTTTAAATTTATTGTAGAGAATGTTGTCGATTACATGATTTATTTGTTTTATTATTTTTTGCAATAAAGTTTAAAACCATAGCAATTTTATATAGAAAATGAAAATAACTTTCAGTTGAGGAATCAAAAAACCATGCTCCCCATTTAACAATTTGGGGAATGCAATTGTCATGCAAAGGGAGTTAAATTCGAAGATAAAATTTTTACGTCATAGTATGTAATTTCAGAATCTAAAACTGACGTGTTTTAGTTTTTCTTTACATATATCGAAATATGCAGACATTGAATTTATTTTATTTGGCTCTTCTGTCTTGTATATATGCTGTCATTGATACTAGATCCTGGAGACACAACCCCCATCCCATTCTATGCGCTCAGCTTATTAAGTTTCATATCGTACATCATTACGTTTTTGTCAGTTCCACTACCAAGGAATCCTTCGAGACTCCACATTTATTTGGGTTTATCACTTTATTATTTTGTAATATCACTTAAATAAATATATTCAAAAAAATGGAATGTGTGGATTTTTGATCGAATTTTATGGATTTTTTCAATTTTTATGAAAACGCTCAATTGTTAACAATGAATCCCAAAAATATTCTCGAACGCACCGTTTTAAAAGATTTTACGAGTCGTAATTAAAATATATTAGTTAGTATTTTTTTTTACCAAAAATACCAAAAATACCTTCATCAACCATTTATTTAGGGGTCTGCATAGCAATATAGCACTTGATTGTAATGGCTTATTTTTCAATTTGAAGGAAAAGTCTAGAGAACGGTTAAATACTTCACAAAAAAATTCGGGCGATATGCACAATAAAATGATGCATAGTAGAAAAATTTATTTCTTAGGTATTTGTTATGCATTTTTTGCTTGCTGTATGTAGATACCGCAGAGAATAGTTAAAAATAATATTCATAATGAGTCGGGTACCATACAAAATTATTGTTAGTTTCAATAAAAGGCCATATTTCATAACGAAAAGGGTAAATCTTATAAAAAGATTGGGAAAATGCCCCAATTCAATAAGAGCATAGTTGAATACATAGTCCAAAAAAATGAAAATAGAATACTTCGAAAGAAACAAAAAGTGGTCTAAAATTGATAAATGAGAGGGGCAATCGCTTCATAATGCGAACCCATACATAAGAAACCCCAAAACATAAGAAAAACCCCAAAATTAGTGCTACAAAGACGTAAATTCCATTGGAAAATTATTCTAATAAAATAGTTTGCACTGAAACTATTCCTCGATGTATTAGAAACCATTGATATCACGTTAGATTATTCAGGAAAACAGCATGGCTTAGTAATAAAAATGTAAAAGTGCCATTAAATTTTGCTACAGAGTTTATTTTCAAACCAGATAATTATTGGAATTATGCAGTTTTCTATAATCAGTTAAAAGTTAATTATATTTTTGGCCTAGATTGACGTTAAATGGTATGGGGGAATATAAACGAAGATTTGAAAAAAAAACATATTTCTTCAACGGTGAAACATAGAGGAGGTTCCATCTTGGTTTGGGGCTATGCATTATCAGTAGGAGTTGGGTAATTAGTTTTTATGGAAGGAGTTATGGACTAAAATGGGCATTCAAATATTCCAAGAAAAAATCTAACGAAAAGCGTGGAAAACAACTAAATTCGTTTAAGCTATATCAAGATAATGTTATAAAACATAGCGCCCTTATTGTTCGCGAATGGCTGTTGTATAGTCGTACGAAAGTACTTAAAACACCTCCCCAAACTCCTGACCTCAATCCAATAGACAATATGTGGCATTGTTTGAAACAACAACTTAGAAAACATGAAACAACATCGAAAACACTATCAAAAATTAAGTTGCAGGGGGGATGGAATAAAATGAAGTTAAATTATTTAAGAACATTTTTATTTTCTATGCCTAAACATTTAAAAAGTGTAATGAAAGCAAAAGGGGATCATAAAAAATGCCAATTTAATGAATTATGTTGTTTTTTTTTTAAATTAATTATATACATGTAGGAATTATTATTAGTTATTATCGTCTGAATATTTTTGTGGCGAATTTAGTTGTTCTCTCGACTTTTTCTTCAAAATTAGAAAATAAGTTATTGAGATTCTGTGTTCTTTTTCATGCATATTCCTAAATACACGATTGCTGAAGAAATTTTTGATGTAACAAAAAAAAAATTATATACTTTATTAAGACTTGGAAAGCCTTTAAATAGGGTGAGTCCCAATTTTTTCAGGATTCATTGTATATACTCACGAAAAAATTTTGCAAAACACCTTCAATTCTTTACGTTGAGAAAATAATGTTAAAGTCCTTACTGTAGATAAAGGGAATGTTGCTTTTATAATATATTGTGTTACGAATTCAAATTCCGAAACTAAGATTAGCCATATTCAGAGTACGGGAAACATTTTATGTATTTGGTGATAATATGCATGCATGAGAATGAAAAATGATCGAAAGAAAGGATACCTCTAGGTGTAAGCTTAAAGTTCCCAATATTGTTCAAATTAAAACTAAAGATACAGTAGGAATGACAATTATTTGCTCTTCATTGTTAGCCCGTTGTAGAAATTTGATTCACATTTCTACTTTGTTCACATTCTTAAATCAGATAAGCCTTTGAAGCAATTTGCATTCACCATAATGTCAATAATTTACCATGATTAGTTACTTTTCTAACTGAGATAACAGTTCTTATGAAGTGTCAATCTTCGTTTATCTCAACCTCAAATATTGAAAACGTAAAATATCTTTGGAGATGCTTCCTAGAGCCCAAAAAAAAAATGAGAAAAGAAAGCAAAATTAAGGCTATCAAAACATGGACTCGAATCGATATTTCTTTCTGTTGTAGAATATATGCTGTTCCAAATCCGGAAATGATCAATTGTTATATACAGGGTGTTTCAAAAATATACCGACAAATTTTGAAGGGTGGTGAGGGACATCAATACAAACTTTTTTTCTTTAATAAACGTACGCCTGTAAATGAGCCGTTTGAGTTGTAGAGCAATTCAAATTTGTTGTGTAGCAAATTGTAATTGATGAAAAGCACTCTTTTGTGAGCAGAGCTATTTAGAGCGCCAGGAACAATTTTCGATAAACATGTTGGCTGGTATTGTTAGAGAGAATCTAATAGTTCACCTGCTGCCAGCTTGTTTGAACGCATACATTTATCTCCATTTTCTGCAAAATGTTTAAACGTGCGTCAGTACTTGGATCAGCGATTTTCCAATCGATGGATTGGAAGAAGAGGTCCTGTAACCTGACCGCGCGTTCTCCTGATCCCAACCCCTTGGAATTTTTGCCTTTGGAGCTATCTCAAATATCTGGTCTACGACACGCTTATTTCTAATGAGGAAGATCTCCTAAAAAGAATAATGGCCAGTTGTAGACATTTATTATATATTATACATAGACATAGCTATTCCTGAAATATTCTGTACGATCTACAAAACAATGAACCGACGGTGTAATCTCTTTATTGAAGCAAATGGTCAACATTTTGAACAATTATTGTAAGCTATCGTTCATTTATCAATAAAACGACATCCAATGAGAATAAAAAGTGATTATAATTACTAAAACCATATTGCCTTTTTTCTGTTCAAATGGCTGAATTGCGGACATACGTTTCCTAAAGAGAAAACTTTACTTTGACTTCCCTCATCACCCCTCAAAATTTGTCGGTATATTTTAGGACGCCCTCAATATACGTATACATGTATATCAATGGATGAAGAACTAAACTTATTGATACTTAAAAAAAGTTAAGTCCTTTTTTGTATTTTGATAAGGCATACGAAAAAATTGAAACAAGAACAGTAATCTACAAACTTCAGCGAAACATCTAAAGAAATCCGTAAATTGACTGTTCCGTCCTCTAGACGTGAGTAGTTAAAATTGAAAATTCAACCGAGAAAGAAACCTGCCTACACTTGAAACTCTAATATGTTGCGCATTAGATGGTTTATAGATGGCACTGCTATAAGACAACAAATTAATGAATAAGAGAACAGAAATTTTTATTGCCACGTTAAGTGACAAAATAAAACATACATATGGAAAAACAAGAAAATAAAAAATATTGGTACTTGTAGTAAATAAATTCATAAAATTGCATTGTCAGAATTGAGCGAATAACATTAATAGAAAAAAACAGTAATGAAAAGAAAACGTATTTTCATATTTTTGATATTTAAAACTAAAACGTTGATGAAACTGATTAACTTTAGTTTGGATTATAGTTTTTATACCAAAATAGAGTTATTTTCCGACGGAGATTAATTAATTAAGATTTGTGTATCAAAATCTGAAGCATCCTGTATAGGACTGAAATAAAATTAAAAGTTGAAAAGAACTGTTCTTCACACATTAATCCAAACCCATATTTTAAATAAAGACTATTTATTAACATTTTTTCTTCATTCGACACATGGCAGGATTTTAGTCAAGGATTAGCGACATCCTTTGTCGCATATCATACTTCTAAATTAAATTATGTAGCTATGGAAAATCTTCTATTTACGAAGGCCTCGGAAATGCTTTTCCAAGACTCCAGTATCCCAGTTGATATTCGGGTATTTAGAATTAATATAGCATCTCACAACTGTTTTGTTTTTTTTTTAATTTTCGTTTTTTGAAATTCGAAATTTGGTTAATGGAGTGATATGAGTCCTATATTGATCCTGGATATATCAGTTGATTTACCCTGGAACAATATTTTAGGGACCTTAAATTTACAGCACTTTCAAAATCGCCCCCCTTTTTTGGAAAATTTTCAAAATTTTTCAAAATATTCGACATTTATGACAAATAACTATTTAACAGTTAGCATTGTGCAAACACTCCAAGATCTAGATATTCATTAAATCGCAACCGCATTTTCGAACCCGGGGCAATTACGTAAACTGTATTAATTATTGCTTGTAGATAAACCTGCTGTTGGGTCTAGATGAAGGAAAAATCGAAGTTGGTTCATAAATTAGTCAGCTCTATAAATGTCGTGACCCTTTGTGCGGCCACCTTTTCCGAACAAATTCCCAGAAAAACAAACAACACACAAAAGGCCTCCAGGTTAATGAATGTAAAGCAACAGGTTCTTTGTTATGATCGGCAAAAGCTCGGAGAACATTCTGTGTATGGGTACCTACCTATTCCGCAGCATCACGAAAGATTGTTAGAATGCGGCGATGTTGCCAGATTCATATATTTGCTTATTGTTTTTTTATATAAAGTGCAAAAGGTGAAAACTTTATTGGTCACCTTGACAATATGGTGAAGGTAAATCAATGTGGAAAAGCTTAGAAACAAACACCAATAAATCAACGTGCTGAATACTTAAAGTAACGACACACGTGAAAGTGTTTTTTTATTAAAAAGTGTTTATACCAAACGTGAATATATTTAGGAGTATTTATAACCATAGTACTAAACGGAATTAACGATTTTCTTGATATTATGGCGGAGGAGAATCACAGTGACATATTTTATACCTACGGATTCGAAATAAATATTTTCAGCATTATTCTGAATGCAACAGTTTAATTTTTATATTAATGTTACTTCTAAATATTGCTCTATTCAGCTACTTATTGCGCATCATGTGGTACTTACTTCCTCTGATAAAACTCGCAGTTTGGCAACGCGGTCGCACAAATTTACAGCATAACGCGCTCTTGATTTTTTTCTATCATACCATCAGCACAGTCAAAGAACAACCGCAGTGCTGGGATGCTGTGGTACTTTCGTTCTGCCCCGGTACTGTCGACTTCCGTAGTATCTCTGTGGTTCTAGCGCACATACCGTCAGTTTTTGCAAATTTCCGGCAGAAAAGATTCGTGATTCTTTTTGGGAATAACTTGACTTTCGAGTTTTAATTATCGAGAGGTACCATCCGAATAGCAAATGCGTAAAAAGAAATTGATATCTCTTCATTTGACTTTTACAATGGTCGCTGTGATTTGACTATGTGGCGTAAAGTGATTCTGGTGCTTTTGGTGATTTTTGGTGTGCAAATACCGGAGAGTTGGGCCGTGGTTTCGAGAAATACGAAAGAAGGTGGGTAGCCCTCAAATACGGTCAAGAAAAGACATACAAAAAGTATATAAAATACCTACAAATATTCTATAGCTTCAAGATTTTTTTACATTAAAAAAAAAAATATATATATATATTCATAAGTGTTCAGAATCGCTTCAAATAGGTTATTAAATGAACTAATTATTTTAAATTTGAATCAAACTTGTAGGTGGTACTTAACAAGTACCTTTAATTATACTAATTATACAACCGCAAAAGGCTGCACATTGGATTTGAAACATATCTAATATCGTGACTAATAAAGTGGCATTTTAGCTTATCCGCGTTTAGTTGACTTTTTCTATGATAATTATGCAAGCAAAAAGTGCAAGTTTTATATTTATGCTTAGTACCAGGTGGTGGTACCGAGACTGAAATTAATGGTACTGATTGTTGCCAGGACTAAACAATGAGCCATAATAATCTGTGTTTTTACTACCGTTTAATTCGAAGTTGGCAATCTCTAAAAAGGGAAACTAGGTAGACATTGAATTTAATGATGATGATATGGTGATAACAATAAGCCTTTGCAGTCGGGTTAGTTCAGGTTACTTCCCACATATGTATATTTTCCGCTGCTGGTTCTAAAACACCATTGTTGGGTATTTTTTTATTTACTTCTTGTTGTCTTAAGTACATACGTATAGCAAGTAAGGTTCAGCCTAATTTATGTATATCGAAAAGTTGACTCTAACATTACACAGAATTTGAAAGGATTGAAATTTCTTCGTCAAAGCTTTGACAATGAAATTCAATGATAAATTCAGTGATGAAGCAGTATTCATGTTTTTAGTAAAAAAGTTGCATTCACTTCTCAAACGATTTATTTAATATTGTATATATTATTTTTTTTATTTTTATCATTAACATAAAATAAAATGTTCACTAACCAAAGCTATAAAAAGCAGTATTTAAATACGTAATCATATGGGGGAAACCTGGGAACGTTGGATACAAGGAGAAAATGGACGCTTTTTCCTATATTTTTGAGTTATATGTATATACACATGTATGCAAAAGAATAGCAGTGAGCAGGTACTTTTTGAGAAAATCCTTTAGTTTTGATGAATTTGATGACTCATTGATTTTCCTAATAAATATAAAACTTCACCAATTATGCAAGGAAAAGTAAATCAACTTATGAAGAGAAAACCTTTATTCGAGAAAAAATGACATTCATGTTCAAAGTGAAGCAGTCTTTGTTAAAAGTTAGAGCGAATGAAAAGGAGAATATTAAAAAAAACTACTTAAGTAAGCTAATATTAATACGTATTAAAAAATATATATTATCATTGCAAAAACTGCATACTCTTTTGACCAAGAACGAATAATATATAATTTTTGTTGTGTTATTTCCTTGTTTATATAGATGAAAAGTAAGATGGTAAGTTGTTTTAGCACTTTTAAATAATTAGCATATATGATCAGCTTTAGATGAGTTTTTTTCGAAAAACGTCGTTTCGAGCGATGGTAATAAAGTATAGTTGTCTTGAACAGACAAGGCGGAGGAAAAAATCTTTCTACCCAAAAGCGACATACAGTGTGGCACAAAAAAGTTGTAGTTGTTCAAAAGTGTTTTAATGGTCGTTTATAGCGCCGTCTAAAAGATGCAACTAAATCGTTGATAAATTTAAATATCTGATCTCAAAAAAACGCCCCAGCACGAAATTCATAAAATTAACTGGAAGAAATCGAAAGATAACAAGACATATGTAATTTGTTCTTTCAACTTTGATACTCGGTATCTTGAAAACTAAACAATCTATGACACATGTTTATAAGAACTTTCCATCGTAAAACTACTTTAAAAATCACCTTGTGAAATATTGAACACTTATTCAATAACGCGTTATATTTTCTAATCCCTCGCTACCATTCTTAAGCGCTTTTGGAAATCTCTTTGTTTTGAGCTTTATAAACCTAAAATTAATAAAAATTAAATTACTAGAATCAAATCAGAATAGAATCGAGTGTAAAGTAGCCGAATTATTCTTTTCTGCCACACTTCGCATCCGCTTCATCTTCAGTTAGGAGATGCTGGGCTTTTCAGCTTGGCACCTGTGCTTTTTTAGAGGATAATCAAAATATCAAAGTTGGGCCACATTAACCACCACCGGATAAAGTCAGAATTTCAAGTTTGAACTAATAATGTGGGTTTTTTAGATAATGTTTTCTGACAAATTCGCCTTATATTTCTAATAAGAGCAGTAGTCGAGAACTTATACGGCTATAGCTATAGAATGAAAGTTTTACGTTATCACGAAACTTTTTTGGGAAGTTCCTAGCAGTGGTGCCAGTTTATTTGTTTAGTCCTTGCTCTCAGAGATAATTGTTCAATTTTTGATTTCCCCTTTTCAGCCCTGTGTTACATTTGGTATTTTCCTTAAAAATTCTATAAGGTATAGCCATTTTAAATATTTCTTGATAAATTGCCTATGATTTTCACCTATAACAACGGTATAGATTAAATAAATGTTATGGAACTGTTAAAAATATTTTAAAGGTGGAAAACCTCAAATTTGTTTCACGCATGCGTAGTTATACTAATTAATGTGTATTAAAAAATCAACATAAAATAAGAAAAAAAATTTAATCAAGTTATGTTTTAGTATTAATAATATTCGCGAAATCGCTAAATTTCGATCAAATGGAAGTTTCGGATTGCAACAAAAGTTAAAATAAATCACCATTATTTTCCAAATATAAATATATCATTTGCACCGTCGAATCTGAAACTTTGTTGAACATATTTACACTTTGTCTTTTATGCAACCACAGAGGAAAAAATCCAATGCAGTTCGCACGGGCCGTACAACCAAATTATGAGTTCCAATAAGTCTCCTTGGAAACTGCACAGTAATTTCCATAGCATTGATTAACTTATTGTCTGCCATTGGTATAAGTCAAAATCCTAGCTAACTTATCAAAAAATGTTTTAATAGCTATAACTCATAGAGTTCTAAATACCAAATGTGATACACAGCTGAAAGGGCAATTTTATGACGGTTTTTAAAATGCATATATTCGATATTGCGTTTATATGAAAATCAAAAGTTTAACCATTTATATATCTCCGAAAGTAAGGACTTAAAAAGAAAACTGACAACCCTGCAAGAAGTTTGCAAGACAATGTCTTGACAAACTTTCATCTAACTGTAACCATATAAGGGTTGTTTGCCAAAAAGGAAAACTGTCAATTTTTTTTTTCTCGGATACCCATGTAACCATTTGGAATTGAGCTGGTACAAAAATAGATAATTAATCGCGCGACATTTTCCTAATTTAAACGATTTTGTATCCATTGCCCTTTCCGAGATCCCCATGCTGTACATTTTTATGTGGGACAAATTGTACATTTGAAATTATGTATCGATAAATCTTAGCAAGAAACGAGTGAAGGTTAGTTACAAAGCCCTCGTTATCGTTATCAGTCATGTACAGGAAGAGGCCACAATGGAAGAAATAATTCAATTGTCCCATACTAAATTACAGTGACAGTCATGGATTAAGCTTAAGAATTAAGTATTTGCTGACTCACAATAATAAAATCCCTATGTATTTTATGGCATTATGTATAATTAAACGAAGCAGTAGGTTGTCGAACAAATATACTCACGCACTTTCACATCGTTCCTGTCTAAGTATGAATTTTTTCGAATTCAAATTGCACTAGTTCCACCCCCTTAATTTCTTTATGACTCTGTTCGCCTTCCTGCTTCACAAGGAAATGGGAACGAGGGGCAGAGCTGAACCCGCATTTCCCCGAAACATGAGAATATGCACCAATTCAGCTTGGAATTGATACATACACGACCTGAATTTATTCTTGATACTTTCAAGGCTTCAGACGGGTCTATGGGTTGGATCATTACGTCATGCACTTTTGCCTTTGTGTTGCAAATCCGTCGATATACAAAAGAGTTATACAGGGTATTCCTGCAATGTACGACGCTGGATCAAAAATAAGGTGTCCTACGCAAACTTACATATACAGTGTGACCCACATAAGAGCGGGACACCCCTGTAAAATGTTTATTTGTGGCCCGATTTTGATTATTTTTTTCATATGTTGTAAAGCATCAAAAACTCTAGTTGGTGAGAAGTTCTTGTTGTGCTCACTTAAAATCCAACTTTGCTTCTTTTTCATGCCGAAAATTCAAGAAAAGACATTAAGGATTTTTTAATTTTAAATCTAACTATAATATCTTTAGAATATTTCAAAATGGTTGTATCTCAAATTTCGCTGAAAAATATTGATTAATAAAAAAGTTATTGAACAATCAAATTTTAAATTTACTGAATCGTCCACATCTTTATTAATAAAGATTTTTGGTCAAGTTGGTTGAGAAATCTCTCCTCTTTTTGATTGAAGAGATAGTTCAAATATGAATAGTCAATTAACTTTAAGGGAAAAAATTGAAATAGTGCGTCTTTCTGGTGATAATGACCGAAGTGTGCGGGAAGTAACTAGAATATTCAACGTAGAATATCCTAATCGACGTCCTATTACTAAAAGTACAGTGAATCGAATATATCGTACATTTAATGAAACTGGAGCCGTTCACAGATATTTACTAAAAACCAAACGTCCGGGAAGTAGAAATCAAAATGATACAGAAATAGCAATTTTAAATTATTTTACTGACAACCCATATGCTACATTAAGAATACCAAGTTTGGATTTAAATTTACCCAGGGAAAATATTCGAAGATGTTTTAAGAAGAATAAAATTAAGCCAAACAGGGTGAGTCGGGAGGATCGTGCCAAACTTCAGGAGCGTGTAGTACATGAAAAATATATGTAAAAAAACTCAAATGTTGTTATTCGATTTTCGTTTGTTTACAAGTTATAGTGTAAATAAAATTAAAACATAAAATTTAAAAAAATTATAAATTTCATAAAAAATTCCATAAATTAGCGTTTGGATATCATAGTAAATGTTAAAAAATATCGCCATTAACTTCTAAACATTTTCAGCTTCGTCTATGAAGAGCATTCGTTGCGCTCCTGATTGTTTCATGTCTTTCTTTAATAGAAGCTGCAGCATTTCTAATGCGTCGAATTAGTGCATCTTGAGTGTCCACATTTACTCTGTACACTTCAGTTTTAAACCAACCCCACAAACAATAGTCTAGTGGTGTCAGGTCTGGAGACCTTGGAGGCCAACTAATAGAGCCTCCACGACCAATCTAACGTATTAATTTATGGAATTTCTTATGAAATTTATAATTTTTTTAAATTTTATGTTTTAATTTTATTTACGCTATAACTTGTAAACAAACGAAAATCGGATAACAACATTTGAGTTTTTTTACATTTATTCTTCATGTACAACACGCTCCTGAAGTTTGGCACGATCCTCCCGACTCACCCTGTATAAATCAAAATTTCTGCATACTTTAGAACAAGGAGACCAGAACAGAAGGTTGGAATTTTGTTTGTGGACACAAGGGGAGTATCAAGATACCAATTTCCTAAAACGTATTCTCTTTAGTGACGAAGCTACATTTACTACTAACGAGACAGTTTCCTCACAGAATTGTAGAATTTGGTTTCGCGAAAATCCAAGCTGGATTATTAATTGTAAAAGTCAATATTCCCAAAAAGTAAATGTTTGGTGAGGAATAATCCACGACAAAATTATCGGTCCATTTTTTCTTGAAGGCAATATGAATTCTGCAAGTTTTTTAGAACTATTAAAAAATGAGTTAACCGATGCGATTGATGATCTTCCACTATTATACGCATATAACATGTATTTTCAACTTGATGGAAGTCCTATTCATAATGCGAGAATTGTTCGGGAATGGTTAAATACAAACTTTCCTAACCAATGGATCGGACGGAATAGTCCATTAATACAATGGCCACCCAGATCGCCCGATCTGACCCCATTAGATTTTTTTTTGTGGGGTACTCTTGGGCAAAAAGTATATGAAAACCGCCCCGGAAATAGAGAAGAACTGTGCATGAGGGTGAGACGCGTCTGTGGAGAGATAACTCCCCTATCTCTTAGGAAAGTAATGCGGAATACTAGAAGAAGATACGAGAAATGTATCCAGTTGAACGGTGGCTTAATCGAAGCAAACGCTTTTTAAAATCAAGTAAATATCTTTTTGTTATAATTTTTTCCACATTAAATGATTGAATATTTCACAGGGGTCTCCCGCTCTAAAGTGGATCAAATCTAATTGTTCAATAGCTTTTTTATTAATCAATATTTTTCAACGAAATTTGAGATACAACCATTTTGAAATATTCTAAAGATATTATTATAGTTAGATTTAAAAATAAAAAATCCCTAATGTTTTTTCTTGAATTTTCGGCATGAAAAAGAAGCAAAGTTGGATTTTAAGTGAGCACAACAAGAACTTCTCACCAACTAGAGTTTTTGATGCTTTACAACATACAAAAAAAATAATCAAAATCGGGCCACAAATAAAAATTTTACAGGGGTGTCCCGCTCTTATGTGGGTCACACTGTATATCTGCGACGCCAAAGTCCTTAATTTAGTATCGTTTTCTCGAAATATGTAATTGCTAAACTTTTTTTAAAATCGATTTTCACTAATTTTGGAATTGGGAGTTACTACGTAAATTTGGCTCGTTTTAAGGTGAACAGAATCCTTCTTAATTAACCGTGGTGCGTGACTTGCAAATGAAAGGTTGTATTTTTGTTACCCTCTGTATAAATGACTTTTTTTCTCCATTAACCGGCTTTATTTTCGACTGTTCTTGTCTCCTGTAAAACACCCACCAGCGTTTCTACAAAAAAAAATTATTTACGATACCTTGTGATTCATTGTTGTTGTTTTGTCGGAACGAAAACGTGGAAAAAATTTAAGTTCGATATAACTTAGTGACTTAGTTTAACTTTAATATTTAATTTTCCAAATATTGGCCGTTTTTCTGAATACGCAAATATATTCCTTTAAAAGGAATCATCTGTACCTTGGGCATCGCGTCGGGCTTTTTTTGAGTATCGTTTTCACGATAATGATGAATTTCAAGGCATTGTAAATAATTTTTTTTTTTGGAGAAATTGTATGTTTCGCGAAAATTTCACGAGAGATAAAAATGTTCAAACTAAAGTGGCGGAAAAAAAATGAAATTCATTCCTACAGGGGGAACCAAAAACACAAACTTTTATTTCCGAGCCACCTGCCAATTTTAACGTTTCCACGTATTAAAAAAAAATCGCTCAACCAAAACGCGACTACCTAACCTTTACCTAAACGCAATTTATGTAAAAGCTTTCAGTCCAAAATTAGTTAAAAATCGATAAAAAGGTTTAGCAATTATGTACTTCGAAAAAACGACAACCAGTTTGAAAACGTAAGTGCCACGGATGTAAGTAGGTCTGCCCCGAACGCCTTATCTCTGGTTAAGCAAGCTTTGGTCAAGCGTTGTACGGTCATTTGAGGCACACCCTGTATATTATATATTATATATATGCTATGTACTTCTGCATTTTGTTTTCTGTTATTAAATACAGATTAGCTGCAAACATTTAATTATGTTATTCATACAATGCAATTTGCTAATCGTTGTTATATTGCTTAATTGAAATTGCAAACAAAGGATTATAAATAATTGTGTCGGCATTATAGTTTATGATTATAAAGACATCTGAAAAACAAATTAATGTATAGCCGCTGGCGATAACCTTACTAACTGCATACTTCTTATAATTAAACTCATTTTTGACCCATTTCTTTCGTGTTATCGTGGATTTCTCGCATGTATGAGTAATGCAAATTAAAAAACGACTCGGCTGCGAACCACGACAGGAAACACCAAAAGGATTCATGGTTGGTCATCTTTGAACCATTTTCGCTATATAATTTAATTGCCCGATTTTCACAAACAACTCTATTTAAAACGAACGTTACCTCATGCTACTAAAACTGAAATTTCACTCATGGTTTCACTTGAATTTTGCTTCAGTCACTGATTTTTAAGGTGCTGCACAACTAGATTACCGTAAGTTACGTTCTCGAAAGGACATTCGCTTTCTAACGACCCTATTGATTGATAACGTATTTTTTTAGATTAAGCATACCCTATACAGGACGATTCAAAATGCAATGGACACAGAACCGGTGCGTGTAAAGGGCCTCGCAAGCGAGGTTCGTAGGTGAAACCGTTTTGTTAGGCTTACAGTCGGCCTCAGGGCGCACCTAAATTTGAAAAAATGTGCTTTGGCAACGCCTCAACGCGGAAAAAATGAAATTTCGAAAATGTATTTTTGTTATCGACGTGTTTTGCTTGTAAAGGCTTGAAGCACCCGACATTATTAACAAAAGAAAATTAATATAAATGAATGTGCAGAAATCGTTGGGTAATACTTGGTTGATCAATATTTTTTCAAAACCGTTTTAACGGCGCAACTTAATTGTTTTTCTTACAAAATACTCTTCCTCGACTACTGGAAGATTTGCCTTCATAATTACGCCGCGAAATGTGGGTTATGCACAATGGTGCGCCTCCGTATTTCAGCACGGATGTTCGGGAACATTGAAACCAACAGTTTCCAAATCGATGGATAAGTCGTTGAAATAGTTGTTCTCAACCCAGGCCGCCACGATCGCCAGACCTAAATAATTGTGACTTTATGTTGGCAAACTTTAAAAGAATCGGTGTATTCGGCATCTGTTAGAACTGACGAAGATTTATGAGACCGCAACCGTATAAATTCGTCAACATATATTTGTTAAGTTTTGCATTAAACGAGTTGAAAGAAACTGAACGGACCATCGTCAGCGTCGACGACCCATCTCTAAGGTACCCTTCCTTGAGCTGCCAGTCATTTCAAATTTCCACCAACTAAAGGCGTCAATTAAAGAAATATATTTTCAAAATTTGGTCGTTCAATTATAAGAAATTCCTGAAATACGGAGTATTCCTTTAATGTATTTTAAGAAATCTTCTGGGGCCAATCGGCAGCTGTAGGCATGACAAAAAAGATCATATGGAAAATCGGCTTGATTTGTGGACGGATGTGCCACACGTTATATTAGTTTTATTTAAGACGTGAATCCTTCAGTTTTGCTTTGCAATTGTTACATTTCCTTTAATTCTCAATAATAAGCATTTGCTGTAATATTTTTGCAAATGCGAAGTATCGTTTTATTCACTTTTTATAAACAGAAACTTAATTATTAGTAAAAACCAATAGCCTTCAGGGTCTTTGCCCATCTGTGTGTGGGCAATATGTTTGTAAACTTGATACCCTTTACACATGTAAACATCTGTTAAAGCGGCAATAACATGCGCTAGAAGTCGCAGTTTAAAATCAGAACCGTTTTATTCCGGGAGGAGAGACTTCTTGGCTTGAGATTGCCCTTTATTATCTCTGCATCTTATACCCGTCTACAAGAAGACCTGTGAAAAAATTGCTACTACCATAAATGAGCAAAGAGGTGTTTTTCATTGCTAGTTTCGCAACATCAATCGCATGACTGCTATTGCTTGTAAATCCCCATAATTATGTCGATGAAGGAATTATTTAATTGATGATGTATTATTATATGTCCACTGAGATTTTGCACCATGTTATATGATATTTTTTTATTATGTTTTATAATAGGCATTTACGTAACAAGTGCAGAAAGTGGTATTTCAGCATGTCCTCATCGCAATTAGCCGAACTCCTCTTCGTGTCGTCACCACGTCGGTGAGGAATCAAGACTGGGAGACATTTTTGCGCGTGTTAGGTGCAATATTTTTCGTATGCGTCATGACTTTAATGACTCAAATAATAACGGTCTGTAAAAACCATATACGGACATAACTGTACAGTAAAAGTTTTTATCGGGCACGCGCGGTGTGAGTGCTGCAGCTCATAACCACATGGGATGAAGCTACTTTATCGCATAAAGGCGGAATTCACCATTTTGTCAAAAAAACACCTTTGTATCATTTCCTTATCAATGTATGTCACAGATAGCAGGTAAGCCCATTGGTGACTATTCCCACGCACTTCTTGGGATTATCGACATATCAAATATTATAAGTTAGAATTAAGGTGCGTCCAAAAAGTACAGGTCCTCCCATGAAATATTAAAATAATAGATAAATTTAAATCAACAGTATAATTTTAATATATTTTTGCTTACAACATGAATTCGTTGAAATAATGTCTATTCCATATTGTTTATTTGTCCAATTTTGCTTATGGGCGCAGAAGACAATAAAGAAAAAAATAGTCATTTTATTCGTCCAAAAACGTAAGATCAGTTGTTGTTTTCTTTCTTTAGTCGTCTCCTTTGAGCATATTGTTCAGTTCTTACGTTTCCACTTCAATGCCGTTTTAAATTCTATACGTTCCATTTCGTAATTCCGCCACTTCATAATGCCTCGTGGAAAATTGTTACCTCCCGAAGAAAAGGGACAAACAGAAATTTTACACTAATTGAAGTGGTTAGAAAGAAAAATTGCCGCAAAAATAGGCTGTTCGACATTGAATATTGGTTCACAATTTTATTAAAAAGAGGTTGTAAAACTATCAAAAGAGAAAAAACTGAACGCCCAAGTAAACTGCAAGCGACACGAGAAAAAAAATGTTGATGAAAGATGTTCAAAAAAATTATTTATCAATGGATATTATATCTGAATTTTAATTAGACGTATGCAAGCAACAGTTTGTTATGTGTTAAGGGCATCAAGTTCGTGATTCACAAGGAAAAAAAAACGCCCCTTACTAAACGACATAAAAATGCGAGTGTGAGTTTTGCAAAACGAGCTGTTTTGGTCCAACGAGAAGCGTTCGGTTATTTTTTCAGATGAAAAAAAGTTCAATCTCGACAGACCAGATGGTCGGGCTTACTACTAGCAAGACCTGAGAAGAGAAAAACCATACCTTTCCTGGCGCCAGCACGGTGAAAATCGGTTATGACTTGGGCAGAATTTTCTGTTAATCATCCGACCAATATCGCTTTTCTATCGAACGAAATGAACGCCCACCATTATTTATCTTACCTCAAAGACAACCTTTCGCCTGTTGGCGACTTTTTGGCAGGGCCTAATTACCTTTTTGCAGCAGGATAATACCCCAATTCATATGGCTCGTGTAACAAAACAATGGGTTCTCCGGCCACAACATCCATGTCACGGAGTGGCCCGCGAAAAGTGCAGATCTAAACCCAATGGAAAATATATGGGGGTATTTATTTCACAATGTCTACCACCGGGGACGGCGTCAGTTTACCAGCATTGAGGACGTGGAGACAAAAATGGCTGAAGACTGCATTCCCCCTGAATTTTTCCAAGGGTTAATTGGAAATATAAAGGACCGAATATTTAGCGTCATACGAAGGAATGGGGAAAACATTCGATTGGGATAGTGCTTTGACCAAAAATTTATGTGGTCTTATATTTTTGGATAGGAATTTTTTTAATTTTAATTTCATAAAAATGTCAAATTATAAAACAACTCAAAATCTATAATTTTTTTGAGTGTAGTTGTTGCTTTTAAATCCGCTCAAATAAATGATATTTCTTAAAAATCCTTCCTATTCATCTTAGAACAGAACTAAGAGTGGTCTTATACTTTTTTGACGCACCTTATATCAGTGTATCTATGTACATATTCGAGAATGGAAATTGAACACAATTATTGGTGAAATCATGAAGTCAAATGTAGGCTAATACTGTAATCATCATCTCAATGCGTGCCGAAAAATCTCATATACCAACTTAAGCTGCTTATTACTCAAACGCCAACTCATCTCGCCTGATGGCTTTCTTCTCCAATTCAAAAAAGTCTCATTCATCAAGGCCCAATTTACCACTGAATGGGAGCAATATATTTCATTACCAATTCGGTCATTGTTGACAATATGGCCTGCACACATATGCCTTATTGTGTGTGGACGGACAGGTTTATTCACGTGTCACTGGTATAAAATATAGTTACCCGACGATTACATCACGAATTTACATGCAATAAGCACTACCAGCTAATAAATTGCATAACGGGACTGCAACGAGCGCAAACAAGAAGAGAAAGAGCGCCGACAGAGTGGCCCAGTGACTAGAATGCATCTATTATGGTTATGGTTGTTTGGGTACTATATAGTTTATAAAGAGAAACTTATGCTCGGTTGGGTAACTAGCGTTTTGCATAAAATACGCCCACTGATTTAAATCTTGAATGGTTTTATTACCAGATAATGAAAATGTTGCCGCTGATGTGAGTTATAGGTACAGAGGTCTTCGAAGAAATTTCAGGCTGGAAAATTGAGATTTTATGGGTTCAGTGTTAAAGAGTTTTGTCGTCAGCTTTATTACTTTTTGATTTATTTGATTTAATGTAAATGTTAAATCGATGGTCACAATATCCAACTAATTTACCTTTTGGCACTTTTCCATTAAGTCGCCTTGGTGGTATAGGGCAACCAAAACGAACGGAAGATAAAGGACGTTACGTTCCAGCCCCGTTTTAGACCGGAATTTGAATGTGTTAAGCGAAAAAAGTAAAAGTACGAGGACAGTCCCAGAAATGCCCGACGTTTTAAGGAAAAAATATTGGAAATACTGCATTACTTCTCAAGATAGTCCCCTTTGAGATTGACACGCTTTTCCCAGCTATGACTCCTAGACCCTGTTTATAGGAAGGAGCTTGGAATGTTTCAGAATAGGCATCAACCTCGAACTCCACCTCTTCATTATTGGCAAATAGCTTTTCACCGACCCATTTTTTCAAGTTTATGAGTAGGAAATAATCTAAGAGGGTCAAATCTGGCGAATAAGGTGGAGGAGGGAAATGTTCGAAATCCAGTTGACTGATTTTGGCCATCGCGATTACGGAAGTGTGAACAGATGCGTTGTCTTGATGGGACGACACTTTCTTTTTCGCCAAATGCGGTCGCTTTTCCCTAATTTCTTCGCTCAAACGCTGCAATAAATTTGTATAATATTCCCCGTTTGTTGTTTTTAGTTAGGGGGATAGTGAATAAAAATTATCCCACGTGCATGCCAAAAAACTGACCCCGTCACCTTTCCTGCAGATGGAACGGCTTTCACCTTCTTTGGAGCCGATTGTGCCCTGAATCAATAGTATGAGTATAAGTCCATTGTTTTGACTGCTTTTTCGTCTCAGTTGTGAAACGATGGTCCCATGTTTCATCCGCGGTTATGCATCGACGCAACAAGTCCGCTTTATTGCTGCAAAACTTTGCCAAACACTCCCTTTGAAACATCCTCACGGTTCTGGTTTTCTTCATCTTGTCCACAGCCAAATACTATGTATAGAAATTGTTGAAATGCCATTCTTCTAGTGCGGTTTTGTGGATTTTTTCACCACCCTGTCCGGAGTGGTCAGATCTGGAGTGTCAGTGGGTCGACCGCTGCGGAGTGCTACTTGGCAGTTCAGACAAACGCGTGTAAACTCTGCCACTTAATACTTTCCAGTTTTTAACGCAGAACCAGTTTTTCTCAGAGCAGAATCTAACTCCGCTTTAGTGTCGGATGGACCAAGATCTATCCAATGGAAATATTGAATTACGCATCGATGATCAATTTTTCCCAAACGTTCACAAATCTTTAAAAACGACTTCAAGACAATCACAAATCAACTGAGCACCCTCAAACTGCAGACATAAGCTTTTTAAGGTTGTGTCTTTGTAATGTAAACAAATTTTTAACAAAAAAAAGCCTCATCTCTATGTCGGTCGAGAACTTCTGGGACTATCCTCGTATATTCGTACTCGCTAGTGTTATTGCCAAAGACAACTTCGTAACCATTTTTCTGATTTATGGGGCCTAGCATCACTGCTGCATTAGAGATTTTCTGCTAGATAATTTATTAACCTGTTAATTGCTCAATTAAAGCAGTGTGACACGACCTTTAAATAGAAATCTTTTGACTTTAAATTCTTATCGGGAAGAGGGACGTTTTCACTTCTGCCTGGCAGCACTGTTGCTGCATGACAGTTTTGGCTGGTTAAGCGACGCCGAAGAATTCCGGAAAAATTACACAATTCCATAATTTCAAAAGATTCAAATGGCGATTCTGTATCGAGGAAACATTTTATGTTCATAAAGAGTCAAAAAAAAGTAAAAAAAAAGTCAAAAAAGTTTCAATTTTTTTTTTATATTATCGCAAATTGTGCGGTGCAAAAAATCCAGACGAAAGCAACAACAGTGGTTGTGCCTAAAAGTTAACTAATTTACGAATTCAAAAATTTTGAGGGCTTAAAAATGCTTAAACTCCCTCAATTGTGGGTCAAAGGCCGAACTCTGTGCTTCAGTGATGTTGGAAGGTGCGCAAAAGTCGAGAGACAATCCCAAATTTTTGCGGTTAAAAAAAGGCCGCAGTGGTATGTTGAAGATTATACCGTGCGACTCCTGTTAGCTTTTTAACAAAATAATTCTTTTATTCATTTCAAACGAGCAACAAATAGGGAAAAAGATGTATTTTTGACTCTTGTCTATTTTTGTAAATTTTCCTTATGCCATGGATGGCGAAAAATGGCCGATTAAAAAAAATTAAACATGATTCAAGGGACACCTCGAATCAAAGGTATTTCAAAATTACATTCAGTGGTGTATTATTACCGATCAAAATGTATCTATACGTTTTTGATAAAAGCGGCTATGAATTTGGTAGAAAATACAATACAAACTCAGTTAAGTAGTACGTAAACCATAAAAAAAGTTGTTTGTTAACGGAAAATCGGTTTGTTTTCGATTTTATGCTCACAGTCTTTGGTTATTTTTTTCCTCTTTTTCTGACCAAAGTCCGTGAGCATAAAATCGAAAACGAACCAATTTTTTATTAACAAATAAGTTTTTTTTTATAGTTTACGTGCTATTTAACTGAGATTGTTCAGCAGTTTTCATCAAATTTGTAGCTCTTTTTTTTTAAAGGCTAATTGATAGATTTTAAATTGTAATACATCGTCGCGTGCAGTTTGGAAAGACCTGTAATTCGAGTGGTCGCTTGACCCATGCTACAATTTTAAAAAAAATGACCATTTTGCGCTGCTAGGGACGTGCGAAACGTTAAAAGGAAAATGTCGAAATATGGCATTTTTTTATTCTGTTTAATGCTGCGTTTGAATTTTCAAAATAATAATTTGTTGCAAGTTTAGCGGAGGGCGGGGGTCGACTTAAGCCGCTTGGTATATCGAAATTTGAAAGTAAAATTTACGTAACAAAATGATTAAAGTTTTCTCACACTTTCCCATGACTTCTTAAAACGTCATTCTAACATGTGCTACTGCGCCGCCTTAAAGTTCTACTTAAAAACAAATTAAACTACACGGTTTTTTCCTATTTTCCTGCAATTCCGCAAATTACGATAATAATTTATTCTCAATTAACCTCCGATGTAAGTCGAGATAGACGTAATAATCCCGATTTTAATGGCTAGTTCTGTAATTCTAAATTATTATCGCTGGATCTGCCGTGGTGTTATTAAACAAGTGCATAGATTTTTAATTATCCGGCAACTGCTTAGAATCATAATGAGGAATATTCATGACAAAACGATTTAACATTAATGATTTCTGGACTCAAACGTTCTCATTTCGAACGCGCAATTTTCACATCTACCAGGGGCGCGTATCACATCCGGTATTAGGATTTTTTTTTTTTTTTTTTTTTTAATAGTTTACCACGGATAACCAGTGCGTAACAAAGAATAAAATCTAAGGCAATCGCTTTCCGATATAGAATTTCGGTTTCGGCCTGTTGGGTACCGGCATAAGTAGATATAAGGGGGGTTTCCATTACTGGGCGATCATGTGAAAGTACGAAAGAATGTGTATAACGAGCCCGAAGTGTAATTTAAGTCCATTGGGTAAATGTTCCATCATTTTTTATTGTGCTTATGTTCGAAATTAGGTTTATATGTATACTTTCAAGGTGTTAGTTTATTATTGAACCGTGAAGAAAACGAGGTAAAACAATTAAAAAAAGACAGCTGCACCATGTGCCGTTATTGTACACGTGTGATTACAGCATTTTTAGCGCTTTTAAAGTAATCTATTAAAGCGGGGCATGTGTTTCCTGTTTATGCAGTTTTTAAACCTTTTAAGACCGTTTGTCTTTGCCTAATCGGAAAGCCCCAGACCGAGTTTTAGGTCACTACACCCGCTTTTACTGAACTGGCTGCATGCATGCGACTCTTGGAGGGTTTGATTAATATGATGAAAATTTTTCCTTCCCAGGCACCATTGTGCAGATTGGCGCCAGCCATTCACCCAAACGAACACTTACTTACACACCTATAATAGAATACATATTAAATAACGTGCCATGTTAACATTTATTCCCTTGTCTAATCAATATTATTTCTCAACCTACGAGAAAACATTTATCTGGCCTCCACTCCACAATGTCTGCCATGCACCTCTCCATCTCCGCTGCTATTAACGTCCAATGGCCATTACGACTTTATGACCGCATCTCGAGAATAAAATTGTCAATCGGAGGTAATAATAATATAAATAAAATGTAGAAATGCCAGTAAAAGCGATGAAAAAAATGTTCTTTCTTTGAATGGCTCCGGTACAAGTGAAGTTCCACCGTTTTTGGTTGTGGGTACTTATCCCACGATTTTATTGTGGTATCGAATTTTTTTTCTCTTTTAATCAGGAGGTGTAATTAATGGTGCGATTGAGAACTAGTTTCACCTTGCTTTCAATGATTGAACAGATTAAGTGCCGCTGCAGTCGGATCCCGCTGAACATTAGGTGCTGTATTGAGTATTACGTGTTTTACGGAGGGAGTGGAAAATATATTTGCTTTTTTATCGGTTTTTTTGACGATTACCTGGAGGTGGCAATCGTGTATTACCATCTTTTTTAGAAAATAAAATGTTCACCGGCTTCGAATCTGTTGAGCGCGGAGGCCACCGTACTGGTCGACCACTATACAAGGTCCTGTAATAGTGCGTCAGACTTCTTTCGCTTCTCTACCAATGAAGTTAACAATTTTTTCTCTTCTCCAAAATTGCACAACGCATAACGGCGTATTTCCGGAAATTATTCTCTAATGTACAGGGTGATCCCAAAAAGTGCGACGATGTACAACTTTTGTCGATTTAAATGGAGCCCGCCAATTTTTTTGTTATTTTCGCATTTCTCACTTTCTCCCAAAACAAAACTCATATCGATCAATTCTTCTTTTGAAAAATCCATTATTTCGAATTAAAATATTTACGATTTTCGAAAACAGATCCCAATAAAAACCTGAAAACTCAGAAACTACTAATTGTCTTATATCCATGACAACCTCGAATTGCAAGTTGTCATAAGCGTACGTTAACAGCTAGCAAAGGTGTTAGACGTCACGAAAAATGTCATTTTGACATTTTTCACGACTTGTTTTGATGGTCAGGAAAAATGTAATGATGACATTTTTCATTACTGTTAAAACAATTAAAAGCCAAAAAAGGGCTATTTTCGGGAACTCAGAAATGGCTGAGTTTAGAGGCAGGGTAATGCTAACGAAAGTTGCAGATTTTTAAATTCTGAACACGATGCCGTCAAAAAATCTGGGATATTGCGTTCAAAATAAGCAAGTTATTGAGGTTTAAAGTCATGTAAGTTCGAACACTTATTTTGGTGGTTATGGGGGACTTTTTAAAAAATGAAATCACATCAAACCGTAGCTTATTGGGTCCCCTTTGAGTCCCAGAAGAGTGATTTTGATATTCACAGTACAGGTTTACGTGGAATCTTGCTGCTGTCAAATTTTTCAGAATACTACGGACGCCACAAATTTTAAAGATAGGACGCCTTACATAAACTGACTTAAAATTTAAATAAAAATCCGAAAATAACAAAAAATTGGAGAGTTTTATTTAAAATAATGAAGTTGTATATCATCGCACTTTTAGGGGCCACCCTGTGCATTAGAAAATAATTTCTGGAAATACTCCTTTATATGCTGTCTAATCCTGCAGGAAAGAAATTATTAACTTTATTGCCATAAAAGCTAAGAAAATCTGACACACTCTTGCAGGGCCCTGTATACTCATATAATTACAGTGGAACTCGATTATGCAGAAGACGAGGGGACTGGAGATTTCGTTCCCTACAGCCGGGCGTAGTTTATATATACAGGGTGTCCCAAATAAGATATTCTACCCTTGTTTAGAACAATAGACAAGTTATGTCAAAAAGTTTCCTACAAAAGATCAATGGTTTTTAAAGGGTTTTTTTATTATAAATCATATAATTTGATACGCAAGGTATATGATTTTGGCGGTATAAACATTACCTTCGTTATTTTAAATGGACCTCTCTAGTTTTTTGGTATTTTTGGATTACTTATCAAATTTTAGGGTCACCATGTAAAGTGCTTTATGTCTAAAATCTGCAATTTCCCAGTTATTTCGGAAAATTAAAAAAAAATTGACATTTGCAGGATCCTACGGAAATGAATGCTGTGTCTTAACCGTTGCGAATTTCGGAATCGGCCTTCTGGGGCTACAAGAGAACTTAATAAGCTACTTTTCGGCTTGTTTTAAGCCGAGAAAAAGTCTTTGACAACCACTGAAATATGCCTTCAAAGTTGCATTATTTCAAATAGAATATCTAATGTATTTTTTCGTCAAATGATGCTTGATTGCCTACAACCTTACTACACACATATGTTCCTACATTAAAAAGCAATAATTTATTGTTAAATAACTTTTATTCAGAATCTTTGGGTTTTTGTTATTATCACAATCAAGTAAACCCTCACACGGCGGCTAAACGTCAAATATAGTACAAAACAAAAAGTTTACAACTAACAATAAACTATAACTCACATAAATTTGATTAATAGAAAATTTCGTAAAACTAGCAACTGTAGCAGCACAAACTAAAGTATAAATGAGCCATATACTCACCGTTTTCAGTAATGCGCGTTTTAAGTAAAAATTGGAGTTCGTTGACAGCATTCGATGCTGTGTTGAATCGATTTCAACCATTGATTTCTTCTCTAGTTTCTCGTTCAAGCTCATCAACGTCATTAGTTCTGTTTTTGCAATTTAACATTCCTCGAAGAAAATAATCCAACGAGGTTAGGTCAGGACTGCTTGGCGACCATTGAATACTCTCACTGGGTCCTGTCCATTCCCCAAAGTCGTTCGTCAGAAATGTTTTAATAAATCTTTGTGAATATTGGGCGTGGCGCCCCATGCATTTGGTAGATAATTTCTTGTGTAGTACTCAAGGCACCTAGTAATTGTTTAATTTCGTTTCTCAATCATTCTAAATATGGTGCACCATTCAAATGATTGTTAATAAATGTAGGCCCTAAAATATTATACTTGAAAATCCCACACCAAACGTGAGCACTACGCCTTCCTTGGTTTCGCATAGCTCTAATTTGCTACGGATTTGTTGGAGATGGAAAATGGTAATTTTTTCGATTAAACACTCCGGATGTGGTAAGTGTTGCTTCATCGGTTCAACGAATTCGATCAAAAATGTTACCCGAAAATTGACGATCCATTATGTCTTGACAAAAATTCCAAAGGGCTATTATTCGCGTTTGCGTGGAGGTATTGAAATTTTGCAAATTTGAACGACTTATGCGGTTAAGCTGTATATAAAGCTGTGTATTGTCGATTTATGTACTACGATCTCACAAAGAATTTTCTGGAGCCTCTTCGACACATAAGGCAATCATTTCTGGAACCTTCTCAGTTAAAACATTTCTCGGTTTGGCTCGTTGAGAATGTCCCAAAACTCCATATTCGCGTAAACTATGTATAATTCTAATTAATGTTGATCTTGCCGGAACTCTTCTGTTGGAACGCTTTTACTGGTGCACGCGTAACACAAAAGCAATATTTTTATTGCATTTTATATAACAACCGTAAAGCTTTAATATTTCTTGCGTTGAATACATTTTAAAATTGTCTATCAATCGCCTGACGAACGACAAAAACCCAAAAATTCTTAATAAAAAGTTATTTTTACAGTAAACTATTGCTTTTCGGTATGGGGCCGTACACTGGGTGATTCAAAAGGTAGCTCGCCTTTACAATTTTTTCGTTTTTAAACTTAGAAAGGTGAAATTTGGAGGGAAATTGCACGAGAATAGCGCCAATTGATTGACATTAATAACGTTTATCTAGCGCTTCCGGTTTGACCGGAAATGACGTCAACTTTCGATTTTTAACGCCACGCCCTATAAACTTTTACTTTTTGAAGTCTAGAGGTCATTTTTAGTCTAAAAATGTGCAATTTTGAAAAATACTTTTCTTTTGATGTAAAAATTGATGTGCTGTTAGTATCTGGAGCATGTCGTCGACAGCCTTCCGATGCCGCGTGAATTTGTACGGGAAGCTTTCCATTTAGAAACTATCGAGGTCGCCACCATTTTAAAAAATTAGTAAATAAGAAAAATTTATTGTCAGTTAAGACGAAAAATCGATGTTTCGTTTATGGTAGAAGTTAATCCAAATACATCAATTCGTTAAATCAGTTATTCTTCAAGGCATCGGGTCTTGAAAAAACTTCTGCATTCTTGTGGTTATCAACCGGTAATTCATTGAAATGTTCAAAATCACCACCGTGTTGTTCTCGATAAGCAGAAGCATTTTGAACTGTTTTTCTCGTGACGTTGTCCAATTAAATTTGGGGTAATATTATTTATCACCCTACGAGCTTTTTCTTCAAACTCTTCCCGATTATTAGGAGTGGCGTAAACTTGTACTGTAACTTTACCCCAAACAAAAAAATCAACAGGAGTCAAGTCGAGAGGTCCACAAGAGTGTGTACAGATTATTCGATTAAATTTGTTTAACTTATTAGTATTTAATTACCTAGGTGGCCATCTACTTGGTTCATTAGTACCAATCCATTAATTTTCAAAATTTTTCCATAAAAAGTTTCTTACTACAAGAGAATTGTGTGGTGGAGCACCATCATCCTGAAACATTCTGAAAATAAATACTAAATCGTTCTTGTAGGGGTAAATTGTCCAAAAAAGCCCGTATTTCTCGATTTAAAAAAATTAAACATCGTTCCCCTGTTAACAGCCCATCGACAATTATAAGACCCACAAACGAGCATAAGAGTTCTGTAATCAAGTTATTTTTAATGTTCTTAGTGAAATTTACCAACAATTCTCCGTCCCAATAGTCCTAGCCAACAGTTAAAGCCAAATCGTCTTTGGCAATTTCCTTCCATCATCAAATGTAAATTATTTTGAGGCCAATATCGCGTATAGTGCCGTTTGAAGAGTCCGAAATTAGTAAATTTGCTCTTAGCAGAAACTAGTATTATGGAAGGATGTTGCGGTATTCTAATCGTGTTTGATGATCTGCTGGATATAAATGCTGGTGTAGTTGGTATTTGCATGATTGGTATTTATGTTTCTTAAAAATTCCACATCCTGACGAATAGCTAATTTCACATTCAAAAATTATCCCACGAATTGATGTATTTGAATTAACTTCTACCACAAATAAAACATCGATTTTTTTGTCTTCAGTGATAATAAAGTTTTCTTTTTGGTCAGAATTTTCCATTTTCCTTTCATTCAATAATTTTTTTAAATTGTGGCAACCTGGATGGTTTTTTCTTTTGTCCTTTCCTTTGAAAAGGCAGCAATGACGTATGTTTTTTCTAAATTTTAATGCTTCCAGTGGATCAACGGTTCATGTCTAAATGAACATATGTTGTGTTTAGTATAATAAAGTTCAGGAAAATTAGTCTTTTAGAAAATCGCAATAAACCACCGTGTTGCCGTTTGAAAAGCGGAAGATAAATGTGAAAGGCTGTTTTTCGATGTGTAAATTTCTTATAAAAAAAAGAGTACTCGGTAAAACGACAAATTAGAATTTTTCTCCATAATTCTGACCTAAAATTGTGCCCAATACATATGCCTCAGTGGTGTAACTCGACATGGAAGAACCTAAGAAAAAAAAATTTTTAGACCAAAAATGACCTCTAGATTCCAAAAAAGTAAAAATTTATAGGGTATTACGTTAAAAATCGAATGTTGAGATCATTTACGATTAATGCCATTAATGTCAATCAATCGGCTCTATTCTCACATAGCTTCCCTCAAAATTCCAACTTTTTAAGTTTAAAAATAAAAAAGTCATAAAGGCGATCCATATTCTTGGACCGCCCGGTATAGCAGAGTTGCAGGCAATCAAGTTGTGCGTCGTTTGACGAAAACATGTATAAGGCATTCTATTTGAGAAAAGCAAATTTTTGACATTTGTAATAATGCAATTTTGGCGGCATCTTTCGGCGGTTGCGAAAACCTTTTTCTCAAATTAAAATAAGCCAAAAAGTAGCTTATTGAGTCCTTTTGCAGCCCTAGAAGAGCGAATTCCGAGACACGCAATGGTCAGGGTACAGCATTCCTTTCTTTAGGACCCCGCAGATGTCAAAATTTTCGAAATTTCCAAATAACTGGGAAATGGCAATGTTTAAACATAAGATGCTTTACATAAACTGACCCTGAAATTTGACGAGGAGTCCTAAAATACCAGAAAACAGCGAGTTCCATTTAAAATAACATAGTTGATGTTTATACCGCGAAAGTGACACACCGTGTATATGTCAAAATATTATGTAATAAAAAAAAATAAATAATTGAACTTTTGTAAGAAGGTTTCTGACGTAACTTGTATATTTTTGGGGATAAGGGAATGGAACATTTTATTTGGAAGAGCCTGTACATACATCCCTATGTATACAAGGTGTTTCCTAACTACATGTAAAAAATTTAAAGGCGTAATCCTCGACTGATTTTGAGTCAAAAATGTCTAATAAACATATGTCCGCAAATGCCTTGTTTCCAAGATACAGGGTGTTGACTGAAAGACGTTGAAAAAGGTTTTAAAGGTTTCTAAAGGTTTGGTGGTATTTACTATCTTGTTTATTGTTAGTTTTTTTTGCTACTTCCACTACTATAGACAAGATAGTCAGTGTTATTTTGGTGTTTTACTCTTTAAAGTGAAAGAATTTAGTTCTGTGTCCCAAAAATCAGATTATACCTCAGTTTTGAAAATTTTGAAAAGAAATGGCCAATATGGTTTTTGTTTACGGCCTTGGTGATGGTAAGTGTTTGGCAGCGAGGCGCATTTACATGGAAAGGTTTCCAAACCACCAAGCTCCCAACCACCAAACCTTTAAAACCTTTTTCAACGTCTTTCAGTCAACACCCTGTATCTTGGAAACAAGGCATTTGCGGACATATGTTTATTAGACATTTTTGACTCAAAATCAGTCGAGGATTACGCCTTTAAATTTTTTACACGTAGTTAGGAAACACCCTGTATAATGTCCGTTGTAAAAATTCTTAGGTGTAGATTCTTTTCAAATTTGCATGTACATAGTTATGATTTATACGCCAGCTAAAAGGAAAAGAAAGGGAAAAAGAACACTTCTGTTTTATTTGGGCGTGTGTAATACCGATGGAGTACATCATATTACTACTACATACACTCATAATTTACTTTGTACTGTAAAGTAGTCAGTTTTTTATTTCACTTGGTTATTATTAATAGGAGAATCTCTTTCAACATAATTTGCCGAAAATCGATTTCAAGCAAATTGTCATCAATTTTGGTCCCCTCTTCTGTAGATCAACATTATTATGCTTCTTAATACACTCTGACAATGGAAAGTCTTCTCCGTCACCTTGATCTACGTGTCCCTGTTGCTTTCCAAAATCCAATATCGCGCAAATTCGGTTATGATCCAATACATGGGGATTCCCCGACGTCGCGATCGTCCCAACAAAAAGAAAGTGCACCACAAAACTAGCTTAATAAGTTCTTCCCCGAAAAGGGTTCGCTAAAACCGATTGTTCGTTGTAAATGTGTTCGTTACACCCAAACGAGAATAACACGTAAATTAAATAAACACTTTGTACGTTCGTGACATTCAGTGCGTTAAAGGTGACCATTCGTTACAACACGGGCTCGCTATGAGCGAGTTTGGGTGTATTTATGTACAAAATTCACACTCAAGAACTCTGCGGCAGCCCTAATTTTATGATGGTGCACTATCTTGTTGAAAGAACGTCACGAAAGACTACATAAGCCAGTAGCGAAGCTTATAGGGAATAAGTAATGCATTTTTTTTAAGATGCTTTCGGATTGCTCGTAATGAATATTCCACCTCTTCAAGAACTACAGTTATATTAACAAATTCATAACCTGTCGACAAAAGAACCCATTTGCATTTGGAACCTTTTAAAAGAAAAACGCAAACATCTCTCTGGCATCATCATCATCATCATCAGGCACGGCCACTTACGGCCAGTGTTTGCCTTCACGTTGTGCAATGGTCATTAGACGACGAAAACAAAGTTTGTCGACCCCAAAAAGGAATTTCTTTCTTTTTATTGTTCCATTGCCGGAAAACTTTCCATAATAGTTATTAAAGATGGCTAATTAAAATATTTGTTTCAGAGTGCGCGGAGCCCGACTGCGTGCAATGCGGCCTCAACGGCTGTGAAAAATGCCCTAAACTCATAATGTACCCCTCGAGAACGTGCGTCGAAGTCTGTCCTTTCGGATACGACCAGAAATGGAGCACCATGGTTGATATCATGGGGGTAGTGTGCACGCACAACGGCAACTTCCTGGGACTATCATCGAATGCTCTCACAATCCTCACCGGGATTTTGGCGGGAATCCTTTTGTGCCTGGTTCTATTCGCAGTGGCTTTTGCATATGTCAAGCACAGAAGGAAAAGAATTACTTTGAGCAGCGACACAAGTTCTGAGAGTGACGATAGTCCCGAGAGAAGAGACTTTCTGAAGAGGTTGGAAACGCTACGCCCGTACTCTCAGAGCTACTTAGATATGCTAAACGACACTAGGCAGCAGATAAGGCAGCTGCACCGGGAAGGGGACAACGGGGCTATAGGGGCCTATAAGCCGGTAATCAGGGATTTAGCGAAAATCTTGTTGCTCCTCAATAGACCTCCCGAAAACACCTCAATGCCAGACGACTGGGAGCACTTGTTCAACTGGGCAGAAAAGGCACTGAAGCGTTACAAAAGAATGAGCGACTCGTCGCAGCCTCAAGTGGCGCAACTCATAAACTTCCTGCAAGCCCCCATTGTGGCCCGCAGCGAGGCGGACGAAACAGAGTACTCAGTGCGCGGCAGTACCACGATGAGTACCTTCAAGCCTGACCAGCCCTTCGGGTCGATGTTGAGCCTGCAAAGTGCGGCAATTAAAGGGTTCCACAACAACTACGATCGGTACCCCAACAGCTTGAATCCCGAGTGGAAGTTTGAGTACACGTTGGTAGGTAATACTTCGTCGGAGTTCGATCCAGTGGCGTGGAAGAGCAGTAAGGAGTTTTTGAGTGGGTCGCCTCTGTTCCTCGAGGACGATTTTTACCAATTGGGATTTCGGCCGCAGGACGAAATCACCACCGAGTTGTGACAAAGCAGGAAACAGAGTACAAAGCAGTGTGTATGTTTGTGTATGTGTGAGTGTAATATAAAACCCGTGTGAAAAATAAAAAATTTGGTATCAAAGGAACTCTGAGTAGTTATACCGTTGAAACCAGTGCCAATGTGCGAATTGTTATTATTGTAATTTACTCGGCATGAAGGTGGTTATTTCCTTGTTGGACTACTTTTAAACGATGAAAATCACAGTTATTTTAGTAGCTATAAGAGAATCGACAGTATTATGCGGACGTAATTTAGTGTAGTAATATAATAGGTTTCAGCGGAACAAGAAAAATTTAATAATTTATATATTTCATGTCTCAAATGGGCTTTCTGATATTACTTTAAAGCCGCAATTTGCTCGTTGAACGTTTCTCGAGAAAATGATCATTCAATAAAGTGCAATTCCGGTTATTAAATTGAATGTTTTAATAAATAAAAAAAAAAAACTCGTTACTTTACATTTCAGATCTCATACAAACTCTTATTTAATTATAGGCATTATACAGGGTGATTCATTGGGAATGGGACATGGTGAAACCCGACACGAGGGACAACAAACTATGACTGTTGAACCCGACATGTCTCATACCAACGTTACAAGTTGCAGAATTACGGGGTGTTAAAGGTTGAAATTTTATTTAAAAATTCCTTGATGACTTTATGTGTTTTCGTAGCATCGACGCCAAAATTGGTGTAGGCAGCTTTGTAAAATGGCGACTAAGAATTTTGATTTAATTTTTAAGTAGTTTTTAGAGGGCGGTGGTCACAACTCACCGCTTCGGCATATTTGGTCATATGTCCTGTGAGTGCAACTAAAGCCAAATTCCATTCAGTATTGTGAAAGGGCGTCAGTTGTTGCTCAAAAAAGGTATTCCCGCTTAATCCCGATGATCTCCTTCGTTTATGAGATTTTCATCCATGAGCTAGGTCGCGTCGTGCGGTTTCGAACTTTCGAAAATGACGGTGACCGCAAGTGCGCCAACATTTGGACAATGTTTCTCCCCCTCGGTGGATCACTTGTGGAAGTGAACGTCCATGGCCCGCGAGAAGTCCAGATCTATAGGTCAAATGCCATAACTTTATTATATAAAAATAAGTTATTAACTCGGTTTCATTAATTTTCAATTAAATCTTTTGCCGCGTTAAAAAACGAAAAGCCATTAACAAACTGAAAAATAAATATATATTTTTTTAAATAGCTGTTCGAAATGATAACGTCCCGCTTTAATGCACTTTACTGTCCTTTTTCCCAAAAATATTTTTGTTCTAAACTGCTTATCGGCGTTATTCCTAATTTCATCAATCGCTTGTTGATTGTTTTGCCACAATTATGCACAAGTGTAAATTGTCTTTTTAAGTATAGTTACCCTCATGCTTGACCCTATTGAGAAATCCTATGTGTCAAGGTCTGGACTTCTGGCGGGCCATGAAAATTCACTTCCGCGACCGATCCATCGATGTGGAAAAATGCTCTTTAAATGTTGACGCACTTGCCGCCACCATCGTTCTTGAAAGTTTGACATGGTACGACGCCAATTGGCTCATGGACGAAAACCTCATAAACGAAGAAGAATATCGGGATTAAACGTAAATACCTTTTTTGAATAAAAATAAGCGCTCTGTCATTGTATTAAATAAAATTTGACTTAAGTTTTACTCGCAAAAAAACACGATCAAATATACGGAAGCGGTAGGTTGTAATTAGCAGCCTCTCGGGGCTACGTAAAAAACGGATGAAAAGTCTCATTTGGCACCTTACAAAACCTTACTATACTATGAAAATCTAACAAATTATTAAGAATTGTAAATAATTTCAAATCTCAACGTTTAACACCCGGTAATTCTTAAACACCCAACATTGGTGTAACGTATGTTGGGTCCAATCGTTACATTTTGGTACACCCTATCTCCGGTTTTGTCATGTCCCATGAATCACACTGTATGTTTATTGTGTGTGATTCATGGGACATATACAGGGTGTCTTCAGATGGAATTTGTCTACACCACAAATGGAAATTTTGGAAAAATAATTCTTCGTAAAAGTTTTTGCTTCTTCCAAAAGCACCTTTCATCTTGAGAAAAAATGATGTTCATATACGGGGAGCTCGGAAGTTTCAAAACATAGTTTTGACTCAAGAGTGAACTAACCTTATTTGTTATTTTTAAGCAAAATGTTGCTTGAAAAAATTGTTTAGAGTTACTTTAATAGTCAAAATCCAAAATTTTTTTGGATTTTAATGGTGATTATGGGCTGTTCCTCAGTGTTAGATTCAGATTCTGTGCCCCCGTGTCAATAACTAATAGCCACGTCGCATCATCTTCTTTATGGTTTTTTTAGCCTCTTTATGTTTTTCACATCACATTTTCGTAGAAGTTTCTTGAAGTTCTGTCGACTGACTTGCACTTCAGGATACTTTTGGTGGAATGTTTCCACAGCATTAAGATAGAAAATATCACCAGTGCTGTAGCACTTACCCAAATAAATGCGATGCTTTAAAGTGCGCATTTCTGCATCAAAATTAAAGAAGTGTAAGTGCGCCTTATTTTCTGAAACGATGACGGTTATGTTTAGAATACCTGTTGAAACCTGCTTATCAGTTTGCTACAGGTACTTACAGTGGCCGCTTTAATATTCGGATACTATAGTAGTTAAGTATGTGTTGCTTTTAAACTAAGCTGCTGGGGAAATTAATAAATCCCTTGTTTTATAATACGTTAAAGCATACATGCTAGATTTAAAAAAAAAATGTTTTTCCTTAATTTATAGACATTTTTTATTAATTAATATTAAGTGAAACACTGCTTAAATTTAACAGAGAAAAATATTCGGTCACATGTTATGGAGTTCGACCGTCCTATTCTGCCGAATTTTTTCTCTGAATTATAACGTTTGTTAACATACCTTGAAGAGCTACCTTGCAGAATTAGTTTAGCTGTGAAAATGCCACATGAAGGTAAAAGTACGACGTTTGATATTGTCATTCATAATCACGAGGAAGAAAAATCATATAGAAAATTGGTAGATTATTACAATCGAACAAGAGTACCATAGGTGATGTCATAAAATGATGGTATAAGCATTAGGATGGAGTACAATCTATTCCTCAAAAAGGTCGTCCAAAGTTGTTGGACGGTCTTGATAAACGCAATATTACGGTGAATCTGAAATATGATCCCACTATAAAGGCGCTTCAATATTAGCAGCAGAATTATTTCAAAAAACTGGAAAAAAAAAGTTCATGCATCTACAGTGCGTCGAATGATTAATGAAAATGGATGCCATGATAGAATTCCCCGGAAAAAAGCCACATATTAACGACATTAATCCAAAAAAATAGATTATTATCTGCCAATCAATACATTTGTAAAAAAGATATTGGTGAAGCAATGTTAAATGGCTAACGAAAGCATATACAATATGTTTAGTTCAGATGGACATAAACTTATGTGGCGAAAAGTCAATGAAGAGCTTCTTGTTAAAAAGCTCAGATCAACCCTGAAGCACGGCGAAAAGAGTGTTATGGTTTGGGGCTGTATTTCGGCTGCTGCAAATTAGTTGTCATCGATGGAATTATGGCCAAAAATAATTATTTAACCTTTTTAAAAGAAAATTTCATTAAAAGTGCTACTAATATGAATATTCGAAAGAGTTGTAAGTTTTGTCAGGATAATGATCCGAAGTATAATTCGCGTATTGTACGGGAATACTTATCGTATAATTGTCCAAAAGTGTTACATCCTCCTCCATACTCACCGGATCTAAATGCCATACAAAATCTATGGGATTACTTGAATCGTAAGATGAGAATATCACCCATAAAACCCAAAAATGAATTGGAACTACGATTGACTGAAGAATGGTCACATATTCCACAATCATACTTAAATAAAATTATTTCTAATATGCCTAAACCATTGAGGTATGTAATTAAACAAAAGGGCTATCCTACCAAGTATGGAAATTGTAAAACATATTATATTTTTGATTAAAAAAGTAATAATTCGTGAAACATCCCAATATTTTTGCTCTCTTAAATTTAAGCAGTATTTCACTTAAAATTGATTAATAAAAAATGTGTATAAATTAAGGAAAAAAAACATCTTTTAAGAATCTAGCATGTGTCATTAAACTTATTATAAAAGAAGGGCTTTATTAAGTTCCCCAGCAGCTTATTTTAACAAGAACAAATGCTTAACTATTATGGTACTCGAATATTAATGCGGCCCTCTGTACCTGTCTACATAGCAGCAGTATCTTCTTTAGTGGACATCAGAGTTATTTATCAATTTCAAAATAAAAACAATTGAAATTTTGCATTTTGACTACTAAAGTAACTGCAAACGACGTCTTCAAGTAACATTTTGCTTAAAAATAAGAAATACGGTTAATTTTCTCTTAAATCAAAACCATGTTTTGAAAGGCCACGAGCTCCCCGTATAAGAAAATCGTTTTTTCTCATGATGAAAGGTGTTTTTGAAACAAACAAAAACATTTATGAGGAGTGACTTTTTGTCCAAAAATGTAAAATTTGGAACATTTGTGATATAGGCAATCCTATCTGAGGACACCCCGCGTGTATATATATAGAGTTGGTCATTAATGCGTCAAAGTGCGATATCTCAATAAATATGAGTCTGAGAAAAAGATGTTTCGTATCAAAGTTTTTGATTTTTAAAATGTACGTACTTTAAAATCATGTTCAAATGTGCAGGGTCCATCGTAAATTCCTGGTAGTACCAAGTTATGTTTTTTTAAATGGAAACCCCCATTTTTTTGCCATTTTCGGATTGATCGTTAGATTGTAAGGTGAGTTTATCTAAAGGGTCTAATGTGAAAAAATTTCCGTTTCCAAGTTATTCGGGAAAATTTGAAAATTTTGATAGCTGCAAAGTATCGCAAAAATCTGTGCTGTAACCTAACTGCTGCGAATGTCGAAATCGATGTTATGGAAACTATAAACGGACCTAATAAGCTGTGTTTTCAGGTATTTTAATTTAAAAAAAAACAGTGCCATATCTCCGAAATAGCCTACAAAAAGTACATGACTTGAAACCCCTAAAACTTACTTATTTCAAATGGAATGCGCCATTTTTTTCAACGGCATTGTGTTCAACATTCAAAAATATATAATGCTATTGTTATCATTAATTTATCTCTAAATACGGCCTTGTTAAGTTCCCGAAAGTTGCTCCCTTTTAGCTTCTAAATGTTTCAAAAGTCGTACCGGTGACGTCACCATAGACAAAAGTTACGCGATGCCCGGTGATAATCAGTAACCAAACTAAGAAAAATAATTTAATTTTTATACAAATAAAGAATGTACAACAAATTCTCAAATTGTCCTCCATTTCGATCAGAAAACAGTTTTAATCTAGACAGAAAAGACCTATTTACTTCCTGTAACATCCCAATACTTATACTATTTCTAAATGGATTGATTACGCGTTGTTTCATATCTTCTGTAGTAATCAGAGCAGTTCGGTATACAATGTTTTTATTTCAATAATTCTTCCTCGCTTGTCTTTTCAGGCCTTTCATATTTCTAGTAATTCACATCGCTTGTTCTAATAAATCTTTCCTTAAGTCTTTCTAAACTTCGAACCTAGGGATGCCTTCTGTCAGGATATTTTTGAGTATACATCCTCTGAGTTAGTAAACAATTTTGATTAGCAGATCCCATAACAAAGATCATGTCTTTTAATTCCGTTCTTTTGAAATTCATATGTATATATTCAGTTAACTACAACTATTAATGTGAGATAAGAATGAAATGCGCATATGTTAAGCATTTGGATTTTTGACCGTGACCGGGCATCACGTAACATTTGTTTATGGTGACGTCACCGGCGCGACTTTTGAAACATTTAGAAGGCAAAAGGGGACAACTTTCGGGAACTTAAAAAGGCTGTGTTTAGGGACTGAGTAATGATAAAAAAAGCAATAAATTTTTTGATGTTGAACACGATGCCGTTGAGCAAAATTGAGCTTTGCACTTGTAATAAGCAACTTATAGGGGTTTGAAGTCATGTAACTTCGGGTACCCATTTCGGGGGTTATGGAACTTTTTTTAAATTAAAATACCTGAAAACCTAGCTTATTAGGTCCACTTGAAGCCTTCGTAAAGCCGATTCGCACGTTCGCGGCGGTTAGGCTACAGCACCGATTTCTGCGATACCTTGCAGCTGTCGAAATTTTCCAATTTTCCCGAATAGCTCGGAAACAGAAAATATTTGACAAAAAGGCTCTTTAGATAAACTCACCTTAAAATCTAATGATAAATACGAAAATGGCAAAAAGCGGGGATTTCCATTTAAACAAACACAAATTGGTACTACCACACATTTATGATGGACTCTGTATGGTTGAAAATAATTTTTAAATGCGTACACTTTAAAAACCGAAAACTTTGATATGAAACATTTCCTTTTAAAACTTGTATTTACTGAGATATCTCACTTTGACGCACTAACGACCAACCCTATATACATATATATATATATACACATATATATAATTATGTAGATGATTAGTGAACTTTGAAGACCTACTAACACATATGAATAATGCAGGATTAAATCATGTCTCTTATATACCGAATCACTCTAGTCATTGCATTTATTTAGTTCAGTGCATCTATTAAAAATCGTTACAATTAAGCAGAGTGTTTAAGTATTGACAGTAGGGCTTTAACATATTTTAAGTGGAAATATCAAAACTTATATGCGCAGATGATTCCAAATTTAAAGGACTGTTATCTCAGAAATTTCCGAAGTTCGACTCTGATGCATTTCATTTGTAAAAGTCTTTCCAGAGCACTTTTAACCGGGAGTTTTTTGATACCTGTTACAATGTCTGTGTAGTATTATAACTAAATCCAGGTCTGCTAAAGCTGCCAAAGTCTTGCTATAGAAAACCCAAACCCCTTGTACAGTGCGCACAAACATATTTGCAAAAATTGAACGTATTTTGGTCTTATTGCTATATCAACAAAAACTTGATAATCTATCATACAATAAGGCTTTTAGATCAAATTAATACATGTTGGAAAGTTAAAAAACTTATAAACACTTGAAATTATGATGAGTTACACTAATGGCACTGTTAAACCGAATAAATTTGAATTTGTACTTCTTATTCAACGTAGCAGTGTTAGTGTTCTTTGAATTGTCTATACTTTAAAAAATTCTTTGGACTGGATTTTCTTTCTTTAACTCTTTGAGGTCCTGAAAAGTGGTTAATTAAAAATCCTATATGGGCAGAGAAAAATGAAGTTGAAAAACAATTCTCTTTCAATATGTTTATTGTCAGAAATAATGATTTTAAATCATTTTTACAAAAAGTAGTGAAAAAAGCCTTTTTTTTTTTAAAAAATGGTGCAATGTTACGTGTACCAACGACCGGGTTAATCGATATAATATGCCTGAAAACAGGTTTTATGTTTCTCCATGCAGAGTGGTACAGAACATACATATATGTACAGGGCGGGTTAGCGTATACTAGCAGGGCTCAGGCATTCCATATAGCACCTTATTTCAAGTTCAGTAAGTTACATAAACATGTCCGCAAACGCTTCGTTTCTGAGATACAGGGTGTCAAAGTTTTGGATTTTTTTGCATCTCTCACAGACCACCTCCAGTTCTTGAGACAATCCATTCAAATGTTTACTATTTCTTACCTATGATGGTCTACAAGTTTGGACATGTCTAGATGATTGAAAGACCTGCATGGTGATATTTTTTCGGCAGTCAAGCCCCCTTTTACTGTCCATAACTTTTTTGTGGTGCGCCATTGTCTGCTTAATCTCAAAAATGTGGATTTCACGTTCAATTTAAAAACTTTTTTGTCATTTGCAGTTCTATTGTATCTGTAATCGTATTCGAGTAATTTGGAAAAGTCTCTGAAAGAACGTATCATTGACAAACATCTTGTTCATGCGCAGTTTAACAATCCAGAACGCCTTAAGGCATCCATTAAAATCACAGGTGAAATCAGGTAACATCAATTTGCTCTGACAGTTATTGTGACAGATCGTAAATTTAGTTCAAATTTCGATTTCGAAAACACCATTTCAGTTTTCGCATCGTGAATCAGCAAATATCCATTTTGTGTATGTCTTTGTGCATGGCAATGGAGCACTAGCAGCTAGAGAATGCAGAACCCGATATCCGCAGAGGAGGAACCCGCATCCGTCAATATTTGTTCAAGTTCAAAACAAAGTAGGGCATAAATTATCAATCGCAACTGAATTCTCATTCATAATTCACTTAAAATAATTATGAAAACGATTAACAAAAAATTAATTGCTCCTCCGATAGATTATGCTTGAAAACTAAAATTTCAATCATTAATCACAACTGATTTTTAATTTTTCGTAAAGGAAATATTTAAATTTTATTAAACAAAAATACGTGGTCTTTTAAAATTATCCGCATTTCAAAATTTGAGTTTGTACGTTAACTAGATCTAGCTTCGCTGGCTATTGTAATCTATAAGAAAAGGCGCTCCACTGGTGCTGACAATGGCAATGGAGCATTATTTTTCAAAAAAACCTATGAACAAAAAAAAATTAATTTTTGTTATATTTGCTTATAATGGTATTAGCCCTTTTACATACTTGTTTAATTCCGGGAAGGTTATTAAGAGTCTACAAATTGTGATATCTTTCTCCAAAAAATTGTAGGGCTTCGGGCTCTGCACTGGTTCTGCAGCTGGGGTTCCGCTAATGTTTTCATTTAAGCCGAAATTAAGAAAGCTCGACGAAGGACTATGTTCCACTTCAGGTTCCGGCGTGGAAGTCATTTTATTTATTTTGATTGCTACAGTTGCTTTTAATCTGTCCAGTAATTCCTTATGAAGTTCCAAATCTATACAATTCAGCCTCTTGTCTTCAAACTTAGGATGACAGGACGCTGTTATGCCGACTTTTTCAACTTAATCAGTTTTAAACCCAAGATAATTAGCAAATCGATCATTAATTAATGCAATGTAGCCTTTAAGTAAATCTCTACAAAATATCTTTTATTGATCTAATAGTGAAATTAGTTTTCTCCTTAATGCAATAATTGCAGGTAGTACAACACCAAAAGTATGTGGTTTTCTCCTTAGGGAAGAATGTCTAGAGCAGAAGCTCTAGACAATCTTCACTGCAGTGGTTTTGGGCACTGTGCATATTCATCGAGATACATACAATTCACTTTGATTCATAATTAAATTATTCTCCAAATTAAGTTCTTCAGATAGTGGTAAATATTTTCTTCTTTTGACTTTAGTATCTGTTTAATAGCATCATATAAAGAGTTCCAACGCGTAACTTTTGGTTTAGACAAACTACGATCGAAAAGAGAGAATTAGTGATGGGGTTTTTTAAAGAAAGGTAAGTCATTACGGAAGATTGGTGAGATTGTAGGAAAAAGTCCTGCTACCATTCAATGTATTATAGAAAAATATAAAATCTTTGGAAATATTGAGAATAGCCATCGCATTGGAAGACCCTCGAAACTAGATAGTCGAGATGAGCGTTTTATAATAAGAAGCATTAAAAAAAAATCCCTTTGAAAGTTCATCTAATATAGCCGCGGCCTTGCAAGATAGATCTGGAAAGAATGTTACATCAAGAACTATTAGAAATTCCTTGAAAAAAAAAGCAGGATTCACGGCTCACGCAGTTAGAAAAAAGCCTTAGATTAGTAAATTAAATAGGAAGAAAAGACTCCAGTTTGCAAATAAATACGTTAATAAGCCTTTAGACTTCTGCAAAAACGTCATCTTTTCTGATGAAAGCAAATAGAGCGGTTGGGGTTCCAATGGAAGGAAACTAGGGTGGCGGAAACCAGGAACGGCATTAAATGAAGAAAATCTAAAGTCCACTGTCAAACACGGTGGAGGTGGTGTAATGGTATGAGGGCCTACGGCATCAAATGGAGTGGAAAATTTGGTTTTCATCGACGGCATTACGGAAAGTAACGTCTATTCGATTTTAAAAGAAAATGTAACAACTAGCGCCGAAAAATTGCATCTCGAGGGTCGTTATCATTTTCAACACGATGACGATCCGAAACATATAGCAGAGATAGTCCGTCTGTGACAGCCCTACAAAACTCCTCGCGGGTTACATACACCTCCACAATCTCCAGACATTAACCCGATCGAAAATTAATGGGAAGAACTAGACAGATGTATTGGAAAACTTCCAATTACACACAAAGAGGAATTGAAAGCTGCTTTATTACAAGAATGGAACAAAATCAACCCGAATGTGATAGATAATTTAATAGCTCCAAATCCACGACCTTTAGCTGCCACGACAAAAGCAAAGGATAGTACTAATTACTATAGTGTAAATAATTTTTCAAATATGCAATGTTTCTTTTGTTAAATGATAACACAAATACGTGTTAAGTTAGTGTTAAAAAGCTTAGATCATGTATTTTGTACAGACACAAACTAATAGAAATATATTCAGGAAGTCCTTGTATAAACCGTATTATAAAGTAATTTTGTATGATGCATGAATACTTTTTTCCGCGGCTGTACGTAGAATATCATTTCGTGTTTATCGATGGATAAATATTTAGTTTAAATACATTTCTTAATTGGCATGATTTATAGAATGACTGGACGATGCTTTTTAGCAAAAAAAGAAACATCACAATCCCGGGACGGAAATTACAATCCCGGTATTAACACTGTAATTTTTCTGCGAGATCTCGGTATTGGATCCCCTAGACGGTACGTAAGAATCAAAATATCAACATTCAGCAATAACGTATCACTAGGAGAGTTTTACAAAGATTTACAAGGAACCCGTCAACAAGTACACGAAGAGAGTCAGCTCTCCTGGCTCTTTCTCAACCCGAAGTTTGGCGACTTTTGAAGCGAAACCACATGCATTCTTATCAATTTACAACGTGTCTAAGGTTTACATCCTGGGGATGAACAACACAGACTGAATTTTGGTTAATTAGAATATAATAAAACGTTCTTACGCAATGTATTATGAACTGATGAATCTTGCTTCACTCCACGTGGAATGGTGAATTTCAAAAGTCAACACACTTGGGCAGAACAAAATCCGCATGCTATTGGGGCAAGAATATATCAAAACGAATTTGGCATTAAAGTATCAGTAGTAATTTTTGAAAATCGTTTGTATGGGCCCTATTTTTTACCAGTAAGAGTCAACTCGCAAAATTTCTTAGAGTTTCTAGAAACCGGACATCTTAAATACGTAGGAAGATGTTCCTCTAAATTTAAGACGGCAAGCTTGGTTTTAGTTAGATGGCCGTGCAGCTCATTTTAGAAGAAGTTGTGGCGACTTGGTTGGACTTCAATTATTCAGAAAGATGGATTGGACGTGGAGGTCCAGTCGTATGGACCCCGCGTTCCCCAGATCTAACACCATTGAATTTTTTTCATTTGGGGCTTTCTCGAAGAAGAAGTATACGCAACTTCTATTCAAGACGGCGAAGATCTTAGAAAGCGTATAAGGCGGTCTTGCGAAGGCATTAGAGTTCAACACTTAGATTTAGCAAGAAGGTCAATTGAAACGCAATGCCGATTATGTATTCAACAAAATGGATCGCATTATGAACATTTAATTTTGAAAATAAAACAGTTCCGGGTTATTTGTAAAGAGTTAATGCCCTAATTCATAATTGTTACACGCTTTCGTGCGAAAATTTTCGGTAATTTTCATACACTTATTCTATTATTTCCGAAATAAAATGTTCTTTCAAAGACTTTTCCAAATTACTCGAAAACAATTTCGAATACGATAAAACTGCAAGAGACAAAAAAGTTCCCAAATTGAACGTGGAATCCACATTTTTGAGATTAAGCAGTCAGTGGCGTGTCGCAAAAAAGTTCTGAATGGCAAATGGGGACCCAATTGCCGAAAAAATATCACTCTGTGGGGTTTTACATTGTCTAGACACGGCAAAACTTGTGGATCATCATAAGTAACAAATGTTTAAAATTTGAATAGATTGTCTCTAAAACTGTAGCAGCTCTGTGAGAAATACAAAAAAAACAACAAAATTTTCACATCCTATATCTCAGAAACGAAGCGTTTCCCGGCATATGTTTATCTGACTTACGGAAATTATTAAGATACCATATCGAATGCTCGAGTCCTGCTAGTTTAAACTGACTAACCGTGTAGAGCATAGCGAGCTCGTTCTTATTTGCTTTTTTCTGTGCTACACAGAGCACATTTTTGTCTTGTACCATAGACTGGCTGATGCTTAGCTTCAATGAGCCTAGTTGTTGGGCACAAAAAAGGTTTATGCTTCTTTATGAAGGCGGAAGCACCTGGTTTTAAGACTTCTGACACAGTTGCAATAACACATTCGATAACTGCTAATCTAGAATATTTTATTTTTAGTTTTCCCGCATTTAGGTGCTTGCATGATTATATGCACATTTACAATTGGGACATCAAAGAAATGGAAAAAGATTCTGTGCCATCACTTGTGGCTTTTCCTATCAGTTTCATGTGACGATTTGTTCTGTTCGAATTTGTCCACTCCGTTTATGTTTTTATTGTAGTCAAGTGGAAGTTTTACAGGTGAGATGTCTTTTTTGCTGTGGTACTTGGAAAGCAAAGTCACAGATCTCTCATCTTTCCAATTGATAGCTAGAAGACCTTTGTCGCTAGTATGATCGTCAAATTGTCCCCGCATCACTATTTTGTTTAGTACAAAAGCTGGGAGATATTTTCTTGTGCTCTTCATTGTTTTACAGGTAAACATTTCCTTTTTTCAAAGATGTTCCAGTGGTGGTAAATTATTAAAATAGTTGGCCAAAAACAAGCAATGCCAAGTCCTTGCGTACTCTGCTTTTAAGGTCCTTCTTAAGAGTTTCACCCGTCTTCCCAACATAAATATCAAATTTTCCGCAGTATCCGCTTAGGTCTGCCAACGTCCGTACTTTAACCCACGCTTCGTGCGTTTTCCGGCGTATATTGTTTGAATACAGACCTGCTCTTATACTTAATCATTGATTCATCAGTGCTGACATTTTTGGAGAGAAGAAAACAGACGGAAAAGCGTTCGAGCAGATAGATGATCAAGGGTCTTGCTCTATACAGCTTATCGAGGTCAGTATCTTCGCATTGTGGCTGTAACGAGTTGTGGTTTACGTGCAAATTAGTTAATATCCAGCTAAATCTTTTTACTGATGATATTAACGGATTATTCAGTAACTTATTAGAGGCCCAATAATCCCTACAGCTTGGTACCGTTTTTACTCCCGTGAATAAGTTGATGACAAGAAACATTTTCGTTTCCTTTTTATCGATAGGTTTTTGTAAGGTTTACTGATCTGCTGGGCGTATAAATTAGCTTTAAATACTACTATGTATCCAATACAACTTTCTACAATGAAAATTGGAACCAGTAACCTTAGGAATTGATCAGTAAGGTTTTTTGATCAAATCTGAAGAACCTGAAAGACTTGTAAAGTCTTTAGGAATATGAAAACGTACCTTATTTTTGTTCCAACGTGTTGCCTCTGGATGGTTCCAGTCTCCGTTCCAGTAACTTTTGTTTCTCGTCAAGCAATTTAGTTTTTAAAACCTTTAAGAGGTATATGTTCTTCAAAATCGGAGTCCGAGGGCACATCACAATTGGCCACAGATTCATTCATGTCATCATCGAGAACATTTTCATCAATCAAAGATTCACTATCAGAGGGAATTCTTTCGGAGTCGATCATCTCGTCACTGCCGTCGCTCAAGTAGAGATTTTCCATCAGTTCAGCTCTGTGTTTCTAAGCCTAAATAGCAATTTCCCTATGTTATGAAAATAGTTGATACGGAAATATCTTTACTATTTGTGCGGTGATACAAATTATGTACCGTCAATTAAAATTATATTATGCAAAACATCAATCATATTTCATTAAAAGCTGCCCATTAAAGTAATCTTACATAACGAAAACATTATTCTTACCTCGATTATAAAATATTGAACCACTTTGTCGGTAAAATCTATTTTTGACAGCACAGTTGTGGATAAACACCTACACCATGCTCAATCCTGTGTACTTCCCTCACTAAGTAAATTTAGCGCGCGCTCGCCATCTCATAACTAGTAAATACACTATTAGGATTGCACAATAGCGATCGTTTACATATTAAATCTCTATCCGGCAGAAAACGGACATTGAATAATGGTTTATTATTTCTACCCCACCCACAAAAGGTACATATTTTCGTGGTCTATTATCAATACCGCTGCCCCTCAAAGAGTTAATACGTTTTTCCATTGCCGACAACTCTGTACATTTTAGAAATATATAGGACAATTTTGTGAACATGAGTTTCGACATTCTATATGAGACCTAAGGTAAAATACAGTTTTTTTCTGCAGACTTTTGCACTTCCTTTATTTTCGTGTTGATGCATACAAAAGTACCTAAATATGGAATAAAATGATTAAATGTTGTATTTCAGGTCATCTATGCAAAGCATACACAATATAAAAACAATATAGGAAGGCAGATTCTGAAAATATGTTATCTCTTGTCTTTGAAATGTGAGGAGCGTTCATATGATTTCTAATTAAACTACCCCGCAGACTACACAATTTTGAGAATCTGATGATTTAGTCGCTTAATTGCCATAACAATAAAAAAGTAATGGATGTGCGCGCACACTCATCAATTCTAAACTCGATCAATAAGCGAGTGCACTTGATAATGCACCCCGTGTCCACTGTTTAGTATGTAGTCAGAGGGTCCCTAGTTCTTCAAGCGACCTTTGAAAAAAATTTGTTGAAATATTTACCTAAAGAATACGCCTCCTAAAAGCAGACAAAACCAATATAAAAAATGCAACACCAAGTTCATTTTAGCTAAAGCTAGTGGAAAACAGTTGTTATCTAAAGCACATATAACTATATGAAGTCCGTGATCTTTATTATGAAAATATCCTTTCCTCTCATAGGCTATTCAAGGCTTTTATCATCTACCATTTACCCTTTTGAATATCTATCGTTGAATACATGACATGGAATATAGTTTTTTCGTTTTACTAAACGCTACTCTCGCTGCTGTGTTAATGTTTACTAGGTCTGTAGTAGACCACTTTCACTACTCAGAACATCCGAATAGGAATGGTGATTGAGTTGATGCACTTTAACAGGTTTCGTTATTTTAATTTGATTTTAAGTATTAATTTCAAGGGGTATATGTCTTTCGTTATAGGGCTTTGCTTCACTGTTGCCAGATCTAATTTAACCCTTTGGATCTAACATTGAATCTGTTTGGGTATTTTTGGTATCCGTTTGGATCTAATTGCCTGTTTGAATTTTCATGATTTTACATGTGTACATCTCAAATGCCATGGCATCTAATTATATTTCGATCGCCATTATCAATGCTTGCGGTAATCGTACTTTAATCGAGCCAAAGAGTTTATGTCACTTGTATGAGATGATTTATTGTATTTTCATTTTATATCCATCACGCGGGCGGTTTGGGGCTCTACAGAGCGCCTTATTATTTTCATTATTATTATTAAATAACCAATACATTGAAATAAAATACCAATAAAAGTATATTAACTTCAGTGATGTTCACATTCTTAATACAACATTAACGATTCCGACTGAAAGGGTAATTACGAATATAAAAATATTAACAAAAGTTACGGCCGTTAAGACTATTAAATACGAACTAAGTACACTCCAGTCTTGACTTTCACTCCGCAGACTCGCTCCTCCAATTTAAAACCTCCACCAAATTTACCTTTTATTATATTTTATGTATAATTATAAAGTAATATAAAAAAAAGCTGCTCTGTAGTCTAAAAATTGTATAATACACTAAAAGTTTATAAAGCGTAAAAGAAGTGATTTTGATTGGCAGCTTTCCTGTAAATGGCGCTTGGAACTGTAAACTTTCATTTTAACTCTAATAATAAAATGAATATAAAACCGCAAGCTGCTTTGAATAATTTACATTAAAACAATAATTGCAATCATATATAAAAAGACCTGCATTTGTAGATCATACATCAATTGACCCTTTGATGAATAATAAATAAAGTGGTTGGTCAAACTGAAGGCGTCCACAGTTAAATGCAGGATGAATTGTTCAGCTTTTTTTAAAGTTAAGTACGAACATAATACTAGGAAAATCCTCTCAAAAGCCAAGGCACTGAAACGAATAGAAAATACTGAACATACAGCTGGATATGGCAAAATGCGAAAGTATTGTCGAAATTGTAGACTTACTTTAAGGATGTGGTTAAACAAAATGAACTTAAATACAACTACCCCTCGGCAGGTATTGACACCGTATAAAAATACTCTCTTTAAAACGACTTTGTTCAAAATTTTACTTGAAATGCATGGGCGAATTTCCGAATACGGTCTGAATGGTTGTTCTAAAGTGATTGTCACTTAACTGTATCCTGGAAGTGCAATTAGATATCTCCCTAAACACCTGCATGGTTAGTTTCCGAATCCTCTTCTGCTAAGGCTAAAGGGGCGCGCAATAGCAGTTCACTAACCTGGATTTTTCTAGGCTGGAAGGAAATGGTGTTGATCAATTATTTCGTCAAGGCAAAGGGAATATAAATGCTGTTAGAAAGAAGTGAAGTGCATATTGTGAAGTTAAATTATATTGTGTGAGATACAAACTTTATAATAAATTTAACGTTGAGACTATAATGTGTCTTACGAATATAAAATATTCATGTAAACAAATGCACGTGCTTTGTTCAAGATAAGAGTATTGAACAGAACCGTAGTTAGCGTGCTTTTATACTAAAAAAGATTTTTAAACAAGTTCTGAGGATAATTGCTACTGGACTTTAGCCATGTCTAGTGGATTTTAAAATTGATGCAGTCCTGTACAATATTAAACAATCACAAAATTTAGTTTACATTTGACTATGCGCGCCCAATAAATACTCTCCATTTAAAATGAAACAACCCTGTGAAATGCCGTCGCACTTGTGGAAGATCGATCCTTCAGATAACACGATCGATTAATTAGCAACGACCAAACTAACGATCACGCATTTGATTTGTTTACATGGATATTTTATATTCATAAGACATATTATAGGTGAGGCCTCAACAAAAACTGAAAAGAAGAAAAAGTTTCAGTAGAAATCTGATTTCAGTGTTCTATTGAAATCCTACAAGGAAAAAATATGTACAAGATAAACTGGGTCAATGATCAATGCGTTGTTCCAAGATCATGTGTATGGTGTGTTGCTTATATTGAATAGGTCATTTATTAAATTACTGACTTTGTTTACACTGTTCATGGTCATCTAAATTGATAGAGAAAATTAGGCACGTTAAAGTGTTCTTAACTTGCTAGCTTTCCTCTTTGGTACCACGGTAACGACAAAAATAATTTTTCTACAAATCTCGATACTTAATTATTTTGATAGAAGTTACCTTGATCTTGGAATTCATTATATGGATTTTTATTTAACAAGAAATAAATATCTCCACTGTAAGTGGGACTTCAAGTAATTAATATTTGAGAATAGCGTGATTGAGCCAATTTAATAAAATTCAAAAAGACGTTAGTACTAAGTGTTTATATCAACATATAATAGTGAGTTAAACGCGTTTTATGCCTTACCAAAATCCAGCACCACGCAGTAAAATCACTGGGATTATACAAAGTTAGCTAGTTCACTGTGCGTCTTCTATAACTAATTTTCTAGCAAGAATTTAATAAAATTCTAAATACAAAATTTACACGAATTAAAGAGAAGTCCGTTTTATAAATATTTTCAATATATAAGATGAGTTAACTATGTAGCAAAATATTTTTAATCGGACACCCTGTATATTCAAAAATAGCTTTAGAAAGTGTGTCTGTACCTTGTAAAAATGTTGTATTTAAGATATGAGCTAAGAAAGAAGCACTCTAAAGTAGCCAACCCTATATGTAAAATTAAAAAATTAATAAAATGATTATGATGTGTAACGTACGGATAATTATGACGTGTAAATAAAAGAATTGTAAATAATTATCCTCCGCTAATTTGACGAAAATGACTAGATCATGAACACTTATAAAAGTTTAATGCAAAAATAATTTATAACCACAAATGATTATACTGCAGCTCCACCACATGGGCAAACAAATTTCCCTGAATGCCATATTTCCAAAGGTGGTAAAAGTTCTAATAGGATCTGAAATTCTTTAAGCAAAAGCTTTGTTAGAAGATAAAATAATTAGGAATTTGTCGTTAAAATGCAGGCACGAAAATATAAATCGTTCTCTAACCTCCAAATATGGTCCGCCTCCGTTGGTGTGCCGATCTATGACTACAAATAAAGCAAGAACAAAATGAACAACACTTAAGCTGCTAAAACGAAACGCTATAGCTTCAATATACAGCAAAATAGCCAAGAAATTTTTATAGATGAATTCCAAATAACTTAATAATCTAATTTACATTAAAGAATAATTTAGAATCAAAGAACATTCTACATAAGCAACAAAATCAATAGAAAAGAACAAAAACAAAGCACAACGCTACTTACCGCCGTTTTCCTGCTCAGAGGTGACGGTTGTCGTCGTAACCGCGCTGTTGGACACCTCCTCTCCTTGAACATTACTAATACTACTACTACTAACAGTAGTTACGGTTTTCGTAACTTGTAAATTGGTTATCCTGCGAGTCAGTTCTTCGCCTAAAAGTGTGTTCCACGAAAAATTTCTTTTTAACATTACAAAATTGGAATGAAAATTTAGCTTATGGCGGCTGCTTTATGGGCAACAATGAGAGAAGAAAACATGTAGACTGCACACATAAAATCGTACCTGAGTCAAGATGATCCTTAACACTATCGATGGTGATATCACCCACGCTGCTTGACACGGTAACGTTGTGCGGAGTGTCGTTTCCATTTTCGGGTACTTCATCCACCTTTCAAGTTGAAAAATGTAATAATAAAATCAAGATTCTTTCAAAGAAAAAAAAAATTATTCAATATTTCATAACAGTGTATTGGGACACCTATAGACCATGTGTTATTTTCATGTTTAATGCAAAAGTTCTATAGTATAAAACTAAATTATTTCTACATGATAAAGCTCTTTATGGTCAAACTAGCCTGTTGTTAATCTACAAGCATTTGGAATGGTAGCTTTGTATTACTATTGGCGTTCCATAACAAAAATTTTATCGTAAATGCGGAAATTTAGAGCAATTGCTATAACGCATTAGGATCATTTTAAAATTTGAATTTATGTTTCTATTAAATCCAAAATTTGGCTTTTCAATGTTGGACCTGATTTTCTCAAAAGATCTGAAATTACCTAACTCACCTTCTCTAAAGTATTTGATTCGACCGTTCCATTTGCAAGAGGTGCTTCTTCTGCTTCAATTACGGTCTCCGATTCCGCGTCGTCGTTAGGAATAGGTAAATAGCATCTACGTATAAACAATATTACTACTTTACATGAAATAATAGAAAATATTTCAAAATGAGGAATTTGTTTTAAATGTGTTTTTCGCTCTAGTTACAAATTTCTATTCACAAGTTAATACTCAATTTATTTGTATACGACCTGCTTGTTCTGATTCGTTAACTGACGAAAGGGAAATTTTAATTGCTGAGAAAAATCACTTTTCGTAATTGAAAACTTTCACCAAACCAAAGGAAGATATCGGAAGTGAACTTACCTTGCCTGGGTAACTGCCGTCGCAGACAGAGATATCCTCTGCAATTCCGAGGATGAATGCAAATACAAAGCTTCCGCCGTTTTTGTAAACACTAGAGTCGAAATACCACTGAAATTTCCGTAAAATTCTTAATAATTAAACCCAACGCAACTTAAAAAAAAAGAAATTACGTGATGTCTTCTCGTTTAACGGCTGCGGCATTCAGTTGCCTTTTCAAGTCAGGAATACTGAGCACCACGCAGTCTCCTAAATTAGTCAAACATAGGAGATCCACCTCGAAATGTATGTGTATGACACCAGTGTTGTCGTCATGTAAACTACAGGAAAAGGTGGCGAATGACATACGCCTTACTCGAGCTCCTAAAATATCGCTTGATTAGAGAAAGAATGTATTTTTTTACTTATGAGGATGTACCTTCGTGTGCGGTCAACTTATATTTACAATAAGGCTTCAAAGATGGCAGCGTAAAAATTTTGAATTGTTCCTCGGAAGCGATTATAACCCTGTGAACTTGCGTAGTGTCGGGCAGAGGTGCCACGCCTTTTTCTACTTCCAGGGGTTCGGGCAGTGGCTTGTTGGATCCATCCAAGACAGCGATTCCTATTACAGGGGCCCTGAATGGTGGAATAACTATTTAAAATATCTCGTGTATTAGAATTAGATCTTATAATTTCAAAATGATAAAATTATCTTTAAAAAATTGTGATTAAAATCAAATGTTACATTTTACATAATGATTTCTACAGGATCTCCAATGAATTGAGTAGAAATGAACCACAGATCGCTTTTTTAAAAACATACTCAACAAGTAGGGATAAACTTAACTCATCCAGTATATCAAACCCTTTTCGGGAGGTAGACTTACGTTACCTGTGCTTTAACTGAATTTCTTTGGCTAAATGACACGCTACGTCATCTGTATCTCTCTTGGAAGCCGAGGGCACTATGATAGTAAACGCGTATACTGTCCCGTTATTCGTACCAGCCCAAAGAGTTGGAACTGTGTTTTGTACTGCAAACAAAATTTGATTAGTTATATGTCCTAACAGTTAACCGAATGGTACAACGCAGTCCCGGCTACAATTGAGTACGGTAACACACTTCTGTACCTGTACCAAAATGTGAACACTTACCGTTGATAAGGAAGGTTCTCGCGAAGTATAAACACCTTACAAACGAGCCCATGGTGTCTTCTACTGGTCGGGCCTCTATCTGCCTTTCCACAGGTTTGGCGTCTAGAGGATTGAAATCGCCTCCCTGCTCTGAAACTGGAGGTTTTCTGGCGGGTGGCGAAGTGACTGCTGGAGTCTTGATAATTGAAAATTTAAAACTTTTGTCGTTACGATTAGATTTACAGCTTACTTGTTTCTCGTCTTTGTTATGTCTGGTAGATCGTCCTTTTCTGAGCCGTCTAAATGATTCTCTCAGAGATTTTTTGAAGGACTTTCGGCGAGAAATTGGCGTATCGCCTTGGCCAGTGAGATCTGTCGAAAAAAAGTAGTAAAATGTGCTTAATTAAAGGATAGCCGCTCAAAGCTGGAGAACTTACATTGAGGAGTAATTATGTTAAAATGGAAGTAATTAATTCAATGTAATTCATAATAAAATAAAAGTTTAAACATTTTACTTTCAAAAGCATACTTTGATTTAATGTATCTAAATATTCTATGGAAAATTGTCACAACTAAAGTCACCGTGTTTTAAACATCAAAAATTTAATTCAAGTTCAAGTATATAATCAAGAAATCCAAAGATTAAACGCCGTAAACAAGCAGTTCCCGACAATATAATTATATTTAGTATTAGTAATGCTTTTCAATGCTTCCTGTTCCAAATCACGCTTTTCCACTTTTTTTCTGTGATGTGTCATAGGTCATGCTACTCTTTTATATACAGGGTGTCAATTTGAAAACTGTCCACCACTATTATCTCGAAATAAGCTAGATTTTTTTTATCGCCCGAACACGTTGATTGTGTCATCGAGAGGGAAGTTTTTATAAAGAATTAACTGCGTCTCTTTTAACCCTTTACCTCGGTGAGCAACCCTTTCAAATATATTAAATTGTAATAAATCTTTCAGTAGGTCCATCTAGAGGTAGAATGATATTTATATATTTATTGAAAATGTTGAAGTTGTTGCCTGCATAATTCAGAAACGTATTATTAATAAAAATTACATATTTTACATTCTTCCACAATTTGGTGAAGAAAAAGTTTTCCCTGCAGAAGCACGACAAGATGCTTATAGGTACTCATAAGAGAATTAAATGTATTTAATACTATATATCACATATATTATTCAGCCTTCTAAATTATTAAATTTTAACAGACTGAGACAAAATTTTAAGGTTGGTAGTGGTTTTATCATTATTAAACATGTATATGAATTATGAACATGATGTTTTCGATACCATTCTCGAAAAACTTCAAACATATATTTTAAACAAGTTCTTTTTGTAACGGGAAATGTATTTTTTATTCTGTCAGGAAATGTTTGCATAATGAAACTGTTGCCTGAAATTCCCAACTTTTTTCCCATTTTATTAAATCTAGAAACATCACATGTATCGTTTCTAAGGCCGATCAGCTGTATCTTTACAAAGGGCAGGTTGTGCCAATATCACTTCGTAGATGAATCAATGTTGACGCGCCGATGAACAAAATGTTCGTAATGCACGCTGCATTAATAATCGAGATAATCGTGTTTTCTTTTGTTCTAAAGACTAGTAAAGTACGCCATTAATATATCCCCACGACCTCGTGAGCGAAAGTGGATGTTGCTGACGTAATTCTGGGTCTCAGTTGTGGTGCTCGGAGGTGAATTCTGATTATTATTTCTTGTGGCTTACAGTCAAGTTTTCTCAGGTCAATCAGAACGACGTAATTAAAATTTTAGTTGAAAGTCGAAATAATTTGCAATTTTGGCTCTTCTGAAAAGTACTTAGGACCATCTTTCGACAAGGCCAAAAAAAGCGATGTTGCATTATGATCTGTTTCGAATATTTTTATATTTTTCTGTATTCTCAACTGTGTGTTAAGTCCGAAACGTATCTGTGATTCTCATAAGAATTATGATTTCTAACATTAAAATCTTCCGCTGTTCTTTTTGCTTGCTCACCATAAATAAAAATAGTTTCATTTCTTTACGGAATTATGAATAATACCCTCTCTAAAATTACTCAGATTAACACATGAATCATCTTAATAAATTTTAATTAATTTGAATACCTATTAACATCGACCAATAAAACAGGTAAGTAAATAATATTTATCATGTAAGGTAATATTAAAGTTTATCACAATGACATTCCGTTAAAAACAAAAATAAACAATTTAAAAAAATTATATTTCACATACAGTGGCGAAAAAAGTTTTCGTACAAGCAACAAAAGTCGCTTCAACTGTCACGAGCTATGGGAATTTGAGATGAAAAGTAAAATGTAACTTAAGTATATATTACCTTCAATTGAGCAGGTAAATAATTATAAAATAATATTAAGTAATAAGTGAACCAGTGTCAAGTCTATTAACAATATTTAAATAAAAGTGAATTTAGCAATGGAAAAAAGTTTACATGCAATAACAATTTTAGTTATGAGTTGGACCTCCTTTTAATTTGATAACTTTCTTTAACGTATTTGCTATTGAAGGGACTAATTTAGCTGTTTCCTCCTAAGACATTTTTGAACCATTCTTCTTGTATTTTTTTTTAAACGCAAAGTTTGAAATTATTTGATGTTTTCTAATTCTTCGATCCAATACCTTCCACAAATGCTCGATAGGCGGGATAAGGAGTATTATACAGCAACCATTCTTTAGCAATATTTGCGGTATATTTGGGATCATTATCGTATTGATAAATATATTGAATAAGTTCAAGTTTTTGATTGAATGTTTTAATTTTCTCTTTAAAGTGTCCAAAAACACAAAATGGTCCATCTTAGAGTCAATAAATTTTAATTCTCCTACTCCATATATTAACACGAACCCCCATACCATAACATCTCCACCACCGTGCTTTCAGTAGATATTAAATGCTTTCGATTCATCTCGGTATTGGGTTTTCTCCACACAATTCGTCTTCCATGTGAACTCCAAATGTAAAATTTACTTTCGTTAGCCCAGATAACTTGTTCCCAAAACTCCAAAAGCTTACTAACATGAATTTTGGTAAACAGCAACCTCTTTGTCTGAATCATTTTAGGAACAAAAGGCTTCCTTTGAGCAACATAACTCTCCATATCCATTGTTTTTTTAACAAATTCTAAACAATTTTGGAATAAATGGTTTTATGAAATTGTTGTTCAATCATTGCAACTAGCTTAGGAATTCTAACTTTAGGATCTTCTTTAAGAGTTTTTAACACATACCATTCTTCTCTCTAATTTAACCATTTGGAACGGCTAGATCTTGATTTTACTGATAAATTTCCTCTTTCTTTGTAATTTTGAATTACTCTTTGTACCAATGAACGTCTTTTACCAACAATTTTACTCACTTGCCATAGTGTTTTTCCCTTTTTCCATAGTTTTATCATAACTTCACTCAATTTAATTGCAATTTGCTTTTTCTTAGGACTCGTGTTGGAACCTTCTGCTAAACCTAAGCAAAAAGTACTGAAAATAAACAATCAACTTGTTTCACCTTGTCTCCGCGGGTTACTTGATCGGAAATAATCTAATTTCTTCGATGTATGTATACTTTTCTCCTTGTGTTAATGATGTATTATCAGTTTTATTTCAATAAATTGTTGTTATATTTAACATGTACAGTAAATTTGTATTGAGATTAATCTATTCAATTACAATAATCACTTTGTTTCAATATTTTCATTTGTTGGCAAATTTTCTCGAAAAATTTTTGATTTTACAGGAACTTTGTTGCTTGTACACAGCCTTTTTTTCGCCACTGTAAATTTTTCTTTTTGAAGACAAAGGATATTTGAGATTAATAAAGATTTGCTTTTATGATTAATAATTTTGTTATGGCCTTCTTGACAAACAATAAATCAAGATTAGTACATTGGTTATTACAACAATTTTCAAATCTTAAGACATGTTTGAATAAAAAAATTATAGTTTTAACGCTAGCAAATACTAATAGGAAAAATTATTTTAGAATAATCAAAGACACCTAACTTGATAACACAACAGTCATATGGAACATACTTGTTTCGACGTTTAATAGTCTAGTAAAATTTAACTAACCTGATAATAAATGCAATTTTGTAACTTGAACATGGAAACTTTATTGTAATTAAATAAAGCTCTTACCATTGGGGTTAAGCGTGCACTTAACAAGAACCGGCTTGTTTTTTAGATAGTCCAATAGCGCGAGGCCGTGAGCCGTACCTGCGGCCACTAGACCCCAATCTGCGTGCAACACTGCGGACGTAACAGCAGCAGGAGGGTGCAACTGAAGGAGAGTGGTGGCTTGGAAGCCCCTTGATTGACGGATATCACCTAAAAACAAATTAAATTACCGAAAATTAAACAAAAAATTATAACAAAACTTACCAGTTTTTGGAGCCAATTGATTGTGCCCTTTCCAGACAAATCCATCTCTGTCGCTCACAATATTCATAGGAACAATCTTGAGAGGACCGTCGAGGATTTCAGTGTCAAATTTGGAAACGATAACTTGACCAGCGGTTCCGGCAACCACTAGAGTACCCGACAAAGCGCACATTGCAACCTTAAGTTAGATAAAAATTTGCACTTATATGAAAAAATAAAGTGTGGTTGATATTTTACCCTCTTAATGGCTAATCTAGGATCATCTGAATATGGATCAAACACTCCAGTTTTTCTGAAAGGTGGCCATTCTTCCTCATTTTCCTCCGCGTCTTGGTTAGCAGGCACTTCTACACGCAAACACGACAATTAACATAGATTATCAATCATTGCTGTAACAAAAATACCGTCTAACTCCTCTCCGGTAAAAAATTGAGCGGTGCCAAACTTGTAAATCGGCGTTAAGGTAACTCCGCCAGCATCCCAAAATCTCACGGTACCATCTTCGTGGCCGGTTAACAGGAGTTCCCTTTTAGGCTGGGTGCCTTCAAATTTAGAACCAATATTGTTATTAAATTTTTGAAGATGGATGGAGAACAACCTTTTGAGCATAACAATTTTCCACCGTCGATAGGCCACGCCCTGTCCGAATACAGGTGACTAGATTGGGCCCTTCCAGCGTCTTTGAGGTATTCCCATAAAGATTGGGGAATATCTAGTAAAAAAAATGTCGAATAAAAAAGCAGACTTTTTTAAAATTTGGTCAGAACTAAATAATTCGTTTTGCATAATGTCGTCGTGATTTCATTAATCACAAGCGTGTTCTCATTTTCTTCCTTTTTTACGTGAATTCATGGCGGTCAACTAATTTAAGAATACTTGTTTGAACTACTGATATTAAATCCATTGCACATTTTCTATTACATAGTCCAGTTATTTACCTGATACGTATTGGCTGCAAGTTACGGCCGACGAATGTAAAGCGACCAAATAAGGCAAATTCATCATCTTCCAGCCTTTGCTGAGCAAATCTATGGCGACTAATTCCTCTTCCGCTAGGACAATCAGAGCCTCCGGTTGCCCTCGAGTGGAGATACCATTGGTTAAGGGCGTTTCTACCGTTTCTTGTCCTTCAGGCTCGTCGCTGACCTCGTCTTCCGTCCGTGAATCAATGACTACGAAGTCGATCACCTTAAATTATTGGTGTGTTTTCATTAGTGAGTAACAATTAAAAGGTTAACTTGAAGGAGTTGAAACATAAAAAGTGCGTAGGGTGAGTTAGGCAAAAGACGAATTCTAGAATTAAATTCTAGTAATAACATATTTAAATAAAATCAATTTCCTCAAATAAAACTGCTTTTTAAATGTAGCCCTGCTGTTAACTCTATTGAAATCCCATTATCTGCAGAAATAGCACATTTTGTAATATTTTTCCTTCTAAATATAAAAATTTCGCGTCTTTTACACAAAAAAAATGTAGTTGTAACATTGGATGTTTTTAAGATAGGATAATAATTAACAATGAAAACAGTCATAAATTATTACCGTTACAGAGTAGGAAATCTTGTGATAAATATTCATATACGTGTATATAAGTAGTAATTTTTAGATGGTTTGAGTAAAAAAACTTCAATTGTGTTATTGGTCACAGAATAATTATTTATATCATAAAGTAATCATGAAATTAGCTTAGGAAATGTTCAAAGTCAAAATAAAATTATCTGATAATCCAACGTTGATTTTTCTACATAGTACGATATCTAATAAAATTTTTATCGTGACCTATACAACGTAAAATTCATTGAAGGAGCTTTAAGTACAGATTTCCGTAAGACTATCAAATTTAACTGTAAACTGACTGCCATAGAAACGTTAAAATAGAGCCTAGGTATTGGTTAAGGCTGATTGTGCTTGGTTTCTGTAGAAACTAAAAACAACCAGACATTGCAGTTAATTTCAATATGTGATGTAATCCAGTAACGTAGAACTTAGTAAAACTATGAAGGTGAACCTTGAAACAGCCCTCTTAGACTGCAAACTTTGTACAGAACCGTTTTTGCTTTTATTAACTTAGTACGCCAATGAAATGTACGCATTCTAATAACGTCAAATGTTTCCCATAATAACAAATGCACTTTTTGTTTATTATACCACTAGTGGTAAATATTTTTTAATATGTTAAGTATTTTAAGTACTTTTGTTCAAAATCGCCAAAAAATTTGAGCCACAAATTATTTTAAAATACCACAAGAACGAAATTCTTAAAGAAACAACTGCGTTCTCTACTTTTTCTTAAAAAAATATCCTTAAATTTAGGCACTGCCGTTGACATTTAGCGTTTTTATTAATCAAATTAATCAGCAGCATCAGTAATTCTGACCGTATCCTGAATTTCACATAATTTCCTGCTCTAAACATATTAAAATGAGCTGTAATGCGCATATAAAATAACACCATCTTGAGAATGATGAGGGCTTAAGCAATATAAGTTGTCAGCCTAATTGGTTATATACTCACATCTAGATGATATAAACCCTGCAGTAAAAATATTTTTTAGTCAATGCTCATAAAACCTCATGCTAAACACTTCTAAACGACTACAAAATTCGAAAAAATTTGATAAAACAATCATGCAAGTTTACCAAAAGGTATGAGGTGTTTCACAATTGTTGAAATCCTCAAAATCGCTCAATTTTATTATATTAAAATTTGTGAATGAGAAATTTTGCGGGACTGTTTAATTTATGTAACAACTCATACGTGAAACGGAATCAAAATAAAACCGAAAACTCTATTAAGTGTACCTTATTGCCGAATTGTTCTTCTTCGCTATCGGTATCGTTTTTTGCAGTACCGATCTGTCATAAAAAGAATCTCATTTGGAGGTGACGTCTTTAAAGCAAAATACAGCAAATAATTCATAATAATGGAAATTCTTAATACTTTCAGGTATGGGTTTTTTTGGGGGAAAACACAATTTGAAAAATACAAAAACTCATCGTCATAACACGTCATAACACTAAGATACTAAGATCAAAATATCTATATAAATATAGACAAATTGACACAATTTTATGATTAACTGTGGATCTTGAATTATTAGTAAGTCAACCTAAATACTAAAACACTTACTTTGCTGGTAAAATCAAACGCCACATGGTTTTCGTTTCCATCCCCATGTATCACCGATACCGAGAATTTATCACCATAATTCGCCCGGGGCAACCCCCCAGAAAACACCAGCAACTGTTCTCCATTCAATTCCTTTGAGATAATCTTAGGAATTGCCTTGCAAGCATACGGTCCGTAAGTCGTGATGGGTTCCCCACAGGGCTTCTCCGACTGCGTTACATCCCATTCCATGTAACTTCCTATAAATAAAAAATCCCTACACTTTACTGCAATTGAGCACAGCTAAAGCTGAATTACCATCATTGTGTGAGGTGATGAAGTGCTGATCCCCTTTCCAGCAAACATTCTCCAGCTGCTGATTGGAAATAAAGGTCTTTACAGCAATGTTATCTGCACGGTTCCACAATACCATCAAACCTCTATTGTACCCAATAAGAATGTTGTTAGGTTGACCTGGCTGCTCCAGAATACACTCCACTGCTCCGGGATTTAGTTTGTAATCTTGAGGAACACTACAAGTTTCTCGGTTATTGGTATCATCACCTCGATTATATAGACCTACTTTTGCATTACTACGTCCTGATAAATAATATCAGGAGTCATGGTAAAGGTGCTAAGATCCAGCAAGTAGATATTGCCACCCTCGGTTCCGAGAAGCAAATATTTGCCGGCAGACTCCAGACATATGTTGCTGATTTTCTTTAATTTACCCTCAAGAGCTTGTGATTTTACTTCTACTAATGAACCGGAACTAACCTGAAAAATAGCAATATTTATGTAGAAACACTGATTTAGATTATTCAACAAAAATACTTTTTGTTTACAATGCCTGACGCAAAATTTTCAATTTTTAGAAAATTAAGATATCTATTAAAAACCGGTAGTGTTAAATTTTAAAAAAATCTGTCAATTTTAAAACAAGGCAAGAACGCAACTCATCTTTTAATTATTTTAAGATAATTATTGCCTTTGAATGACGCATTCTCTGGCACTGTTTGTTAGTGCCATATATTAGCTACCTTTTAAGTTAAGACAGGTTTGACGTTTAATTCTATGAAAACCAAAGACGTCTAGTCTCATCAAGCACATTAGTGAATATTCGTAAACAATTTTTATTCAATTTTAGTCGATAACTTGATTTAAGTTTGAAGGCCGCATTTTGTGCCATTTTTTTAGGCACTATGAATTTTAAATATATTATAAATTTGCAGAACTTTACAGTTTGATTCTCTAAGAATTAGCAACATGACAGTGCAAAGTAATGCAGACCTCTCTTGACAACATCATGGATAAATAATCATGCTATCAACTCTTATTTTATCACTTTAAAACAATTTATTATCCCCTTTTTACACCAATGAAATTTAATACTTTCTGTATATTTAATTCTCAACTTTATGAAGTATTACTAGATGAATTAAAGCCTTTAAAAAAATAATAAAACATTGACTATTGTTATTACTTCCAACTTGATACATACCTCCCATAAATGCAACGAATTGTCGTCCTGCAAACTGACAACTTTGCCTTTGCTGGGCAGAAACAATACCTTAGCGACTGGTATTGGGTTTTGGTGCTGTCCGTAAAACTCCACTCCTGGTTTGCCAAGCACCTTGATGGCTCCTGTGGAGGTTCCAATGCAGATAAGTCGAAGAGAGGGATCCCAGCCCAGGGCTGATGGTTTGTGGGGGAAACCATGTTGGAGGGTCTGCAAGAAAGTTTTGATTAATATTGTGAAGATGAAAGGAAGACTGTTTACAAAGATAATGCATTCTTTTTAGATAGTCTCATATTCAATAATTGAATATGATTATTGTCTTATATCCGCTTTGCCAGTTCACCCTAAATAGGTCTACAAATGATAGGGATTATTAGGATTTCTTTCGAGACATGGTTTGAAATGCGTAATTTTCTGACGCGAAGAACTTTCAGAATTATTAAGGAATTTTCACTTTTTCGAATAAAATAAAGAAATTTCAGAATAATTATGAAATCATATAAGTTTTTTTCTAGTTTTGATATGTTGCAAGATTATTGAAGTATTATAGAAATTTTCCTCATCAGGCTTAAACAGTCCTTATCCTTATCTTCGAACATCGAAAACGTCCTTTTCTTAATTCACACACTTAATAGATGCCCGATTAAGTAGCGGAATTGTGTATTTTACTATGACTCATCGGTTGAATATCTGTGTCAAAGTGATTATCGATTAACTGAAGTTTTTTTTCAAATATTTTATACTTAAAAGTTCAATCCTGTCCTCACTACACAGGTGGACACCATAAAACTTCAGAAATAAGAGAAATAAAGGCAACGATCACACCTTTGCTTGCTTATCGTCATACCCCTACCGATATCATCAAAATTGAGGTTTATATTTTTATATGTAACAAATCAACTTATCTAAAACAAATAACTTTGTGCAACACCAACGATAAGGCAACACATTACTGGGTAACCTAACAAATATAGCATATATTTATCATAGTGAACTCAGGTGAACATTGGGTAATTTAATCGCATTAATCGGGGCACAACCAGAAAAATGCCGCATGTCACGTGATCAATACTACCATGACCAATATGGGTAATAATAGTAGATAACGGAGATCAATTTTTCTTTACAGCCTTGAAATTAATACCTCTGAACACACATATAACTAATAAAGTTTACGCGAAATGTAAAATACGTAATGCTATATGTATGAAACATTACTATGAATGTGTCTTATCTGAAGGAGCGCTTAACGTTCGTTCGTTTATTCGTTATTAATGTCAATAAATAATTACAAAGGTTAGTAACTTCCTATTTTGAGGCCCTAAATTGGGCATTCATTTATCAGCTATAACTAGATTATATGATTGCATGAATTTTTTTTTATGAATTCAAGGAATTTATTATTACAAGAGATATTTGAGATTACTTTAGATAAGTTTCCCTTTCGCAAAATTCTCATTTAAGAGATTCATAAAACCAAAAAGCTGATTTTTCTAAGAAACTCGCTTTAGAGATTTTTAATCGCTTAAAATAGACGTACGGATTAAAATTCTTAAAATTTAAATATCACAACAAACAAAATGACAAAAATTTGTTTAATGAATAAATAATTTTACTAATAATTCCAAGTAACATACGTACAGTAAGAATTAATTATTAAGGTGTAACATTGAACGCTTCATTTTGAATGAATCATGCTCCAACATTACGTACTGTTGAAGGAATTATTGTTAATTTCTGTTTATTCTAATAGTTTGTTTTCACTTTTATTGAAACAAGGTCTACTCCAGGCTGAACTCGAAAGTAAAGAGAACATCGACCTGTTTAGCATAGTTGACTGGCAGTTCCGTGCTCCATTAGATACGGGTGAAATGAATTAAACCTACCAGAGTTGAATGTGATCTGGCGCCTCCAAAAGTTCCTCAAGATCCCTACTCTTGAACTATAAAGCGTAGGTGAACGGGTAAAATTACATACAAAAATATGGAACGTGATTCAAACTATATACAGGTTTGGCCACACATACACGCCCACATACTATGTTATGCAACTAAAGTATATTCACATCTTTGTACGCCTAGTTACGCGAAATGTCGGATTTCACTTCGTTGGTTCTGAGAAAAATCCGATTGTATGTTTCTTATGTATGTAGGTCTTGTTGCATGTATGGAGCCTTAACCAAATTAAAGAGAAAATTAAGCAAAATGAAACTCATAAACTTCCAGCATAGCGTTATTTTTCTACATTATAGTTTATGGTATAAAAACTGGACTAATATTGTTCGCACTCAACAAGTTCAGGGCCGACACTTTCACTTTAATGAAGGTTTATTATTATAGATTTAGAAAACTGTAGCTTTTAATCATGAACCCAAAAAATATCCATTAAAAACTGTATTTACTTAGAGCAACATATTGTTAGCGGGGGCTTGGAATATCGTCTTTCTGGTAGGTACTTCCTAAGATTTAATACACCATATGGAGACATTCGATATATGCATCCGATGGCAGTTATGACGCAGGGAAATCGCACTAATTAACACTTGAATCGACGTATCAAATAGGCACTGTTCAAGCCCATGTGGTATTAGACCAAGTCATTCAAGCTTTCTTAGAGGAAGAAGTAGTACCATAATACCCCAAATAAGGTCCAAATCTTCAGAAAGGAATGTCATATGTTATGTGGTGGGTTGGTTAGACAGGTTGTAAATAAGTATCGATCCTTGTTACCTGAACTTGAGATAATTTCGTTATCAGTTGTACTAAACAGGTTGAAAGCTTTAGGGAAAAGAAAGTCAATAATAACACCGAAAATTCTAACTAAAAATATGAATCAGTAAATAATACCTCGTCTAAATCTAATCATAGGAACACCTAATTATGCGGGCAATTACTCGAAAGATAAACATCCTAAAACTAATGAGTAATTACATAAGTATCTAATTGTCTTCAATTGAAGATCGTCACATGATTCATTATAACCCTAATAAAAGGTAATTTAAAACATTGACCTTAATAGTAGCAGTAGTCATATGACCAATCGATTTTTGATCGCTGCAAAATTATATGAATCTAAAAAATTTTAATAGTGTAATTAGGAACTAGCACAACAAAGGCACTTACAAATACAATTCGATTAGATACTGGGCTGGAGAACAAAAGCAACGAAAGCAGGAAGATAATCTCTATCAAATCGGCCAAACGAGAGGCGGCATTCACGTCGCTTGCAAGAAAAAATTTTGAAGAACCGTTAAAGCACGAGGTTACTCATAGATACAAAGAGGAGTGTACTAGTTGGTATTCTTGGCCTGCCGCTGTTTATGAAACGGAACGTTGTAGGTAGATAGATTGTTTCGCCCCAGGATATTTCGGTTCGAAATTAATCTTTGTTAAAGTCCAGATATGAGGCAAAAATTTAAATTACTAGTGATAGAGTTCTTACTGGACAAAACATACTTTCTCTATATGCTAATTATTATATGAATTTATACCATTTTTGATTTTTCCTAATGATTGCTGTGAAGTATATCACAATTCTATCGGGAACTGTAGTAAGAATGACAAGAAAATAACGGGAACTATGTCGTAATGTAGTAACTGCAATTTACCCACGCTAATTACCTTGCCTTCGATGTTAAAAAATAATTAAGACATACGCGTTTCCTTACATGGAGGTAATACCATTATAAACAGGCTTAAACGCATTTCCGGAATTTGTATTCGCTTTTTGTTAGTGACAGATCAATTTTTAAATTTCTGGTATATGGTTCTGAATCACATTTTGAACAATGGAATTGAAGGTTACACGTTTTTTAGTTATATCAAAAACCTACATATAGTCTATGTATATGAATCTTAAGAATCCTTCCATTTTCTAAACAGGGTCACAGTTAATGAAGCAGTCAGCTGTGAACTATGAGGAACTAACATGAATTTGCATACTTAAACTGGATAAGAAGAAACAATACCATTATTCTAACTTTACTGTGTGTGATGCCTGTTATAAATCTATTTTATGAGTCAATTTTATCAAATTTATTGGAAAATAAAGTTTATCTTTCAGACTTTTGAATAAATATTGGATCCACTCATTTTCTTATATATTGACACAATATAGCCTGCTCAAATGAACTTTTCCCCAGGCTTATTTTAGACTTAGAAGTGGTATTCTAGGTCTAAAATAAGCTTAAAGACAACTAAGCACATTGTACACTTAAAATGTAAAACTTAAATTTATTTTGTTAAAAGCTCAGTCCAGAAATGAGTAGTTTACTCTCTTAAAACAATGATTGCCTTTGGGTTAAATTGCTTCACTTACATGCAATCTAATAATTAATTTCAATAAAATTAGATATCTCAATAAAAATTATCCAGATATGCCAGACATTACCACAACTAACTAACAAATTATATATTTTTTATGTGTTAAAAATTTTTATAATAGCAAAGTAAAATAAAGATATTTAAAATACAGAAAACTTATCAAAGATCAGTTTGAATTATTTTAAAATTTTATAGCACTTTAAATATTTCTTTATGAAAGTAAAATTATAGGGTCAAAAACTATTAGATTTTTGACCCATGTAAAGGGTTGTTAATTGCTTGTCAGTAAACACAGAACAAAAAATGGCTATTTGGTAATGAAGATGTGACAAAAACTCTAATATTCACATGTTTTCTTCAAACGAATATTTGATAAAAGTTGTGACTGAGTGGATACTGAGATGGAGAATTAATTCTGCATTTCTATTAACAACATATTATGATAATTCAAAATAGTTTTAAAAAATCACACTGAATTATTGGGAAAGGATAAAAACAATGTAGGATCCTAGAAAAATTAAAGCAAACTCTATACTCACTCCCTATTAATAAATAAACAAATAAATACTGAGTGATTTTGCCTTTAATTGTGTATGGTTTCATTCCCTGATGTTTCACTATGAACTGTTGAACAAAAGTTCAAATTGTTACAATGCCCAATTTCATGGATATTAAAAAAATGTTACCTATTATAATAAATGATTTGCACATTGACTGAAATTGCCCACCACTGTTTTATAACTCTAACAATAGAGGTTTGAGATAAAATGCTATGACCTGATTAGTACAATAGCAATAAGTAAATGCTTAGCTTAATAGTGTGTAAATTTTCTTATAGACTTTGGTAATTCTTGAATTGATCAGTATTGTGAGGAGCTTTGAAAAATATCTTATGAACTAGATGATTTTCATTTTTTCATTAGCTGAACCACATTAATTTAATTTATGATTTAACAGTATACACATATACTTATTATTGGTTATAGTAAGTATTCTGAATAGTGTTGCATATCAAATTTCTCAATCAGTACTTATTAATATGTCTCATGTAGAATGAGTAAACTACATAAAATGCCTAATATCATAGCATTGGTAGATCCACTTGTTAAGCCAACCATTATAAGCTTAGTGAGTGAGCAATGTGTATTTTGATAAGATATTGAATGAAAGATAAAATTTTTATTTATAAGTTTTACCTACATAGCAATTAGAAGGTTATTTTAATGAGGAATTAAGGTTTTGCCTGTAAATTAAACTTAGGTTTTAAATAGCTTACCCTTCTGTAACAAAAGAGCTCCTTGTGAATTTTATGCCTCTCTGCTGTCTGATGAGGCTTTCCTTTGATAAATTTGAACATATTGCTGGTTCCTAGAGCAAAAATTAACTTAATTAATACCGGAAATGAATTCTAAACAAGGTAATTAACCTAAAAATGTATAAACAAATAATTAAAATCTAAACAATAATTTCTGACAATGACACCATAACCTAAACAAAAAATAAAATATGTACTTGTCAAACAAACCCCCCCCCCCCCCCCCGTTGTGTTGGTCAGTCGGCCAACGCCTCCTTCACACAAATCAAAGATTTTTCTGCTCAAACCGCCCTACAGTTATTTTCGTATTAAGTCGAGAAATTACCTTAGCCGATTTATCCAAAAACGGTCAGTGGACGGATTAGAAACATAAATAAACTCACAAAACACCGAACTTGGGTAGTTAAAGCGAGCTCTGTCCTCCGAAAACCATTTAACGAGTAGGAGCACTGTTTGGTCACTGACCGGCTTCGGCTTCACTTCACTACTTCACTTCACTTCACTTCTCACTTCTGTAAATGGTGATTGAATTTTGATGTTCGCTGTTTGCTCGTTGTGAAGTTTATGAAAGAACGCAGGAACGAGAATCATTTGAATGTCGCAGATCAACGAGCGTTTTCTTTTGATTGATGATTCGTTAGCGGTTGCTGTAAGCGCTCTGCGCTGTTCCTCTAATCACTCCAGCTGCTCTACTCATTTTGCCCCTGTCCTATGTTTCGAGTATTATTTTATAAGAATGAGAACTATGGGATATATCTAATTACGGAATAATCAATTTCTGAAAATTGTGAATAAATTACAAATCTCACAACTTAAAACAACATATAAATGTAAATGAAAAAATGTGTTCTAATTACACTCTCGAGCTGACCTTATTTCTGACTAGATATTTACAGTGCTGGCGTCGCCAGAATGCTCGGTTTAAATATTTAAATTCGTTCGTGAATTGAAAATCTTCTTAAGTAACTTTTGATCAGATTATATTGTATTGAAAAAATATATGTATAATTAGAGAAATAGTGGTAATTAGAGTTTCTATATAGATCGAAAAGAGTTTGAAGTTTATTTTTTATAATCACCTCATATAATATCATTTTCAACTGATACGAATCTAACGAATTGTAGCATACTCAATGACGTTTTTGACACAATTGCCTTCTTTAGTTGAAGTTTTGATACTCAACTGTAGTGGACACAGACAAACGGTGAAAGGCGAACAGCTGTTTTGAATTTAAATTTTGGTTAGTTTGGTAAATAAACAAGCTTAAAGGTATTAAGCAAATATTTCCCTTGTATTAATAAATCTTAATTAATATACAACATGTTGAAACCTAAAGTTTTGACACAGGTTTTAAGCCAAGCAAACACAGGCGGAGTGGAAAACACATTGTAAGTATAGTTATTAAATTGAAAGCTCCTTGAATTTGGTTCCCTTGCCTAGTACCTAGTTAGACTAGTAACTACCTCAGAATTGAATTATTAATTTTCATTCTCGGTGGGACTATTGTAAAGCTTCTGAACATTTATTAGGTCTCCTGAGCTTCTACCTAATAAATATCAAAGAATAAGGAGAAGCATACACTCGAAAGTTTAGCATAATGCTTTTAAAGTAGCAACCCAAAATGGAAGTCACTTTAAAGCTCATTTCATTAATTGGTTAAGCCAGTATTAGCCATTCTATTTAAAAAAGTCTAACAATTTTAGTTTATTACTAATAAAAACTGTTTTACATGCATGTCCAAAATATTTCCCCCTTCCAGAAATGCCTTGCAGAATAGTGTATTAAACTTGATTCAGAGCCAACTAATCAAAGTTGTGCTACTAATTTAAAAACTTTCAAAGGGTCAGGAAACAGATATTTGCAGTTTGCCACTTTAAAGCATTGAGTGCTGATATCTCCACATAAATAACTCTCTTTCAAAATAATGTAGGCACATAAAATTAATTTATTGAGCTGTAGAAGCTTGTCTTGTAATATTTTCTTGAGCTTGAAACTACTCCTTAGATTGTGAAATTGACTCAAATCTAGGAAGAAAATATGTATGACTGCCCTGTGATTTTTTCAAGAACATATGAACAATACATCAAGTATTTAGAGAATATTTGAAACAAACATTTAGCATTTACAATAGACACACATGGTCCAAACCTACTATTTTCTGAAAGATTAACTGGTTTGTTATTATTACCCATTTTTATTACTTATATAGGTTGGTTAACCAAGAGGGTCTTTTGCTGGCCTACAGTGGATATGGGGATAACGATGCCAGAGTTACTGCTGCTATTGCTAGTAATATTTGGAACAAATATGAGAAAAATGGTATTTTATCCTATCATAAAAAATTGATGTATTACTTTAGTATTATCTTACAGGCAAAAACGCCTTAAGAGAATTCCAACCCCAAATAATCCTAATGGAATTCCAAGAGGGGCGCATCGCTATAACGCAAGTGGCGAACGTCTTATTGTGCTTATATGCTAAAAACACTGTTGGATTTGGAATGTTGAAGCAAAAAGCACAAGCATTGGCTGATTATTTAGAAGGGCCCTTAAAACAAGTCGCCACATCTTAGCATATTTATTACTAGATTTAGTCTATTGTCAAAAAAAAAATATATATATATGGGTAAGGTCAGATGTTATTTTATGGATACTGAAAAATTATTATATTATTCCATATGTTATGTTAAAGAGATAAGTTTGTAAATAAAATTGAAAGGTTGCTAAATATGTCTATTTTTGTAAGGTGTAACTAGAAACTTTCCACTAAACTCAAAAATTTCCCACATTCGGTGAATGCCAAAGAATTTCAAAAATAAACACTATTGAAGCTAAAATAAGCCCAAAAACTAAAGGCAAAAATGTCATGTAAAAATTTTTCAGTGTTAATTTTTTTACCACTTGTTCATTTTTGAATATGAATTTCCTTTTACCAAACTCATAATGCAGTCCCTGGTCACTCATCAACATCAAGACCTTATCAAATACTGGACGAAAAGGCGAATTTTTCCTTAAAAAATACGCTATTTTGCCCTTGCCCAAGGGCTCTTTAGATATGTGGTAGTACTTCGAGTAGAACGTCCCACCATGTGTGCGATTTAGTAATTGACGTTCGGCCCAAAAATCTGGTGCCATGTAAACCTTATCAAAGGATTGCAACGACCAGAGATTCTCCGCTACATCTATGTAGGACATATGCTTGTGTGGTGCTTTAACCGTATTAAGCATTTTCGTCCACTCTTCTTCTCCATATACTATCAAACCACTCTTCAATAAGTCATCTATTGTATCAATATCTTTTTCAAATTTGGGGGTTGTTAGGGCGGTTATAGCAGCTCCCTGGAAAGCCGATTCGAAGACGATAGAAAAAATGTACGCGCAAAGTAAAAGAATTTTCTTTCCATTCCATGAGCGAAGATTTTCAGGCAACTGTGTTTCCATTAAGACAAATGCGATTTTGAAACATATTATAAGACTCCACACGTATGAATCAAAAGAGTGGACTAAACTAACTATCATGGACCACTGCTTTGCTTTGGGCGCAATGCCTACGATGAAAGACTCCTTAACGGGATACGAGGAGTACATAATTAATTTCTCGACAAGCCAATGGGTCCCAAGAGAAATATCCAGCAGGTCATTAATTACTGCATCTTTTGAGTTTTGATAAAGCATTTTTACGTCTCCCTCAATTTTTGGATCCTCGAAATTGGCATTTAAATACTTTAAAAAGCAATTGAGCATATTGCATAGAAAGCCTTTAGTGCACTTTTTGTTTTGGTACTCTCCTTCTGAAGGGGTAGATATTACTACATTGATTTTGATTTTGTAGCCTTTCAAATTCTTAAGTTTGTCCGGGAATATTTGCACTGTTTCGGTGTTATTAAGTCGCGTTAACATGTCTTGAAAAGGGTCGTATGAATATGCCTCGTGCAAGTTGCTCTCAAACACAATAATGAAGTCTAAGACTTTCAAAAAGTTCCACAACATCCTGACCGAGTGATTAATGGATGTTTCAGAGATATTTGCATAACGGTCAAAAACCAAAAATTTTATTTTCACATAGCTGAACCAGACCTCTGGCTGCCGGAAAAATCTCTCAGTGACCATAATGAGATCTTCAAAATGTTCAATAAAAATTAAAGCATACTCGATTTTACAGCACTTTTGGCAGCTCTGCTCCATCAGTCCGTTGAACACTATTACAGGGTGTCCATGGGACAACTCTGAAAACCTGTTTAAGGTAAAAAAGTCAACCGCATCCGAGAAATGTGTATTTATCAAAGCAATTGAGTTTCTGTAGTTTGTGATTGTGAGATTTTGAGTTAGGAAATAGTTCTTTGTTGCGCTGGTCTGAGGTATTACAGGAATTTTCGAAGAGGCTAATAACGAATTCAAAACTATGAGAACGATCGTGAAGTACATTTCATTGATTTGTGACTGAAATGATAAGACCTTATCGAATTTGAAACTGGTAGGAGTTAATGTGTTTATAATGCTTTAGAATTATGTTGTGAAGCTATTGGGAAATAACGAGCTGGAATTTGATGGGTGGTACAACTTCTACAGTGTGTTTCAAAATAAGTCTGCCATCTGCTTACTGATGGTTCTTATAACCGAAATTAGAAAACAAGTTCATGCAAACGCGGATCCCTTTTTGATTCTTGTCTGAAATACGGTGTGATAAAAAAATTATTGCCTTTGTGTTTTTTTCCTAATAAGTCCGTTTCGTCAGTGAATACTTGTATGAAAATTACAGAGCGTAAAATAGAGGTGGAGACACATTTTTTAAGAGGACAACAATCTTTGCAATTTTACCAATTGCGCCTCGATTGCCGTCGTCTTGAACGCTTTAAACGACAAATATGATAAGCCATGTTAAAAAATAATAGTAATAATATTCTGAATGCTTCATATTTTTGTGAAAAAAAGGTCTCTTGAAAGTTTTTCATAATTTTAACCGTTTTCATAAAAGAAACATTATTGTAACTAATATTAAAACTACAAGACTAAATTAGGTACACTACGATACTTATAAAAGAACCATTAAATAATGTGTTGAAAATGGCCTCTGCCTGCAAGAAAGCATTTTTCAACATTTTCGCATATTATTGCGAGATATATAAACAATTACAAGTGTCTTTTTTAGTGTGTTCACAAAATATTTTTAAGCGATTTTAACTTGCAGATTTTTGCGTTTTATTTTGTCCATGAAAACGGTTATCGCTATGAAAAATATTCAAGAAACCTTTTTTCACAAAAATATAAAGCATTTAGGAAATAATTTTTTTTACCACTGGCGTATCATATTTCTCGTTTAAAATATTCAGGATGGGTATACCACTGGTGAAATTAAAAACATCGTTTTTCTCTTAAAATATGTGTCTCTACACCTATTTTACGTTTTCTAATTTTTATGAAAATACTTAATACCGAAACGAACTTATTAAAAAAAATAAGAAAACATTTTTTTTATGACTCTGTACGTAAGAAAGGAAGCAAAAACGGGCCCATGTTGGCATGAAGTTTTTTTCTTATTTCGGCTGCAGGAGGTGACAATAAGCAGTTGGCAAGATTATTCTGAAACGCGCTGTAGATAACGAAAGCCATCGTAAATGAGAACAAATTCATTTAAGAAAAGGTTTAATCATCCAAGGCTCGAATAAAATCAAAATAATAGAAAACAAGAACAAAGATGAACCCAAAGAAAATGAGGACAATAAAAGGATAAAAAATTAAACATCCAAGATACTTAATTCATGCAGAGTTTTTTTTGTAGCATGATCCTAAAGATATCAATGCATGCATTTAAGTGATTTTTTTCAATTAGCATTATGCAGCAGACACTTTGAATAAAAATCCTATTGAAACTATGTTACAAACTTCCTTGCTCTTCAATTCTGAAAACAAAAAACATGTGATATTCCTTCAATGAATGAGTCTGCATTTTTAGTGAACGTTGCAAAACACCTAAACCATTTTCGGAAATAATGATTATTAAAAAAACACCTAGAATACGTTTATTATTTTAATTCTGTTCTATAACAAAAAACATTATTATCTGGTGCCTATTCCAATTATTTACTCTAATTAGATATATCCTGTGTTTTCTATCCTCTTAACGCGACTCCAAATTATTTCTAAAGCAAGTACCAAACAAGCCAACACAAACCCTACACCGAAGGGCAAAAATGCTATATATAAGTCCTCCAACGTCAGTTTTTTAACAATACGATTGTCCCAATAAACATACTTCCTCTTGCCAAATTCATGGTGCAATCCATGATCGTTCATCAGCACCAAAACCTTATCCAATCCTCGACGAAATGGCGAATTCCTTCTCAAAAGATAGATTATTTTGCCCCTTCCCAAGGGCTCTTTGATTATATGATAATAATTCGAGTAAAATGTGCCATCCCCTGTGCGGTTCAGCATCTGACTCTCAGCCCAATAATCCGTTGACAAATAGGCCTTATCAAAAGCTTTCAGAGACCAAAGATTTAAACCTTCGTTGATATATGACATGTAATTTAACTTTATTTTGCGGTGAATTACACTGTTCCAGTCGTCTTCCCCATAAACTGTTAAGTTACTTTTCACTAAATCATCAACTGAGTCAATATCTTTTGCGAATCTAGGGGTGGTTAGCGCAGTTATAACTGCTACTTGAAAGATCGTTTCAAATATTATTGAGAAAATGTGACTGCAAACCGACATGGTTTTAATACTGATTTTCACCACAGGATCATTCCCACTTCTCAAAAATGTGAATATAATTTTCATGCCTACTAACAAAGTCCATACGTAGGAATCAAAGAAGTGAAATAAGGTGATCATTGTAGGCATCTTTTTGGCTTTGGGAACTATGCCTACCACCAAGGATTCTTGAATGGAATAAGAGGAGTACATGAGGAAGTCTTCAAGAAGCCAATAGGTTCCAAGAGAAACATCCAACTCTCCCTTAATGAGCGCCTCCTTGGAGTTTTTATAATACAACTCGATGCCTCCATCGATTTTAGTTTCTTCGAAGGTAGCGTTGAAGAATTTTAGAAAGCAGTTAAGGACGTTGCATATAACCCCTTGAGTGCATTTGTTATTCGAGTATTTTCCCTCCGATGGGGTGGAAATTATAACATTTATTTTGATTTTGTAGCCTCTTAAATTTTTCATCTTTTCAGGGAATAGAACCACAGTTTCTCTACTTTTGAGCTGCTCTAATTTATCCTCAAATGGATTGTAAGAATAAGCCTCCTCAAAGTTTCGCACAAAAACTATAATAAAGTCCAAAATTCTACCGTATCTCCAAAGCAATCTTACCAAACGATTGATGGCTTGCAAGGATACAACTTCACGTTCAAAAACCAAAAATTTGATTTTTGTATAGCTAAACCAGACCTCTGGCTGCTTGAAGAATTTCGTAGCGGTCAACCTGAGGTCTCCAAAGTGTTCTACGAAAATAAGGGCGTGCTCAATTTTAGTACATTTACGGCAATTCCCCTTCATCGGTCCATTAAATATTTCTACAGGAATTCCTTGCGACAAAACTGCAGGTTTGTTTAAGACCAGAAAGTCAACTGCGTCTGAGAATTGCGTGTTCATGAAAGCGATGGAATTTGTATAGCTCTCTATGGAGAGGTTTTGAGTTATAAAATAGTTGTTGGTTGAGGTTTGAAGTGGTATCGGCAAGAGTTTCGAAAAGCTAGATGATATTGCCACAAGCAGCGTGATGAGATTGTTAAGATACATTTTGACGCTTTAAGCTTCAGACTTCACTGGGGCTGATTTTGTGAGGGATTATTGATGTGTTTATAATGCGTTTGTGATTGTTCTGATTGCAATGTAATTCTGATTTCCGCTAGTAATTTTCGTGGCTTTTTTCTAATTTATGCTGTCAGATATTAACTCAAAGTTCGATATCTATTAGTACTGCTTTTGGATTCATTAGAGACGGCTTTGTAGTGTTTCTAATTGCGTATTCTTCGTCTTGGTTACATAGAGGGTGTACCAGGGAAAAGTGTCCACCCTGAATATCTTTTTGGTTGTTTGTTAACGAAAAACGCTAAAATAAGTCAACTTTGATAGGGAGGGAACATTATTTGGTGAAAAAGTTCTTTTTCAAAGTATCATCAATCTGGTCATGGAAACCACCCCTTTGAAATATTCAAATTGGAAGAAGGGTTGTGTTACACCTCGCTTGAAAGATAATTTTATTCTCTACATGGTCAAGTTTTTAGTTTTCATTGTTGTATGTCGGTCTTGTATAAATTAAAGAGATGTAACTGCCGTTGCTGAAGTGGCATCAATACGCTTTTGTTCCGAGGGATCCAAACTTAACAATCTAAAAAATTAAGCGTTTGAATAGGCATTTTGGGTGATCACGTGGTTGAATAATTTTTTATTCCTGAAAATTTAAATGGAAAAAATGATATACGACTTCTACAAGACGCCATATCTCTCATTATAACTAAAATACTTAAACAAGATCCCTGCCTCTTAGAACAAGAATTCGTTTTTCACTAAGATGGAGTGCCTCCACAATTTCTAGATGAAGAATTCTTTGGAAGATGGTTTGGGAGAAAAGTTCCGGTGGAGTGATCCACGGGATTCCCTAACTTTGGGCTCTTGATTTTTTTTTATTGGGACATTTTAAGACCAAAATTTATGGCACTCAACCTAATTCCCTCGAAGAATTACGTGCCTGAATCGTCGAAGAATCAGAAGGTCAATAACACCAGAAATGTTAGATAATATGCGACATTTTGCGCATTAACTGTACATGTGCATGGAAGTCAATGGAGATTACTTTCAACATTTCTTATTATGATAAAATAAATAAAATATCAATAAAAATGTTTAAAATCAAGTTATTCGTTTAATTTCTACAAGATCGAGATACAAAAATAAAAAATATGATCTGGGCTATGTAGAAAATAAAATTACCCTGCAAATAAGATATAATACAACACCCCATCCAATTGGAAAATTTCAAAAATGGTTTTCAGAAGTAGAGGGATGATATACACAACAGAAAAAATATTTAGGATGGACACTTTCTGGGATACTCTGTATACCAGGAGAATCACCACAGAGGCGAAAAGATAGGTTCGCAGGAAATTTTTTTTTATTGTGATTTTCTTGACAATTGTAGAATAGAAAATATTTCTTTAAATTTATGACAAGTTTTCGTGTTAGGTCTACTTGCTCCTCTTAACTACCAAGAAACCAATTTCTTTTAATTGCTTGTTTTGTGAAGAATCGGTGGTAAATGAAAATTTGAGCTTATAATTGAAATATTCTGGAGGTGCATAGGTATTTGAGTGTGTTTTAATTTTCCATGAAATTGCTACAACTGTATAAACTCTATTTTCCATTTGCTGTTTTGAGCTTCTGCATTTCTCTAACTTTGTTTTGGATCTGCTGTTCAATGATGACTCGATATTTATCCCCTTGTCCTAATTCTTCCATTTCTTTCAACCATTGTTCTCTCTCTTTGATATTCTCAACCACTAAAACAACAGCACTAATATTTATCTGAAACCATATTTCGTAACACTTACGTTGATCAAATTTATTGGAATCAATTTTGACCTCTTCACTTTCAATCTTCCTCATAATCTTCTCTTTTGTCACCACAATATCTTTATTGTACGCCATCTTATTAGCCAGTTTTTCCTTTTCTCTTTCTCTGTCAATGATAGAACAGGTTGCCTAAAACATCACGTTTATTTTATTGTTTTTAATACCAAATTTTCATCATACTCTGAATGGTTCTCTTTCATAAGCCCCAGATGAAACGATATCATCCCTCGAGCGCTTCTTTGAAGATCCAGGTCTAATGGTCACCTCCAACATCTTCGATCTACGATTTCTCGCCCAACTGCAATGTGTCGGAAGCGGTTCTCCATTTCTCAAGAAATAGTTGACTTTTTTTCTTTGCATCATTGAGAGTTTACTTTCCTCCATTAAAACTATAATTTTTCTTAAAAATACTTAAAAATGTATTAATAAAATATTCACAGACCTTTGAGGAATTGGTGAGTTTCCGGACTGTAAGTTGCCTTGGCTGGATGCAAGATCCCTCCTTGTTGAACGTTTTTGCTGGGCCATTCCATTATTATTATTTCAAATATCGTAAAAATAAATATAAATAGAGATATAATGCAAATCTATTCACAAGCAGTTTATTATTGCTTTGTCAATATATGCATCCATGACAACTCACCATTTAAGGATAGTTATTTGCAGAAATGTTCCTAAGGGCAACCCTTAGATTTTTTTTGGGAGGGGGAGAGGGGTTATGAATTGGATAATTAAAAATACAGGCCACCTGTTGATGCAGCCCTTATAATAAGTAATTGATTTGTATTTAGTTTATCCAGCACAGCTACTAAATCATATAACAGCGAAATTATCACGAGTAAAAAAACATACATTCAATCTATTTGATTTTATTAAATAATTTCAGCTTAAAGTGACGCGCTTCCGCTTTATTTAACGATCATTTGTACATGGTGCTTCATCCAAGAATTAAACAAGAAATGGAGAGTTTTAATTCAGTGTATCACATTCTTGTGTTGGTAATTTTTGGTGATCTTGTCTTTGGGTGCACCAATTTTCAAAGGTATGATTTTTTCATTTGTGTTGCTCGTTAATAAACATTTAAGTTTAAGACAAATTTTCCAATCACCTCCCCATGTGGCGGTTCTAATATTAGCCAGAGGAGGTTCTAAAGGTATCCCTTTAAAAAATCTTCAAAAAGTAGGGCAGAAAGCTCTTTTAACCCGATTATTACAAGAAGTAGGAAAGGCAGGTTTTGATTCGATTTGGGTCTCCACTGATCATCATTTAATCGCAGAAGAAGCGGCCAAATGTATTAAAATTTTAAGCGTTTTTCGTATTATAAATTCATAACAAGGTTTTAGTTGATAACGTGAATATTCACTGGCGGCATCCAGAATCTGCTACAGATGAGGCTTCATCTCTTTCGGCGACTCAGGAGTTCTTATCAAAACATCCCTATGTGAATATAGTGGGACTTCTTCAATGTACTTCACCATTCTTGAAAAAGGAGTACCTTTTTAACGTTAAAAATCTCCTTAAAGAGAAATTTGAATGTGTATTTTCAGTATCTAGGTATGCTTTAAAAACGATAAATAATTGGAGCATTATTTTAATATGACTTAGATCTTTTAAACTTCTATGGAGACAGAAAAATAATAGAGTCGTTCCTATTAATTTTGACCCGAAAAGCCGCCCTAGAAGACAGGATTTGGAAGTGCAGTTTAGTGAGAATGGTATGTTTTATTTTGCTAATAGGAGGATGGTGAATAAAGGCCAGTTTCAAAGCGAAAGGTAAGAAACTTTTTTTTAAACAAATTTTTTACCTAACTTTCATTTAATGACAATTATAGATATTCTTGTAAAGTACTTTTAATTTTTCGTCGACCTTCGAGAAAAATAACATGGTTTGTTAAGATGACGGAATCTTGTCATTCCTTCTTGTTTTTATGAGGTTATGTAATTTTACAGGTTCGCTATGTTTTTAATATTTGAAATTGTTTAAAATGCAGGGAATTACTGATATTGTTTACCGTGATCGAAAGTATTTGCCTTGGGGGGACATTCGTACGTGCAATTCGAGATGAAACGCCTACATTTATGGTACTCGTCACCTTATCTTTCTATTAGAAGTTGTCAGTAAAATCCCGTCCAACAGTAATAGTTCAGTTTTGTTTTTGCAATTATTGTTTATAATAATTATTTAAGATGATGTAAGTGGATTTTGATTGCTGTAAGTATTACTAGTTAATGGAGAACAGAAAATGACTTGTTTTTCTACGTAACTGTGTCCTTATTTTCTCTTAAATGTTTTAAATTACAATAATTCTGTGTTTAATGTATGTTATGCTGTATCAAATTGAGTGACTTAGTAATAATTCTTCACCACGACTTGATCCTTATTGTAGCTTTCTTAATGAAAGTATCTCTTGTATCTTATTGGTTTTTTCTTAAAACATTGAGGTTCATAATGAAATTTGCTACCTGTCATAGTAACCAGCTAAATCAATTTTTGTTTGGTAACTTTAAGACATTCATTTAGAATGTGTTATTTGACATTCTTTTCGTTAAGAAACAGGTACCATTTAGATTTCATAAAAATTATACTGCTGAAGAATTATATAGATTTTGAACCATGGATTAAATAATATAGTTTTAATATGCCATCCATTAGGAAAAATATTTTATTTCGTAACATTTTTGCAGTGTATTTAGATTTTCCATAAAATGGTGCCTTAACAATGTCGTAATTTCTACAATGAGTAATTCTAAAGCTATTGGAGCCTAAATGAGCATAAAAGATTTTGATGTTTGTTTAAAGACTTGAAAACATATAAATTAAATATTATAGTACAGTTATAGTATCTCACTAGCATTTTTAAATAAGTGTGACGTTATTGAAAAGAAAAGATTAGATTAGTTAATCATATTGCAAATAATAATTTGGGCAGTACCTTCCTACTTACCCATTTAACTACTAGGGATATGATTACATACAATTAAAACCGTCTCTTAATTTTTAAAATTATGATCCTCTTTAAGGAGATCTACCACAAGTAAAAATACCTTTTTCTAATGTAAAACAAAAGGGTAAAGCATTTAAAAATTTATTTAAATATTTATTACTACTATAAATTAAAGTTATGTTTCGTCCAAACATACGATCTTATAGAACTTTTCATTGTAGCTGTGCCATAATCGAAATTCCTCCTTACATAGATATGGAAATTGATGATCCTGTAGATTTACTTATTGCAAATATGATAGAGCAATTGCAATTATGACCACAGATTTAAGTTCAGGTAGGTAATAATTAATTGTTTATCTATTTAAATCATTATAATTTCTATTATTAATTATTAATGTTAAACATCCTTCTAAAGAAATGTTTCTTAGCTCTCAGACTTTTTTTCATGTCCAGTATAAATAATATTTATCAGCGATTTAACATTCCAGTTATTTTTAGAATTCTGATTTGGCATGCACAGAATGATTAATCACATTTGATGCTTCACATCCCCACAAGTTGTTATTGGTTTTAACATTAATTCTATTTCTGTTATAGTTGTTTAGTGTCAGTTTGTATTTTTCAGGAAATATCTCTACATAGGAAAATATGTGTCAAGTCAAGCGATTCAAGTGTATTTGTAATTTCACTTTATGAGTTATGTTTCCCCGATGTTTAGCTGTAGGTATGCATTTTTTCATTTCAAGTTGCTTTAAAAATTGGCTGGCCTTGAGTATTTGAAATTGGTAACTAGCAAATTCAAGTAATAACAAGATTTTAATTCACAAACCTATATTCACTAATGGGAACAGCCAAGATCGCATGTCGAGGGCAATAAATACACCCTATTTTTTACAAGATGGGCTGAGGAGTTCACTCTTTATTTCGTCTTCTTCAGGGCACACATATTAGTAAAGGATTCTCTTAAAAATATCTTTAAATTTAAGTATTCACATTTATCACAAACCAACTGTGTTCTGCATAGTAGGTTCTGATTCTACACAGTTTGTGGTTTACTCAGAACTTCTGAACATCTTATGACGACAATGTTAAAACTATCCTGTCTTAATGTGGAAGATTACCGTTAAAAAGAATAACTAAATTGTCCAAACCTTTATATTTCAAATCAGGTATTGCCATTGTTTTAACCAGCGATCTTAGATTCCATTAATGAGATAAGGATGCGTAATTAATTATTCTCATTTAATTTCATTGTCATTAATAAAAATTTATTTAGAGTTTATTATACCGCTAAACATATCAGTTAATTTGCCAAACTATCTTAATCGTAGCATACACGATTATTTCGATTTTTGGGTTTGTTTTACAATGTTATACCTTTTCTCCTAGCTGCGATACCTGTTTTGTACAGGGATCTCTATGAAACCTGCTCAAACAATGACGAACCAATTCACAAAGACATTTACCGGGCCCTGTTATCACAATGTAATTTAGATGCAGTCCAACTCAAGAAAATCTGGGACTTAGTGGGTCCCAATAAGTGCCCTCAGGGAATTGTTAATCGGACCAATTTTTACAAAACTTTAGCCTTAGTTGCATGGACACAGCAGGGGAAAACCATATCAGACAAATTGTTTGATACCTTTACTGGACAGGGTAAATTTTTGTGAAACATTGCAGATTTGAAATTTATTTAAGGGGGATTTTAGAGTATCCTAGTCCACAAATCGGAGATTTATCCGGTATAACGAATTTAAAACAAAAGCTATTTGTTCAAGAATTACCCTCTCTTAGTCGAAGTTACCATAAATTAATGGAAATCGATTGTGTTAGTGTTCAATTAGTGCCTGAAAAGAAGGGTCTATTTTTGAAATACTCAGAGTACTTGGTGACATCCAAAAGATTTGCCTGCAAAGTAACCAGGCGCTATAATGATTTTGTGGCTTTACATGAGCTTCTACTCAATAGATTCCCTTATAGGTTAGTCTCTTATATGATCAAAAATTTTACAATACAAATTAATCTTAAACAGATTAGTTCCAAGTTTACCTCCCAAGAAAATTATCATAAATGACACTCAATTCCTTGAGGAGCGTACTCGAGGGCTGCAAAGATGGCTCACTTTAGTTTGCCGACACCCAGTGATATATCGAGATGGCATAATAACATTTTTTTTGTCTGATGAAGGGTCTGATGTACAGCACCGTATTCGGAACGCTTTCAGGAAAGCCCCTGATGAATTTATGACCTCTGATGTTGCAGCCACAGCCAAAGTTAGTTGGTTAATGCTTGACTAATATTTAAGGATTTTATAATTATTGTTTAGGAGTTGCTACCTGCCGATAATGGGCAAATCGCCATTAGCAGAGACAATATTAGGTCGCTAGTTAATATTGTTGTGAGGCTGAAGCAAGATGTTGAATCGCTGGTAGAACAATCTCATGCCTCTGCTCGGGACATTGAAGATATATCCGCCCAACTGCAAAATATCGGCTCGATGAATAGTCAACAGTTTATGGAAAATTGGGATAGCGTGCAGAAGAATTTTGCTGGGATGTCGCGGTTCGTTAAAATTTCTCGCTAAATAATTAGTTTAATGATTGTAAACTTTTAATTTTTATTATAGAGAACTTAATGGGATTTCCAAAACAAACCAAATTCGCGCAGACTACGAACAAAGAACCGTGTGTGAAAAACTCGCTCTGCTTTACGACATTTTAGTGGCGCATAAGGAGCTCTGCGAGCGTTTGGAAAAGGGTCTGGCTAACGACCACCAAGTGGCCCTATCAAAAATGTTTGCCCTTAAGAAAAAGAAGCTACAAGGGGCTATTAGAGGCATCGATGCAGAGAGTGTAGAGCAATTGGAGGCTAAAATGCTGGCGCAAGAAAACATAATTTCCAACATTGATCTTAGAACTGATTTTAGTCTCTATTGCGTACATTTGGAAACGCAGTTGGTTTTTGCTTATTTGGGTACTTTACCGTCGATTCTTGCTGGTTTTGTGGATTTACGCACAAAGACGCACTTTGAGGTAAGTTTTTTACTTTAAAAAGGGCGTTGCCACAATTGTTGCGAAATAAATTAAATTACAATCATCAGTTTCAATTTCAATTAAAGTTAATTCAATTAGCAACATCTCTGTTTGATGTCGATATGTTGAATTGAAAATTAAAAAGATAGTTTTTTTGCATTAAACTTAGACCCACCATTACTTAAAATTAATAAAATTTCCATTTGTGGTATTTTTTATAGCTCCTAGATCTTTGGAGGAACTTGCAATCTCAGTACTGCATTTCCAGTAGTACTAATGGTGTTGGTAAGGGTACATAACAGTTTAGGTATTGTTAAGATTACAATATTGGGTGTAATTATCAAAAACTACATTACTGGAAATCAGACAACCTGCTAGTTAAAAGTGTATTTGACTATACAGCCTGCAAAATGTAAAAAGAGCCTAATTTTTGTTGGTAGCCACAGAGCATTAGGAGTCATTAAGGAACAACGGACTTACTTTATACAGTTTATGACGCCTCTGCCGTGTCTTCAATTCCCAAAAATGTTACAACATTTTCTAAACACGTTCATTGGATATCGGGTCCTTAGAGGTTCAACGCGTTCATATATCTTGAAAAATACAGGGGGAAATATATTTCTTTGCATGTATATGTTTTTTGAGTTATTTCTAAACTCGTACAACATATCAGTGCTGCTGCTCCTTCACTTTTTCATATTCTCCTGTAGAGATTTATTCCTCCTTATTTCACGACCCCCAACTTTAAAAAATGACTTTCGTTTGATTGATTTATGCAGTTTATTATCTATTGGCTTATTCTTAGTCCTTCTGGCTCGGCCAGTGTTTGTACCGCTTTATTTTAAAAAAATCTATGGTATGTAATAATAATAAGAGTCGGTAAGATGTGCCAAAATATCACAACTCATATCTTAGCCAACATTGATCGGCTGTATATTCGATTTAATCAATTCTCTATTGAGATGTATAATTTTTCTTAAAATTTATATTTTTGTATGGTTTCTAAATCTTCTAAATTATTTGGGTGTAAATACTGGTTACAGTAGGTAAAATCTTAAAATGTAGTATATTTTTATACAGGTACTAGCTTTTATATAGTTCTTATACAGTTTTAAGACCAAGTTTATATTTTTTATCACCTATGTATAGTCTACTTTTGTTGGGAATATATATATATATATATTATTTAATGGTTTCTTAATAATTGAAATTCTGGATTTAGTTGAACTCTCAATCTATTACTTGAATCAAATCAAAAGAAGAGATACGTGAATCAGCAGGTAAGTTACACAGTATATTTTACAGAAGACGGTGGAGGTTAGCTCATACCGTTGTTTTTTTAACAACAAATGTAAAAATGGGAAAGTACCATGTATGGGGGGCTGTGTTCTATATACATAGTATCGAGGATCATCAGTACATCAGGAACTGCACTTAAATGTATTTATCATAAAAACTTGTGAACCTTCTATAACAAAATAATTAATTGGCGAGTTTTGTATTGTAATAAGTATTTAAATTTACAATAAATGACGATATTAACATGTTATTTAATCACTTGCTGTTTGTTTGTTGCGTTTGTCTAGAAACCTGGGCAAATGAACCTTTAAAACAAACTCTATGTAGGTATGTAAAATTGATCGAGAGTTTTAGCATGTTGAAACGCTAAAGAATACATTTATTGTTACAGAAATTTATCCACACACCTAGGATTTTCAATGTATACATATGTACATATATGAATTATGAACATAACGTATCTTTAATACCGTTTTCGAAAAACCTCAGATTTCTTTTTGGATCAAGTTCTTTGTAATAGGAAATGTATGCATAATGACGCTAGTACCTTGAATTCATAACTTTTGTATTGTACTAAATCTTGGAACATCGCATGTATTGTTTCGAAGACCGATCAGCTGTATCTTTACAAAGGACAGGTCGTACTGGTATCATTTCGTAGATAATTCACTCCATATTAGCACGACAATGAACAAACTCTAATGTTCGTTATACTAATAATCGGGATAATCGGGTTTTCTTTTGTTAAGATTTTAGGTACACTCTTTGATTGACATTGTGAGTGGAAGTGGGCAGTATTTATTAATTATTTTGTGAATGAACCTGGACGCTGCTAATGTGATTCTGGGTCACGCTTTTATTGTACGGAGGTGAGTTCTGATTGTCGTTTTTTTGTGATTTACAGTTAAGTTTTGCCAAGTCGTCATTATATATATGATCATATATCGTATTCATACCCATATATTTGATGAATAGCTTATTCTTTCTACAGGACTGAATCGTGCTTCTTTCGCCGTGTAGTTTTCGTTACCGATCACATTTTCTAGCCAACAAGTAATACTTAAAAATAAATTTCTTTGATTGAACCAGAATCTCATTTTCGACATGTTCAAAATGGTCCGTTTTAGTTTAAGGAGAAAAGAGTAAAAGGGGCATAAAAACACTACTCTTATTAACCAGTCGAACATTTTTATTTTTATCTTGACCCTTTTAACATTTTTCTTGCTACAAAAGAAAATATATATTTTACCGAATAATAGTTACTATTAAATTTTACATACTTAGTGATAAGTTACAAGAGAACCTGATGGAATTGCTGCAACTGTTACCGAACTATTTTTGAATATAATCCAGACGTTGAATTGATGTTTAGGGTAAGTTAGATTTTTGTCGGCTAAAGCGTACTGGTTTCCTCACGGTCACAAAAGCATATTTCACAATTCCGATTAAAAACTTCCTAGAGAACCTTCCGACCACAAATTTAATCACAGCGACAGTCCCAGCAAGTTCCGGTGTAAAAATAACGTTGGTACACATTCAGCTACCTTACAGTATAGTTATTATCCTAGTATTTTTTTTTATAAAAATTTTGTTTCTTCACAAAACTAAATATTACATTTCTATACACAAAATACACAAAAATCAGTCTAGATATGTACACTGTTTTCCACTGATTACAAATAGTTATTTATAATTGTGGGTTGTTATTTTTTCTGCTTTAACTTACCCAAAGAAGGGGAACACCATCAAAAATTGGCAATTTTGAATCTAACGCGAAACGAATCTACGGCTATAACTAAAACTGCTAGATATTTTTTTTAACGTTATACCCTGTATTATTATCAAAAATCCTTTATGTCAAAAATGGTGTTCACCTTCTTTCGCGATATACCATTCTGGGTCGGACGACACACTTTGGCCGGCTCAAATTTGAAACCTTACCGAAACGAAATTGCAGTCGCGAGCTTCCACATCAGCCCCACTTGACGGACATTAAAAATCCGCTTTGTACCGCCTAATTTAGTAAAATCGTTGCGTTATCACTTAGCCTAATTAATTTTGTTTTCATTAAACCTGGCCAGTGACGATACTTCTACCATTGCACAAATTACACTGTACACATTATAGTTTAAGCTTAATTGGTACCTATTATAGAGTTGTCAGATGCATATATCACACAAAGTTTTGGCTAAACTCTGTGGTAAATGTTATCCTGCCAACTTAGTTTTTATGGGTGAAGCGATAAACACTCAATAACAGAAATGTTGGCAAAAAATTCCGAAGACAATCCAAAATCATGAAATCACAACTTCAGTAGATAGATATGGATTGCCTTTTGACAGAATATAACGGCAACACGCGCACAACTAATGAGGTCAATGTTGTAATAACTATATCAGAAAAAATAACTTTAACACTTTCCAAGCTTTCCCACCTTCCCTTAACCTATTATCAAAGCGTACCGCCACTGCAGCACACTATTATATCAATTCTAGAGTTAAAGGAATACATCACATCATTATGAGTTATATGGAACACGAGGCAGGTTGAACGGTGGGGTGGTTGGTCCTTTAACTACTTGCTATTTTAATATTTTTCGATTGTGACACAAACCTGGTATTCAGTGAATAATAAGAGAGGGGGTACTCCTCAAAATGGGGAAGCACAAAATAGAAAAGCTGTGCTTCAGGAACTTAGGCTCTGTAGGAAGTGAAATTCAACTAATTAAGATAAGACCCACCGAACTCAACAATCAAGAAACTTAGATCGAAAGAAACTTTCAACGAGTTTCAACGTTTATCAGGTCAACAGCGTATATAAGCGCTGCTTACTGTTTTGACCTCGAACTATACAAGTTAGAAATTCACTTCGGTCTATAAACTGATGGCATTTTTGTGAATAGGTGGAACAAGCGTATTTTAGAGCGATTCTAAGATGATGCAACCAAGTTCTCTCTCGTCACTTACATTGGTGAGTTATCGATTCACCGGCTAGTGCACATTCAATATCGAACAAACAGTGGTCAACGACTCTCTTGTATCTCAGGAGACTAATTGATACTCTTCTGAGATGTAACAGAGCGGGTTTTGGCGATAAATCCAAACTAGTCGACACCTACAATGTTATTGTGAAGAATGTGTTCTAGAGATCATTACTAATTTGCTATCAAATCGGTTAAACAAAATTGGTAATACAATCGTTTTTCGCGAAGACTGCTGCAGAATTTACAACTGGACATATTTATTAGTAGAGGTTGCACGTTGAATTAACAATGGATATAAAGTAGATATTGTTTTTCAGATTTGTCTTAAAAAAGGTATCTAAACCATTAATTTGAAAGGTGAAATATGGCATTGTAGATGAGAGCGCATCAAAAAGAATAAGAGGAGATATACAGCTATCCAAAAAAGTTTGTGACGTTTGCAGTGTATGTAAGCCGTTAAGGTAGCAATTTCTCCAGACATTCAAGAATGCTGATGGGGAATGCATAAACCAGATTTAGTACCGGCTTTTATAATAATTCAATTCCAGTTATTGATACAGTAGAGATGATAAGAAACTGCGGTTTTTCTGATGTTACTTAGATAAGTAACAGTTTGGAGATATTTTATATGAGATGTATTTTTTAATTTGATTGAGCAATATCCTAGGAGTTCTACACAAAAAAATAGCTCTTTTAAGTACCGATGTCGAATATATCGCAATATCCGAGGCTTATAAAGAAGCTGTTACTTTATTTATTGAGAGTCAAAGTGCATTGATTGCAATGCCTTCAAATCTCATATCTCACAAACGAACTGATGAGTTCTAATAGTTCTAAAATCGGTTTTTGGGGTGTTCGTGCTATTGAAACAAAGAGCTAGAACGGGGTCGTAGTGGACCTCAATATTATCAAATAAATTATATTATTTTGTAGGTGGAAGTGTTGAAACTAGTCAACACATTAGGTAACTTTTAGGTGGTTAAAACTTTTGTGATTTAAACAAAAAACACATGTCATTGTTAACATAGAGTGTTATTTCATTTTATTTGTTCATATGCGCGCGCAGTACACTCTTTATGGCCAATTTTTAATTTTTCTACTGAAGAATCAAGACTTTACACAAGTCTATTATTCTACCGACATACCCACAGAAAAAAAAGCATAAAATATTAAAAGACTTTTGTATCTTTGTAGAGAAACTTTCAAACCAACCAACCCGCTGATCAACCAATAGTTACCACTGGTATTGAATCAAAAATAAAGTTAAGTCACTCCGCGCACACTAGATGCTCGCACTAATTTGTCCCGTCCTGTATCGCAATCTGAAAACGCGGAACAGCTCTAAATTATCGGCATGCCGTTGGACAGTAAAAAATGATTCCTTATAAAAAATATACTACACCTCATTCCAATCACTTGGAAGACTTACAAACGAACGTAAGTAGTTTATTGAACCAATATACCTACAATTTGCCCCTAAGAGGACAACATTTAAGAAGATACTTCTTAATATCACAATAAGAAAACGCTTAAAATTATCATAAAAACATGGAATACAACGTATTTCCATTAACTCTATAGAAACCGTCAACTAATCAATAACGAACCGAAATCAAACAACTTTTAACGCATAAATCTGAAGATTTAGAGCTGCTTGCGCTTTCCTGTATCAAAACAAAAATGTCCACTCACTTTTACGTTACGGCGGACAGCTCCTTAACCTCACTTTTTCATCCGACCGGGCGGATCTTTGCTCGAACTACCGCGTCTCGGAGCACCTGGAGGGGGCTGCGCTCCAGGGATCGCTGGGGGCGCCATTGCCACTCCGGAGGCGCTTCCAAAATAAAAGAAAGACGCACAGTGGCACAGCCGTATAGATGTCATTCGTTGTGAGGCAATGGTGAATGATTTCATGGTTGTTGCAGTTGTGGTAGTGGTGGTGTGGTGGAGGATGAGAACGACGCGGAGATAGGGAAAGAAAAAACAGATGTGTAATGTTAGTTGAGGGTATTATATAACCTCTAATTGACATATGAATAAAAAAGTGAATTCTATTACCATATTTTAACAGTCAGATAATGACTTAATGTGTGTTAGAGCTCGATAACGAGATACACTTGACCTTCTGAAGTCAGCATACTGGATATATGCAAATAAGTTCCAAAGACGGATCCTCACGATTCAGCGAATCAAAGATAAGCTGATGAGCATTGGTAATTATCAAGTTCGGTCAAGAAAAATGGCTTTTGGCAACATTTTACTATTAATTCACGATGTGGTTGGGATCCGGCTTTAAACTCCAAACTCGACTGATCCACTGAAAATGATATGATACTCACTTCGCCTGCTTCGAGGTGCTTAAATCCGAGGTGGAGGCATTGGGAGCAGTCTGTCTTAACCTCATAGAAACTCTTCGTTCGTGGCTGTCATACATTCTAGGAGAATCTAAAAATGATTTAAAAATGCGTCGTTTTGACATTCAACAACGAAATAATTCTAACGGTATTTCAAAATAAAGCACTGATATTAAACAAATATATATATATATATAAGGCATCCCAGAAACATTTGCAAATTATTACGGCATGCTATCGTAGATGAATTTCACATATTCAAAAATTCCATTGTCAGTATGACTGATTTAAGGCCTCAATTGAAAACTGCCAAAAAATTAGGATGTGTGATGATATGTATACACTCAGCTAAATGAAAAGAAGCAATTGCAGCACCAGTCATGCTGATTGCTCTATTTTTATATACTAATTATTTGTAGTAATGCTTCTGGAGTACACTATATTTTAAACTCACTACTTGTAATAACATCGTCTAAAGGAATGGGAGCAGGCGCATCGTGCGTTCTCCGGCTCCTTTGCGGTTGCTGCGCAGACGTAGCATCCCCAACTTGCCCACCCGTAGCTCCTGCCGCGTGAGATCCATAACGCGTAACTGCGCGGCCTGTATTGTCTTCGCAGTGGCTTCCTCGAGAACCTCCTAAAACATCCCCAAATGCAGCCCAAAACTTTAATTCATCCCACCTAACTTCCACTTACCGAATTTGAGCATATTCCAATCGAACACGTAATCATACGTGAAACCTTGCCTATGGAACAACGTCCGGAACAATTGTCTTAGGTAACTGTAATCGGGTCTCTCTTCAAACCTCAATTGTTTGCAGTAGTTCAGATAGGTGGAAAACTCAGATGAATAGCCCTGGAACAGCACTGAAGTTACATGGCGGTTTGGCATTGAAAAAAATTATTGGTCACCTTGCATAATTCTTCTATAGGAGTGGAGATTTTCTTTTCGGATATTCGCTCGTATTTCTGACGCTTGGTGGCCGCCTTCAGGCCTTGCCACGGTAAAGACCCTCTATTGAAATACATGAGTACATAACCTAAGGATTCGAGATCATCTCTTCTGGACTGTTCTATGCCTAAGTGGGTGTTTATACTGGCGTATCTGGCAGTACCTAGAAATGAAACGAAATACTAGTTTTATTAGCAAATTAATTCAAAAAGAGCTAATAAGCTCAAATTATAATAACAAATGGGAATAAAGAGATCTTCTTTAGCGTCAAAAAATGATACTATATTAAAAAGTATTTGCGATGTATCTCGTACTATTACTAAATTCATGAATATCATGTACTAATTTCCTTGATCATGAAATTCGTTTATTCTACTAATTTTTTTGTTCATGATTAATCTCCTATCTCATTGCGGAAATTAAAAAGTATACAAATCCACCCAACAGACACCCACAAAATCTCACTTAACGGTGGCGAGTTGAGTGTCTGTATAAGTTGAACCTGCTTGCAAGCGAACGTTTATTTGAAAATCTTTTGAAACTGTATAAGAACTTGAATTTTCAGAAGATTTAGAAGAATTTACAAGTAAAAAATCATGGTTTTTAAAAGAGACAAAAAAATATAAAAAATATATAGAAAACATTAATTGCCATGAAATAGAAAATTTTGAAAAGTTGATTGAGATACTAAGCAAAATATTTTTCTATTATTGGTTATAGTTTTTGCCTCAACCCCACTTTAAATTGCAACCCCCTTTTTAAAATATCACAAAGTTCTTCTGCCTCTTGCACAAAGAAAGCTTAACAACCTGTACCCACATTTTCCATTCCATAAATCAACATGCCACAATGGTAACAATAACTATAAAAATCTCCGTATTATGCAGTTAAGGTCAACAGCGTTGCACACTTTTTTCAGCCATTGTAATTGCCAACGAGTTTCCTTTTCGAAACGGCTGCCCCTTTACGCAACACCCCCTTGAACGGTGATTTTATTAATAATAATTATAAAATAAGTTATTGCATGCATGTTCTTGAATTGTCTTTAATTAGGTATGGTCGCACTAAGGTAATTAGAATTATTCAACATTGTTTGGTGTGTTTTACTGAAGAAAAACCGCTGTGGGTTACTTAAACAGTGATTGTATCTCATTGAAAATGAGATATTGTTGTTAATTGTTTGCAATAGAGACAAAAAGCTATAAGAAGACGATCCTAAATTCCAGGTGGACGTTCTACGGCATAATTATTATAACCATTGTTAATCTGACAATATTTTTAGGATTTCGTTTAATATAAATCCAGGAGATCGAAATACCTGTTTAATCAGCTGATTTGGCAACTGCTCATTTGGCACGCCAAATACGAAGTGTAATTTTGGTCACTACATGTGAATTGCATAATCTCAAGCAAACTATAGGTTTCTGTAGGTATTTAAATAATAGAAGCACCTTGTCAGCTAATAAGTAGATTTTGAATAATATTTCTATCGAAATAAAACAATATTTGGGGTTACTGGCATAAAATGTCTTAACACCGAAACATAAAACATTGTTTTTCGGACATGTGTATTTCAGGGATACATATGACGGACTCTAAAAATGTTGTAAGGGTCATAGTAATTAACAATATTAGAAGCTAACGATAGTACCCCTAGTCGGACCGTTAATCAATCAAATCAGAGGTAATAAACATTCTTCATGCGCTTGTTATCATTTAAACCTAATGGAACTAAAACCGTTAATTCTATGCATAACCGATTTGAAGAAACTAATTGTATTTACAACATCCTGATGTCAGGGTTAGCAATCTGACCTTCGCCGGTGTTTGATAATAAGTAGTAATAATAAAGCGTAGTTCTTTAACCTTTCCAATGTCATCGCAATCACAACCAAAAATACTCACCTGTAAGATTTTTGTTTTCCTTGTAAGGTATGTGTTGATGGGTACGTCCGTCCCTGTATTTCTTAGCTAAACCAAAATCTATAATATACACAAGGTTGCCCTTCTTTCCTAAGCCCATTAGGAAATTGTCCGGTTTAATGTCCCTGGAAGCACAATTCTAATAAGCTGTCAAATACCTAAACGTTTTTGATCCTTGCCTATGAATGAAATTCCTAGAATGGATAAAATCGGTGCGTGAGATCAATTGGTCAGCTAGTAGCAGGACCGTCTTGAGCAAGAAGCGGCGCGAACAAAAATTAAACAGATCTTCTAGAGAAGGACCCAGCAGTTCCATCACCATGACATTGTAGTCGCCCTCGGTGCCGCACCACTTCATTTGGGGGATACCCACTGCGGTGAAAAACAAATTATCCCTAAATGTCTTGCCCAAAAATAACCGCGTTATTTTTAGCTAACGGGGAAGCGTCAGCGAATTATTTGATTAGTAATAAATCAACGCATTTCCCATATAACTACGTCAATCTTATAAAATAACGCTACAATAGTTTTACATAATATCGCTACAGGGAAACGGGTCGTTATGTGATATGGACCACAGTATTCCCATTAACAAAAATAATCATTAAAATTTTTACAGCCCGTCGAGGCAGCTAAACAATAAGTTAATCATTTGATAACAGTCAACGACTGTTTAGGCTGGATTATTCCAATTGGTTGGTAATGACGCACAAAACAATTTTATACCTACATGGATGCAACAAGGGGTTCTAGTAAACAGGTAGTAACATTGAATTTTGAAATATTATCTTTCTTGATGATTTTGGTAATCTTGGAATTTCCTTATTTTTATCTTTACCCAATCTCAATATTTTAAATACCATTTCATAAGGGAAAATAGCTTCTAAGTCATAAGTTACTAGGTTTAATTTTTACGGTAATATCAACCATTATATCTCTTTAAAAAAATGGATAAGAAAAAACATTGAAGTATTTATATCATCATCTTTGGCATCAAGAACAGAGAAATTATGAAAAATGTGGAGCGATCTTATATAGGTCGAATCATATTTGATATCGCACTTACGAATTATTCAAAAGCCAATTAACAATTCACCGGAAAACCTTATATTACTATATGCCAAATCAGGATAGTGCAGGTTTTGAATTTTTACCATTTAGCAGAAGTAGGTACCATGAACATGAAATAATAAAATTATCAAATCCAAATTTGCAAACTATTCTGCTTTGCAGTAGATCCATTGGCTGCAGTTTATTATTATTATTGATAGATTGAGTGAAATTGAACCAAAAGTGTCACAAAATAAAGCAAGTCATTAAAGAAAATAGATTTGTTTTTGAAGTAAGAGTTGAATTCAACATATGAGATTGATAGATAAAAACCATAAAGTTCTTTGAACAGACTTATTGTAAAATCAGTGCCGTTTCTCCAACTGAATTAGAATAATGAAATTTCAAATTGTGTTTAGACTTTGGTTACCATTTAAAACTATCCGAGTTGTCATGGAAAATATATTAGAAAAGGTAAGATAGATATGAATATGATGGGAATAAAAAATTCCAAATTGAAATTTGTAAAAATCTCTTTTATGGCCTTTCCATTGATTCAAATCCTCTATTGAATTAAACTAGGTAATAGGAATTTTATTTAACCCCTTTTTTTTCTTGCCAGATTTACTTTCAAATTTTGATTTTGTAATTGGTCCATCAAACATACTCATATGTGCTCTCTGAAATGGTGGTTGTCTAAATTTGAGATTAAATAAAAAAAGACCTTGACTTCAAGAAAATTATGCTTTACAATTTGTTTACTTCTGGATATTTTCATTGATATTATAGAAAAAATGCGGGAAAACTCAAATATTCATAAAGATTCTTCTTCTCCTAAATAATTTGAAAACTACTTATCATAGAAAAACCAAAGACCACACATTATAAATAAACCTTTTATGAAGAGTTCAAATCTGGCTAATTTAATAGACTTAACAATGGCTAATATAACAGAAACTTAACAAGAACAAAATAGCTCACTTTTTACCAAGTAAACGTTCTTGGTGTGATAGAATTCCATACTATTATTAATAGAAACTAACTGAGAATAAGATTAATCAATGCTTAAATGAAAATCTTTATTTGTGTGTTACGACAGTATATTATATCAACTAACTTTGACTGAGATTATTCTGCAATTTCATTATTCTAAGAAGCTTTTATGGTGAAGAACATTATTGTTACTTAAAATTAAAGAAAAAATGAACAATTATCCTAAAACTTATAGAACTCATTTCTATTTATTTCACAAATTCAAAAATTTGTGTTGTAAATAATGTTACTACATATAAGTATTTTGTATATTGTCAGTCAGGATACCATCTAATAATGTCTCTCTTACTAGGTTTAAGATGCACAGTTAGGTACCTAAATACAGGTTCAAACTCTTAAACTCACCTCCACCCTGCATCATTCTATAGAATTTGGATTCTATATGCAGCTGGGGATGTCTGGTTTTAATACATTCTAGCTTAATGGCTACTTCCTCTCCCGTGGAAATATTAGTTCCTGGAAGGTAAAACAGTCAAAGATAACAAAGATTGTTGGAGCAAGATCTTTGTTTACAAGGCAGTGTCAACCCAAACTTAGGATATCTCACCTAAATAGATGTCCCCAAACGAGCCCGAGCCAATTTTGCGGCCCAGTCTGTACTTATTACCCACTCGGAGCTCCATTCCTTCGGATAATCGCGATTTTACACAACAAAAGACATTAAAATGAAGTCGTTTCGTTTCTTTAGGCGGCCATATTACATTTGCCAACTATCGTAGGAAATTTGACGTAACCTAGAGTTCAATTCCCGTGCACTTTCGAGGTTGAGGTGTGGCCTCGAGGTTTGCGAGGGATGATTAGAAAAATCCAAATATCACAGATAAATCACTAGTTGAATGTAACTACGTTGAAACCATTTTTTCTGCTGGACTTTACGGCGACACATCACACGAACAACCAAAGGAATGAAATGTCCAATTTTTTAATTTGTCAGATTAGACGCATATGTCAAACTAGGCGCTACGTACCGATGTTATCAACCGAATATTGGCATTAGAACAATGGCGACCAGCTGATGGATGTGTGTCGTGGATTATGTCAATGCTCTCCTACAGGTAAAAATGCTAGATTCGGCCAATTAGAAGACGAGCTTTTTGACAAAAGTCAATGGTCGATTCAGATTCTGAGCATTGAAGAATATATACTCATCTTTGTCTTCAGTATAGAATTAATAAAAGACAAAACGCAGTAAATTTAATCTTTACTTAAAAAATAAAACACCTATTTTCTTCGAGTTTCTTATTGGTAAAAAATTATCTCAAGCAAAAATTACGATCATTTGAATTTAGGCGCAATATAAAATTAATAAAACTAAAATACTAAACAATTTTATTGAAGAATTGACTTAATTTTCTGAAGCTGTATTCAATAATTCATTGCGTACAGCATCAGCTGCTTCAGTCATGTCCAATCCCTCTAAAATATACAGGAGGTTGTCTAGATTTGCGTCCTCATCGTCTTCGAACCACAAATTCATCATATGTTTGGCTTGTTCAAAACGTTTTGGGTTTTCATTTTTAAACCATTCAATTTCATCTGCTTGGTAGCCTGCCAAATTTCAAGAAATAAAATTATTTGAAACGGAAAATAATGGTCTAAAAACTACCTAATTTGGTGCCTAACTTTTCCCAATCGGGAGCGATTTTTTCGATAAGTGTCTGCAATCGCTCCATATTAATGTCTTTGGGTCGTTCCTTCCTTTGATTGGTTTCTTCGGTGAAGTATTCATTCTGTTTGAAATCTTCAGGGTTTTGTTCCTCCGTGAAAATATTATCTTCAGTTTCTTGTTCAGTTTGAGCCTCCTAAAGCCTCACTTGGTATTAATTGAAAACAAATAAATATTTTCCTTACTTGACTATTTTCTTCGCTTCTACCGGGTTTCTCGTGGGCAATTTTGTGCATCATGACTTCCAAGTATTTCGGTAACGGGTGGTTTTGAGTGTTGATAGAGAAGAAGTACGGACTGCGCCTGGCGAGAAGTCTCAAAGCCCGCCATCCTATGAAAAGGCATAAATGGATAATGTATTATTTATTAATACAATTTTAGTTTCCTTTTTTATTTATCATCATTTTTCTATCGATTCATCAGTAACGCAACCACTAAAAGTAGAACCACCATACACTTAAATAATAATTTTAAGGAAAAAAAAACTGTATTCATCATTTTGTCCAGATGGCAATAGGTTAACTGCTTATCCTAAATGCAATAGGTTGAAAACTTCTAAGTTTTAATTATACAATTGATTATCATTTTCAAACAGTATAATACCACTTCAATACTCACCAAAGTTACTGTCTTTCAATAAATTATCCTCATCTTTCACAGCTGCACCAGATTCTACTTGGCTAATAGCATCTGCAAAGTAATCATCCATAGAAGGCAGAAAGTCCCTGTCTTTGCAAGCTTCCAAATTGCTTGGGCAAATGTTCCATAACTTTGTCAGATCTGGACTGATTTTAATCCATATTTAAATAAATTTAGAAAACCTAAAAATACATACTTCCCCAAATAGTTTTTCTTCTCACGATGCGCTTCCCTTATTAAATCGCCAACAAAAACTCCTGATTTTTTGCCTGCTGGCATTTCCATAGATTCGTTTTGTGGCAAAAACTTTTTTATTTCTAAAATTAAACACATTTTGACCTTCTAGGGTCAAGTTATGTTAAAGGCAATATACCAGGACAACCATCATTTTTCCAAGTGTTCCATAATTCCTCCCTTTTTAGGATATTCCTGATTATTACAGCAAAATTTTCGCCATCTGGAGGTGTCTCTCTTAATAAATTATATACCTTTTCAGAAGAATTTTGAATCCATTCTTTCTGATCGGCTTTCAATTCGTAATTATCTCTGAAGTTTTTTTTTATCATAAATCTTCCAGAAATGTAGGTTTAAAGCAAAAACTTACGATTTAAACTTAACTGATGAGGTCAAGTACTGAAACACAATCAAAAACTGTAATAAAACGGATCTCCTAAAACTGACATCATTCAATTGGAGATCCAATAGCTTTTGGCTGGTCAAATATTTGGCAAAATATCCGACGTTTGTAGATTGTTCCGACGCAGATATGTAGTCTAGTTTTATGCCTTGAAATGTGTTTAGTATGTTTACGGAGTGCTACAAGATATTAATTAATTTATTGTCTTTAAATCCAGTTTATGTATGGGAAAACTTACAGAACAAAACATTTTCCATTGAACTTTATCATAACACTGATTAGGATTTCTAAAAAAGTCTTGCAGTTGCCAAAATTTGCAATAAAAAGAGAAGTCGATGACATGTTTTTGATCTCCAGAAATTATTTCTGTAACCACATCATCTGCAGTGTCTGAACCATATTCAGTAACATTTTCCAGGTTAAATTCACTTACAATATTCAAACCTGTCAGAGAAATAAATATGACACATTTTGTTGTTAAAAAATAGGTATTTAAAAACCCACCTGATCTCTCAGAAAATGGAAAGAATTTTGCTAAGAATAAGAGAATTTTACCACAAAATACTGTGGCAATGGTTCTGGATAAGCGCCTGAGCAAATCATTACAAAGACGCAAAAGATGGTTTTTACAGCCAGTAAAAAAGAGCTCCTCTTTCCAGATTTGTACATTATCTTCAACAAAACTGAACATATTTTGACACGCATCTAAGGTCAGTGTATCAAATATATCACCTGAATAACAAAAATAAAATAGCAATATCCACACATTTCGGATTCACAGAGTGTTGATTAGCAAACATTCAGAATTCTCCAAATGCCACTTAGTGTGGATGGAGTGCTCTAGGCAAACCATCATTTTCTATATTTTTTACATAGATAAAAGAAGTGATAAATAATGTACTTTATTTGTTAATTAGCATTATAATACTTCCATTATTAACTCTATTTAAGGGCAATTTTAATCACATAGTACTTTATCAGCTTGCTTCCAATAAAGGTTTCACATCTTTTAAAACAGCACTGCAAGTTTTTGAAGAACCAAAAATATTTTTCAGTAGAGAAGTGTACCAGAATCTTGGTCAATGGCTGTCTTATCATATTGTCAGCAATTGCATGCAATTTAATTTTTTACAGAGGCATATTTTTTCCCTGGTATATATCTAAATTTAGTTGTGCATTTCTTTTATGGTTTTTTTGCCCTTACTTGAATGACTTGATTTGTCGTTTTTGACTACAAGTAATCATAAGAATTTTGCAGACATCATAAGGAGCCTACATCAATATGCTGATGAAAAATTTATTGTGCCTTAATATCTTAAATTAAAAATTTGTCTAAATATATACAATTAACAAGTTTTTGCCTTTAAATGAAAAATGTATCAGTTATTAAATGTTTCTTACAAAATTATTGCTTTAATTATATATATATACATACCCAATAACACTACTGGCATTGTAGGAGTGATCAAATGTTTTCTGCATGATTGAATGGAAAATTGAACAAATGATTTTAAACATTCGACTCCAACTTCTTCAGCTAATAAGTCAAGCAAAAGATCCCTAAAAGCTTCATCAAGTGGGGTTTTGATATCTGCTTCTGTACGTTTGTAAAAACTGATTTGAGTATCAAGAAGTTCTATGTTGCCCTTGCTGAAGGTGGTTTTAAGGGATTGCTATTAAGGAAGGAAATATGTTTAATCAACTTCATATAGTTTTAATTGTAGATACCTTGAATTCTGTTCTCAGTTTATCGAAGTTTGCTTGTACTCTGGATGAGGACATTATGTTGTTCGAGCGCGTTTACTGATATTATATGTTATATTAAACTTTTTTTCTTTGTACTCATTCTATGATTTTGAAAACCGTAAAACTACTTTCTTAGCTTTAAATTGTTATATAAAGTAAGAAAATGATAAATACGGAAAGAAGCAATGGCAACAACAACAATGAAAAGATAGGTTGAAATATTTAGAATTAATGACTTTCAATTCTGACTCTAAGTTATGCAACCAAAAACTCGTTATAATTTTGTATCAATCTTCTTGCTCTATGTAGTCTTTGTAGAGAATGTGTTTGTCGAATTTAAAACCAGATAAATTATATATATTTTTTAATTTATTAGATTGCTATTGGTTTGTTTATTTTTGTTTGTTGATGTTGCTTTTTAGATCTTCAGATTAATTTTTTTAAATTGTGTTGCTTTATTAACAGATAGATACTTTGAGTGTGTCTCAGATTTGAAAAGGAGCTTTGCAAATAAAAACGTGAAATCAATCCTCAAATAAAAACTTTAGTACCATGCTTCGAAGACCTCCTACTGCTATAGAACTGAAACTGGATGATATAGTGGAGTTTGAGCAACTAAGAAGAAAAGTAAGACTCTTCTTGCTGCACTGAATAGCAAGTTATTTATAAGATTAAACCAGATTTATAGGTTTTATAGGATAACATAAGTATAGTAAAAGTGTTTTGCGAAATGCAGTTTATCTTCTTTGTTTAGTATTTTGTGTTTGTATCATTTCATTTCAATCTAAACATATTTCTTCATTTTAGACGAAGCAACAAGATAAATTGCAGAAATGTTTCTCAAATGATTTCCCACCAATTCCATCAGGCATAAAGACTAAAGTGGAAGTTTACAATAGAATTGTTGGATACAGTCCTAATCAGTCTAATGGGTCATCATAACTAGTTCTCTTTAATATCAACTGCTACATGCTTTGTAAACGTCTATTTTATTCCATTCATGTTAAATAACTGAGTATTTTAGAATTATTTTCCGAGCACATGCAATGTGCCACCAATAACAATATAGACTTAGTAAAAGTAAAATACCATATAAAATGTATAATTTAAAAGTATATACATAAATTAGAATGTCATTTAAAAATCTGTAAATTAAACATTGAATGAGTTATTTAAATTTTCAATTATTATATTTCCTATAAATTCAAATCTCAAAGCGTTATTATGTTTTAGTTAACATATATTAAGTACTAATAATATTGTCAAATTTGACCAAGAGGGATTTAAGGTGCCATAATACTGATTAAATGAATGTCCTTCGATTGGTGGAGCCTAGTATTACCTTCAACTGAAAATTTTGAATAATGAATTCTATTGTTAAAGGCAGGAGTAATATTTTAGTATTTGCACATAAATAAATGCAACATTTCTACTTTTGATTTCAATCAAAACTTTTTTAATTAGCGATATTCTCATTAATTCGTCATTATTGAAATATACAAAAAAATCGGGTACATTTTACGCAACTTTAAAAATAAGTAAAATTCATGAAATTTTGCGTATTTCTACAATATTTGAAACAAGAAATAAAGATATAACTAAGTATATATTAATATTCATATACATACATAAGTATGTGTAAATAAAATTACTGTATTTGGTTAATTCTACATAAACTCGACGACTTGACGACCAAAATGAATGGTCCTTCTTGGCCAGGCACAAAAGTGGACGGGACGACTTCCAGCGAACCCGATGGAATGTTCGAGAGTTCCAAGACCACATATCCAGACCTAAAATAAAAATGCAATGTTAGTAAGTCTACATCATAATTTATTTAAATTTTACCTATAGGGTCCTGAAGATTTGGTTTTAAATGGTGCACTGACACTTTCATCATTGACGTGTTTAATCATAGCCTGAAGTCCTATTTGGTATTGCTTTGGACCTTTCAATTCCAGCAACAGTTGGTTACTATTAGTGTTGCTTTCAATATCCAGTCGAAATTTAGGGTTTGCAGGATATGTTGCAGGATGGTTAGGACAGCCTCCAGCTGTTGATCCTTTCCACTCACCTGTAATCTAAATAAATATATATTTTTTGGCTGTGATAATAGTGTTTTTTTTATATTTCGAACCTGTCTTTCTTCTATATATGGATCTTTAATTTCACTCAATTTAAAGGGACAAGTAGCGTAGGCCCTTAAAGTGTAATAAATGGTGGCACTTTTCTCATATTGAGAGACTACTATTGTGTAGTCTCTACTGCTATTGGGGGTCAAAATAATTTTGCACAGGTAATGCGGACTGTTAATTTTTACACCGTCGATGTAGGGAGGGGGATCGTCTGTAACAAATCTGGGCATTTTGTATCAATCAGGCTGAAAATTTCAATTTTCTCCTTACAAGGATAAAATACTTTTCGTCCATTTTTATAAACGAAAAGCGTGATAAATTCTTTGTTGTTTCGGAAATCTTCGATGTCGGTAATGTGTCTGCTGAGCAGAAGCCAAACGGCTCCGGAAGCCTCGGAGGTTACGCTTAACGAAAATTGAGGATTGGCTGCGACTGTGTATAGGTCTTTTGCAGGGCCTGTACCTGCATGCCACATTCTGAAAATTATGATTGTGTGGCCAGCTTGAATAATGAGACTTTTATACTCAAATTTCGAATTCTGTAATTCAAAGAATAATTGATCTCTGTCCTCCGAGCCTATGAACAATTAACATAATGCAAGAAGTAGGGCGAAAAAAGAACCGTCTACCACCAAATAATTTTCAAATCATAGTTCTGTTTAGGTTTTAATATGTAGTTAAAAATGAGATTCAAAATATATAATTTTATACCTACCGCAAGGTGTAATAAAGTCCTTTGTCAAAAAACTTTGAAGCATAAACAGAAAAAGTGAGTAAATATTTGAATTTTTTATCATCGACTTTCGTGGTATACAAAACTTCATCCAAATTCCCTTTTGTTGTACAAAGATATAGCCAAAAAATGAAATTAAAATTTCAATTTGAACGTAGTTTGAGAACATAAATGTTGCGAAGTCAGGCTAATATGATATTTTGACCTTAAAATTGTTCAAAGGTGGACCACCTAGTTTTGCTCATATTCTTAATTAACACTGTTTATCAATTATCTTTTAAGTTACAACACTCAAAACTTGGAACTAAAATGCATTAATAAACTGTTCATGGGAAGAGAAAACTTACTGATGTATGCAGTAAGTGAACTTAAATAACTCTGGATTCCAATTCATGTAAAACACATCAAAGAACTTTAGTAGACTATCGTAATCGATCCAGAAAACCCCATTGTCAAATTCTGCCGCGCTATGCGGGTCATAATTCAATAAATGTTGCAGTTCTTTGGTCCAATGGACCAAATCCAGTTCAGAATAATTCCCACGCCAACGTAAATGAGACCAAGGATTTTTCAGTTTTAATAATCTGACCTAAAACTTCATTTGATCAATGTTTTTGAGGAATTTTAAGCGAATTTTCATACATCATTAATAGTTCGAACATCCATAACTGCATAAGCATGTGTGGCAACTAATCCACTTCTCTCTGCGTCCATATCTGATAATTCCCCAGTGGCTACAGAAACTAGCACATCTCCTTTTGCGATCCTAGTTTCCAAAATCGTAAAAAGTGAATCTTTGTTAAAGTCAGGATCTCCTAGGCGGATTCCTGCACGCTCAGGAATCCAACCAGTTAAGGCGTGTAAATCAATATTCTACAAAACTAAAATTGCACAGAAATTTACGGCATATGCCAGGACAATTCACGCTATTGCTGCCAGGAAAATCATATCCTCCCATAACTTTCATATACGCTTTCTCAAGTAGTGATACCCAGAACTCGGATTTGTTGCTTGAATAAGAACACAAAATCCTGCCATGTCTGTCTATGGGCAAATAATCGTCGATTATAACTTTTCGTGGGATGCCGTTGATGTGCAGTTTAATCATATATTTGCCTGTGGTAATTTTTTTAATGATGTAATAGCAATAATGCAGACATTGTTGTTACCAAATGGGTTGTATAGAGGTCTTCGATCTTTTGATTGTGGATAAATTACAGCGGTTACGAGTTTTCTGCCAAATTTTGCTTCATAATGGGCACTTACAGCTAGACTGGCCACAAAGGAACAGTCAGAAATCACAGTTTGTTTGATATGAAGATAATTGGGAAAGGTTCCATGGACAATACATGGATCAGGACTGATTTCTTGCAAGCGCACAAATTTGTATAACTCTCTTTTTTGTTTTGGAGCCAACAATAAATAACCATCTTTATCCGTAAATGGTATGGAGAACTGAAATCTGAATTTTTCCTTTAACTTGAGGGATTATTGAAAATAATTATTGAATTAAATACCGTTCACTTAAATCAATACTCATAAAAGGCACATAATCCCTTCCATTTATCTTGGAAGTATGTAGTAATACTGCCTTTTCCTTATCACTATAAGTATCTTGGCCTGATACCTAAGAGACAACAGAAAATTGATATATAAATTTGACTTTTATTTACTATAGAACGACAATATACTTGCAAATGAGCACTTGTTCCCCTATGAAGAACTGGTCGCTTTGCTGTTGAAGAGGTTGGTTTTTGATTAGTAACATTAGCAGAATGTACGGGAAATTTGAATGCGTCTACAGGCGCGTTAATGGGAGCTGGGGGTGTTTCTGTGACATCTCCTTTGATGCCTGAAGGATACCCAATACATGCATTCAATTATAATTTGGGATTTAATTGACTTTATGCTCAATAATTAATAAATAGTCAAAATTTTTCCATAACTTCCTACTTTTCCACCAAAGTTAACATAACGAATACAAACAATAGTCACAAAAAGAAATTCTAAAATAGTTGCAGATTTATAGTACTTCCTCAGTTTTAAGTCAATAAAGTAAAGGTCATTTTCCTAATAAATGCAGATAGTCACTTTTTGCAGATGGTGAGAAAAATAGTATACAGAACTTAAAAAAAAGTTTCTTAATTCACTCATATAAATGCCATTATTGTCTGTAATTTGCTAAAATTTTACTCTTAATGTTAAGAATTACTTTATTCATTTGCTATGAACATAACTATAATATTAAAAATAATTTACTTACCTTTCAATGTTTCTGCTCTCTCTAAGGCTTGTAAAGCAACACTTTTCAATTCACCTTGTAACAAATCTGGATATTTCATTACATATTCTACAGCCTTTGCATACAATTCAATAGCATCCATTTTATCCCCTTGCTCATCTTCTTCTATGGCTTGTTGCAACAGAAAATAGCATTGTTTAATTACAATTTTCTTTTCATTGTGCTCCTCATTTTCTGGTAGACTAGAATAGACAAAAGATTTCCCATAATGCAGTTACATTAAAATCTATTAATTAGAGGCAAAACTCTACAAAATTGACATTGTCAGAAAAAGACAAGAGAAAATAAAAATATTTAATACAAGTAATAACATAACATAATAAAAGCATTTTTCATAATATATTTCTTTTAACAAATACATCTAAAGACTCTACTCATATACTTACATTTCAATATCATTTTTAGCACTATTAATCAGTCCTTCAGCTCGAATTCTGTACTCCTGACTTTTAGTTCTAAGAGAATCACCTTTCTGATCATTAAAATTGGCTGCAGCTTGATCTAGCCACTTGGCAGCTACTTCATAATAATAAGCTGACGGTGTTAGTTGCCCCTCTTGATCAAATTTCACTGCTATTTTGGCAGCATTTATTGCATTTTCGATAAGTTGTTCTGGGTCAGGTGATGACATTGTAGTGTGTTTAACGAAGTAGTTTTAGTAATAAAGATTGGGCCGCAATTCTTAATGAAAATTTGGTAAATTTGTCAATGCAATTTTATTACAATTGCGATGAATCATTGCTGTTCATAGGATTGGTAAAATTATTGATATGATATAAGGCAATGTTTTAATATATGCAGTAAAAGGTGGGAATCACTGCAAAGTAGGAGGAGAGAATACTGTTTGGATGTAAATTTATTTAAGGAAAAACTGATAAAAACTGCAATTGACTAAAATGGCTAAGATTGATGAAAAAGCCAAATTAAATTAATAAACAAATTGAGAAAAATTGGAGGTTATATTTATGTTGACAATGTGACATTTTTTGAGAAAATACAAAAAAAAATTCCATTAGTAATAATGGAGGTAGATTCCAGCATTGGTCTCATCAATTCTATAATGCGTATTTGTGAGAATAAATTGACAAGTATTTCTCAAGAACGCTATAATTGTCGTAAAAATTTTATAATTTTAATTTAAAAATTTTTACAAAAAACAATTCAGCCCTACTGAGCAAGCGAATAACGTATTGTATTACTTTTCAGAAATATTAAAAAATAAAAGCAAAAAATAAGATTTCTAATGCGATACTCAAACTGATTTCTTTGTTAATACCATAAGTTCCAATCTTCTCTTAAGTTAAACAAATTTTAAAGTTGTGGATAACATGTAATATATGTAGCATCCGTTCTTAATTTGTAACATGGACTAATGAGGGTAAAGCACCATTACAACATTAAAGAAAGAGACGTAATTGATTTTATTGCTTCTTTAGTTAGTGAAATTGATCCAACCTATGAGAATTTTGTCCTGTTTGCAAAGGACGGTATAAATTTGTTAAGGAAGTGATTAAAGGTTTTCAATTAAGGGAATTACTTTTCTGGAATATGTTCCTGTTTCTAATGAATAACATTTTCATTCAATGGTTCCACACATAACAACTGGAAGGAACTTTAAGTTTGGAATTTGGAGCGTTTACGCAGAAGTAGGTAGAATGAATATTAAGTAGTTAATAAACCCACAAACAGGAAATTTGTGAGCAAATTTGTTTTGCAGTTATTCTGCTGATTGCGATTCATTATTACGAATAGGTAGGAAATGAAATGAGCATAAACAGTCACCAAATAGAGCATATAATCGAAGAAACGATCAAATTTTATTTTTTGTTTCATTTCTTCAATGATTATGTGGCTGTATAAGTTTAATTTTGATTCCTTTAGTCAGGGTGTCCCAGAAACGGTGATAGAAATTAATATAGCCTGGTAGCGGATAAAGCAATCAACGATTGAACTAAATACAGGATTAGGTACGCAACTCGTTTATTAAAAAATGTTGGACTTCTCAGTATTGCAGCCCAATAAGATTTGGTTTCAGTTTAGAATCGACCATTTTGAATGCAAGCAAAATATTTCCAAAACGGCGACATTTACGGTATAACTGGAAGTGATGTCATATAATAAATTTTGGATAAAACACCTTAATTTTTTTAATTGTTTGCGCATCTCCGCAGGCAAAAATTGAATCGCTCTATTATTTAACTTTGTAGCGCTCAATGCGTTACTGTACCATTGTTTCCAGGCCACCCTGTATATGCAATCGTAACCAGTTGAATAATCGCAACCAGTTGAACAATCGCAACGCACATTATCTTGTAAATTTCAATTTTGTAATTGCATTAATTACTTCATATTCTTTGTCTCTAGTTTGGCGCACACCCTAAAGGTTCAAAACTTAAAGTATTTTTCGCAGAAAATAAGTCTTCTATTCAATTAAAAGAATTTTATAGTTGCACATAGGAGGCAATGTATGTAACGACCGTTGTTAATTCTTAACGTGGATTTAACCGGCTAACGTCCCATTAAAACGTTAAATAAATGGAGAAGTAATTGGTTTTATTGCATTTTTAGCTAGATGAATTGATTCCAAACACCATGAGACGAGTCCAAAATTGAATACGTCGAATTTTGAGCCATGATTTCAAGTAAGAACGTTTTAATTAGATCTCTCGTCTTACTCTTAGGTATTACAGATGCAAATGGGGCAGAGGTTATTTGCGAATCGCGATGGTGTGTGGCCGCCCCTCAAAAGGTTTCATAATTCCCGACAAAATCTTATTTAAACCTGAAGACCTCACAAATGTCTCTTTGCAACTCATATTCTCCACATAAAATCTTTGAGAGGGAAGTGTCGTTGTGAAAGTTGCGCGTCCTCCTGTTGCGTAGTCGGCGCGACCGTTTAAAAGCCCAACTTTGGAACTTGCAAGTACAGTATATACGGTTTACCTTAAACAAGAAAGAAATACTTCAATTATTAACTTGTCGGTAAGGGGAGATTTTACGTCGACAAATCGGATTTTTTGCATCTTGCAACTTACTGTGCACTTACGCCTTGAAGTTTAAGGGTGATTGCGAGCATTCAGGCTCCTGGACCGTGTTATAGTAAGTATTAATTATACAGTTATTTCGTGTTTCGTTAATCCTCAGTATCTTTCCCGTGAAAAAATGTTACAAGACTTTTGCCTTATGATCATCTTAATTCCTATTACTGTGTTCTCTGTGCAAATGGTGATTAGGAGTTTTGAAATGATTTTTAATATTATTTCAAAGAAAAGTCAAAAGACACCATTTAAGAGTTTAACTTGAAATTATTTTGTAAATTTAATAATTTTTTCTCAATTAATGGATTGACTTGTCGCATAATAATTGTTAAATTCATTTAGCGACTTCGTTTTCGTCTAGATTATCCTGGACATAAATATATGCACCTTATGCAACTATTTCTACCATGAGGTGTCTTTTGTTACAAACAATTTTAAAACATTTCCCAATTTTAAATTATTTTACACTTAATATAAAAACCATTCCAATTCTAAATTAAAGTAGATCATCTCCATTTCTCTTGCAATAGAAAATAGAGAAATCCACAGTATAACTTTTCTTTTGGATCATTGCTTGTGATGTTGCATTTTACGCAGATCATTGAAGTGATTAGTTCTAAAAATAATTATATAACATAGGTTTGAAGTTCTAGTATTTACTCCTCAGCAACATCAAAACAAACCTAATTAAAAATTGTAAAATCATTAACTTAACACACTATCAGTCATCATATTAAATATTTAATTTGTATAAAATTGTGTATAAAATTCCGTGCCTTCATCGATTCTAGAGAATTTTTTCACATTTTTTTTAATACATTTTTTATAATTGTTCTTTAATTCCTGAAATTTTAGATATGCTTGAAATCATATATATAGGGTTCCTTAAGCAGCCCGTTCATTGAAAAATTTTTGACCACCCACCATCGTAGCTCAATGAAATTTGATTTTACGCTAGAATCGATCATTTTGAATCCAACCAAAATATTTGCAAAATGATGGCACTTCCGGTTACAGCGGACACAGATACAAATTTCCTTATTTTAAATGTAACTTCCTAATTTTTTTTGTCACATTTGAATTTTGCGTTAAATTATAAAGCTAGTTTATGTAAAGTGTTTTAAGCCTGAAATTTACTGTCCCCGGGTTATGCCGGGAAATTTGAAAATTTTGTGAAGGCCGAATTTCGCAATCGGTGGTTCGAGGCTCAAAAAGGACCTGTCCAGAATTGGTTCAGAAAACCTTAATAATATTTTGTGCAAAATTAAGTTCTAGTCCCGAAAATGCTTTAAAGTACAAGATGTCCCGTTTGAAATAAGCAAATTATTGCGATTCGAAGACATGTCTCGGGGGTTATGGAAAACTTTTTGTCAAATTGAAATACTTCGGAACGTAACTTATTAGGGCTTCTTTGAGCCCCAAAACGCTGATTCCAAAATTTGCAGTTGTTAAAATTTTGAAATTTCTCGGTATATCTCGGAAACAGTAAATTTCAAGCATAAGAGACTTCATATAAACTAGCTTTATAATTTAACGAGAAATTCGTACGTAATAAAAAAATTAAGAGGTTTCATTTAAAATAAGGAAATTGGTAGCTATTTCCACCATAACCTGAAGTGTCGTCGTTTTGCAAATATTTCATTTGAACGAGTAAACATCGTGAGAATCTCTGGTGTTGTTGTTTGCTTGAATTCCCGCAGTGATAAGAAAATACGAGTGCTGTTTCTTTTCTTTTCTTTTCTTTTCCGATACTTAAATACTGTTAATATAAATGAATATTATTTCTAAAAAATAATACTCGATATTTAGCCGTAATGTCTAAACACTTGGAGGCTGTTTTTGACTACAAGAGCAGCCAAATAATTAAACCTATTGAAAGAATGTATTCAACTGAGCAAAATTTAATCGACAAGAATGTGACGTATTCAGCAGTTACCAAATCAAGAGCTAAGCCAAACATTTCCCAGGAAAGAACAAGCAATAGTATTGCATACGGAACCAACCCTCAAGCTGTTTGGTCATGTAAGCACTATAGGGAATCTGGTTGAGCCTAAAAATATTACATTTGCTTCAAAAATATCTAACAATAGAATTTGCATATATCTAAAAAGTGAGGAAACCGTAGCTAAACTCATGCAAACTCAGCAAACAGTGATAATTGAGGGAATCCGACATAGCTTTAGAAGACTAGTTTCTCCAACCAAAAGAATTATAGTTTCTAATGCCAGTCTATTCATCCCACATGATGCTATTGAAAATATAATCAAAAACCTAGGACTTCAAATGGCATCGCCCATATCGTTTCTAAAAGCTGGTATTCCTGGGGATGAATACAGGCATATCCTAAGTTCTCGCCGATAAATGTATATTCAACCACCCACTGAGGATTTTCAACTACAGAAATCTGAGTTATTGCACTATGAGGAAGTAGATTATAGAATATTTTTATCTACTGATGAAATGGAGTGCTTTTTATGTAAAGAGCAGGTCATATTGCGAGCAAGTGCCCAAATCCACGAACCACAGTTGATAGCAATGAGAACACTAACTTACAAGAGGAGTTAGGCGCTCAGAAGGAAATACAAGAGACAGCAACCATAGGACAGCAAAAGAGGCAACATTCTAGCACCTTATCAATCCTTGATTGGGAAGAAAATGACATTGGGGAATGGAATTTAATGCCACCACCTACAACCAAAAAATAGCCGAAAAAGAAAAGAAAAATCCTCTCAGCGGTCACCTGTTCGCCCCTTTTGAATAATAGCGAAAGTGTAATAAAGGAATGTTATGAATCAGCTGTCAATGATTTCATCCTACCTTTTGACACTTTTATAGCTTTTTTGGAAGACACGTTTAACAATGAGGATCCATATAGCGAAGCCTGTAAATTCACAACCAATGTCAAACAATTACTTGACAATGTATATTCCATTTATCCATTTCTCCAGGAGAGGTCTATTAAAAACAGGTTCACACGACTGCATAAAAAACTGAAAGCAGGCATAAACATTGAGGAAACATCGATAGAGAGTATTGCATCTACTTCAGAGGAGGAGGACACTATGTCAGACAGTTCCCAACGGTCGAATATCTCAGCACGATAACAACCATAACCAACATCTTCAAGATTATACAGTGGAACTGCGATGGATTCTATCCACGCCTTGCTAATCTACAACAACTGATTGCGGAACATCTACCAACTATTGTCTATCTACAGGAAACAAATTTTAATGAAACTCATAAAAAATCCCTCAAACATTATCAGGGATATCACTATTTGCGAACAGGTTGCGCTCGAGCCAGTGGAGGAGTTTCAATGTTCATCTCGAATGGAAATTTTTCGGAACATTTCCCAATAAACTCCGAACCGGAATTGATAGCAGTAAATGTATGGTGTCCTAATAAGATCACAATATGTAATGTCTGCATTCCCCCAAATTATCCACTCATGGAGGCTGAAATAAGTGGAATCATCAGCCAATTGCCAAAACCGTTTGTTCTTCTCGGAGATTTCAGCCCATTATGGGAATCGGTCCACACATCAGGAAGGGGGAAAATTAGTGAGAACATTATAAATGTCCGTAACATAAACCTCTTAAATTCAGGGCAATCCACACACCTTAACATCTCCTCGGATACACTCAGTGCGATAGACTTAAACTTTACGGATCTAAATATAGCATCTCAACTAAATTGGCAAACTCTGGACAGTCTATATGACAGTGATCACTTTCCTATTCTGATTTCTAATAATACGACCTCCGAGCCATATATAATTGAGAGGTGGAACCTATCAAAAGCAAAATGGGACAAATATTCTGCTGAAACAAGAATGCAAAGTACACAAACCCAGCTCTCGGAAGACGTCCAAACTGCAACAAATCAACTAACAAATATTATACTTTCCGCAGCAAATAAACACATTGGCTAAAGGAGGGTGGACCGCTCTGGCAGGAGTGTTCCATGGTGGAATGACCTCTGCAGTACATCTACTAAGGATTGCAAAAAAGCGTTAAACAGATACCGGAGTATAAGAACTTTGGAAGACCTCGTTAATTTCAAGAGGCTAAGAGCCCGAGCTAGGCGTATAATAAGGGAAAGCAAAAAACGATCTTGGGAGGACTATGCTAGCTCCATAGTGTCTGATACGCCGCCAGCGGAAGTGTGGACGAAGATCAAATGCATTCGAGGTCAAACTATCACCCACAAAATAAATTCTATTAAGCACAATAATCAAACCATCACAGATGACCAATCCATTGCGGACATATTGGCCTGCTATTTTCAACGGAAATCAACGAACCAATCTCCACCACAAGAACTATTCATATCACAACCTAATCATCTCCAATCTTCAGACAGCGTGGATCTACCATATTCAATGGCAGAACTCACCTTCGTCCTAAACATTTGTAAAAACACAGCAGCAGGTCCCGATAATGTTCCATTCATACTGCTGAAAAAAGTTTCATTAAAGTACCTTGGGAAATTGTTGATGCTTTATAATAAAATCTGGACATGTCAACTATTCTCCGCCTCGTGGAGACAATCCATCATTCTGCCATTCAAGAAAAATAATATCTCTCCTCCAAATGAAAAAGACTTTCGGCCAATATCGTTAACCTGTATAATGTGCAAGTTAACGGAGAAGATGGTCAACAAGAGACTAGCATGGTATCTCGAATGTAACGAGATCATTAGTCAGAATCAAGCTGGTTTTCGCCCTCATCGCAGTACAGTAGATAATCTAGTTCTTTTGCAGTCAGAAATAGCTAACTTCATGATGGTTAATAGAGAAGTTATTGCTGCTTTTCTGGATATAGGAGCAGCTTTTGACCCTGTCTGGAAACCATTGATCTGCAACAAACTTCACAGATGCCATATAACCGGAAATATGCTGCCTTACATTAAATATTTTTTAAGTGAAAGAACTGCCAGAGTTTTGGTTAATGGAAAAATGTCACACGAGGTCTTGTTAAGAGGTGCTGTCCCGCAAAGAGCGGTTCTCAGTCCCACATTATTTAACTTAGCCATAATGGACATTTGCAAGTGTATACCACCACCAGTTAGACACTCACTATTTGCTGATGATCTAGTGGTGTACTGTTCAAGTACCAATACTGAGTCGACTAGTAAGCTAGTCCAGAATGTAATGAATAACCTGAAAGTTTGGTCAACTAAAACTGGTTTTTAATTTTCCATAGCAAAATCAAAGGTCATGCTTTTCAGCCGCAGATGTATACCGAAAATTACTTTGAATTCAGACGTTCTGCAGGTGGTTCCAGATCATCTGTTCCTTAGGCTAATTTTTGATACTAAGATGAACTGGAAAAAACACATCCTTTATACCAAGACTAATTGCATGCGGCGGATGAGTATACTAAAAGCTTTAGCACATCAACATTGGGGCTCTAATGAGCAAATACTCCTGAGGTTATATAGGACGCTTATAAGAAGTGGACTGGATTATGGTTCTTTTATATACTCAACGGTGCGAGACATACTTGAAATTGCTGAACCCAATACAAAATACAGCACTTAGAATTTCTTTGGGAGCATACCGATCTAGTCCACTGGACTCGCATGCCTATGAAGCGTATGAACTACCATTAAATCTGAGAAGGGAAAAACTGCTCGTGGATTACTTTGTGTGCACTATCCTCCTTCCTATCCAGGAAATCCTGCAGCAGTAACATTTAAAAATCAGCTCAGACCGGAGGAAACATGGAAACGGCCCTACTCCGTGCCTCAAATATTGCACAAGCTGTTAAGGAATACTAATTATCTAAATATCCAAGGAATAAACGTGGTTGAAACACCCCCATGGATGGAGGAACAGCCGGTAACGCAGGAGACACGGAGGTTCGATGGGGGAGTAGAGGCAGTAGAAATCAGACCCATTTTGCTAGAATCTTGGATGAGAGGTGGCAGAATATATGGACCCTTTCAAATACCAAACTGTCACGCATAGAGCCACTGATACGTACGGCAAAAGCCCTAGGGCTATCCAGGAAAAGTAATATAGTGATACGAAGATTGCGCATTGGGCACACAAGAATAACTCATAATTACCTAATGAACAGAGAAGCGTCACCGCAATGTGTCCACTGTAATAGCCGTATTGCTGTACAGCATCTTTTAGTGGATTGCCCACAGTATTCGAATAATAGAGTGATACATGGGATAGACGGTGATATTCAGGATATCCTCAGGATAGACTCCATAGCGCAACAGGAAAAATTCATACAGTATATAAAAGCAATTGGACGCTATAATGATATATAACAAATAGGTATTTGATATTTAAATTAATGCTGTGATCCTTAGTGCCAATGGCCAGTAGTAGTCGAGGCATTTAAATTAAAAAATATATATATATATATTTCATTTGTAGTCAAAGTGATCGATTCTAGCGTTAAATCAAATTTCATTGGGCCACGATAGTGGACAGTAAAGAATTTTCTAATGAACGGGTTGAATCGCTGATCCTGTATATCTAATTGTAGAGATGCCCAGAATTTCAAGACTTAAAGAAGTATTACAAGAAACGAATAAATAAAAATAGAAATTAAAAAAGAGAAAATGCTCTCAGATTGATGAAGGCTCTGAATTTTACAATGAAAATTAAATTTTTAATATGAAGACTGAAATTGCACTAGCTTTATATTACGATTTTTAGTTGTTTTGTAATTTTATAAATAAAAAACGAAATAAAGATTGGTTTTTAATAGTTATTTACAAAGTTATTTGCTTTGAAACGTGAACTGATCGAAATAGGTATACACAAAACCATAATAGAAATAGTGCTAACCAACTTGCTGATTATCAGGTAAGGTCTACAGCAGTGCAGGGAAAACATTAATTAATATAAACAATTTCCTTTGCAATGTGATATTACACTTTCAGTTTAGTGCTGACACATATATGAGATTTTAGGAGATGGAGACACTTTAATGGAAACCAAATCAAACGATTGCAAACACCTACACAATACCACATTTCATTAAACTTGTAACATGGTTCTTAATGTCAGAATTTTGGTTAACATTTCCGCTGTTATCAACGTTTGAATTGTGTAAACAAGTTTAAGTTGTAATATCAAAGTTGAAAGAACGAGCTCAAAGGAAGAAAAATCAATGACTCAATTTTCTCCTCTTTGTTTTTTCATTGTTACGTCTTCTAAGCCCAAAATAAACGATCCCATGCCTCAAAATGTGGAATTTTAACACAACTTCAAAAATGTGACTGTATTAAAATATCTCGCTTTTATGTAGCAAATTTGCTGTTAAACTAACATTCCAGCCTCATGAACCTCCAATAACCCTGCTATGAGCCAAATCGCCACCATGTGTCCAGCTCTGGTACTGTTTTTGCTCCATTGCCTAATATCCCTGAAGGGGGCGGCGGCTGTGCCGATCGAAACGTCGCAGCTTGAAGAAGCTAATAGAGTGGTTGCGGATAGGAGCAACGATGACTATCCAGATTACCAAATCGGGGTTCGATATGACGAATATCCGGTAAGCCTCTTTTTGTTGTGGTTAAAGAAATTAAGAGTGATGGGTAAGCATATGAGTGGGAGGCTTAGGAGAGACGTAAATACGAGGGGTCATCAAAAAGTTTCAGGACCAATGCTTAAAAACTTTATGTAAAAATATTAAAAATTGTTCAACGTTGTTTTGTTCAAAGTACTCCTCTTGGTGACGTAAGCATTTTTTCCAACGTCGTGTCCACTGCTGGAAGGGTCATTAGAACTATTCGTATGGAATGGCGTTCAGTTCTCCCCACGATTTTTCTTTAATCTTTTCAATCAAATTAAATCGCCGCCCTTTCGCGGGTGTATTGCGTTTGGGGAATAAGAAAAAGTCCGCAAGCACCAGGTCTGGTGAGGAGGGAGGCTGAGGGATGAAAGTCATGCCCTTTTTTGTGCAGAAATCGCGAATAAGCAACGCAGAACGAACTGGTGTCTTGTCATGGAGCGGCACTCACTTTCCATTTCGTCACAGCTTCATTAAAAAAATATTAAATAAAATTATCGTTTTAATGAAATTAACAGAAAAACGTTCATTTTCCATTTCATTTAAATTCATCTCGTAAAATATCGGAAAAACGCGAAACACGCAATGCTCGTTCTACAAAATCAGCTGTAACTTCGCGAAAACGAAAAAAACCGAGCATCGAAAAAAACAATGGTGCTTGAGGTGAGTTATGCGAAACCATGCTGCCAGTCGCACTGCGCTTCGTTGCGACGTTGCCTGGTATTTCAAAAAATCCTACAACTTTTTGATCACCCTTTATATGAGCGTTCACACGTTATTAAAAACCAATTGAACGTAAAAAATTCTCTCAGAGTTGAGAAATATACGACACGAAATCAATTCTATTAGTTCCGTTTTGATGTGGTGCGATAACAACACGTGCCAGAGGGGAAAGATTTTTATATTAATGGCGTTTTTAGGCTAAGATATTTACTTTCCTCAAGGCAAAAATTATTATGTCGGGAATGACACGTTCCTGAGATTTACAGACTTCTTTTGGCTTCGACGTAATATAAAAACATTCTGATGTAGGAATCGCACAATGCAACTTCCATTCAAAAGGACCGATAGTGGCGAGAAATATGTTCTGATCATTATATTTTCTGTTTGTGTCCAATTTACAACTTCAGAAACGTGTCAATTAATTTTCCATGCACGCCTGCACATTTTATCCGAACCGCTCAAATATGCGTATTGAAAGTGAGGAAAAGTCCATCTATTCTAGATCGATTCGTCACACCTCTTATTTGGATAAAATTGGTGTATTTTGGATCCAGGGGCCGTAATTTATCACGTTCTGTAGAGAAATTGTTGGACGAGAATCATCGGTCAATGTCCACTAAGTGTCCATTGATATGTGGGCATTATTGAGATATATTTGCGATAAATATAGCGGGATCTAAGAGATGTGGCGGTATTGTTATCAAAAACATCTCTCAAGAGGAGCTGCTTTTTTCTTATTAGTTTCTCTAGACTCCTTTTTAAGTCGCTGTTTTTTTTACTACCTACGTGTTTTCCTTAATGGGCTACCTCAGCGGATTCTGTTATTCGTTTTTGTCTAAATGCGAACCTGCATTTTATGCTCTTGCAAAACTTAATTAAGATCTGCCTAGTTAACCAATCACGCCAGTGTTTTGAAAGTTTGAAAATATCCTCAGGACACTATTCTATTAAACCTTAAGACATTTTAAGGAACTTTGAGATGTAACATGGGAAAGAGCGTCTGATGCGTAACGGTTATCATGAAAGGAGGTTTTTTAACTCAAAATTATTCTCGAAGGACATTTTGCTTCGGAACTCTAATAGCCCTTTCCCAATTCCCTATTTGTTAATAAATCTACACACTTATTATTAAAATTTTCCAATCAGGAGAGGGTCTCGTGCGGGATAATAACTACTTACTGATAAAATTTGAAACTTATTATGTCTGTATAAAAGATCTGGGGAATTAAGGGATGAAACCGCCCTTTTTAAGGCGCACCCACGCTGTCCCCGTTAGAAACAAAATAAAAAACTTTGCAAATAGATTTTCCAAGTATTTTTAAACGATTTCTTGATTACGTTTCCTGTCCTACTTTTCAGGTAAACAATTATAAAGAGCCTCTTGTCGTCTGGTTGTTAATATTCCGAGATAAACAATTTACAAAGAAACTTTCAGAGAAGATGCTTGTAGTCCATACTATGTTGAAATTGTCTCTTTTCTTACGAGGAAGGCTTGATTGGCGGTGCTATTCTGAGAGTTAAAGAGTGCCTTTTGCACATATTTATTAGAACCTAAAGTATTTGATATATCGACTCGTTTGTTGTTGTGGTATAGATATATACACAGCTAACTTATTTTCGTGATGGAAAGAATACCTTGTTATTTGATCATGATCTAGTTGAACTGGTCGGCACTACGCTCTCATTAATCTCAGCACTGAATGCATCCAATTTGTCGCTAAAACTGATTCAAAATCAAATATTCAGCCGACGTTTTCGAAATAAAGATGGAAACGAAACGAGGGAAAAGAGGCGAGGAAGCAGAGGGCAGTTTACCCATAATTCAACCTTCCCCCCTATACGTTCTTAATTAAAAACTCTTTCGGATTCTGTAATTCTCTTTTTAATCTCTAGTTTGCCAACCTTAACTTGGCAACAGGTAAAGTAAACTATCGTCCATCTGTAAACCAATTTTTTAAATTCGATTTTTTTTTCATATAACAACATAAATCTGATAAAATGTATTAAATTAATTATTATTTAAAATTAAAAATAAATATATTCATGTTAAGGTTTATTTGTTCAATGTGTTTAAATGCTATATGCCGTATTTTTAGTTACTTCGCAATATTTGTTGTTCATAGAGTTTAATAATTTTTTAATATAATCTTCATACATTGAGTTCCATGTATTTTTAACTTTTTTGAACAAACGGTCTATATTTGTTATTCTTTTCTCATGAATTCTTCTGTTAATTTCATACTTTAGGTTCTCTATGTGGATCAGATCGGTGCTTTGAGCCGGTCAGATTCTCGTATCGACGTTATGTACGGCCAACCACTCTTTAATTAATTTGGAGGTATGCTTCGGATCATTGTCGTGTTGGAACACCCACCGACGGCTCATATTTACTTTTATCCAGACCAGCAAGTGATTTTTCGGAGTATTTTTATAAGCATGTCGATCTGTAATAGCATTAATATTTATTAACGGACCCATGCTAAACCCTCCGAAGCATCCCCAAACTAAAATATCGCTAACTCCACCTTCAACCATTGATTTCCGATCCAACAAATTCCGTCTGATTTCAATAGTTTAAATCGACGTTTATCTGAAAAAAGGATAGTTTTCCATTTTTCATTTTACCAGTTCACATGCTCTTTCACAAAACGCAATCAAGCTTTTGTATTTTTCTTTGAGATGAAAGGTTTCTTTTCCAATTTTCTCCCATATGAACCACTACTTCTTAATTTTAGTTTTGTGGTATTCGCTAATATTGAAACACGTAACTCTTGTTGTATGACACTTGCAATCATGAACAAATCCTGGATTGATAACATTTTAATTCTCCGTTACTTATCAAGTTTTGTTTTCGAGTATATTTACAAAGTTGATCTAACGTTCCTCTATTTTTAACTACAAATCACCCTTGGTGTTATTGATTTAGTTAAATTTCAATTTTTTGCAATTTTACACTGCTTTTAATTACTTTCAAATTTAGCTAACAGTTTTTTTTAACTGATGTGATAAATGAACATCTCTTGACGACTTGAAATATGTTGAGTCAATACTGTGATCAGCAAAGTGGATATCACGCACTAATATGATTGAATAAAATTGGTTGTTCTTCATGTGAACCCCAAGAAAAACAAAATAGTTTAAAAAAGGACCTAAACAAGTGTATTGAAAATATATATTATTACTATATAGAAGAAGCATGATATATATTTATTAATGCTAAAAAACTTACCTTTTTTGAAACATGCTTATTTTTAATGTTTAATTAGTTGCTTTACATATCAACGATGGTGTATGTCCTTGGACACTATTATCAGGAAATTGTTAAGTAACTATTTCTTGGACTGTGATGCAAACCGATAGTTCGGACAATTTCCTGGTTAATGGCCGCTGTGTAGATAGCAGTTCGTGTTTTTTGTACTTACCATATTTATAATGCCAATTTCAGCCTTTGCATACAGTGTGTTCACTTTGACGTGATGTACATCCAGTTCTTGTGGGGTATTACGAACTGTTGGAGATGCGAGGCAGGTTAATTAATAATCTACGGCAAAAAGCATTTAATTTTCTCCCAATAGCATAGAAACACGGTGAAAACAAAAAAAAAAACGGTAAAAAATCTTATGTATTATTAAACAAACGCTGGACAAATTTGCACAGAGAGTGTAAAGATGCCCCTTTATATTCTCTCTTTAATGAATGAAATATGCAGGACATAAAGCAGGATGGTGCTAGAGGGGCTAATGAAATAAAAAATCTGAGCTGAAAAAATGTATACGAATCTTTAAAATCTGCTGCGCCAATGAACTTTGCATTATTTCATATCCTGAATATTCTTCTTCAAAAAAGGAAATTTAAAAAATACATATTTCAAGACTCAACGGCTTACCGGGAAAGGTAAAAGCAATGGCCTTTGAAAATCATGTTAACAAAATGTAAACTTTCATCAAATATTATTAACTTTGACAAAAAGGCAGTAGAAATTTCATCTCTCGTTTAGTGAATTTAGAAATAAAATCGAGACGACAAGGATCTAGCTGCCTCATTACTTCCTAGTATAATTCCTGAAGTTCTCCTGAAAGGACTTAAAACATACTTAACAAGAATCCCTTGTATCAGTTCGGACAGATGCCCAGTGACGTCAGCGCATGTGTTATCGTGTGAAACGTCATGCAGTGGGAGGAAATCTCTATTGTGTAGGCCGACACAATAATAATTAATCATTTAAAAAGTTTAAAAATGATAACTTAAAACTCTTTTTTTTTTCAAACTATTGCTTGCAGTCTCTTACAGCAATTGCAAAGCTTATATTCCATAACGTTTATTTAGTCCTAGTTTCAAACACATGTTTTCGAGAAGTTTGCCTCCGCTGTTATTGGCCAGAGGTTTTTAATAGTTTAAGGGCTATTTGACTGAAGTACTAGAAACTTTATCTAGGAGATAAGTTTCAGGGGTACTAAAAACGTTTAGTTTTGGAAATTTAGATTACGTTCATAGGAGATATACCCAATTTAATAAAATTGTCTATTCTACAGGGTCTAATTAAAATGCAGGTGTTTAATAATTGTATTGTTTCCTCTATTAATTGCTGGGACGTAATAGTAATCAAATATTTGGTTGTCGAACTCAGGTCATTACTCCTTATTATGTTAATTGGTTGTCGATTTATTTATTCGTTTAATCGTACGAAATCTTTAATCATGTAAATCCGCATCAATATTAGCATATAGGTAACGATGTTTCACGCCAAATTAGCTCTATCAATCGAGATTTCGATTCGTGGGATAAACATCGCGACAATGACCTAATTTTCCACGTTTCTTACTAATTTACCTTGGTTGTCGTCGCATATCAGAGAAAAATCACTGTTTCATTCTTTCAGACATCCCTGAAAGGAAAAAGCGCAATGAAAAATGGTTTATTATCCTATATGGTGCAATATGAGCCGTACCCTCAAAGTGTTTGATAAAATGTTAATTTAGCCGCTTACGTTTTTTCCTGTCTATATTTTTGTGGAAAGATATTCTCATTTATCCTACATACAACATAGCAACAATAATGAGCCTGCGGTTGTAACTTATTGGCTATTTTTCAAGCTTCATGGGTTAAAACTATGCGTGGAAACAAGAGTGGGTTTGGAATATAGTCTTAAGTTCCACAAGTTGATAGATAGTAAGAGTTGAAATCGAGATTCTTGCAGTAAACCGTGTTTGCATCATATTGATTTGAATTTAACATGGTGAAAGAGAGAAGTCAATCGCGTGTACACATTAACTGTTTTGATGATTTAAAATTTTAAAAACCTGCCTATTTAAAGAAAAATATGTATTCAACCGACCTGAAAATTTTAAGGGCGAAGGAATTGGGGGGATGCTTTGAGATAGGTTCAAACGCTCGTATCCGCTCACTCCACTGAAAAATGGCACTTTGAAAATTTCGAAATTTTCCTGAAAATTTTTAAATGGTGGAGACACATTTATATTTTATCGTTTTGAACCATGAAAACCCCTATGGCAGCTACGAGGATAGTCCCAGAAGTACCCGACTAAACACTTAAAGAAAAAAAAACGGTGGAAAATATTTCGTTATTTCTCAACTTAATATGATTTGAGATTGACACACTTTTCCCCTCTATAACTTCTATACCCTGTTTTTAGTAAGAGGCTTCAAATATTTCGCCTCTTCATTATTGACAACCTCTTTCGACCGAGCCATTTTTTCAAGTTCGGAAATAGAAAATAACTCGAGGGGACTAAATTTGGCGAGTAAGGTTGGTGAGGAAAAAGTTGGAAACCAAATTGATTGATTTTGGTCATCACGATGACGGAAGTGTGGACTGGTGCGTAGATTTTGATGGAACGAGACTTTTTTTCGTCAAATTTCTTCGCTTAAACTCGGTAACGAATTTGTACGATGTTCTCTGTTTATTGTTTTTCCTTTAGGGAGATAATCAATGAAAATTGTCCCACGTGCATCCCAAAAACTAACACCATCACCTTTCCCGCTGGTGGGACGTTTTTCGCTTTTTTTAGAGCCGATTCTCCCCTTTGAGTCCACCGTTTTGATTGATTTTTCGTTTCAGGTGTGAAATCACTGACCTACGTTTCATCCATGTTTATGAATCGACGCAAAACTCCGCTTCATTGCTGCGAAACTTTGCCAAACACTCCCTTAAACTATCCTCACGCCGCTGTTTTTGTTCAATTGTGGGTAATCGCGGCATCCATCTTCTGTTCTCTTACTTCTACAAATACCGTAAATTGATAATTTCGCCAAATTTCAAACCTGTACAAATCATGTTGTCATAATTATTTCCCTTTCTGAGATATCTAGTCCTTTTGATGCTCATTTTTGCAATATTTTAAGCGTATCTTGAAAAGATACTTGGAACAGCACTTCCACGCTCCTGAACCTCTGTTTAAGTAAAACTTTTGACTATTAAATTTCCGCAAGTTATCTAAAATACATCAAATTGTAGCAAATATTTATAACTTGTGTTAAGCATAGAAACCTGAAAATGATTTTTCAGCTAATATTGTGTTTCAGTGGGACTCTCTATCTTAAAAGGCATCTTTCATTTCTAGATTGTCGATTTTGGACGGAATTTTCTTCACCCAAACTTAATTTTTTTCCATCCCAATCAAGTTATATGACCGTATGAATATTTTCATTGTTCCACATTCGCGGTAAATCCAAGAGGGAGGCAAAACGGACATAAAATGGCACTCAATGTGTAATGGCGCTACGACTCAAACATTACAACAATTTTAAGTCTCTACAGGGATTCCGGCTCCAAAAGGAGAACAAGTTTGTTGTCCTATTTACTCTCTCGAATTAAGATCGTTGACATTTGTACGGGACAAAAAAAATCCTCAGCGCGATTAGGAAAATTACCGGAAGGATAAATAACCTCGTCCCCAATTAAGTTGAAGCGTATATCGCACCCCATTCTGGCCCTATTAAAGATTGTAATTAAGCGATCAGCAGGGGCGTCGGGTAATTCACAGTACGATGCTTTGGAATGAGTTAAGACTATCTATATGCATAGACTGCTAATCTTATATTGAATTGCTTGAATAGCATAAAATTAATCACCGGTGGTAACGTGATACATCACCTAGCGCTTTTTGGAATTATAAAATTCCTCACAACATTATAACATTTGTGCAATAAGTCTACGCTCGCAATATTCGGGAAATTTTCCTGCACTGTGATTGGTCTCAACGCTCCTGGAAGGTCACGACACCATCTGATTCCGGCGTATTTTTGGAAACAAACCAACTGCACCACAGATATGTTGTATATGTTGAGGTGAATGTTTCATTTTTTTAATTTTTTTTTTGGACGAGGAACGCCTAATACATAAGTAGGGGTTGTTGGTCTGTATAAAATGCACACTGTTCTAAATTGATAACGTTCATCCTTTACTAAGAGCTCGAAAAAGTCTCGAGAAAAAATCGACTGTACTATAATTTTCACTAATGTGAAGATTTTATGGAAAACCGTAAAGAAAAATGTGCTAATTTTGTATGAATCTGCACATTTCTGGATTTTATTGTGTGTTTTTTTGCTCATATGTTGTTGAAATTTGGTATATATATATATGGCCTAAATATAGAAAAAATAATATTATTTTCATTTGCTACTGGACCGCGTCCATCATTAATAGAAACTGATGTTATTCCCCCTGATTTCTCCCCACTGTTGAAACCTCAATTAACGACTTTAGGAGGAATTTTACGATAATTTATAGGGAAGTCGGAGCGAGTTTTCCCAACCCGTGTTGCCTTGAATTAGGTGTCTCACACGAAGGACATTGCAGTAATCTTATTTATTTAATGCCTACGCATAAGAACGATGAATGTGTATGTTAAGTCTAAGGAGGCAATAAGTATCTTAATAAACTATAACTACTTTGCTTATTTGATGTACCGAACAAGTAGTTATTTGTTATTAAGCAAGCTACAATGAATATTTATATTTTTTAGACGATTGTGCCGAAAAAACGAACAGCACTTCTAGTAAATCGACTCATGGTCGCTTTGAAAGAGGCCTTAGAAGAGGAAGATAAGAGCACAGGTAAAAAGGTCCCTGGAGTATTTGGCAGTACCGGAAATTTATACTCGGAGGATGTTAGAACTGTAAGTTTGAGTGCATAAGGATTAATGTAATGTTTATCATTTGCATGGAAATTGTTTCTGCCGAGAATGTCTACATTCCTGAATAGCCTCAATTAACTTTTATAACACTAGTAGTGTTATGGTGTGGTTGCAAGGACGTGGTGGTCCATTGGTGCATTGATTTTTCCATTGCATAGAAACATATTTCGGCATTCCTTTAAAGGGAAATATGCCCGTTTGAAAAGAGTTTGAAAACGCCTAGTAAATTAAACCCCAGTTGAAAACTGCAATAAGTTGTTTGGGACACTTTACAGGCGTATTTAAACTCGAAGTTCTTAAAATCTTATTTGGTCCAGATAATTGTTTCTGTAAGGGCAAAATCAAGATGAACTATTTTTGCACATTATTAATTTTTTGTACAACCTTTACTCCTTCGTTCTCTCCAATAAATCATCTTGGAAACTTTTCCATTTTCCTTTACATTTTACTACTAAGGAATAATAAACATGAAAACAACTCTGTTCTCGGTTTACACCTGGCTGGAAAGTTAAACATCCAAAGCCAATGCTCAAAAGACTCTCAGAAACGAAATAGATCTTCACTCTTTATAAATATACGTAATTGTTTTTAGATGGATCTTCAACGTAGAGGACATCAAACCTCTTTGGCCAACAATGGACAGAACAAAGTAAGACTGTACTGGCGATGCTACTTTAACGCGGTTACTTGTTTCTAATTTTTTTAATAGCCACAACATATTCATTAATCTTAGTTTGTTATAAAAGATTTGAGTTTAATAGTGGACATATATCTACGTACGCCCTAAAACATGTAATTTTTAATCACCAAGTCATGGGCATAATGGTAATTAATTGCCCAAAGAGGTCAGAAACCTGGACAAGTTTTAGCGAATTTGTCTAGTTCCTAATTTTAGTATTTCCTTATTTTTACCAAATAATTTAAGTTTAGTCGTACATTTCTGTCATAAGTAACGTAAAGAATACTAATGTTTATCTACAATATTTCTGATGATAATTTAATGTTCATTAATCGATACTAACATATAATTCACATATAAATTTTTAGGTAAATTAAAGAATACTATTATAGAAAACCTTAATAAAAACATTTAAAAAATGCGAGGAATCCAATAGTGATTTCTAGTAATTTTTAAATCGTATTCCCTCACAGTCGAAGGGAATATTTTTACTGCAACGCCATCTATTTTAATTAGGCCTGATTATTTTTTGTAACCATATTCAGATGGCGCTGGAGTTTAATTTAATAATATAATCGGCCTGCTTTATTTTCACTAATTTTTTTTAATAATATTTTAAAATAATTACTTTAAATCAGCATTCGACTTTGAATTTTACCATATTGCACATTTGTACGTTACGGAATCATAAATATTCTAGTGTAGTTTTGAGTATTTAATCTAATGTTTTCAATGTAATGTTAAGAGTGTGTGATTCTATACCTATACAATATGGTCTATTCTGTAATAAAATCTGTGTTTAATGGTGCTATCTGTAATTTGAATGAAGAAATAAATTACTTACCTCATTCGGACTATCAATCCTTATCGTAAAGTTTAATATTAAAAGATGCTTAAATTTGTGGAAGATAATAAAATTCATATATTCATTTGCTCAGTTCATTAAAATAGTTATAAATGAATTCATATTTTTTGTATTCCTATTTGGTGCAAAAAAAAATAATTTCTCATATCGCATCATGATTCGCAATTTGCCCAGAATAAATGCGCAATCACTGAAATTGATTAGAGATCCGTACGTAATTCGAAAAAGTTGAATAATAATTGAACAAGTAATGAATTTTTAATTCATCGTAGTAAAATGCTGATTTGGTTCACGAATTATTTTTGTGGTAGTTACCGAGAAAACACGTGTATGAAATGGCGTCGCAAGAAGTTTGTTCGTCTTTAGATCTTTTCACATTAATGTTAATTGTTGTAAGATGAATAGATTACCTTCATTTCCAACACAGGCTACTACCAATTGGGTTTCAACACTTTATTCTTATTGTTTTTTAATTAGGTTTAGGCGGGTGAATTAAGTCAGGACCTTGGAGGTGCTCTGCAAGAAGTTGAGAAAATCCAATTATAAAAGTGATAATTGTATTCAAGTTTTAACAACGAATTACAATGTCTGATAGTAAATTATTTTGAAATACTTTTTAATTTCTTGTGGAAAAGAACTAAAGGTTTTATGCTTATTTAGCAATATTCATTGTAAGTTTTATTCTACAAGGGGTTTTAAAACACTACGAATAAATACAGTTTTATTTTTTCAATAAACAGTATCTTAACGATTACCATAATAAAATATACAAAATTAATTAAGAGTGTGCAAGAACTCATTTCTTGACAGTATGGCAAAGGAAAATAATTCTTATTTGCGTAGCAAATTTTCAACTGAATTATATTTATTATAAAAGGCAAATTTTGGATTCACTGAATTGTTCAAATAACGACTTTGATACTTATCTAACGAAATCGCAGGAAACACGAATTTATTTCCCTTTAGAATTAATTTTATTATGACACAAGTATTTATATACATTAAACTTGTATCTAAAAAAAATTAATATAAAAATACAGTGATATATTTTTGAAAGGCAATAATTTAGTTACTGGTGCTATTATTGCTGCTGTTCCTGCTAAGAAGCATGGAAAATTTGTCTGCAGTAATTATTAAGAAGTCGAGTATTTACCATACTAATAAAGTAGCTTTTAGTGGATGGTTTTATTATTTAATTCGTGAGGAATAAAGCAGTTGCCTATAATGATGATATTGTGAGTGCTTATTATAAATTCGTAATTAAAATTGTTACTTGTTATTATGTATTATACAGAAATGTCTATGAAAAGCTTTTGGGAAACTTGTTTGTCTGTTACTGAAACTTTTCAGAAAGTAGACAGGGTGTTTCCTAAGTACGATCTGTAACTTCAAGATACAATTACTTATAGTATTTAGCATGTGGCCGGAAAGCTTATATTCCGATATACAGGTGTTGAAAATAAAAATAAATATATAATTTAAAATAAATTTGGAACAGCCACCGCTAGGTTTTTAAAATTTAATAGTGATTATATATTGCCAAAGAGCTGTTTTTTTAGTATAAAGTCAATTTTATCGGCTGCCACTGGCGTAGTTAGACGTAAGCCAGTTGATGTTTTCGTCATAAAATGTAAAACATTAAAGGATTCTAAAAATTTTTTACTATTTTCGGGTTTTGCTAGCATTTTATAGTGAAAAAGGTGTAAATTTTTTGCCTAATTCTACCGTATTCTTAGAAAAATGTCCGATAACTACGAAGGATAATCAGAAAACTAATCATTTTCGACACAAAATCAAACCAGATGTTGGAAATGGCCATCTTTTGATAAAACGTATGATGCTAATTGTTTCATCATTGATGACTTCACTCTTTTAAAAATTCCTGTACAAATTTATATGACGTGTATGTTTCAATTTTTTATTGAAATTGCTAATTCTAAAAAAAAAATTATACGGTGTAACCAAATATGTAGGTTAACTATTAATGGTGAACATTTTTATGGCTAATTCTGATCAGATTTTCGAAAAATATCCGAAAACTGTTTGAGTCAAGTAACACAGCACTCAATAAGTCTTCGATTTAACACACATATGGCAACACTGTTGACAAACCCATATTGATTTCTGGACAGTACCAACCTTTAAACGATATATTTCAAAATTTCATAATATTCTGACGATTAGTGTGTAGGTCATAGAGATTATAGCGATCCGAATTGCTAAGTGTCCAGGATTCAGGGCGCTGTTTGGAGCTGCTCAAACGAGATAAAAGGAATCTTCTTGACAATGGACGAAACATGGATCCACTACCACATAACTGAATCAAAAAGTTCGTCGGCTGAGCGGACAGAAGTCGATGAAAAGCGTCCAAAGCGACCAAAAACTTAAAAGTCAGCTGGCAAGGTCATGGCATCCATGTTTTGGGACGCTTCTGGTATTTTGTTTATCGACTATCCTGAGTGAGGTAAAATTATCAATTGCGGATATTACGTGACATTATTGGATCGATTGAGTATAGGAATAAAGAAAAATGGCCTCACATGCAAAAGAACAAAAATGCTGTTCCTCGTCTCACAAGTCGATGAAAATTATGGTTAAATTGAATGAATTACGCTTACAATTTATTTCCCCATTCACCTTACTCTCCAGATCTGGTCCCTAGCGACTGCTGGCTATATTGCAGAAATTGAAAAGATGCTCCTGGGAAAGAAATTTGGCTCAAATGAACAAGTGATTGCCGAAAATGAAGCTTGTTTTGAGAGCGAAGACAAATCGTTCTACAAAAAAAGCATCGAAAAGTTGAGGAGCGTTGGAGTGAATGCATCACTATTTAATAACTAAAGACGACTTTCTAAAAATAAATGTTTTTCTTAATTAGACTGAAGATTTTTTTGAGTTATGTGTTATAATATATTTATAATTACCTACGAACTACCTACGAACTATAAAACTTTATCTGGTACTTTGCTGTTAGTCCTTAAATTTAATTAAAAATTTTAAGACCTGAAGACAAGATTGCGCACTATAAAAAGAATCATACAAGCCATCGGCACGGTGTTACGTTGAGGGTAGCAAAAACTTATTTAAAAAATGCTTATATCATAACAGTAGTTTTCTCTCCCGACTTCTGTTTGTCCCTAAAGGGACGATTTTAAACTCCAGAATTAGTTAAAAAAAAATTATATTGTAGCTTTAAACATAGCAGGGATTCCTATCTGGCACGTTCTCACATCCATGAAATTCTTTGAAAATTTATCACTTTAAAGAGATAATTTCGCACTTCGAAATTAGCTGAAGCTATTGGTTATTGGCGTAGTAGTTTTAAGAACAGGTAGGATTTTCATAAAAATTACCTAATAACGTCCAGAGAATTTTAAACTTTGAGTTAGCAAAATACATTAAATTCGTTGGCAGAGGTATCATGCTTTTTTTCCAAAAATCGCTCTACTTCATAAACCTAAAAATATATGTAGATTCTTAATTATAGCACTACGAGGTTCGTTGGGGGAAACACGTTCTCCCGAAGGACTCAGGGAAATAAACAAAAAAATAATTAAACCGAGAAATTAATTTATTATTAAAACAAATGTTCTTATTATCGCGTTATATGGCCCCGGTACGAAAGTTCAAGTTTATTAAAGAGTCAAAATTCTAGCACGAATAGTTTAATTTCCAAAAGTGGGAATTTTAATTAAATAATATTTTCGGACGTTTCTGTGGCACATCAAGATGCGTGTGTATGTGGTTGAATGCTTGGCATTCTTCTACCCTCAGTTTAAATATTTGGCTAAAAGATAAAACCCGCTTTTGACGACGGATGAGATGCAGAAAATACGGAAATTAAGACCACCCAGGAAGTTAAAGGATATAAAGGTCAAAAAGCGTTGACCCATGATGATCCAGCATACAAACTTTGAATCAATAACTATGGAACGTGCCTCATACACCTTTTCTCATAAACCGACTACCTAAAATTATTGTTATAAACCGGCATATTAAACGTTTGCACGTTATATTCTATGCACAGACGTGAGGCCTTCAAAGGGCAAATGGAGCAAACAATATCTAAGTTAGTTCTCGCTAGATCCCTGCCGCAGTCATCCTTATTGCAATAGCTGAATAACGTAAATAAGCTAATTGGCAATTAGACATAACGCAAAGAAGTTGAGTTCAATGGAGACACATCAAAGATGTCAGGTGGGAGGTGCCACGATACTTAAAGGAATCGCCACATTAAGCTCTTTCCTGGAAAATTTATGTTTTTTCACATCTGTCGGTTTGGATTCTGTTGTGGCATTTACGTTTAAGAAACATCTACTTGCAAATCTATCGGCATAAATGTAACAAAGCCATACAGTATTGTTCGCTCAATTTTATACTTAATATTACTTATTAAACGGAAGTGTAGCAACAATGCAAAAAAAATTGCTTTCAATAATGATCCTGGATTTAATCTATTTATACAGGGTGTCTCACGAATAGGGGCCTCTATCGGCATCTTGAAAATTACGACTAGAAAAAGTTGAAATTTGCGTATCGTACTAAAGTGGAGGTGACTTCCTGATTAAAAATATTGTCATAAAATGCCACTTCCGATTATAACGAAAATGAATGTAACTCGCTTATTTTTAATAGAATATGCTGTATATTACATTAAATTTCGATTCTGTGGAATATTATGAATACTTCGCATGCATCACGTTATATACCTAAGTTTTACGGTTTTCGAGATATTTAAAATTTTAAAAAAATTACAAGTTGCAATCATTAGTGCATTTTTTGCGCTATTGCACAAAATGCATTACTGCCCTTGGAGTAGTGGGTTAAATCATGTTTTTTTTATACGATTTATGTTATTTTATCAAAGAAATAGCTCAAAATTGTAAAAAAAATTATTTCTAAATAGGAATCTTCTATTTTTTCAACGAATACATATAAAAAAAAAAGTACTATTTTCAATTCATTCGTTTATACCTAAATCTAAGCGTTTTCATTTTCTTTCAAAAAAACACTTTTCAATGTTCAATACTCTAGTGTAAGCATGGCGGCATCCGCAAATTATACAAACGAAGATTTTCTCAATATGTTTATTATTTGTGGTGAATGTAACAATGTATTAACTAGAACATGTCATACATTTGGTATTCGATATCCAGCAAAAAAACGAACGATCACGAAGAGTCTTGAAACGTATAATATATAATCTTAAAATAAGCGGATCTATCAAAACACCTTACAGAAGAAACAAGCCTTTTGGCGACTAACGTTGAAAAAGAGGTTAAACCATTAATATCAGAAAAGAAAAAAACTTTAAAACATGTAAAATTTAGGTAGAGAACAATATACGTCAAAAATTTCCACCATGTGCCGCAGAATCGAAATTTCATATAATATACAGGGCGTTCTACATCAAGTAAGCGAGTTGACATTTATTTCCGGTATAACCGGAAGTGGTATTTTCATGACAATATTTTAAATCAACACGTCATCTCAACTTTAGTGTGATGCCCAAATTTCAAGTTTTTCAAGTCACAGTTTTCAAAATACGAATAGAGGCCCATATCGGTGAGACACCTAATATAAATCCCTGCCACATCCTGGTTTGTAATAGTCCAGAATTAATTTAAGAATTTTTAAATTAAAAAGAAAAATGTTGTGATTATAAAATTATAAATGTGTGTCCACTTCTGAACCTCAATCTTGAGGATACCGGTAATCGTAGAAACTACGAGGTCAACTCGTTGGACAGAGCGGAGAGTCTTGAATAAGCATGAAAATTGTCGTTTAAAATTCATATCATCCTCAAATTTGAAATATTCATCGGTACAGTCATTTCAAACGATGGAGTCATGGGTTGGCCGGACACGTCCACCAGATTTTTCTCTATTGGAACATTATTTATGGAGTACTGTGAAATACCTCATTTGTAAATCTGTATTTACCAACATTAACGGGCTGAAAAGGAAGATCGCCACACAACTTTAAGGACGAAATTACGAACGAATGAGGGGCATTGTACAATAGAATCCATGCAAAATTAAAGCACACGCATAGAGCTTCGTTTGAAAGTGAAGAGTGAACCATTCGAGCACTTTTTATGGTTTTCTTCATTTACTCGTCTTTTATTTTGTTAATTACGAAGTACTTGTTGCAAAAAAACAGTGTTTTCGTATTTCCGGTAAATTGCAAGAGTGAACTTTAACATGTGCACCATCGTAATAAAAAAATAAGCTGAACAAAAAAATGTGATAAGGTAAAGAAAAAGTCGATAAAATTGAAAGTTGTTTTAGGTGTCAGTTTTTTTTCAAATACGTCCAGAAACCATCAGAAGGTTTCAACTTTCTGCACATTTCTGAACTCTAAATTATGCAAGCTTGCCCCAATTTAGCTAACTTCGGTGCTTCATATTTGCCAAGATCCTCATGGTTGAACTACAGAAATAAGAGCAGTTCAGGTTTTTACTAAAAATTGCAAATCCCTCCATACATTTTACCTCCTTAAATAAGTGTGTTACAGAATCAATCTGCAAATATTATAATTTATACAGAAAATTCCATCTACAAAACTACATAAAACATGTTGCATAGTTTCGTTCCAAAGGCAGTAACAATTTCTTCAAAATTCGTTCAATTCCTCGCACATATTCTTATCTGGCCTTCTGCAGGTTTGTATTTGGCACGCCTCTGTTTACCCCCGAATTAAGTTTCAAATCTTAAGTTTTAAGAGCTAATTTGGCTCTACGTCGCTGCTACAAAAATCGTTGGCGTAGTGCCCAAGGTAGTCGGAATTATTAAGAAAAATTCGTGTCGTTCGTGTTACATACACTTCCTTCGACAGATTCTTGTTTGGCACGCCTCTGTTCGTTCTCGAATTAATTTCAAAATACATTCGTTTCTGAACGGATGTTCTATTTTCTCTTTATCTACCTCAATGACTAATGTATGTTTCAATTTCTGCAAAAAACAACGTACATACCAATAATTGCGAAATACATGTGTGTGACCTCGTATCTGGGACCGGCGAAATAGGGCATCTAAAGTTTTGTTTTATAGCCTGGAAGGCTTGTATTTTGTGTTTGACAGCCGCATATTGAAAATTGCCCACAAAATTGGATTGACAATTAATTATTAATTTACTCAAGGACCGATTTCTATATTGAACAATTCCCTTTAATCCCTTGCTCTAACCTACATACTTGACCTCGTTATGTTAGCTTGTTTAAACTACAAATATTAAATTATTGCTATTGCTATCCGTACAAGAGCATCCACAGGCCCTTATGGCAAAAGGGCAGCATTAATTAATAGTAGTAAAACAAGATACCTGATCTTGCAGCAAAATGAAAAAGCCCCGAACAAACAATTAATATTTTCAAGGGTCGCGTTTCAGGTCGTGCTCGCAGGGACAGGATGGGGCTATAGAGTTACACGTCATGAATTTTATTTCACAGAAATTGGCATCAATTTTATAACTAACATAGGAAGGTTAGGCATAAATAAAAGGCTAAATGCTTTAAAAATTTAAGTTAGTTTACGGCATGTGTAATGTAGAAGACAGCTATGGGATTAAAGTTAAAACGGGGTTGTCAACGATGTATTATTACTGCTACTGTTACTGATCAGAGGAGTCGCTAATAAGTTCTCAACGAATAAAATAATTTAATTCGACATGAGAAAACAAATCTTCGGAATTGAATTTGCAAAAAAATATATCATCTTTCTGGGTAAACAGATTTTACCTTCGAACTTATTAAAATATCACGACTTCTTCATAAGGTGAATACAGAACGGCGTGTGGTTTCCGGGATTGCTGCTAGAGGGTGGGCGAAAGAAATGTTTGGAATTCTTCAATACGTGTATTTTGGGTAAAATGATTATATACGGAATAATCAATAAATAACAAATTAAAATAAATATATGAAAATAAATAGTAATTATCATATGTGATGTAACACGTACGTTGAAAACTATTGATCAATTTTAGAGCTATGTGCATTAAAGCATTTTGGTTTAAAATTATCTAGAATTTTCGAAGCACGAGTTAAATTGGGAGAAGAATTTAATGAACCGAATGTTCCGGTTCTGCAATCCATTTGTAGAATATTTCCCTTGGAAACCTTGACACGCATTTTTTCGTATGCAACAAGAGAAATGCATTGAAAATTATTGATTTACTTAAAAATAAAGAGGCAAAAGTGCGCACATTATACGATTTACTATCTAAAAAGTTAATTCAATCCAATGTCAAATCAAGCAAATTTTCTGATCATTTCGTTTTTATTTAGTTCATTAAATGAAATAAATAATTTAATGTTAAACTCTGCTCGTGTCCATGATAAAGGTGATCCCCAGGCGTTTTACGGAATATTTCGTGATCTGCGGTCCTATGGGACGACGTTGACCATGAAAAATAAAACCGGAGCGTCAGGGGGGCGTGTCAGTGACGAATTTTATCATCGAGAAATAGAAATCTTGGTGTAGGATTAAACAAATATGAAGTACCAAAGTGGTTTCCACACAAACATCTTTATTCAGTGGCGCAGTTTCTTTTCCACGTTACGTAATGCAATTTATTTAAAATGATCACTGCTCATGTGATCATGTACTCATGCTCGCAATGGGAGTGACAGTGCCACGCACCTCCCTTTAGACGCTTCTCCATTATTTTCCGTGGGCAACCTTGCCTTATGTGGCTGCAGATTACCAAACCATTCGCAATACGTCAGCGTGCTGCCTTTACCATGTGAACTGATAAAGTTTTTTTTTAAATTCTTTGTTTCGTTCAGTAATGAATATTAAAAGGCGAATGCAAAATAAAATGTTCAGAAAAGACGAGACTCCATTCGTATTTAGACGCACCCTTGTCGAGATATTTGTAATTTGCTACAGAGCGGAACAAAAAATGAACTGCTGAACTTTCTTTTATACGCGCACCTTGTATAGTGACAAATACAGGGTTACTGGTAATTCGTCGTGTTTCTTCGGGGAGGTGATAGGGCATCAGGTCAGAAATAAGCTGAACCCATATATGCACTAACTAAATTTTGAGTTATTTCATTTTTTTTTATTCGGGGTCTTAATGATTTCTGAGTGATTTTTCAAGAAATTCTTTTTGGATTTTTTTACTTACGTTACTCGAATACTTATCTAATATTAGGATCTTTCGCATGGAAGGAAATATGTCCTGAAACATTTGCGTTATGTGAAAATTTTGAATAAAAACTTTCATAAAATAATTTTTGAAGATCATATGGTCCAACTTCTTCTGAGCAGTTAAAAAAAATTTCAAGGTAACAAACATGCAAACATGTTGTTTAAAAATGTCCTCATCTCATTAGCTGTTCAGTGAGATATTTACGTGTTCAACGTGTTATTTGCAGTTCCAAAAAAAAGTAGAAATGCTTTAGATGAACAATTTAACTTAAATTTAAGTAATAACTGGATCTTCACATAATGCAAATGTTTCCAGACATATTTTACTCCATGCAGAAGATTATAATGTTAGGTAATGGATCAAGTAACGAAATGAAAAAAGTCGAAATAATTAAAAATCTAGCGAATTTGGAATATGCATACGTACGTATGGGCTGCATATACTCTTTAATTCAAACCTTGTCATCTTCTTAAACGAACCCGTCGAATTACCAGTTATCCTGTATAAATGGTGCGAGTGCAGATAAACTGAAACTGAAATAAACTGCTCAGCATCGCAATCGGGTTAAGGCACTTTTTTAAATACTTAAATATTAAATTTTTAAACTTTTGCAATTTCAAAACGAATAAACTAATTTGAGCAGGTCTCGCACTGTTATCAAGACAATTTAATTGAATTTTTGCAGAAGTATTAAGATTTAACTTCCGTGCTTTCTAGTATTATTATACAGAGTGGGAAAGAAACACTTGCAAAAAATTTATATTTCTCTTTACTGGCAGTATGCTAAACATATTTTTCTAGTTATGCACTAATTGCGAATGCCAACACACTAAGTTGTTGGAAATACGTATCATTAACAAATAGTAAATATTTTAAAGGAAAGTATAATCTGAATTTTGTATAATCGTGCGTACTCATCTCCATCAAATATTCAGCTTTTATATATGTCACCATGGGTGGTTGTATATATGTTCATTAGGTAACATACCGATCCCAGCTTTTGCCACCCACAGCAAACATATCCTGCAGTTCTTAAAACAAAGTTAATTAAATTCCAATTATTTGTTAATATACCTGTCACTATTCAGGAATGATGATGGATAATGTTTATTATATTAGCATGCAAACATCTCGTTAGAAATTAATGATAAAAACCATGACTGTTTTCCCTGATAGATATTAAAAGATTAGCTCAACATTTTTTTTATTTATTGCTTATTCGATCCATATTATTATTATACAAAGGCGTGGAAATGTAGTTTTGGTATCATGGTAGAGAGACACATTTATCGTTTTATGAATTTATTGCGATTTAGTTCAGGAAAAGTATTTCGAAACGCTAATGAAACACAGTGTATTACTACCTACGTTCCAAAAAGGGTGTCCGATTTAGAGATTTTGTTCGTTACAAAATAAGTGTTCAATTTCATAAAGAAACATGCAAAAGCATATACAACGTGCTTCTTCACAACTACAATGCAACATGAATTAGAAATCTTTTCAAAATTAACCCTTATGAGTAATATTTAACAAATGAACAAATTATTTTAACATTAAACAACTTAACTATGAGCGGTTAAGTTGCTGACGCGCTACTTGAATTGCCGATTCAAAATAAACTACATTGCGTAACAATATTTCCTGTAAACGCAATTTATCATTTGCTCACATGAGGTGGCTTGCGATTGTTCTCTCGTTTACGAAGCATGGTCACTTCCATACATTTTTTCAATGGAACGAAAGCATCGTCAAGTTCAACAGCAGTTATTTCGTCCCATGCTTTATACGCGGCTGCAATGAGTTCATCAATACTAAATGGGGACTCCATGTGGCCATTAGATTACCTTTTTTCATGCTTAAATTAACTAAACAACTACTGGCATATGTGGCATCATTATGTTCATAATCCATTAAAAAAAAAACTGAAACCGAGCACTTATTTTGGAATGGAGGTAGTATTGTTTAAGATTAAATTAAGGGTAAATTAAGACGTGCGGCAACAACGTTCTTTTCTGAAGATTGCGAATGGCGGTGGCCGTCATTTTTCCTGCAAACGAGTCAGTTTCGAAAACGTCATAACTGTCAAATAGGCATTTTCCACCAATGGAAATGCGTCGTAGTTACAATTTTTATGTTCGCCAGGACCCCAGCTCTAGTACATATAAAATATTGCTGTGTTGTCAAATATCTGAACAAAATCAATTAGTTATTATTACTTAGCAAATGTGTAAACAAGTTTATTATCTTAATAAAGCCCTTTTAGTTAAACAAATTATTTAACTGTCAAATTGGACACAACATTGATGCAACACTGTCGCCATTAGCAATGACAATACAACAAACGTGATGATTGCATTTACACATTGTCCAAACAACAATTTTATTCGGCGAATACGCAATTACTATAATTTTGCTATTAATTGGTGTATCCCTTTTAAGGATACCGACTCGAATAGAAACTAACTCGGCTTTGAGTTGCATAACTCCGCTGTTATGTTCAAATTTGAGGCTCTATTTTGCCTTGAAACTAGAGACTTATTGAAGGCACGCAAGATGAAGGCAGTTATTGTGCCTTGGAACCCAATTACGAAAATTGTTTATATAATGAATAAGTCTGTTGCTTTTAATATCTTAAGGGCAAACGTTAATAATTAAAAAAATTGAAACAACTTAATTTTCTTTTGTTTCTTTCTTAAACTATATTGAGAACTTTACACTTCACATCTACAATTACGTTGCGGATCTGAACATGTTTCACCTGTCTACCTACATAAATGCGGCTTTAGATGGCTTAAACTTTGGCATAATCCTTAAATCCTGGATGAAGCGCTGGAAGGTCGCCTTACAATGGATTGCAGTTAACGTGCGAAATGGTTGTTTTATGTTTTAGAGGTGTGCGTTTTAAGCTGTTCTGCAGCTTATTAAATTTGCGAAATTTCCTTTTTTTGGTTTATACGAACTTGCTAAGGCACTCTTGTGATCAAGTGAAGTTTTTTTTGATGACGCCGGGAAAGTGCCGAACATTGACGTCATGACCACTAGGCAACGAAAAGGCATCTTTCAGCCCACGTTTATGTTGCCAAAACGTGATATCACACAAAAACTGTCAAACCGTGTGCGGATTGGTCGGCAAATGTGAAACGTCACGCAACTCTCGCCTCGTGGATTGGCCGATTCAGATATAAAACAGAAACCGGAGTTTGATAAGTCTCTACACTCCTGTGCCCGGAAAGGAAAAGCAACTTCACAACTACTTCGTCATCAGCGAACACAACGCAACAATTTTGTACGAAATTTCTTTGCCAGAGTTTTGTGTCAGCTTAGTGCTTGTGTGCCTAAGGGTAGGTTAACAGGTGAGTCAGTTCGTTGTGTGCAATATTTCTTGTGAAACTTCTTAAAAAAGCATAAAATGGCGGTAAAATATAGTGCTTATTGCTATTAACCATTTTCGCTATGTGTAAAAAAAGTTGTAAATTTGACTAAAAGTGGCCTAAAGAAAACTCTACGACGCGGCATAATAAACGCGCCATTAATTTGGTTCAAATAAGGTGTTCTAAACTAAAATTATTCTAAAAGCTCGTTTTTTCAACAATTCAGGTCCCCCATGGACGTTTTTTGAAAGCTCTTTCACTGACGTTATACGAGGTGAACTAAAAAGTATTGCAAAAGCGTAGTGTTTTAACTTGATGCGTACATCAAGGGTGATTTTAGTTTTCATTCTAATAGAATTTTATGATTTTGGGTTAATATTCCGGCACTTCGCATTAATTTGTTTATTTGCCAACAAATAATTTGTATTTTTGATTGAAAAACGCTGTATCGCAGGGATAGGCACACTGGTCTTGGTCACATAAGACAAGTTGATTTGACACCAATTTTAAATGTATTTTAGAAATGTAATTTGCAATATTCATTATTTGAATTTTAGAATCGCCAGCCATTTTGATTTCAGAACATACCACTTCAATTTGAAAGTGTCCCTCACATTCTAGGAGATATCACTCGCATTGTTCTTCATATTTATTAACCATTTAATCGACAGACGTTTGACCTGGATGCGATTGCTAGTTTTAGAACTACAGGGTGTTCCTCGGAAACATACAATTTTGTCTTTAAATCTGTGTAAGAGTGACCGTAAATTTTTTTTAAATCGAAATTGTAGTTTGCTGTTTTTTCGTAAAGGTAATATTTTATCGTTGAATTATTAAGATAAATTATATATTTTTATATGCGACACTCCGTATCCATGAATATTTGAGAAGTTTGCATATTTTCAACACAGCAGATTACGTCGTCGAGGCTTTGAAGGAAAATTCTGGTCCAAGCCAAAATACGTAGTTAATTAATATTCTTATATCCAAACGACGATTTCTGAAATTCGACTATTTTTTTCTGAAATGCAAATCAGAAAAGTTAAATACAACTAATGGCGTCTCAAATCTAAATGACTATTCATTATGATATCAGAAATACAAAGCACACTTCTGAAAACTAAAACTAAAAAAAAAAACTAACCTGAACTAACCTGAACTAACCTGAACTAAAATTAAAGTGTTTACTGTGAAATACAAAAAATAAAATCAATGTATTGCTCTCTGAATTATATGTGAAAATAGTGTGAATGTGCATTGACTGTTACATTATATTTGTATGCTGAATGTTTATACCTCATAACTTTATCTAACTAAACAAAATTTGTAAGACTCCATTCTGTAAACCGCCCGTAATCTGTTTGAATGGAATCAACGATAATAGGTTATTGGAAGAGTACATAATGAACGTTATCATCCCCAATGGAGAGCTTTTCTCACGAATCTCCGCACAATTTTCCAGAAGGGGCTGTTAATCAGAATACGAAGGGTGTTTGAAAACGCAAGTTTTAAGCCGAGTTTTAAAACGTATAAATTCCAGAGATAAAATTTTACCTCAATTTTCTAGTTTATTTGTTTAGTGTATGAAGATTGAGTTCCCCTTCGAATAGTTCGAAATTCAGGATTCTTAAAAAAGGCTTTTCGTCATAATCTGAATTTTCTCCACTGAACATTTCTTACTCAACTTGCCTCAGTCAGACTTAATTTTACCCCGCACACAGGATGATGTTACCACAGGGGCAACTTGGTTATAAACTGAAGTAAGATCTTTCGCAACTCGCATTACGTTTGTGGGTAGTGAAAGACGTTGCGGCAGGTGTTTAAAAGTTTTCTTCCGGATATTTGCGTTTTAAATCAGTTCCCATCTAGAAAAGATTAACCATCAGTTTAATTTAAAAAATTGTTAGAGGAAATGTGGCGAACGGGGATTAAATTGATTTTTTTTGTGGCAAAATTAAAATGTTTAAATATGCTTCTCTCGCCCTTCAGACTTAACCTATACACCTTAATTTGTACTTTTAATGAGTACTTAAATCTCTAAGTTAAGATGAATAAACTGCATAAAATGCATATATATGCTGGTCATTAAACTGGGAGATATGCCCCGGAACAATTCCGATTTATATTCCGACAAATTGAACATTTCGACAAGCCAATATTGCCCATTCCCCAGAGATTCAATAGAATTGTTATGGGAAAATGTAACTATACATAGTAGCTTTAAGCGATATTGTTTATAGATTTCGCGTTCCAAGTTTTACACTAGTTGGAAAATAAGGGTGGAGAGAGGTGACAATGAGAGTTATAGTTTTATTTTATGTTCGGATACATTTACGAGATCCGCTGGTTTTAATCTCCAGTTCTTACCTGCACAAATAAGACAATTGAAATCCTAAAGCTGCAAACACTTTACTGCGAAACCCCTCTAGTTTTCTATAACAACTTGAGATTCAATTCCATTTATTTAATCTGCAAAATTGCAGGAATTTTCCTGATTCAAGTGTACCTGGTCTCTTAAAAATTTAACGGGACAAAACAAGCATTGTCGCTATATTTTGCTTCAAAAGGGCAATACATGAGGACCGGTAAATCCCTAACCCATTGAGATTTCTCAATTCATCACGTCTAAACAATTTCGAAAGCGTTTCTCAACATTCTATTGAGTTATTTCGTTAAAATCGTGCCCGGATTGATGTTTTCAGCTTTTATTTTCATTTTCATTGGTTTTCATCTGGGATTGAAAGGGAAGAAAGAAATATACTTCGTCATGATCACTAAAAGGTGTAAAGTTGTCGGTGTTAATCATTTCTTTTAAAATGCAAATCTACAACTAGAGTCGCTCCCTGGACCGCTTAACAAAGCTTGACGTCTTCTAATTGATATTCTTTCACCCGGTTGATATTTCATGGAACAAAGACAATTCTCGAAGATTTTGTTTGCTGAAGACAAGAATATCGCTTTTTGTTTCGAAGTTTTCTCTAAGGTCAGTGGTCAATCATGTGGTGGAAATCTGATATGCCGAAAACAGTCACAAACCCTTTCTCGATTTGTCACGAGGTGAAATCCTCCTAAGACACCTGATCTGGTCTTCTTTTGACAAGGTAATGCGGGATCTCATTCTCTTTCCCGCTACCTCCGGCCGTATCGTGGCCAAATGTGACGTAGGCAAGAGCGACCCCATGCACCTACCCACCACAACACCTTGGGGTTATTTTTTCTCTCGTCAGCAACAGCCTCACAGCATTGATTTTGAGGGAGGGATAACCTAAAAACTTAGAACCTGAGCTAACCGGCCAAGAAGTAAATATTTCTATCATAATCCTGCTCGCTATTAGTTTCCTCATCAAATCTTCATTTAGGAAGGCAGTTCCTTTGCTCGATATTAAAAGTTTTTCTCTTCTATTATAGAATTGTTTCCTCGTCACCTCATGAAAATGCAAAAACACGAAGATCATTTTTAAAAGCCCTGTTTGCTTGAAAAAATTAATGTTCGTCATTTTTTATAAGTCCCAAGAGATCTGAAGAAAAAATGCCATTTCGCTCTACATAATAGCACACGTTCCTGCAGTTTGTATAGATCCTTTGTTTGTAGCTGTTTTATAAATTATAAATCGCATTATATTGTAAATTTATTGTTAAATTGTAACTTTTAAGCGGTGCGCATATCCTATTACGAAGAATAAAATGATGATTTTACATAATTTTGTTTGGTTACGTTACAGCACCAATTATCATTAATCCTAGAGCATTTTCCTTTTAAATAAATAATATATAATTGTTGTGTCTAAGCGCATACAAACTATTCAGATCTTTTATTATGACAACGAGACTACATAATTTACTGAATATCGTTGTGGGCATTAGAGGTTGTTTGTGCCCTTTTTAGTAAAAATAGAGTCAATTTTAGATTTTCTAAAAATAAATAATCTAAATTTTAGATTACATTACTTTCCAAAACTATAAATAATTTTTCCCATAAAGCTTAACTAAAATTTTATACAAAAGGATGTCATACACTTTGAAACGACAACGAATTTTGAAAGGATTCAAATGAGATGACACGCATTAAACCAGATATTCTCTTGAACAAGAACAGATGCTGCTTTGAGGCATGTAAGGATAATGGAAAGAAAATGACGAAAGTTCGCCCATTACTGACCAGTGGGCCGTTTGATTGCGATGCAAAGCAAAATCTTTTTCCTTTCGTGTTCATTGAAATGGTAAAAGACTTTGAAAATTGAAGGAATATAAAGTGTCAAGAGCTGCGATAACATTAAATGTTTTTCGTTTCGGCAACAACTCCAGCCGCCCAAGAAGGGGCATCTAAAAGAAAGAAAAAAAAAGGAAGAAAAAATAAAGGAAAAATTGTTTTTCAGCTTAGAAAATGGTTTCTGTAGGGAAAAAAAAGGGATTTTTTCAGTTCCAAACACTTATAAAAATGCCCTCATGTGTCCATACTGTGTCAGATTGGCAGGCACTTACACACATCTTCCCAGTTTTCGGAGAAATTGAATTAGCGAAACCTCGAAACAACACGTGCCTCCATAGACCCACTAAACTAAATTACTATATTTTCCGCTTTTATTCCAACTTTCCTTTCGCTGCTCATTTTTTTGAAAGAAAGATTAAATGGTTCTGGTGAAAGGACGCCCCTGTCTTTTACAAATTGAATTCGTGTTTATGGTCAAAAAGACTCAATTTGCATTTGTTGCACAGTCGCACCGAACTAGCCCTTTCAAAAGTTCAGTTTGAGCAGCAAAGTAAATGGTTCGATTCATTGGTTCCTGATGGTAAAGAAACAAAATTTTAACGCAAGAGGAATTCAGTTATAAAATACTTTTCAGACATGATCACTCTACAAAGATTTACTGTAGACAACAAAATTAGTACCTTGAATACTTCATTCGTGCATAGTACAAATTAGACCGCAATGGCTTTTAAAGCATGTTCATTATGTTTTCTGTATATACAGGGTGTTTGGCTACGTTTCGCCCTGTTGTTACTTAATCGGTTGTTCAGGCAAAGTTAAATACGAAGTTGTGGTATGCAACCGAAAGCTATCGCAGGATGGACTTTTTACTATGCCGGGTGTTTCAGAAAAGTCATAGGACACGAAGTTACGATGGTATTTTTCATCAAAACCCTGTAATTTTCTCTGCTATTGGACTCCTAGGAAAAATTTTCGAAACATTTCCCATATGGAATACTTCTGAATATTTTTATTGCAACAGAATAGAAAACGTGTGGCTGCTCATCGGTTAAGATGAATTTTGCTTTAACTCTTTGTTAACGATTTAGCCGATGTTTTTCTATCGCTATGTATTTGCCGGTGTTTACGGCGGCCATTGCAGCCATTTATTTTTACATAAAGCTCAAATGTTCGTTGTTTTTCATTTTGTGAATACGCAATACTTGTATACGAGCGATATGTTTAATAATTACCGACTCCAGTAAGAATGAGATGAAGTACTACTTTGTAATGGTCAAACCATCCGCCACGATCAGTTTAAGAGGATCATCAATGTTTTAACAAGAATTAAGGTCAGATATGTACAGATATACAGTGTGGGCCATTGAAAACGAAACAAAGCGAGTTCTTCATATTCATCGCTTGCAGAAAAAAGTTGCTGGGACCCATTCGCTTCTATTTCGTGAAAAAAGTCTTTTTCTTATATATTTTCAACTTTGCCGCTTCCAAGCACTGGGGGAGGGAGGGGGGTCTGAAATGCGACCCTCAAATCTTAAATAGGTTTAGGGTTCAAGTGACACCTCATTTTAAAGGTCATCGTTTTCTGTTTTCAACGCTTCCAAGTTCTCGTAATTTCATGCAGTAGTTCTCCACAAAACACGTTTTAAATGTTAAACGAGCCAGTATTGAAGAAGTAATAATGCTTTTTCAATTCGTAACAGACATTTTTTTAATAATTTTTGTGGGAAAAAGTTATTATTTCTGAGCACAGATTTAAGTTTTTAATAGAAGTAATCTTACAAAGGGGGGATGATTCAAAACGTTTACTTACAATTGTACTTATATTACTTGCTTTCTGGCTTAACAAGTGCTCAAAATATTTTGAGCCGAAATAGTCACGGACACAATCATATGGGGTACTATATGTAGATATACTCAATGCATGTAATTCGTCACATCTACTTCTAAAGGGAGGTAAAAAAATTACTGCATGTATTTTTGTTGAAGGTGTGGAATTCCATTGCACCAATAACTTCTAAAATTTCGCTGGAAAAACTCTAAACAAGAAACTGATAAATAATAATAATTTCAACACTTTAACCCGTAAAATAAACATTTTTTTTAAACATATCAAAGTATATAGATTGTAGATGCATTTCATTAAGAGACGAAAAAAATTACACTAAATGCTTTTTAGGTTCAAATTGTTTCAAATATGATTTAAAAAATACATTAAGTACTTTTTATATAAAAATAATACCAACTACAGATATGGCAAAAGCATTATTTTTCTTTATTGAACGATTTTTTACAAACGTGTTTTTTCGAAAACTATTGCATGCAGTTTAGAGAACTTAGAAGTGCTGAAAAGAGAATACCATGACCTTTAAAATGAGATATCACTTGAGTAAAGATTTGCAACCTTTCCACCCCACCCGGAATGGAAATCGGCAGATTTCAGCGATTTTGTTTTGCAAGTAAAAAATTTGAAAAATCTGTCTTGTATCATTTTCAATGATCAACCCTCTGTGTGACACATATTGAGGATCTTAAGCGAAATCTGAATATCAAATAATATTGTCGGGCTGCGTCCATTTGAAATATCGTAGCTTCAAGTGGGGGAGCTTTTCTGACACACTTAGTATAATGAAAAACGCATCCTGCAATAACTTCGGCTTGCTTACAACTTTCATATTTAACATTATTTGATCAAATTAATAGCTGATACGTTAAGGACAGCGTGTTTTATTAAGCCCCATATTAAAAATTTCCGAAGTATAGTAATTTAGTAATTTCCCGACAGCTTGAACTTTTTATTACTTCAGTTGTTCCTCGAGAATTATGGAGATATGATAATCATGGGTAAAGTTTAGACCTCCTGGAAACTCCTTGAAGTTACCCAAGACTTTCCCCTCTCAGTTGATAGTCAAAGTAAAGTATGCTAATATGTCACCGTTTTAGCTTTTTCAATTAAGTTATGCTAATAATGAGTCCTTATTAAGAACTCAGAGGGCAACCTGAACAAATGTCCTAGAACCACGCTTAGTATGTTAAAACTTTGTTCGCGCTTACTGAAAAGTGGGGAGTATCGGGAATTTGAGAGTATTTTTTAACGCACGAATTTGATGAATCTTGACAAAAATTCACGAGAATCAATTTCTAGTTAAGTTATCAGCAAATCGACCATTTTTCTTTGAGTGGGCTAACAGAGATAGTTCTGCGACGAGCGAATTAGTACACGCTATTGAGAGACATTGGCAGTGTCTCATTTTCTAATTAATGCAAAGTTAAAAATGCATTTCCGCACTATTAAAAAATCGTCCGCCTAAAAAAAATCCTGGACGAGATCCTGTGGGGCTTAAACGCCTTCGCGCATTGCCAGTGCTGAAATAACCCGATTTCACACCGAGTTGGTTCGTGTTTCCGTGTTAATATAGTGTGAGGAAAATTAATGCGCGAGAATCAAATTAAAACTAATTTTCAACCATAATCGCGAAATTTGCCGACTAGGGGAACTAATTCCCTTGGGCTAGTTGACCAAGGAAACTCCCGCCTTGCTGCTTTTTTGAATAAATTATAACCTTCCAAGAGCTAAGTTTGACTAATAGTTTAAATACCGGGTAATTAGCCTTAAAAGCTGGCATTAATTCTGGTGGTTAAAGAACAAGAGTTCAGCGGCAAAAAAATGAGATTTCTAAGCCCAACTTAAAAGCAATGTGTGCTAAAATTACGCGAAAATTCAAGCTCTTTTAAATTTTTAATTGATTTTTAAAAGACGTGTGAAATGTGGGAGAAATCGAGGCGGTTCGTGATTGGGCTGGAGTTCGAAGAGAATTGCCAAAAAACGAATCGTTAAAGTTATTTATTAGTGCACCCTTGAAACCAAATTAAAACGTACAAACTTTGTCCTTCAAGCAATCCTTTGAATAAATTTGATTGATAATTAATCATTTTCTTACGGAGCAGACTTCATTTCGCCGTCGAAATCCTCAAAAAAGAACGGAAAGCAGAAAACTAAATGGAGCTGCTTTAAGGAGTGTTATTATTACTTTTAACATTAAATGAAACCGCATGGACGCCACTGGTTTTTCTCACTCTCCGTTTTTCCTTTATTCATTTTATCTGCCCGCTACAGTTACTGGCCTCACGATTAGTCTTTTTCTCTGCAGCACCAACGTGGACCTAACGACGGTAAATTTGCATAAATCTACTTAACTCGAATACAAAATTTCTTGCCTTTCATCCCTCGACTTCGCGACTTTTCTTCCCACTTTTCCAAATTAACCTAATCAAATAAATAGTGTAAATTGAATCCTCCATCACAAAGCGAACGAAAGTGGTATTAGCGCTCATTTGAAGGTCCTCGGGAGTATATTAAATTGATTAATTTCCATTTTAATCCCCCCTTAAAAAGGAACATGTTGACACGGGAAAACCAATAGGAATGTTTATTGTGTATGTAGAAGTTAGAGGGAAAAAACTTTATGCCTCCATAAAGGAACAATATACAGTCTCCTTCAACTGGTTTGATAGAGCACTTTACCATATCAAAAGAAAGTTAGTTTGCTATCAAGAATAAGTGCATTGCGTTTATATTGGATTTTACTTTTATGTTATGAAAGTGCGGCACTGGAAACAATAAACCATTTTGCGGAGAAATAAATTTGGCCTCCCGTCGAGAGGAGCAAAGAGTATTCTCTGTTGGAACGGATTAAGTATCAATTAAGCCTAATGGTAATTAAAGATAACTGCAAATAGAAATATGTCAATAAATGAGCAATTTCAGTGATAGGGAAAAATAAGTAAAATATTAAACGCGTTGGAAAAACAACTGTTGCAGGTAGAGCAGCAAGTGCAAAGTTTAATTTCATGAGGGAAGCATCCGAATGACGTCAGCTGCACGGTTTCCTCACCTCTCAAGTGTCAAAACTGTTATATGTGGGAAGTTTGATATGAGACGAAGTCGTCGTGTCCGCCTTCACCATTTTATACAGTGTGCTCATTTGAAAACTTACCATGTATAAACCATTGTAAAAATAGGAATACGTATGAGAGTACCGAGTAAGGTGGTTTTCCAGGTTGCAAGGGGGGAACAATTTTGACATTATCTGCGTAAACCTAATAATCACCCTTTGCCACCCCGCTACCACCACATGAAAATTTTAAACGGCACACCTCACCGAGTTGCACCTAAATCTTAAAGGTAGTTAAACGTACAAAATAACTGTGTATTGAGAAACTCGGTTTGTCAAAGCGTTGTTGAAAAATCGCGGAAAAACGAAAGACAAGTCAATTTGATGTTATTTATCAACATCAACTTACCCGTAGCAAATGTGTAAAAAGGATGTTTTTAGAGTTGTAATTTTGTCATTTTTAAGCTACTAGTTGTTCAAAATTATTTCCATGTTGTGCTAAACACACGCATAATCTGCTTTAGAATTCTTCTCGGATCCCTTGAAAAGTGTCTCTAGTAATGGCCCGACATTCTGCGGTTATGCGATTTTTTTAGTTCGTCAATGTCTTCAGGATGTGTTTTACAAACTATTGACTTAAAAAAACTCCTAAAGGAAAAAGTCAAAAAGTGTTAAATCAGGAAACCTTGGAGGCCATTTAATTGCTCCTCTTCTGCCAATCAATTTAGCTGGAAATGTGCCATCAGGATTACCTAATATGACGGCGTCCCTTCTTTTTGAAAGTGCAAAATATTTTCATTGAGTAGATAATCGCCGTTGTGAACTACTTGTGTAGCTACGGCCTCTGTTACTGAATGGTCAATTGACTCTTGTAATATTTTGAGGTATACTTCACTACTAAAGTTACCGTCGCTTAATAATAGTGCAATTACAGTATCTCCCAATATCCCGGCCCGCACGTTAACTTTCTGAGGTCACTGAGTACAGCTTTCCCGATAAACATGAGGATTTTGCCCGCACCAATAACGACAATTCCGGAGAAATGGATATTTTCAACAAGATTTGGAGCGGTGGTAATCACGACTGTCGTGCTTTCACAAAATTCCGTTCTGCGATCAGGATCAGTCAGTATCTGAGACCGTCCTCATCGTCCTCACTCTCCAAATTTTCTTCTTTATTATTATCATTCCTTTGCTTACCTTCGTTCTATAAATTATTATCACCTAGAATGCTAACAATGTTGGGATCACTATTTTCAATGAATCAGGATCGGAATTAGGTCGCAATTGTCCTCTGCTTACACTTAAGGGAACATCATCTTTATGTTGATCATCGGTACCAAAGATATTGTTCGAACATTTTTGAATAGTTTGCTGATTAACTGCATTTTCGTCCATATGCAAATTTAACGTAACTTCTCGTAATGTTAGCTGTTTTGAAGCCTCAGATATATTTTTACGATTCTTTAATAAGACAGTTACAGGTATAAATTTTCGGTAGTATAGTTTTTTGAGCCTCATTACGTTTTGAACCATGGGTCGAATTTATGAGCTACATTGAGCGGTGTGTACTGCGTGGGAAATTTCGATTTTTTATAGGGAATCTACGAAAGAGTAAGAGATAGAAAAAACTAATAAGGCATTCTCGCAGTCTTTTCTGAGACAGATTCAATGCCGATTAAAATTTTTTTATTGTCATTGGTTCTCGTTTTATAAAAAAATATTCAATTTTTGGGATTTTCGACAAATTCTCCCAATTTCTTTACTTCGCTAGTTACATAAAAACAACTTTTTACATTATTAGGGCACTTTTTTAAGTAGATTACGGCAATAAAGATGTATTTTTTAAAATATAAATCATATTTGTTTTTGACATAATTAAAAAGACATTCTTTTTCTCTGTAAAATGAACTATAATTTGTAGGGTCTTGTATTAATTTTGCATACTTGTTTTTGCAAAAAATACTTTTTGTGATAGGTGGCTGTGATATTGACGTACGGAAACAAATGACGCGCGATACTAAGACGCGCAGGCGAATTCTGCAATACAAAAGTCGTCAAAACGGTGGTCGTTACAGTAGTTTTTAAATTATTTACATTTTAAACAAAATATTTGAAAATTATGATTCGTTGGAATATTGTATTATTATTGTTATTATTATTTTATGCATCTTAATTATGAGCGTCATTTTCTCTATGTCAATATTAGATTCACCTATTCCAAAAATATTTTTTGTAAAAATTGGTATGTAAAGTGAATACGTAACTCTGCAAATGTGATTTACGTTTAAAAAAATGCGACTTTAAGAAATAACTCTAAAAACGATGGACTTAAAAAAAATTTTTTATATCTTTTTTTATTTTTTTTTACCGTAATCTACTCAAAAAACATTTCAATAATGCAAAGATTTTTCGAAAATGCCGAAAATCGAACTTTTGTTATGAAAACAAAGACGATAAAAAAAATTGAAGACGGCATTGAATTTGTCTCAAAAAAACATCGAGAATGCCTTATTGGTTTTTTTTTCTATCTGTTACTGTTTCGTAAACGTCCTATGGAAACATGGAAGTGTGCCCACCATCTCCATGACAAAAATTGGCCCATCCTCGCTCTTTAGTTGTTATTCTGGAGGATGGCTCGGGATATTATCTAACAGCAACAACAACGGTTTTATTGAAAACCTCTGTTTTTCAGACATTTTCTTACCTACGAATTAAATAATCCTCAAATTATGAAGATGTAGAATGTTTGTGATCGCAAATTAATTGCCATACCTGAGGAGTGAAGCGCTTGTGGAACCATTCCAAGAATATACTGCTAGTTATCTAAGCGGTTTTTGAACAGTCATAACCAACAAGGATTATAAATTTTTTAAATAAGCGCGGATATTTTGCTTTTTCTATTGTCATTAACTTTGTTTTGGATCCGCCAAGAACTGTTTACGTCATCCAGTGTACACATTGTTTACGTCATTGAGCGTTCCACTTGTTGCTAGTATTACGAATTTTGCGTTTATATTAACGCAATATTTACATTATCGCGTATTCCCTTTATCGAGCGTCTGCTGTAGCTAAAAATCAATACGTTATAAATGCGGAACCTTTCCGTTGGTCACGACTAGGAAAATTCTCATATCCTTGTCCAAGTGAAAAATGACCACAATATTTAAATCCATCCCCGAGATAAATAGTACAATAACGAAATGATGACCGTCGCAACAATTTATCAAGCAGCACCGGACACCTTGAGGACGCGTAATTCCAATTAAGGCCTGCTTGTCTCTAAAACGCAGAATGCAGGAAAAATCCTGGATTTAGTTGCAATTTTGAACGCTGCTTAATTAGCCATTCCGTCTAATTGGCTCAGTTGATTGGAAGGCTAAAGTCCGGCTATAAGAACCTCAAATGAGCGGCTTGGAGCACGGAGAAAGGGTTTTGGATTTACCGGTCTCAACAGATGGGAATAATTAGAAAGGGTTGTTGTAATTTGATTAACTTGATTGGGGTTGAATGTGCAATACGGAAGATGTCGACAAGGGTAATTGTTGCATTAAGCCATCGAGTCAAATTATGATAGTTTTCACTTACTCGAGTTGCTTTCGCTCAGGATTTTAAAGGGATTCTGGAACGCACAAACGCTTCGTTCGAAATTGATTAAAAAAAATCCGTTTATTAATCGATATATCCTGATGAAAGTGTGAAGTTGTCAAGTTCAATAAGGAAGACGTTTTTGGTGATTATATTGCGCATTGTGGCTCACAGCGTCAAACCCAATTTTGGAAATGCGCTAGAAATATGTACAGATCCCAAAGCAAAAAGCAACACAATTTTTTTAATTTAAAGTGGAACACACTGTATGTTTTCATCCACATCGATATCGTTAATAATTATTCAAAGCTGGGGAGTACATTTCTGTTTAATTAAAATAGAGAATATTTTTATGTTTAATTAAATAGGGAATTTTAATGTTTAAGTAAACACTGGGGAGTATATCTTCAAATTATTTGCCCCTCGTTCCTCAGAAAGGGCTATAATTTAAGAACTAAAGTCGAGATAATAACCAAAACCGGTCTTAATATTCGAAAATAACAGAATATTCATGTTAAAACGAAAATAATTTTATCTAAGAACCCCATAAAAGATGTCGGGGCGTTTCTTATAAAATATCAAAATAAAGGTTTTTTTTCTGTTGCTCAATTTTTACGGGTCTTTTTCTATTTTATGCTTCCCTGTGCAATACAGGTTTGGTTTTCTACTTAAGTTGAAGTAAATAGATATAAACGCGAAATTTCAAAAGAATTTTAGTATCAAATTTGAAACTAGAGAGTTCCATAACGAGTTTACAACTATGCCAGAATTTCGCCGTTCGGCCTTTAAAAAAATTCGTATCTCATACTTGAGCTAGCTGTATTGGTTATATTATACGGGGTAGCCCACTTAAACGGTCCCCCTGAAATATTTTGAATGGAATTTTTTGCTTCGGAAAATCCCGAAACACGACAATTTTGCTTTTATGGGGGACATTTCTAGATCATAAATTCGTACGTGTAGAGTCATCATCCTAAACGGGGCGGCAACTACTTTAAGAATCTTAAGTCGCACGGGGGGTCAAGTGGCACATCAAATCAAAGGTATTTCTATTTTCTTCACGAATATGTTGACATTTTTTTTCTCCGCCTTTAACTATTGTAAAAAAAAACCGTTTCAAAACATCGGTGAAATAAATAAAAAAAAAAAAATGAATAGATTTTTAAGATAAGGTAATAGGTTTTACTAATATCGAACGGGTAGTTTTGTCCGATTTTGCACTGATCTGAATTGTACCGTGAAATTTGTCGATTCATCAGACGATTCAAAGTGTCATGGCTTACATCACTGCAGAGAGGATTGAAATTGCTACCACCTATTTCCAGAACAATGAAATAGCCCGAGAAACTGCAAGAATTTTTAATGGAAGGCATCCCGGTAAGAATCTAAGCCATCCCTACGTGACGAATTTAATATCTAAATTCATGGAGACTGGATCCGTTGCCATCAAAAAACATGAAAGGCGACACACTGTTACCAACGAGGCTGCACAGATTGCAATTTTGGGACACATTAAACTGGATCATGTAAATCAAGAAAAGTTTATTCAAGCACTCGAGAATTAAAAGCAACATCAGGTATTCCACGTAGTAGTATTCGGAAAATCTTGAAAACCCATTATTTCCATCCCTATAAGGTGCATCTCATTCACGAGCTTAATGGAGATGATCCAGATCGCCGCATGCAATTTTGTTAGGTAATGAGTGAAAGCATTTTGATAAATCCCAACCTTTATATTCTACATGTTTTTCTGACGAATTGACATTCTTTCTGAATGGTTTCGTTAACAGACATAATTGCAGATATTCGAGTGATGTGAATCCTAGAATTATGAGAGAGCATTCACAGTATCCAGAAAAACTGAATGAATGGTCTCGGATTTTGAGAAATCGTATTGTTTGACCTTTCTTTCTACCTGATAACCTGACGGGTGAATCATACCTCAATCTGCCTCAAAACTTCATCTACGCTCGCATTGTGAATATACTTAAAAATGACGATCAGATCGCAGAGAATATGTTTTTCCAACAGGGTGGCACTACGCCCCATTATGCAATTCACGTACGTCACTTTTTGAATCAACATTTTCCTGAATACTGAATTGGAAGAAGAAGTTTCGTTGAACGGCTTCCAAGATCGCCTGATTTAACACCATTGGACTTTTTCTTATGGGGTCATTTAAAAACTGTTGTTTATAAAACAAAATCTATTACTATAAAACATCTTCGCCACCAAATAGTGATAACATATGGTGAAATATCTCTCGAAATGCTACAAAATGCTCGGAAAGAGGTTGAACATACACTTCATTATTGAATGGGAGTAAATGGGTCGCGATTTGAACATTTAATTAAATAATACATTATTCAAAAATTGATTTTTTTCGATTTATACCATCGATTTTTTAAAACGATTTTTTTACAATATTTAAAGGCTGAACAAAAAAAATTCAGTTTACTTGTGAAGAAAATAGAAATACCTTTGATTTGATGTGCCTCTTGACTTCCGTGCCATTTAAGATTCTTGAAGTAGGTGCTACTCCATTTAGGAGGGTGACTACACCTACGAATTTGTGATCCAAAACTGTCCTTGTTAAAAGTAAAGTTTACATGTCTCGGGGTTTTCTGAAGAAACATATTCCATAGAAGATATTTCAGGAGGACTGTTTTAAGTAGGCCATCCTGTATACAATTGCCCTTTCTCGGTGCTCCAGATTTAGAATTTTTTATGTAATTAATGCAGTTGCGATATAGAAGTATTCAAGGAAACCATGTAAGCTTCTTCAAAATCTCAAGACATATCAATAATTTTTCATGGCTTCCACAAAAATTCTGAATTTTTCTAAATATTCTGTCAACTTCCTGATCGACGCAGAACTCGGATTCAACTTCTAAGAACTACAGAAAGCGTTTGGGTGTTATCCAAAAAAGTAAAAATTGTATAAAATTAAACTACGTTGCTTTAAATATATCCTGTAGCCAAAATCTATAACTCACATGAAATCCTGCACTTCCTTCTCGTTAACATTACACTTATTAATATTACCTTTTACAGGCAAGTAATAATTATTATGGCTCATTATCCTTTATCACGCCTCTAATGAGGTTTTTCCACATTATCTCATGACAAGCTCGTTAATTACAATGTTTGTTTCAGATCATGCAATACGAAATCTGGCAAGCGGTTTCCCGCCTATTCTTTGCCATGTTGGTTTTGTCTTTGGCGACGACTAACGCCAAGCCACCCCATTACCAAGAGGGTGTGCAGGTAAGGGGGTTGTTTTAGTAAAATTTTACTACTTACTGTTGAAATTGTCATATCTGTTATCGTTTTTTCTGTATCAAATTGAATTTGAAATAGTAGGAAATATCGAGCCAAAAACTTCGTCATTTACCAATTTATATTTTCAATGTTGAAAGTGCTCAGTAGCGGGGGTTAACTTTTATTAACACGGTGATTACATGTTCAATTTATTCGGAGAAGGTTTTCTGGGTTCGTTAATGTGATGTGAACGACGAGTTCGATCCCAAAATTGGATAAAAATTTAATTTAATGTAATGTAACCTCAGTTTCGTTTTTGGAAAATGAATTTTGTTTTAATAATTTAATTTTGTCGGATATTTGCTTCAACGATCTAAAAGGTTCATTGACACTATCGAGGAAAGAGCTATTCTGTGAAACTTAAAAAAAAATTGTATATTTACTTTTTTTTTTTACTTACAATTGTCGAAACCCATCCTTGTACCGAACAGTTCACATGTGAGACTCTTTATTATCATTTCGGAAACTATTGTACTGCAATGCTTTGACTGGATTATGGTAAACTATTACTCAATGAAATTCCAGTTTAAGACTGAAATAAATACGGAAAGATCCAGAAATGTTCGGAAAACTAAACATTTACGAACTGATTTCCAGCATTTTCTGGCTCTATGTAAAAGTGTAAAATAACGAATTCTTCTTTCACATACGATAATATCATTAAATTTTACGCCTGATGTTTCAGCTTTCCGCCCTCATCATCGATTTACCTTTTTATATCAGGGTACACATCTTCTCACCGGATTTTTTTTTTTTAAGGGCAAAAAACTGGAAAATGTTCGACGAAGAGACTTGCTCATTGCACAGGAACATTATATTTTGAAACGAAGAACATGCGACAAAAAGTTCTCATTCGAATCAAGATCTAAAACAGACTAAGAACAATATCTAAAGCAGCGTTCACTCTCTTCGGTCACTAGAATGTGTAATTTGTTCAACATGATAGATCAAGTAATTGTATAATAATTTGAAATACCTTCAGTTCTTAAAAAAACTGGTGTACAAAGAATCATGGAACTCAGAAATTCCGAAGGAAGAAGTCCGAAAATTTTTGAGCCCGTAGAGTTGATTGAATTTATAAATTATAAAATTTATGAGGAAACTAAACCGAACACCAGTAGCGTACCAGAAAATTTTTTAAAGGATTTCATAAACTAAGACCTCAAAAAAAATATTACATTGTGTAGCAATTGGAGGCAACCTACTCTACTATTAAGTAGCATCTATTTCTTAATACATGCAAAAAATGTGAAACTTACAGTAGATCAAGCAAAAAAAGCTAGTTTTGTCTTAAGTTTGAACACCCTGTGACTCTGCTACCGATCGAGATCCGTCACATGCTCATATGGACTTTTTTCTTTATTTTGTACTAGAGCTTATATACCTCGAATAATGCCGTGCAATTCTGAAATATATATATAATTTATTATATGTACATATTAATTTTGAAGAATAAAAACATTCGGGAAAAGGGCAAGAATGACTTTTGATATACCATAAGAGTCCATTTTAGGACCTCTCTTAAGGAGACATTTTACATTGCTTCAGTATGTTATTCCATCGGACTAAGCAGATCATAATGATGATTAGAAGATGCAAACGTAAAATATAGGTTCAACACCATGTCTTAAACTTAGTACCGGAAAATACTGAAGTAGTTATTCTGAGGGGAAAAAAAACAGGAGAATTAGAATTTTTCCAATGAAAAAACATGGGAATTTCACCTAAAGCATCTTCGAGGTATCTGTGAGCCACATTGTGATCAAAGCACTTCGCTGAGCACATAAAAACTGCACTAACAAACGGTTTGAATTAACTAGACTATGTGAATCGCGTAATATCTAGACTGGAGGATCAAAAATATAGAGAATAGTGTTGCTCTATGGGATTATATGAATTTATCCTTCTGTATTCTGCGCCAATCGGGAATAAAGTGAAAGAAACTGTAATTTTCATATAAATAAAGGAGCAAAAGTTCCGCACAAATTCGTTAAAAATTAAAGGAACTATTTTTCATAAAAATCCTGGAACAAGTCAAACATCGTTTTTAGTAGTGCATTTTTTGAAGTAACAAACATATATACAGGGTTACCCGTGTAGTAGATGAATCTACTTTTAAATTAAAAAAATAATAAATCCCATGTATATTATGATATTTTTGAATTCTTTGAATAATTTTTTACATCTTTCGTGGAATATACCCATGATGAAATTAAAGAGTTATTGGATTATTTGCGCAATATGGCAATTGGAGTGGCCTGCCAGATCGCTTGACCTCACACCTATGGACTTTTTTTACGTGATTATCTGAAACACAGGGTGCATTTAAATAAGGCCAATAATATGGAAAAGATAAAAAATAAAATTTCCCAAGAAGCTCAACAAATACCTCCTCAAAGGATAAGGAAATTTTTTTAGGAATTTGAATTGCGGCTTGCCCTCTGTCAGAAACTCAACGCGGCACAATACGAACATATTATACATTAGGTTACAGTGGTTTATGTTGTTACTTTTTAAGTGTTAACAGTCTGTCATACCTATTTTGTATATTTCTTTTTGAACCGTTTTCAATTTACATATGGGTGTGTTACATGAAATGTGTTCAAAATTTTTCAAAGAACTCAAAAATGTCATAATATATATGGTATTTATAAAAAAAAAATAAAAAACGGATCTATATACTACACGGATAACCCTGTATATATGTTTGTTACTTCAAAAAATGCACAATTAAAAACCAGGTTTGACTTTTTCCAGCATTTTCCTGAAAAATATTTCCTTTAATTTATAACGATTTTATGCAGAACCTTTGGTCCTTTCCGTACAATTCTCACTTATTTGTGAAGTTTTGACTTTTTTCCCTTGCAGTTAAAAGCTTTAAATTAGGTTCCCTTTTAGAACTGTGTATGGAGCAACATTTTGACGACCATTGGCGACTCTTTGACAAGAAGGTGATTCTATTATCAAATAATAGAATTTCGCCTTTGACTTGACGAACGGACAAACAGCTACGCACTATTTAATTTTTTTACGCAATTTTATTATTAGGTTATAACAATTTTTTTCCCTAGGGCTTTAATGCTGATCAAGATGCATCCCTCCCATCCTTCAATAGCATCGATACTGGCCTCAGGCCCTGGCAACTGGAATTGATTGCTCAAAGAATGGCGGAATTAAATCAACTGAGGTAGAGTATACACTTTTACCTTGACAAAAACACTGATTAATACTTAAGAAACGTGCTCGTTTACCTCCATTTTTAAAGGGCTGAAAGTGTCGCATTAGTTGAAAAGTGTATCTACGAGTTTCGAATTAATAATCCTGAGTGAACGTGTCTTTTAAAATCTGAATAGAATTTTTTTAAAACGTAATTTGCTCGGTAAAATGTTTATTGCCCTCGATGTGAAAGACTTTCTAATTAGCTTTAGGATGTAAATTCCGGTCTTTCCAATTTCGAGGAAGTTTAAAAATATTATTTTTTCAGCTGTTTGAAGATTATTTTAGGGTATATCAATTGTTGTTTGAATTTATTTGCATCATCACAATTTAGGTTTTTATTTTATTTCACAGCCAGTTAAGTAACTTGAACGCTCAAGAATATCCAGGATTTGAGAGAGCTCTGCGCAGCGGCAACGAAATCAAACGCCAAAGCCGCTATCGTCTTTGCTACTTCAACCCGGTGTCCTGCTTCAAGAAGTAAACCAAGACAAGTGTGTCCAAAATAAATTACTAAGATTAAATAAATTTCTCAGAAGCCACTTTTCCTGCAATTTTTAACGATTTCATTATGTATACTGTAGGCCTAGATCGAAAGCTACAATATTGTTTACACTTTTGCCTCATTTTCAGTTTTTAAACGTTCGATAATTATTGTTACAATATGTATAATAAATTACACTAATGCAACGATGAAATATGTGTGTTAATGTAGCTCTAAACTTTAAAATACTTGAAATGTGGTTTCGATTATTCAAATTAAAAATAGCTGTAATTAATTGAATTCAGAGTTTCTGTACATTTCAGATTTGATCTAAATAAATCAATAAAATTATGAAATCTACTCGTGTTTCATTAAGCAACCAATTTTTGGTAACAAAACTGTTCGAGCATCTACGTAGGACAATAGTAATGCATATTAATATGCTTAGGGCAAGTAAGGTACACATTAATACAATTTAATCAAACAAAAGAATGAAATTTGTTGTAATCTCTAATTTTCTATGTAGTCGATAAAGTAGTAATCAGTAATAAGTACACATTTTGATTGTGTTTGTTATAATGCATGTGAGTTATAAATAGAGAGGGCTAATGATGATTTTATTGGTTTAATAAAGGTAATAAATAATATATATTGCTTTATCTAGGAAATGAAATAAATGGTTAGTTATGGTTAGATAATGGGAATTAATAGACGTCTGCGCAGTGGGTTTCAGTATATCTCTTTTAAGATTTAGTTCTTAAATCTATATTAGCAAACCCAAAGAAGCGACAATCGCGATAAATCGAAACTAAAAGTGCTAAAAGTGCAAAAAAAACAAATAGTTTTAAAATTTTCCTCTATTACTTAGACATCAATAATAATCCGCAAGTGGCCGATACTGGCGTCATCTCGTGCAGACGTAAAAAACAATTATATTTATCATTATATTTGCCAAAATTGCTTTTCTTATCAATTACAGGCTGTTCTATAGGCTGCCACAAAGAGGGATTCTACAGATTCTTGGATTCCGGTGGATTGTTATACAACAGGTGTCGCTCTTTGTAACGCTTAAATCGTTAAACTTTTGAAGTGATACCGGTGACATCTCGTGGTCAGTAAAAGAACAAACGTAATTAGAAAACTGGTGTTTCTAATTTAGAAAATAACCATGTTTTGGTCTTCTCCTTAATATAATAAAACGCTTAATATACACGATAATGTATTCAAAAAATTATAGTTATAGCACATCGATGATAGGAAAAAGCCTTCCCGAAGCTTTTCAATTATGCGTCATAAAAGCTCGAGTTATTCAAAAACCTATCGGGGTTGGAATATTTTCATTCTGAGTACTGACAATCAGTTTTCAGTGGATCTTTTTTCAGATTTTATTTGCCTCTTTCTGAAATGTGAGATCCGAAATAGTACTATTTCTCTTCTGAGTTTTCAGATCACATTTTTATTAAACGGGCATCGAATCATTGAAAATTAAACGATCATATAGTTAGATGAAAACCAGTTTAAATTTTTTAATCTTTGTTATTTAATTTAAAGATTTTTATTTTCACCAATATTTATTTCCCCCATAATTTGAGGTTTTGAGATTTCCCTTAAATTTCGCACGAGCTTCGGGATTAATCTGGAATTCCTCGGCTTATCTGACCCATTGTGAATGGTAAATGATTACCCACAGGGCAGTGTATTTTAGTAACAGATAAATGAATTTCTCTCTCAAATATTCTCATGAACACTGAGGCTTTAAACTATTTTCTCAAGTTAGTTTTCGTTTTCTATAAAACAATTCAACCAAACGTATTCGAGGCTGCACACTTGCACGTGACACTCCCTAAGGTAAAAGCACATACTCTAGATTCTCTGTATCACAACTTTCAAAGGTTTCTATTAAAAAACAAATAACGCAGTGACCAATCCAATACCCGGCGCACATACCTACCCCTTTGGCCCCATTTCTCTTCCTTTCTATACCCTTTTCGTATGCAATGCAAGGGTGACAGGTTGCAACACTTTTAAACTTTCAACGTCTCCCCCGATAAGTGCATTTTTCACCTCTTTTCCATCTCAAAGCGATCAAGTAAAATATTCAAAGGCACTATTTTCCTAGTTTTGTCAGTTTAGGAAGGGAATTTGGTAAACTCAGCTCTATTCAAGAGGGTCATTATTTCATCACATACAAATGTTACTTTCGAAAATGAATTTTTGAGAGATAAATAAAACAGGCAGAAAATTAGAAAGCACCATGGAAATTTAATTAAAGTTATAAGAGTGAACGACAATATCTGCTTTCCATCCACAGGAAATTACGCATATTAATTATTAGCCCTTTAATGAATTTTAAAGGCTCAAACACGCTTCTCTGCAATTGATCAAAATTTTTACTATATCATTAATTAGTCCACCAAATTACGGTAGGTCTTGCTAGAGACTTCTTTTGGGTAAATACAAATCTTTAGTGGAAAAATATCTATTTGAATTTGCAGTATACGTAATATTTACGTGCAATTGCTTTCGGCGACGCCAAAAAGGCGCACATATGAAACAGCACACGCTCAAGCAAGGGCAAATTTGAATATTTGAATAAATTCGCTTTGAAATGGAAAAGACAAATTTACTTAGAGTGCAAGTTGGAAGTCTTGAAAGGGACCATCACCTTTTGGTTCCGAGAGTGTTTGCGGTTCATTTGTTCTGTTTATATATGAACTTAGAGCAGAACTCTATGGGCCTCATGATGACTCAAATATAGTTTAATCATTTCGAATTTGTTCCCTGGTTAAAAAGCGTGAACGAAATAGCGTTAAATTCTAATAATTTTCTAATTTGTAATTGGCATCCAAAACTGCCTAAAACAGAGGGTTCCCAAAAGGATTCAGATTTCACGTAGAAGAACTTTCAAAATGAGCGACTAGAACTGTTGAAATTAGCGAATACGACTGGGAACAAAGGACTTCTGACCGACCTTTTTTCTTCAGAAAACTTTACTCAATGGAAAATAGAAAACTGCCTTAAGGATATTTCACGCTTAAAACGGCAGATAATCATTAAATTCATTAGCTCCCTGTGTCATTTACGTCGAAAAACTTCTGGTGTTTGCCTTAGTTCCCTTAGAGACTTTTAAGAACAAACAATCGAAACCACGAACGTTTCTTAAATATCCTCATTACCCTTCTTACCCTAAAAACAACCCCACCCTAACACTTTTTATTTATTTACAAGAAAAATATAGTATTATGCTACATTGCTTATGTCCACTGTGTTTGGAGAAATCAGTCGCAAAATCACATTCTTCACTGGCAGTAAGTACCTCACGTGGCGCTACTCAAACACTCCCGTAGCACGCTGCACACGAGGACGAACACTAGAATAAATCGCATACTAGGAAAACTAATGTGGCACGCTGACCTCAAATGGGCAGTCCGCTTTAAACACTCCTCAAAATCGATTATATCGATTTGGGTGATTGCGCAATAGTGGTTGTGGACACAGCTTAAGTCGCAGTTGTCACGAGGGTGGGGAGGCACCTTAACTGTATTGGCTAGATGGTATCTGAAACATGTAAAAGTAGGAAATAGCAGTAACGCTGTAAAACCATTTCTGGGCCATTCGAGAGCTTATAATTACTAGCCGATTCCCGTTAAAATATCTCTGAGCTTTAGTGATAAGAGAATCTGGAAAATTGCCTTGTGTAGGTATATAACCTCTTGTAAAGATTTTTGTGAGTTAAATTTGCAGATTTAAAGGGTTATTTTCAATCAGACAAAACCTCTTTCAGAAATATCCAGAAATATTTTGCATTTTCGTTGTTACTTGTCTTCAGATGAGACAAAACTTTGTATTTGTTTGGCGTATTCTATTGACTTTTAAAGTATTTCTCTGTCCGCATTTTTTAAGTCTTTGTTCTAAAGTTTCTATTCTCTCAAATTTATGTCAAGTTCTTCCGTATTTTCCGATCTACGTAAGGCTTTGCTATAACGCATTCTAATGGGTCCATTGAAGCTGAAACAGTCCGCAGTATTGGAATCTTAGTGAAGCAGTTTCGAAAAATTCCAGAAAATTTTGCGTGTTCGCTCTGAACTGTCTTCTGATAATATGATTATTTGTTTTAATTATCTCATTTATTTGCTAAATATTTTCTGGCAAATTTTAATGTATTTCTCTTTAAAAAAATCTTTAGTTCTTCCTCTTGCACTCCCTACCTAGTCAGATTTCTCTCAATTGTGTGTGCAAGTTCTACAGATCAGAATTTATTGTTTGTAGTTGTATCTTAGCGTGGAAGTCGTACAGACAGGGTAGCCCATTTAAAACAGTACACCTGAAATATTTTGAATCGAATTTTTTTCTTTGGAAAACCCCGAGACGCATAAACTTTACGTTTAAGGGAAACACTTTTAGATCATAAATTCGTAGGTGTAGAGTCATCCCCCTAAACGGGGTGGCATCCCCTTCAAGAATCTGAGATGGCACGGGGGTCAAATGTCACCTAATCAAAAGCATTTTAATTCTCTTTACAGGTACGTTGAAATTTTTTTGGTTCGCCTTTACATATTGTAAAAAAACCGTTTTAAAACATCGATGAAATAAATCGAAAAAAATTAATTTTTAAACTACGTATTGTTTAATTAAGTGATCAAATTGCGACCCGTTCACTTCCACACAATAATAATCCACGATATTTCAGGTGAACCGTTTTAAATGGACCACCCTGTATGAATCGTGTGCATCAATTTAATTCAAGGTCAACATAAAAGATGAGCAGTGAGGCCTCAAAATGTTTATACTTTTGGATTTAAAAAAAAGCTGGTGTAGCAAAGGTAGGTGAAGAATGATGAGATGAAGAACTATTAGTTTGTAAACAAATCACCAAACAAATAGGGTTCAAGTCACAAAAACTGTTAAAGGGTGATAAAAGGGTGATTCAATTTAGATTTCCATATGAAGGTGTTAAAAAGAGTAAGGCCAAATTGAAAAATATTAAAAACATTTATTTGCTCTTTGAGTTCGGTTCATTACAATTATGTATGACAGATCAAATTGGGTAAATGACTGCTACGGCTCATGTAATATGATCGTATCTTCATGTGAAAATTTTCCATTACCCTGCAGTACAAATCTGGTCCTATGTCAGCTACTTCGCGTGTGATTTCCTATTTCAGTTCTGCAATGTTGTTCAGTTTATTCTTCTAGACTCTGCTCTTCAGACGCATTCGAGGAAAAAAGTCTGCGGGAGTTAAATCACATGATCGCGGCGGCCAATCGGTGCAGTTTACTGGAATTTTTGGACCGCATTCCAAATTGTCCTTCCAGAAAGTCGATTTATCGCGCCGAACGTTTTACGTAAAGCACGAAGTGTACTCCGTCGTATTTTATATATTGCTTTTTGACTATTTTTGTTAAAGTTTTTAGTTTAGAAATTTCACATTGCCATTGGCAAATACATTGATGTTACCAAAATATCGTACATTGTAATGTGGAACTTCAATTTTAACCACCTTTTAGTTATAGGGAACACAGTGAAATCATTGACATACAGGGTAATTCGAAACTCAGTACAAAGAATTTAGGAGCGCATTTTTGAGATCAAAATAAAACTTTCTTTCCTTTAAACGTGGATCCACAAATGCTTAGTTTTCGATTTACAGATATACAGGGTGTTTCCTAAGTACGGTATATAACTTCGAGAGCGTGTTCTACAGCTAATATAAAGGTAATTTTTTATATAAACTGTATTCCAAAAATGATTCGTTGCGGAAATACAGGGTGCGAAAATTTTTTGGTCTGAAATTTAATGTCTCACGCACAGATAAATAAACGGTATTGGTGACTAGTAAAAAGTCGACAATTTCGCTACCAAACAAATAAGTACACAACAAAAAAATCTTCATACAAGTATTTTTTTTCTTAAGAATAATAAAAAATAATGAAAAAATTTAGCTACAATGTTTTTTATTTATATACTCGATAACGGTGCGTCCGACGAAAAAAAGTCAAGAGACTTTTTTTCTTCCAAATCGAACACATAATTCAAACAGTAACAAAATAATGGAATAGAACAGTGGTGTACCACATTTTTCTTTTAAAATTTCCAGCAATTATCCTGCCCGCACGCCACTGGTTACACAAAAGCCACTGTTTTTAGCGTAAAACATACACCGTTGCTAATTCTCAAACCCTGAAAAATTTCATTAAAATGTCTCAAGTAGTTGTGGAAATAATTAAAAAATTGTAATTTTTTAAAGAAATTTCCACACCCTGTATTTCCGCAACGAAGCATTTTTGGAATACAGTTTATATAACAAAATTACCTTTATTTTAGCTGTAGAATACGCTCCCAAAGTTATGTACCGTACTTAGGAAACACCCTGTATAGAAGACAGGGAAGTTTGAAAAGTGATATACCGTGTGGTACAACAATGCGTCCTTATTGTTAAATTTTACTATCAAAATGGTGAAAGCTTGTTTGGCACAATTCGTAAAGAGCGTCGACTTTTTGGTAGGAATAGTGTTCTTTTTTCATCAGCTTTAACAAGAAATTTTAAAGTATTACTTCAGTTATTAATGCGAAAGTCACAAAATGACCTCGTGGAGATCATTCAGGAGAAAACATCACTACAATTCGCCAAAGTGTGGGCGAGAATCCAGGGACCAGGGATTCGTCCAAGTGCAAATAACAATTGAACGTTTCCACAAACACGTTTCATCGTATTCTCACGAAAGATTTACATCTTCATCCATACAAAATCCAACTGACACAACAACTTTTGCCCACATACCATGCACAGCGAAGAGAGTTCGCCTAATGGATCATTGAAACGCGTTGGTCGGGTCATCTCCCGTCTTGGTGACAAGAATTGGCCTCCACGATTATGTGACCTGACACCTGTTGACTTTTTTGAGATTTTTTTGAACCATTATATTTATACCAACAAACGTAAAATCGCCCAAGCATTCAGAGCCGAAACTGAACGCTGTATCAAACAAAATAGTTGTTCACAATTTCGTCAAGAAAGTGTTTTTGTGCCACCAAAGCTGCAGCTGCCACTTATCGAATGTGTTATTTCATAATTAACTCCCAAATATTTATATTCTAAATCAATGAAGATTCCAATATTTTGCTACAGAAATCCATGTTTTATTTCAAATGAAAATTTTGCGGTTTTATTTTGTAAAACCTTTTAATTATATAACATTTTTTCCTAACATGACCTCACCTTTCATTTGCCTCACTTTGTCGGTGAGCTAAAAAATCTCCCTGTATTTCTGAATCTACCGTGAAATATCTAAACCGACGATGCACTTCTGAGCAAATGTCTGCCTTGTCACGAGCCATACCCTGAGCGCTCCATAAAAAATCTTAAGACTTTCTGAGCAATTACTTTTTCATTGCAAAACAAGTGTCAGTTTTGAAGAGATATTTGCAAAAAACTCACCTTTGAAATAAACTGCTCACTCCTTGCCCTGTACTGATAAACTTCCTGGCTAAATTATGCAAATTTTCTGAGCTGATTTCATTTAGGCCATAGTAAGACGTAAAGTTGTATTCCACCGTCCATTCGGCCTTACTATGGGAATTGGCCTGTGAAAGATCCATGTAGTATTGGGTGTAATCATAGACCTGTAATAACAAATGAGTCTGAATTGTTACTAAATTATAATAACAATTGAGCGTAATAAAACACACTAAATTGTAATGGAAAAAACGTCCGCAGTACTAGGTTTGTTCACCGTGTCCAACGCATAAGTCGTTATTAACAAGAAAGCGGTATAATGGTCCCTATCATTAGGGTATGTGTGTACAATAAATAACTCCTTGTCATCGACATAATGTCCATTGTTTTGAAGTACTATTAGGACATGTCGGTGAGTTATCGCTATAGCGGCAGGTGTCTGGTTTAGGCTTCAAGTATGTCGTTTAATGGAAACTGCTTATATATCCGCAATTTAAAATTACCATTAAATTATTTTCTTTAAAATAGAAACGCAAATTTTATATTCCTGAAAGTAAAAGAAAGTTCAATAATTACTTCATTTCAAACGCAGGTACTAAAATATACCTTTGAGGGTAATTTTCATTACCAGCCACTTAATAAACAATATTTTGTCGATATTTACAACATAATTTGGACCATTAGGTGCTTGTAAACGAATAATGAAAGTTAACTATTTAAATTTGATTTTAAAATATTTACAACTTTAATGTGTTTTTAAATCTAGAATAGAATTAAAAGGAAAATACGAAATGCAATATTCATAATCTAGGGGTATTCAATATTCAATGCATCGGTGAACTCCAGGTCAAATCCATAATTAAAAGGAAATATTGGGAAAATGGGTCAAGAGTGCATATTCTATTCTGGAGTAAATTATTCATGAACACTTGCTTAAAAGTATCAAATTTTGGTCCATTTTAAATCACTTTAAACTCTAAAAATAACATTTAAGGATGATGAAAGTTATATGAATAATAGCTCAATTGCCAATCAAGACTGTGTAAATTATTTTGATATATATTTAAATTACAACTGGGAATGTTTAATTTTTTATAATAATTTTAGGGCATTTGGCAGTGTAATATGTGTTCTATTTTGTTGCTAACTTTCGGGTCACTTGAGTTGATGAAGTGTCACCTCTACTCTAGATTTTCGAATTCATCTGGGTCGAAATCCCAAGCAACAAACTTAAAGCACTTAAGCTATGCGTTTCACCTGGCCACTGTTCCTTCCCGAACCATTTCCAATTGATTTTCTTAACGCTTAGCGTTTTTCTGTTTAATTGGTTAAGTTCAAGGGAATTCCATAAGAGTTTTCCTGGTTTAATTTAGCTTTCGCCGTTTTTTCTGATAATTTCTAGGTCGTAGCCCAAATTAAAAATTCTAGAAATTATTTTCATAAATATTTTTTTTAAAATATATTCAGCTTTGTGGTAAGTTATCACTTCATCAAGGTCAATAATTACGTTTCCAGGATTAGTGTCGTTTTTTAAATTTTTTCTCTCTTCTTAATGTTTGTTTGCGCTTCTGCATGTTATTTCGGGTTAATATCGATGAGTTGAAGAAAAGAGAAAATTCGTTTAATGATAAATTCCAGGCTTCTATATTGTTGGCCAAAAGGTTTCTAAGCCCAAGTTCAGTTTTCCATGGACTTACTGAGATCCTTTTGCTTTCAGACCTGTTCGTGCCTCGCTAAAGCGAGTTTGCGAGCAGTTGATTCCGATTTTCAAAGTATTTGTTTTCAGTTGGTATTTTTTTTAAGGTTTCCTGAATTTTTTTAAATGTCTACACGTTTTAAAGTTATGTTGGATTAGTTGGGTTTCAAAACTTTTGCGGATTGGAACAATTCCTCATATGAATCATCGGACTAAACTCAATTGAATGTAATTATTTACAAAGGTTATTTGTAGCGCACAACTACCAGCGATCACCTAAAATTGATACCATTTTTTTAATGACCGACCGCTATGTGTTTGTAGCCCTCTGAGATGATTTCGTCACTATACTTCGTATGGTCACCATCACTATTCAAAGATATAACAATTGTATTATCGTCTTGGGGATTGTTTAGTACAAAGGGGTGATCCGTGTGAGCACCTTCTATTAACCTCTTTTTTAGACAAGATAAATATTCTTCTAGCTGAAGCCTTTAATGTCAAAAATATCATTTGATTATAAAACGGAATGCGCGCGCGTAATTGGTGTCCTCCAAGATCACGTAGAACTACACCCACCCTCGGATTAAGGCGTACTGGTTCGGAGTCGACGATGCTACCCGATGATTGACAACGGAAAGAGAAACGATAGTCTGTCTCTCTCACACTTATCAATAGCCTAATTGCCTTCCCCTTGACCCACTAAAACACCATGTGCGTAGCAACGCAAAAAGTACTACATAACAAATGCATTTTCTATCTTGCTACTTTTTAATAACATTTCTCTCCCTTATCTCGCATCCGCGCTTATCAGATCCGTCGACTCGTATATTTAATCGTTAAAATGTAATCACAACTTCATCAATAATTTGCACCCCATATCATCATAACTATAGACATGTTACCACACCTTCCCTCCACTGTACTAATCCTAAACATGAAATGAATCACGATCGAAACTCTCTGATTCCAATCATATGCTAATGGAAATTTCAACCACAGCACGAACGCTATCTCTCACTATCATTCGCGTTATGAAATATAAATTACCCCCATAACCCCTGCTATTATCTAAAGAATAAAAAATTACCTGCCCAGTATCCCTGTTGAATTTATAAAGCCTCAGCGCAGGATTGTTCGGCCCCAGGTGGTTTCTTTTGGGGGTGATTGATGGGGCGATCATCGCCCACGATGCAGGATCACCTATTTTAAAAATGAATTTATCAATAAAATACCTTATCTTTGTAATTTCAGTCAGTACCATCCTTGTCGTACACAACCCTAAACGTATCAGAGTGAAGATGACCGAAGAACTGCCCTACAATGGTGCTGGAATAGTTACGCACTAAATCCAGGTATTTTTGGTTGTGATAGTTCGAATACGATTTGTGGGTCGGTTGAAAGAGACCGCTTTGTCTCTCGTCATGTCCAGGGGCCACGTGGCCTACTAAATAGGCAGTTTGTTTATTTTTCTCGAATTTGAAAAGGACTTTGTCGAGCCAACGCCATTGCCTGTTGGCGTCCTCATCCGCCTCACTTGTCCTCATTAAATCCGTGTTCAAAACAATAATTTGCAGCTTACGCAGTTTTCTCTCTATGATATAATAACCCCCTGCAATTAATGTAAAGGAAAAAAACATGAAATTGGCAACAAGTGATTAATTAAAACGTTTCATTAAAACATGCTTTAAATTGCACGGTAGTTGGACAAACAAATGCGAACGGTCATCGATTCATTTTTCCATGCTTATAAATCTGTCTCGGCATATTATGCTTTCGAAATGAATTGTTTTATTAAATCGTTAATAATTCCTTGAAATTAATCGTCTTTCCATATAATTGGCGATAAAATATTGCTTGAAATGCAAAACTAGTAGGATTATCTAAGCACGATAATTGGATCGTTTAGAGCCTTTGAGCTCGAAGAAAACACTGCATACCAGTTTCGAAGTTTTTTATAGAGTCTGTAGGCAACCATCTGGACCACATTCTTCCTAGATGCTTCTTGAAGGGAGGGTCGTCGTGTCCTAGGGCTGGAAAAACGAACTGAACTGGGAAAGTCTTTCCTAAAAGATCGGTGAGGGCTTGCACCATCTCTAGCTGATGGCTTTCTGAGAGGTGCTTGATAGCAAAGTGAGAGAGACCATCCCTACATTAAGAAAAAAGTTTAGTTTAGATAATTATAGATATATAAAAATTAAGTGCTGACATTCCTTTTAGTTTCCGAAATACTTTTCCCTACCGATTCGACGTTTATGTAATAGAATTTCGAAGTATCTGGATACCCAAACGAAATATCCAGAGTTGACATAACTTCTGAATCTAACAGATTTATCTCGGAAGGCTCCTAAGATTTATAGGAAGAAATTTCTTTTAGTTTAGCTGTCACAATGTCAGGTGTAAAGTGACTATACTGAAGATGGAGGGTGTTGTTTTCAAGATGGAGAAACTTCGGTAAACTTCTAGATTCATTTGTGGTGGTGTTCCTACTTTTTGAAACTTCCCTTAACTTGAACTGCCACCAGAGAATGGACTTTAAATGCACTGAGACAGCACGGATGTTTAATTTAAAACAAAGAGAGCAGGAATTCCAGAGATTACCAGATTTATATGAGAGGGTCCCCAACGTTCAGGAGTCGAAATTTTGTCTCATTTTAGGCTACATAATGTGGGATTTCTAGTTGACGAACTAAAGTTGAACGCAGTTGTGTTCCAAAGAGTGTTTGTACTTTGTATCGTGGACCTGAAATCTTCATTTTCCTTTTTTTCTATATTATATAAAGTATATTAGTGAATATTTTCTCCTGATCTTTCCTCATACCCGCCGTATTCCTACAAGAGGATATATTAGAGGAAAAATCTCTTCATAAATTTCAAAGAAAACTTTATATTCCGGTATAGAGAGGAACTCAAACGTTTTCACTACTAGTCGTGTCGAATGATCTATATTTTACATTACAACGAACATTTGTTCTGTCACCCGGAATAAATTTCCTTACAAATGTCCCTGCATTTATTTCAGGCAGTTTGAAAGTCCAAGACAATCTTTCAAACAGAAAATCTGTAATTCCAAAAGTATGGAATTTTGTAGGATGAGTCTCAGAAAACTTAAATCCCCCCATGAGAGTCTCAATCCTATTTGCGCTAAGGACCTATTTCAATTTTTCACAAACTTTAACTCACATTACTAATATCGGACATAAAACATGCTCGAAGTTTCACAGCAACGACATTCTCCAGTGGGACACATGAAATACAGTTAGCACTAACTTTGGTTAATGAACGAGATGAGACTGGGAGAGCCGGAGCTAACCTATATTAATTACCCTTAAGCGTACAACCGACTATGGCCTATCTCTTTTGGGCAATATTAGTTATGCATAGTGAAGATCCGTTTTACGGTGAGGAATGATTAATTTGTTTTGTTTTGGCTTTTATACCATAAAAAATCCCTACAGTAAAACTTTTAAGGTTCAAGTTAAGTACTCGCATATCACGACTGAATGGAGTCCAAAACATAATGTCAGCCTCATACGAGTACAAATTATACAATTTTGCCAAACTGCGACCCCTTTGTAACATAATCCGCCCCGAAGGCAACTTCAGGCATACTTTTTGCGGCCCTGGAACTCCCTTCCTCAATTTATTTCGAAAGTTAAGTCAATAAAATAGAGTTAAGCAAAAACTTCGGCACTGGAGGAACAGATCAGGATAAAAACAGAGCCGGTATAAAGACCTCCTACTATATCCCTAATGTTTTATGTTGTTTCAAAGTTTAGAGCTGCCGGACTGCTGAGAGTTGAAAAATCTTTTGGCAGATAAAATATTGTCTGATTTTAGCAATTTCTGCTCACATGCCCAGCGACAGGAAGTTAAAAATTTAATCCTTTTGGTTGGAACGTTTAGGGAACCCAAGTCTCGTATATCGACAGAGAAAAGTAAATAAATTCTCATGCTTGGAAAACTAAATATTTGAAGGCGTGAGATGCACGAAAGTGTTAATATTGGAGGAGTAATGCATGGAGCGATACGAAAATATCCGGCATGTAGGAAATTGATAAAATATAGATAAAATAATGGATGCCGAAGAGTCGAGTGGTGTACATGTCTTATGGGAATGCTTCGCATCCCCCTCTGAAAATATTTGCCACTTGGCTGTGTTTGAAACAAATGCGTTCTTATCTTTTATCCATGTTTCATTTCCAAAAAAATATTATTTAACAAAATTGAATATTGAAAACCTTTCGCTATAGTGATCTCATTGAAAATACTAATTAGCGATGTGCAAGATATTGCGTAGAAATTCAATCGTGAGTATTCGATATTAAAATTCCATCCTCTGAACAGCGGGAACACTTTCAAATAAATCTAGAAATTCCTTAAATTTCCTCTTTTTTAAAAACAACCTCCGATTTTCTATAGGGAATTAATTCTAAAATCAATGTCGTGATGGTTTAAATTTCATGTATAGTTTGTTCACTTTAAATTCTGTTGTTTAGCAGCTCAACTTATTTTTATCAATAGTACGAACATTCCTAGATGATTTTAGAAATTCCAGAAAAACTCTTCGTCGTGATTGACCAAAGTAAAGTAAATTTCATATTCTGCAGAGTAGATATACTATCAGGAAATATGCATTTGAAATATTCATAGCTCACTACATTTTCCATTCTCCATTTGAAGGCAAGTGATTTTTCCTGTATATTTTATGTACTTAACCTGATCTAACTTACAGTGATGTAAAATATTATGAAAATAGAATCATTGGAGGTCGGACAATTTAAAAAATGCCTACTTTATAGACAAACCATTCAAAACTTTAAATCTGTAAACGTTCCTCATTTTTCAATCAGTTCGAAAACGGACGTTATATGGATGATTGCAGTGGATAGTTTTGATATTTTCACTCCTGTAAATATTTTGAATCTCTGCTACAGCAAGTCCAACAAATTTTTACCCATACATATCAAATACTGTCCTTTATATCGGAAAAATATCTCGAGGGAAAAATAATAATTTGAAAACTCTCAACCTTTATCGGGCTGATAGTTCGTCGCGCTCTATAATATAAAATATTTGGAAATTGTTGAATCTTTATTGGTCTTTCACTTTCTAGTAATTTAGATACTTAACAAATGCAGAAAACCAAGACCAGGCATACCTCGAACACGGATGTCTGGCAACTACAGCTAAACTAGGTCTTCTGGTGGTGCTACGTAAGGGACAGTAAAAAACTTAAATGAAAAGCATTCAAAGAGAGTGGGAGACAGAATTGTAGTTATCAATACATATCGTGTAAAAATATAATAAATCTACATAAAAATTAGTGAAAATTTCTGTGCAAGGTTAAATTTCAGAGGGAGGTGGTAAGAAAATTAAAAAACCCAGGGTTATTCAAAACCAGATTAAAAATAAGATTCAGATGAACAAAAATTCTAAGAACGGAAAGGAAACAATTAATACATTCTGGGGAATGATAATAATAGCAAACTAGAAACGAGTATTTAGAGAAAAAATATGAAGGAAGGCTACCAAATTGAGATTTATGAAAAAGGTGATAATGATGAAATAATTCAGAACAAGATGATAACATGTTAACGAGGACGCGTAGACAATTAATGTGAGGGAACAGCGAGAGAAGATTAGTTTATATTTTGAAATTTTCTTTTAGATTTGAAGTCAGGGTTCCAGGAATTTTCTTTCTGACGTTTCGTCTGGAAATCTGAGTCATCGTTCAGAGGCACAAGAAATCAACTTCCCCACTGCCTCTTCGTCTTTGATAATGTCAACTACAGATGTGAATGAAACGCCAGGAGAAAATTTAATTGGGCCTCGGTTTAAAACACGAAAAACTCTCTAGAATATACTCGTAATTTGACTGACCGTAAAAGGTTTTACAGCCTGATTGAGAGCTCTTGGCCACCACACAAGAGGGAAACTAATTCCGGATCGTCAAAAATATATCTTAGGAGACCTGTATACTATACATATTTATGACTATTTTTGACGGTCTATACTTTTCTCCTCTATTGGAACATGTTAACTAAATCGGAGGAAGCAATACTTAATTTTTTTAAACTTTTTTTTGAAAAATCTGAGAATCGTTTCGACACATTCTTCAAGTGAGAAGACATAGTTGTGCGATATTGCAATCACAATAGCTCACTTAAGCATTCTTTGAAGCTTCAAACGAATGAAGAAATTTCAGCACTGCACACGTGCAAGCCTCGAATCGATAACGCATGTGCTCCAAATACATAACTTAATGCACCATAGAGTTGAGAAAAACGTTTCCCTTAAACATACAGCGTATACAAAATGAACGGCAAACTTCCGTTAACATTAGAGTCATCAATTTTGATAAGAGCACTCGCGTTTTGTCGCGTCAGAACCGGAGTTTTCACTTAGCAATGAGGCTTTATGACCGAAAGTTTAGGAATAAATCGAGGAAGGGACCTCCCAACGGCCACATTGCATTACACAGACTTCCGGTTAATTTGCTAAAATAAAATGTATGTATTCCGGGCCCTTGGAGAGGCATAAGTCATAAAGTCGTCCGAGTGGATTCGAAGGAACTTATTCGGGAATTGTTGATACATATGAGCTCAATGTTTTCTGGTTACAATTCTATTTATCTGAGTAACCAAAACTAAAGTTTCTTGCGACAGCAGAGAGCTATAAAAGCGAAAAAACAAACGTCCGTTCTCGGGAGATCAAAAGAAACGTAAGTCTCGAATATCAGACCTAATCCGCAAAAGAACGAACTTGCAAAGGACAAACATGAAACGGCATTAAATAAAACTCCTTATCCGTTGGGTAGTTTCATCCAATTACAAGCTCTGTCGAAAAATTACCTTTCTAGTTTTATCTGGTCTCGTTCCTCTCTCCGAGGCATTTTTGCCCCGTAATACGTACACCGTAAAATGAAGCTCGGTGTAAAAGTAAAGAGGTCCCTAGGGATGGACCTTATAACCTTTAAGGGACGCCGCCACGGGGATGTGTACGTATTTTAGATGGCGGCGGTGCGCTTTTATCTGTTAAACTAGTAAAGGCCATCCCTATTGCCTAAATAGGATTATGGAAAAGGCGTGAAGTAAACGGTAATATAACATATGATAAAAAAGCCTAAGTCAGACAATTCGACTGAAAAGTATTTGCCAGAATAACCTACAAGGAAACTGAAATTTCCAATTTCTGAGCAGGTTAATAGCCAAGAAACAGTGATACATCAAGCGATACAAACTGATGATGATACAACTGAGGAAAGTTCAAATCTGTCCTCTCTTAACTTTTTGTATTCGTCTGATATATAAATTACTTAGTCGTGAAAGATCGATGAAGGTTAATAATTATTGCAAATTAAAATTTTACGTGAATATTATCAGCCCCTTAAGGTTGAGAATTTTTTCATAATTATCCTCCATCCAAAAGGGTTTTGCGTTTCAATTACTCGAGTGAAAGGTAATGAGCGAGTGAATTCCTTGCTACAAAATAACGTTGCTTTCTCATATAAATATAGCCTTAAGGTTTTGATTTTGTAAATATGGAGCATTAGAATTTGGAATTTTGTTAAATATTTTCTTTCTAAACTATTTAGCAAAAATTTGATATATACCTAAAGCTCTTTAGAGGCTACATAGTAAGGTAATTAAATGCGAGTAAGTGTTTCTTTGATTTCAGTCTCCACGATTGTTTTATTGTGCATTGGAGAAGATCAGTAGTTAATTTCAACATTTAGCAAATTCACACTAATCTTTTACTTGAAAATAGGGGTGTTAATGATTATACTGAGGCTAAACTTTCACTTTACGAATGTTGCCATTCCTTCAACTCGTTTGTGTCCTTGTGTTTTCAAGTCCTCTTTACTCTGTTAATCGTTCTAATATTCCCTTCTCTTTGTGCGTGATTTTTCTTTGCGAATTTTGAAACTTTCTAAATTGTTTCGACCTTTCTAAATTTGTACTTATTTTCGTAGTTTCCATTACACTTTCGCGCCTTTCTCTCTTTGTCAAAAATTTTCACTCTTTCCAATTGTGATCTTTGCCTATTTATCCAACAACTTTTGTAAATTTCTTTCTAGCTTTAAATTTCATTCTCGCTCTCAATTTCTCATTAACTCTTATTTAGGTTTTTAATATAACTCTTGGTACAGCTTAAACGACTTTCTGAAATTATTCTCTTTTTCTAAGCTTACGCCCAATGAAATTTCACCATTTATCCTTCCATTGAGTTTTGCACAATTTTTTATTTGTTTCATTTGTCACCATTATCCTTCTTTTTCGTTTTTGTTCTATGAGGTATGATACCCCCTATGAGTTTTGCATTTTAATTATTTACTGTTAGCGTAAAGCTATTTTCATGATTTACCCGGTCCATAAGACGAACTCCACGTTATCACTTTGACGCGACTTCATGAATTTTGCGGCAGATTCAATGAGTTCCCAAGTTGAGTCGCAGTTGTACTCTCCATATTTCCCCAGATTTTCATCTGAGGCTCTTCGTTGACCTTTGTTTCCATTCCTGTTACTGGAGGACCCTCCATTGTTTTCGTGCCTCCAACAACCTAAAAAAACAATTTCATACAGTGTTATTCACCTAACTTGTTCATTAAAACTTTATTAGGATCTAAAAATGATACGTATTTGAAAATTTGAAATTAAGTTAACTTCGACGTGTACTTTTTTTAAAAATATTTATAACTTCCTTTCACTTCCGGTTTAACCGAAAATAACTGTCAACTTGCTTATTTGAAATGTGACCCCCACTATATTATTTTGGTTTTAGATTATGCGTAATATTTCAGACATATTTTCTGTACAATCTCCTATTCTTAGCCTTTACCATTTTTGAGATATTTAACCCGGAATTAAAAACGCGCCCTTATAATGATATTAAAGATATAATTGTCGTATTTTACAGAATGTCAATACGGATTTTTGAGTTTATACTTTTGCTATTTACATGGCTCAGTATTGCACAGTGTCCAAAATTCAACTCCTAACATTCACATTTGAACAACCTATATAATACTAAGACATATAAATAGCAAGATTGTAAATTTAAAACTAAGTATTGACATTCTGCGAAATATGAAGGTTACGGCTTTAATAACGGCGAAGAGATGCAATTTTAAAATTGATCATTATAGGGGCACATTTTTAATTTAGGGTTAGACATCTCATAAATGATAAGGGCTAAGTATAAAGTATTATACGGAAAATTTGTCAGAAATATTATGTAGAATCTAAAAATAAAATAATATTCTAGAGGTCCCGTTTGAAATAAGAAAGTTGACAGGTACTTCCGGTTAAACCGAAAGTGTTAGGAAGTTGAAAATATTTTTGAAAAAATGCACGTCAAAGTTAACTTAACTTCAAATTTCCTAATTTTTATCACTTTTAGATCCTAGTAAACTTTTAATGACCAGCTTGTGTAAACAACCCTGTATAGCTTGATTCATCTGATTTTTTGTTGCATCACATTCTAAAATAAAAAAATACAAAGTACAGATTTTTTACAAAATAGTCAAGACAGTAACAGGAATTTATGTAACCACTTAGGAAATACAGTATCGATATCCAAAAATTGACAATAACTGAAACACAGGGTGTCCAAATTTAAAATTATATTTACATTGTGGGCACTGACATCTGTCCCTTTAATTTGCGTGCGGTAAAACTCGTTACTGTTCAGGTACGCCAATTTCAGCGCGTAATTAATGCGGTAAAGTGGGTTTGACGCAAGCATTTGCGGGGTGAAAGGGGAAAGTAAATCGGCATTTGAGTGCGTTAAGAACACTTTCGCACAAAACGTAAACGCAATATATGGCAGCCACACTAAGGACATGACCTCCTGCGACAAGTAGCAAGACATCATGCTCTCTGACCCTCAAAGAGAGAGGAAGAGTAGAACATGATGTCTTGCAATTTACACTCGAAGGGTTCATAATGATATTCTACAACATACATTTGAAAAGTGCACTTGGGGTATAAGTTGTATTAAACAGTAGATGGCGCCAGTGGGACTTCTTTCTGTAGGTCCGATGTATTTACCATTGAAGTTGTCGGTTTCTGCCTGTGTTTAATTGTCTCGATAAATAGAAATGAACCGAACTTACGACTGACGAGACATAAATGACCTAATACGATTGAAACCGAATTTCGGGGTGTTCAAGTTAATTGAACGCAAAGCAGAATGACAACATAGAGGCTTAATAGGTTTTAATCTTCTCGCACTTTTAGACTGACACATTAGTTTTTGCAGGGGCATACGTTCAATTCGAGGTCTATTGTAGGCTCAATCAAATATCAGTGTGCGGTAAAAATATTTTCCTACAATCCTGCAATATACTAATTTAAAACACGCATTTACTACCTAGAAGGAGAATTTTACCGCAAGCGAATGTTAATCTGTCAACGTCAAAAGTCCTTGTGGACAATCAGCCAACCAACATTGACACGCGAACGGCAAAACTTTTTTCTACGCCCACAGCGGTAAATGGCAAATTACCTAACGGTAACGTATAACGAAAATCGACAATTACGGATAATTACATTTTGCATTCTCGACTAAGTTGTCTTGCTCCTACCACAGCCGTTTAATATTCTTGTAATGGAACGTACCATTATCTCACGTGTACGTGTAAAGAAATTACTGCACGCTGATATTTAATTAAACTCAGATTAGACAGCAAAGTTAACACACACGGCTCGTAGAAAATCTTAATACACCTAACATGTGCGGAAGTGTCTTTACCGCACTCAATTACTGGCTCCTAAACTGTAATGGGCGTGCAGTGATGTAGCACTGTGTGCACTTGTCAGGGAAGCAACTGTTACGTCAATATGTCAACATCAATGCCCTATTTGCCCGCAAACATTTTCGATATTGACACATGTCACTGACACGTGCTAAGTAGATTCTTTAATGCTAAGTGGATGTGAAGTCATTGTAATGGACAAATTCTTAGTTAACATATCAAACTTGACTGGATAAAAAGGGCTGAAGTCAAAGTTAAAAAATATCTTGGAGTTATGGCAAATTTGTTGCTTTTCTGGCCGTCTTTTTGACATTTAGGTGAGTCGCAGACTGCTAAAATCCTTGCGCAAACGAAAGTTATAAGAACATGAACAAAACTAGCTGGAAGTATATAGTTTATATCCAATATCCATTCAACGACCCAACTCGGGAAGTGATACTTTTCGGCACGCTAATTGCATTTGTGCAAACCATGAGAAACTCAGTTCGGTCGGAGATCGACAGTGATAAAGTGATTTTCGCACATGTTATATTTACCGTCTCGTATAAGTTCTATTACTACTAAAATATTAAAGTGCTTTAAAATAATTTTATCGCATGTATATACCAGGTGATTCTAGATAAATGACACAAGCAAATACCTTGAAATTGATAAGATCTAGGAAGAAATTTTCGAATAAAGTTATTTCTATTTTTAAGGACTCAATTTTATACGTCGTCCATGTTTTTTCCAAAATCACCTTCACTTTTCACTTGGGATCACCTTTGTTTTTTCAAATGGAACACCCAATTCATTTTTTGGGATTAGAATTCTTCGTTGACGGTAAAAAAAATTTTACTTGAAACATTTTTTGCTGAATGTGATAAAATTCATAATAAAATTAGATATGGCACAAACGCTTCAACGAACTTCATTAAAGTATTTGAGCAATTTCGTTTGTTATGTAGTGAATTTTATTTTATAAAAAAAAAATCTGTCCCAAATCATTTTGAAACGGTGCCCCTGCTGATAAAGGCATTTGACAATTTTGTATTGAAGTGATTGCGTGGAATTTTCTACCGTTCCAGTTGTGATGTTTGAACAAACGTTTCTGATCCGAATTTTCACGTCTCCACCGGTAGTTGACACTCGATGATGTTTCAAATCACCTCACAGGAAAAGTCTAATGGAGTCAAATCTGGTGATTGGGCTGACCGGTTACCACGCCCAATCCACCGTGGCAAATCTCCTAGCAAAAAGTTCCAATACTTCTCTGCATTGCGGTTTCTATCAACGAGACGTGGCCCAGTCAGATGTCTGCCTAAAATGCTACCCCAAACATTCTAAGTCCATGGTCGCTGTCTTTCCGCTTCACGCAACCGATGCGGCTTCTCAATCGACCAACAATGCACATTGTGGCGATTCGCTTCACCGTCGTTTATGAAGCTTGATTAATCGAAAAATAGTATATTTGAAAAAAAAAACTTCATTTTCGTGAAATTTATTTGTTCTGTTTTTTGCAAATTTCATCACTTTAAGCAAAAAATGTTCCAAGGAAAAACATTTTTATTATCAACAAAAAATTCGAATTTCTAGGAAAAAATTGGACGTTCCACTAAAAAAAAACAACGGAGTTGACCTCAAAAGACAAGTGAAGGTGATTTTGGAAAAAAAATTCACAGCATGAAAAGTTGAGCCCACGAAAATAGAAAAAAAATTATTCGAACATTTTTTTCAAGATTTTCTCGATTTTGAGGCATCTGTTCGTCCTGCTTATCTAGAATCGCCCCGTACATCCATATCGCCTGGAAGAGTGTTCACATTGACATAGGTCACGTTGATTTGCGGGCGACAAAGCGCTACTTTAAATTGATCAATATGTACGGCAAACCAACTTTGCGCACCGCCGTAGGAAAACGAGATTTTATCGAAAATATGGCTAAAGTCCTTCTCATTCGGCAAACTCAACTATTTAAAGTTTCTAGACGCAACAATTGCAATTAGAAAACTTCTTTAACCTCTCCGGTCATAATCGTGTTTTCCAGACCTCGTGAAGGAAATTAAGTTGAAAAAGGCCACGATCCAATTCCCCATTTACTTTTATTAATCCCACTTTTATCTAAACTCCATCTCATCCTCAGTAATCAGACCGGTGAAATCTGCCAGAAATTGGGAGCCAACGATTATTGGCTAGATAACGGCCCTTGATCTTGAAAAGGGATTAAAACCCGGATTAAACTGCCACTCCTCTAAAACTATTATATGCACTTCAACTATTTCCTATGTTCCAGATAGATGACGACCTATGACGAGGGCTAGGAAAGGTGAAAGATAAACTAGCGGACTTGTTAATCTGGGTTTTTACCCAATTAAGCTTAGAGGTGGTTTTTAGTTTCAAAGAAGCTGATTCAAGTACCGTCCGGGGGCTTTAAAAATGGCAGGACTACTTGAGCATCCCAGATAATTGAGAGAAAACTCTATTTAGTCTTTGAAGTGGAGCAATAGCTTAAAATGGAGTTGTTAACGACCGAACGAACCGCTCGAGAGTAATTTGGCCAGATTAAGTGAAAAGGGGGAAGGCAATCGAAAATACCTGCTACCCGTCTAATGTCTACTTCATTTATTTGCTTAAAAATTGCTTTTTGGACGGCTATCTGATCTTTTGGGCCCATTTAACTGGATCCGGGCCAAAGCTAATGGCGATACATTGCCCTATACAGCAACCCCAGATTGAATTAGAGTGCCTGTATAAATCTGGATTTAAGACAATCTTAATCAAAGCAATCGCAGTCCGAAAAAGTACAACACTTTTTAAGGTTATACAGTTCGTTTAATCAATCAATTAGACAGCTTAACTCGTCCCAAAAGCACTTAGGAAATAACGGGTCCAGTTCTTTCGGATGCGACTAAAAAAACTGCATCCACTCTAATTTGAATCCGATTTTAGAGTGCTTCTGTCTCGATTTGCATTTGAAAAATGAACAAAAGTTTGTCAATTAGTCCGTCGTTGAAGAGACGTTTTTTCTATTTTTCCCTCTCTTTTTCGCCAAAGGATTATTTTGCGTGAAATTTGCTTTTTTTGGTCCCCATACGGAACGTGGATTATACCACTTCTCAACTTAACTGGGAAGGGTAGTTACAGTTAAGCCGCAATATAAACTGGCACGGATAAGACCGTCTTAATAACAGAAAGCGTTAAATTTATGACTGACGATAACGATAAAGCGTTACCGGATGTCTGGTGCATAAAATCCAGCAATAACCCCCCAGCGAATAGACTCAACTTAAGGTTGTACTGTTGTTTAATTGGCAGAATATTAAATCCGACCCGGAAACGGGCCTAAGCCCATTATACCGGGGAGAATAGACGGGTAGCAAAGCTTTATTAAAAAGCAAATACAAATTAGAAAATTCTTACCCCACATCACTCTGGAAAATAATTGCGTTAAGCAAAGTTTAATTAACTATTCTAATCCGGAATCCTCGTTTCTCGCTCACTTTAAAACCGAGAGTATCTCTTTGACTGTCTCCGGTACAAGTAAAAGATATAGATGAATTTAATTAAACCATACTAATGGTTTGTTGAATTTTATCCTTAATAAAATTATTGTAAGAAGTGGTATTGGAATTGGACCATTAGCACTTTATTGGATTGTTGAAGAAAGTGGAAATTTAATAGATAGCGCTTAGGATTTTTTCTTTGATGTTGCGAGCTTAAGTTGTATCACTAATTATGATGAATTGTTATTGATAGTATTTCTCATTTTTAAGGCACACTTTGAATGAAACGTGTTCACCATTTCGCGGATATATTGTTATTCTTTGGAGTACATTTTGCTCTGAGTTGATTGAGACACGCCAAGGGATCAGTAAAAATGAATCCTTAAAATTTAGCAAGGAACCTATTGAAAACCTCGTTTTTATTAAATAAATTATTTCTGAATTAATTTCTAAAAAGGGAACCAACTTGGACAGTGTTTTCCACCCATCTACAGCTGCGTTGATCTGGAAAAAATTAAATACGAAAGTTTTCTTTAATCAAGAGCAGCTTACTCCAAAGCATATACATACAGGGCGTCCATTTAACAACCCCTCGGACTCCTAAGAGTTCATTTGTGATTTCATAAAAAAAATAATTATGGAGTTGTATATGAAGCTAATGAAGGTACATTTTAAAACTAGCGACAACTCTACCTGGCGTCCCAAAAGTGACATAAAGTGTGATTGTTTTAAATAGGACCACCCGAATTTTTCTGACGTGATAGAATTCTCTCTTAGACCTGTGTTAGTTCCTTGATTTTTTATCCTCGGATGCAGAGACTCATAGCAATGACTTTTTAAAAGGAATTTTAGACGTTTGCAGTGCCCCATAAAAAAGCAAATATCGTAGTTACTTTAAATTAGATTTTGATAATTTCAAGATGGATTCTCACGTAAGACCTCCTTAGCAGGTACTAATTCTCGTTTAGCCAAAAATACATACAGGGTGTTCACAATAATAACTTTAATTTTCTACTTTGCAATTTTAATTTTTTGATTTTTTTTAAAGAGGATACTGTGTGTTTTCATGGCGAAGGACGAAAGAAAATTCAATTTTCTTCATTGTGGTATCAAATAATGTGATATTTATCTTAAGTTTTAATTGAATACTTATCATGTGTTGCTATGGTTTCCATGTCTTTTGGTTCAAATTTTGGCAGCTTATTTACGGTTTTTCGCTTCTTCGAAATCCGTTTATTTTAAAATTGGCCATCGAGATGAGGTAAACTCAGTGAAAACTTATATGATGAATTGTATGATTTATGAAATTGGTTTGTGTGATGGAAATTGTTCATTAGCATCTCGAATTTAGACGCAATGATTTCCTAGTAGAAGACATCCTGATGTAAGGAGCTTAGAAAGTCTAAAGGACCATTTTGAACGGACAGGAAGTGTTAATTATGAAAAAAAAGTTGAAACAAGTGGGTTTTACTAAAAGAAAATTAACTGGCAATCACTTCACCAGTAATAGAAAAATCAAGCATTAGTGCAAAATGTATTAGGGATAATTACGGCAAAAATCATTCCAGATGTTTTCCGTCATTTTCAAAACACGCTGCAACTCCTAAGAAAAAGATCTTGTGATATCGGGAAGCATTTCCGCACGAAAGCTCTGAAGTCACTCTTGAATTCTTAATTTCATATCGTCACGCGTTGTTGGTGGTCTCTAAAGATCTGACTTCACTTTGCCCTAAAAGAAGTAGTTCAAAGGAATCAAATCGGGACTCTTCGGTGGCCATGTAACTGGGCCCGATAGAATTTAATAACGTGATTATCAAATCCTGAGCCTGAATTGCTATTATAAACCTTACCTATCAATCCACTTTTAAGAAAAAGACATTGAAAGGTGTTCTCGTGCAAGAACACAAAAATTAAATGAAGATCAATCTAACTGAAACCACGTTTCGTCTTTTGTGTATTTCGGGATGCGATCTAATTAAGGTGGAAGACCTTGATTTAAAAAATTTAGGAAAACTTTTCCGGTCACTCACCCTTAAAAAAAATATGGTCCAACAACATAATTATCGATTATTCGTGCTCGAGCATTTAAACTCCAATTTTGTTGAATTAATTTGAATAATTTATTTGAATAGTACGGGGGTTTTCTGTTCCATAATAGTGAAAGTTGTGCCTATTAACAAGTCCATTCCAACGAACGATGCACTCATCAGTAAAAGGAATCAATTTTAAGACGTCTTCCCTGTTACTTTGTTGCTGCATTCACTGGCAAAAACGAATTCTAGTAATAAATTCAGCATCAGATAATTCTTGATGTAATTGCGAATGGTACGAACGGTACGAATGGTACGAATGGAACTTATTGATCTTCAAACGTTTTGCTGCTGATGTTTTTTATTTGCTGTTGCTGGCTAATTTCTCCTACGCTAATTTTTGAGTTTTCTAGGACTGGTAAAGTAATTTCCAGTTCATTTTCTTCTAGTAAGACCTTTTTGTTTCGACTTTCTTTTCATAAGTAACACTTCCCGTCCGTTCAAAACTTCTCCTTTACACTTTTTGGAACTCCTTACCTTAGGGTTACCTCTATTAATAAATCGTTGCACGTAAATCCGAGATTCTAATAAGTAATTTCCATCACACGAACTAATTATATAAATCATACTAATAAGTTTTTGCTAAGTATACCTCATCTCGATGGCAAGTTCTAGAATAACCAGGTTTCGAAGAAACAAAAAACCGTAAGTGAGCTGCTAAACACTCAGACACTTGACCATGAATGCAGGTTTTCTCGAAATAATTAATAAGACCATTAGCGATTAAGATAAATATAACATTATTTTATACCAAAATGAAGGAAATTGAATGTCCTTTCGTCCTTCGTCATGAAAAACCACACTGTCCTATTAGAAAAAATAAAAAAATTGAAATTGCAAAGGAGAAAATTAAAGTTATTATTGTGGACATCCTGTATGTATTTTCGGCTAGATGAGTATTAGTACCTGTTAAGGAGGTCTTACGTGAGAATCCATCTTGAAATTATCAAAATTTAATTTAAAGTAACTACGATATTTGTTTTTTTTATGGGGCACTGCAAACGTCTAAAATTCCTTTTAAAAAGTCATTGCTATGAGTCTCTGCATCCGAGGATAAAAAATCAAGGAACTAACACAGGTCTAAGAGAGAATTCTATCACGTCAGAAAAATTCGGGTGGTCCCATTTAAAAAAATTGCCCTTTATGACGTCCTACTTTTTTGGGAGATTCTGAAGGATTGTCGGCAATTTTAAAATGTACCTTTATTAGCCTCATTTAGGTGCCTATAACTGATTTCTTTGCGAAATAACAAATAAACTCATAAGAGTCGGAGGGGTTGATAAATGGACACCCTGTATTTACATGGTGTATGTATACGGTGAAGTGAATGGGTGGCCTGCCAAAGTTACGTCCTCTTAGATGGAACTACCTGCATCATAATCTACGGTTTTTTCGTAGAATACACGCAACTACTCGTTTTTGAACAAATTCTCGTTGAATAGATGATAATTTTGAAATGCATAATTCAATACCTATGGCTGATGTTAAAAAAAAGGATTACAGAATGCTTTTGGTAATAATTTATTTGATTTTTTGTATTAATTATTATTACCTATAAGAAAATTATCAACATTTTTCACGACTAACTAGGAATATTGAGAACGTGATGCTCAAAGCAACTTATTTACAACCCAATCGTGGTTTATTTAACGATTAATTATTCAAAATGGGATAACTCTACACATAGGTAAAGTTATGCAAAACAAATAAATAAATATTAATCACATGTTTATTTTCAAGTCGTCAAAATCGAAAAATACAAAAATGTATGGAGCGTTTCATTTAAGCCGTAGGTTTCATATGCTACCCGTTTTCGGACTGCTCCATATGAAAGAGTTATTTTTGAAAAAAATTACTTCTGATCAGCTACAACTTTCGCGTCTAAATTTCTTTTCGGATTAAAGGGAGAACCCCTAAATTTTTTACGAAACTGTAACCAATGGCCTTGTTTACGTGCTTCTTGCTTGATAGTCAATAGGACAATGAATCATCAGGTCAAAGGATAGAAAACCACTTCTCAAAGGGTTGCACGTCAAAAAAGCAATGTACGAATGTTTGTTCGAAAAAAAAACAGAAACAGCTCATGATTAAGGAATCCTATTCCGAAGACTCTTATTTGAACGGTACAAAGAGGAAAAAATAGGGTGTTGGTGGCGTTAAAGCTGCATATTTTTGTGTTAACGTTAACTCAAAGTCAGAAATTGTGATTCGCAAACACCAAGGCAGAGTTTATACAGGGTGAGTCGGGAGGATCGTGCCAAACTTCAGGAGCGTGTTGTACATGAAAAATAAATGTAAAAAAACTGAAATGTTGTTATCCGATTTTCGTTTGTTTACAAGTTATAGCGTAAATAAAATTTTTTAACTAGAATTCTATTTACCATAAACGTACCTTTCCTGGCCGTTGGATTGATCGTGGTGGCCCTATTAGTTGGCCTCCAAGGTCTCCAGACCTCACACCGCTAGACTATTGTTTGTGGGGTTGGTTTAAAACTGAAGTGTACAGAGTAAAAGTGGACACTCAAGATGCACCAATTCAACGCATTAGAAATGCTGCAGCTTCTATTAAAGAAAGACATGAAACAATCAGGAGCACAACGAATGCTCTTCATAGACGAAGCCGAAAATGTTTAGAAGTTAATGGCGATATTTTTGAACATTTACTATGATGTCCAAACGTTAATTTATGGAATTTCTTATGAAATTTATAATTTTTTTAAATTTTATGTTTTAATTTTATTTACGCCATAACTTGTAAACAAACGAAAATCGGATAACAACATTTGAGTTTTTTTACATTTATTTTTCATGTACAACACGCTCCTGAAGTTTGGCACGATCCTCCCGACTCACCCTGTATCAAATGATTTATCTCTTCATTCAAATAAAGACTCAATATAGACAGGTAATAAATTGTCATTTTAAGGAATTTAGTACGTGATACTAATAATTCCAATGGAACTTGCCTATCTTCATTAGTAAAGGCCCAACCAAGGAATTTTAAATGCACAAAAATGGGTTAATTACAAAAGAAAAAAATCGAACCATGAATGCAGCAAAAGGAAAGCAATTACAGATAATTTTGAACAGAAAACCCAAGTAAAATTGTAAAGGAAATTTAAATCGTTAACTTTAGTCCATCATAATATAAAAGAGTAGATGCGAAAACATGTCTGCAGGAAAGTGTCAACTTAAGCACGGAAGTAAAAAAAAATCTCTATTTCAACCGAACGGTTAGTGCTACATATAACTACACTCTTAGCAGTTTCATTGTAAGCTGTATTGCCGCACTGCTATAGTCATTTTTGTCTGTTGTAAGTAGAAAAGCTTCATGTAAGGGAATGGCTCTCGGAAAGATCAAAATCAGCAAGTCGATAAAGCAGTGTTGTAAATCCAATTTTTAACAAACTTAATATTATGTCGATAGTTCATGTTTAGAAGTTGGATCGAAATGTAACAGCAAGTCAGTATTTAAATCTGTGAATATTTCGCCCTATATTACAGCGTCCTCAGTCCTCTGAGTGTAATAAATAAGCATTAACAAAAATAGGTATTAATCATGATTTATAAACTTTACAGCCCCAGTTCGCTTTTAATATGTTTTCTTTGTTGGGCACATTGATTTCGTATGTTGTTGTCTTCTTTGTACGCTCCTGTGCGAGCTTTACAAGGATAAACAAGAACAAATAAGGATAGCAAAGGGGAGGTAGAAGTTTATGTTTTGCCTGGAGTTTGAACGTAATTATATTTTTACGTTCATTTTTACTTTGTACCTCGGCAATTTCAGACATACAGACGGAACAACGAATTGAGAATCAACTTTTTTATAACTAATCTATTTTCATTATTTTATAAATTAATCGTGATCCGGTCGCGTAACAATCGCGTTAACTTCCTTAATTCGCTATTTTGCCAACTTCGCCATCGTGAAACTTAAATTGAAAAAAGCTTGAAATTTGCATTCGCGGAAACTTTCAGAAAATGATACCAAACATCTAGATATCCCAAACATAGAGTGAAGGCACATCGGAACGATCGAAACAATTTTCATCTCAAAGCCGCTCCTGCCGCCTTCCTTGAACGAAAACTAAATGCCGCACGTAATTTTAATTTAGATAGTGAAACGGTGCTAGGCACCTCAACTTAATTATAAGAAAAGGCTTAAAGTCGGACATAATTAACTTACAAAAACAGAGATATTCAGTGTAAATAAATGCGCTGGCGTTAAAAATTTAAACAATTCCTACTGTCACATTTATTAAATTAAAATAACTAATGCGGCGTTGAAAAGTGCTCGTTCTGTGTGTGCCTCATATTTGTGATAGACACCTCTTTTGTACAATTTTAATTAAGTTTACATCTTTGTTGAAGCTCTAGGTTAATTCAGTTCATTTTCAAATTCAATATTTCTGTCCACTGTCGTACTTTTGAAATCGACTCCTAGTGGCCATTTGACTAAGACATTAATACGGATATTACTGCGTCGGCACCCTCAACATCTCACCGGTTTTCTTCAAACAATCTGTCTTACATGGAATGAAACTTACCTCGTTTATAATCTGAGTGAACTGTATAGTGAGGATCATAATGGATGTCAGTAATTTGCCAGAAGTAGCCTGAAAACGAGAAGGAAAATCGAATTTAGGTCGCTAACTGGCAATAAGTATGTCGGGAAAAAGTGTTTTCAAAGCTTGTTAAATATGGATTCACCCTCTTGCTTCGCATCCTACGGACCAAATTTTTCTTAAAACTAGAAAAGTATTTTCAAATTTCCCCCTCAAAGGGCAAAAATTTAATTCCAGCAACTTCCCGGAAACAATGTCTCAGTCGAAAACTCGCGGCCTCAAAAACGTTGTAATAAATCTTCGTCCCGGAATGTAAATCCCGCAGAAACAAGACAGGAAACGGCGGAATTCCGCCTTAGACAAATTAAAAATTAATAAACGAGTCCGAAGTTGCGCTAGTTGAAACAAGTTCTAGGTTGCCGTTATTAAAAAGAAAACGCGGTTAGTGCGAAAGTTTCACAATATGGCGATTTATAGATAAAGTTTCGAAATAGCGCACCGAAGGAGTTGACGCTTCGCTAAAGCTGCAGATGTCACAGAGTTTTTTTTTATTCGACGGGTTAAAGCATTAAAATGAAACAAACAGTGTAAATTTCGTACTAACGCAAATTAAGCTAATCGGCTCCGAAAGCTAATCTTGCACAATTGATTCAAGTGGCTAGGTAAAGGGGTGTGCAGTTAATTATTTCTGGTCAACTGATTGGTCCGTGAGTGTACAAACAAGGACACTTAATCCTGTTCGTAATGGTCCTTCTCGTAAACACCAGACGTATTGTGGCGGTTTTGTTAACCAAACCAGAGAATTTATATTACTATCGGAAATTGTAAAACTCTTGTCCCAGATCGCTCTGATAATTTACCTATTTTCTACTTAAAAAAATTTCCCACCTATTCGATCATAATCTTCCCTTCTAGCCCCAACTAATAAAAATAATCCAAAGTAACTTATCCACCACATTTTCATAATCTAACATGTAACAAACACATTTTGTATTATTCAAGCATGTCGAAGCGAAAAGGTGAATATAAACTTTTTGGCAACTCCACGGCGGTTTCCGAGCGATCCTCGGGTTGTGCCGAGCGCGAGTCGTCTGTAGCGAAGGCGTCGCGGTGCCACACTGGACGCAATACGAAACATGTTGGATTTTATAGGCAAAAAGGGGGATGTCAGCGAACAGCTTTCGAGATCCAGAAAGTTGAATTCGATACCTGATGCGCATTTTTAAGTCAATTAAGAGTTTTTTTTTTATTAATCCGGAGATGCTAAGTGAGGCAATTTACTTTATCCCACTATCCAGATACTACTTCATTTTTTTTTTAAATAATGCTGATGAAAAGTCGTTCCATACTAAAGCGGTATCCCAGCGCACGAGAGCAAACCTGAAAAGTTAATACATTGAAAACTAATCAATGTGTTCACACTGAGGTGATCGCCACGCTCCCATGCATTCAAATGAGCATTGCGCTCACGATTGTGAGCGTGAGCGCAGCTTGGACCGCTAGTATGAAACTGGATTAGGACCCGTAAAAGTTAGAGCAAGAGTAATTTTTGCATATTTTAGCCAGAATATGTCGGAGAGCTGATATAGAACTTATTGCCATAATCCGTACAAATATGCACTAACCATCGTTACCAGGTATTTTGATAGGTAGGGAGATCCACCTTTATTTTTGGCAATAGATATAGATTTAGATAAATGGAAGAAACATCGGACGATTAAGGAAGTAGTTGCGAGGTGGAAATAGATCTACAGAATAACTTTTAGGTTTTCAGGTGTTGTGCAAAACCCGAAATTTTCGCATTTGAAAATTTTTTTCCCGACTTAAGGCGAAAACTTAAATTACTTATCCATCGGAATTTTTCATAAGCTCCAATGTGACAGTCTTTGTGTCGTTCTATGACGTTTCGTTTGCCAATAATAATAATTAACTTTGTTGTCTAAATACGGCCCTGGTAAATTTTGATGTCTAATGTAGCCCAATGGAAAAAAATCTAACAGAGTCGTATTCGGGAAACGGACTGGCCAAAGATGTTCCTAATGGGTGTCTACCCACTTTCCACCAAATCTATGCGAAACATGTTCCTGCACACTCGTGCATCATGTACGGGTTCGCCATTCTCTTGAAGCCATCGGTTATGTGTTAAAGCCAACGGGTGATTATCTAAGGGCTTTCTCCTAATTCCTTTGAAGTAAAATGGTCATAAAAGAAAGGACCACTATTTCGAGTGCTAAATATTCAACTCAACTCTTAAACCTAAAGTGATGTTGGTTATGCGCAAACCTATAGACGCAAGGGTTCTCTGTGAACCAATAATACGTATTTTTTTTTGTGAAAATTCCATTATTTGTCACTTGTGTCTCGTTTGACTCAAAACATCAAAACTGTATTTAACACATTAAACGCAGAAACTGTCCATTGAAATGGTTTAAGTATGTTATGGACAAAGCCCCAGTGGTTTTATGAACCGTCAGGTGAATTCATATTATTAATAGTAGCCGAGACCAACAGACTGCTTTAACGTCGATCCTCAAATACGTATTGGTCTGCACTGACCTGAAAACATTATTTAGCTCTATCCATGCTTTAGATGAGGTGTAGCACTCAATACTAATTTGAAATAATGAGTACATCGAAAAGTTTAAAATTCCATGCATCTGTGCACGATTGGACGAATCTCTCTACATCAAGTGTGAAATATCTCAGTATTATTTTTAAGGAGAAACTTCACATTATCCGGGATTAATAAAGGGGAAAGTTGGTGGGAAATGGCGTGGAAGAAGATGAAATAGTGGAGGATTTAATCTGAGTGTCACGCAATCTTTTTAAGATTTACGTTAGCGTTAATGAAAATATATGAGCGCATCGAGAGTAAACTTTGGCCATCGAGGGTATTGGATAAAAATGGAGAAGTAATCTTTTTTAGGGTTATGGCCTCCTATAGATTATCCAAGAAAAGGGTGAAGGATTCTTTGGAGTTAATGCTCCTCGAGACAAAATATTAAAAATAGATGCCTACTGACCTGTAAGTTAACAACCTTTTCACACAATAATTCTAATTTTGATACAATGTCTAGCTTAAAAGGACTTTAATTAAAAACTGTCGTAAAGCCTTCAAAATCAAACTCAAGGGATATTGGAGACTATTGAGGGCACCCTTGATTGTGCTTTAAAACGTAATTTAAGTTCAGTCACCGGATTCGCAATGGAAATTAATTCGCCAAATATTAATTTAGAGGGATGGTTTCGAGTAGCTACGTAGGGATGTTTATTCAGTAAAGGGAATATTCCATGTTTTTAAAAGTGGATGAGAGTATTCTTGACGTAATTATGAATGTGAAATAATTGAAGATATTTGTTTCTCGTGCGCTGAAAACGCAAAAAGCACTTTCCAATAGCGATTTTTTGTTGATCATTAAATGGGGCAGTAAATAATCATATCTGTCTGTCACATTAACGATGCAAATTAACGTGGATGGAACAGGACCTGAATAATCGTCGAAAAAGCGACGAAAAAGTTTGAGCGACAGCCGCGTATCGGAATTAGTATGGACCCTAAGCCGAATTTCATTACAGGGTGCTTTTTAAACGACGGATATGTCAATGAAGTAGAATATGGAACAGGTTTTAAAAGGGACGGTGGTCTAGAAATATGACTAAAATTAAATGAAAGAGGGCAAAATTAGAGAGGAAAATTATGGCTGGAATCTGGAATGTTTTAAATCAAAATAACACGACCCTTCTGGGTTCCCAGATAAAGGATAATGACTCTTCAACCAATTTGTCAACGTCCCTCTAGTAAAATGACGTTGTTGAACGTCACCGACCAATCAGAGTGAGTCCTTCGCATCCAGCTCTCGGGTTGATTACGGCCTTAGGAAAGCTAGTTTTATGGCGTTCAAGATGTTTTGATTTATTTAGATTAGCTCTATTTGTTGTATTTTATTTTTTTGAAAATCTCAGTTTTTACAAACGGATTTTTAACAATCGGTCCAATTTTGAGTTTAGTTTTTTCTTACATTGAAATACTGGTTTATACTAAGTTCTCGTCCCTTTGTTAATACTCGGCTGATTTAAGTCTGATTTTCGAGAATTGGGTTAGAAAAATTCACGTTTTATAGTTGAATTTTTGATGTTTTCAGTAGATATTTACCTCAACAGAATAGCTCTACTCTGTGAGCAATAATTTCGCCTGTGTTTATCCGGTTTCTTCGCAGCTTCTACTACATTTAATATTCATTCAGATTCCTCCTTTGTACATTTAAAATGCATAAATGCTGACCATAAATTAGAATACAAAATCTTAGTTTTTTTCAGGCAATTTTGTGATATTTATGCAATTTAGTTCACCGACATATGGTGCTACATGAGATGTTTTTTTACAGCTTTTACCTCCTACTTTCACCACTATTTCAGACCGCCCCTGATTTCTTGCAATGGAACACAGTTTTCATTTTAGCGAATTTTGGATTTTAATGCCAACGTGGTTCAATAACGTAGCTCGATTGTGAAAGCTGCAAGTACTTTCTTTAAGTTTTTACCTATTGTTTATCATTTTTCGACATTCGCCTGGTACTCCCTTCATATATATGAGAACTAAGTTGCGAAATTTCATTTCCTCACATTAATTTTCAACATTCAATTCTGCACCTAGCCAGCGGCGCAGCGCGATTCTAAGAGCTATAATGAATGTTTAAAGATTTCTAAAATTGGAAATCTAATTTTTACTCAGTCTCTATAAATGACCTGATATGCATCATGTGGTTTGTTATTCAGGGTGACCCATTTAAAACGGTCCACCTGAAGTACCTTGAATGGATTTTTTGTTCTTCGGGCAATCACGAGAACGTCAATTTTGCTTTTAGGAGGATATTTTTAGATTATAAATTCGTAGGTGTAAAGTCATCTCGCTAAACGAGGTGCCAACCCCTTCAAAAATCTTAAATGGCACAGAGGGACAAGTGACACATCAAATGAAAGGTATTTCAATTCTCTTAATAAGTATGCTGAAAATTTTTTTGCTGCACCTTTAAATATTGTAAAAAAACGTTTTAAAACATCGGTGAAATAAATTTTAAAAAATGACCTAAACCTAATAATAATAAACTCACCAATATTACAAAAAGGGGTGTTTATCATCGAGTTCTTATAGAAGAAATGATTGGTTTTGTTAGCATTGAACGGGTAGTTTTGTTCCGATTTTGCACTGATCTGAATTGTACCGTGAAATTTGTCGATTCATCAGACGATTCAAAGTGTCATGGTTTACATCACTGTAGAGAGGATTGAAATTGCTACCACCTATTTCCAGAACAATGAAATAGCCCGAGAAACTGCAAGAATTTTTAATGGAAGGCATCCCGGTAAGAATCTAAGCCATCCCTACGTGACGAATTTAATATCTAAATTCATGGAGACTGGATCCGTTGCCATCAAAAAACATGAAAGGCGACACACTGTTACCAACGAGGCTGCACAGATTGCAATTTTGGGACATATTAAACTGGATCATGTAAATCAAGAAAAGTTTATTCAAGCACCCGAAAATTAAAAGCAACATCAGGTGTTCCGTGCAGTAATTTTCAGAGGATCTTGAAAAAACATCATTTACATCCCTATAATATGCATCTCATTCATGAGCTCAATAAAGATCATTCAGATCGCCGTATACAATTTTATTAGGTGATGAGTGAAAGCATTTTGATCAATCCCAATCATTTAAATCCTACATGATTTTCTGACGAATGCACGTTCTTTCTGAATGGTTTCGTTAACAGACATAATTGCAGATATTCGAGTGATGTGAATCCTAGAATTATGAGAGAGCATTCACAGTATCCAGAAAAACTGAATGTATGGTCTCGGATTTTGAGAAATCGTATTGTTGGACCTTTCTTTCTACCTGATAACCTGACGGGCGAATCATACCTCAATCTGCCTCAAAACTTCATCTACGGTCACATTGTGAATATACTTAAAAATGACGATCAGGTCCAAGAGAATGATGTATTTTTTCAACCGAATGGCTCTATGCCCCACCATGCAGTGGTACGTCACATTTTGAATCAGCATCTTCCCGAACACTGGAGTGGTAGAAAAGATTTCATTGATTGGCCCCCAAAATCGCCTGATTTAACACCAGTTGCCTTTTTCCTATGAAGTCATTTAAAAACTGTTGTTTATAAAATAAAATTTACTTCTTTTAAAGATCTTCGCGACCGAATAGTGATATCATGTGATGAAATAACTCCCGAAATTTTGCAAAATGTTCGGGAAGAGGTTGAACAAAGACTATTATTGGACGAAAGTAAATGGTTCGGAATTTGAATGCTTAAATAAATAAAACGTTAATTAATTGTTTTTTTAATTTGTTTCACTAATGTTTTAAAATGATTTTTTACAATATTTAAAGGCGGAGCAAAAACAATTCAGCACGTTTGTAAAGAGAATTGAAATATATATTTGAATTGATGTTCCACTTGGCCCCTCGTGCCATTCAAGATTCTTGAACGGGTTGCCACCCCGTGCAGGGAGATGAATTTACACCCATGAATTTATGGTTTTAAAATATTTCCCTTAAATGTCTCGGGGTTTTCCGAATGAAATAATTCCATCCAGGACATTTGAGGTAAACGGTCCTAAATGGGCTACCCTGTATCTTTATGCCGTATTATATTTCAAATTTACTAAGCGTGCCGGACAAGTCCAATCAGAATTAATTCGATCTAACCGACCTAAATAATTAACTATGCAACCGGTCTAATGATTAAGGAGCATATAGTGAGGCCAATTTGTCAACGTCCGCCTCTTGCATATGACGCTGCAGAGAGATAGCAACCAATTAGATGATGCATCTCAGATGACGAGTCAATTTAAAGCTTCAGGTGAAGGTTAATTGGTCTTGTTGCGATATGAATTTAATAATTGTCTTGGGAAGTTGTTATTATCCACGAGATGTACAGGATGTTTGAAAAATTGTAGAAATTTATAGAAGGCGCTTTTAACCGAAGTTAGTAGAAGCCGTGTTTGCTTATTCTGAGGGGAATAACGGTTTTAAATTTATTCAACATTAACGCAAGATCAATAACTCCTATCTGGAGTTGTTGCCTCACTTCTGTGGTTAAATGTCCTTTACGATGGAATTCTGAGTTACGCAAAATTTTAAAATTGTTCGTAATTGTTTTGACAGGTAAATAATCAACCTAGCATTAAATTAAAGAGTCCGAGCCTCTGGACTCGCTTAAAGAAAGAAATGCTAACGACCCGCTGTTTACGTAAACAGTCGCATAAATCTCGTCGCGAAAGCCTTAAGAAAATTTCCAGATGCAATTTGTTATCTTAACGAGAAAATTGCTTTTGGTTTGTATTTCGAGGCGCAGTCTCTGACAAATGGCGAAAACTAGAATAATGATGGACTTTCGTTTTGGCTGCAAACGAAAGAAGCAAACAACCACCTTATTGAGAAGTTTTAAAATGACAGTATATACCCCATTTGTTTGCGTCCTTTTTCGCGACCAACTCCGAGAAGAAACACCAGTTCAATCTGGCTATACGTTACGTCAGTCCTAAAAGGTTCTCATGATATCTCGGCCATAAAGGGGGAAGAATATTACAACTCTCCCGGTTTTTCTGAATGTCCATTCGGTCGGGTCGGGACTTGAAAGCTAAATATAAGAAACCGCTGGCAGATTTGTGTTGAAAGGTCCCTTGTTTGCGTGGGATCGACACATCCAGCGTGGATTATGACCCGGGCTCTTCATATTGATCCCGGGGACCGAAAGTGAAAGGCCATTCCCAATATGCTTGACGAAAAAGTAATTGAAACACTGAGGAAGACATGCCTGCTTTAAACTATTTCTTAGCTCGTTTATCACTGGAACAAAGATGTATGACATCACGTAATCCCTTTGTCTGGCGTCGGGCCAAGTTCCAATAACGGACGCGTCGCGATGCCTTTAAATTAAAATGTTCTGTCAGTCTTGCGGAGACGTTTATGGCATCGTTTACGATGCACCTCGATTAGTTGGAGATGGGGAAAAGTAGACTCCTGTTCTTTATCCCGGATTTTCCACTTCGAAAGGACAATTTCAGCAGCAATCAGTGGAAAATTTCAGTTTCGTTCAAAATTCTCGAACTACCGGAACTTTTATCGTATACGGCAACGCTGTCGAAGAAAAACGGCTCTACCTTCTTCGCAAAGAGCATTCATCTCGAGAATCAAAACCTAAGCGAGACGTTGCGAGTTTTAGAATTAAGTCCCATTGTTAAAGAATGGAATATGTCTAAGGAATTTACATTTCATTAAATTCTAATTTTTTTTCCACACATTCACGACGGATTTCTTTTTAATATATGGCAAGCATATTGCACAACCTTGTGACGGTTCTAAATGACGACCCCCAACCCGGTTGCATAAATTTGTTCTTTGAATCATTGAATGGCACATCCGTTGTAAGATATGCGGATCTTGCTGCATGAAAGGAGAGGTTGCCATCGCTCCTCCCAGCAGTTCTTCTTGGGTGGCTACAGGAGTTTCACACTCCAACGACTCGACCTAACTGATAGGCCCGCCCCTTCCGATCCGTTGCCCATAAAAATGTTGATTTAGATGATGCTGCACAGTACGAGCACAATGTGCAGGTGCACCATCATGTTGGAACCACATTTTAACCCGTATGCTCGTAGGAACGTGTGGGTTCCCCAATAGCTTAGGCGCTACGCCTTGCTGAAGGTTTAGATAGACCTTACCACCTGGCCGGTAGACTAATTGTGTGTATGTTTAGGTCAGTGCAGCGTCATATCAAGCGCGATGGTCGTGTCTGTGTCAGTCGCTTTTTGCAATATCAAGGAATTTTACAATGATAAATCGCAAGTTTTTGTTTAAAATTCCTTAGTTTCTATTTAGACGATCGAAACTCGAACTCTGAAATGAACCATCCTATATGTTTCGGTGCTACTAAATTGCTGAACTAAAAGTGAACTTTCCCTGATTTGTTTTTCCCTGTTTGGCTGATCGGAACTCGAAGGAATTAATTATTGCACAAATTGAGACTCAGAAACAGATGCGATGCTGTTATTCCTTTATGGCCCCATTTAAAGGCAGCTAAAGCTTTAAATTATGAACTTTGTTAAATGATTATCTAACCTTTATAACGGCCCAAAATTGCAAAATATCCGATACCCATTGAGGTAGCTTGTGATCACAAGTTTTGGGTCATTTTGTGGCAGGTTAATGGCAAATAAAATATTCAAGGCCCATCTATGTGAGGTTCTTTGAGGATTATTAGGGAGTTTTGGCTTGCAAAACGGTAAATTATTATAAACAAGACGCACATCTCAACGTCTCAGTCTCGCATTAACAGTGTTTAAACGCTGGTCAAAGGTCCGGTTAGATTAATGATTTTGGTTGTATTTCCATGGATTTTAATTTTCGCGGATATAAGAGGGAGAAAATAGTTGTTTTTGGGGAGGCGAATCTGTATCAGCGCTGTGCGAAACCTTCTTGGAGGTAAGGAAATGGAGGAGATTGAAAATTAGATGCCTATTAAATTTTGGCTGCAGAGAACGCCCAGGCATGTTAAACACTCGGCTGTAAATTGTATACGTGGTAGTATGTCTGGATTTGATGGGAAGAAAAGCAACCAAAGTGAGGAACATACAACCCCTGCCCTCAATAATAGTTTTCCGCGTTTATTGAAAAATTCCAGTCGCAAAATGGGTTCAAAATAGGCCATAATATCGTTTGGGATATCCGGAAGCACGCACAGGATGGAAACATAAAACAATTGGTGTAAGGATCCATCTTAGTAAATCCGGTAATGGAACTAATTTGAAGGATCTTCCAAGGCAGACAACAAATTGTTTAATTTTCTTCTGCAACAACGTGGAGCGTCAAGACGGATTGCAGGAAAGGCTCGCGTTGTTGATGCGATGCATTTTTCCTGTTCCCACGATATCCGAATAAATTGCCAATTACCGGACGTGACTCTGAAAATTTATGATTGGGAAATGAGCAACACGTCATTGGGATATTAGTCCGTTCGCGAAATTAGAGCCATAGCTTGCAATTACTGTAGGCTCGCTTTTCGTGTTTGTTTCCACGATTTTCGAAGCCGACGAAAATCGCTTAAACTATCATAAAAATTTGAATAGAAATCAGGGAAAGAGGAGAAAAGAAAAACAATAAGCGCTCATAAATCCCGGCCTCGACTTTCGAGCCTCGTCTACGCAATTTTTTATCACCCGACACGGCTGCCGTATTTCAAGTCACGTGACACGCGAATATATTGTTTCGTACACATTATGCAAAATTCATAAACGGAGAACGAACCGTTCATATTTCCCCAATTTCCCTACACGTGATTTACGGGAAGAATCGGAGAGATTTATGGCTGCAGGATGAACTTTCGATGCATGTCCGGTCACTTTGAGAAATTAAAAACATTGAACTATTTGAGTGCTGGCAGAATTGCACATCTTTTTGTGACATTTCTTTCCACAGTCCCTGTGGAATTAATGGAAATAATGTGGTGTCTGAAGATATGAATTTCGAGTGGACGCTGGGATCAAAGCATTTCAATGAAAATCATCTTTTATTCCAATTAACATACTGAGCGCCATATCAGACACTAGTATGTGTTTTTACGGGGACTTCCAGGGATTTACGTCAGCCCGTTGCCATCGCCGATGCGCACGATTTTTTAACAATCTTCAGGAAACCGGGTAGATTTGCAACAATCGACCGATCGAACTGACCCGCCTGCTCACCCGATTTGGCTCATACCAACTTCCCCGCATTAAGGGGATTTCTCAAACATGAACTCCGCGAAACGCGATTTAGATTGCTTGACTCTTAAAACTAAGACGTGTGATGAAACTTCTAACAGAGAGTTGAAAAAAGTTTGATAAAAAGTTATAAAAAATACGTGCGGATATGTCTGGCAAACAGTGGAGGCGATTTTAAACGTTCGTTATGTAATAAATTGGACTGGCACGTATGGTACAGAACATCATATCGCAAAACCATACCGCAATATTTTCTTGTTACGCATGGATTTTATGCTGTGTCAAAAATTTATGCGTAACAGTGTATCATCGCGTATCATGTAAGTAGATCATGCTATAAAAAAGAATAAAGGTGCGTAGGGACATGTAACAAAACATCGTTTCGAAACAAGTATGGACGACACCGCACAATGTAATACCGGTTAGCGTCACCTAACACCGCGTGAGGACATCACATCATATGAAAACTGATCGCCCTCGAAGGCGTTTATCAACGAAAACTTGCTCCCTACCTATCGGAAAAATATAATTTAAAACATTCATTCAACAGCGAAAAATAAATCAGGATAAAAGGGGCTAAAAGATTTTCTTGAGACAAATCGAACTCTATAGGTTAGAACTCTAGAAGCTACATCACTTACGAAGGCCCAGGCGATCAATAAAGAAAATATTAGATCATGCTTCTAGTTGATCAAAGAAGTCATGAGTAAATTCAGATTTTCTTCTGAGTACATACATACATAATACTGGTGAGATGCGAATGAGCACAATGGCTACCAATCATTAAAAATCGTTGCTACCAAAATGCGAAAATCATCTGATGCTCTAAAGACGGCCGTGAGCAGTATTACGCTGCTGAATTTCACATGGACGCCATAAGGACTTTTATTCCTGATGCGTTAATTTTTTCCGTAAAATACCCACCAAGTAGGGATGCATTGTGTTAAGAAAACGACTGGATAAACAGCTGGATTTTCGTAAAATGGTTTATACCACTTTCCAGAACACTGACCATACGGTGTTTGATTTTGAAGTATCGTAGCACTCATGAATGCACCGAAGTCTTAGAATATACTAAGGAATTACTTAGTTTTATCTTTCGTCCATCATTCTCCTTTTCCTTTACCCCACTTTCAGCCTGTTACGATGCAGAAATTTAGAAATCTTCAAAGCAGAACTGGTTGGTATGGTCCCTGTCGCTACAAATTCATTTAAAAAATTGAAATTTTTCAATTCGACTCCGATATTTTTGAAAATTGCCAATTTGCTTTCACCTCAACAACCGACAGGGGGCAGCCGGTAGATCTAGAGGGGAACAGCATACACAACTTGAAGGAGACCAGCCCAAATAGTTGGGGCGAGAACGAGCTGCGTAGGTTGCTACAAATGATGTTGTTCACATTCGTAAAAACCTCGAATTTAAAATTAACGATCTATGGTTTCCACAAGAAATCAAGCTGGACCAAAATCGAGGAAATGGATAAATCACCGGCAAGGATCAATATGAAGAACTATTTCCTATTCCAACGGCAACAAGACATCGTCCTGTTATTTCATAATACTCATGCAGGTCATGAACTGCCAAATAAGCTCACGTTACCACATTTTGAAAATTGTATTGAAATTTAGGACATATCAAGTTGAATACATTATATTCTTTGCCTTTTTGCAGGATCGAGTGGTTGAAACGATTTTTTATTTTAGTTATTTTCAGCATTTTCCCTTTTTTTATTCAGTGCAGATCACATATTTCGGAGCCACCTTTGTCACCAAAAAACCTTTCGAAATTTCGAATTCATATAGACCTTTTAGAAGTCCGTTAGGAGGCCAAAACACGGCTAAAAATCTTAAATATCTTTAATTGGCATTTTTGATACCTCTTTTCTTCGCTACAGATACTGTAAGTTCTCAAATTGTCGGTTTCTCTGATTCTCGATATACAGTACCTTCTTTGCTGCTATGCACATGGAATTTTGATAAGTGCAAACAAAAGACAAATAGACGATTGATAATGGGAAAAAGACAGGCCGCCGTTTTCTGTTGCATTATCAACGCGATCGGCTAGCGACTAATCAGAGGACAGATCATTTCACAAAAAGAACTTATTTTTAGATTGACGAGCTTTAAAAACACCATTCTACAGCGCTCTTTCTAGAGGTAAGGCTACATTGAAATTTATCATCAAATTTATTCTCGAAGAACGCATTTAAATTGCGTATAATTTGCGTCCTCCAAAACGACGTAGAACTACACCCCTCCCCGGATTAAGGCGTACTAGTTGCGAATCGACGACGCTAACCGATCGCTGACAATGGGAGAGTGCGAGGGAGACTATATCCTGTCTCCCTCGCACTTATCAATGGGCTAATTGCCTTTGAGCCTACACTCGCTAAAACTCCATGTGCAAAGCAGCGCACAAGGTACTCTACAACACCATCGACTAAGGCAGCTGGAGAACATTTCATTAAAACCTGTTAGAGACTTTTGAGCGAGAACAAGAATTGATGTTCCGGAATTTCACGTTTGAACTTCAAAAGATGGCAATTTGAGGCAAAAAATGAATTCTTCAAACTTCACGCGTCAAAGTCACTTCATGTTCATAAAAGCCGATATTATTAAGAAATCCCTTGAGAAATTTGTGAGCCTTCTAATCCTTACCGCTCTCTAAAATCTCCGCACCCAATCCCCGTTCAATTATAACCTTGGTAACATTGGAGGCACAAAAGATGAAATGTCAGACACCCTAGGAGGGTCCTCATTCCCGACACTCAATCTTAAAAGATGGACGTCTAACAAATATCCAAATTCCTGAACGCCTGGCTCTTATTACTATTCCTATGGCTAAGCTCTCTTCTTGACCAGCACTCGATAAATCAGGCGAGACAATGATGGACTGTTTTCCTGCTAGATCGATCACTATCTCGCATTACCCGACAGTTCCGTTGACTAACTTCCCGTCTTAAGTGGACGTGCAAGATTCTTCAGAGTTTACCTTAATTAAGGAGGAGTGTAAATCAATTTAAAGCTACACTTATGCCTCGGTTTTTGACCCAAACCCCTTTTTTACCGCCAATTAACCGGACACGACGGGACGAAATAAAGGATAATTTTAGGATTATTCTATAAATTTAATTAGTCCATTTTTGCCTTACGCTTCAACGTCCAACATTCAAATGGTGTTTACTCGAAGCTGCACAAAAGAGGAGGAATATTTCTGTTTTTTTGGGTAAATAAAAATATCCATCATATTTTAGATTAGCCTCTCGCAGCGTTAAAGCCCACGGTTAATTATCATGCTAAAAGGGAATTTGATGATGTTTTTCCTGGTGAGGGTTTATTTAAGGTCTTTACGGCCCGTTTTGCCTAACCGCTCTTTTAAACTTTTATATAGGAAAAGTGGTTTTTCAACAAAAAGCAACAGGCATACGACCGCTTGACTGTTATTTTACGACACTCGAAACTAACATGTAATATTTAGCTCACTCTCAGATATCTGAGAGGAGGTCTCAGGCGACCATCACCCCAGTTTAGTATTAACATTGGAAAACATTTTTCTCGTTGTTGGCAAAAATTATAAGGAGTTCCCAAAAATAAAACGCTTGGAGGAAAGAATGGAAAATGTGAAAAAAAACATCAGACTGTGGTTTATGGAGCAGTGACGATCTAGTTGATTTTTTTGTCAGGATTTCTGACAAAATTGGAAATAAACTTCCTCCTAATAATTTTTTTTTTTTGGTAATTTCATGTCAGTGTTCAAATTACATTACCGCACTCCAAATTTCCTTCGGTGATCGATAATATTATACGTACAATGTCCATTTCACCTGCTTCGTCAATGGCATGCCTGCGACTCCTGGTATTTACGTCCCTGCAGATTTATTTCTCCAGGCCATATAAGACCATCTTCAGATTTTTCTGTAAGGATCAAACTTCTTCAATTCACCAATACTTGATAATTTTATATGCACTTAATATTCAGTACTTTTAATGCCTATCACACCCTTATGGTCAAAAGCTTTCAAATGGCTGGGGGAGTTTTCCAGCTAAAACCGAAACAACAACGCGTCCGAACGTAAAGTTTTATCTCGGCCAATTTAACTAGAATTTTTAAATTCAGCGCGCGCATTTCTCATTAACATGCAAAATTGCGCGCCCTTTTACAGCCCTTATTGCTTGTTATTGCTTAATTCCGTTGAATTAAAATGCATAAACCGCAACGGAACGCTAGTTTTTAAGTAAAATCGCGGAGATAGTGGGATTTTTAGGATTGTTCTATTTATTAAACCTTAATCGTTTGGCTGTTTCCTGGGAAATGGCATTTTTAACATTTTCATAAAAATGCATTAAAATACTAGTTATTAAAGCTGCTTATCAGAGCCTTTACGAACAGAAGAGAATTGCACAGAGTTATGGCATTTCCGTCTCATTTTTTTTTTTTTTCATTTAGTTGGTGCTTGACTCAACTTCTCAGGAGAAGAATTTATTTGTTTCATCAAAAGTTTCCTTCTCGTCTTTGATTTATTTTGCCCACAAATTGATCGAAAGTTTTTGTTTACATCTTAGTTTCCATGGAAGAAACAGTGAGTTTACGATGAGCGGACGTTGTTATACTTCCATAGCCGGTCGTTCACGGAAATGCGGCGTAAAGTAAAAATAACGCGTCTTAATTTTTTTACCGTTTTTAATCAGATAAATTAGGTCTCATTTTGTTCCGCTTATATGTAAAAAAAATTCAAACGTATAATTTATGGGTAAAACATTCTTTGCGCCACGAGCCGAAAGAAGAATTACCACCCTGACCGAATAAAAAAAAATTCAAACTGCGGCCGCTGGCGGAACCTTCTTTCAGCCCTCCACACACAAGCGACTGTTGTGGGTTCTTCTAGATTGTCTTTTATATCAGTCGCATTTTTTAATTTTTTCTTTCACTCCCTGAATAACGGATCCGCAATGTTCACACGTGAATTTGGGGTGCCACGGAGCTCACTGGAGCATTTCGAAGAAACTCTTCAGTTTTTACGCATAAAATTTTCGCTTCCTCTCTTCGTCACGTTTATCCCTCATCATTACTTCATGCATTTCAATCACAGCATTATATTTCTTGTCACCATTTAACAGTAACACGGTACGTCATTTACGGTGATCGTTCTTTCTCATTTCAAGCTGCTGTGCTCTTAACATCCTTGAGTCTTTTGCGCAGGAAAGGGGAGTACTCTGAATCATCTTCAGATATGTAGTACCAAAACTCACTGGAGCTTGCCTTTCCGACCTCTAGAAACAAGCGCCTAAACCTCTGTGTTCGACGTAACTGGCGGGATAAAATAATTTACCTTTGTCTATTTACGACCGAACCATGCTCTCATCGGTTTTGTGAAGGTTTCAGTCCACTGATAACTAAGTAGCCGCACGCCACATTGGTCTGCCAGTTTACGTCCGAAGTATTATAGAAAGTGACATTGAGTTGCGTAACAAACGGATGGGTGACCGCGCATGTGTAACGGATGTACGCGACTTTCTGCGCATGAGCACAAATAGTACACCGGCCTCTCGTGCCGTTCACAAGACACACGCCAGAGGGCCATAAAAAAAAGTCGAGTAGAAAGACCTCCCCCTAGGACAATTTCGGTAAATCGCTCCAATCTAGCCTTAGATATCCCCCCCCCAGGGAAAAAGAAAAGACTTCTTAGATGCTGACGATAAATATTTATGAAGGACAATTCCGGCTCGGAGAAAAAAAAGTTTCTTTTGCTTCCGAGGGTTTACTGGGTAGGCACCTCAGCGAATCCCACACTACCCGGTGAACGAAACATGAGCCCGGGGTGTCTTTCGAAGATTTTCCTCGAGATAAAGTAGTCCGCCGATTATTCCCTACATACACACACAGATATACATAAGAAACTACTCCTCAAACAAAATGAGGAGTCAGCACACGAAGGATGATAAAAAGATGAGTGCCCGTGAATTTTAAAACAATTCAGAGACGAATTTTAAGGAATTCAGGCCAAGATACAAATCGAAGACATTTCAGGAAGAGAGAAAAAAAGGAAACCCAAAGACGTATCAATAAAAGACGATTTATTATGGTGGCTATCACAGAGGCACCCTCCCCCTCCTCTACGTGAGTTAAGGTGCTGCTGATGAGAGTAGTAGGCACGAATAAATGAGGATAGATGAGTAATTGATGGCAGCACGAAGACACAAAAAATATGTCAATAAAGGGCGAAAGAAGGGAATGTTACAATTCTCATTTCCTCGTGTTTAAGTTTCAGTTTCAAAGTTTAATGAGCTACTGCTTTTACGCATTCTTAGCTCGGGCCTTCGTCAGCTCTATTGTGCATTGTTAATTTATAAACCAGTATAAAACGAATTACCAATAGTTACACCTAAATTTGGCTCCTGTAGTCCGCTCTTCAACTCTAACATCTCTAAATATCCAAATATCTTAAGTTTGGTCTTCCAGACATTCGACCCGTCTCACTGGCTGTCTTGACCACGGCTCTATAAATCAAGCCGGAACATGACGAACAATCGATCACCATCCGAGAGCCGAGGCCTTTGTTAACTAACTTCTCAGTTGACTGCCTCAAAACCGGGACTTCCACTTAATTATCGATGTTTAATTGGTTTCGAATCAGGGATGTCTCCGGGCCTCGTTTTGTTATTAATACGCACCCCCTACCCCTTCGGCTCCGGAATTATGCAACACCCGGTGTGGGAGCATAAACTTGGCACTAGCTGACAATACAGCATTGTCCCATGATCGGCAAAACTAATATGGAAGCTTCTTAGTTATTTAAGGGCGGGCACGTGTGGCCACATCGAAGGGTTGAAAGTTTGCACTTGTTGACGCCGTTTTTCATGTTTTATTAAAATTTCTTCGCCGCAATGCAATACAGGGCAGCATGTGGTGTTAGATGAGTTTGGTGTGTTGTTTATGGGTTATTAGAGGGGATTCCGACGTCACGTTTTCAACAATTCATTTTTACGTTTTTAATGATCTCAGGATCTAGTCGAAAGTATATATTTCCATAAACTTTTTTCTCACAAATTCGTGTGGTCAAGCACGCTCGCCTCGACATGTATTTTCACCGCATTCACTAAATTTCTAAAAATGTCCTACATCAATATCTCAATAACCGCACCAGTAATTTTATACCAAAAACACTCGTTCTGAATTTCCAATTCGCCTCGTTTATCGTTAGAGACGCCTTTACGGCCGTTTTATGAGGGATTTTTATTTGGCTTCCATTTCCGTATACCCTATTTTATTATGTGTTTTACGGCGGTTTAACCCTATAGTTGGAAATAATGAAGTTTGTACAACATGCTGTAATAGCTGGTAAAAATTACAGAATTTACTTCTGTAATGAAAATCGAATTTTAAATATTATTGGCATAGGCCATTTCGATTTTTTTTTTATTGTTTTATACGGTTTTGTTTAAAGAGACGTCCCTTTAAAAAGGATCTTCAATTCCTCGTTTTCTTTAAACAATAATTATAATGTGGTCAAGTTAGTTCAAGGTACACTTGTATTCTACGAGAAACTTCAATTTTACTTAAATAATTATCTACGTAATAAGGGAATAAAGTGCTACTTTTTTTACTTCACTTATGACCGATGTTTATTTAATAAAAAGTAACTGGAGGAAGGGAAGCATATTTCTCTTTACGCATCATATACGCAGAAGTGAATTTTTTACTTATAAGTTACTAAGTTTTGATATACAGGGTCTTCAATAATTTGTCACCATTCCAGGTGGTGATCTATGCACGACATTACTCATAAAACTTGATATAAACGTATAAGCGTAAAAACCTTGCTACCCAGCTACAGAGTTTTAATTTTCCAGAATGTTTCTGTTTTTGCCTTATTTGACGTGAATTTAGATAATTCGCACAAATTTAAAGCAAATATTATCTAATTTATTCGCTACGGTGTATATCTTCATCTTTGGTCATGCCAACTTCCAGCTTGAAAAAATTACTTGATCGTCCAAATAAATATCCGAACATTGCTCGAGATCCAGGAAAAATCTAGGAAAGTATAACTCGTGAAAATCATCATAGCTCAAAAAACTACGTCGAATTCAAATCAAATCTCCAAGAACGCCCAAAAAATTTCGTAAGATCTCCTTAAAATCTACCGAACTTCGCTGCAAAATGTAAAAATAAACTCGGAAAGTCTTTAAAGAAATTCACAAATCACCCAATGAAAATTCATGGAAAATCTCAAAATACGCCAACAAATTTTCGGAAATACCGACAGGAGGGAAACGCATCTCTACAGCTCATAAACTCTCCTTTCTCACTTAAAACGTATTTAAAGGCTTGAACAATACACAAATGAATTGTTTATTATTATTAAAGCGAAACATGCTACAATTGCCACTACTGAAATATAGCTCAACCTAGTATCATGCATTTTTGATTCATGCTCTGCGAGATTGTAAAAGGAGGTGAAGTCGGTCTAGTACTAATTCATAAATTCCTCTCCAGCGTCTGCTTTAAATATTTACCATTCCTTTGTGTATTCAAGTGCAGAGAAAAATGCTTCTAGAGGTAAAATATCTTGACGTTACAAAATAAAATGCTAATTAGGATTTGATGGGGGTAAGCACCTTTTAACCCTCATTAAAATCATTCTAAAAATGGAAATGGAAGAATAAATTAGGATTCCAATTCATCATAAGGACAGAGAAATTGAATTAGACCTGTCTGTGTAACACTGAAAGTCAATAGAAAACTCTTTGTAAGCTCCTTTTATTGTCGGGCAAGTTTTTGGATTTCAAAAGAATTAAACAAATTACGTCGGACGTTGCAAAATCGTTTTTCTTCCTTTGAACTCGCGTTTAAACAATGAAATACTTAAAAGTAGTTCTGAATCGTCTGCTCAAAAACACGAGATTCGTCTGTTTGTTGCAGTTCTTCCCCTCTAATGAATATCTAAAGTCGAGATGGCCTCTTTTGTCTCGGACTTTCAATAGAAATTCTCCGTTCTGGAGGAATTTTGTCCGGAATAGACGTAGAAAGTACTTTCTTATTTATTTATGAACACTATTAGAAATGTTATGAGAGTCATATGGCGTTTGAAGTAATGAAAAGGCATATGTAGAATGCTTATACTCGTATATGGTACCTACATTTCTCTTTGAGTATAAAAATAGGTTTACTCCTCTGATATATTTAATTTCTGTTAGTTTATCGATTTTCCGGTAACTATAACAGACAGAGAGTTTCCACGGAAATTGAGAAATTGGCCAATGCTCCGGCCTAAATTCATTAATTTTCTCTCTATTATCTTCAGAGCAAATTTGCCAGGAGCTTGATACAGAGTGTTATTTAAGTGCGTAGTTAAATTTCAAAGAGTGATTTTTTGAGTTATTTTAAAACGAAAATTTTATATAAATCAAGGTCCAGTAATGCTTCATTTTCAAGATACAGGGTGTAAAACTTTTTTTTATCGTTACTTATTAAAAAAAGTCCCAATTAACAATAAGACGCAAACTAATATGAAGTTGAAACTTGGTGACACTTTTTGATTACACTACAAAGAAATCTTTTAAGCTAGAAATTGTTTGTCTCCTTTTGCTACCGACGTGCACAGGGGCAATACCGGAAATTTGAGAAAAATCGAACAAGAAAAACGCTTTATCAAAACTACACTTAAACAACTGAAATGTAATTTTTCTAATAAAAAACATTTAGCCATAAGTAACACGAAACTTCTAATAGCTGCCAAAAATGTTCTCCTTAAATTTGAGTGCAAACATTAACTCGTCTTAACATCGATTACTGAATACGTTGAAATATTCCCCGGTGTATATCTTATCTGATTACATAAATCCCATATCTCTTGGATTAATTGTCCTTCAGTATTGACCGGACCTGTATAAACGAAGGACTTTACATGCCCCCAAAGGAGAAAATCTAACGGATTTAAATCTTGTGATCCGGGTGGCCACGATTGTGTTTAAGATAAAAAGAATATAAAAGTTTTAAAAGAGTCAGTACCACATAAATAACTCCCCCAAACTTCAACAAAGTGGGCTAAAGAAGTATTAAGATTTTTGCGAAAAAATTATTTTTTAAGGAAGTTCCACACCCGATATCTTGAAAACGAAGCATTACCGAACCCATAATTATATAAATACATGCTATGTTCATATAAATTTTTCTTCCTAGAATCACCCCCATAAATGACACCCTGTATATGGATGTTAAACGATTCTGTGTGTTTATTTCATTTGTTCGTACATTTTCCTTTTTTAGTTTCGTTTCGCTTTTTAAATCCACCCTTCACACAAGTGTCCAAGACGATAGAAGACTCCATTTAAATCCGAAAGTCCTCTGTCACTCCTCTTTGCTAAGCCGGATGAAAAACAGGTAATTACTCGTTGTTTGGCTGTCTTGCCTCTTTGTCCTTGCTAAAAAGTAATTTTGCGGATTCGCCGTCTATTGTCAGACACTTCCGACGTCTTTTGTCCCGCAAGAAATACGGACAAAAACGCAAAGCAGAGACACTCTTATTTACGCCGATATTTCTAGCTCTATTGTAGGCAAATGAAAACGCTTTATTCGCGCAAAAAAAAAATGCTATTCAATGACGCAAATGAAAAAAAGGACATTTTGGAACAATAAACATGTCCACACTTTGACGTACTGTGTGACGCACAACAATTTTTCATTTTAATTCGACTGAAAGTTGTATATTTTCATTATTTGTGACCTGCAGGTTTCAAATCCGTTGGGGCTATAAATTTAATAGGGATTTACAGAAGTTCCTGGGTGTCACCAACCTATTCGATTCATGGAGAATTAATCCATAAATTGAACTTGAAATCATATTTTCCAAAATTCGTGGAAACGAACTTTAATTTGTAGGATTGGTAGCTACGTTTCTCCTCCCCAGAATATTAAAGGGGCGTACAACTTTTAGGACATTGATTGATGACCAATTGCTCCCATTCAAAAATGTCTTAATTAAAAGGTAAAAAAACGTTTTAATGCACGTTTAAAACTTGCTGATTCAGCTGCCTTTTTTTAAAATTTAATGTGAAGTTTACCGTACCAATGCGATGCTTCTACAGGAAAGCATTCTTCGAACATTTTTCCTAAAACGAATCGGCATTATTTTTCGATGCATAACATGGCGTTAAATTCCAACTTGGGACGCCCCGTATTTGCGGATAATACAAACTCCAAGTTCGGTTTTTCAGAAATGTCCGCAGTAATTCCCATAAGTTCGAGTCCGCCTGATCTATCGTTGATCACACCAATCCTATGGTGTGTATTTTGCAACTGAACGTCGTAATGTTCGTTCTAGTTGCGTGATCATTTTTTTCAATTCCGAAGGAAAGATCACTTCTGGAAATGAGGACAAGTAAAACAGCATACATTAGTACACTTCTAGACGAACGTTGATGGAGCATCCTCCATCCTCCGGTGTGAATAAATCTGGAGAATTAAGGTTCGCCGCTGGCGGATAAATGAGCGGGCTTTCCGTGTCACTTCGCGAAGCGAGAGAAGCCGCTTTTTTCCTTAGTATCGCTCTCCCAATTGTCTAATTAGAACTTTTTATTGCATTCCTTATTTTCCGGCTTAGAAATAAATCGAGACCATTTTTCCCGGCAGGAGTCCTCCTCCTCCTCCCCCCCCCCCCTCCTCAAGCTTGGCCGCTGCAGGAGTCGTCCGATAGTAAATAAAATTATTTCTTTTTTTTCCCCGTTAAAAGATGTTTGCATCGAGCAATAATTCGTAATTAAAAAAACAAAACAACTTTAATAATCCGACCTAAAAGCGTCACATTACTCTGGCGTTTAGCGCCCCCATAACACTAATAATAAATAACGGTTAAATGGGGAAGTTTGCTTTTGTGAACGCGAGCCATGGGAAATTATTCGCGTTCGTTAAGGCGCATTTCAACAATAAAGGCAAATACCGATAATTTTAACAGGCAGCGCTAAATAGCTTCCAAGTGCAGCTGCGACACGCGAACTTGCGGCTTCAGACTGTGCCAGTTTGTGCCACATTTTTAAACATAAAAACTCTTATTGCAAATTAAAATGCTAGAGAAAGCACTCGATTTGTTATGGAAAAACTGGGAGGTTTTGCACGACTCACTCTGCGTAATATTGAGTTTTGAGCGCACTCACCAGCCGCACCGAAGATTTTCCTAATATACAGGGCGTTCGAAAAACGCGGCAATATTCAAGAGGACGAAGTCTCTGGTCATTTTGTGGAAAAAAAGTTCCCAGGAAATAAGTCCGGAAATGTACTGGTTCCAAAACGCAGGGTGTAATTTTTTTTTTAAATAACAGTTTTTGAAAAATAACTCAAATGCCTTTTGACCGATTTTTTTGGAATTTCGTAGCGTTGTCTGTAGTAATAGGTTCACTAATGGACAAAACTAAGGAAACTTTCCAAATATATAAAAATAAATTTAATTTCACCCTGTACATCATTTCTGTGTATCGTATTTACTTCTGAGGAAATATTGGGTTGGCAATTAAATTCGTTCCGTTTTTTAGTTTGGAATAAAACACATTTTTTTTATGTACAAAACAAATTTTAATCAATTATACAGAGTGTCCTCGAATTACGTGGCCAAAATAATACCGCAGATTGTTTGAGTGAAAATAAGTCGATTTAACTAAACTTCCCTCAGTCCAAAAGTTGATAATTATGGAGCTACAGGGTGTTAAAGTTGAAAAAAAAATCACATTTTCTTTAATATCTTTCGATTTCTTTGAGTTAATTTCACGAAATTTCATATTTGAGGGTGTTTTAGGATACAAAATTCAAATTTATTAACGATTTAGTTGTTTCTTCTAGGGGGCGCCACAAGCGACCATTAGGACACATTTAAATCTCTGTAACTTTTTCGTGCCACGGTGTATATTATTTTGGTATTTAAAAACCTTTTTCCCTATCTTTTATACTTAGAAAAGGTATACTTTATTGACGTCGCTAGAAGCAACGGTTTTGGAGAACGCGATTCAGACAAAAAGACTTATTAAGTAAAATTGTTACTGGAGATGAAAAATGGATATTTTATGACAATCCTAAGAGAAAAAAATCGTGGGTTTATCCGGGAGAACCATCAGCAAGTACTGCAAAACCAAACCTCCACGGAAAAAAATTGTTATTGAGTATTTGGTGGGATTCCAAAGGTGTAATTTATTATGAGACACTTAAACCAAGAGGAACTATTACTGCTAACCGTTATCAAGACCAATTAATAAAATCGAGGGATGCTATTGAGGAAAAAGACCTTTTAATGGTAGTAGAACAAGGCAAGTCATCTTGTTGCACGACAACGCGCGACCACATACGGCAAAAGACACCATTGACATTACCTCCGCGTTGAGCTGGGAAGTTCTCCCTCATGCGGCGTATTCACCAGACCTTGCACCTTCTGATTATTACCTTTTTCGAGTATTACAACGTCGCCTGGTTGATACACACTTTCAATGTCTCGAAGAAGTACACCAAACAATGGAAGATTTTATCCAATCAAACTCACCATCTTTCTTCCGAGATGGGATCCGAAAATTGTCTGATAAATGGCAGAAATGCATTGAAAGTAAGGGCAATTATTTTGATGATTAAATTGTAATTCTTTTTTTTATAAATAAAAATCTAAATTGTTAAAAAAAGGCCGTGAATTAATTTATACACCTAATAGATTAAAATTATTAAGTCTAATGGCGTTAGGCGGAAGGGAGGGGGGAGAGGGGTAACGAAATTTATTGCCAAAGAATGTACGCCATGGACTTTAATGAAATTACGTTTTTTCTTAATGAAGCAACTAAAAATACCACTTTTTTGTCTCTTGAATTTTCATCGTATATTACTTACTTTACGAAATAAAAAGTGAAAACCTTTTATTACATGTCCATTTATCAGAAAAAAACATTTTCACACATTCCAAAAATGGTTAGGAGCAAATCAGCCCCTTACTACTACAAACAACGCTACCAAATTTTAAAGAATCGGTCAAAAGAGATTTTTTTTTTTAACGCTATTAAAAATAAATAGTCCTTGTATATTGGAAACAATACATTTTCGGACCTACGTTTATAGGCACTTTTTTTCATAAAACGTTCTGAAAAAATCACCTCCGTAAATATGGCCGCGTCTTTTTTAAACACCCTGTATAAGACGTGCACTAAATATGTAAAAAAAAACTTGAAAAAAAATTCATTAAAATAAAAAGTCATATTAATATGGTTGCACAGCTATTACATTACAGGGTATAGAACATATGGTAAGTGCAGGTTTTTTATGATATTTTTGAAAAATGACGCAGCACAAAAAGCGCCAGGTACTGGCACCATACACCTGAACTTAAATAGCCACAACTATTTGCAACTTCCTGAATGATATTTAAAAGGTATTTACTCTCAATTAAGTTTTTCCGATAAAAGGTGCTCCCAGTACATCTCGCTAAAAGCAAACGATCTGGAAAAAAATGTTTGAAGTGCAAACTTTTTCTATCAAATTAACGAAATAAACTATTCACCTCTAAAGCATTAGAAAAGAGGTCAGAGGTTTTCGTAGCAGCAAACTGAGATAATTGATTAATAGTGGATTTTAAAAATCTGATAATGGTTGATAAAATCGGAATTTTATGATTATTTTTAAAAAAACTTTTTTATGTTGGGTTTTTGAGTAATAAATTGTGGTTGTGTTTAAAATGGTCCAATTTATCAAACGCAGAAATGGCAGACATGCATTTTGTCTACGGAATGGCTCACGATAATGCTCAAGCTGCAAGACAAATGTATCAAGCGCAATTTCCCCACCGAGTGCCTCCAAACGAACAAACTTTTATTAACATTTACGCAAGACTTTGTGAAGCTGCTATAAATAAAATCGAAAAAGGCTCTCAAATTAGTACACGAAAAATTGCTGGTAAATTGAATATGACACGTATAACTGTACGGCAAATTTCATAAACTTAACCACTTTGTCTTTATGATATATAATGTATGCAGGCTCCATTACTAATTAGGTCATTTCCTCTAGGACTAAATATTTGCATTCAACAGTGCACTGAATTAGCAGCAACCCAAAATTTTCCTAGTGTCTTTCACGAATTATTCCCTTGGATTACTGCTAACGCCATCACTAATTTTCACAATAACCATATTCGGGTTGAAAACGCACTTACCGAAAAAAAAATATAAATAATAAAAAAAATATACAAATAATAAAAAAAATATAAAAATCGTAACGAATTACAGTTTTCTACCCATATTTGCGTGGGAATTATCGACGATCATGATATTGGACTTTGAATTTTTTCAAAAAAACTTAATTGCGACCAGTATAAGTAGGTAGGTCCGTAGGTTTTTGGACCACGATTTTCCTGAACGCCTGAAGGGCGATCTAAGAACCAGAGAAAACATGTGATTCATCACGATAATGTAGTACCATGTTTAGTTTAGGTGCGCGTGAATTTCTGGTTCGGGAGAGCAATAGCGCATGTACGGCTTCCCAGTGCGCCATATATGAATACTTTAGATTATTCTCTATAGAGTCACTTACAGTCATTAATCTATAAAACGAGACATCGAAATGAAGAATATCTAAGAAAAAGACATTTGAGTCAAGTGTGTTGTAACAAGTTCGCCAATCAATGTTAATCCGACTTGGTGCGTGTATTGGAGAGGATGGTGGTCATTTTCAACAGTTATTGAAGTTATTATTAGTTTATTATTAACATTGGTATTTCATTTTGTTAATTCGAGATGTGGGTTGTTTGACAATTGTTATTTTGATAGTTACTACTGATTTTTGAAAAGTGTGGATCTTGCATGACATCAGCCACTTTCCTGTGTAACGGAATTCTTAAACTCCATTTTTTCAGATGTAAACTTTCATTCGCTGCTCACCAAGTTTATTATGCCTATAGAGATTTATATACTCAACTCTGTCAGGTGGAGTAATAAGGGACAATAAGAGTAGGGCCCCAATGTTTTTTCCATGGGTCATAATTATATATACTCGAGCCACATCAGTCACGATTTCTTAACAAACTATACTATAGCTATCTTATCGGTCTTCAAGTAATTTACTAAGATTGTTAATGTGTGCAAAAGGATTTTTCCATCGGTGAAATAAACCAATAGCATACATCCATTGCGTGGCGAAAGTACTGGAACGATCTTCTCTTCATATGGTTTGCAGAATCGATATGGGACTTAACGGCTATAAATTGACATCTACTTGATTTAAATTTCATAATTAAAGGTGGGTCTTGCGATAGCTTAAATCGAAATTAATATACGAATTGGTTTTGGAAGCAAAAGCTGCTCTCTCGAATTAAATCCGAATTAAAAATGTTTTCGCCCTTTCTGTCCTAAATTTACACCTGAATACACTCACTCTAGAACTTATTCCCGAACGATTTTCTGAGCGGCCCCAAACCAGAAATTCAAATTACCAACCCGCATACGCCCAATACGTCCTCGCTAGTGTTTTTTTATGTATATATTTTTCACCCCGCGCCCCAAACAAATGATGATCATCTATCCCTTTCACTCTCCCCCGTAGTTACTCGCAATTTATGGGCGCCCCATTGTTTGTTATTATTTTATTTGAGGTTTCACACTGGGCTATAACAATGCATTTGTCATTGTTGTTCTTAGGGCCTGTGTCAACGCCAATCGTTTCTGACTGTCTCCAATGGGAAGAAGATTCGCTTTTGTTCTTTTTTAGTTAATTATTATACGTTTAATTGAGTCAAATCCACAACAAAGCTTTTCACCGCATAGGTCATCACTAATTGCCGGCATGAGCCGCATTGAAACCCTTTGAACTCCCGACCATTGCGCAATCAAAAGCTCAATGAAAGTTTTAAAACGGGAAATTAATTTGGCTGCCGTCTGTAGGCTTTTCCAGAGCAACATTTCCTTGTGGCGCAATGTTTAGTTTTACCAGAACGGAAATTTCTGCGGGACTTTCCGCCACGGAAAATATGAAAAAACCTACTGGATATATATAATCCTAACTAAATTTTAAAAATATGCACCGCGAAGCACCCGCTAATGGAGACTTAAATTAGTTGAATAGATTTATTTCTGCACATTTTTGGAAGTTTTTACAAATTTAAGCAGATTTTAGCACGCTTTTAAAACTATAAAACTGCGGATGAGTAGCGCGATTTAAAGAGTTTTTCAGTTTATGCAAAATGTTCCAACGTGGATAGTGCTACATAGACTTCGTGGCATAAAAAACATCCAGTAATTAAAACCTTTTTATTTAGCCCACATATACAAGCTAATTACGGATACAGAATACAATGAACCGCTAGCTCGTATCAAAAACGTAGCACCGGGAAAAGAAAATAAAAAGTAAAGTTCTGAAGGGCTTGACTGCGAAAATTCACAAACACAATTCCAGATAACGCACACAGACTTCAAGAACTGATCAAAAAGGTATACCAATAATAACACATCTAAATGGTGCAAGATCAGAAAGTCCATTCATGGAGATTGATAAGCTATTTGATAGGGATAGCGTAGTGGTTTGCTTTAGGATTATACAAAATACCTACTTCACATCACTAAAAACTTCTCGGAATACAGACAATTAGAAGTATAAATAGACGACACTTTCGTGTTCTATTTTCTGTTAAACAAGGACTCCCTTAGGGATCGTTACTATCGCCCTTCCTATATAGGCTATCACATGTTAGTAGGCCAATCCGTTACCTGGTGACTCCTTACCCCAACAATAATTAGACTTCCTTTATGGCACTTTTTCTTTAGCGCATAATACTCATTATACAGGATGTTAAATTTAGTAAAAAATCCTTTTTTTAATGACTTAGGTGTTTTGTAACAGATTTTAATAAAATTTTGCAGTGATGCATTGTTCGATTAGGCGCACATTTCCTATGATTTGGGTAAAAAAATTTGGGGACACGATGGGGAAAATGGGGAGGGGGGGGGGTCGTGTATACGTTTTCCCCTCAACTTTTTTTGCGCACGCCAGTGGTGCATGTGTTTACTTAATCGAAATGGCTGTTTCTTCATCTGGATTTCTTCGTTGTTGTAAAATTTATATTTACGGATTACTTAAGAGGATATTTCAGCTTGTTGCCCTTTAATGCGTGGCTTTAATTTATTGTTTATGTCGAGAACTTAGCTACAAAACACACCTGATTGCTGTTTTAGTACTTGGTGTAAGAAGCTAGGGTTCTCGTCATATACCCAGAATGTCGTGAACAAATTATAAAATTTCGTATTCCTGGTGTAGTCACTTAAATTACCTACAACTATGTCTTGAAGGACAAAAAACCGGTATATAAAACAGCATGCGTACTGAAGACTAATGCAATGGAGAGGACTGAACAATAAGTAGAGGGTGTCCTATTTGAAGCTGCATTTGAAGATTACTCAAAGACAGTACATTGCATGAAAAATAGTTTCAAATAAAAGTTATTTTAAGATCATTCCAAAGGTTTTTTTTTCAAATTGCAACCCCGTATTTTTATACAGATCCTTGTAGACCTTCAAAAAATGAATATCTTTTATTTGAACAGTTTTTTTTATCAGACATTTTGCTGCACAGTTATCTTTCATTTTTGTCCAATTGTTGAGATAATCGAAATTATTACTTTTTTTATAAAAGTCTTGCAGTGCATATTCTGTTTAAAACTCATAACTATCTTTCTATCTAACAAAAAAAAATTCTTTAAATTTATTTTTTTAAATCGAGTGAGGTCAGATTAAGCGACCTATGCCGCCAATTCACTGGACCGCCCTATCCAATCTGGATGCATTTCATAAAGAACCTCACGAGACATTCTAGTAAAATTGGCTGGATAGCCGTTATGCTGATACCACATTCCCCGTCTAATCGTAAGTGGAACGTTTTCTAACAATTCCGGAAGATTATTATGCAAGAAATTGCGGTACATTTCTCCATTCAAGTTTCCCTCAATGAAGAAAGGTCCAATTAAGTATTCCCCAATAATTCCGTACTACACATTCACTGATCATAGTCTTTGATGTTGAACTTCTCTAAGCCAATGTGGATTTACTGCACTCCAAAAATGCAGATTATGGCGACTCGCTGCACCATGGTTTGTGAATGTGGATTTGTCCCAAAACAAAACGTTGGGGAAAAAATTTGCATTTTTATTTAATTCCTACCTTGCCGAATTACAAAAATTGACTCGGTTTTTAAAATCACTTTTATAGAGTTCCTCGTCTAAAGAAATGTGTTAAGGATGGTATTTATTCACCTTCAAAATTCTTTAGATACTTTTTTTATATTCCTGAGTCAGCAGCAATTCGACAACAACTTATACATATGGGGATCGAAGGCAACAGCTGTAAGAACTGCAATTTGAATGCCTTCATGTGTTGCACTCCGGGAGCGATTGCGTTTCTTTGTTTCCATCGTTTTCATTTATTTAAAAGTTTTGATGACACTGTTGAAAGTCGTCCAAAAGGGAACTCTTTCATCCGGAAATCTTTCGGCGTAAAGTTCTACTGTCCGACAAACATTTCTTCCCCCCTCTCCGTAAATGAAGACCATTTTGGAATTTTTATCCAAAATTTAGCGATCCATTTCAATTATTGAATTTTGAAATTAAAAGAATAATTTGACACAAAATAATTAGATTGATTGTTAAAAGAAGAATATCGATTTCCTGCAGACTTTGTTTTAAGGTAGACTCTAACAAGAGGAAATTTAAGAAACATTTTTTTTATCGAAATAACTTTTTTATTAGGTCGAACGATTGTTACGAACTTTAAACAGAATGAGCATTGCAAAACTGTTTTAGAAAAAGATTTATTAGTTCTGATTATCTCAAAAATTAGGCAAAAATCAAACATAACTCTGCAGCAAAACGTCTATTAAAGATAACGTCTAATATACAAGGATCTATAAAAAAAATACGGAGTGGTTGTTTGAAAAAAAAATCCCTTGAAATGACCTTAAAATAAGGATATGGCTAAAAGTAACTATCTTCCTGACATGTCCCTTTCTTTACCGGACAACTTTTATTTGAAACTTTTTTTGATACAACGTACCGTTTCTGAGTAATCTTCAATTACAGCTTTAAACGGGACACCCTGTATAAAGAATATACCAGATCGCAGTAACACTCATTACAAACCAATTTTTGGAAAAGGATACTATAAACACTCAAAAGCGAATAGGTCTTATATACAAAAAGGTACGTAATAAAATATGTATATGTTCCGGCTCTTCTCATTTGGCAGGTGATGGATATAAAATGACCACTTCACCTGGAACGTAGATATACCTCAAGAAATTTGACGAGTTACAAGTCCACAATGCCAATACAACTCGCAAAATGGTAAATTCATTTTCTTCAGTGTTATATCTGCACATCTCAAGACCATTTACTTTGCTGATAGTTATCACATTACCCCAAAACACAATTTCTAACTGTTTTAATTAAATTCCCTTGTAAATAACGTGATAACAACAATCTTCTCTCAAAAGTCCAAACAAATATTTTTGAGATTAATACGAAAGAAATAAAAGAGAAGTTCGGATTTGGAAAAAGTCTGTCTCTCTCTGACTCCTACGACCTGAAAAAGGATAATGTGTGATTTGATCGATTCAGCGCCAAGGATCAATCCTCTCTTATACATATTGTCATCCCTATCTAACTGCTTTCGTCTCCACGTTTTCATTGTCTGTTATATCTGCGGTAACCTATCAAACTATTTTCTTTCTGGACTATCCCTGTATTAAATAGAAAATCCTCTTTAATTCGCGCTAAATCACTTGGCAGTCGAATGTTTGGAATCTAGATCAATATGTGAAATGCATTAAATTTTCTGGCTACTCCAGGTTAGTGCAGATTAGTTCACGTTAATTATTAATTATTAAAATAATTTCTATAACGTTCCGCAAAATAAGGAGTGGAAATTAAAATAAAATTTGTTAGTTTTCAATAATATTGTCCAAGTCGTGTTTTAGAGATTTATTAGACATAACAGTTCCAATAAATTTATTTCGCCATTTTATGACGTTACGCGCCATTTTGTGGTGTTGTAATACGATAAATATAACTTATTTTTTTAATTATATTGGTAGAGCTTACAGAAGGGTTCCCAATAACCTGCTGAACAACTGAACTCTGAACCTCTCTTTTCTTACTGAAGGGATAAATAAAGTAACGATACAACAGCAATATAAAATTATAATACCCCTTATTGTCATAGTGTCCGTTAAGTTTAAATCCTCTAAAAAAACTCTCTAATTTATTATATGATAGATTAGCGAATTTGCGGTAAGTAGAATGATGGATTTACAAGAGACTGATCCTTTAGGGAGCTTACTGCTAATATAAATAGAAGGTTAAAAATGGTAATGAGTAGTTAGGCGTGGTTCTAGGAAAACACAACACAAAGAAGGATGTACCTTTCCTTCTTTGAGTTGGACCTTTTTTTGTGTGAATGTCACCGAAGAATCACAAGTCAGGATTGCCACCCTCGACGTTCGGCTTTAAGAGATGCATTCACTTTTACAAAGGTGCTTAAAAACCAGCTGTACCGAACAAGGAAAACCTATTGAAATACGAACCGCTAGATAAAAAAAAACTTTGCATTCAAAACAACGCACGAGTGCACATCGCATCCGAGTTATGTTGGATTAATTTCACAAAATAACAAACATTGGCCTCCCACACCTCCAAATCTTCTAACGAACACATCTGGGTTGTTGTAGGTAAAAGACTGCAAAATTTACCCAAACCAAAAACTGTAAAATCTTCAAGGTTTTACAGTTTTTGCGAAGGACGCAGTTTCACAAAATATATACAGGGCATATAGCTATAACCTTGAATACTAGTCAGAATGAATTTCAAGCGGGTTAGCAAAATTCTGTGTTATGCATGCATCTCTTATAGATTAACAATTTTGGGATACCCGTGTTCGGAGGTGTATACGAAATCGTGGAGCAGATAGGAAGTAAAAAACTGAAGCAAGTCTTTTTATCAGACATTAACAAGATATTCGAGACTACTTTTTATTTTTCAAAAAACCAGTGACGTATTTTTTTGCCTTCAAAGACATTTAATTATTGGCTGTTGTGCGCTCCACTGGATTTACTAAAGTGTGCGAAATCCTGTTAACTGGAGAAAGAAAGACTTAAGATCAGAGCTAGCACTACATACTAAAAAAGTAGGTATGCAAATTATGGAACATACAAAATATGGTTATGCATTATGAACGCTACAGCGTGCATAATGCGAGCCGCTTGTGCATCTTTTGTATTTTTAGCGACCTACACATTGCCAAGGGAGCAAAATTCAGTTTCTCTTGCTTTTTTTCTGTATCCCCATATTGGAGTGTGCCAGACTGCGCACCACTGTTACTGTTAAAAATAAATAAAGGGAAATTTCCTGGTAACAGCCAAGTTCAGGGCAACTGTATACTATTTATTTAATTCGATTTAATTAATAATTAATAATTCAATTTTTTAACTGATCAGATTTTTGCTAGTGAATTAACGTCTAGTTGCAAATAAACATGATGGCCATTAAAAACGTTTGACGCACCCACTTTGGATTTTTTTTTTTAAGTAGAGTAGCTATAGGAATGTCTCTCATCTTGAGATCTCCACGATCAGTTTCGATCCGTTAAGGTATTGTCCCAGAGTTCAGGCTGGTCAAACAATCTACTTTTCTTCTCCTGAATATATGTAAATATTCGTGTTCGGAAGTGTATACGAAATTATAGAGTCCACAGATATACAATTTTTAGATTTTTTATGTCCGACTTTCTTTAATTTTTTAATTATGTATCTACCTACACCTGAACATAAGAATATAGTTTATGAGCAGTATAGTTTAAAAGTATCCACTCAGTTGTAAATTTTACAATTAATTTAGTGACCAGAAATTAAATAAAAAAATATTTCTAAAATTCTTAACAATATGGTGAACTAAATATTTCGCGTTAAATACCAAAGTGTAGTGTTCTAAGTCTTCAATATGCTGTCTTATATTTATATTTAAATCACAACGATCACAATACATTGTCAGTGCATGTTTTAGATAGTAATGTCTAGAAAATGTTACTGATACAGAAATATTTGCATTGCAAATCTTCTAAAAAGGGGAATACCGCGTATCATAAATTTGCTATCAACAACACAGCAAATGTGAACATCAATTTTTTTTTTTTATTAAATAAAATATTTCAGTTCTTTACGTATGTTAGAACCCTTCACCTTACACACCCAAAACAGGGAAATATTTCTTAAGAGCTTTAAAAAGTAACTAAAAGAAGATTTCTTCAGATTTTTTTTACATATATGTGTGTTCCTAAAAGTAATATAAATTATTATATTATATAAAAACTCTTAAAAATGTCTAACGACTGAAAATCATTCCTCAAAATCGGTAATTCTGAACAGAGCACAAGCTTCGAAATATTTCTCGTGAAGTTTCATAAATCCGGAAATTGAAAATTCTTCAAGAATCAGATACATTTCCAGTTTTCAAAAATGACGTATCGTTAAACGAATTTACCAATTGTATGCAACATGCGAACGCTGCGTGCATTTCTAAATATTCCTGTAAAAATGATAACATGAACGTGGATTTAAAAGAAATTCTAGGCGCTGTTTTCTGTTCTCAAAATTTAAACTAAATCATGGAAACTTGTGTTCTTTTATAGCGAATTTTTTCACCTTTATAAAAAAATAGTTTTGTCAAACTTTATTTAACTGTGTCCTGGGGGATTTCTCGAGGAGATTATATATTGTCAAGTAGTTGCCAAAAAACTTTTGAGATTTGTCAAGATGAATTTCCACGAAGTGAGAATAAAGGGGATATACGGGTAAAGCCCCACTAGCTGACATTTTATATGTTTTGACAACGCCTTTTCCATATGTAAATTTCTCGCATGACATGAGAATGGGACTCCTTAAATTATATTTTTTAAATCAGAGAATCCTCAAATAAATCCACCAGCTTAGACTAGGTTGGACCTAATAGTGTGCATATTATTTAATAGAATAGGTATAATACAGGTCCTGTGGAAGAGACAAAGGAACAGTGTGTGCGTATCGAATTGTTTTTTGTGTATGAAGATAGGAGATGTACAATTGAATTATGTTCTCTTTTGTGTTTTGATTAATTACCGTAAAATTAGCTCAGTACCTGCCTTGCATACCTATTCGAATATCATAATCACTTGCCGTGTAAATAGAACTTGTAACCTTTATGCTGCAGATAAGAATTTAGAGATAAGGCGTGACCTGGAGCAAAGATAACGTACGTGTTATGTACAAAAGTCGATACCTGCATGTAGGTACACCGTACCTATCAGTTTTCTTCGAATACTTGCTATGGGTGTGTTTTTTTAGTTTTGCTTTAAAATGTTTGAATTACATGAAAAGAAATAGGTGAGATTTAAACTTTTCGCGTTAAATTTAACTTGTTACTTAATAAAGAAAAAATAATAAAAACAATGAATTTTCCCTGAATTCGGCGATATAATCAACAATTCATTTGCAACAACTGAAACAGCTGTATAAGTTGATTCCGCGAAACTGGCACTTCTGAAACCAAGCGGCTATTTTGAACCCGGACATTTTTAGATATGAAAAAGGTCGATGCAGGTCATACGAGCCAACTTTAACCTATGTACTCGGCCCCGATTTAGTAGCCTGTCATATCCCGGCTTTAGCCGCACATGCGTCCCAAACATAGGAACATTTCTAATCCTGAAACTTTTTACAGGAGGAACATGTCAGAAGCTTGTAGTAAAACGAGACCATCCGAAAAATCAATGGAATTGCTTCCCAATGGCATTTTTAGTGATAGTGATAGTGTGATTAGCAGCTCGGAGAGCACTGACGAAAATTGCAACAGGCGACTGGGATTGTTTTCGATCACGGACATTTTGAAAAACAAGAAATCCAGCAATAAAAGACGCTGGAAGATGATGAGTAAGTACTGCCCTGTGTAGTCATAGTAGTCCTAATAAGGTAATTGGGTTTTGACAAATGGGAAACATTTCCTTTGCGCTTGTTCCCCCGCCTTTACAAAGGCGCGAGGCTGTAAACATACCCGAAGAGAAATAGAATTAGCGACCGTACAACTTCCTACATGGACAGGGACTTACCTGAATGATGGCCCTGCTTTATTATAGAGATATTGAGAAACTTGAGAAGTTTCAGTCGTCATAAAACCTTCGTTGGAATGTCGAAAAGACCTCATGCATGGAAGGTCAGAGAACTTGACAAATTGTTGTTGCGTTGAGCGTCGAAATATTTGATTACTATTGTTACTGCGAAGATTCGTAAAATATCAAAGCACATCATAAGGAAAAATTATATGTTTCAAGTGGCATATTAATCCTAAAATTTTTTTGGAATGTGGATAATCAAAGAGCGCCAAGAAAGTCTCGGAAATAATCGGGTTTATCTAGAGTATTTATCTCTGAGATTAAGAACTGATTGTATATGAGTGATGCAAGAAAATGCAATTAAATTATACATATTTATTGACCACTTAAATAATTCAACTTTACTATAGGAATAATGGTAAAACCGAAAACAATTTCTGTGGTGGTTAAGCTGATGCATTAAATTATTAATCTGGTTTCGTTTAAATGTTCCTTTAGAATCATTAAATCAATACATATTACATATTAATCTTATAGCAGTACTTCTACATAGATTCGTATTAGGTAAGTAACTCACTAAACCTTTTCTTTCATGTTCAGTCATTTATTTTCATGTACGACAATTAATTACGCATATTATATTTCAATGTTTTTAACTTGTTGCATTTGATTAGTAATCGGGTTCAGAAATGTAATGTACGGCTTGAATTAATTACTTATTAAATGAATATATGAATGTTAAAGGTAATATTTTGCATTCACCATTATAGCCAGAATAGCTTATATACGGAATATTATAATTTCATAATAATAATAATGTTTATTGTTATGCTACGGCTTTGCTTCCTGCGGAAATCTACAGTTTTGGATATCAGTTATATTACCAAAAGGGAATCTTAAATTGTTCGAAAACCAACCGCGTACCCCCCAAGAAATAAACTTGATTAGAGTACTTTTTGAAGAAACGATCTTTAGGAAAATCATAAAGGAAGGTAATGATTGTAAAAAGTATGTCATACCACTGATTATTAATGTTCGACAGTAGTTGTAGAAATGACACTCTTAATTACTTGAGAACGAGAAGAATCATCAGATAAGCGAGAGGAAAATTGTTTAGAAACTTTTTTGTAACCCTAAGCTTTTACATATAATTCAAAAAATGAGTTACGCAGCTCTATTTGGGTTTGCGATCGATTTTAAAAGTCAGTAATATAAAAAAAATGATACTTACCTCATTTACTTGAAATTTTGAAAAGCAGATGCTTGACAGGCAAGTTTGTCAAGTTGTAGATTTCACGACAAATATGTTGAAGCTAAATACATTTTACGATTTAAAAAGGCATATTAGATGCCTATTTCCTCGCTTTTGAATACAGGCCTAAGTTTTAGTCCATCACGATGCACTTAGATATCATCTTAGTTGTTTGCGCGCCACAGGCGTATCACTTAAGTATTTTAAATTGCCAATTTATTTTTTGAAGTTAACATATACTTCAGAAAAAAGATTATAGATAAATTTGTAATTCAAAATGATGCTTCTGTATGCTTATTTTATTCCTATATAACAAAAATTTTAGGGCTCGGCCATCGAGACATTGGGACTTTAATTGTTTGGGAGCCAGAAGCGTATCAGGCAAATATTTCAAATTATTTTAGGAGATTTGTCAGCTTGTTATTGAGAAATTTAAAAGTTAAAAAAAACGAATTACTCGTTGGCTTATTATTTGTGGAAGTATTAATTTTTAGCTACAAGTGAAAAAATTATTCTTTGGTGGCTTGAAAACCAGAGGCGTTTCACTTAAATGTTCAGTTAACCAGGATTTTTTTTGGCTGCCACGTGAACAAAAGTTTTAAAGACATTATATCATCCAAAAATATTTGTTATGCCTCTGCCCATTGCTTGTCACTATAAGTTTAACTCTTTCATGAAAAAAAAAACATCCTTTAATTGCTTGCAAGATCGAGGCGTGTTAACCAAGTATTTAAAATTAGGAAGGAAACATGTCGCAGCAGATTCAGCTCAATACATGTAAAACTGGGTACTTTAATTGTATGGAAACAAGAGCCATCGCTACTAAATAACATCAAATGTTCTAGAATATTATGGATGTTGCTAAAGAACGAACATTTTTAGATGTTTTACCTGTATTTTATTATAAAAAAAGGTGCGTTACGCCACTGTTTTAAGCATCAGTTATAATGCGTAAAAATGGTTCCCACCAATTTCCAAATTTGCCAGTCAGAGACATATCAGTCAGTTTCTGATAACGTAGGCAGTTCTTTTAGGTTTCTCTGAACGAAGATTTAATAAATCGCCACTCATTCAGTGTGAGAGTAGTTCTTGGCCACAGGTATATCACGTAAGATTGGATATATAATACCTTTAAAATAAGAGGTGTACCAGTCCAAGTAAATATTAAAATTTTTTTGAGCCTTTTGGTAATATTTTAAACAAGGATTTTGGAGATTGTACGATTCAAAAGCATGAACTACTCTTTGCTATTTAGTTTTAGCTAAGCTTTGCTAGAAAACAGTTTTAGGTATCACTTCTATCGCGGTAATTCATTGCTTAAAGGGCAGGGGCGTATCACTCAAGTGCTCATTGAAAAATATTTCTTAATGGCCCTGCGTGACTAAAGATTTTAGATAAGGTATACGATCCATAAATATGTGTTACCCCACTGAATTTAGAGACGTGATCGCAGCTTTCGGTTTCAATTCTCTAATGAGAAACTGGCCTTATGTATGCTAAAAATTCCGATGCGTATCACCCAAGTATTTCGAATTGTAACAAAGTGTTTTTTCACCTGCTATGTAAATAAATGTTTATAGGTAAATACGATTCATTGCGCTGCGTTTTTCATAGATTAGGGGACTTAGCTATCGTTTATGTTAGAAGAAAATTACTGTCTTTTTCCTCCGAAGATTTTCATTTTCATTCACTTTGACAAAAAAAAAACAAACCGATTGTATAACCGTCGTATCAAATATCAATCGACAAGGGAGGTTTGTGATAATTCGTGGACAACATCGCGTGTCTCGCACTTTTATTATGTTTTACTGCGTCATTTTCAACAAGTCGGAGTATGATAACAACTTGTGTAAAATTTCGAATAAGCAAATTCCAAAGGTTCATCCCAAAAGACCTCAAAGTAAATTCTGCTTGTCTACACAGAGACATTCACCACAACATTTCATTTTTGTATGCTACAATTAATCTTTGATCAAACACCAGTCAGGAAATATCAAAACTTCATCATACACCTTAATGAAAAACATTCGATTAGATTAGATCCGCCAAAACGGACTATTCCGTCCTCTTTCTCTCTCTCTCTCTCTTTCTTTCATTTACCTATCAAGAATCGCCATTAATAAGAAGCTTTCATTAAGCTCTACATTCCACTCATTAATCACCTGGAGACTGTTGGTCATCAAATAATGCAACTGTAAGTCGGTGTAGCTGAGGCTACTTCTTCTTCTTCTTCTTCATGGTCCATGTTGACCTCGCCGGTGCATGATTCAAGATATGCTACGTCACTTCTTCTAATTACTATTTTCTATTCAATCCCTGCAAACAGAAAATACGCACGAGTGCTCGTGAAGAGCGCCAATTAAGGTTAAAATCTTTTTAACACGTTACGTCGATTTTTAATAAATAATCGCAACTGCCCATTCACTGTTGGATAATAATAAATGACCGGCTCGTTCGTATTTGCGCTACGGCTGATCATTTTCAGATATATAAAATTAATAAACATTTGATTGGTAGGTATGTAGGTATACACAGTGGATGGGGGAATACACAACGAGGTGTACCATCAATGATACTTATTAGAATTACAAATAGGGCGAAAGGCGATGCTGGCACGAGCGTGACCGTCATGCTTCATGACTGACCTTTGGTCAGGTGCACGAGCCACACATCCGCTACCTATACCAACCTGGATTGTTTTTTAATTACTTAGGGCCTTCCTTTTTAAACAATACCTATGTAGATATCAAAATATTGTACCAAGTTTCGTAGAAAAGTCTTTGTTTTATAAAAAAGACAATATCCATCTCTCTTGTCTGTATCATTAATAAGGAGTGACGAATATGTAGTCGGGTAGATCCGTACTGTGTTTGACGGCTCACTGACCGTAGATTTCTTTGTGGTAGGCAACAATGAAAAATTTTATGCGGTAAACACGAAAGTAGGAAAAATGATAAGTTCGCCAAAAAAATAGCGTTTAACTAGAAATTTAAAACAAATGTTGAGCTTGAGCTGATGTCTCCTCGCAGGCCCCTCTTTTTTCCTTCTAACCTTTTCAGGCTGAAGTCACCGCTGCGGATGTCTTCAGACATTCTCAGCATGATATGTGGGTACCTACATTGTACGAATACATGTCCGAAGAAGCTAATAAGTAGAAACATGTAGTCAAGTCTATTGTTTTTAAATTCTTACTTAGAATCTGAATTCGTTGCTCAATAACTATTAAAAAAAATTTCAATCAAAGCAAAAAAGCCATAAAATTTCCAAAATTTCCGAAAAACCTTAAAAAGCATTTATTTTAATTTTATTCACTTTACTTACTTTTATTACCATCAATATCTCGTGCACTGACAACAAAAATCGTATATTGTGTGGTCTGAACCGCAGTCGCTCAAGAAACGGTTTGAAAACAGCATCTCCTTAAAACGTCATATTCTCGTTTTGTAGCCTCAACAAAAAATATTTTACCCACAGCCTGACCATTATTGACCATCTCTATGCCCAAAGCCAAATGCAATAATCGATCCCTATTTCCGATAAGACCCGCTTCTATTCTATTTTTGCTGAAGACGCATTTAATCATCGTTGTCAACGGTCGCGGTCCCACGTACAATTATGCCGAATGGGATCGGCCGATGCGGTCAATGGCGCGAGAGAGATCTAAAAAAACCCGGACTGGTTCTGCTCGAGATAGATAACGCAGCTCCTCTTATTTCCTATCATGACAGAGAGTTTTGGTACCATTCGCCTTGCAATTGGGTCGCTTGCTTAATTGGTGGAAAGGTCGGCGCACGAGCCACTGGATAATTAACGGGTACGATTGTTTTCTCTGATTTTTAATTAGACGCCTTATAGTCGAGCTAAATGGGGTATAATTAAGTTTGATCGTAGATAGAGAAGGATGCATTGCGCACCTTCGGTTAATAAAGTTTAAAGAGGCCACGTATATTGCGTGAGAGTTGAAATGCAAGACACGCGACCGGTCGCCGGTCATCCTCGACCGGAAGTTGTCGTCCTCCGACCGGAACCGTGCACTATGCTCCGTGAACATCACTGGCCGTGACCAGGGGGTTTCATTTTTTCAGGTAATTGCCCGGCTTTGACCGGATACACTAATGACGACTTCTGTTCTGTTATTGTCTTGTCGTGCTTTACTACTTTAGTATGAAACAGTTATGATACTTAATTCCAGCTTTCTTCCCAGCGTAAATGCAGAGCTGGTCAGTGCATGCGGGAGCGGTATCGAAGCCCGGGGGTACCGCCCACTTGGTCTTGATTTATGCGACAATCGGTCTGAAACAAATTATGCCGGCGATAGTATCAAAGGTACTAATAGCTTTGACTACTTTAAAATTCGAGGCACCAGTGATACGTGTCGATATTTGTACAGATGGAAAGGGGGCACCCATCTCTCTAGGAAGCGCAGCTTCGCTCATGCCCCCCCTCCTCCGATAATTATACATACGTAGGTACAGGATCAATCAGGTTTCAATCGGGAAAGTTTAACAGGCGGTAAAACTTCGAAAAATAAAGTGAATAGTGCCTTATAGGTTTTAAAGGTTCCTTACCGAAATGCGCGGAGATTAACTTCAAGTTTTAACGTATCGTACATAAATCCGGAAAATTGCTCATATATTTTAGGACACTGTGTATGCATCTAGCGCGTCAATGGTTTAGTTTAATTAATAGAAAAAGTTAGTGCTAAGCTCATGAAATTAATGGCTCTTCACGTAGAAATGGAAAGAAGATGTTGAGCCACCGATGACACATGTTTCAACTTATTGGCTTCATCAGGTATGTGTGCATATCGAGTAGGTACACATACATCATGTTGAGTATGTCCGAAAACATTCGCAGCGTGAGGTGTCGCCGGGGTGCTCAACATTTGCTCTTCATTTCTAGCTGAATTCTCATTCCTTCTGCCGACTGCCAATAACTTTTCCAACTTTATCCGCGCGAAATTTTCCATTGCCGAATATTCGTAGCTAGCAGGTGTCCGTGGATCTCTCAGACTCGTCCCCGAAATTGGGAAAGCTCTCGGTGCTTTCACAATAAACTGCGCCGATGCCTTCTTGTTGTTTTTTTCTTTTCATTCTTTCCACTCTACAACCGCACCTTCTCTAATACGCGCAGCGTGATGTGTGTTTATCGTGCTTTGTACGCACACGTCTCTGATGAAGCCAATAACTAGAAACACTGGTGCCCGGGTTGCCTAGCGACCTCGGTCCATTCTTGTCCCCTTGAATCTAAATAAACTTTTCCCTTATTTAATTTAATATCGAAACTTAACAAACCACTACACAAGACGAAAACTATAAACTATAGATTTAGACTATCAAATGTATTCTTTATGTTATCCTCCCCTCCAATGGTAGTAAAAGTTTTTCTTGTTTTTAAGAAGTTCTGGAAAAGGAAGTTCTGACTGGAAAAACTAAAGTTTCTGACTGAAATGTGAAGATGAAACGCGTCTGATATAGGAAACCAATTTTAAACATTTCTTCGGCTACCCTGATTTTCTTTGAGTCGAATAGAGCAAACCTGAACTAGCTTGAATTTTCCAACGAACTCTAGTCGGTTTTATTCAAGTCATTATCATTTGATATGTACGAAAATTAACTTGGTGCACATCACTTGGTCGGCAATGCAATAACTTTTGCTTCCTACATTCTACATTTTCTCTTTCGTCACCCTCCTGCTGAGAAAGGTACTAATGATCTCATCTTAGGTATTCTTACGTTATTTTACCTCTATTGAGAATATCATATGCTAATTCGACTAGTTATTCCACATCGGTGAGCCTGAATGCGTGATCCCGCACCGTCGCACAATAAACCCCATTATGAAACAGAAGCTAAAAATCAAGAAAGATACAAATAATTGAACCGATTACCATATAATGTCCTTTGGTTCTGACCGCGGTACCCATACCGGCTGCCTTTTGTGTCGGCTTTGGTACTGCCGACGTGCCGCCTCGTACCATTCTTATGAAACAGTCGGCCCAACTCAAGTTATTAATTCAAATGTGAGAAGAATTTCGTGTGTTCCTCTCCCTGGCATCAATCAAAATTTCAGGACCTTGTCCTCAATGTGTGATGATCAATTAAGTTTCAGTCTTGAGCAGAGATTAATGACGCGCAATATAATCGGAATCCTTTTTTTGCAACGTGAACTTTAATTTCCTGTTTTATCTCGTTAATAACTAAAGCAACTTTTGCCCGGGTGGTACCATAAATTAACCGAGACGATATATTATTCCAGTGGGCAAAATGTAGCACATATTTCAAGCAATCATCGTGCATTATCGCAGGTTTAAGAACCGGAGAACATAATTTACGGCAACGACAATAAGCAGAGCGGCGAAACCCTTAGAGCTACAAGAACTGGAATATTTCTATATTTTATCTTTTCTCCGGTGAATGGCATGCATAAATAAAATAACTAGTTTGTAGTACATTATGTGGTAGCCATTCTATACTTCATCCGTTGTCCTGTCTGTAGCTTTCGTACCGGTCGAACATAGCGAATTGGCCCTGGACTATCGCCTCTCCATCGAGATGCGTACAAAGCTAAGGTCACTATTGGTAATTAAAACTATAGGAAAAAATTACTTATTTAGCCTGAGATTTCTCCTCTAATCTGGAGTGAATCCTGGTATTTAGCATTTATGTCTTCCTCAACATTTGGTTTTCAGGTCTTCATCGATTCCGTCAGTTCACCCACAGTGCGTCTACGGAGACGTCCACACGTCGGAAAAATATTTTTATATTTAGATTTATATGAAAAAGTTGTTCGTCATAAAAATGACTCGAAATTGCGATTTGCCATAATTTATACCGAGAGATGCCATAATTCCGGCCCGAAGAACGATTTCCTTCTAATTTCTTCTAAATTCTACAAATAAAATGTTTCCTCTTGCGACATCTATCGTCAGACACATTCTACAGGGTGCTATTTAAGTACATGGACAAAGGCCGAGGGCTGATCCTTTGAGCGGTTCTGAGGCGAAATGAACGTAGGTCCGGGAATGCTTTTTTTTGCAAGATAAGGAGCGTCGAACTTTTCTCAAAAATCGTTAAAATCTTAATAATACTTTAGCCCACGTTGTTGAAATTAAGAACTGTTATTTATGGTTATTAACGTTAGTCATGCTCCACTGACTTTTTTTTTCACTTTTATGTTTTTTCCGTATTAAGCGCAGTCATGGCCACCCAGGTCCCCGGATTTAGGTCTGTTAGATTTTTTTTTCTTTTGGGAGTATGTAAAGTCCTTCAGTGATAGAGCGTCGGTCAACACCGAAGAAGAATGAATGCAACGGATACGGGATTCATGGAATCAGATAAGATGTAGGCCGGGAATATTTCAACGTGCTCGGCAATCCATGTTAAGACGAGCTAATGTTTGCATTGAAATTGAAGGGAGACATTTCCAGCAAGTATTGTAAGTTTCGTGTTACATATTATTAAATGTTTTTGTATTAAAAATAATTCATATCGTTTCTTTAAGTGTAATTTAATAAAGCGCTTTTCTTTTTCGATTTTCCTTAAATTTCCGGCGTTACTCCTGTACACTAGCAAATGGAGACGAACAATTTCTAGCTTAGAAGAATCCTGTTTTTGCATAAAAAACTATCACCAAATTTCAACATCATACTAGTTCGAGTCTTTTCGTTATTTAGATTTTCTTTTAATTTCACGATTTTTTTTTTAATTTTAACACCCTGTATCTTGCCAACAAGGCATTATCGGATCTATTTTTTTGTCTCAAAACCACTTAAAGCATCATTGAAGTTTGGCCACGTACTTCAATAAAACAGTGTATATTACATGTATATTTTCACATTTTATGAGTTTGGGGTCGGATCCTACATAGTTATGTAGCCTCATCACATAAAAAAACGTGAGCACCTAATTCAGAGTTCTGCTGAGAGTCTCGAGCGAGTTAATTTGATTTGCATCTTCACGAATAATGGCCCGATTTCAGCTATACAAGGTGCGTTCTTATTACTTCGTAAATTATTTTTGCAAACGGGCAACACGGTGTCCCAGTTAAAGCTGTGATTGAAAATTACTCAAAAAGGTATGTTGTATGGAATAAAGTTTCAAATAAAGTTGTCCGATAAAGAGAAGGAGGTGTCGTGAAGATGGTGACTTTTAGCTAAAACGTGATTTTAAAGTCGTTTCAAAAGCAACTTTTTTTTTTAAGGCAACCCCGTAGTTTTTTACAGATCCTTGTAGACCTTCAAAAAATGAATATCTTTTATTTGAACGATTTTTTTTATTAGACTATTTGCTGCACAGTTATCTTCGATTTTTGTCCAATTGTTGAGATAGTCGAAATTATTACATTTTTTGAAATAAAAGTTTTGCAGCGCGTATTCTGTTTAAAACACGCAACAATCCTTCTATCTAATAAAAAAGCAAATAATTTTTAAGAAAAAAATTTTTTTTTTTTTTTAATTTGACAATATATATATATATATATATATATATATATATATATAATCTTTATTTCATACGAAATAGGCTATCGACCATACTGGTCTTTCTGCCCTTGTTACATAGCCAAATGCCTAAGTCTACACAAAGAGTGGTCAAAACGGTATACATTTGGAGATGTAAAAAAAAAAAAAAATATTATTGTATATCTTCACTCAGTTCTTTGTGCAACGTATTAGGAGGGGAGAGAAAGTGGGAATGTCGTGTTTGTCGTCTGAGGCAAAGTGGGTTAAGTATTGTCCAGTTGTGTCGGTTGTTTTTCCATTTTGTCTGTATTTGTGATAGTCTGTCTGTTATTTTTGTCATGTTCGTACGCTCGTATAGTAATTGTGTGGAGGGGTTGTGCAGAGGATTATCAGGATGTCTTATTTTAGTGATGAGTCTCAGAGCGATTTGTTCTGTTGTCTGTATATGTCTTTTGGTTTTTTCGGTAGCGTTTGTTCTCACTATATGTCCGTAGTCTAAAAGGGGTCTGCAGATCGATTTGTAAATTCTTGTCGCTGTCTTCGTGCTGATTCCCTTGTTTTTGTATGTCAGTGATCGAAAGTGTTTTGTTCGTCTCGTAATTTCTGTCCTTATGTTTTGTACATGTTTGTTAAATTTCAATTTGTGGTCTATAGTTACGCCCAGGTATTTTACGTCGTTAGTGGGGTGTATTGTATGTCCGTCTGCTGTAAGTGTCGGGGAGTTTTCCTTAGTTCTGTGATTTGTCAGTAAAAGCTGGTTCTTAGCGGGATTCGGTGTTAGCCTCCACTTATAAAACCAGGTCATAGTGTCGTCCATTAGCATCTGCAATCGGTCTACGGCTTTCTTTGTCGTTTTGTCATGTACTACCAGCGCCGTAATTTGACAAATTAATTTAAAATCCTGATTTGAGAACTTACGAAAGCAAAAGTTCAAAAGAAGGTCCTGCCTACTCCAAACGCCTCTCAAATCTTATTCGAAAATTTTGTTCCGAAAAAAATTCCGAAATTGTTTACTCTGCGCAGCATCTTCACGTTTATCAATTGACACGTATTTTCAATTCTCCTTTTTATACCATCCACAGTTGGTACTTCTACATAAACTTTGTCCTTTAAAAAAAACCCAAAGAAAAAAATCTGGTAAGATCGGCTCAGGCAACCTAAGAGATCAATCCAATGGACTGCGCCATCCAATGCATCGGTCTGAATGCATTTCATAAAGAATCTCACGAGACATTCTAGTAAAATTGGCTGGATAGCCGTTATGCTGATACCACATTCCCCGTCTAATCGTAAGTGGAACGTTTTCTAACAATTCCGGAAGATTATTATGCAAGAAATTGCGGTACATTTCTCCATTCAAGTTTCCTTCAATGAAAAAAGTTCTAATTAAGTATTCCTCAATAATTCCGTACCACACATTCACTGATCATAGTCTTTGATCTTCAACTTCTCTAAGCCGATGTGGGTTTACAGCACTCCAAAAATGCAGATCATGACGATTCATCTCTGCATCATGATTCGTTGATGTGCGTTTGTCTGAAAACAAAACGCTGAAGAAAAAATTTGCATTTTGATTTAATTGCTGCCTTGTCCAATCTCAAAAATTGACTCGGTTTTCGAAATGAGTTCCATGGAGTTCCTAATGTAAAGAAATGTGGTAAGGATGGTATTTATTCACCGTCAAAATTCTTCGGGCACTTGTCTTAGATATTCCTGAGTCAGCAGCACTTTGACGACAACTTAAATGGGGATCGAAGGCAACAGCTGCGAAAACTGCTATTTGATTGCCTTCATGTGTTGTACTTCGGTAGCGGTTACGTTTTTTCGTTTGTAAATGGGACACCCCGTATGCAGTATATCGAAAATAAAAATGCGCAGCGTGGGGATCTCAGAAACGGTAATAGATGCAGAGGTGGTTAAATTGGGGAAAAGTTGCGCGTTCGAGGCCACAATATAAACAGTTCTACAAAATTATTTTCGTAGTTCCTCCTTGAAATCTGCTGGTTTAGATTCAATGCCGACGCGAGGTACCTACATTGAGCTGCCAAATGTCTAAGAGCAAAATTATAATTATAAAAAGAGTTCTTTTTATTAAAAGTTCCTTCTCGGATATTTCGACAAACAGGCGAGGTGTCAAAACTCGGTTCTGATATAGCATGTAGAACGAGCTCACCTGGCACGTGCGGTATTTCAACTCGCTTAAAACCAGTGGCTAGGAAAATCAAGGCGAATTAACAGGCGTCCGCTCCAATAATAATAAACTCAAAAACCGCAAAACTTTCGAAACCAAAAAACCATTTAACCTTTCAAAATCAGTGTGGTATGGGAATTTTTAAGGTCGAATGCTAATAATAGATTGCTCTGCAATGAAAAAGCAACAGTCCGAAGGCACATCTACACCCATGTCGAAAATCGACTCGCTCCTTCCGAAGTTAGGTCGAAGTAAATTTGTTTAGCAAAATTATATTATGAGACGAATCCCCTTAATTTTCCTGTCCGCCTAGTTGGATGATGCTCGCTGCACATCTTCAATGAGTTTACTTGTCCAGTCCAGTCCACGGATGATTCGACGATCCTGATTCGCGAATCGAGATGCGACACCGTCTTGGTTTATTCGACACGTTCATTAAAATTAATTATAAATAACCTTTCTCGTTCGCAATTTCTGGTATATGGCGAACATCTTTATTGCTGGATTGGTTTACCTTCTTCTGAATCAAAAAGATTCTAAGAATTAAAAAAAAGTCCAGGCAGATTTGCACAGCGTACGCGTTGAAACCATCCACATCCTTCTTCAGTTCTGAACGCCTCGAGTCATATTTCTTTACAACCTAAACAACTTAACGTAATTTAATAAAATTACACAGAGATCGTGTTTCCTGCGGGTAAAATTTGCCTCGGCCTTTACCGGCAAAAACGTGAGTATCATCTTCAAAAGCAAAGGTCGGGTCAAATGTGAAGGGAACCCGAAGAGGTGCCACTCTCGAGGCAGATTTGTGTCGCGGAATTTACCGCATTCGATTCGCTAATAATTTAATTGAATGATTCAGTACTGCACGTAAAATTTCGTCAAGCAAAAGGTATTAAAGAAAGGGTAAATTATTGCCGGTAAGTTGTGGTATGGAAAGGTTTAAGTAGTGTCGGGGACCAAAGTGCCCATAAACAACCATTTAGCGGGCTGGCCACGACTATGCGACCTGGCAGACATTTTACATGTTTTATGACAGATATAGAAACAAGAGGTCGGTCGACCTGTATAAAGATAAATCGAGAGATATGTTGGGAGATAGGCGTCGTCGCCGGTGCGTGGTGTGTCAGTCCATAAAATCGGCTTTTCTCAACTTCCTGGATCGTTTTCTACCTTTTGCATCGACGCGGATGTGTGTTATTCCTCGTTTTTTCGCTCGTATAAATAATAATCGTGTCCCACTTTATCTTTACAAGGAAGCTACACGACGGTACCTTATGTCTTTTTAATCCGTCACATAATTTTTCGGCCAGGCACCACATTCAACCGGCTGCTTTCATAAACCAACCTTAAATCTGATAAAGTATTTTTTAAGTGACTGTTACCTTCTTTTTAATTTATCGTCCACTTTTTCGTGTTTTTGATTCCTCGTTCATTACTTTAGAAACAAACTAGACCGGGACGTCTCACTTTATGAGCTTGCCTACTTTGAAATACGGCCTTTTGTCAAAGAACTTTATGGTTTTTGGATATCAGATCGAAGCACAGATAAAACAGGACTAGAATTTTTTTTTTTTTTTTTTTTTTTTTTTTAATCATGTTTCAGTACGTGACACGGTTTTGTTATTGCTGAGATCCCAATTTCCTTACGATAAATTAAACTTGCATTGCGCTACTTAAATGCCCAAAATTGAGGATTTTTCGTCGACACTAAAATTGCGTCGAAAAGCTAAAATTTCATCCAAAATGCAACATACACTATCGCTCCCGTGCAAAGCAACTTCTCCAGTTCGATTTTCTCTTTTGCTCTAACGACACGAATTTGATATAATCTGTCACCTAAATTAATAATTAAACTTAAAAATAAATATATCAATGTTAAGGTTTATGCGTTAAATGTTTTGCAACGGCAGGTGGAAAACAAATTCAAAGCATATGGGTAAAAATAGGGCAATTAAGTCGTTTTCCATATTTTTCCTCTACAGTTAAATCTCTTATTTGATATGTAGTTGCCTTCCAACATCTGTAATTGATAAAATTTAATAATTTTTTAATGTAATTTTCAGATATTTTGAGTTTCAAGTATTTTCAACTTTTTTGACCAAATCCTCCATTTGTAGTTGTGACACCTGTCTCATGAATTCTTCTGTGAATTTCATCCCAAAAGCTTTTCATGACCTTCAAATCGGGGCTTTGAGTCGACCAGATCATCACATCAACGTTACGTACAATTAACCCCCCTTTAATTAATTTGGAGGTATGCTTCGGGTCGTTGTCGTGTTGGAACACCCAGTGACGGCTCATATTTACTTTTACCCTGACCAGCAAGTGATTTTTCGGAATATTTTTATAAACGTATCGGTCTATAGTACTCTAACTTTTTACTAATGGACCTATGTCAACATTGCGAAGCATCCCCAAACTACAATACCATCACCTCCATGTTGAACCATCGATTCGGTACGTTTTTGATTAAACCGTTCATTAATTGGTCTTCTGACCCAACAAATTCCGTTTTATTTGAAGAGTTTAAATCGACTTTCATCTGAGAAAAGGACAGTTTTCCATATATCACATGACCAGTTCACATTCTCTTTCGCGAATCGCAATCTGGCCTTTCTATTTTTCTTTGAGATGAAAGGCTCCTTTGCCGATTTTCTCTCATATAAACCAGCGCTTCTTAATCTTCATTTTATGGTACTCACTGATACTGAAACACACAATTCTTGTTGTATGCGACTTGCTCTCTTGAACGGATCCTGAATGGATAACATTTTAATTCTTCGGTCCGTCACTTTATCAGTTTTTCGTTTTAGGCTACTTTCAGAGCCCATCTGAGGCTCATCTATTTTTCAAATTAGAGATCAACCTCGATGTTATCGATTTAGGTAAATTTAAATCTTTTGCAATTTTATACTGCTTTTCACTACTTTCAAATGTTTCTAGGATGTTTCCTTTTAAGTAATGTGATAAATGAGCACCTCTCGACATTTTGAAATATTTTTCGTTAATACTGTGAGTAACCAAGTCAATATCCAACGGTAATGTAAATAAACAAATTGATTGTTCCACATGTGCATCCTACGGAAAACAAAATGGTGTGAAAAAAGGACATAAACAAAATGTGTTGAATATATATTTGCACCTTTACAATATTTGGACAAACTAGAAATATATTTTATTAATTCTAAAAAAATATTCCTTTGAAAATATGCTTATGCAACATTTTCAATTAGTTGCTCTATATATGAACGATTGTATAAATATTGATCCTCAAAAAAAGTGTGTAACGGGAAAGGGATACAACGTTCCCTTTCCCCATCCCCCATATTAAATACTGAACCACCACAACATATGTGCTAATTCTGTGTGACAGTGAAATCACGGGAATATGCCATTACTGTGTCACAATCTGATCTGTTTCAGGGTGACACAAATGACATTTTTTATTTGACAGGCAACCTCAATAATGACCGAACGTGTGACATATGCGACGTAAATAACAGTGACAACTGACACTTCCCACGTATAAAAAGAAATGTACGTCAATTTTTCCTTGTCATATGTAGACAGGCAAAAAATAATGTGCGATCAGATAGAAGGAACCTTTATAGAGCTGTCGAAACTAAAGTTTGCACCGCAAATGCAGTTCTAAAGCATTCTAGAGGCTTTTTTTATCTGATCGCTCGTTATTTCTTTTGCTATATAAAATCGATCAAAATTGTCTTGTAATAAAATATTCCGAAGTAAATTGTATTTTCTCCAACGGACATTTTACAACTTTTCCTTGCGGACTCCGCATTGAGTTTCGGCATTTTCCCCTAATTTTCGCATTCCCTGAAAATCACGTTGAAAACCGTCACTCCTGAGTCTGCAAGCGAGTTGCGAATTAAATATCAAAGAAAGAGTTGGCGCTTTGCTAAATTCGTCCTAGATGCGTGAATCCGCACATGTGCTGCCCGAAAATGATTCTACTCCATCTAAGTGCAAGTTACCATATCCATGTGCATATACCTATTGTGATCTTAGACCCAAAGGAAGCGCTCAATTAATTCAGCCACACATCCAAGACCAACCGGAGCGGTCAATGGCAAGGAGTACCGTATTTGGCTTCCAATAATATGGTAAAAAAGCTTAATGGTACTGTTACCCATTGATTAAAAGTACCAGATAAAGAAAGTGCGGCCATTATTTCTCCGTTCGCACTCTTAAGACAAGAAGGTCAGGATATGAGGAGCGCTTTGTAGTTCTCGAGATATGTATCACTCGAACCACCGCTAATTTAACTGTAATCGATTTTTCTGCAGTGCCAATAAGTTAATTGACGATTGATTCGGACGCCAGATGGTTGTAGAGAATGCTTAGAAAAGCGAAAATTTTCTACTTTATATAAATAAAATAACAGCAAAAAACAGAGTCTGAAACTCAACTCAAAATAGGCATTTAGTCGATATATGTTATGAAGTATTTGCATTGAGTGTGATGTTTTACTGTGAACGCTCGTTTTACTTAGGCTGAAGCACAGTCTAAACACTCGAAAACATCACATTTGTCGTCATAAGACTAAGGTCAATTCCTGGCACTTGCACCCCGTGATTCTTATTCTTGACCCCCATCCACCTCTATGGCTTCGACATTCGTTTTCAACGCCATTGGTACAATCACAATCTTCAGATATCCCCGTAGAAATCTAATGTATGTTTGAGGAATTTTTCGTTCAATTCACGATCAAACTTTTTAATTCGCATAACAGAGAATATTAGATAGTTAGCACTAATCTGGGAGCTATGGGCGGGAATTGCCATTGGTGGAAATATTCGATATCTCCGAAACCCACGTCGAACAAGTAAAAGTGAGCGGCGTCGGCGTTACTCCGGGGGGTCAAAATGTCAGTAGGGTCATCAGGGGGATAGGTCCCGACCCGGCCCTGACCCGGGGCACTTCTTTGCAGACGGCCCACGTTGTTATTTGTTGCAGTTTGTTATCCAGTGCCGGCCGAGCAGGACTGTTTTTAGTGTTTTTCTGTTCCCTCCTTTCGAAATGCTGACTCCCACGCAAGTTAAACTAGAAGCGACTTCAGAGGATGAGTTCGAAGGCATTGGTAAGCGCAAGATTATCTCTAGGGGCTAATTAACACGTACTCGCCGGCAATTTTTCTCATGTAATTGTTTTCTGCGAGTACCACCGGCATCCTCGAAAACAAATGGTTCCCATTGGCTTTGGCGATTTCTGCGAGCCGAGACAATTATACACCAGCAGATGGTATCATGGTAGTCGCCGTTTACTGTTGTCTGATGGCAGTAAAGTAGCTCGAGAACTATATCCAATCGAATCGTTTGCGCAACTTCAATTGGTCGTTTAATTGCACAAAGTGTATTAGCATTGAATACTTTCAAAGAACCAAAATCGCTCCCAGCGTGGAGAGAATGTTTAAGCTCTTCACAATCACAGCGATCCACATGTCTGCAAATTCGGTCGATACAACGTAACCATTGTTAAAGACCCTTTAGATCTTTGCTTTGGAAGCACTTCTTCTGCATTCCTCATTAAAATATTGAGACGATTCCAATTTTGAACTCCTCCCATCTGCGAATTTACATCGCAAGTTACAGGAATCTGAAGGCTTAACTCAAAAATGAGGAATTACCCAGGATGATCTGTTGTAGAAGATGTTAAACTGTTAAGTATGCTCGATTATTTTACATGGTTGGGATTGCAATTTGTTCTTTTAACTCACATATACAATACATGGTAATTCGGAAACAATGGTACAAATGAGAATTGGGCCCTAGAAGGTCAAGAAAATAGAGCGGTTCAGCTGAACTTGAAAATGTGTTCGTGTGGACGATCGACATTTTGAAAATTTACTTTAGTTCATTTTTTTTTTCAATTTCCAAGATGTGGGTGTAGCTCTCAGTTCAACTAGGGACATTATTGATTATGGCAAATAAAGCACACATTGACTGCAGATTCTAACACCCCCGCCGAGAAACAGTTTTAAGTCTGTAGGTCAACAACTCTGAAATTTATTCCCTTTTTACAGAATTTCAAATGCTACTTTTACACTCTGTAGAATGAAAACAAGCAACTTTTGCATAAGGGCTCTATTTTTTAAACATATAGCGTTTTTCATCTTCTCTTTAGCGTATCGGATTCAGCCGTATGTAGTTTCAAGGCGTTTCTTTCAACGAATGGTGTCCGATATCTTTCATAACATCCGCGCAAAACCAGATAGAAGGCCTCAATTGAGATGATGATCTCCATCCTTCCCACTTGCATTCCTACTGTGTAAGCTCGTGTTTTGGTAAAAACGATTTCTTCATGGAATTTGATGCTATTCCCAGTGGTATGGTCTTCCTCGTATTGGTCAAAGCATACGCCACCATTAGATTCGTCATCCAACCCGTATTAGATTCTACTACCTCAACTGTTCACTCACGATCATTTTCAAAAGTCATCATCTTGATCTTTTCTTGGACCCATGTTACTATCAATGAATATAAGCTCCTCCTCCCCAAATTTGGCCCAGCATATTCCATATATCTTTGTGATCATATTACTATCTGATAAGGTAAATTGTCAAAATAATTCTTGTCTGAAACTCACACCTTTTCTCGATGACATTGGCCTCTTTCTTCCTTTCTCTCCCTCTCTCCTCCTCTCTTTATCTCCACCTCTCGCCCTCTTTCGTCCTCTCTCCCCCTCTCTCACTCTTTCACCCCCTCCCGTGCCTATCTCCCCCTCTCTCCCCCTTCCTCCCTCTCTCGCTCCAACTCTCTCTCTTTCTCTCTCTCTCTCTAAAGACGAAGAGTCCTCCATTACTTATTTTACCGTTGCAGGATTGAGAAATGATTTTATAATCGATTTGCTGGGTCTTACAACGCTCAGTAACGCAAGTAACGTGGATCTTTTGTTGCTGCATACATCCGGTCACAGTAAGACTTTGGCCTATAATATTATTAACTGCAAAGATCCTCAGTCTAAGGTTGGTCAGTTGCCCTCGCACTCGGCTTCCACTCATTTATTTCAGTTCGATTCCGAGGGCTCGAGTCAGTGCCTCGCTGATATTTCTGTATCTTACTCAAAGCCTCACATCACTATATCGAACTCGTTCGACGAACCTCTCAGCAAGCAACTTCTTGTGGAAACACTCAGGGTCTCAGAGGAACGCCAGCTTGTCCATGTCTATCTTGTTGTAATCAGGTTGTCTGTATCTATCATGTTTTTTTTATGAAGATTCGCGTGGTTTTTGCTCTTCTATTTTCAAATGGGCCTTCTATTTTTTTTGTGTATTTTCGAAAAACAGTTGCAAAGTATTGCCTCGAATTGAGTTTTGTAGGTTTCTCAGCTCATAATTCCATAATAATTTTGCGGCATCATCTTAGCGTTGGATGTGCTACAACTCTCTACAAAACTGTTCACATCTTTAATGTAGCATTCAAGGAACTGTTTTCCAGTTCACGAACTTTCTGGTTAACAGTTTCCATTATTCTGTTTTCTAGCTTTTTCTAGCTCTCTCCAAGTACGAAACACTATAAATTCCTCTTTGAAAACATTCTGTTGCTCTCTCAATTCTTGTTTGTGTTTCTCCTGCCTTTGCTCTTGTTATGGTATTATCTCTTCTGTTTCTGAGTGACGTCTGTTCTTCATTCTGCTGGCGGGGACGTCTTTTCTACTCGTTTTTCTGCTCTCGCATAAGGGCTAGCAGCGCAACAAGTTGACCCTACATTGCTTTATAATGGCTTCTAGTCACTGGCATAAAACATGTATTGTCAAGTAAATAAGCACTCACAGTTCACGACAAGCAAGATCTCAAATGTCCCATTAGGATGTCGCTTCTAATATCAGGTGTTGCGATTTAGACAGTTTGAATGGTTTCAATAAACCCGCTTTTAACGTAAACACTATTTATCAACTCAACAAATTAGCACTAGTATTCCTCAATTAATAGTAATAGTCCACTAACGAATCACTATTCCAATACTAAACAATTTAATATCCGTTACTGTAATCGCTTCGGTGATATAGCTGCACTAGGTTAAGACTAAATTTACCTTTTAACAACGAACTGCTTATACGGGGTGTCTTTAGCTGAGTGCTTATTAGACCTATTTAGAGAACCTCGGAAGCTGGAAAATCAAAATTTTGTTTTCACATTTATTTTCAATTCCATTTTCAATTTCAAAAAAAATTTCAAAATGGCGGCACTTTCGGAAGTACCGGAAATTGATAACAACTATATTGCTTTAAATGGAATGACTATGTTTTTGAGTTTTTTTATGATTCCACGTCGAATTTCACGTTAACTTTATGTAACATACTGATAACCTAAAATGTCCACTTTCGGAGATAAATATTTTTTATGTTAAAATTGGCAAAAACCTTACATGTAAACATTTTTTTATAGTGACACAAACAACGGTGGGATAAAAAAAATTTTCCAGTACAAAGTCAAAATATTACACTTTATTTTCCTCAATTTCAATTTTAATAATTATCTACAGGGTGGTCTGCAAAATAAATTGGACTAGTCCAACAAAAAAAATGCCAAAAAGCCATTTTCCCGAAATAGGATCCACACGTTGTGTTAGATAGGTTAATAAGCCATTTCATTCTGCATTCATGCATTTTCCTGTTCTTACATAAGAACTTGTTTCGTTTATTTAAGTTTTGACCAGGTAAAATTAAGGACAGAAAAATGCTCAGAAACAAATGTTGGATATTTTAAACAATTATTGAAATAATTTGTTGGCATATAGTTAAGATATGTAGAATATAATATTGTACCACAAAGCAACTAACAATATTTTGAATATATATTTTTCTATTTTAAAATTTAAAACTCAAATAATTCATAACAATTTTTATGAAGAACAGGAAAATGTTACATGTTCGAATGCAGAATGAAATGGCCTTTTAACCCATGTAATAAAATATCGCGGACTCCATTTGAAAAAAATTATTTTTTGTCATTTTTGGGTTGGCCTAGTTCAATTTATTTTGCAAACCACTCTGTAGATAATTATCAAAATTGAAAAGAATGCAGTGCAACGTATTATCTTTCTACTGGCAAAATTTTATTGTTCTACATTTATTAGTTCCAATATGATAATTTCATGTTCACGGAAGATTTTTGATAATTTCGATATGAAACGATTTTTGTGTCTGAAAGTTCACACTTTCGGTTAGCAAAATGTTATGTGAAATGGACCTGAAATTCAACATAGAATTATAAAAAATAAAAAAACATAATAATTCCATTTAAAATAACAAAGTTACCAACTTCCGGTATCTCCAGAAGTACCATCAGTTTGAAAATATTTTCAATCAATAAATTTTGGGGTCAAAGGGTTGTAGACCAAGTTGTGATTTTTTAGCTTTCGCAGTTCTCCAAATACCTCTAACGGTCACTCATCTAAAGACACCCTGTATATATCAGTGTACGGAATGTTCCATATTCAACTTTAAACATGCGCATCTCGGAAACCGTAAGATACAGGGAATCGGTTAAATAGAGACAAAGTTGTCACTTTATAAGAGGAGTACTTTGCCTTTTTAATTTAAAAAATCCAATTACTTCCGTAGATATCGGGAAAAAACCGATAATTGCTATTTTATTTTTATTTTGTTTCTGCCTTATATTGCATAGGAACATGAACATGGAGAACGCTTTTTTAAGACACATTTTCCCGCGCTACCACATGAAAATAGTTTTTCAAAGGTACGACGTTTCGGTTTTTTTAATGCCATCATCAATTTTTGTTACAAATCAGGGATTGTCATTAACTTTCAACAAATAAAAAAATGTTACAAATTAAATACATTGTATTACTTACGATTGGAAATAGTGCGCAAAATATTATATACAGGGTGTCCCGTATACAACGCTCTATCAGAAATAGTATAACTTATAATAAGGCGATTTAACTAATTTTGCCTTAGTACAAAAGTTGATTATAACGGAGCTACAGGGTGTCAAAGTTGAAAAAAGAAATTGTGATTTTCCTTAATACCTTTCCATTTCTTCTAGCTAATTTTTCAATATTTTATATCTGGAGGTTTTTTGGGATAAGAAATTCAAATTTATCAAAAAGTTTGGTATATTTTGTAGAGGGCGCCACAAGCGACCATTAGAACACATTTAAACCGTCAAAACTCTTCTTTGCCACAATGTATGTCAATTTCGAATAGAAAAATATCTTGCTCTGTCGTTTCTACTTAAAAAAGATATACTTGCGAAATGTCGATAAAGTCAACTGTTTAAAAGATATTTGCAATTTTATCAAAAAATGCAATTTTTAATTCAAAGCATTTTATTACAAAAATTTCATGGGAAATACTCAAAACGGATTGGAAACGGAAAACATTTTATTCCACTTTGACACCCTGTAGCTCCGTTATTACCAACTTTTGTACTATAGAGAGTTTAGTTAAAGGGACTTATTATGGGTTCTAGTATACCTGGTAGAGCGTTGTATACGAGGTATCCGAACACCTTGTATAAGAAAACTTTTTCTCGCTGCATTGATCCATTTCTTGATTGTCTTCTAGATGGGGTTCATAACGATTTCTTGGTTTGTTAAAAGTACCATAAATTAACAGGTTTTAATCAAGTAATGTGAAATATTTTCTGTGTAGTTGCAAACGTTCCGGGTAGTTTTCAAAACATTGCTGAATGACAATATATTTTTTTTTTTACTTAAAAAGTAGCAAATTCTGAGCATATCACGTTTTTCTTCGTTAGAAAACTTCATTTTTTTGCAATGGACATTACCACATTAACTACTAGTTCATGATTTTTTAATAATGAAAGAATTTTCAAAATAGGCAAGTGGGCCGCGTCTGTAACACCAACCGCAACGCGCCTATGCCTATCATGTGATCAATATCTGACATTTATTGAGCTATTCATTTTGTCATAGGGGTTTTCAATTTCTACCACGAGAGTGAAGTAAGTAGGGTGCACTATTCTAGAATGTGAATGTGTTAAGGTATTGTTTTTCCCGACAATGAATATGTTTTAACCAGACGTCGCAAATCGGCAAATGTAACACATGGTTGTGGTTCAATTGTCAGTGACTTGTCGAATTTGTAAAAAAAACGGTAAGATCCTTATTTGAAACATAAAGTTGATGATGATATTGACAAAGCGAATTGTTGTCGTACCTGTGATAAACCATTTTTATGTTGTAGCGTGGGAATATATACCTTAAGAAAGCATTCTTTATTTTCACGTTTCTATATATTTAATTTGAAGCAGACAAAAATAATGAAAAGAGCAATTGTCGGTATTTTCTGGTTATCTCCGAATGTAACCGGATTTTTTTTATTAAAAAGGCAAAACGCCATTCCCATAAAGACACAACTTTGCCTCCATATAGCTAACCCTGTATCTCCTACGGTTTTCGAGATCCCCATGTTTTTAGGCGAATATAGGACACCCTGTATATGTATCTAAAAGTCTTATGACTAGAAGAGTCCAAAATTTCGTCAGAAACATAGGAACATTAACATAAACGAACATACCGGAATATTCGACATACATAAAAGGAAGCAATAAATCACTAGGTTGAGCGCCTACGATAAACCCTTTTTTTGCTTCAGCCTTTTACCTGCGACAGCCGCACGCCAGCAGTAACAATACTGTATGATTAAATTCAGTTTTTAGACATAGCCACATATGAATATAAGAATTCAACAGCACTAATAATGTTCATTATTAATGACAAACTTCAATGGAGACTGTTCGTAATGAAACTTGATTGGCCAGGGTTGTCTCATTGTATGTGCTCCATATATTCAAATGTTGTGGAATTTCCATTGCAAGAGCATTTGAATAACCGTTGAAGTAAGAAAAATTATATTTCCCAACACTGTCCTAGATTTTCAGTAACATTCATAGAGACATTGACTGAGTATGTTGATTTCCTAGATATAGGGTGCATTCGAAAAGTTTACATTTCGAGACATCCTAGGAAAAATGTATTTTTTTAAAATAATTGTATAATTTTTTATGGCTTAACAGTGCAACGCAGAAGAAAATAAGTATAACTCCTTCACTGAAAAACATTTTCTATCATTATCAACATCTCTTGAAGTCAGTTTGGCTGTTATGGCATTACCTCGAAATTACTACTTGTAGATTTCAGGTTGCTGCAAATTTCTTAGCGTACCAGCTTGATTGGTTCAAAAATGACTGTTCAGGTTATTCAGAGTTAATCTAGATTAATGGAGTTTATCCGACATTGTCAGTGAGAATTGAAGAAAAATTTGTGCACAGGTCCATCCATCAGCACCCATTTCCTGCTACTTAAAGTTATAGTTCCACGAAATATTGAGGGAATTAGTTATCACCGTAGGTCACACATAAAATGGGCCAGAGACAGACAAGCATTTCGACTAAAGTGGTGCACAGTGTTGCTAATTGGTCAAGATCAAAATCACATTGACCATATACAGGGTTATTGATAATTCAACGTTTTCCTTTGGGGAGGTGATAGAGCATGAGGTAAGGAATAAATTGAACCCATATATGCATATTCCAAAATTCTCTAATTTTGAGTTATTTCTTTTTTTTTAATTCCGGGCCTCAATGCCTTCATAGATATTTTACAAGAAATCATTTTTGGATTTTTTTACTCTCCCTTCTTGATCGCTTGTCTAATATTGTGGTCTTCCGTATGGAGTAAAATACATGTGTCCGGAAACAATTACACCATGTGAAGTTTTAGTTATTACTTATATTTAAGCTAAATTACTCATCTAAAGTATTTCGACTTTTTTTTTTGTTTTTTTGAACCGCAAATGATTTATTAAACGTGCAATACTTCATTGGGCAGCTGTTGAGGTAAATTTTTAGAGCAACTGGTAGACACGTTACCTTGAAAATTTTTTTTTTAATTACTCAAAAGAACTTGGGGAAGCTGATCTTGAAAAATTATTTTGTGGAAGTTTTTACTTAAAATTTTCACATGATGCAAATGCTTCTAGACACAATATTTCTTCTAGTGAGCACCATTCCATACGAAAGATCCTACTGCTAGATAAGTATATGGAATAGCGAAAGTAAAAATATCCAAAAAGGATTTGATGAAAAATTACAAAAAATCTAGGTGAGTTTTGAAATGTGCGTGTATGAGTTGAATCCACTCCTTGCCTTATACCCCATCACCTCCCCAAAGGGATACGTCGAATTACCAGCAACCGTGTATACATATAATTATTTTATTTACTTACTCAGGCTGATCTGTTAGATTCCAACTGAACCTCTGGTATGAAATTCAGAAATATCATCGCTACTACTATCATTGCTGGCTTTGATAATGAGAAGCCTTGTTATCGTATTAATAAAATTATTCATGCTTCAAATTGGTTCCTTTTTTTAAAACATATTTTATTGCATTTTGCCATGATGATAACGGCGTAACTTCGTTTAAAGCACATTGAAATTTACGATTAATAAAATATTTTAACAGTTTCAATAAACTGATTACTGGACGGTTTATCAGAAGCCTAGATTTTTCGCTGCTTTCGTATGGTATACAGCGATGACTAATTTATTCAATATTTAGTGGAACTATAGTTTGTAAAATAAGAATAACAACACTCTTTAAATATCTCCCTGACACCCGTGCTACATAGGAACTATCAACAATAACTATTTATATTAATACAATATTCCAACCACACCCATTACAACGTCCAGTCAGCGGTCAGCAGGAGTTCCTTCCTCTCTGATGCGCTTCGTCCTGCCGCGGTGGCCGGTACCAATAATACGTTGCTTCCGGTGACCTGCAGCTCACGTTGGTACCATCGACGAGTCAGGTTTATTATTGTCTGCCAAGCGGAACTTTACTGTAAAAACCTTCTGTTAGCGGCAATTGGCAAGTTTTTCTGGTCGATGATGAAGAAAGCCAATAAAAGCAAATTTTCCTTATGGTTCTTATGGATGCTTACCTAATATAAAGCTTATGAATTATAATCAATTAATTTGCTCTAGATAGCAGAGTAAGTGCAATTAATGAGTTTGGTAACCATACTTAAATCATTCCGAGACATCCGCTTGGTTCTCAGTGGGAACTGGACTTTCCTGCGTCCTTTCTCACATAAATAATTATTCCGATTAACTTTATTTACATATCTAATCAAGCATCCATTAATGCATGCGAAATGATTTTCAAATCCCAGGAACGGACCTCTTAAAAACCCCTCATAACATCAATTAAGCCCATTTTGGCTATGGTACCACTTTATTGGACAATAAAGCATTGTTGTGTCATCGTATTAGGCACTATCTATCAGTTATCTGGGCAATTATCTTGCGATTAACATTTCGCAGCCATTGCAGCAAGCCAGTATAATGGTGCCAGGCGCAAAAACAGCTCTTTGCACTTTAAGCTCAATAGAGCTTATTGTTATCTACATATTGTTCGATGACCGCTAGTAATGTTCCCATATATGTAGTTCTTTCTCAATAAATATGTTGAAATCGCCCTTGAAGTGCCCGTTGAGAGTACCTTCGTCGGTCACTACATTGTCGGATTTTCTTAATTTACTATCTTCGCAGGAGGCGAACGACAGCAGGTTCTCGGCTCCTGCGGACCTCTCGGTGACCTTTCCGCTAATTACTGCATTCTTTGGTACTGCTTCGCGGAACCCGATGTTAAACGCACCGATGGACGATTGTCTGGGATCATTGCGAGAGCAACTATCGATGACAAACGACGATGCAATCTGGAAAGAATTTTCGTGGATATTTTTCCCTGAGAATCAGAATTAGGGGTTGAAATCAATAATTGTGGACAGACGATTTGATTCTTAAACTACTAGTCTTCATAATCCCAGATGTGTAAACTCTAAATAAGTAAGACTCATAAAATACTACTCCACTCTGCATATGCACCCTTCCCTAACTAAAATCCACACATCTTTGATATGAGGGAGAGCACCCTACTCTCCGTTACGTTGCAAAAACTGATGATGATCTCAGTCTCTTGAATTTGATACGTAAGTCGTAAAAGCATTGTATAGTACTTGTACAAGATACTAATTTCCTACTCATGCAATTTCCCATACTCACTTGCAGCTCGTGGCGCAATGAGCAACATGGCTAGACACCATTCCTTTACGAATTTAGAAATTTTAATCACAATTTTATATAAATTGGCAACAGCAAACTGAACAAGAAAAGCTCTTGCCATATAAATCAGGCCACATCCTTTCGCTCATGATGAAAAGGCTGTTTTAAAAAACTTGTCGGTTGCGAATGACGCTAAACGAAGTTCACTCAGCAACCGAGTGCGGTAAACATACTTTAGCACGTGTTAGGTACAACATTTTCCCTAATGGCGCATGTGCGTCCACTTTATAGCTTTCTACAAATTCAATTAAATACTAGCAGGTGATGAAATCTTTACAAGCATATGTGGGATAAAGGGTTTTACCGTTCGAATGTCAATATCAAACACGCCCTAAAAATTTTTATGCTGGCACATGTCACTTTGAATTACGTGCAGCACACCTTTTAACCGCACGTGTGCGGTAAGGTCGGTTTACTGCTCGCTGGATGATTTGCAAAATTGTATCTAAGTAAAGAGACCTCGAAACGGTAAAGTGCGCATTGCGCATTCGGAGAATTATGATTTAGTCTCATTTTCACGTTCCTGAAATTTACAACACGATCAAAATTTCAACTCGAATTGTATTGGTATCTTCGATTCTCTCGAAAACTGAACGAAACCGAAGTGGATCCGACAATTAGAGAAGACATGTCCCCAGGTCAGCAGACTGCGTTCGGTTCAAGGTATGGGCCACTAGTGACCCCGCTGTTTTCGAATCTTGAAAATCGAGTTTTTTTCTTAATTTATGACCGAAAATGGTGAAGACCTGAATGTGGCCGAAGCGACCTGGTCAGATTATTTGGACAGTTGACCATTTCCAAGTAGGCGTTATTTATTGAACTAACTAGCGTTGGAGAGGGGCTTTCCATGGGAAAAATTTTCAGTATTTTCATGATCTTCCAATTAATTTATTTTACTGTTGCTCTTGCGGAAGACGAAACTAATCTCGGTTTAAGTATAAAATAAACATGTGCCATTTGCATATTCACGCCTCACTGATTTGGTGTACGTAATTAAGCCACAACGTGAATATTATTCGTCGTATGCACACGGTTGGCATTAATCCCGATGTTTACGATTTGAAGATGGCAGGAATTATAATTATTCCAAATTGGATTTTAATTTTCCTCGCAAATGTACTTTACGTGGGCAAATCAAAACATTATCATCAACATCATAAATCCATAGAGTCGGCAATCGATGATGCCGAAAGATAATTACATGTGCCGAACTGTTAGAACGCAGAGAATCTGGTCGAAGACTTTGCAAAATGGCGGTAATTTCACTTCTTGAAGCAGGAAGTGCTCCTGCACATTGAATATCTCGTAAATTATTATCTGCTTAGTGGTCGGCTTAATGCAAGAACTGCCAAGAACGTAATTACTCGAGTTAGCTACTGTATCAATCCGACAGAGCTTTGGTTGACTATGAATGATTGCCAAACATGAAAAATGAGAAGTAGAGAATGTGCTCTACTAATCTTCTGTACTTACTGAACAAATTCAACAGTTCAAAGTGCTCCCGTAGATCTGTCGAGATCCCTTTGAAGTTGATCTTCAAATGACCAATGCGAATCAGTTCACTCCATCGGCGAGCTTGTACATTTCTTGGAGAACACAACTACATAATGAGAATCACTCCTTTGAACTTTTGAGCAGGGCATACCCTAGTATCTACAACTGTCGCAGTATAGAGGGGCCTCACGAAAGTTTCAGTGTGGTTTCACACGATAATTTAAAAAGCATTAAAATCAAAATTTTTAACTCATAAAAGCAGGTCATGTCCACTTATTATACCCAGAAGCCTCAAAATTTAAAGCGTCCGAGTCCAGGTCACGTGGAGATTTTAATAATGGAAACCGCAAACTGTATACAGGGTGTCGCACAAATATACCGACCAACTTTAACAGCTGGTGAGAAACATCAATGCAAATTTTTTTCTTAAATAAACAGGTGCCCGCAAATGAGCCAGAACAGAAAAAAGGCAATATCGTTTTGGTCGTTATAATCACTTTTTATTCGCGTTAGAGGTTGTTTTATTGATAAATATACTAATTGTTCAAATTGTCGACCATTTGCTTCAAAACAAAGATTGTACCGTTGGTTCATTGACTCACGAACCCTATGGAATATTCCGGGAATAGCTTTTAGATGTGTGCAACTGGCCATTATTCTTGCTAAGAAATCTTCCTCATTACGAATAGTCGTTTCGTAGACCAGAGATTTGAGATAACCCCGAAGGAAAAAATCGAGGGTGTTGAGATCAGGAGAATGCGCGAGCCAGGCTACAGGACCTCCCGTTCCAATCCATCGATACATATCGGTAAGTTATTCAAATGGGAAATTAACATATTTTTTGTTTCGCAGGCACATGTTTATTAAAGTTTCTGTTGAGGTCCCCCACCACCAACATATAAAGTTTATCGGCATATTTTGGGACAGCCTGTATACAGTTTGCGGTTTCCGTTATTATAATCACCCCAACTTCCTGTCATAAATGTTGAAATTATGACGAATTTTCACCAACGATTGCGGGGATCACTTATCTATTGAGAGTATATCCTGTAGGTGCTGAAACTTTTTATGGATCGATTCTTAAATGTCTAGTTAGGTAGTGAGGGCTGCCAGGTAACAACTCACTGAAATATGAAGTATTATTCATACTGAAGCTTAACCAACAGTTGAAGTAAAGACAGCTATATCAAACACCTCCGTAATTGAGAGACACTTTAACTGATGACTTGCCTTGACTATAAGTTACTTTACGTGCAGTTTAGCTAAACTTTTAAGAACCAGTTTTTATGCATATATACAGGGTGTTTCCTAACTACGTGTAAAAAATTTAAAGGCGTAATACTCGACTGATTTTGAGTCAAAAATGTCTAGTAAACATATGTCCGCAAATGTCTTGTTTCCAAGATACAGGGTGTTGACTGAAAGACGTTGAAAAAGGTTTTAAAGGTTTCTAAAGGTTTGGTGGAATTTACTAACTTGTTTATTGTTAGTTTTTTTTTCCTACTTCCACTACTATAAACAAGATAGTCAGTGTTATTTTGGTGTTTTACTCTTTAAAGTGAAAGAATTTAGTTCTGTGTCCCAAAAATCAGATTATACCTCAGTTTTGAAAATTTTGAAAAGAAATGGCCAATATGGTTTTTGTTTACGGCCTTGGTGATGGTAAGTGTTTGGCAGCGAGGCGCATTTACATGGAAAGGTTTCCAAACCACCAAGCTCCCAACCACCAAACCTTTAAAACCTTTTTCAACGTCTTTCAGTCAACACCCTGTATCTCGGAAACAAAGCATTTGCGGACATATGTTTATTAGACATTTTTGACTCAAAATCAGTCGAGGATTACGCCTTTAAATTTTTTACACGTAGTTAGGAAACACCCTGTATATATATATATATATATATATATATATATATACATATTTATATAGTTGAAAATGAACCTTCCATATCTTATTTTATACCTTTTTTTCTCCTTTGTCCCCTCGTAAGTACTTTGAATGTGGCATAAAACATTGCTTGTAGTGTCTATATAATTTTTTATTACTTAACAATCTAATACCCGTAAAAAATTCTTTTAGACGGACTGATTTAATAATAATCGTATCAATTAATTATATCAGAAAAAAAAGATAAGTAAATGCTATTAACGATGTAAAAATACAGCAGGTATCGCATATGAAAAGTGTAACTCCATTTTGTAACTCTAAATATTTTCCATGTTTTAAAAGGAAATGCTGGATTTCAGAGATCTGCGTGTGGATAAGTATTAAAGCTACTTTAATTTTGAGATTTTACCAAACCTGACTAAACCAATCACCGCATATTGAAAGCTTTAAATAAATATCGCTTTCGCTGGATTTGCTAGAAATATTGTTTGCAACAAACTAACTTTTTTTCACTTTTTACAGACTGCAGCCCAAGTAGTGCTTTTATTACGTAATAAATACATAAAACAAATAAAAACTATGCGGGTCAATGTGATAAACCTCCATGACTTAGGAGTGCAATTAAAAAGCGAATGGGCTACACTAATGTCCTTTTAAAACTACTATTACCTTACAAAATATGTAAATAAAATCCTTAATGACTTGACAATAAGGACTTCACACTGGCCGGATTTATTTACACTGGATTCCTCAATAACTTGACCCTATTTGCAATTTTGCTTCCAAGTCATCTAAACTGGGGCCCTATTTCGCCCGAGATACTAAGCTTTAAGAGTAAAAGACTGTTTAGGTAAATAATCGCGCATATACCTCAAATACACGTTTACTAGGAAAATTTTTAGAAATTGAAAACGTTTTCTAAGCCTTTTTCCCAATTTTTGATACTGCGAACACTTTCTTCACCTAAAGAACTTCATCGAAAATTGTATTTCATTAGGAATTTTTCGTTTTAATGTATTAAAAATTTGTCAACAGGAGATTTATTTGAATTTGAAAACTACTTTTGGTCCACCAATCGAATTTTTTTACACTTCAAGAAAATGTTTTTATAACCCAAGTCGATTTCAATAGATTTTTGAGATAACGTCTAGTGCCCAAAAACCAATTTATTTATCCAATCAATTCCCATTTATCATTTGAATTTGAAGGGAATTTCTGAGATTAAAGACAGATCTGTGAAGCATTGACGAATATTGTGGTCATTTTGAATATGTTTAATGTCGTGTTACCCTCGTCGAATTTGGTACTTCTGCTTTTTGATATTGAGGCTTAATTAAACTGATGTCTTTCACCCCGATTGTATTCTCGCTTGGATCATCCACAATTGCGCTAAAAGTCCATGTTCACAAAACGCATTTTTCGAGAAAATATCCTGTTACTCGACACCGGCGACGCTGATGGTGCTTTTCCCCATTCTGCAGCGTTACACTTTCAACGCATCTCTGACCACCATCGACCTGTGAACGCGGCCCCTCCCAACCAACACTAATTAACCGTACAGATAATAATGCATTTAAAATCCTCAGTTATTTTCAAATTCGGCATTAACACATGATCAACTGCGGTCGATCTACTTTAGCAAATCGAAAGTCCATTAGGAGCCAGCTGTTAGCAGGTGTGAAATGCCTTGACCCCATCCGCTCTTGCACAACCAATACGTTCAAACTTGAAGCTTCATAAGAGAGAAAAAAAAGGATTCAATAAGCAACAGCAAAGAGGTAAAATCAAGCGTGACCGATGACCCCGACTAATCGGCCAGTCGTTTCTTCTTCACTTGGTTTTTGTGGCCTTAACGGATCGCATCCGGTGGTCAACGGAGGCGGCCGAATTCCCAAAGAGATTACTTACCGATAACGTCTAAAGATGCCCAAAGCCGACCCGAAGACGGCTGAAAAACGTCTGAGAGACAATTTAATGTATTTATGCCAAAAACTAGCCCGTTGATGGTTATGGGCTCAGCCAGCATCTGAAATTCATTCCAGATTGCTTACCAACGAATACCATTAAGGGGACACCAACGTCAACCATCTTTAATCGACGTCGTCCGGTGACCTTTCCGATATCTCGATCGGAATCGAAGACAAAAAAGCCGGGGCAATTAGTCTAATGCACAGGACAGAGACGGCAGCTCAATCTTCCTATTCGATCGAGAAAGAGATGGCGACTGGATGACTTTAATAAAAGAGAATGGCAAACGAAAAAAGCAACAGCGGCGTGGATTAACAGTAGCTTATTGGTAGAGTGGCAGTAGAGGTAGACGGGTTCAAAGAAGAAAAGGTTGTGCCTTATAATTGGCTACAGAGAGGTACTTTGTTATACAAGAGTTTCAACACTCAACGGAGTTTTCAAAAAGCAATATAATATGCCCAGATTTCAGGCAAATTATAGATACGTTGTATAAAATGTCAATTAAAATCAGTAGGTAGGTACATTTGTCGGTCATGAATATAATTATCAAACACCTGAAATGAGGGCGACACCTAGGGCGCAAAATGCAAACATAGAAAAGTCACGATTCGGCGCAGAAAACACTAAATATATGTTTTCAACATCTGAACTCTCACGTAATTTAATTATTTAACGTCAAGTGAATACATTTAAATTGATATTATATAACGGATCGGAAATAATAGAACATTCGTTTCAAACAAAAGATCAATTGTAATAACATTTATTTCAAGTATTTATATATACTTGATGCAAGTTGAAGCTTCATTTCAATGTCATATTTATTTAATAGAAATGTAGGCAAACGCAAAACTACAAAGAAGAAATTGACTTTCTCAATTCCAAAAAAAAATTATCACTTTTATTTAATTTATACTGTGCATAAGATTAAATTGGGCATAAAAGGTTATTTGAACTTTTGATTTGCTTTTCACTTTGATCAGTATGGTTTCGTTTCCCAACGTTGTCATCAGTAACTAAAGTCCAGATTAACACATTTAAAAGATAACCTCTCAAATACTACAGATCATGCGTAGAACTAATTCATAATTCAATTGTTATTTGGCGTAATTAAGGTTGACAGCTGACAGCAAAAAGTAACTAATACTAGACGTTGAAAGACAAGAACGAAATTGACTATGAAGGGACGCCTGCAGCGCTCACACGTCAAAAGGCGGCGATAGGCAATATCCTTAAATTGAACGGCTATTTAACTACCAAATCCAAGATCATTAAATGGGGGGTTTCCTTACGCAGAGACACGTTTAGATTTTCCGACTTTTGGACTCTTCAGTAAGGCTTTGGCATACCCTACCTTAGACGCCGGGCAAAGGTTGTGGGTTCGTGTTTATAGTGGCATTATCTGAATTACGGTGAAACACAAGGCAGATCTTTTTGTGAAGCTACCGTCCGTAAACCGCTAAAAAGCATTACAAATCATTAGGTACCATACTAGAATCGCTAAATCAGCCCACTGCATGTGATCTCTGTTGTTCAAGTTCCTGCTAAAGAAAAAATGTTGAACGTGCTGTCAACTTAAACGGCAGGATAACTTTCATGGAAAAATCGAAATGGAGTCTAGGTTCTGTTCGATTTTTTTTTTGTTTTTATGAAAACTAGCTTCACCTTAATGTACCTAAAACGGAAATACAACCGTCCCATCGCTCTATTGATAAACTTCCATGTAAACTGCGTTGCTGATAAAATTATCAGCACTTCAATAGTAATTTAGCTCTCAGCCGATCAGATAAATAATCGAAAACAAATACTCCTGCTGAGTCCGTCCCTGTCCTCGCTACCAAGATCCAAGAATGAACCAGTGGTACCGTCCCACCCCGTGAGGTGACCCGTGGCATGGTACCTCTCTCCCCTCCACCAAAATCAGAGCACACTGCGACCCCAGAGAGGCCTTGGCACCTCGCGCACCTGCCGCCTTTGATAAGTCGCTCAGTACGATCACGGTACGCCGTGTTAGAACAGTCGACGATCGCGATCTACGGGCGTTTGGAGGGAGATCAACACGACGTTCGATTGTTTTGTTTTGATGGAGAGAGGGTAGAAGCGCGAGATTTAAATTTGCCTCTGCGTTTTGTGTTTTTATGGAAATTTTTGTGATTGTTTACACGGATTATGCGATTTCTCTAAGGTACGGGTGATGGTGGGTGATTGCGGGGTATTGATGAAAATTTGAGGGTGTGGGTTATAAATTTTAGACCTTCCCGCAATTATTGTTTGCTGTTAGGAAAATTCATTTCGATCAATTTATCGTTATTATTTTGAGTATACAAAAACACTGCTGTTACTGTTACTCGTTCGCCGAATCTAATCGATAGAACTATAAAAAGAATCATAATATTAATCATAATCATAATGTTACTAGTATACTAATAGCTGATATCATTTCAATTTTATTTTTCGAAATTGCCATTGATAACTTAATTTGTTTTTAAAACAATCCTTTCTTTTATCTTTCCCTTAGCGAAATGTTACTGGAACCGTAGGACTGTGCTCAAGGTTCTAGATCACTTTGATAGTGACTAGTGATAAACGTGGTACGGGTGTGCTTTATAACTAACCTTATGTTTCTTTTCCTGTCATTTGGTTGAATGTTTCTTTTGCTGTAGATACTCTCCCTCTTATTCCGATCAATAGATTGCAACAGTTTCCTCTCCCTTGAATTTCTCTTAATCGGCAATCACACTTATTGCATGTTTCTATGAATAGCTTGTAATTTACTCCTAACCAAGTGATTCCGACTATCGTTTGCTCTCTCTCAGATAATCTTCAAAGCGCATTTTTAATTAGCTCCTCTTTGCCAGTCTATTCATTGTTTGTTTCATCTTCTATGTTCCGTAAATCTCTGTTTCTTCTCATTCTCACCCAATCTTCCTCCCAAGCCTTTCACAATCTGTAAGGGAAATATTTTTATAGATATTATCAATTTTATTTAGGTCTATACACGCATTTCCTCTTTCCTTTCTCTCTAGATATAATTTTTCTGATTGCTGCGAAGTTATTTCAATAATTTCCTGATTTTATCTTCTGTTTTGTCCTTTTTCTGACAATTAATTTTCTGTCTTTTCCTTTGTCGACTTTCTCCTATCCAACTTAGTCCCATCATTTCTCCTCTTTAGTTTTACATGTGTTTGAAATTTTGATTTTCAATCTCCTTTCAATTAAGCAGACGATTCCAAAAAGAATCACTTGAAAATGTACCCATATTATTACTTGAACGCACTCCATGATTCTCCCAATAAAAGTGGAATTCCAAAAGTGGACGTCTACCTATATTGATGCTCTCTAAGGGCCAAATTATGAAAGCGCCGGCAAACTTAACAGGCAGTTAAGTCGAAATGTTGAAATAAAGGTAATCGAGTGATGAGTTTATATTTCCCCATCTCAAAGCTGACCTGGCCGAATTTGCAGCACATCAATAATTTGGTCAGAAAATCCGAAATATCAAATTCACTCTCTTTAGTATTGACCGTCGAGTACTACTGGGAATTTGAAAGTATTTAATCATACATATGATCTCTCCAGAGTTCCTTGTGTTTTATCATGGCAAATCAAAGTACATATCAACGATTTTGTATGAAAAATACGTGCGACTACGGACCAATTAAATTTTCCTGTTTGTGCTTATTATTTCTAAATATCTATATTCACGATTTAGAATTTAAACAATCACAAATGTATCGGTTTTCAAAACAGAGGCATATGAGATGTTTCTTTAAATGTTTGGTGACTCCTTCGTTTGGTCCTTTGATACTTTTGCACCCACGTAATTGAAATCTAAAGCCCTCGGATCCTTTGGAACGTGGCGTTTCAGCCTATTAAAACCCTGAAAAAGTTCAAATGACCGGTAACCTCCGAATATTATTTATTAGTATTCACCTAAGGCTCGATTCAACTTCCTTCCGATAACACTCATCAAACCGATAACAAAGAACGGAAAATGCATTCATGTCGTCAACCACATTGTTTTTGGGAACAATCAATTAGACACATAGAAAGTGTTCCAAAAATATCCTCGTCCCTCAATAAGTACAATGTTCCTGCCCAAGTGCTTACAAAGTAAGCTTAATCGGTGTTCCTGCTGATGTGATAATAACTTCTAAAATTATCGTATAATTTGAAAAATTTCCTTCCAAAAATTGCTATCACACAAGAACGATGTACCTGACGTTGCGATTGCGGTATTTATTAAGTCGATAGTATTTTATTATTCGATAATTCGATAATTTTCGGGAACAAATTAAAGTTGTAACGTGACTTGAGCTTGATGAAACACCTGAATCCTCAATCTTCGTCACGGTTTACTTCGGCCGAACTATAATTTGGTTTAAATTAACCATAAAAACTTGGCAATTTGAACTCTGGTTCCCATCAAAAGGCAATTAGTACGACCAGAAAAATTAACCTCTAACAGGCCGGGGTCACACTTTTTCACGCACAACGATTAACCTTTATCAACAGGTTGCTGGTTATATATACCATTCTGGTACGTGGTTTCAACCAACGAAGTCAAATTATTAGACTACTTCGTTAAAACCTGTAGATCGCACAGATAAAACTGAATTCATCCAAATGCCTTTTCGCAACTATCTAACCGCTTACGTGTAAGTGGCGGACCGAAAGCCCCGCCTAAATTCGTTAAAAATTGAAGGAAATATTTTTCGTGAAAATGCCGAAACAGGTCAAATTTGATTTTTATTTGCGTCTTTTTCGACGTAACAGACATGTATACAAGATTACCCATGTAGTAGATAAACGTACTCTTTAATCTTTTTCTTATGAAACCCCATGACCATTATGAAGTTTTCGAGAAATTCGGAATATATTTCGTGTAATAATACTCACGTCCAAATTCAAGAATTATTGGAATATTTGCACAATATGGCAATTAAAGTGTCCTGCTACATTGCCTGTCTTCACCCCTATGGACTTGTTTTAAGGGGCCATTTGACACACTGGGTGTAATTAAACAAGCGCAACAATACAGAAGAGTACAAAAATGAAATTACTCAATAAGCTCAACAAATACTTGTAAGTTCTTGAGAAATTGAATTGCGGCTTACTCACTCTCAGGAAGCCAACGCGGCACGGTTCTATTATTTAATACATTATAGTAGTTTATATTGTTATGTTTTAAGTGTTAATCGTTTTGCCATTATAGCTAATCTTTGTTTTTATTTTAATCTACGCAGTGTAGATGTGGGTGTGTTATATGAAATATGTTCAGAATTTCTGAAAGAAGTCGAAAACATCATAATGTAAATGGTATTCCATAGGAAAACAATTCAAAAATACATTTATCTATCGTTACATATATATATTTATATATATATACAGGGTTCGCCATTACCCCGGCCCTGGTTCCTGGTGTCTTTGTATAAATATCAATATGAAATGTTTAGTACAGTACCAATTTATATCGGAAAGCTGCATGATTTTAATAATATTTTTGTTTATACAGAGTGTTCCGTTTTCGCTGGGCGGCATAAAGTTATAATTTTTTAAGTAGCAACCCATAATTTTTTTATGCCATTTGATGAAACCCTAATTTAGAAGGAAAATACATTAAACATTTTTTAAATTGGTTGCGGCGTTGCCATATTAGAGAAATTAAAAAAAAAATGCAGCATCAAAAAAAAATTATCACAAAACTTGTGTTTTTTGAAATTTGTTGTAAAGTAGTAAATGAAAGTCAGAGGTACTTAAAAACTTTAAAACATTTTTTTAATGCACCATACTTTTTTTGTATAAGAGCGCTAATTTGCAAATTTTACAAATTGCTGAAACTAGTTTTTTTTTTAATGGTACCCATGATTTTTTTCAAGTCTTTCTAATATAGTTTTTAATTCTCTATTAAATTGCAAAAACATCTTTTCATCTAACATTTACAGTTATGGAGATATTTACAAAATTTCAATCAAATTGCAACAGGCATTATCATAATCTAACAGATTTATTCTAGTAGGCTTTGCTTCTATTTAACAAAATCATAAATTACTTATGTCATTTAATTGTCATATTACCTGTCACTACCTTCTAATATGGCAACGCCGCAACCAATTTAAAAAATGTTTAATGTATTTTCCTTCTAAATTAGGGTTTCATCAAATGGCATAAAAAAATTATGGGTTGCTACTTAAAAAATTATAACTTTATGCCGCCCAGCGAAAACGGAACACTCTGTATAAACAAAAATATTATTAAATCATGCAGCTTTCCGATATAAATTAGTACTGTACTAAACATTTCATATTGATATTTATACAGACACCAGGAACCAAGGCCGGAGTAATGGCGAACCCTGTATATATATATATATATATTTTTGTATATATTTATACATTTTCATGGAAAATATTTTCTTAAATTTTTAACGAATTTATGCGGGACTTTTGGTCCTCTATGTATATTGGGTTGCCTGACATCAGGGTGAACTTGTTTGCGCTCACATGACTAGTTCAGGTCCATCGTTTAGTTTTAATATCATGTGTAACACTTGAATATTAGAATCTTAATTTATGTCTTCTCTTTCAGATATTTCGGCAACTTCAAGTTTGTATTATTGTGTTGCGGTGTAATCTCTTTCAAGTCTGAACTTTTAGTGTTCGCAAAAACGTGGTTGTTTCGAAAAATCGGGACTTTCTGATGTGAGGAAATAGGTTTTGACACTTCTGAGAATTGGCGACATCATGGACACCGAGAGTCCAGTTGTGTGGCCGGCTTGGTGCTATTCAGGTAAATTGAAGTGGTGTTGGGTAAATGTAGACAATAGGAGAACGTGGTAAATGTACAAAAAGCCTAATATGTGCTACCAAAAGTACAACTTTTCGAAGGTAGACTGTAAAAGCGTCGAGGAACAACAAGATATGTAATTCCTTAGGACTTCATATCACACACTCGAATTGTATATCTTCGTGTATATTAAACGTAAAAGGTCACCTTTCGGATCTTTGTGTCTCAGTTCCTAAAAGACTTCCTGAATAAACCTCTTCGTAATTAAAACGGCTCTTTTGTAGTCGTTTAGTACGGCCGTGCGTGTTCAGTTGTCCGATAATAGGGACAACTTTTATTAAGTTGGTTATATTTACGTTGTTATTTAATATTCGTTTATTAAAGTTGCTTCAAATCTTCGTTTCTCCGTGTCGAAAAACAACGTTTAAAACAGCAGTTCTGGGTTCGTTGATGCATTTGATTAAACCGTCGATACAGTTTTTAAGCCACATTGAACCTCACCAAATAGAATTCATCTTCAAGTTACAAATTAGCCTGTAAATCTCCGAGAAAACCCAATAATTAAAGAAAATTGCCTCGTTCAGTAAACGCTTGTGCAGGTTGAGTTGCCCGGGGTAAGTGCCAAATGTTTACGTTTACACCGCTCTAATTATCACTTAATAATAACGCGTTTTCCGCAGACATATCGACCTCACATCTAAGAGGTAAACGTTTCTTTACGTTTATATCGTTATATTCAAACTTCTTAAATCTGCGTTAACGCCAATTCAGAGAACTAAATCTTAAAAATTGCAATTTTGGGTTTAAGACAATCATTCCATTAAACCGGGTGTAAGAATATTTCGTTCATATTGACTAACTCAACAAATAATATTAATTTTCAAATTATTTACAGAGCTCGGAATCTCCGAGACAAACTTTGTTATTCAACAAAATGGCTTCCTCTTTAAACGTGGAAAGTTGCCTGTGATAAAGAGCAAAAGTTTGTGATTACATGGTATTAATAATTAATACTTAGGAGATCCGTAATCTACATGTAGATTACTATAAAGAACTTTACACTGATAAACATGAATTAGCGTAAAACATTTTTAAATTTTCCCAGTTACAGCGGAGGCAAGAATTTTAATGATTTTTGTAAGGGTTGAGAAACGTTGATAATGATTTCATCAAACAGAATTATAAAAAATTTGCTAAACATTTTTAACATGTGTAGTACACTAAAGGACCCTTAAATTCCAAAAACAAACGTAGTGTGAACCTTATGTTACCCTTCAGTTCCTTAGGTAACTTTAGCTACATGAAAAATGTCTTTTGTCTAATATACTCTAGAACATGTACATGGTTATCTACTACTTTGGAAAATAACATGTAAGTGGAATTCTAAATATTTCTATGATTTCACAGATAAAGTGGTCACGTTGCGCAGGTTCTAGTTATCAAAAGGTCTACGCGACAAACTTATCAACAGTCAGCCAAAAAATTTGACTAATTAATATTTTTATTTATTTGTATCTTATGGATCCCCTTGCAAAAGGGAAAAATTTTGAAATAATTGATCGCGTTTACATCGTAAGTTTCATTCAGGAGTTTTTGTCGATTTTATTGGAACTCCCCTGTTAAGTTGTTCCTTTCCCGTGGGACACGCACTCATAAATTTGTACATAAATCTTATGGACTTCAACTTGTTTTTTAGAAATTAAAATCCGTTTACGTAATCATGATCACCCAACGAAAAACCAAACATGACTACTCATATCTTCTAAGCCTTTGCGTATTACCTTGCAGGATACAGCTTCTCGACCTTTGAGTTGTGTCCCCTTAGCAATTTATTACTTAACATTTGTCTAAATAATAAAACCTAGAAACAAGAAAATTCTAACATCAATATTGACATTTAAACACAGAAAATTCCCATCGTATCATGTCAGATTATTATTAAACGATTACACGCCAATTTGTCTAGAGAACGATGATTTATCTTCAGCATTTGGTCGCATATGTTCATTAGCACAGCTTTCCCATGAGATCATCTGAGTACATTTTTACAGCCCAGAAATAAAGTTGCAACCATCTTTACGACCACCTCATATACCCAACCCAAACAGCCTTTTAAATTGCCTAAAACCCACTTTATTAACGCAGCCATGAAATTTTGTTGGGTTATTCGGAGTGACAATTGGCAACCCGAAAAAGAGCAAAATGAGCTCGCCATATGGGGCCCCCGAAACGAACCCTCGGGGTCACATTCAAAGGCGTTTTGGTGTCTGCTTCCAAGAACCGAGAGCGAACAAATAAGGTCAAAGTTATTCTACCTGTTGAAGATTGAAGACCCGCCGACTAGAGATTAACTATTGACAAAAGGATACAACCTGCACTTTTGAAGAAAGAAAGGGGGGGAGGAGGACGGTCATTTTCTTCGGTCCCCAATGATGGAGGGTCAGGTAGCGAGACGTTAAGTGACGAATGGTGATTGAAGTTGAAAAAGTGTTATTTACTTTTTGAGTTTAGGCTTGATTTGTATATGAAATAATATGTTCGTGGGTTGGCAAGTGTTGAGAATTGGTGTACTACACAAAAACTTGAAAGATTAAGGATTAAAGAGAGCCTTAAATTAACCTTTCATCATAACATTGTGATGAAATTTGACCTTCTTTTCACGAAATAATGCACATTCGATTTCGTGATGTAGGTAAACTTCTCCGTCGCGACATCTCTTATTATATGACACAACGTTAAAATATTTTTGATTAAACTCATAGATGGCACTATCGTCCGTTAAACCATAATATCTCACCAGCTTATATAAAACTTTTACTGGCTTATGTAAAGTAGATATATGCACGCGATACGGGAATAATGTAGAACTAAAAATGGCTATTGCTCTGCAATTATTAGTCATTAAAGTTAGTCTAACAACCTAAATGAAGTTATAATTAATAAAGAAAAAAATGAAACTCCCGGATGGAAATTCGTTTTGTAGTCTTTCTAAATTTGTGTTAAAGAGATATTTATTTTATTGCTTCAGGTGAACGATTCAAGAGTTGTCGACCTCTAAATACCAGCGAAGTTTGAACTAATGTTGTTATTGAAAGTGATAGGATCAAGTCATATTTATTACATATGTTGTGTAAATGTGCGGATTCTACATTATTTTTATTTTTTTCATGGATTTAACGCACCGATTTCGCAATATAGAGCGCAGGAGGGATTTAAAAAAAAAAGACTATGGCCTACACGAATCAATTTAATTCAACTTCGAATAAAACGTAAAATATTTGTCTTCGATATATTAGAAAAGCAATTGATGGCTTCACACCATTGTTTAATCTTAATCAGATCGATACCAAAATCTGCAATTCAGTAGATTTCTTATTGTTCCAGCAAATATTGTATGGCAATGTGTCAAACAAATTGAGGAGAGCAAGATCGTTAAAACATATCAGGAACGACAGGAGACTCAGTACGGACCCCTACGATATTCCTGGCCCAACACCTAGAGGACCAGAGACTACCACTAAACCTCATTCGGTCTGTCCAGTAACTCACATACCAGATCCTCTTAGTTCCGAATTAATTTCGTTTATTCCGAGTCGCTCTATCTCCCAAAGCGGAGTCTCACGATTAACTGACTCGAAGGTCTTTAAAAGGTGGAAGGTCACTGCAGCCGAAGATTCGCCCTCGTTCACACCAGGTACAGTCTCACAAGGGAGGAGAAGACTGCGCCCCAGTTCCCCTAACTTGAGCTAACCTGAATAATCCATATCATTCCCATACTGTACGGCGTGGTTATTTTATGTTGGTCACATTTCATTTTGCGATAACTTTTTTGTTTTTAAAGATATCGGCACGCGCGAAAGGCTGTTTTCTGTGACTTGTTCACCAGTTAGTTGTAGATTTAAAATGAATTCCCACAAGTGTCAAATTTTGACATTTATCGACGTAACTTGCATTTTTTAAATGGACCATTTCGTATATTTTCTCATATTCGTATTCTAAGGAAAAATCTAAATATATTTTATATAACACTTTGTGTGACATCTATTAGCGGTAGCTTAATATATCAATTTAAAAATTGAAAATAATTTTCGTATTATGCAGGCAGCCTCTAACTTAAGTCCTTTTCAATTAAAACGAAAATTAAATTTCTATTTTAAATTAAAATTAAAATTTAAAAATATTGAACTTTTTCTTCTCGGCATATGTGGAAAGTAAAGTGTGCGAAACTCCATGCAATGACATCCAAGGATTAAAACAGAAACCAGAAATCTTCATTAATTCTCTGAGACAACTACTAAAGTTTTTGAAAAATGCTTTGAGGAACAACGTGGTCTCGTTCGGCAATTTCTCTAACAAACATTAATAAATAATTCAATGTTATTTGTTTTTAATTGAAAATCATTATTTTCATTAGTCACTTAAGGGGTGTGTAATAAAAGAATTAGTGTACAATATTGTAAAGAAAAATCATTTCAATACCGTGTGTTAATATCATCACTATTATTTACAGAAAGCAAATCGGTAACTCTCACAAGGCTGTTTAAGTTAGAGGCTGTTTTATGTGGAAATTATTTTAAATTTTTAAATTGGCATATTAAGCTGACGCTAAGAGATAGACATAGCAAATATTATATAAAATATATTTAGAATTTTTCCTAGAATGGGAAATGGAGGAAATATACAGTTCCCTTCAAAAAAATGTAAGTTACGAGATTTGACAGTTATGGAAACTCATGTTAAATTTACAAAAATCTTGTGAAGAAGCCTTAGACAACAACCTTAGTCGCGCTCCGAGATCTTTAAAATCCAAAAAGTTATTGCAAAATGAAATGTTATTAAGATAAAATGATCACACCGTGTATTTATTCATATGAGTTTTGAAATGACATTTTAGATATTTCCTACCTCAGTTGAATTTTGGACATTTACTATTTAATCGTCCTATACAAATTTTAACGTATCGTCATGGAGATATTTCAGGGGACGATTGTACTCTGCAAAATAATAAAAAATGCTGATAGACCCATGGTGAAAAATGCACTACTTTCGATATACAGGATGGCAAAGTTTCACATTTTGTTTTCACATTTTGCGTTTTTTCACGTTTTCCCAAGTTAAATTTTAGAAATTTCGAACGCCCATTTTCTTTAAGATCCTTTACAACAAAATGTTAAAATCGTTGGTAGCCATACACAGAATGTTATGTTTTTTTGGGCCATTTTATACTTTCCATCTCTTTTTGAGGTATCCTGCATGAATTCTGATACCATATCTAAATGTCTTGTTCAATTCTTTAGCTTTTTGATCTGTTGCATTATTACAGCATCTTCTATCGTTTTCGTAGAGGTTGCAAAAATATCTATTGCTCCAAATTAAGGAAGTCTGTAATTTAGGATGCCATGGTCAAGTTTCAGCCATTTTAATAATTTTATTATCGGCTTCAACGTTTTGCATTTACAAACATTTAACTCGTCTGAAAATGAAAAATATAAGAAGACGCGTGAAACTTTGCCACCTTGTGTATCGAAAATGGTGCATTTTTGAACGTGGGTGCACTAGCGCTTTTACGTTACTTTGCAGATTACTATCTCCCCCTGAAACGTCTCTATAATGTGATGTTGCCTCCTGAATATTTCAATTTTTCCACATTTCCTTATGGCAATTAAAACGCCAGTGTTCAATGCGTGTACCTGCATCAGAAATCTTCCGCGTTAATTTTGCTTTGGAAATATTTCCATGGTGCGGAAACGCGCTTCTTCCATCAAGTACCTATCGCTTCTAACGAGCAAACTCTACCCTCAAATCCAAATGTCACTCTCGAATTATGGCGGCTCAAGTGGCAAAAAATCAAAAACACACGGTATTACGCCGTCTTGCAGCTGTTAAATAATTATGTCGTGGGTATTTGAACTGAGAATATTATATGCTAACCACCTGGTACCAGTCTTGTGAAGATTTTGTTCAAACACGAGCGCATTTACTATAGCGACTGTTGCGTCATTAATATTTTTATTGTCTACTTCGGGCTTTCTTATTTCCCGGTAAAGATTCCTACAACTATCGAGGAAACGAACCCCATTATCGATCTCGCCTATCGACCGATACGTGTATTCCATGTCAAATCGAATTGGCTACTAAATATTCCACGCGGGACGTTGCTACTTGCAGGAATTTATTGTAAACCCTGTCGAACGCCGATGTCACGTCAACGATCCTTCGTCTTCTTCTTTGTCGAGTGCACAAAGGTTGTGTGAAAACGTATAAGGACGAAAGCTTATATTATTGCCCGGCTTGCCCACTTAATATCTACCGTATGATCAATTTGTATTTAGCCTTTAGTGGAACGCATTAATTCGATTCGGTCGGACTACATACTGGCAGCAAACAGCCTCGGAGCTGCGAGCCTCCAATCCGTTTACCATTCATTATCAATAGGTCTATTTTATCACTTTGTTTGCCATATAAATAATATCGAACCAGTAATTACGTTCTAGTTCTGAGGCGGCAACGTAAAGTAGGCATTTAATACTGTTATTGGCTCGGAGCGAGTCAGGAGTTGCAGTGGACCACTCGAGAATAAAATGAATTACGTTTCTTATATAAGAAACACAAGTGACTAATATTGGTCACATGCCAACTGCTAAAATCGTGGAAGAGGCAGAAAAACTGAGGGAAAAAATTAACGAGCAAACGCACATCTCTATGCTCTGCCTGCTCTAAGTGGATTTGCAGTTCGGCTCGGAATTGAAAAGCTCCGTGTCAAAAATTGAACTTTCATAAGTGACTAATTATGTGTCATTGGTCGGAGGCAAGCAAAGATGGCGGCACCCGATCAATCGCGTCAAGCTCAAAATCATGCTTTAAGGAAATGGCATAAAATAATGGGAGCCATTAATAATTGATGATGTTTACGTTAAAATTGAAAAAAACTTATTAATTCTCACTCACCGGAATATAACTATGGAGCATGTTAAATGGCGCGATGAGAGCGCTCGTGCCAAAAGCAGGAATTTGTGTCAGTTAAGGTAGTAAAATCTAGGAAAGACCTCCATTTTTGCTATATTTTTATGCCTGTTTAAGTCAGTTTAGATCAGTACGAATTTATGCGGTTTCTTGATTGTGAATACTTACGCACACCCAGCACTTTGCGTCTTTTTAGGCACATTTAAGCTTCTTAAATCGTGTTCAATCAGTCGGCGGGGGCTCTCATTTAACATCAGAGAGTAATGCGAATTTCAAGTTATAAAATCTACATGAAGCCCTGGAATTTCTCATCTTTTCGGACCTGTTTTAAGATGTTTAAATCGCTCTAAATCATGTTATATCTGTTGATGAGGAGGCTCGTGAAAAGGGCAAAGGTTAATAATGCTATATATAATCATTTTTTAATTTTATCGGATCTGTTTCAATCACTTTGCATCATATTAGATCGGCCACTAAAGCGTCCTTTCCAATAGCAATAATTCCTGTGAATTTAAAATTACATATTAAATTCACGCAAAGTCGTATATTTTCTTCTCCTTTTCAAATCTGCTTAAATTACTTTAAGCCTCTCGGTGATTCAAGTTTAGCCAACAATAGTCATATATTTGAGATTTTAATTTTTAAATCTAGACAAATTAATCACTTTTCTCATCTTTTCAGTCGTGTTTAGTTTAAAGCCTGTTAAATCAGTCTATGAATGCGCTCATACTAAAGGTGGGAGTTTATGCGTATTTCAAACTATTAAGTCTACGCGAAATCGTGTTTCTCACCGATTTCGCACTTTAAATCCAGACAGTTCCTTGGGTAGTTCTGCAATAGCAGAAACTTGCGTGAATTTCTAATTATTAAATCTTCACAGATGCTGCATTTTCGAAGAATTTCTATTGTGCATCTCAGCTATTTCAACAATGGGTGGTTTGTTAACGTGGATTCACCAAATCAGACGCAAGCGCAGTCACTGCGCTTAGATCATTTGCGAACGCCCATCGTCCCTGATTTAGGTTAGAGTTTTTGATTTGTTCGGAAGTTCGCTTCCAAGTTAGATATGTTGAATAACTTTATGACGTCACTGCTCGGACATCACATAGCGTACAAATGAAAAACGAACTATGGCGGCCGAATGGTACCCATTATCAATAGGTTTGCAATTAAATTTTTCGAAACTTGAGGATGTTGCAATTTATGAAACACTAAAGTAAACGACCACCTTTTGTGCCCTCTTAAACAAAACTGAGATTATTTCAAATTAACCACACAGCAAACTTACAAATGTTCTCTACACATTAGTGGCGACTATCTACGCATTCCACAGGTCAAGTGTACTTGGTGTCTTTCACTTGTCCGACGATGTTACTTTAACAGGTACTTTTACCATTCACTCCAAAAAGAGCCGTTTTAATAAATTGGATCGGCAGCGGAACTTTTACTTAAACACTCATTACATGCCACTGCTGACATCTACGTAGGAACAATAATGTTTTATGCCTTGTCCCGAGATTCTATCTCGAGGAATCCATCGGCAATCAAGGGTTTTTGTTGCGGGAATTACCTGTGGATGACGAAGCGGATTTCATCTAAAGTACCGAAGAACCAACATCTTCGAGATGAATAAAGGTTCGATGTATTGTTCCTGCATCTTCAGCAGCCCATAGGTCAACACGGGCTGACACTACGACCAAATGGTGTGGAACTTTTTTTGTTTCATTAACACAGCATCCACGTATTAGGCGTTACCAAATTTGAACATACCGATGAAGTCGTATTTATTTGATTTAATACCCTCTCTAAGCGAGCCATACAACCAGGGACAAAGGTAAAAATTCTTTAATAGATGGCACTGCCACTCACGCAAATGTAGGGATAGGAGGCATCGCTAGATGGCACGATTTTCGAAACGACGATTTAATAGTTCACCGCAATTCTAACGAAAATAAGTTATTTAATTTAATTCTTGCCGTGTCTCCAGTGCTTGAATCTCGTGTAAATTTCATTCAAATCCTAATGATTATGTATTGATGGCAGTTATAACAGCTTTTGTTGAATATCACCGGATTGCGTGCCCTTAATAAGCACCTATTCAGCAATAATTGGCAATTTGGCTGTTAAAAACTGTAAGAGTAGGCGTAGAAGGGGAGAAAACAAAATCGGAGCGGACGCCTCGAGCCGAACCACCTGTGACCCAGCCGTGATGAATGCTGATTGGCTACCGCCGCCCGTTTTATCATTTCCTTGCGCGGGTACTCGATCCCCTTTTGTCTCATCGCGCGATTCTTTTGTCTCTGGCTGCTGCTCTTTTGTTTGCCGGGAATGGTATCGGTCCGAAGGCGACTTTTTTCAATTATTGCCACGATTGTGCGTTTGTTCCTTCGCCGATTGTTCCGCGCATCCTGTCACTTTGGCTTATAAGATATTATAATAGTTAGACGCAAACTGTAAATTTTAGTCGAAGTTCCCCTGATAGGACAAAGTCCTCACAGGTTCTACCGGGTGTTGGTCTGACCTGTGCTGCGTGTACAGTCGATAATTATTATTGGTCGATTCTCGGAAGGCTGCTGAAAAGGTCACGAACGCCATACAAAGTAGCGCCGTAGGACGTGAGACGCATGTGACAGCGGTTATATTGCTATTATTCATTAACCCACACTGTGATGAGAACTAACTGAAAATTTTTTATTTTACCGGTTAAAATTGAAAGATTTTACCTTTCAAGATCTTTAAAAGTCTGCGTTTTTATCAGGAATAATTAAATATTACTGAACTCGTCGATGAGATCGATATAGGAGACACAAATCTCAAATATTTTGTTTAGGCATACTGAGTGGCATCGATACAACTTAGTATCGCTGACCTAACTCTGTTGATTTTTGCTCGCAGAAGAAACAACGAACTTTAAAATGCCTTAAGAGATGGCCCTTGGGTCGTAACTTACCCATAACACAGTTAAAGCTTCAGAGTTAACTTAACCAAGCTACTTTTTGTTACATTGTGTGAACCATTGTGTGACAGACGAACGACAGATTTCGCCATTTTTAAATGGCCAAACCCAATTAATTAGAAGCTCGTTGTGTAATAATGTAAGTGAAAAATTTGATAATAAATTTGTGAACTGAAGAAATTTTGCCATATGTGAGCACTTTATTAAACATAAGCGGCTTGAAAAAAAAACTAAAAAAATTATTAAAAAGTGAAAATAAAAAAAATTCAAAGTCAAAATTACATCGGGGCAAATGAGGGCATTCGTCGTATCGTACATGATTTTTATAAAGGCAATGAAGTTCCAACTTTACAAATGCAACGGAAAAAATCACAGGAATATTTAGGTTATAGTTATAAATCCTTAGACACTTTGAGGAATTTTTTATTAGATTGGGGCTCTAGTGTGTTATATAGCAGTCAAAAGGTTATTATGAAATATTCTTGTCTCGTTAGCAGAGGCGAAATTAAAATAAAATAATGGAATACGTGTCGAGACGAAAAAAAGAGATATAGTTTGTCGGAATAGAAAGGAGTTTAGCACCCATAATATTTTTAAATAAGGTTGGGTGGACAGAAGCAGAAAAGACAATTTAAATTTGGTTGGAAATTATATGATCCGGAGGTAAGAGACACATAATTCTGCATTCTGGGACTGAGGTATGCTTCGCATTAAGTGCCGTATTGCTCCTTTCCAAAAGCATAAGTCTTCAGTCGATTATCATCAAGATGTGACATTCGAATTTAAAGAACTTTAAAATTTATGTACAATGCTGCAAGACTGTTTTTGCCAAATATTAAGCCAAATTTTGTTATAGTTATGGACCATACTTCACAACATTCAAGTCTACAAACGAAAATCCGAACACGATCACCACAATATTGTTTAATTTATGAAAACCAATGATATGGAAATACCAACAAAAACTGTAAAAAAATTATCGTTACGAAGGGCTGAAGATCGGAATTTTATCATTTTATTTTACATCTGTCTCGGTGCTGTAGGAAGAGAAATGGCGGATGTCTAAGCAAACCCTGGACATAGGAGATTAGCATGGGGAATCGGTTTTTATTTTTTTGCACCCGCACGCATAGTCCAATTGAAAAACTTTCACGCGGAGGTCATAGTATTCAAAACCAGTCATCATTCCGCCATTTTTTCACTGTTCTAGTTACAGCTGTTCTGGTTCAAAACGCCTCCAAATATCAAAAATTTCAATGTTCCATATAACCGTTAAGGGCCACGATTGATCGGAGTCGAGATCAGAATTAAACACACAAAAACTCGCCAACACCATAAGCGTAAAAACCCCAAGTTACATGAATAAAAAATATATATATACAGGGTGTCCCACAAGTGTTTCATTATATTTCAGTGTATAGTACATTGAAAAATAATATGACTCCCTATATAAACCATATTCCAATAATGCTTCATTAAGAAGATACAGGGTGTTAAACTTTACTTAAAAAATCTAACTTTTATTGATATATTCAAAACCGTTTGAGATATGTAAGTGAAATTTGGCATGTTTTGAGAGTTAATGTAGACGCATTTATTTATGCAAAAGGGCTATTTTTCGTTTCACCAGTGACGTGCGTACGGACACCTCTCAGCACATTTTTAAAGAAAAACATGGTGCGCCACTGCTTTTTATCAAAATAAAAATTATTTTTAGAAGTTTAATTTCATTTAAAAGAAAAATGTTTTTCTTTAAAAATGTGCTGAGAGATGTCCGTACGCACGTCACTGGTGAAACGAAAAATAGCCCTTTTGCATAAATAAATGCGTCTACATTAACTCTCAAAACATGCCAAATTTCACTTACATATCTCAAACGGTTTTGAATATATCAATAAAAGTTAGATTTTTTAAGTAAAGTTTAACACCCTGTATCTTCTTAATGAAGCATTATTGGAATATGGTTTATATAGGGAGTCATATTATTTTTCAATGTACTATTACCCACTGAAATATAATGAAACACTTGTGGGACACCCTGTATATTTAACCCTTTATTTAAATGCAATAAAGAAAAAGTTAAAATAAATACATTAAACAACTGTCTACGTATTAAAGTTCAACCAAACAAGTAAGTGAACAAAAACAAAATACTTTAGCATTGTGTGCAAAAACATTAACAACAATTACTCGAAGAGACCACCGACCAATTTGGCCAATCCTGGCTTCGAACGGTTACTTTCAGATTTTCGAAATTTGGAGGCGTTTTGAGCTAAAACCTCTCTAATTAGAAGGTTGAAAAAACTGCGAAATAACGGCCGGTTTTGAATTTTATAATCTCCATGTGAAAGTTTTTCTGTTAGATAATCCGTTCAGGCAGAGAAAAATAAAAACCGATTTCCCATATTAATTCCATATGTTCAGGACTCGCTTGGAAATGTAGTATAAAGAATTTTGTTAAAGAATTCAAAAACTCGACGAAGTCAATATTTGGAACAAATACGTATCCCACGTTCAAAATATGGAAAACGAATATTGAGTTTTACCACCAATTACCCCAACAATAATTAACGTTAATGAGGTATCGAGTTCTGAAGACATAACGTAAATTTTCAAATTCAAAATTTTTTCGTCGTCATAAGTAATTTCACTGAAAATGGTAATTGAAAATATTTATTCAATACGTGTAACCCACCCAACCCAATTTTAAGAACACCTACGTGGTTAAAGAATTGCTACTTATGTAACCAGTTACATTAGAAAAACATTTTGTGTAACAAGTGGAATTCTGCGAATCATGTAATGAATCCCACAATGTGGGTTCAGTTACAGCAAATTTCATTTTCTAACGGGGTTGAAAAGGATGAAGTCATAATACTACACAGGGTGGTTAAAATTTCGATGCTCACCATTGGTATATTGAAAATTGCCAAAGATGGGAGGTTGGTTAAACTAGAGAAAATATGCCAAACTTGGGGGTTAGTCAATATTCGAAAACAGTGTTGCTGATTTGTTTTTATTTTCTGAGATATTAGGAAAAATCTGAAAAATATCAAAATTTAATTTTCAAAATAAATTGAAAACTAAAGATTTTCCAAAAAATGTATGAAACACTTTTTTGAAAAACCTTTAGATTACGATTTATTTTGAATTTTTTGAAAACGAATTTAGAGGAACTTTTAGACGGGTTGTCTTTGCAAAAGCTTTTAAATCTTGAACGGTGTCATCAAGGTGGTGCTCCCACGCATAACATTCCCATCGTATGGGAGCATTTCCATAGACGTTTCCCAAATTCGTGGCTGGGCACTTCGGGCCCAATTCGTTGGCCACCAAGATCGCCCTGTTTGATACCGTTGGATTATTTTTGGTGGGGCTATGTGAAAATAATTTATCTATGCAATTAAAAAATGCATTATTATTTTAAGACTTTAAATTTGTCATTTACTCGTTAATGGTCACATTTATAATATAATTCTGTTCACATTTATAAAAATACTCTGATGATGGTGTCCTTTGTACCAACACGTTAGAAAATGTTATCACGTGATATATCGTTTAAAAGCCCTCAATGAGCACTTTAAAAACATGTCAAAATTTATGTATGTTCGCATTAAAAAGAAGAAAAGTCTGGGTCGTTATTTTGAAAACCAGACCAACTCTAAAATTTGGAAATTCGCACGCGTCAAAAGTCGAAAAAAACTGTAAAACATTTTTTTGAAAAATCTTTAGTTCTTGATTTATTTTGAAAATTTAATTGTAGCATTTTTCAGATTTTTCCCAATATCTCGGAAAATTAGAGTAAATTAACAACACTTTCCGATTATTGACTAAGTTCGAAATTTGACACATTTTTTAAAATTTAGTCAACCGCCCATCTTTTGCGATTTTCAAGATACCAATAGTGAACATCGAATTTCCATCACTCTGTATAAAGGCAGAAATTGGACTTGATATTCAAGCTCCTTTTTGGCTAGGAGAACTATAAAAGAGCCATTATTGTTACCGGTCCCCTTTATTAACTGAGTTAGGAGATGAAGATACCTGGTTTCATTTCCTATCTAAATAGCTACGAAATAAAGCCCATTTAATAAAAAGTTTTTATTAAGAAAATTGTCGTTTTGTTTATGAAAAAATGTAATTTATTTGTTATATCATTTTCTTAAAAATCATGTACGGATGCTGATGTTTATTTAATGAGGTTTATTTTTCCTGATGCTCTTTCATGTTCGTGTTTGCCACTTCGTATAGACTTTACTAATGGCAAAGGTCCCGAAATAGCGCACTATGAAATTATCTTAAATATGACATGCGTACTATCAATGGTGTTAGCATGTCTTTCAAGATTTTATATAATTATTTTTATAATAATTTCTTTTTCCAAGCTTAATTCAAGATAATAAATCAATCCGGATCTGCGAATAATAGCAATAGATTTAGTAGTGCAAAGTGTGAAATTACATTTACGTTGCTTTCTACAGACAGGGCGTGACGAGCCGGAAGATTCGGTTTGCATAAATTGGTTTAGATACACTTTTACTTGTTTTATTTATTATTATGATTAGATCATTGGATACGGCAAAAGCAATAAAATACTGCAGTTTTCCTACAGGGATGTGTTTTTCAGTTAAAAACACCATTACTTATTTATTCAATTATTATTGATTTATTACTACGTCAGAGTTATGGGATGGCGTTGTCCAATATGATGGATGATTTTCTGGTTTAATAAAATTCGTTAAGTTACTGGAAAGTTGAAAAACATTGGGAAATAGTAACCTACCCTCCTGCGTATTTCAACATTTTCAAATATTATTACATTAGGGCGCAGGTTTTGTCAGTTTTCCTCAAGTCCTTTTTTACCAGAGTCTGCAACATAGTCAAAGACAAAAACGGGCTACGAGATGGGGCAGGTATTAAGACAAGGAACCTCGAAGACCCAAACATAGATTTCGATAGTCATTATCTCACTAATGCAAATATGTAGTAGTCAGAATATTAATATATATTTTATCACAAACACTCATAAGGAGAAGGTGGCCACGCACTGCCTTACTTGACTGTTGATATCCCAAAGATATCATTGCTCAAACCAAGAGCTATTTGGTTTGAAATGCATTTTTTATGATTCCAACTGCGATTTAGCATTTTGCGAAGCAAAGGTCGCACGTAGTTGAGATATGACAATAATAGATATACTATGACTTCGTCTCATTAAGGGCCCAGTTATTACTGTAATGTTAACTTAAACTCAAGTTAGTTTACATAAAAATGTTAAAATACACTTTAGATATTGGTCAGATTCCGGGTTTCCTTCAAAATTAGCTTGATATTAAAGTTAACAACACACTAATAATTTCGAATCAATTTGTTTATCCGTTGACAACATTAACTGCAAGCTAATTTCCATACAAGCATTGAAATACAGTGCGGGTATTAGGCAGATTCTTGAAATCTGTGGAAACCAATTTGATGTTAAAGTAAAACGAAACATTAACAATTATAGAATTAATGAAGAACCGATAACCGTTAGTTGGATGTTTTAATTAAATGACAAAATGCCCCTATTCCTCCTATCCTATACCCCACCTGATATGGTATGCAGATTTACAATTCGGCCCTTACATGGGTATCAGAGAGATTACAGCGTGATTAAGTATACAGAGTGGTTTAGTTAATTTAAATAAATTATTTACAACAATTAATGTATCCAACTACACTTTTATAGAAAAAATTGTTGTCAAGACAAACTGGTTACATGACCAAGAGTAAAGTGATATTAGCTGTTCTTGCATGGAGAGCGTCGTTGTTTAATACTTTTTGATTTTGATTTTTTTTTATTTTGAAAATGTTCAATTTTTGGGAATTTTTCAGAAAATTTTCCTTATTTTTCTCCCGAGACCTCGAGACATAACCTAATGAGTTTTATGAAACAGTTTTTTGTTGTTTGTCGTACAATGAAGAACTCATGCTCAAACGACATATATTTGAACTTATTCAAGTTCTGCCCCGCATCTGTAAAACTGCAGTGGTCATTACTGCTATTGGTCTTATCTGTTGACTGATGTATGAAATGAAGTCTTCGCTAAGTAAATTTAAAAAACTGCAGAAAAGCTGTATTTGTGCGGAAAATAGAAATCAAAGAGAAACAACATGCAGAACACTGACAATTACTTTACGGATAATGAGTCGCAATGGTAAATTACTATGGCACTTTCAGCAAACTAACCAGGAAACAATCTAAATGGATATTTCCTGTAACAAAGTTTTGTTGGAGCGAATTTCACCAATCCACAAAAAAAAAATTTAAGTATTTTTTTAATTTTTTTTATTTTTCAAAAACATTTTTTAATCATAAAATTTAAATTATTTTCTATTTTCAAATAATGTGTGACAAACTCAGCACACTTTCAACTTAAACGGTTAGCGGTCGTAGCTGTTCACAGGAAGAGGATCCGATATACAGAGGGATAGTATTCTTTCCGTCGCAGAATATAATTTAATATATAAATCTGCATTGTCATTTTCGTTGATTTTCTATAAATATGCGCCTTAATTGAGATACTGCACATATTTCATTTGACCGGACCACAGTGTATTTATTTTGAATAGATGATTTTAAGATACAATAACGAGACTCATGTTAAATCACTCATTTCAATGATTCGTTACACTGGTTGTCGGACTTGAACAACCGATTCGACCATTTACCACCAATGGTGGTGCACTGTAAAAATCGAAACAACAATACATCTCGCAAATTGATCATTTAATAAGATCTTTACAGCATAATGCTCTGTTGGCTTCGTTAATAGTTCCTGTCTAATTTTTAGCTCAAGCATATTGCAAACGGCGCCTCGATATCATGTAACACACAATCACATCAATGTAATATTGTGATTTGAAATGTTAACACACGTGAGGCTGGGCAGTACCGCAGGTAGCCCTCAGGACAGATGTCGGTCGTACGATCACGATTTTCGATTAACCTCTCGGTAGCGGTTCTTCGGTAAAAATCCGGTAAAAAAAAGTGTTCGAATCCCGAAGTAGAGCGTAAACGGACGTAGTCGGTACCACCGAGGTAATTACGTAAATAAGAGTAATAACAGAGGCGACCGGTTCATTATAAGGTCCGCAGCTACTCCGCGGTGCTGCTTCGAGTTAATCATACCTTCTGTCGACCGGTGGCCTGCGGACAACTTGATTTATTTTAACCGGGCATTAAGAAATGACCGGAGAGATTGATTGGAGAGTTGTTGCAGTATTACAATTGTGGTACCATGGGGCACACATCGTGGACCAATGTATGACCATTTGGCTCAAAGCGACTGCGGTACTTAACCGAAAATTAAAGAAATCAAAGAAAATCTTATGCCTTTGGTCGTACCCCATAGGAACGTGCCAAAAAAGAGGATTCATGACGTAGTTAGAGGCTTATCTCATTCTGCTTCATCTGAAAACAATAAGGGGAGCAGGAGATCGATTATCGGAAGCAGTAGTTGTGAAAATTATGAGCGATGTTAAGGTGGTTGCCAGAAAAGCTGAAAGAAGAAAGTTTTCGCAAGCGCTAGTTTAATCAATAATTTGTAGATGGCGGCTTCGATTCAATTTGCTGTAGCTTGGAAAATGTCTTAGTGTAAGATTTCTATATTTTCTTGTCGTGTTGCTGTAAATTTAACCAGTGACGAGGTAAACAATAATCGAGACAACCCAATATTTCAACGTCATCTATACAATAAATCATATCATATCTCATATCAATCATCATATCACAATCACAATAAAATTTAAATAAATATCGTTGACCCCTTTTTTAAGGGCTTTAAATTTATGAGTCAGGATTATTTTGGTCCCACACCAGGTATTATGATTACAATTTAAGTATTTAGATCAAAGCTCACAGTAACTGAAATAACAACTCAGATCCCTCGAATTCTCAGATGTGCTGTAATAATGAGTAGAGCGTAAGTTGTTAATATCTGGCTGGTGCCAAGTGGGACGTAGTTTCCACTTTTCTGAACCAGCATCACCTTTTTATGTAAGTTATTTTTCATCAATCAGCAGATAGTGCAATGTCCGGTTATTAGTACTTTACTTCTCGCAATAAATCTAACTATCCACGGATTTCACTGAAGACTGAACTTTAAAATCCTGCTATCTACTTAATTTCGTTAAATAGATAACTAATCAGTACATAAGTTCCATTCCACATTAGTTTCCCTACTCCCTTTGTGTCAATCTTGCTTTCTGAAATATTGCACTTATTACTTTTATTGAAGCTGAAACTCCAAGTGAATCGCTCGAGGCCCCTCTATCAGCCTCCAAATCCCTGCGCAGAAAGCGAATGGACAGAACCACTTCCAACAGTAACGGTCTCTTGTCTTCCACTGTAACCGACTATACGTTACACAACAATAATAACAACGTAAAAAATGAAAGGTAATATGCATACCATTCCACTTTAAATGAAAAAAAATTATATGAGTCCTGCTCTCCTTCCAGACTTAGCCCCACTACCCCAGATACCTCATCGAGATCTCGTAGCGCCACCCCCAGTTCAGCGTGTCACTCCGAAGCATCTCCGGCCCAAGAAAACAGCTCCTTATTAGGCTCTGCCACTGGGAGGAATTATAGTGATTTCATGAGGAGTTTAGCTGCAAAATACAACCATACAAATCCCAATGAGTAAGCAGATTTATGCAAAAAACGCAGTATGGTCAAAATTGCAAAGAATTTGTACTTCCACCACAGTTATCAACAATTTTTATCATGGGGGAGATCATAAAAGCTGCAAAATCCAAATATTTCCTTAATATTTAATATTACCTCCGTATAGACATGTTCATTTGATGGACCTTTCATTGAAGCCTAACACACTGCCATTAAAGGAAATTAATCATCACGTCACCACTTTGAAATTGATTAATCCATATGTGGGTTTTGACAAGAATGTAATATTTAAGGAAATATTCCGGTGCTTCTATACGTTCCTTGACATTTTATGCATTTAAAAATTCCCCCTATAGTTACTTCAACGCAGCCAGGAACGGTTTCCCTCCTCCAATGGACCCGAGGTTTAAACCATCTCCTGCTCCCATGGCCTTCCCCTCGACATTGTTGCCAGGTCTAGCATCGACGCCCACCACGAAAGATGCCGAGCTCTCAACGAAAAAGGCCGACTTTGCTTCGGTACTCAACCCATTTTCGGGGGCAGCTGCCGCCATGTTCCCACCCCTTATCGATATGTCGACGACACAGACTTTGTTGGCGATGGTCAAGACTGCGAAAGAAGCCGAGTTACAGGTTTGTGTCTATATATTCGTGGAACTTCTCCTATAATCTGTGTGTACCGGGTTGCTCAAAATTGGTAACTATCATGTATATTGGGAAATTGGTTCCAGATTTGTTGAGACGACAAAACTGAAGGAAAAGAGAGCCAATCCTTCCTATGTGGTATCATTTTCGTAGTTGTGAGATTTTTTTATAAACCTGGATATTCTCTAGATTGTATGAAGATGATGGCCCTGAGTTCAAGTGTTCATGCTCTTTCAGGGTCTCTTAAAGAATGTCAAACGTCACGAAACATCTTCTCCGTTGGATTTATCATCGGCAGCACCACCTGTGAAGAGGTCTCGAAATGTCAAGACGCCGTCCATCGGCAGTCCTTGTAATACGAGCAGAGGGACTCCACCCAATTTAGCGAAGAGGGCCGAAAGTGAGAGTCCGAAGTTGCACGAAGATGTTAGCGGATGGTCGGTAGAGGACGTAGCGAATTTCGTAGGAGGAATTGACATTTGTGCGGAGTATGCGCAGGTAAGTCGGCGTCTTTAATGGTAGGCAACTGGTGACGTGGTGAAGTTCGAGGTAATGAAGTGACAAATTATACTAAACGGCCTAGAAGGAAATGTTTGTAAAATTGTAGGGACTATTGTAGGTCTTGTGCACCTGAGTTTTAGGCGTTATCTATAAAATAGCAGGTCAAATTGCCTAAAACAGTAAATGTAGGGGAACATTTGCGGGCTTAATAGTCGACAAGCAGTGACATAGTACAATAAAGAACGGTTTGAACTTTTTCAAGGAGCTAAATTCAGCTATGAAACCTGATTTTCATGATTCGAAAACGATAGAAAATTAAGACAAGTTATTGATAAAAGTAAAAACTAAGCCGTTCGAAGTTCAGTCCTAATTTTGATTTAATTTTTCTCCCTTGGACTGAAACCGAAAGCACAGCACAGCGTCGTCTCCAAATCGAGTTTTTATTCTTTACGCAACATATAAATAGAAAGGGAAATTTCTGCAATTAAAACCTACTTTATGAACCATCTTTAAGGTGAGGCTTGTTATTTCCAAATGTCCTAGAAACGTTTCACAACATCCATCTAGATGAAATCGCACATTATTAACTTGTCACATTTTAATGTAATATAAATCAAATTCCTCTCCGATCAACTCTAACCTTTAAAATCTGGTCATTTACATAAATTTCATTAATATTCTATACAGATCAGAACTAGGGCAATCCGACCAATGAAAATTCACCTACTCGGATTAATATCTCTATTAGATTTTCGACAAAAGATAATAATGTTGTTGTTACGGCGAAACGTTACTGTGACCTTTATGCTTCGATTTTTTCCGGATAGAGAAGTGTATTTGTTAAATGAGTTTAAATACCAACAGGTAGTATTATCGTAGGCTACTGGTACTAATGGGAAGGTCAAACGTTTAGTGCGAGTGCATATGTTCCGTTTCACGCGAGTCGCTTTGGAATAAAGTTTGCATTGGTACTATGACAATGGTAATTCGAAAATCAAATATTTGTATTGATTAGATCTAAAACTCGAACAATTGAACAATGCAGGGACAAGCCAGAATCGCAATCTTAAAATGTTATTAATAAAGGCAGGACTCACAAAAGAACTAGATCTACTAGACCGATTTGGCCTGGCCCAGATTCGATTAATCATTTCTCGAAACCCATTAATGCCTCTACAGTACCATAATACCTAGGTGAATAGAACATTTTTAATCTCGTTCGATTGGCGCGAGAATTTCTATAATCTCCGAAAATGGTCAAATAATATCCGCCTGTCACACTAAGATGTCGAAAAATGTCTAGAAAAACCTCATGAACCTCAGCATGCAAAGTTATTTCTGTGCCCTGAACATTCCTAAAAGTCCTGAAATGTCTTTGAAATTGAAGGACGCCTCCTAACTGATACTTGAGGTTCGGAAAAAGCCCAAAATCTCTGTGCGAATGTAAATTTCCATAATCTTAAAAATAAGCTTCAGAAAATGCAAATCTGGGCGAATCTCAGAAAAATACTTGTTTATTTTAATTTTCTTTAGTGTAGACGACGCCTCATGCGTTGTGTGTGATCAAAAACCTGGAGAAGGTTTTATTTGCAGTGTATGAAAAATGGTAGAGAAATGTCTCCTTCTTGCGCAGTTTCTTCTATGCTGAATTAAATACTTTAAAGGACGCCCAGTATCATGAAGATGACAAAAACTTGACTTTGCCTAAGAGCAGGCAGCAACCTAGAAGCCGTGAACCCAATCTCGTCTTGCGGTCACTTTTTCTAACATTCTGCGGTCAACTGCCGCTGCAACCGAGCTTCGTGTGAACACGACTTATTTTTGTGCTGTTTTCTATTAATTTGCTTTCAAATGGATTTTTCCTTTTTTGCTGAAACCAATCACAGAACCAAGTCGTCTTTTTCTCTCTTTCACGGTTCGATTCTAGGCGAGTTTTAACTCTACAGACAAAAATTATCGACTTTGAATTATCGACTTTTACGTCGATAATCAAAGTAGCGACCACTGTCCAGGCGGTAAGGAGAACAATGCACAGAGGGCGACAAAAACGGTTTCCTATCTCGGAAACGGATCAACCGGCGTTGACCGGAACGCCTTTGCGGTCGCGATATTCAATTGTTTCGGACGCCGGTTCGCCTCCAGTAGGCCATGACGGTTGTCCGATCGAAAGCGATTATCGATTTCTTTTGTTATATCGCTGTTCATTTTTTCCGACTTTCGAATTATTAGGAGAAAATGTCAACTTGACCCTAAAGCAGATATTCGAAAAATTGAACTTTTACAACAGAAATAAATACCGAAAGCACTGAAACAAAAGGGGAAAATGGCAACAGAGCATAGAGCTTGTAGATAGAAGAACCTTGGATCTTGGTGTACTTCAGACAAACTCTATCAGCGTGTCTTAGAACATTTTTTTTAGATTCTTTTCCTGTTCGATCATGTAAAACCACCATAAAAGTACCATAATTATGTACATCTCCAGAGTACATACTTTTGATTTTTTCAGAGTAAACCAAGGTAGTACTGATTATAACTAGTTAAACAACTGAATTTATCCAACCAAATTATTACAATGCTAGTATCCGTAGAAACCGAAATTCAACAATTTGCAGAAACTTGAAGAAAACATTTTATAAATCAAACAGAAAGTAAAAAATGCAGAATATTTGAACGTCTCTCTTTTTCATCCTTTGCAACTACGGTTTTTCAAGTTTTTGAATAAATTCCTACAGATGTAATTTTTGTAAAAATCTGAGGCTAAAAAATGACGTTGACAAAATTGCATACAGTGGCCAAAATAATTTCATAACCCATAGAAAATAAAACATACAGAAATTTTTTATTTCTCCGTTTTCCACCCGCTGCAACTATCCGCTGTAAAGTTTCAATTTATTGAATAAGAGGATGATCTGAAGCAGAAACTATGAGCTAGAAAATGACGTAGAGAAACTAGCAAATAAATATTCACAGCGGGAAAAATGATTTTCTATTCAAATAGAAAATAAAAAATACTGAAAACTAAATTTCTCGCTCTTCCAATTCTTGTAACACCTTCTTGTCCATTTTTTAAGTAAATTCCCACACAGGTTATTCTGAACAGAAGCTTGGAGCTACGGAACGGCGTAGAGAAAATCTGGAAAAATTGTACACAGTCAGTGAAATAATTTTATATATAAACAGGAAGCAAAAAACAGAAATTTCTTCTTACTCTTCCTCTGCAACTCTCTCGTTAGCCATTATTTCTGTGAAAATCGTCTTGATGACAAAGGTACCGGGAGTTGAAAAATTGATTCTAGGGGAGCATTTATGAATATACAGGACGTTTCATAAACATTCCAAAAAACTTTCAGAGGATGTAGAACTCACACAAACAAATATTTAATTGGGGTAAAGTTAGGTCCCACATTGCTTTGTTTCCAGCATGAAGAGCGTTTAAATTTTGATATTTTTATATTTTTTAAATATTTCAAAAACCGGTTGGGATGAGGCCGCAAAATCAGAGACACGCTATAGCGGAAGAAATGTGCGTGTTCTGGAGTAGAGGGAATATTTTCTCCTAAAGAATTTAAAAAAATTGCACTTGGAGACCATGCCGGTTTTCGGTAGGCCCACGTATGATGAATTTTTTTTTTTTAACTAGAAAACGGCTACTTGAACCACAAAGCGTTAAGAGAGCTTTTTTTAAACTAGGAATTGATGGAATATAAAAAAATATATTCGTATTAAAAAGTCATTGACGTGCCCTTTTGCTTCAATAAAAACAACCCACTGAACGGCCCCCGAGGTGTCACTTGTGTAGGTGAAAATATTCTGTCTACTCCGGAATATACAGGGTGAGTCGGGAGGATCGTGCCAAACTTCAGGAGGGTGTTGTACATGAAAAATAAATGTAAAAAAACTCAAATGTTGTTATCCGATTTTCGTTTGTTTACAAGTTATAGCTTAAATAAAATTAAAACATAAAATTTAAAAAAATTATAAATTTCATAAGAAATTCATAAATTAACTTTTGGATATCATAGTAAATGTTCAAAAATATTGCCATTATCTTCTAAACATTTTCGACTTCGTCTATGAAGAGCATTCGTTGCGCTCCTGATTGTTTCATGTCTTTCTTTAATAGAAGCTGCAGCATTTCTAATGCGTTGAATTGGTGCATCTTGAGTGTCCACTTTTACTCTGTATACTTCAGTTTTAAACCAACCCCACAAATAATAGTCTAGTGGTGTGAGGTCTGGAGACCTTGAAGGCCAACTAATAGGGCCACCACGATCAATCCAACGTCCAGGAAAGGTACGTTTATGGTAAATAGAATTCTAGTTAAAACATTTTATTTACGCTATAACTTGTAAACAAACGAAAATCGGATAACAACATTTGAGTTTTTTTACATTTATTGTTCATGTACAACACGCTCCTGAAGTTTGGCACGATCCTCCCGACTCACCCTGTATACATTTACCTCGCCATAGTGTGTCTCCAATTTCATGTCCTGAGCCCAAACAGTTTTTGAAATATTTAAAAAATATTCAAAAAATGAGAAATTATACTCTCTGTAGCTCAGAGGAGAAGCCATTTCTGATCCGATTCTATTCGATCTAAATATTTTTATGAATTCTAGTTCTTCTGAAACTTTTTATTGCTTTTCTCGAAGAACCAGAGATAAAATATTACATCGCTGTTAACTGGTTTTAATTTTAAAGCCATCATCGTTTCGCTTCGATTCACGACCTATAGCACTTACGAAATTCGAACTGCCTCAATGGTCAGGAAGCCCATTAAACACAATATTATTGATCCTGACGAAGGCAAATCAGACTTATATGGGTTTTATGGGCCTAGATCCAGCTAACGGTTCCTTGACCACGAAATCCAAATAAATAAAATATAAAATTAGAATCTGAATTGAACATAAATCTAATTAGCTAAGGTCGTCCGGGCCCGGTGAAGGCAACGGATCGTGTCCAATAAATACGAACTGCATTTTGCACACACGTTGCGTAATCCCGTTCTGGTTTCAGTTTGATTTAATGACTTCTGCCTATTGAATTTACCTTTTTCACGATGTGTGTTCATAAATATTTGCCCTTGAATGCTTCGGTAACGATGTAACTTGCATATTACGAATTTGTAAATTGAAACTTCTATGCAAAATTTTTTATCTAAAGTTTCCTCTCTCTAACCTTGTAATCGTTTTTAATTGCCTGCTACGCATCGAAGGAACGACCTAATCAATTACCGTCGACAAAGACAAATATTTACGACTCTCATTTCCCTTATAGAGAACGATCTGGTTTTGTTACTAAAGTAGTACCGGTCGTACCACCTTTTGGCCTTTCGCCTGAAAATGTTCTTTGGACGGTCGTCGAAGAGGAATGTCTACTTTTGATTACGACAAACGCACGTGAAATTGTTGATGCCAGAGAAGGCAACAGTATGCATGATCTACTTTTACGCACGCGTTTCAATGGTGGTTCTGCACGAAGAAGGTACCAGTGTAATAAAGGATGTGCTTGGGTTCGCGGTTTACCTCACGTTCAGTTTAATTTCAGATCAATCGTGTTTTTGATCCAGTACGTTTAATTTTGGAGCGTGAAATTGGAACGATGTCATCTCATGATTGTGCACTTCAATTTTATGCATTTTCCGCGATTAGGGGCGCAAGGCGTGCGGAAAACACGATTTGGTTGAACCACGGGTTCCTGCGACATCCTGTTCGATCATGTAGTGCTTGGAAAAATGGGAAACTTGAGCGAGGAAAGGAAAACACGACTCCAACTCGAACAACTTCACTTTCTGTTTCGATAGGTTTTGTCTTGGTTTAGCTCAGTGTGAAGAGACGCGAAAGCGAATAATCAAATCAAACCCAAAGTGGTGAAAATAGAAATATGGAAAAATTCAACATTTCCAAATAAACCTATTCCGTCACCGAATTATGGCATGAATTATCATTGCGTCGTCATGTGTAAATGGCAAAATTTGAAATTTGGTAGAGTATGAAACGGTGATATGAGAGAGTCGTCTCTGGTGACAACGTGACTCAAGCTTTGGAGGAGTTCAAAGATAACGAATTTTTAAAAAATTGTACCTTCCGAAATAAACTTCCTACGCCACTGAATTTTGCGGTGAACGATCTGGTGTTATTGTGCATAGATATTTGATTTCGATTGCTCTCGAAGCAGCTGCGAACACGCACTCAATACTAAATGACTGAAGAAAAGGAAAATTTCGAAAAAATTCTTCAATCCCAAATAGATCTCCGTCACGGGATTTCAAAGTGAATTATCACCTGGTTGTTATATGTATACAAATAACGAAGCTTGACACTTGATAGGAGACACAGTGGTGGCTGATAATTGAAACACGCAATTATCATATGGTTCTAATGTGTAAATGAAACTTGAATTTTAATAGAACGTAACACAGTGGTGTAGAAAAGTCGTATTTGATGAAGGAATTCGGAGGGTTGAAGTGAATTAAAATTTTGAAAAATTTCATCTTCGTAAATAGACTTTCTACGCTACTGAATTTTGAAGTGAATCGTTGACAATTTTAGTCGTAGAATATGGTGTTAGAATACTAAACATAATTTTTAGAGATCCTGAGTATGTTTTTATTATGCATATTGGGAAAATGCATCTACGCACATCACACCGTTGGTGATATGACCTTATTCGGTCTGGTAGTTTGGGATTCCCTCACTGATATTGCCGAATACATAGTAGTACTCCCTTTCCTCTCTTCACCCTGTTTCCCCTTCGGCATGGATCGTCGTCACGTATTACCATTGGAGGGAAAGGGAGATATTACACTCTCCTTCTTTCTCCGTCTCTTCGTCCTTATACTCCTTTCCCTCTTCCGCTCTTAGATGTAAATACTCTCATCCTGCATCCATCCACTGATTTAAAGAACTCCCATCCTTTATCCAGACACAACTCTACTTTCCTGCTTCTATTTCACTCCACTGATATCCTAGAATTTTCATCGTTCTCCTTCTCACTCATCACGTCCCTCAAATAGTTTCCAACCCTGTCCCACACATCCTTACTTTTCAACATTTTCCTCACAATGCTCTCCACCCCAATTTTTATATATATCTTCCCCTCCAGTCTGTTCTTGTAGGTTTGCCATTTTGAGCACTTGAATGTTGTATTGTCCACGTTATCTTGTGCAATTCCGCACTACCGGTATTCTTACATTTTTTCTTTGCCCATCTTGTCCAGACACTGTTCAAAACACACGTGTCCGCTTAACATCTGCGTGCGGAACTAGGCAATCTCCTTATGTCCCCACTCGTAGCGTAAGAGTCTTGATCTCGCACGCTCTGGTCTCTTGTCCATGACATCTGCCATTGGTCAATAGCCCTCTCTTGTAACCCTCCGTCTTCGTTGTTAAGACACCGATCGGAATAATCCCCGCTGTAACCTGTGCCGCTTCCGTGGATACGGTTCGATATACAGAGCACCCTGTATATACCTGCTTTAGAATAAGTGACTTTTGTGAGTTTAGGTTGGACAAATATTTAGTGGATGTTTTTGCATTCTCATACATAATGAAAAGTGCGGTAGCTAATTATCTGCCTTCAGAACGTGAAGTTGGAGAAAATCTTACCTTTTTGAGGGCATTAATCAATTACGAGGGTGAATCAAATATCAACCGGAATTTTTCTCGTGCGGCTATTAGACCGTCGGGAGGGAGCTCGGGTGCCTAGGGGTAATAGATGAAGACATCACAAGATTAGGTCCGCTCAGGGTAGTACCTGAAGGCCCCGTTTTAAGTCGGCACCTCCATAAGTGAGCACGAAGTTCACCCTTAGGTTACGCAACACATTATTATAAAATTTATTACGTGTGAAGGTGTCAAACCAGCCGTAATCCTTCAAAAGCTTAAAGCACAGTCCGGAGAAACGTGTGTAAAGAAAACTCAATTTCGCGAATGGTACGGAAAATTTCTGGAAGGACGAGGAACAGTTGAGACCGAGCCCCATGTTCGCTGCCCTGGAACCCGTGTGTCTTTTGGAATTTAAAAGGGTGTTCGCACATTGACTTTCTCCATGAACATCGCACAGTTAACGCAGTTACTGGCTGAGACGAACCTTACATATTGCCAGAACAGAGGAGAATTTTCGATCAGAAACATGATTCTGCTTCACGACAACGCTCCTCGCACAGCCTAACTAGGAAAAAGACGGAAGAAACCCACTGGCCTACGTTGGAATACCCTCCCTACAGTTCGGACTTATTTCCATGCGATTGTCATATGTTTGACCCGTTGAAAAGGGCACTGGGAGGAGAAACCCATACGGCTGTTAAGGGCTTCATGCGCAAACACGTCCCGCTTCTTTCTACGATAACGACATCAAGAAACTTACAATACGATGGGAAAAATCTATTCTTAAATCAGCAGAGCGTGCAGAAAAATAACGTGTACCTTTCACTTTTGTGTCTTGTTCAAATACATTTAAAAAAATTGGTTCGTATTTGAGTCCTCCTCGTGTGTCTTGGATTGTATCAGTCTCGAAGAGACGTACAAGCAGAATCAAGTTGAGAAATGCGCTTTTTGAGTCCTTAAAAAGGAGTTGAATCGTTTTCAAAACAAGGAGCGAGATTGACTTCAATGGTGTGAGTACTAGATGTTGGTTCTGAAGGAAATTCCCATAGAGTGTGTTACTTCCGATTCGATTGTCTGTCTTTAGCTGAACTCAGACAAACCGCAACTTGGCTACCCTATAAACCCGACAGCGATCAGCCCAAGACGCAGAAATTACGCTATTAATCTGCGAATACCAGTTTCCCTGGTACGTTAAAAATGTCCGCCTTCTGACTGCCGACCATAGATAGATAATAACAACTTAATAATAGCCGAGCTTACACACATACCATTACGGCTGTTTGCATTTTGCTACCAGCATTGGCCGCGGGGGGCCACTCCATTCATATTATTCTTTGACAAGTTGCTTAAGTGGTGGTAGTGGTTGCTAGCGAAAACCTTCTGGTGCTCGCAAAAAGACAGTCATTTACATTTTTTAACTCCTTTCTTCCCCATTGATCAAATTAATGACGCGCTTCTTCGAGCATAATTCAGAACCAACTGGAGCACGTACAGAGGCTTATACAGGGTGTCTCGGAAATACTGGCACAAGTACACATTGAATACTGGAGGGTAAAAAGTAGAGCGATTCAGCTATACACAAAAGTTGGTTGTTTTCGTCGTGCTGGGCGTGAAAGTAACTTTTTCCATTCCGTAAATTGGGAAGAAATCTCACCGGAGAAATGAGTTTGACGCCTTGCAGAGTGAAAACCGGCAACTTTTTTATATGACGAATTTAGCCGAATCGCTCTATTCTCGCATCTGCTAGCACGTCACACTCGTTTCGGTCAATGTTGCTGGAATACCCTGTATACAATTGCAAAGCCGTTAGGTCCATTTCAGACCTCAAGAGGTAGTTATTACGCGACGTTAACTTATTAAGATATTTTTATACATTCATCTAAACATATACGGTGAAACATATTATACCGTTAGCCCCGGTTATGCGTCCGTGATCTATAAATCACACCATTGGGCTTGGAACTTTGAGACTCTGAATAACGAAATTTGCTCCTACGCAGATCGGTACGCCCTTGTGGAGGTCGTACATTAGACGTCTTAAGTGATTCTTTAAGTGTCACCTGGGCACAGCCGATTATTATTCAAGACTGTATTTATAGTGGTATGCAATTACATGTAAAACACATTAGAGCGCTGCTAAACCAACTTTGAGGTGGTACACAAATGACAAACTGAAGCTGCAGGAAGTCTTCTAAGTGCAGCAAAGTGTGTTTCAACATGAAGCAGACGAGTTACTAACACGTAAAAATAATGAACCTCGTATGTACCTCCAAAAAGGAATTAATTAAAGCCTTTTTGATAATCGTCGTACAACTACCTCTGGTGGACCACACCCTAAGCAACTTACATTTTTTGGATGGGAAAAAAATTAGCCACAATTAGAATTTAAGCGTTTTAAGATCCGACTTCAACATGAAATCAACGACCTAAAAGAACTGGACGTAGCCAACGATCGCTGTCAGTGATCTTATTCCTAGGACGCAAGGCCGCCATATATTAGTGTCTCTATGACGTAATTTTGTGACCAGAGACGCATCTTGCGCGTTGCCGATCGACGCTTACAAAATGTTAGAGGTGGCGTGTGACGTCATTTCAACGATTTCCTCGCCATGAATTTGTGTCTCAGTTGCCAAAAATGGAGTCAAAACTGAAAAAAAGCGAACGCTGCGCGTGTTAAAGTTCCTCTAGGTCCCGGAATACAATAGATCTCTAATGCCGCAATCTACTTTTCCTCCCTAAAAGTCGATTTGCATAGCAAACAATTGTAATGAGCTTAAAAAAATAATTCTGTAAACAAACCATTGTAGGTTGCCTTGGTATTTCCCCCGTGGGCAGGCCATTATAACTTCCCATATACATACGCACTAAGCCAAACACCTTGTCGCAGGCAAAAAAGGGGCATCAAGGAAGAGAAAAAATTGGCCTCTCTTTTTTTCATTTCGATATTTACATGTTGCGATGGTACCTCACGTCACGAGAGTGGTACTACGAGTAGGCAAGACAAGATACTAAATAAATCCAATCAAACCCACGTTCGATCCGGAATTCCAGCTCGCACTTGCTCTGGTTCACGGTTCGTGTTTGACCCTGAAGGGGGGGGTCGAGAGGGGCGCAGAGGTCACCCGCCGGAAAGCCGCGCCCAACTGGTGTACGACATGTGCCGGCCCCCCTTTGGGTACCGCACCTTGAATTATAAATAACGAAAAACTGTATACGCTTTGTCGATTATGAATGCGGCAAAGTCGACGGGGTTGTTACCGATGATATGCGGGTTCGTGTCCATCATACTTTTTTGGGATTAAAGAAGTTGGTGCCACGCCCTAAATGGCTTAAAAAGTGTCCAAACATGAATCCAAGATAAGTCATTGTGCGAAGAAGTAACATGTACATATAATCGATGGAAGCAAACCGTTCTCTCTTTAATCTCTTTTTATAAATAAAATACTAAGAAATCGATATTATTACAGAGCATATCCTATTACGCATTAGTCCAAATATACCAGGTTATGGTATATTTTCCATTGTTTTCCAACGGAAAAATCAGCGTATTAACTAGACTGCAGATATCAAGTTGGGCTTCTTGAGAGACATTTATTCATCCAATCTCTTCGCCAGATGCAAAAAAATCAACGGAAGTTTCTTCCTTAGTGTCTTCCCCATTTTCTCTTCATTATTACACCGACGAGATTGTACAGATACATCATTTAAATTTAACAGACTTGAAGGGGATGTGAAAACAAAACACGAGATAGGCGAAGAACTAGATCGAAACTAAGACTGAAAATGATAAAATATCAGAAATATCTACGTAATTTAGCTCGCCCCACTGGTATTTTCCATCTCTTTTGGGTCACATTAGGCAGTTCAGGTTATAAATCCAGAGCAACGCTAAGCCACAACTGGGACTGAACCATTTTTCTTTCTACACATTAAAATTGTATCAATTATTCCAGTTTGTCTCGTGAAATTTAGTAAATTCTACATTTCTGTAGTTGATGGAAACAGGTGTAAACCAGCGCAAAACCAAATGAACGCTGGCAGTGCAAATAAAACCAAAGTTATCAACACTTCTGTCCCTATTTCCTTCATTTTTTATCGTTAATATTCGGTTATTTGTTACGTAAGTACCTAAATAGCGACTCCGAGTGAACATATTTTTCCTGACGTAAGCGCCCAAACCGGGCCGCTGCTGATTGGTTCGGTTCGCTCAAGAGGGCTTAGGTCTTATGAAATTGAAATGCACTCGTTCGGATCACATTTTTGCTGGAATCGTTCGTGAAAATTCTTCATCATGTAAATCAGATAAAATAACGATTAAGAAAAACATTCACTTTGTGCTAACTTACATTTCGTTGCGGCGTCTCTATGCACTTGACGCCCTCGAGTACGGTTATTCATAAAACATTGATATGGTTAAAAATGTGAACTGAAGAAGTTCTTACCTAATTGGTTGCACCGCACGGGCTGATAAAAATGGGATATTTCAGATAAAAAAAAAAAAAAAAAACCTGAACCATAAAGTTGCAGTGAAGTGGTTCTTCTTGGGTTCATCCAAATCACTTGGTGGAATTTATTGCTCCACAAGTAAACCCTTCTTCTCTAAAAATAATTAGAATAAGCGACGATTTTAATTTGTTCTCAAAATGGTGCTTCACTTTTGCAAAATTTCTGGATGCACAGTAAAATTTGAAGTCGTTGCGCATCTCACCCTCTATGACAAGTGAATAAAACCACCACATCCATGTGAATAACGATTAAAATCTGGTTTCAAACTCCACATAACCAGCACTCTATCCAATTATGATAAAATCGCCATTTGGATGTAAATTGCACCCATTTAGGTTTATGATAGCGTTATTATACCTATTATATGGTACCCGGCCACTTATTCGACGTGTTTATCGGCGGATCCATCATCATCCGTATCCGTCTGCCTGTCGGAAAAACGCCCGGTCTGGAGCAACAAAATTAGAATTTTTACACTCCTCTTAGAAACTAAAGCTGCATTCCCGGTTGCTTAAAGTAGATTTGTTTTGCATAACACGAAAGAGAGTGGTGAAGGTTAGAGGTCAAGGGCTAAGACCCAGGTAGCCGGCACGCGCCCCGGGGGCTCCAATTATACCCCACGCTTCCCCTCCTCGACCATCGCGTGCTGGTCCGACCCATTGCGGCTGCCCACGCTCGGAATGTGCCTTTTGGGCAGCGCAATTTGCAAAATTGGTATTCGGCAAGGTGGAAGATTTATTTCGGAAAAAATCGGCAGAAATTATAGAGGCGGTATGTGGGTCTGATCGCCTCCAGATTGTGGAAACTGCGAGGATTTTTTTCGGTATTTAGCAATCCCGCTCCTCGGGTACTAAAGTCGGAGCAAATTGGCCGCTTCGCTGCGACTCTACCGCGTCTGGTCAGCGGCCCACCGAACGACTCTGTACGAAATCAATTAATCTTGAAATATGACCGAGCAGGACGATAAAAATCCATCGAAAAAACGGTTTCACTTTCTCATGCTCGTAAACCTATCAGCGGATGCTAACGAAGACGCACTTTTTTGTTCAAGTTGACATTTATACTCCGGTTAACCGGTTAACAAACCGATTCACTTCTTTGCCTGCCTCTTGTCATGCTGCGATCGGATCATAAAAATCTACATTATCTTGTTCCAAGATCTCTCTAAATTCGCTCTCTATAGTCTCATTGTGTAGGAAAAAGTCTTATACGAACTAGTTCTCGTACCCGCTTGGCTTTACCTAAATATCAGTAATAAAGCGATCAACCTTTAGTCCCTGCTCAACAGTAAAAAGAAGCATTCAACCGCGTCCGGTTCAACTTTTGCCCATGCCCGGTGTTTTGCAGCCACAAGCCTCAATGCTGCCGACCGGGTCTGGGGACTCGCCCAGTATCATTTCTATACTCCATTCCATGAGAATTTAGTCTAGAAGCAAAGAGGCCGTCCTAAAATTTTGGGACGACTGCACGTGATTTTTTTTAACCAACAGTGAAGGGATGCTACAGGTGGCACAAGTCTGTTGGAAATACCTTAGCTTACAATGTCGACAGATTTTGCGGAAAAATCAAGAAACTAAGCGGCAACATCGCATATTTAAAATTAACACGGCATATTTTGGATTGACTATCTTATTATCGTCATCAGTCGCGTTTCGTGTGAGCAGCTTTGTCAAATCTGCAGTTTTTCTAATAACTGAGACGTTTTGTGGGTAAGTCTGGAAAAACAGATTTTGCTGGCGTGTGACCCGTTTTTAAGCTTGTTTTGAGCAATTCTGATATCAGGAAACTCTCGCGAATTTTGAACGACCCTTTTATTTAGCAACTTCTTCTAAATCTCAAATATTTAAGCCAGAACTCGAAGATTCAATTCCGATGTATAACTTCGTTCAGGGAATTGCATCAAATAGCTTGAAAATGGGAAAATATTTGGTAATTTTCGTGCAGTTTAACAGCAGAAAAACGTTAAAAATCTGATATTTTTTCAAGAATCTTATGAAGTTTGTTTTTTTTTAGATAATCAGTGCATGTTGGATGATTTAGCTAGAATTTGGACCTTTATTTTTCGCGTAATTTTTTCATACTCATATGTGAACAAGTCTTAACTCACATTCTGACGATAAAATCGAATTTTGGAATTTCCATTCGGTACGCAACCCCCCATTATATCATAAATTGAAGCTAAAAAATTTAATTTTGTGGGCTCACTCTAGAGCTAAAGAAATTAAGAAATCTTCGAATTAAATGCAAAAATACAATTCCTGCGGTTTCCCTTCAAGTTGAAAAGTAACGAAAAAATAAATTAAACGCAGATTCTGTCCAATAATTTGAGGTCTACCCAGACCTAAAAAACTTATTTTCAATCACGTAAAGTACAAAATTTTTTTATCATCAACTTCAGGTGATGCTTTACTTAATCTTTTTTTCATATTTTATATTTGATTTAAAAAAATAATGGTATAAACTTATTTTCAAACATAATAAAATTTTAGAAACAGTATTGTTCTGCAGGTAGAAGGATTGGAAAACGATTTTTATGATCTTTCAGGTCAACTTCCCTGTCTTCACCGACAAAACATTGCTTTCACATAGAAAAATTTAAAAGGAAGTCCATATTTTTTGTCGGGCTGATCGTAAAAAATATTTTCCCTTTTCAACATTACAGGAGAATCTCAACAAGATTATGTTTTTTCGGCATATCGACTCCATTGAAAATACAGGAATCCGCTACTATAACGATTGTCAATTCGTATCTAGGCCATATAGTGAAGTCAATGAGGTTCAGCTTAAGACAGATATTCAATAAAATTCCTATGGAACTGACTCTATCAAATGCCGGTTCGGATTGAAAATGTCATAACGGGTGAAAAATATGAGACTGCCGGTTGTCAGTGGCACCAACTGACCGTATAAGATAATTATGGAGCTCCGGGGCTCCCGGCTTATCTGCGAAACGCGTTCGATCGCAGATAGTTTCCTCGAGAAAGAGAATAATAATAAGGCTGCTTCGTTTTTGAACTAGGAAATTGATAAAATCACTACCGTGCCTTGAAAAGCCCACATTATATAGAAACCTCTGCCTCTCTGTCGTTCTGCAGACAAATCTATTTGCCTTGGGTATGTACATGAAAACGACATGTACGGGTATTCCTCGCTAATCTAAGGCTTGAGATCCCCATTAACAAAACCGGAAGCCTTAACACAATGCGAATTGGTTCGCGTGCCTCGTCTCCACGCATCGTGCCCTGACTTATCCTCCGCACACGCCAGACACGGGTTCGCTGCGCTCCATTTACATGCATTTACATTATCTTTGTTTTAAGCGGTGCCTGCTTTAAATTGCATTACATTGGCCCCATTTTTTTTAGACCAGTTCTAAAGGAATTTTTGTTCGTGCAAAAGGTACGTTTCTCAAATCTACGTCGTTCGACATATGAAAACGATTTACCTCCTAAGTACATATCAATAAATGAAACGTGCTAATATAATAGTTACGGATTTTTAGGACGACTCTCCTTCACCATTTTGTCCAATTAATTCAAAATTGCTCCGTTTCACTTAATATAACATGCAAAAGATTTTGAATGTGAATGAACATTCATGACACCTGTTATATCCTACATTATTCATCAAAATTCATCACACCAAATTAATTATTCGACGTTCTAAAACTCACCCCTGAAACGGTGTTATGAAATGTTAAAGGTACCGGAGCATCAAAATAGCCAACAATAAGTTTAATTTGAAAATTGACTATTTTCTCACGTGTTCAATATTGAGATTGGCACAAAAAAGAACACATCAATACGTCATTGCAAATTTCAAAAAATCTACACGATTTTCTCGTATAACTATTATACTAACACGAATTTAAATACAAAGTGTTATAGATTGTTGGTGAGGATGTCATTCGCCATTACATCAAGATATTTTTAAAATAATTTGTTTTACATCTATGAATTTATAATACAATTACATATATATATATATATATATATATATATATATATATATATATATATATATAACTTGTAACATTTCACGTACTTTATCAAAGTACATCAAATCCCATCCAGCGCCATAACGAAATAGTGAAGTTACCAGAGCATACAGGTAACAATTTTTAACTTGAAGATTAATCGTTATATCTTCTCACCTTGTCTTTAATGTTAAATTCGATAGAAGAATGTAAGGAAATAAGAAATAATTTTTTTTTCTACTCTGTGTCTCACAGTGTGTACACCTCCTTTCTTTATTTATTCCAGAATTTCCGAGACCAACGAATAGACGGCAGTGGCCTACCTCTCCTCACCGAGGAACACCTCACCCATACCATGGGCATGAAGCTGGGTCCTGCTCTAAAACTCCGATCAATTTTGGGCAAGAAACTAGGCAGTTGCAATGTTTGCTTGCATTGCTCGCATTGTCACAACAACAATTCAGGTAACTCGGAAACCACCACAAATGGCGGAGGGAATACTTCAGATTCAGGGGGTGCTTCATGACTTAACTTAAATCTGTTTTTTGTTAAATTTGTTACGGAATTCATCATTCGAAGTGTAAGTACTCTCGTTGTACATCTTTATATTGTTCGAATGACGGGTTTCTTGAGAGAGGAACAACAGAATTTGTTAATATTGTAAATATGTATATTTAGTACGTAAAAAGATTAAATTTAATATTAAGTGTTTTTGTATTTGGTTAAGTACTTATTAAGATAACTCCTTATAAAATCGTTGCTCAAACTGTAATAATGTGGTAGGTATAGCAATTATGTCACGAACCCTTTAGAATAATATCTACAACAAAATTAATTTAGTAATTTATTGGAGAAAAATTATTGGATTTGTGTGCGTCGAGTTGCAATCAATAAGGATAATATACCTACTTATACATTTAATGATAATTATATTAATGTAATATGAAAAATAGTTGTTTTTAACTGAGAAAAATATTTGTTACTATTTTTACAAAATATATTCGTACAATAAAGAGATGACGAGGCTTGAAACAACTATATTTTATTATAAACCATCCACATTTGGAAATCCACAACACTTCAACAAATAAGTCGATTAAACGTATGTCCTGCCGAACAGTCATTTCCTCCCACTGTGTGACAATAGTTCCCTCTGGCGACCATGATTCAACTTTAGATCTATAATAAATCTACGAGAAGTGTTCTATAAGTAAATGTGAATTAAGCTTTTTCAAGAATTATTCTGTAAAAGTTAAATTGAGAAACCGGCATGAATCGCAATAAGACTCAATTGTAAGGTGTTGTGATTTATCGAATCTCTTACATGTTAATAAATTTTATTATTTAGTAAAATTAAAATTCGTTAACCTTGTGAATCTGACCTCATATGCACAAAACCACATATTTCTCTATTATTTAAAATGATGACAAAAACCATGAAATTTCAAAATTTGTTTTTACTGACTGAAGTAATATAAATTCTCCTTTTAATTACTTAAAGCTTATCAATAGGTACTCAGAAGATGAATGAAAAATGACTACATTTTTATGCACTTTTAACACATAATACATATGAATGTTGTAAACAAATATGTAGTAATCATTTTAGAAAAGTTTATTAACGAGAAATCATTTAAAAAGTATAACATGATAACGCATAAGCATATGTTATTCGTTCTTACAAACTATATGTCAGTGCTCGTGTAATACATATTATCAAGTCGATAAGTCTAACACGATTTTAATTCAACTTTATGAACAATGATATCTAAAGCAACTTTATTGTGTTTTCCAAATCTGGAATATGGTATTATTTAGTATGCTAATAGAAAACTCATTAGACAATAAAAAAACTACCATACAAAACCATTATTCAAATTTACTAGCTTCAGAGGAGGGAAGTTGCAGAAGGTAGCAATTTTTCTACTAAGTAACGATCTTGAGGCTACTCAAAAATCGATTAAATTAAATGGGTATAACATTATTTTCAACAATCTTAATAGTACTTATTTAAGCACAAGTACAAGAACTTATTCTTAAAAGCTTATGTGCACAAACATGAAAATTATCCATTTAGACGGTTTTAAAACAGCTATATATTGCAAATATTTCCAAAAATATATACTTAGAAAAATAAACTTTATATCTATGCATATTTTAGCATGATAGATAAACTTATTTTCGACTCATAATCAATGCTTAAAGCACTATTATCTTAAAGTATATATGTATAAACATAATATATATTTGTACTCATAAAATTTTGGCAAAAACCCTACCTCTATTTGACAAAAAAAAAACATTAATTTAGCTATTCAATGCCTGTGCACGAGCCTGGTATAATGCCTCCTCTCTGGAGAGGAATCCTCTCCAATAACACTTCCCCTCCTCCAAACCGCGTCATCACCGACGATTGACAATTTCCGATCCACCTCATTAACTATCGACAATCTTCTGCCAAAATCCCCGGCAGTGGAGAGCTTTCTAGAATTCCTGCGTCCTCCAAATCCTCCAACTAAAGCCGAGTCACTTGAAGATGGAAGCGATGCTGGAAACGAACATCTACGATGAAGTGGTGAAGGTTTCACACCTGCATCGCCAAAACAATTTTGAAGTGAAGCGTTATAAAGGGAAAATATAAAAAAGAAATTTTAGTTTTTTAAGAGGAGTAGAAGCGTTCACAACACACGTACAGAAAACATCATCAGAAGCACCCATCAACCGCGTCCCTAACTACCTTAGTCGAGTCGCAGTTGTGGGCGGGTAGAGTTCCGCCTACCCTGATGGAACTGCTCGTTCGACTCCCCCTCAAAGGGCTGCTCCAGAATGCTCTCGCGTCTCATCAACTCCCTTCTATGGTGCTTCAGCACCGTCAGATCTGCTAAGGAGCATTTTCGGTTCGTGGGGTTTTTGTTACCCTTCTTCTCGTTCCCCGAAGATGGGCACATCTTGGCTCGGTAGAGCTCTAAGAGGGCTGCGCCCAGTGAGGTTAAGAGCACGATAGCAATGACATAATTGACGATTGTATCTATAGAGGCAAATAGTCATTACCCAACATTCTCAGAGTGAATCGAAAAGCCCAAATACTGCTTTTTAAAACCATCTGTGTGATTTGATAGACTCTATCTTTAAAAAGCAGTATTGTTGTTTTATAAAGCTCTAGTGTAAAGAAAAATTCTATAAAAATATTTGGGTCTGGAAATGGAACTCAGTATAATTTTATGCACATTTATAATTTATGGATTTTCCTGACACAATAATAAATGTACTTACTTTGAGTGTCGTTGGAATTATTCTTCGCTGCCTTCTTTCTATAATAATATTTCGGAATTTTGTGCTTTATGGGGTTCAAAATGTCATCAGGTGTGCAACTCATTCTGGCAGAAAAGTATTCTGAACAAATCACTGCCAACTCTAATGGTTTATTTAAAGGAGGACATGAAGGTTGTGGCTTAAGCCCTAATTTAGGCTGTAAAGTCATTTTATTTTAAAATTTTTCTCAATCTCAATTATCATTAAGTACTTACTGTAGATAAAATTTTCGAACCATTTTTGCTTACATCCTCTTTAATCTGATGCGTGGTATTGACATCTGGATCATCCAAATACCCATTGGAACTGCCACTTTTGGCATAATACACTGCGGACACAACCAAAGCGGTAATGCACAGTAAGGACAAAATTAACTGGTTTTGGTCGTTATACGTCTCTGGCATGATTTACCACTTTGTTTTCGGATTCTTAGCTGTTTATATTACGATTTACCGTAGGTTTATTTTGCCGGTTTAAAATACGACATCGTTTTATTGCTTTATGTAGGCTTTGCAGGAATATTCAGTAACATTTTACTGTTTTATGTATCTGATTAGATTAAAAAATTAATAGTAGATTTTTGTTACACAATCAAAGCTGGATTTAGTATACAATCACAGAAAAAGAATATGTCACTGCGTAAACGGGATAGAACCGAATGTAGGTTGAATATGGAAAATCGATTTTCTGGAAAACGGTCTGCGTAGTTGTTGGGAGAGTTATAAAACTCGACTTGGAGAGTATTGAACTGGATGGCTGATAAAACCTTCGATTTCCAGCTAAGTTGCAAAACGCAAGTCTGGGCTACTGGCAAATGTTATTTTAGCGTATTTTCATATCAGGGAGTATTACGTCCATTTTCAATGTTCAATTTCAGTAACAATTAATGAAGGAAATTTATCATACACTTAAGCAAACCGCCATTAGCTCTCTAGGTGCTGGAATTTGACATTGTCTCGTTGAAATTCATAAATTAACACGAGAACATAAATTCTCATTGCAGTGAAAAACTTTAAATTTATTATTATTATTTATTATTACAAAAAATCTTATCCTAATAAAGCATTACTATTATCCAAATACCGAGTCCAAGCTTCGCTGCTATTAACATCCGGCAAAATCCATCCAATGGGAATTTTAGATCCATTTTCGTTATTAGGAGACACCAAAAAAGTGTCCCAACTTTTCCGTATCGCTATGAATGTCTCCAATTCGCGTTCCGCTGCAGTTAAGGCCCAGTAAGTTGAGTTGTTTGTCGGAACTACGTGGACCTGTCCAAAAAGAACTGTCTTCCATTCTTCTACCAATCGACGCTCCTTGTTCAATCTAGCTTGTTTCGAATCCTCAGTTTGGGTTTTTTCTAAATTAAATAGAATACGCTAAAATGCTTGGGAAATTGGCCAAAATTCTTACCTAACATTAATTTAAGTCCTTGCTCCTCTTTCAAATATACCTGAAGGCTGTTTTCCCACATTTTAACCAGCTTTTCAGTGGTGATATTGAATGCTCTTTTATCTTCTGGAGACGTTTTTTCACCGCGGTGATTGGCCACGTTTTCTCTGACTAATCTGAGCTTTATAAGAGCGCTTATAAGGGAAAGTTGTTTCCTTGCATCATATTTTTTCTTAGTGACCTCCGATAAAACCATGTCTGCATCTTTTTGCATAGCTTCTTCCATCTTCACTTTTTCCACCTCTTCCTTTTTGCTGTTTAACCAGTGATCAATTTCCTTGTGCAACTTTTTTCTCTTCTCCATATCTTCCTGCTTTTCAAGAATCTTCCTATCACGCCTCTTACGATCATTTATGCGCTTTTTTTTACGATTTTTAATACACACTTTCAAATGCTTCAGCACCTCGGCGTTGTCAAATTTACACATTATTCTGGTAAATTCGTCTTTTATCATTCCAATATCAACAGTTTTTTGCTTCCATTCTGTGGAGGACATTGTAGCCACGTTTCGTTGTAAGTCTTGTTGAATCTGCAAAAGTAATTTTTTTGTATAACAATGTATCATTATATATACTAAATTGCGTAACCTTATTCAGACTTCCCATTAAGGAGACACATTTGTTTAACTGAGTTTTAGCTTCGTGTATGGTCATAGCGTTGGGGGGGACGTTAATTTTCTTGAGATTGGGCAGAGGACGGTAGATGTTGTTTTGCTGAAGCCATGTTTCAATCCATAACTCATCATTGGATTTATTGTAAATATTATCTGAATATAGCAAAAATATACTCTAAGGTATGAACAAAACTCCACCATTAAAGAATGTATATTATGGGTAGAATTCAATTTTAGTAGTGGCAACTGTGAAGCTGATATTACAATTTATAACGCAAAACGTTGCAGAATATTTTTAAAAGCCAATTTATGCTAACCCTAAATATACTTGAAAAAATGTATAAAACATGTAACAATGAAACTAGCAACCACTTACAGCAGGATTACTGGTGTGTTAGCACCAAAATGAATAAAGCAAAAACTTCCTTTCATAACATGTCATGAGTAACATTTAAAATGATAAATGGTTTCTGAATATGCCATTTATTGATCCATAGTAAAACCCTTCATTTGAATAATTTCAAAGAAATTACACTTACAAAACTGGACTTAAATAAACTTACCTAAAACATGGGTCTTGTCCACATTCTGCCTGAAAATCTGAGTGGCAACTTCAGAGGCATGCCGGCTGGTTGTAGGTACTGGCTGGTGATGAGCGAAAAAGTTCATGGCAAATAGTATTGCCCGTTTACTTCAAAACCGCACAAAAAATTAATTAAACTAAGATTAAAGGTATCAATAATAATTAAAATTAGAAAACCTAGAAAAAAATGCAATTTTTATAAATGCCAATTAGTCTTTCAAATTAGGTTAGTCACTGTCTTTTTTAAATCCTTATTGAAAAATATTGTAGATACTAAAAAGATATAAATCAAGTAAGATTATTCGCACTTCTGCAAATCCCCAGTGGTTGGTAACTGCAACTTTGCCTCCTCCAACACCTTTTCAGCAGTCAAATACTCCTCAATTTCTTTTAAATCTTGCTCAGATTCTAAGATGCCTAAAGAAATTGTTACTTATATTCTCAGCAGCAGTAGCTTATCAACAACCTTTCAATTCCTCATAAGCTTTAAACAGTCTCCTCTGACAATCGGGAACCATCATCAAACACTCTTGCAGTACTTCTTCCTGTTTTCTAATGTGATACTCATCACGACCTTCAGCTTTACATTTTTCAATCCTACATGGAAATAGAAAAAGACAATGAAGTGAAAATAATTATCATGAATTAATTGTTGATATAATTATGTTAGTAATACCCCAGCAATCTACTCATCCAGACACTACAATAGATTACATATGTATAATGATACAATGAAATTGAAACTATTATTGTGGCAGGGCCCAAAGAGAACTCAACCCTTGATATTGAATGCTATCTTATTTCGAAATTCGGGTACGATAGTGTATGGTGAACGTAACTTAACGAAAAAAAGAAATACATAGAGAAATAGACGTCATTTTACCTATTTTTTTGTTGTTCAGCTTCTTTTTCATACACGGTTTTTTCTTTGGCTAACCTCTTCACTACACTTGTTTTAATTTTTAGAGTTTTTAGTCTTGGATCTGCCATAATATAGGACTATTTCGCCTTGCTTTGTGCAGGAAGAATGAACTGATTTATGGAACAAATTCCATGTATGTAAAATAATGAAAGAAATCGTGATTCACCACTCAAAATTTATATATAATTTAATAATTCATGCGGATTCTAGGAAGCAGACAAAAGATTGACAAAAAATAAACAATCTAAAGTTCCCGAAGGAAATAACTTTTCAGAAATAAATTTATATCTTTTTCTTTGTTTTATTCAATTTACTAAGTGGAATAAAACTAATCGAGTGATATGAGAAGTAGAGTCACGTGAGAACACTGTAGCGTCACTGAGAGTATCATTCTCAACTGATTTTATAGTCTATAAACTACTAATTTATATCATGATAAAACACTAAATCAAAATGTTTTTTTGGTTTTACTTAACAAAATATAATTTGTACAAACCGGGCTTTAATATGCAATTAAAATATTCCGATTTTCATTTCTACGAAGATATATTTTAAATAATAATAAATTCTATAATAATAAATTTACCGGGTGCTCCTTAATGTATGCGGAGAACTTTAGGATGTGATACTACGACTAAAATAAGGGCAGTAATTTATATATCTATAATGTCTAGAAGTACTCCCCTTCGAATTTATTCTATTTCATTTAAATTATTTTTACAAATTTACAAATTGCATGAAGAACGATACTAAATTCTATAATTATACCATAGATACATTTAAAAGAAAGCGGCGACATACAATTCCTGTTTCGTTGCGTCCCGCTATCAAACCTTATTGTAACTTATTTAAAAATCACAAGAAATGCTAGAAAAATAAAATATATAGGATGTTTCATATTAGTAAACCAATCCGCTAACCGGACACTCTTCATGCGAAAATAATTATACTGCAAAATTTTATTAACATATGTTAAAAAACACCCAAGTTATTAACAAAAGTATTTTTTTAAAATAGCTTCAACACCCCGTGTAATAAATATAAAGCGTTAAGAGAAAAATATCATAAGGAAAGTCTAATTGTTTTCGCATGAGGAATCTACAGTTAGCGGATTGGCCTATTAATATAAAGATACCGTGTATCTGTATTATAATGTGTGCATATTCATAAGAAATCCTTAAAAGGTTTGGAATTTTTCGTATTTATCAATCATATCTTTTTGAATAAATTTTAACCTTAATTTAACGAAATGAAACATTAGAATAATTTCAACAACTTCAACTACCCAAAAACATACGGTGCGTTCCTGAAAGCAGGAGGGTCTTTCCAAAGTAGGAATACAAACTAAAAGCAACAATAGTCATATTTAGCTAATTTTTATGATTAATTGCTTAGTATCTCCCATTTTCACTATCCTCTCACTTTCATTCAAAGCAGATTTGGAAAAACCCCTAGGTACTGTTGTGTTTGGTTGCACTTGAAGATTGTATTTTCATCTTATTTTTGATATCTGCTGCATGGACGACACAAACTTCAACCTGAGCTTTGTTCAGGGCCAGGTATTCAAGCCACAAGCTTGTTGCAATTGGCAGCTCAGTGAGGGAATCAGATGTTGAGTTGACAACGAATTTGGGAGATATCCCGTCAGTGTTCCAAAACAAAAACTCTGGCATTCCTTCGTCATACTGATCTAAATCAGTTATTAGTCTACAAATCAAGTTATTAAGATGTGATGAGAATTGGGAAAGAACGTACCTTTCAAAAATCTTAGCCAGAATCTCTCTACCAATGACAGAAACCAGGACTTCGATTGTGTTAACATTGTCGATAATATTCATGATTACTCCTGCGGCGCTAAATCTTTGCGAATGCAATTGGTAATTTTTCTTACCAAATTCCACTAAACGTTCTTCAGACCAGTTGATTTCTGCGTAATGTATTTATACAATAAAACATCCATCACCTTTATTTAAACTCACTGATTTCCTCAATTCGTTGATCGATAAATTTCTTTCTCTCCCCATAGAACCGTGAGCAGCAATTGAGACTATCAAAGATGTACATGTCAATGGGAGCGAACTGAAGCTGACTAATGAAAGTGGCAGGAACGACTACTTTGGGATAGTAAATGATGTCCCAAAAATAAAGAACTAGAAGTGCTTTCAGTACATGCCCCATGTTTTTCACGCTTTGATAACCTTGGCTAAAGAATACGATTGAAGAGAGAAGGGGGAAATAATAATATACCCTAAACTTGTCGGGAGGTTTGTTAACTTTCAATTAGCTATAAATTTGATCCCCCGCCGTTTCTAGCGTTCTCGCGCTCTCCTTAACCCTCCATTAGTCGCTATGGGTCTGACAGACCCATAGTGTTTTTATTTGCTAATTGTTGGAAAACTATTGGAGCCACATTATTGTCGCTTCGTGACATCTCAAAGAGATATTTTAAGAATAGTTTACATTAGTTTTATACCCTGGTAAGTGTTTTATTGCGCTATAAATTCTTGAGATGTGTTGATCGGCGCCGTCTTGGGGGTGCCATACCCATTTCTACTAGCCGCGTTACAGTTGTACGAAGTCCTTTGGTCGAGAGTTCTTTGTTTTGTTCGCTTATTTTAGTTAAATTTGTGTTAGTGTTTACAAAGATGGACAAAAAATATAATTTAAAAAAAAGTACCTAAATAAATTTTAACTAGTTAAAACTGTTTTTTATTTTTCTTAATTTGTTTAAATATAGTTGTAAATTATGCTTTTTAAAGCACTGTGTATGTCACAAACACGGAAGTTATCGTTGATCATTGGATTGTATTTTAAACGCATTACAATTACAAAAAATAAGATATTTATTAACACGGGTCTCTCAGACCCATAGCGACTAAGGACGTCTCATCAGCTGACGCGCCTAACGGAGGGTTAACAATACTTACTTAGAATAATGAAGTAAAGTCGCCTCTTGAATTTTGGATTCATTCCTTCTTTCAGATTCATTCCTTCTTTTAGACAAATTAATGTAGCATCGCTTAAACAGTGATATATCGATATTTCTCGGAATTAATTCTATAAGCCTAAAATATATTTTAAGCGTTAATACTAAAATAGAAAATGTACGACAAACGTAGCTATGGGTTAGATAGATTCTCTATACCTGTCACACTTGGAAACAATCCCCAACTTTCTTAACTTTTTAATCGTTAGCCGACCAATTTTACCCAGTTCAAACAAATCCTTTTCCTTTAAAACAACATTTATTCTTTCAGAGAGGTTTTTAATTAAAATATCTGCTACCTAAAATACCGAAACAGCTATGTAGATATTCGATGCCCAGAAGGTGTTAGCTGAAACTTACCTCTTCGATGTTCTCTTTTTTTTCTAGAATTTTAACGATCTGGTACAACCATGTTCCTAACTGCCTGCTATTAGAAAATTTCTGCGAAAGAAAGTTAAGCCACATCCGCAAATTGTCGTTTTCGCAGTTATTGTTTTTAAAAAGTAATTCGCAGCATTTTGACAATATAGAGCAATAAACCTGGTTGGAGGCAAATTGTTGAATGTGCGGAAAAATATTTTCAGCACCTTGTCGTTGGTCTGCCAATAGCTTTTGGTATGCTTTATCCGCAAGTATGTTTATTTCTATACGACATACGTGTTCCTAAGTATCATGTACATATGGAAGGAAGCAATTATTTGGCTTATTTCACAACTAAAAGTTTATATAAACATAGGTCCGCAAACGCCTCATTACCTACCTATAGGGTATTCAAATTTAAAAAAAGTTATTACTGATAATGAGTTACGAAATCGAATAGTAGATGCATTTCAAATTATAAGAATCATTCCGGGGGTATTCGAAAGAATACGGGCATCAATGAGAAGAAGGGCGGCCGCATGTGCAAGGACTGGAGGAAGTCACCTTCAACAGTTGCTGTAATGTCGTTTCTTTGTTAACGGTATTATTATTATTATATAGAGGCATTCCAGTTTTAATTTTGAACAGTTAGTTAAAAAAAAACTCTCAAAATTCTTAAAAATAGAAAAATAACTATGATAACTAATTGCTTACCCATAATAAGTTTCAATTTCATGCAACGAATCATAGAAAAGCTTTTTTATTTTCTTTTGCCGATAATCGACGCAGATACGACAAAACTACAAAAGACCAAAAAGTTGTTAAACAAAATAAAAAAGTTATTTTATTCTTTAGAATCTACCAACGGTGCTCCGAAGAAGTTCAAGGGAAAAAAGGAAGCATGACCCCTGAAACAATATCACCCTGTAGATTATCAAAGCCATTTCACATGCTCAATGATGCGTAAGCTATATTTGAAATTCTAGCTAAATATTTCAAAAACTGCGAGAGTTATGAAGGAAAAACTGAAATATTTCTTTAATTTGAACGCTCTGCAGGTAACGAAGCGTTTGAAAACTTTTGTTTATATGAACTTTTAGTCATGAAATAAGCTAAATAATTACCCCCTTCCATGTGTACATAATATTAAGGAATACTAAGTATTGCGGAAAGTAATTATCTACTTAAAAAAATGAAATTGTAACTAACCTATGATATTTCTTTCGCAATCTAATTGCTTCTGCATTTGCACGGCAGCAACGTATTTTGTAAAATCGTCTCTCGTACTAAAGACTGGATAAGTTTGGATTTGCACCTCGAGAAATACTCCATTCTCATTAATTACATGTTTAAAATAGTTACTAATATCGGAAAGCTTCGGATTTGTGAATGTAGATAGAATATAAATATAATTGAAAGTGTCATACAATGATTGGCTAAGTCTAGCAGCACGTCCCAACACTTTTTCTATTGCCTGCATAGCGAAGACCTTTAAATCGTTTGTACTGCTGTACTTCTCCGCAATTTGTGTCTTAAGATTGGATTTAATGGTTCTTTTATTTGGTTTTTCATTAAAAAAAAGTTCAGTCGATATCTTTTTGAGTTGGTCAGTAGAAAGAGGCTCGAGTAGGTTCCTCAAGTCACATTTATCATTTTGGTAATCTACGAACTCTACTAAACCTTCGTTGTGAAATTTTTTAAAAATGTCGAATATTTTTTTGTCATCTGCATCGAAATGCACTTTTGAGCAAAATTTGTATATGTTGTACCAACGATTTGATAGTGAATAAAACCTCAGCAGCAAGTATTTCTGATCGGGACTAATTTTTTGAAAATTATGCACTTTTCTGAGTTTTTCAGCATCAAGCATGTATCTGCAAAATTAAAGGTAGAGAACGATATTTCGTTATTTTGATACTTACTTTAGATGAATGTTGTCCAACACTATGTTAATCAACTTTTCAAATTCAAGCAATATTTTGTTTTGCAAGTTCTGCACCTTCTCAATTTTTCTCTTCTTCATTGCATAGTTTTTTTCAGAAAGGCCTGATAAATTGCTGTAATTACTATAGTTTTCACTTCCTTTCTCATTTCCTGATAAACTGGCGATCGCACTTGACGATCTTTTCGAAGTACTCAAAGAAACTGAATGGGTCATATTAAGCGAATTTGAGGTTTTTCCCTGAAGTTCTAGACTCGATGAAGTGCTTGAGGAAGCATATAAAGAGCGCTTTCGATTGTTACTTGCTACTTTTTTACTGCAATTTCTAGAGGACTCTTGACAAGAAGTTTTTGAGCAAGATGGTGTGCTCTCGCTATTGATAAAATTAAAATTATGCAGCTTACTTACTGCATCTGCACTCCTCTGTTTAGTATTATTAGAAATACATTTAGATAAGCAACTGAAAGTGTAATAATTTACATATTTTTCTCTTCAACAAAAAAACAAAAAACCCTTTGAGAATGTTCTTCGTTTGTACTTCCAGATAATTGTGATGAATCTTGCTGTTGATTTGGAAAACGCTCTAGAATTGAGTTTTCATCATACTTGGTGAGCAATCCATATCTTGTGTCGAATCTAAAATTATTTGCCGAGAAAAAAAGGCGATTGATAACTAGAAAATGTTGAATTAAAGAATGTTAAAATGGAAAAGCGGACCTAAAAAATTTTAGATTTGCAAATTATAGAAGATGTCGTGGTCGGCAGCTTATTTTTCGTACGATTACATATTAAAACAGAATGATTCTAGTTTTCGAATACTACAAAAGTCTTAAAAATAAATATTACTTTTAGAATTCTGGTAAACATCAAAGAGGGGCAAGTACAGAATTTCTTTTCTGGAAGATAAAGCACCTAAAATTAGGTCGCTTTCTAGGTTTTGCTTGAAATCGTTCAAACAACCGAGAAGAACTTTAACAATAAATTACAGATTTAATATTATTACCTAAACTTTGGAGAATATCATGAGCATACAAAACTATCGGTAAATACGTAAATATGTGGAGAGGCACTTACTTTCATTATTTTATCTCTCATATCTCAATCTAAAATTCTAACATTAAATATTCGAAGTATAAAAATAAGGTAAATCGCAATGCAAAAAATTAAGACAGAAAAATATAATTATCTAGCTGCAGCTATTTAAAGCTTCAGGAAAATTCGAAAATGTTCTTATAAATGATTAGTTAGACTTATGTTAACGAAGCATATCTTAATATTACATATTAAGAGCAAATAGAAAATGGTTATAAAATCAAACTAAAATAAAACTGTCACATTTATTCCGTATTTGTGCAATATTGATCAAATGAGACTACCGCAAAAGGGTTGTATGGCGGCCTAGTTCAGCCACAGCTTATTTTTTAGACCACAAGCTTTACATGAAATTATCAATAAATCAATTTTTAGCTATGATAAAATTACAAAACGTACTATTACGTATATTTGCCTCATGAGTGTTAGGAATTGGAGGCACCCATGATTGCCTTCAGTACAACCACCTTGCTTTTCCTTAACTAAAACTGCGTTTTGCAAAAAAAGCTTTTTATTTTCTATCTATAATATAAAATTTTATGAAAATTTCATGCCTAGCAAAATTTGCTTGTTTTTTAATATTTCGTCACACGTTCTTTTCCATAGCATAAAAAAGAAATAAATACTTTTACAAAATTTGAGCTAGATTTTAACCTACTAAATTAGTCAGATTTTTGGTAACTTTGAATATATTGGAGATTTAGCAGTTTATAAATTTTAGTACCAATTGTAGCATTAAACTTAGCAAGAAAATAATGATGGGCAAATCGACAGAACCTTCTAGGACTGAAGCACTGTGGAATGAGGTTCCTACTATCACCGCTACTAAATGATCTAATGTCGGGGAATCCCATTTATGAACTGGGATATCTCTCGGAAACGAAAAAGGAAAGGAAAGGGTGGGAAAACAAGCAATCGAGATGCGATCGAGTAGTAGTAAATTCATTATTTTGTCTATATTTTGATAATATATTAACATTTCTCAACCATGAAAAATGTTTATAATATTATTGCGATAAATACCACTTTTAACTGTTTCATATTTATAACAATTCAAATCTATTATAATAGACGCGATGAAAACTTTCTCATTTCCTTTAACTATGTATTAATTATTGAATATAAGCAAGAATATTTTTAGATTTTTCGCCCGATATCCATCGTTGATAAGCATTTTCAATTAATGATTATAAGGTGCATTGTAAACACCACGTCGCATACAGAGTATCCGTTTGAGGAGTTCAACTAAGGAGATCTCGATAACCATAAAAGGTATGAGATCAGTTTCATTCAAATTTTAAAAATTCCAAGGACTTTCAAAGAATCTATCAATACTGAAATTTTGCAACATCGATTATATTTTTTCTTCTGCTCATTTGGCGGTATAATTTAAAATAGTTGGCACTTCACCATTGTAACTTTTCTTTTTCTACAACATCGCGATGTCCTGTGTAAAACTCGACGTTTCGATTTTCCAAAACCATCATCAAGTTTTTTATGGGTGCCATCTTGGATTTTCACATTTTCTAATCCAGATCAGCGGCATTTCAAATTCAGAAGTGGATGCCTTATATTATTATATTAATATTTCCGAAATATTCAAAGTACTTAAGAATTTTAACTGCAGTTGATCTTTGAACGTAGGAATATCTTGTAATTATCTTTCGAACAAAGGTTCTTTGTCTTTATATCTGATCATATACAATATACCATCGATTACTTACAAGCTTGTAGAATGCCTATTTTTTTATTTATGCTTACCATCTTCCTCCAAATACTGACTTGTTTTGTTCTTCTGTGACCCAGACATTTCACCAATGTTATTTTTTGAACAAATCTTTATCCTTTCTAGAGACTTTTGAATCAACAGTTATTTGAAAAAGCTCCCAGAAGAACTATTGGTTCTTTCGAATGTATGAGCTACACTTCACCAATACATCGCTTTCGCTTAAATGTATTGGGTTTATGATCATGCACTTCTTTTTTAGAATATTTTTCCGCTGATACGTGAAAATGATCAAGAAATTAACTGTATACGATCGTTTTAAGTAATCGAATAAAAAGCGATTGTAAATGTTTTAATAATGTGTTTTAATAGAGACTAAAGACGATAAGATAATCATGGAGTGCAGAAGCAGTATATTTTCGCGGGATTCGTTTAATTTTTTCTAGTTTCTCTCAGTAGACATCGCCATATAAATTCTTTACATATTTTAATTATGGACATTACCATACAGATAATTAAATTGATGATATTTTCTTTTCGTGTATCAAATAATAATGATTAAAATAATTGTACAATAATCATTAATAAAGCACGAATATCGCACTACTAGGTGTGTAGCACTATCTATTCTATTTCTATCTCTTATTATTAAGTGATTTATGTGTAATCAAGTAAGATAACATGAAGCATTGCGCACAAATGTCAAATGCCTAACATTGGGAATGTTATTTGTCAAAACAATCAAAACAGAAAAATTTTGCTTGTAATCTTCTAAAAATTTCACAAAAGGTCAAGAAAAATACCTTTAAATACACTTTATTCCTTATTTTCAATTCGTAGAAATACTAAATAGTGTCTAACCATGCCTGACCACCTTGGAGATGATATGAGGAAAGTGAAGAATAGTGAACCTGAACAAGAAGAAAAAGAAATAAAATGTATGTACTTAGTATACTACCTATCATCATAATTTTACATTTAAAACACAAAATATGCTTTTATCTCATATTAACGTCCTTATATTACTTACCCACAGCCCTCGATGAAGGTGATATTGCCCTCCTTAAAACCTATGTAAGTACTAGAATATTAATATGTCCAATGTTCCTAGTAACTTTTCAATACCTCATTTAATTAGGGACAAGGCCAATATACGAAAAGCATTAAAACTGTTGAAGAAGACATTCAGACTATCATTAAGAGAGTAAATGAACTTACTGGAATCAAGGAGTCAGACACAGGTTTAGCTCCACCAGCACTGTGGGATTTAGCTGCTGATAAACAGGTATGAAACAAAATGAAATAATAATTTATTAATTCATTATTTTCTCCCTAAATTTTACAATATGATGACCTAAGTAACTTTTCTTTCTAGACCCTGCAAAATGAACAACCACTCCAAGTGGCCAGATGCACAAAAATTATTAATGCCGATACTGATGACCCCAAGTATATTATAAATGTTAAGCAGTTTGCAAAGTTTGTAGTGGATTTGGCTGATTCGGTGGCTCCTACAGACATAGAGGAAGGCATGAGAGTTGGGTGAGAGTTCTTCTAAGATTTAATGAATTGAGGGTTTACTGGAATTGTTGTTTTCAGGGTAGACCGTAACAAGTATCAGATCCATATTCCTTTGCCACCAAAAATTGACCCTACAGTTACAATGATGCAGGTAAAGATTAGTGTAAAAGAGTTGACTAAAACAACTCTCTTGTTCCCCTTAACCACAAGTTTAGGAACTACATTGAAAATCATACAATTATTTCTACTTTGTAAATTAGTAAAAGAATTAAAAATAGCATAAACTTATTCTTTCCACTGTTTCTTATAAGAGTTGCATAAATTCTTTTTGTAGGTAGAAGAAAAACCTGATGTCACTTACAGTGATGTAGGTGGATGTAAAGAACAAATCGAAAAGCTTAGGGAAGTCGTCGAAACTCCTCTTTTACATGTATGCAACAGTTCCATTCAAACATTTTCATATTAATTTATCATTTTTTTCTTAAATGCAGCCAGAAAAATTCGTCAAACTTGGCATTGAACCGCCGAAGGGAGTTCTCTTATTCGGGCCTCCGGGTACTGGAAAAACCCTTTGTGCTCGCGCTGTCGCGAATAGAACCGACGCTTGCTTCATCAGAGTCATCGGATCCGAATTAGTCCAGAAGTATGTCGGAGAAGGTAATCTTATTTATTTTTTCTAAATGTTCAAGTATTTGACTGGTAATTCAGGGGCTAGAATGGTAAGAGAACTGTTCGAAATGGCCCGTTCCAAGAAAGCCTGCTTGATTTTCTTTGATGAAATCGATGCCATTGGTGGAGCAAGATTTGATGACGGTGCCGGAGGAGATAACGAAGTAAATTCAAATAAACATTTATATTAAAAGATTCGTTTTTAACTTCGAGATTTAGGTGCAACGAACCATGTTGGAACTCATCAATCAGCTAGATGGGTTTGACCCGAGAGGAAACATAAAAGTTCTAATGGCTACCAATAGGCCTGACACTTTAGATCCTGCTTTAATGAGACCTGGGCGTTTAGACCGGAAAGTCGAGTTTGGGTTACCGGACCTTGAAGGAAGATCTCATATTTTTAAGATTCACGCCAGATCTATGAGTGTGGAAAGAGACATACGATTCGAATTACTGGCTAGGTAAATCCAGTAATATTAACCTACATAATTAAATTAATGTTTTGAGAATTGTCAGGTTATGTCCAAACTCTACTGGAGCTGAAATTCGCTCAGTTTGTACCGAGGCTGGTATGTTTGCCATTCGAGCAAGGAGGAAGGTAGCAACTGAGAAAGACTTTTTGGAAGCTGTGAATAAAGTGATTAAGTCATATGCCAAGTTTTCGGCTACGCCTAGATACATGACTTACAATTAATATTAGAAGAATGTTGTATGTTTTGATGACGTTCAAAAATAACTTATAATTGTTTCTTTCATATAATAAATTCAAATGGTCTTCTTATCGTTGGACTTTTATTTTAATTTGTAGTAATGTTATAGTTTAAAAATTATATGGAGAATATTTTGTTTTTTGTGGATTAAAAATGAGTTCTGTTGGATTTCTTGGAAATAAAGGATTATAATTAAAGACTTAAAAATAAAGACGTTAAAAATATATTCATTTTTTTTATCTATTTAAACAAGAAACGCAATTATAATATATAATATTTACGTAACAGATCTGCGGTTATGACTGAATCTTATGCGACAACACTTTCTAAATCTGTCTGACAACTGAGACTAACATGGTGATTCGTTAATAAAATTTATTAAAAGACAATAGACATGATCAAAGTCACAACCGGCAGTGACCGCTTATCCTGAAAATAATGTTTTGGCAATTCATATGACACATAAAAAACTAATACATCATGGATTTAGATCCACGGCTTATAAAGGCACCTTTTAAGAACACATTGCTGTTGTAAAACTTTCATAAATGACGTAACAATTTTGCTGAAATGTGGTACAAAGATCTGTTATACAGGGTGTTTTATGGCACAAGGAAAATTTTTGAAGAAGTGATTTACAATTAAAAAGCATACAAACATAGGCCCAGAAATGGCTAATTATCGAGATACGGGCCACGATCTTTTTTTACTGCTCCTAAAGTTTCTAAAAAATTCAGTTCAAATTTGAGGAAAATGATATTCTCAACGATCAATACAATGTAACATTTCAGTTGAAGTTGAAAATTTTCACGGTGATAATTGTTTTTGAGTCAGGCCCGCATTTTTTTTTTCGAACGTTATGTGCCCTAAACAGACTATTATTCTGTAGAAAGATTGTGAGTCACTCTCAAAATTTAATATTCTCTATTTCGATAACGAAATATTTTCTAATATATATTGCCTTTCAAGAAGCCATGTAATCTCTTCCTAAAGTATCTTACCATAAAGTACCATGTATAAAGGAAACATGCATGGACCCATTTCAACGAATAAGAAAACTATTTTAAACTCTGTTTATACCATAAACTTCCACTTTCCAATATAACCTACACATTACGAAATGCAAAATTTCCACTTACGCACGTTTTTAGCACATTTTTGAAACAAGTAAAAGGTGATCATGAAAAAATACCTTGTGGTAGATAACAAATAGTAAAATTAGTAATTTGATTAGTCCTTTTCCTATTTACCAACAAACATCTGAATGATAATAATTGAACACATAAACTTATCCAAAACATGTCTCTAATATTTTAACATCTACTTGGGTTCTTCATTAATGATCACTCTTTACTATACAACTAAAATAAGATAAAGTTAGATAAAATAAATCCTATCAAACCAGAGATAGTTAGATAGTCGTAAAACTAAATAGAAATAAAATCATGACAATGACCCTTGACCAAGTCAAGAACTACTATCCCTATCTTCAGAATGTGATATTGGTGTTTTCTGTTTAGTTTTAATATTAATTTGTTTCCTCTTTGAACCTATGGAATGGACAAAACATACTTCAATTGAAGCCCCAACATTTTGAAGATAATCAAGCCATAAAATTTGATTCGGTGCCAGTCTGTCTCCTTCTCCTTTGACTTCCACAAATTTGTGTGTTTTATTATCAACGTTCCATACTAATAAATCTGGCATTCCACTACTGTTTTCCCTGAGATTGCCGATTAATCTGCATACAAAACAATTGGTGACGAATTTAATCAAAGCTACACATAAATACTTTTTGAATATTTTAGCTAGAACTTTCCTCTCTATTACATTCACTAGAATCTGTATGATATCGATTTCTTTGAGGGTATTCATGACCATACCCAATGCGCTCAACTCATGGGAATGTTTTTGCCAATTGTCAGCAGCAAAATGCACTAGATTTTCATCTGACCATGTAGATTCTTTAAAAAACAGTATAAAACTATGAAATACATAGGTAATAAAAAGATGATTTGGACTAACCAATCTCTTTCAGTCTTTCATCAATGCAATCCTTTCTATTTTGGTAAAAATATGAGGAAAACATGTCTAAAGGTGCAGACTGAAGTTTGCTTATAAAAGTGCCAGGTATATGCTTTGTGGGATTGTAAATAATGTCCCAAAAATATAATATAAGGAGACTTCGGACCAGTGATCCTTCACAATGTTCTCCTTGAGGGTAACCATTTCTAACGAAACAAATACCAAGTAAAATAATAAAATACATATTGCAACATAATGTGTCTTACTCGGCATAATGGTCTAGCGCAACCGTCTCAACAGATTTGGCTATCATTTCCTCATCGTTCCTTGTGATGTAAACTCTCTTCCTTCCGGATACCCCTGACCGAATACACCTTGAGTCGATTTGTACTTGAGGAAAGTTCATCGAGTTAATCGTCGTGGGTACCATCTGAGTCACCTTATCATAATATATTTGGTCGATTTTATGCTTCTTACAACTTTTCAACGGTTCCGCTAAAAGAGCCAGTTCATATGCTCCTCTTTCGGTAAGCCTTTTCGTTTTCATTGCTTCGATTAACAGTTTCGCTCCCTATCGGAAACAAATATCTCTTTATTTTAAGTATTACTTTAATAACTAATCCCACCATTGTATAGTCGATATTGTCTAGATGCTTCATATGAAGCCATATAAGTTGATGGTACCATTTTGCCAATTTTTGAGAATGCGGAAAGCGTTTTATCAGGAATTCCAACCATATTCTCACTTCATTTGGCTTTCCGTTAGTTTTGGTAAATATGCACTCACAACACATAGACAATATAGAACAGTAGACATGTTGGGCAGCAAAACGTTTGAGATGGGGAGCGTTTTCATGATTTGATGTATCCTCCGTTTCAGTATTAACCAGCCGCTCGTAGGCCTCTTTAGCAACAGTGTAAATCCCTTATTACAAAAAAAGTTGCAATCCATGAGCACAATCCTTAGGAAAAATCTTTGAAAAGGACTGGAGTCATAAATCATTGTTTTATTCCAGTCAATAAAGATTTCAAACACCCCTTTCTCCTTTTTTTTACTAGAACACCCTGAATAGCCTGCCACAACAATCTCAATTTATGATAGAACGCTAATACGTTTTGCTTACATAACACATGACGATGATCTGTTATCCATTTATGAATTGTTCAAATTTGCTATCCATTGCATAAATTCAGTCATTCATATCGTCTTCTAGGACAAGTATTTTCGAGAATATTCCACTCACAATATCATATTTAGTTATGCTTTACGATTTTATTTATTTATACTGTGCAATCGGTTTACATAATTTTATGCAAATGATTCTTTATAGTAAAACAATTAACAATGGATTAAAATAAGAACAAAGCTATCTAAACTTACCCACTACTTTGTTAACTTTTGCCTTATTTCCCAAGATGTCATCCAACTCTCTCCTTAGCTGCAAAGCATTGGCATATGCTAAAAACATATCTCTGCTGGAAAATACTGGATAGTCCTCCACTGGCGCCTCGGGAAATACCACTCTTAAATGCACCGTTTGCCTGAAATATGTTTGAATGTCCTCAAAATCTTTATTTGTGAAAGTGGCCAATGTGTAAGCATTGTACAAGGCCTCCCAAACTTCTTCTTTGATCATCACGGCAAACCCCAGTTTCTTCTCAATCTCAGTAAAAACCATATCTTTCAGTGTTTTTTTTGTTAAAGTAGTTTGTCTTCTTGTGGCATTAAAAATGCTCATTATCAGTTGATCTTTGGTGCCGCTATTTGGAGTTATGCGAAGCTCGTTTATTATTTCTAGTATTTGTTGGCGCGCCAGTTCTTTTAATAAACCAATGATGTCTCCAGAAGATTTATAATCTATTTAATTTTGATGAAAAAACACACAAAAAAAACCTATCGATCTTACCACAATGTACGAAACCTTCGTCCCTTAAGTACTCCATTATCTCATACTTTTCTTTATCCTCGTGTAAGGAAATCTGGGCTTTCACGCAAAACTTTGAAATATTATACCACGATTTTTTCCATATAAACAATTTCATTACAACATATTTCTGGTGGTCCTCCATGGAAATAAAGCGTTTAAGAATGTCTCTTTGATCAGAATTTAGTAGAGATCTAAAAGGGGTTAGCATTTTCATTGTAAAACAAAATAATATAAAACTTGTCTAACTGCAAATGTCTGCTGGAAGCAACAACTTTATACAACTCCACCAATTTTTCCAATTGCTTTAGTTGAAGCTGCTTGCCATTTTTAGGTTTTAACCCTTTCAGTTCCTGGTCTTTAATCGGGGTTTTCTTAGGAGAATCTCGGTTATAAATTCGTGGGCTTTTAGAGTTCAAAGACAGTCTTTTTTTTGGTGTTGTGCAAGTATTTGGTGAAGGAGACATTTCAAGCATTTTTGAATAGGAAGGTTTTGTTGTATCTATTGGAATTTTAGTAGTAATTGATTTTGGTGATGTTTTAAGTGATGATTTTGAAGTAGAGACCGAAGTTAATTTGACGGATAAGTTGGAGTCATTTGTAGTTTTGTATAATTCTTTTTTTTTAGAGGTTTTTCTAGAGATATTTGGAATGTTGTTAGTAATATGTTTTGAAACTTGAGTGTTAGATGATTGTGGAGTTTTGGTTAACTGAGGGGTTCTAGAAATTTTGGACTGTATCAAAGGAAGATATTTTGACCATTCCTGCTGTGTATTTTTCTTCTCATTTTCTCTAGTATTCTTGCTGTTAGTTTCAAGTTTACGCTTTTGACCTAAAATTTTATGTAAAATTATTGAGTAATTGAAATATACATGTAAATGACAATATCAAAAGATTTTATTTTTATACCCACCAAAAACAAACTTGATACTCACTTTTATTTGGACTTTTACTAAGCCAACCAGAAGGGGAAAATTGTGGGGAAGACATTAATGTTGGGGACTCAACCTGAGACACTTTTTCAAGGCAATTTAATGCAGTAGAAGCTGGCAATTCAATATTCTCAGAATGTTCCACATTCTTCTAAAAAGACATAACATATTTTTGTTCTTTCCAAAAACTAAAACCTTATATACGATAACCACTTACAGTGTTAGTGTTATGAAATTGATCAAAGTTGTATGAAGCTGAACTTTTAACTTTATTGTTTTTCTTTGGATATCCCCTTTTTCTTTCTGGCTTTGACTTTAAATTTGCCCCCGCATCATCAAATTTATGTTTGTCCTTGACTGTTGTATTTAAGGAAAACATTTGATTCTTAGTTTGATGAATTTTTGAGCTTTCAGCACAATCATTAAAATGCAACTTCTTCTTACAGCAATTCTTTTTCGAGGACCTGTATTTATTAATATCAAACAGGTAGAAAGATATATTTCAAAAGTAAATGAGATAGCTTACTTATTTAGCATGTTTAAAGCAAAATTTTCTCCACAATTATTCACAAAATTAGTGGGATCATTAATAATTAAAACATCAGGTGTGTTGAAATAGCTTGTTGTCACTGTAATATTTTTTTCAGGAGAGCACTGAGTGTTGATATTCAAAGTAGTACTTTCATAAATATTGCTGCAGTCATAAAGTAAAGTTTTTTCAGAACTGGAAGAAGATATGATCCTTGGTAAACCTAGGCAAATTGAAATTTAAACATTATAAAGGCAAAAAAAGGTTTTATTTTATCTGCAATAGTACATTGATCCTGGCTTACAAGTGTACAATTCGAAAAAGGTGAAAGGTGTGGGTTCTTACCTGGGTCTTTTCTATGAATGGCTGAGTTAGAGATTGCTTCATCTTCTGGTGGTGAATTTAACAAGTGGGAGGTAAGGTTTGAAGAAGTGGTTGCTGTTGATTGCATGTTGGTATTTGCAACAACTAAAAGAACATTTTGACTAAATAATGGAAGGCCCTACAGTGGGATAACTAGAAATTTTCAGCCTCTCCCCATAGTCATACCATTCTTCATAAATAAACTATCTACACTTACTAGCATTGTGATTTGGGAGGGTATCTCCTGCTTCAGAATCTGACGAGTCATAAACTTCATAAATTATATCAGTAACTAAGAAGGGTTTTGGAAATTTAAACCTTGGAGTCTTTGCTTTCTTAAATGACTCCCCAAGTGTCATTTGCCTCAATGCAGGCCCCTTTAAGACATCAAAAAATTCTTTGGTATCAGATTTGTTTACGACAGGTTTAGAAAAGGATAATTCCATTGAAATTGTGAAGAAATTTTTAACGCTATGTCTTATTTCGTAATACAAATTATAAGGAAATTTATAAATAAAATTTTAAATAATATAGAACATTTTTCTACCAAACTTTGTTTAAATATAAAAAGTTTTTTAAACAAAAACATGTGAATAAGGAGGATCTGCTTTTAATCGCTGAACATTTGTCTCCCTTACACTTACTGGACCAGAAAGTTTTTTTATGATAAATTTGAGAAAACTGAAATGTGTTCTATTATAGGATTCAAATTTCAGGATTTAATTTTCTGAATTCCGACTGCCGGTTTTGCGGCAAGTTACCTTTAGAAAATTCCACTTTGTCAAGAATGTATCAAGGACATTTTTATTGACACTGACAATGATAAACTGTTGCTCACACATCAAAATCGTACGATCCAGTATTATGTTGCTTTATCTCACTCATTGTTCAAACAAAGAGCTATATGATATGCGACACAGAATGCCACATTGGCATGTGCGTCACATTGACAAATACCATTTATTACAATTGTAAATAAAACAAAATATTCAAAATATTATCATTATAATTGTCTCTTTTCTACACTTGTTTTACGCTTTTCACTTGATTACTACACATTCCACTAAAAATGGAAAACATTATAAATGATTTAAATTCTTCAATAAATAAGGAGAATAATCATGATATAATAGAGCACCTGAAGAGCTTGATTGAGAAAGCAGACAGTGTACAAATAAAGGAAATCAACACTTTTATTAAGCTTTTCAATATTGATTCGACGGATGTTCAGACTGTCGGCTCTGAAACTATCGCAGAGTTGTGTAAAAATCAAGAAAACAGGAAGATCTTTACTAATGAATTGATTGTGAATAAGTTAATGGAGTTTATGGAGTCAGGTCAGAAAGAAGTCACTTAAAGTTGTTGTTCCCTCAAATTTTGACTATTTTTGTGGAATATTACTAAATGGTTCATAGAACAGATTAAAAGAAAAAATCCTTGGACACATCACTTTTGAATTGATAAACACATTAAGCAAATATTTATTAAAGTAACATTTCATTGACTGAATTTAGGAACCTTAAAGATTTTTTTGGCCTGAATGTCAACAATTTATACCAAACTTTTTATTGTCCACATTTCTGTAATTCAACACATCTTCAAACATGTATATATTTAACTATAATATGTTGAGAGAGAATTATATGTAAACACCTATCCAAATTTGCACTTCAAAAACCTGAGAATATAAAAGAAATATAACATATTAGGTTTTGACTTAGGCTCCTATTCCAGGTTCTCCAGAATTAATTTTCACCACTATAAGAGCTCTGGGCAACATTTGTTATGAGAATGAAGAAGCCAGCAATTTAGTTAATAATGTGGGTATTGAAAGCATTTTTAAAGTCCTACGCAGTGATTCAAAAAGACAAAGTGACAGCCTGACTGTAAAAGCTTCTGGACTGTTAGTCAATTTACTTAGTACACATGACAATTTGCCCAAAACTGCATTAAAGGGTGGTATATTGTCTGTGGTAGAAAAGCTTTTGAGCAAATACAAGGTTGGTATTTACTGACTCAAAGACTTTTGATTGATTTTTGCACTTTTTCAGGATCCAATTGAAGACAACAAAGTCCTAATAACATTTCTTTTAAGCATTGTCAATTCCCTCACAGATTACCTTGATGAAAAAGATAATATATTGTCGATCAGCAAATTAATAATAGAAATTTTTAAAAAGACAGAAATTCCTGAGATATGCATTTTGAGCTTAGAGATTTTTCATTCTTTGTCAGAGAAAGATGACATAAAAACACTTTTAGCTACAGAGGGAATGTGTGAATTGCTGTATGATTTAATTGAGAAATATAGGTAATAAGGGTGAAATTAGTTGATGTCTATTATCATACTTATGATAAATGTTTAGGGACAAAGTAAATGATGAGGATAGTAGGGCTGTGTTAAAAATTGCTTGTGACCTTATAGTCCTCATCCTCACTGGTGATTCTTGTATGGATGAGCTGTATAATGATGGTAAAGGCAAAATGTATTGCAATATGCTTACTTGGTTAGATTCAGATGATTCAGATTTGCTAAGCACTGGTATGTTGCTGTAGGTTTATTTTCTGTATTTTAAAACTCATTTCTTAAATCAGGTATCCTGGCAATTGGCAACTTTGCCCGAAAAGACACCCACTGCATTCAAATGGTTAAAAGTGGCATTGCCAAAAAACTGATTGATCTCTTGAGAAAGTATAATCATTCCACTGATATCAATGATTGCAAAGTGCAACATGCTTTGCTTAGCACCTTGAAAAACTTAGTTATTTCTAAAGAGAATAAAGCACAAGCTTTGAAAGATGATATAATAGAAGTGATGTACCCAATGCTGAACCAAGACAAGTCCATTGTTGTTTTTAAGTTGCTAGGTACGATTCGAATGGTTATTGATGGGCAACCTGAGGCTTCTTTATATTTGCTTTCCAAGAAGGATTTTATAGAGAAACTAGTTTATTGGTGCTACAATTCTGATCATCTTGGGATCAGGTAAGACACAGTAGAAGAGTCTCTTGGGCTGTAGAATTAATAAAAGGTTTAATCCAATTTTAGGGGTGAAGTACCAAGAATTTTCAGTTGGTTAATTAAAAACTCCTACTCATCAGAACCCTTTCCAACATTTATTGAAGTTAAAGACAGTGTTAAATGTATCATTGATATGATTTCGTCAAATCATGGACTAATGCAGAATGAATCATTCTTGGCTTTGAATGTTTTAGCAATTGGTTTAACTAATAAGCAAAAACATCCTCAAGTAAGTTCTTTCACTGCCAATCAGTGTTTAAGGTACTAGGATGCTTTTTTTCAGGCTGATGTAGAGGAGTTTTACCAAAAGCTGTGTGAGGCAGATCTTGGCAAAAATGTAAATTTTGTTTTAAATAAATATGGCGAGAAATGGGATAAACACACCACTGAAAACTGCATTAGTTTTTTGGAGAATTTATTAAAGTCTGATAAAGTGTTGAAAGAGCTGAAAAGCAATGAAGTTCCTCAGATGCTGGGAAAATTAAAAAACAATTCAAATGCCACTGACTGTCTGGATAGGCTGGAGAGGATTTTGAAGATTTTCAACAAATAAAATGTGGTGTCATATGTTGTTTTAAATTGTAGTTGCTTTGTGTTTGAAATGATGAAGCTTTACTTTCCTTTATGCTGGAAAAAAAAACGGTAAGACCACTTTCTTTAAGTCTATTGACTGAATTGCATTTAAAATGGAAGTTTTGAAATTTAATCCCAATGGGTGAAGTTTACCTTTGAGGCAATAAGTTTGATTCTAAATCAAAAACCTGTAGGTAAATTAGAGGAGTCTTTGTAGTTTCATTAGTGTCCAGAAATGTTTTAAAGGACTTTTAAGAAGTGTTCACAGATGAAATAGTTGTATCAATCTTCAGACACAAGCATAAAATTGTGATCAAAAATGAAAGTAACGAATTAGATGCTAAGGGTATTTTTGCACAGTTTTACCATTATTAATCGTGTTTATGCATTTTTTCGGAAGAAGTTCAATACTAAGAAGTAAATGAAAAAAATGTCAATAAGAAATGCTTTGCATTAAAACCAGACTGGAAGTTGCAAAAACAATAGTATCTCTTCATTCTATAGAGTATTAAAGACATCTTTCAGCAATCCTAATAATATTTTACTATGGAATGTTTTATTACGATAAAAGTTTCTCTGAAAGCATTACGGTAGAGTCGCTGTAAACATTTTAATATCAAGCATGTGAAATGTATTTTACGGTTGCATTAGTGTGGTCCAAAATTAGATGATTAAATTAAATTTACCATGATCTGAAACTACCCTTGCACCCCAGAGTAGAAGATCTCTTATGCATTAATACCTATTGCAGTTCACCCAGAAAATTATATTTCCTAAGGATTTGTATTCTTTCCAGTTTCTGAAATCTTTTGGAAGTTGAGCATTCACCTAGGATATGTTCGACCATTTCCTCATCCTTCACGCACATTTGGAATCACAATCGACAGTGTCTAGTATTCTCTGACGGCTCGCAACTTTTAGTCTATCGAGGTTTAACAGATTTCGTGTCTTGTTCTCAAGAGTTTTAGATAATTGAGTGAACAAAGCTCGGGCAATCATTCCAGAAAAGTTTGTTCTATTCAGTACCTCACTGGACGGCCTTCATTGCTATTTCTTTAGATATTCCAAGGACTGGCTCTGGTTTAGTGAAGGTGATCATCACCGCCCTTTTAGCAAGATAATCGGTTCGAGGTATTTTGAGTCTCGCCGTTAGGTTAATTATAGTAAATGGTTCTCTAATCGGTATAAATCAATTAGTTTTTTTCTGTCTCCTAAGAAGAACTGTTACTGTGTTGTTCAAGTTCACTGGCATCTGCTTTCCGAGACACTAATCATAAAATATATCACCCAATAAGTTACTGGTCTGACACATACATGACAACACTGTTGATGGACCCATATAATTTGCTTAGTTAGACTGGCGACTTATTGAGTGATGTATTGTGATATGGAGTATCTCCTGGAGTAAAATCGATATGGTCCTTCATGTTCTTCATAAATAAATATAAGAAAACCGTTGGCAATTTGACGTTACTTCCACTTCTTATTAAGTTCCGAAATTTTAATCCACTTGCGTTACTTTTATATCCATAAAAACTTGCTTGTTTCAGCAATAAGTTTGACAATTTTAATTATTTTTCGTTGTGATCTCTCTAATGCAACGATAACTTAGAATAATTTATATCCTATAATATTTATAATAAAATTGTTGATTCTTTAGTGTTATATAATAAATCAACCAAGACCAAAAATCTAATCCCACATTTTTACCTCTTAGCGCTTAGGGCTTTTGCAATTTTACCTTTATAAATAGACTTTTGATCCTTTAGGTTATAGTTGCTATTTATTGAAAATAAAGTATTTTAATAACAGTTTATTGGCTCTGATATTTCAATACTGCTACCAGATAAATTATAAGACAAAATATTACTTTAAATAGTTTATTCAGCGTCATAGATAAATATCTAAATCCAACCTTACAAGTAGTAATATAATTCTTCTGCTATATTCTATGGGTATCCAAATATACAACTAATTTCTAAACTCAATACTTTCCCCGATAAAAATCTACACTTAAAGACTATTTGGACGGAAGTTGATACATAAAGGCCTCATTTATTAAGGCCGAAAAATTACTTTTAGGCCTTCTACTCATCAACGCTGTGCCGGCTAAATTATCGGATGTGCGATGATGAATTTGGGCCTTAAATTAGTAAAAAAGTGCACTTTCAATAGGCAACAAATGTCAGTTGTTTTTTAGAAGTAAAATACTTTAATGCAAATTTTATAAAATAAATTCTCACGATTGATAGATGTATAAGTTGAGGACGGAAATGTTTCTTTGAGCGAAGCAAACTGAGCAAATTTTATTGCCAAACTTTGATATATTTTTTTCGTTACGTTTGAGCACAATCAACATTTTTTTTTTGAGCGATAATTGAGCAAACCAAGATACAATATGAACAGTAATAAGACATCTTTTTGCCCGAATAAATTTAACAGTGATTCAAGTAAATAAATTTCTCTTAATGTATGATTACGATACTACAATATCTAAACGACAACCCTATGATAACAAATTATACATTTAATTTATTAAGACACACAACTAGAAGAGTCACACTGTGTGTTGTAAAGGCGAAGGCACAAAAACACTCTGTGTTTATAGAATTATGACTAGACGGTTAAAGTTTGTATGAACAACGATTTATGTCATTCAAAGTGTTTTATTTTCAAATCTTGTTACTAAGACAACTTTGCTTCAGAGCAAGGAAAAATCACCATTAACGAAATATAGATAAAAATGGCAACGTTTAAAAATTTGTTGTTTCAACCTAATTATGCTTGACATGTTATTAATCATTATACAAGCAGTCAAAGTGGACCATTTGCCAAACTTTGAGATTTTAGATTTCTATTTATAAAATAACTTGATTTGGACCTAATAAGACACTCCTGCAATTCATTTACTTTCACTTCTACGGCAATCCCCTATTTAAAATATTTTTCAACTCAAAAGGCTTCCCAAAAAAGTTTCCAACTTCTAAAGGGAATCCAGAATCGAATCCAGCATTTCCAATTGGCACTCATCCCAACCGTTACTCGCTAACAGTAATCCAGTTAGTTCCTCCTCGCCCACTATGGGCGGAGCCACTGGTTCGGTAATAGGGGGCGCTTGAGGCATCGAAGGAGGGATGACAACTTGACATCTGTTAATTATTTTTATGTTGTAAAGCATTGTTACTACAGAAGAATGTCACGTACCCTTCCTTTGAATCCAACATATTTATTTCTTCTTCGGACACAATTTTTTCCTCGCTTAAAATTTCGTCCAATTCTCTTTTCATTTTCTTCAATTTATATAGGTATTTAAGTGAACCATTTTGAGAAGGTTTCTTGAATTTCAAACTGGCTCTGGCAGCCTCTTCCACGTTTTCTATCTCAGTCGCTCCACATATGGAAATATTAGACAATATATTGTGTTTTCTTTCTGCAGGGGTTGAATTGGGACGATATCTAAATCGAAGTATAAAGTCAATTTTATTCAATAACGTTGGATCTCAATTTTTCATATATACCTTTTTACTTTTTTATGTGTTTTGGCCGGTTTGACTGGCTGCCCTCCGTTTTTGGGCGTGCGCACTGTAAGTGAAGATCGACGTTTCGATCTTCGAGACTCTTCGAGTCTTTCCAGGTCCAGTTTCCAAAAACCGCCTTTTCCGGGTTCGTCTTTAGAACGAGCTTGTTTCATGAAGCATTTGTTTAAGGACAGATTATGACGAATCGAATTCTGAAATTACAATTTTGGGTGCAAACATTTTGTATTTAAGGAAAAAGTATAAGTCTTAAATTGACGTGCAATTTCGAGCTAATAATTTTCATTGCCACCGGGTTTCTTTGGGAGGTAGCTCATACTAAGTTTTTTCTTTGTCAACTGAAATTCGAAATACATATATGTAGCATCGGACGACTTTTTGTTTTTACGAACAATAGTACTGACATTTTGCTCCAGCGAATTCAACGTTTTGGCATAAAACTATAATTTTTTTGACAATATTCTTACCTGCCAACTGGGATGTGCCTTCCTGTAGTACAAAAAATTCTCTCTGATCCAATGATAGATGGCGTTCAATGTCATACGATTTCCGTTCTTGCCCATTGCCATACAAATTAAAGTGGCATAGGAAAACGGCGGCTTTTTGTCACCATTTTTCTTATAGTATGTAATGTCAATGGTCAAATCTGCAGTTCGCGGCGGCCCGTTTTTCGTGTCCGCTGCGTGGCTCGATTCATTTATATGCGCACTACTGATCTTTGGTTTCGGAGTGGGTGAAACCGGCGGCGTAGGTAAGTTAGGAACTATTAATGCATAATTTAATTATTGAATTTATTTACTAATTTAATCAGTTCTTACCTGACATGATATTGGTATAATTCTGCAACCAGTTCAGACTTTTCAAGTCCGTCTCGTTCTGATCCAAGTCGCTTTCGCTTTTGGGACTCAGCATGGTGCTGGTGCCCTGAAGATGATCTCCACAAAACTTCTCTGAACTCGATGAATCATCCTTAATATCTAGGTAAGTGATTTGTGTATTTTCTTGAGGGTAATTAGCGGAACTATGAAATAAATTTGCTGCATTAAGCTGAGTGACGTCAATCGGGGGCGCCAATGAGCAGACATCTTTAATTTCAATAATACTGATATTTGAGGTTGGTTGAGCAACTGATGAATTCTGGTCAACCAAAGATATTTCCATTGCGTTATCGAAACATTGCCGTTCTATTACGAAATTCTCTGTCGAGTCCGAGTTTTGGGGATGTTCTTGGTAGATTTCGTAGTTTACGGTAGCGTAAGGTTGGTTTTGGTTCAGGTCCACGAAATTTGTATCTTGGGGTTGGTTTAGTTCGTCCACTTGGGTGGTTATGCTGTAATTGCCATTTTGCATGCTGATTACGGTGGTGGATTCAATTTCAATGCAGTTTTGAACATCCGGGAGGTACTCTGCAGGTTTAAGGGAGAAATCTGTGAACGACAGGAAACTTAGAAAAACTTATTTCGGTCCAATTTCGTTGGAGTTGGGACAAAATTAAACAATAGAGAAGAAATATTTTTATTTCCGCAGTTGTAGACGAAGTGTAATGTGCCAAAAACGCAAATTGCGAAAATTACGTAAGATACTCGTAAGATATGCAGATCATTGTTATATTGTTATACGCAACAAATAAATCCAATCAGCAACAATTCTGTAGTTAGTACAAATAGAATAAAAAAAGTCAAATATAAAAATGCATAAAAAAATACAAATAAAAAATACATAAAAATCTAAAGAATGCTGACAATTTTATCACAACAGGTTTTCAAAAAAATTCTGTATATATTTCCTGAAATTTAAATTCTCTATAACTGTGCTTCTATAAATATACAGCATAATTTAGAAGTATGAGATCAAACGTCTAGGAATTATTCAATGCACCAATAGAAGATATTTGAGTGTAAGAAACCATAACGGGATATGTCTCGCTAAGACGTTACGTCCTTATGATGCTTTAAGACAGGTAGGTGCAAAAATGTAATTTATCGAGTTTTAATACATTTCATTTTATTTCGTTTGTGAAAAAAATAGAACGACCGTAATTGTTTAAAACGTCATTTTAAAACTTGAATAGACCTATTTAATGACGTGCATGGTTTCTATGGACCTGGCTAAAAATTTTATGATAATTTTGAACGACTTAAAATGCCGCAGTATTTCCTGCAACCAGGTCTAGCTCTGTTTCTACTGGAGTTTCTTAAACCAGAGATTTGATATGACCATGATTTGATATGAATAAAAGAAATCCCAAGGTATTAGACCGGGTGACCTAGAGCACCACGGAACTGGACTACTTCTGCCGGTCCAATGTTGTCCGAACTGATGGTCCAAATACTGACGGCTTGAACAGAAAAGTGTGCAGACGCACCACCACGTTGCAGCCACATTTGCTGTCGAGCGTTCAATGGGACGTTTTCGAGAAGTTCTGGCTTGAAAATAAATAAAACAACTCGATAAAAGATATTTTTGTAAATAACTGTCTTAAAGCATCATAAGGACGTAGCGTCTTAGGGAGATATTTCCGGACGTGGGTTTTTATACTCAAATGTCTTCTATTGTTGCACTGAATAATCCCTAGATGTTTGGTCCCATAATTCTGAATGACCCTGTATTATGTACAATGTTGGCCCGTTCGAATAGATGTGTCCTAAGATGTTATACGTGTATTTACGTCTCAAAATTCACGAGAAATATTTTAAATCAGGCAATGTTGCTGAGTTTTATAAAATGAGAAATTGCTAGTGGGGAATGAACTTATTATGGAATATTCAAATTCGGTACCACCCTTTTCGTTGACAACCCTAAATATGTTTTTCACTAACCTTCAACAAAGAACTCCTTGTTCAGACTCTCCAATTGCCTAGTGGCCCTTTCGGTTTCCATGGGGCCTTCAAAATCCATTTCTTGAGGACAATTATTCTTGCAAAGACCTTTTTGGCAGTTTTCGCACCCGTCAGCGTGACAGGCGGGAGCCATTTTGCAGTCTACAGCACTTGTTTTTTCCTGTCAGTCTGCGACTTCCACAGACGGCTAGGATGAGCAATTTTTGAGCCGGTATTGCGTTTCAGACGATTTTGAGCCTTATGGCTTTTCGGATGGTTTTTCTGAGTTTCCGTGATGTTATCATGTTGAAACATACCTGAAAGGAAATTGATCTGTCAGTAAGTTACAGAATGACAGAGATTTGTGACATTATTTTGGGGGTTCTAGACTGATAAGTAAATTATCGAACGAAAAATTCCACGAACCGCATGACCAAACTGGAACGTTGATCTGGATAACAAGTGCCGTCGAACAACATGGCGATCGACCGCTGTGACGTCACGCCGGCTCGGAAAATTGACCCCTGGATCAATATTTTTCCCGTCGTGCATTAAGACGATCGTGTGGTGGTTGTTGGGATGAATCATGCACCCTTAAGTGTTTCTAAAGCCATTTTATGTCTTTTTGTTATTTTTTTTTAACGATTTGTCAAAGATCATTTGGAGAATAGAGAATAATATATTATGAAAAATTCTCTATGTAGATTTTAGCTTACTTAGGCGAAAACTTGAGCATTTCCATAATTTCAGGCATTAATTATTCATCGACATCTACTTGACGTGCGTCGAAACTACAGCTACGAAAAGGCAAATACGGATAATGACCACTCACATGTGCACTTTGAGTGTTTGACAGGAAAAAGGGGGTTGTCCTTGTTTTTCTTCGGGGGTGGCGTCTCATACGCTTCGTGGTAGTATGGGGATTTTTATTACAGGAAATTAAAAAAAAACTGACTCAAGTAATTTTCTCTTTCATGAAATGGTTAATCATAAGAAATAAAACAAAAAAATATTTTGTAAAAGTTATATCTGAAATAGGAAAATAATACCAAAAAATGCGCATTTCGTGACCTCTTAACATTCATTATGATGTAATAATATTATAATGTAAATAAAATAAAATAAAAATTATCCAATAAAATTTGAGGAACAACTAAATTTTTCACTGCTTTCACATGCTTCCTTTCTTTTTGAGAACCTCTCTAAAAATTTTTATTTTTCTTTTAGTACCAAAAGGAAAATTCACAGGAAAAAATATTTCATTCCAAGAAATGCGTGTGTTGATGGAGGTTCTATCAGTTTAAGAAATATTTTCCGATTTTTTTGGACATTGTCGAAAAGGACAAAAGGGGTTTTAACCTGATAACGGCGGGAACAGTCTAGAAAGTTTCGACCGAAAGGAGAAAAACTCATATTATTTGTTTTTCTTCATGGAAAAGTTTTATAATATGAGTTATCAGATCTGGTCTTGCACTATTATCAATTAATCTTTACTCCTCAGACATTGATACAGAAACCTCCAGGAAGTGAGATGACTTTTCCTGTGCTTTTGATGACTTTGTCATGATTCGATGGAGAAAAATTGAGAATTTGCGAAAAGAGTTGAAACACCAGGTGGCAAATTACTAAAGCATTAACAAAATGCTACAGCTCATTCATTAATATACAGAGCGTTTCCTAAGTACACGTAGTTATCCAGAAAGTGATTTTAACGCATAACACAAGGCTTTTTTTCTTTAACATGTATGGGCTAAATTTACTCCCTACCACGGAAAGTTTACTTAAACCTAAGGGGAAAAATTTATGTTTTAGTTATTTTTTTATTTCGAACACTATTAGATTTCGAGCAAAAAAACCAAAGGTGAAAAACTTTTAGAAATAAATAGACTTTCCATTGGATAGTTTTTTTTAATAAAAAAATAAAAAAGTGTGATTGTTTGGACGAAAAATGTCTTTGCGGTCATATTTTTAATTGTTTTTAGATTTTAGTTTTTTATTTAATAAAATACGGAAGAGAATCGTCCCTGAGTGGCAATACATCGTAGCTTGTTTAGCTTTCGTGGTACTTTTTCATTTTGAGAAAAAAATAAAACGTACATTTTTCCTCTAAGGTTTGAGTGAACATTGCAGGGTGGGGTGGATTTAAACCATACATGTATAGAAAAAAACGTCTTGTTTTTTGTCTTAAAATCACCCACTGGAATAAGTATATGTACTTAGGAAACACCCGTATAGTAATTTTTTTATATGTGCAATATTTGAAAACCAGAAACTAGAAAAGCCTTCCTTCAGTAATCAATACGCCATTGTTCTCTTATGAAAAGGCACTCAATAATTGCTTTAATGATTAAAAAATATCTTTGAAAAATAAAAAAACCATAGCCATAGCATGGAATCGAACTAATTCTTTTAAATAAAAAATAATTGTAACAATTCGAATTTTGAAGAATTTTTCACAATAAATATTTACAAACGGCTTTTCAAGGAAGACCTGTTAATTTTCCCAAATTCGTGATTAGAAAAAATTTGAGAAACAATAGAGAAATCGTTAGCGCAGCGCGGACATAGGTACTAATAAAAGAATTGCAAATATTTTCTCTTTGTAAACTTAGAAGCTAACTACGTCAATGAGAGGACATAGCTCTCATGGAAGAACTGGTCAAAGAATCGGAAAGCTAGAGGCGTAACATAACTAATCTAGTTCTATCAGACTGAGACATAATTGAGTTGAAAAAAGTAGTTTTCAGGAAAATTTCTCAGTAAAAGTTTCCAGACTTTGCTACCATTCCTTGCTGAAAATATTCTTAATAGTTATCTTTTTGATCAGAAAATACTTTTGAAATAATAGAAAAACCATTATCTATTAGCATCGAATCAATGATCAATCAAATGAATTTTTCCAAACACAAGTTAAAGAACTCTTAATGGTTACATTAAATATTATAAAACATATGTGAAACGATGGACAGGCTTATTATTCACTGTTTATTACTACTAATAAATACATTTACTAACAAATTTTGGTTTTGTATAAATTATTAAATTATTTAAAAAACAACCTGAATTTTCCCGCATTCTTCAGAAATTCTCATTGTTGTTTTAGGTGATGTTATGAACTTTTTTTCAATTTTAAGTGCATATTATGCGATTCTTCAAACGTTTATTGGTTCGAATACCAACTCCAATATTTTTTATTACTTTCTCTTATATCGATAGCCTGAATATTGCCAACCTATTACAACCTCATAAAATATTTCTTGTCCTATCGGAGCGCGATTTGCAACCACATTTAATAATCCCCACTTACCATAAATCTTGGCAGAATTCTATAATTCACCACACATTCACATCTAAAAGCAACAAAGTATTTTTACCCAGAAAGACTTTCCATTTACAACCAGTACGGGAAAATACGCAATGGAGTTAAATTGGAACGGTTACACGATGGACAGGTGCGCATTTGTCCCATGGGCGGTATCGACCATACACCCGACTCGCTACCACTTTACTGACGATGGAAATAACAAAACAACCACCATACGGGGTCGATTGGTACGAAGTGTCAGGTGGATCGAAGCCGCGAATGACGGAAACCTTTTATAATCGAATTAATGTGAAGAATATTAATATCTATATCTAGAAAATTGGGTTTCCATAGAATCAAATTGCGAAGAATTTTCTTTCGTGACGTAATGGGGTTATCTTAGAACTGATAAATTCCTTTGGTGTGTCCATAATGATAGGAAGGTTTAGGGTTGAGATTTATAAAGCAACTCTCCTGTGTCGAAATGATTCACTGATATCTCATTTGCAAAGGTCTTCCTACCGTCATTTTTAAGTCTACAGTTCTTATGGTGATTAAGTAAATAACTATAAGCTTTTTCCCCACGGATTTTGACAGACTGTCACACCAACGGGGATAATGACGGCGACTTCGAAGTTGAAGGTTATAATCAGGGTGAAATTACCTTTAAAATGAGGTATCACTCAACACCTCTTCTCAATAAAAATTTAGAAGGAAACTCGCCCCTGCGCGGGCGTTGAAGTTGAAGGGTTGAAAATACAATTAAAAATTGTCCCCCTCCAATAAAAAATCACCGGGTCCAAACGTTTTCGGATATTTTCATTTTAAATACTGAAAATTGAGGCGCAAAGTTTTCATTCGGCCACCCTGTATGTACTTTTACCTAGAGTTTTTTCAGGCGCAATTTTCAGTGTAATGCATTGTCATACCCGCGTGGTACTACGTCATAATGGTAATAATTATTTACCAAACACCTGCCTTTCACCCCCTTTGAAATTTAAAATTTTCTATGTTGCTCAACCCTCTGTGAAACTTTGCAGACCCCAGGTAAAGTAGCACGTGCAAGCTGCTTCCTCTTTATGCCTCACCGATTTACGTTATTTCTATTCAGTTTTTGGCTAGGGGTTGATGAACAATGTTTTCCAACATTGCAATGTTTATTTTGGACGAAACATTCTTATTGCGATGTTAACAGTACTCGGGTTTAACTCGAATTTTAGCCAAGAAGTAACAAACTAAACAAATTAAAAAAATAATTATTAAGAATAAAAAAGCCAATGTTAAGCCTTTAATGGAATTAATTGTATGAAAAATTGCCTTTAGCGACATCAGGCCACCCTCTGGATTATATTTGGTTCACAATTTTGGTGTCAGACATTCCGTCACACTATATGGAAATAGTACTTACTCGCCTTTTTTGCCTTTTGAAAAGTTTTTTCAATTAAGGTCTCCGAACGTATATGAATTAGGTCGACAAATCTAGCGTCACCAAGTAAAACAGATTAGACGCGAAAAAAATTACTTTTAAACCACATTAAGCATACATTAAGCATGCTTAATGTGTGCAGGTGTAGCATATTATATGTTACTGAATTTTTACTCAATTTAGGACCAAGCAACGCAGTTTCTCTGAACGATTCTCTTACTCCTCTTAGATCTCCAAAAAAAAAAAACACCATTTAAAAGCAAATGCGGCTATGAAATATGCCTAAAACTGTATATTAAAAAATATCTTAATTGTTTTTGTTCAGCACGTGCCCTGACAAACCTCCAGCCATGGTTGGTTGGACAAGCACCGTACCATGAGGGTACTTGCATGCGCCAAGAACCTTTTTACCACCAACCATATCTCCTCCAAACACCTGGTGGTGTTGATGACCCACAAACTGTGATAATTTATTATTAACTTTGAGATATATAATTTCGATATCCTTATAACAAAAGATTTTTATATAATAGCAAATACCATAATATTAGTGCAAATCTTCAAACTAACAGTGAACAGCCCGCATGTAGGTATGAAATAATTGCTACAAAGATATCTTAAAAAAGAAGTTTATTTGTTGCTCATAAGTACTCATACAGTTATCGCCAGTTGAAGTAAAAACATAGGGATTGCGTAAGTGAGAAAAAGATCGCAAAAGGTTTAACATGTGTCTGACAAAGACCAATAACGACGCAGGCGGAGTCAGCCTGGCCGAGGTGTTCACTTCGATGTTTAGATTAGTATGGATTTCGATACCTTACCGGCCATGGACATTTTTAAACTTTACAAAGCAAGAAACAACAATATTAATAAATTGCTAATAAACGATTAATTTATCGCTAGAACTTATGTTAGCAAAAATTCTGAAATAATGAGAGGTATGGTAAGGCTGGAGTGACTCCGCCCACCGGACTGGCCCGTCCGACCTACGTCTCCACCTCGATGTTTAAATTAGCGCTGATTTTGCTGATGCAGTGGCAATGAAAATTTTTAAATACAGAAAAGCAAAAAAGCAGCTATGTAAATAAATCTATAATAAACAATTAATGCATCAATAGAACTTATATTAGTAAAAACTCTAAAATCGTAAGAAATCTTATAACATTGGTCTGATTCCGCCTACGTCAGCCGATGGTCTGTCAACCCACTTGCACCATCCCTATTTTTGCACTTCAACTGGTGATACCTATATATTACCACTGTAGGTATAAATAACTTCTGATATCCATAACGATATCGAGGTTCATTCAACATCACACAGTGAACCTTTTCTAATATCTAATCTATTCTCCGAGAATCTTCTGTCGTTGTTCAATCTATTTATCAAAGGTTCCTCATCAGGAGCCTCAATGTCCCTTATCGTAAAGCTTCCTGACGTCACTTCTCCAGTACTTTTGCAAAGGTTTAAACTATCAACATCCAGAATGTGTTCCAAAGTTATTAGAACGTTTTTACTAACATTAAGGAATACAATTCCTACTTGTTTTTTGCTATATGTTTTCACCAATGATTCAAAACTCTGGAAAAAATAATTAGTTAAAATGGGACGTTTGTGAGAAGTCATAGTACTTTGGCAGCTGAATAATCAACTTTCAGAATGCCATAACAGTCCATGGCAATGGGCATGGTAGGGTGCTTTTTATTCTGCTTTTTAATGTACTCCGTGAGATAATTTGCTGCAGGATAAAATAGGCCCAGTTCAGGTTTCACATAGAGGTACTCTAAGCCCTTCTCTGTCTAAAATTATGATACATATTTATATACTCTGTTAGGAAGAAAATGAGAACTTACAGTTCTAGGTTCGATGAGTATTGCAGGCCTGGACCAGCGTCTCAGCAAAACCAAGGCGTTCAAAATGGCCCCAATCACGATGCTCTTTTCAACGCTTAGAAAAATCCCAAAAAGGAAGGTCAGAGTGGTGATAACGAAGTCAATTTCTGCAAATTTCTTCAGTATAGAACTGTGAGTATCTGTTTGATACGGGAACCTACTGCTGCATCTCCATAGGGTAAAGAAGATTTCGTAATCGATTAAACCACAAGCAGCCACAATTAGCACTGCTGCCAATGTAGATTTGGGGATGTAGAAGAAGTAAGGAGCCAGAAAGCTTAGAGCCAAAATAATGACTGTGCCTAAAATTCATTATCCTGAATTTAATATATTTCCTATGTTGTAAGACGTACCTGAATAAACTCCTTGCAAAGGAGTGCGCACCCCACTGCTACTAGCCACAGAGGATCGAGTAAAGGCCCCACAACTAGGCATAGCCCTAACGAACGACCCGAAAATATTGCACAGCCCTAAAGAGATCATTTCCTGGGAAGCATCCACCACGGTATCAGTGCCTAATTTCAACCCGTATAAACCAATTCAACAATCGTAAATAATAATCTTACTGTAAGCTTTGGCGATGGCTACATTAGCCAGAACTGCCACCACTGGTATTACAATTATCCCTGATCCAAGTTGACTAATCATTTCAGTAAAACCAACAAGATTGGTAGTGTTACCCACGTTGAAGCTGGAGTGCGTGGGTGGGAAGGCTATTTTAGGCATACCACTGGGTACTTTACCAGTGAGTTGAAATGGGGTGGAATCTTCGGTGTTGTACCAATAATAGGACACCACAGAAGATATCAGAACCACCAGGGCGTTTTTCGAAATGGAGAGGAACCACAGCAATCGTTTAACTTTAAGCGAAGTCACTTTGATTTTGGTTAATTGCTGCGTAGAATTCATTTTCCATTAAGAATTAGTGAAGAAAGAAATATTTATTACCTTGAGTATCAGCAGAAATGCCACACAAACAACTCCAAGCAATGCATCTGCAGTTTGGGTCTCCCTAATTTTGCTCAATGTCTCTTGTAAAGCTGGAAAAGTTGATTGATTCTTCACTTGAATCCCTAAAAATCCCTTTGCCTGCGAGACTATGATTATTATAGAAGTCGCAGACGTAAATCCGCTGGTAAGGCATGGGGAAATGAAGTCCACCAAGAAACCTGGAAATTATTCTTCAATATACAGGGTGTCCCTTTAACAGCCCCTTGGACTGCAACGAGTTTATTGGTGATTTCAGGGAAAAATCAATTATAGGAACGTATGTGAGGCCAATGAATGTACTTTTTGAAATTAGTGACAGCTCTATGTGGTGTCCTAAAAAAACGAGGCGTCATAAAATGTAATTTTTTTAAATGGGACTACCCATATTTTTTTATGTGATTGTGGCCTTTCTGGATCCCATGTTAATTCCTAGATTTTTTCCCTCGGGGATGCAGTGACTCGAAGCTATGACGTTTTAAAATAAATTTTAGATATTCGCAGTGATCCATAAAGAAATTAATATCACAGTTAGCTTAAATTAGATTCTGATACTTTTAAAATTGATTTTCATACAAGATCGCTCTAAAAGACATGAATACTTATTTAGCCAAAAACTCACAAGTTGTGCACAAGAGTAACTTTAATTATCACCTTTTCGACTATTTTTTTTTATTTTTCCAAAAAGGATGGTGTATTATTTATGGCGAAAAACGAAAAAAACATCTATTTTCCGCCTTTTTGGTATAAAATACTGTTACATTTACCTTAAATGTTGATGGAATTATCAATTAGTTCGGGAAATTTTGCATTCATGGCTAAGTGCTCGATCGTTAATCATGCGTTGCTATGGTTTCGAAGTTTTTTTGTTTCAAATTTTGACAGCTAATTGACCTCTTAACTAATTTCTCTTACGGCAATGCTTAGGTTTTTTACTATTGATAAAGTGATATCCAATTCATATTCTTTCAAAATCTTCTTGTTTCCACTTTTTTTCTCATAATTAACACTTTTCGTTTGTTCAAAACGCCCTTTTAAACCTCTGGGCTCCTTACATTAGGGTGTTTTCTATTAGGAAATCGTTGTGCCGAAATGCTAATAAACAATTCCAATCACATGAATCAATTACAAAAATCATACTAATAAATTCTTGTTAACTATACTTTCTTTTGGCGGCTAGTTTAAAAATAAAGATATTTTGAAGTAACTGAAAAACGCATATGAGCTGTCAAAACTTAAAACAAAAGAACATCGAAACCATGGTAACGCATGATAAACACTAAAACGTTTAGCTGTGAAAGTAGGGTTTTCGGGAATAATTAATATTTAAGATAAATAGACGATCGATATTTTAACACCAAATTTTAAGATACCATTTAAGATATCTATTACATACCAATTATTAAGATATTTTATACCAAAATGAGGAAAATTGAATTTTTCGCCCTACAACGTCATAAAAAACAAGCCACTCTATTTGGAAAACTAAAAAAAATTGAAGTCAAAAAAGTGAAAATTAAAAAAATATGTATTTTCGGCTAAATGAGTATTTCGGCATGCTAACGCGACCTTATATGAGAATCCACCTTATGATTATCAAAACCTAGCTTAAGCCAACTGCAATATTAATGTTTTTTTATGAGGCACCGTAAATACCTAAAAGTTCTTTTAAAACGTCCTAGGTTTGAGTCACTGCTTCGCGGGGTTAAAAAGTTCTAAGAATCCTTACAGAATCAAAAACAAATTCTATCACGTGAAAATAGCGCACGTAGTCCCACTTTAAAAAACGACACTTTATGGCGCCCCGCTTTTTTGGTATACCCTGTAGGGTAGTTCCTAATATTAAAATTTACCTCCGTTAGGCTCATACACACCCTAATAACTGATTTTTTTATGAAATCACAAATGAACTCACAGTAGCCCGAAGGGCTGTTAAACAAACCCCCTGTATTATCCTTTGTTTATAAAGTTTTACCAAGCTTGAAGAGCCCCATAGCCAGTTCCACGCATCCAGCCAAGAATGTTAGTAATATGACATACTCTATTGGTCGTCCAACCACATAAGAGGAAATTAATAAGGACATGAGGCTTGTAGGCCCTATGGATACTTCTTTGATAGTCCCCAGGAAGACGTAAGTAAATGAACCGATGAACGCAGTGTATAAGCCTGAAATTGAAATGATGGTATGCGAGGGTGGGGAGGTACGTCCATATTTGACAGGGTTACCATATTGAGGTTTAAGCCCTGCCAAGCCGGCGTAAGCCACTGATTGGGGGATCATAGTCATCCCCACAGTAATCCCCGCAATAACGTCGGCCACTATGGCCTCTTTGGTGTAGTGCGGAAGCCACTGGATAATTGGCAATTTTTTGCGAAGAAGTTTATTGAACTTTGAGCCATGTTTCTTTTGGTTCTCGGCCACTAAAATTAAATTTTATGAGAACCAAAAGTCCTATGCAAACTTTCAACATTATTCGCAGAATTGCAATAATCGCGGAAAAAAGACGGAGCTGGAGCACGTTATAAAACAATCCAGGACTTTTATCACTGATGACAATAACGTAATGTGTTTGCCAAGTGAAATGGATCCACTTCTCTCCTTTTTCGATTTAATTGTCAGATTTGGGCTGCTATTTGCCTTTGAAGCGGATCTTCAAGCAGATTGGGGAGATGTTTAACGAGGTGCTACGTTTCATCAAATATTTGCGTTATTAAAGTTAAGCTAAATGTCATTGATTTGTTTTAGTTATGGATTGATTTTGGGCTAGACATCGATATGAAAAATGGAAAAAAATTGATGAAAAAAATTCAGCGGTATCCATTCCCGCCATTTTGAACATAATGAACATCTACCACGAATAACATCAACTTTGATTAGAATTTAAAAAAAATAAAAAAACAGAGTAGACGGCAGGAAGGCCATACTGAACATTTGCTCTCTTGATCTGTTTAATAAAATAAATTAGTTTTCTTAGTATTTATATTTTTAAAATATTCTTTCCTAATTTAATTTCAATTTGAATTCTATTAATTCATTTGATTGCTCCTTATCACTCCTTGCGTAAAATTATCTGTCTTATCCTCGAGACATTCACGAAATCGGAATGCCGAATTTGAAAGTATTTCAGGAAAATTCACAAAAATTTAAACGAAGAAAAATCTCTAAATTTTCGTTTGTTTGAGAACTAAAAATAATGATTGTTTAAACCAGAACGGCTGAAGAGTGCTCTAAACTTAGACAAAGCAGACCCGCAGAAATACTAAAAATCAATTTATTCATTTGCATGTAGGTCACACTTAACACTCCGCATGGCCGAAGATATGCACATAAGCAGGTGCAGCGTTGAAAGGATGGAAAGAGCAGACTTCGAAGCCCTTTTGGGGAAACATTCACATTTCCTTAGCCAGGAATATCGAAAAGTAGAAAAGATTTATGCGAATGAACTTTAAAGTAAGGAAAGATAGTGAAAAGCCCGCGAGAGGAATGGAATTCAAGCGTAAACGGAAAGAGGATGCTGGACGAATCGGCGACACCTCCTGCTGCGAAGGTCTTCGGACTTAATGTATGTTCATCTACTTTGTGCACACAGGTGCCTGATGAAGCCAATGAGCAGAAACGCGGGTTGTCCAATATATTCTTTAAATTTCGACTCGTGGTAATCGTCGACTCTTTGCCTGACTTCCTATTCACTTTTTTCATATTTATGTTCGACCGTAGAAATTTTTCCTGTTATTAAAGTAAATATTCCTCAAAAAAAACCAACATTTACATCTACTGTCCAATTTTGCATATAATAACTATTGATCTGAAGAGTACATTCTATTACTTACTATCCATAAAATGCAACCGAAACTCCCTTTTAAAAATTCAATGGATAATTTACCCTTTTCCCTGGTTTAACACGACACTCTGACCTAATAATGCTGAGCTACTGTGCCGAAACTCGAAGGAGATATTTTAAATTCGACTACTTTTACAATGCCATAATTTAATCTTCTAATACTTACCCAGCTCAAATAAAACAAAGCATTAACGTAAATATAATATTCAACGAGAGCATAGGCAAACTTTTATCACATACCAGGTAAACGGCATGGGGTTTTTATCAATTGTTAGGAAATATCTCTATTTAATATTTACTGTTATTGTTGTTATTGCACCTAGGAGTAGATTGTTTATCGATAGTTTTGTTATTGTTTGTTGAACTTCTTGAAGACTATGAAAGTCAAAAACCGCGGAAAATAAAAGTTTTTTTTTTCGCTACTTTATTTATTTAACAAAAAATCAACAATAAACGACATATACTCTGTACAATCAGTAACCAAAATATCCGCTATTGAGTCTATGGCGAAAAATTATTTTACATCTAGTAAACTGAAAAAATGGTTATCACTATTCGTATGCAATATCTAGTATACCTACTTACCTACCCACTCTAAACCTGCGTCTCCTATGTGTAATTATAAATGAAAGATGACTAATATGGCCAATGTTGAGATAGAACAAAAATAGTCCATAACGCACTTAGTTAATTAATAAACATAAACTGTTTTAGATGAAAATAATACCCATGTTTCTCTACTCCATACACATACAGAAATTATTATAGAAATAAGCAAAACTTATGGGAATAATTACTTAAAACTCTCTTGAGAAGGAAAGTTAAGCTCTACACAGTGTGGTAACTTTAACTGGAATAAATTCGGTATCTACACGGCATTTGATTTTTAGCAAAATTGCTTAAACACGTCAATTTTGGTTTTACCCGATACACTTTTTGGGAGCATCCTAACGCCACAAGTGTAAACCCCTTGGCTAGAGCGACAGTTGCCCTTAAAAGTTTAAATGGAAAGGGGGTTCAAGTGATAGATCATTTTAAAGACCTTTTCAAGCCGACTTTATCTGGCATATTACTCTTCATCATAGAGCAAATTAATACTAAAAATAAATTTTTCCATATTTAAATGTTGTTGATTATTTGTATTTTTTTAAATTAAATATCTCTGAAATACTGCAATAATCTGAGAATTCCTTCAATACAAAATTTAGTTTATTTTTTTTTAATATAGAAAAGAAGTTTTTCGCGTAAGTTTTAAAATTCCGAATAAAGCCTTACTTAACTGAATTTCATAAAAGCGAAATTTCAATCATGAGCGGGTACGACGACAGGGCCCGAACACAAAATAAGATCGTTTTATTATTTCGACAAAAGTATCCTGATTTGTCACGCATTAATCAAGGGACTATAAGTAAAATAGGAAAAAATTCAGAGATCATGGTCACGTGAGAAATACCTCAAGGAACAGATAGTAAAAACCTGATGACGATACAAAAATTAACTCACTCTTGGCGTTAGAAGAAAACCCGATTATACGATCCAGGCAGATGGCTCGTGAAAATTTAATCAGTATTATATCCGTTTTGAAAATATTGCAAAATTCTTCATCAAATGCAAATGCATCAAGAATTGCTTGGGGATGCTGAAGATCGACGAACTGAATTTTGCGAAGGGATTATGAATGCTGTTCAGCAATTAGAAATACCTATGGAATGGATTTTGTTTACTGATAAAGCAACTTTTACATTAAATGGACATGTCAATACTGGTCTGCAGTGAATCCCCATTCGATAAGAGAAGACCACACGCAGTACCCTGCAAAAACAAATTTTCAGAAGGGTATCATAGAAAACCGAATGTTAGAACCAACATTTTCCAATGGAAATTCAAATGGCCAACGGTATTTAGAATTTCTTAAAAATGCGCTAGTTCCTGCATTAGCTAATTCATTTCTCAGTGAACTAAATCCAGACATGTCGGACGAACGGATTTGGTTACGAGATGATGGAGCACCACCATATTTTGTTCGGAATGTCCGCTTATACCTAGATGAAACTTTTCCAAATCGATGGATGGGAAGAAGAGGCTCAATAGAATGGCCACCGAGATCTCCCGAACTCACGCCTCTTGATTTCTTTTTATGGGGATGCCTGAAATCGAAGTTTTACGACACGAAACCACGTTATATCGACAAACTCAAAGAACGTATTAGATCAGAAATTAGGCAAATACTTTAGGAAACGTGAAAGATGAGTTCTATCGCGGTTTAGGGTTCTGCCTAGAAATCAACGATGAACATTTCACACAGTTGCTGAATTGAGGGAAACAATAATATGATTGTTTTAAACTTTGTTTATTTTTAGTATTATGCCCTATGGTGAAAAGTAATATGTTAGACGAAGTCAGTTTGAAAAGATCTTTAAAATGATGTATCACTTGAACCCCCTTTACATTTAAGCTGTTAAGGGTAACTGTCACCCTAGTTAAGTCGACATTTGCAGTGTCAGAATACTACCAAAAAGTGTCTCGGGTAAAATGAAATTTGACTTGTTTAAGCAACTTTGCTGAAAGTCAAATGCAACGTAGATAGCGAATTTGTTCCAGTAAAGTTACCACACTGTATATGTTCGGTCTATATGGAACAAAAGGAAATAGTCGCGCCAGCTGTACAATTCTATGCTAATTGATATGTTTTCATACTAAACTAAAAGGTAATTCTTAATCGTTACTTTAGTCAGGATTACACAGTTTCGGGAAATGAAAATAGCAATACTCTGTACAATTTATGAAGTCTCAATATTGTGTTATTTGTTACGTCTCTTTTCCTTATAAAATGTATTACCATTCTAAAAAAATATAAAAAAACGCTTCGTAATATACACGGTGTCCCTAAAACGACTATAAAAATTCCTAAACCAGAAATGAAGCGTTCTAAGCAAATTTAACCATATACAGTGAGTCAAAGCCAAACTCGCTCACCAAACGAAAATATACTGGCTGCTATGGAAAAGAAAACACCTCGAAAAAAATGGTTTTATTTCAATAATTTTTTGTATGAATGTTTCCATATGGAAACATAAAAAACTATATATCATTTTCAGCCATGTTTATCAATATATTTACGAGTTATCAGGAATTTTAGCTTTTTTCAACTATAAAAACTGAAATAAAATATCAACAATATGACTGCAAAATATCATTTATTGGTGCTCAGTGTGCATAGAAAGCGCCTTTAAATTAATCAAATATGTCTAGACACAGAATGCAGCGAAATTTTCACCAATTAAACGATTTTCAGAGAGGTCGAATGAGGTCTATGAGAGATTGGTCGGTCATTAAGGGAAATCGCCACTATATTGAACCGTAGGGTAAACGTTATAGTGAGATGTTGGCAGACATCGTTCCAAGAAGAGCAAACCGGCAGAAGGAGTAGTACTAGACGGTTCCGAAGAACTACAGAACGCCAAGATCACCGCTTTCGAATTATGGCCCTAAGAGATAGGTTCGTCTCGTCGAGGAAATTGGCTGATCACTAGTTTGCTAAGTATGAAAGGCCCATTGGGATTTGAATCATTTATTGCCCAGATGAGAAGTTTTGGACTGATTTTCTACCATTACCATCTTGTGTTACCCCTCATCTTAAATCATAGACGAAATCGACTGCAGTGGCGCAGAGAACGGATACATTGAGATGTGGAATGGGACAGTATCGTGGTTAATGATGAATCCAGATTCTGTTTGGGTATGCATGATGGTCGGGCAAGAGCAAGAAGAAAACGGGATCCTCAGGTTACAATGCAGAGGCTGTCCATCAGACTGTTAGAGGAATGGTCTGGTGTGCTATTGCATATGGTAGCGGGTCACGTTTACTTTTCATTAGAGGCAGCATGACAGCACAACAATATATCCAAGAAGTCCTGGAACTTCATCTCGTGCTTTATCTGGAGACTTTTGTTAATCCAATTTTCCAACAAGGCAATGCACGATCACATGTGTGGTTTGAGTGATTATGGACTTCTTTCAACAAAATGCAATCAATTTGTTACCTTGGCCACTTCGATCTCCAGACCTCTCACCGATTGAACATGTATGGAATATTGCAGGTAGAAGGTTGCATAATTTACCCCATCCCCCACAAGCCCTAGCGGCGCAATGTGATGCTGTCCAGTTAGCCTGGAATGAGATCCCTCAACAGGACACCAATCACCTCATTAGATCCATGCCTAGACGTGTACAGGAATGTATAAAACACCGAGGAGAATCGACAAATTATTATTTTTTTTTGGTTTTTAACAATTAAATTTGTTCAAATTTTTTATGAAGTGTTTGTTTTAGTGTGAGAAACATGGACACCAAAAGTTATTTAAATAAAATCTTTTTGATGGGGTGTGCTCTTTTCTAAATCACGAAGTATACAATTTTTTGAATGGACAAAGCGTATCAAATGATTTCGACCAAAATGAAAAGCAATGGTTTTAAGAGTATAAGGATTATGTGTTACAAAAAATAACAAAATATTAGAAAACATTTATTTGTTTAAAACGTGCAAACGAAAAACTAATAATTACTCAAAGTTTGTTGCATAAGCCAAACTCGTTCAGATAAAATATTTTTCAATATTTCAATCATTTTGTCATTTTTTAAAAAGTTTCTATTATTCGTCGAACGCAATTTGCGAAATTTTGATGGTCAAATAAATCAAAATTGGTCGGCAAAGGGGGCAAACATCTATTGATCAGAGAAAATGAATTATTAAATATTTTTAAGATGGAAAATCTCTACGAAAAATATCAGAAATCGTCTTAAGAAGTTATTCCATTATTAGAAGTCTAATGCAATGGTTCAAAAGGAGAAATGAAATAAAAACTAATGGAAAAAGGGCTCATAACAAAGCGTTTTCCGAAGCTGAAGAACGTTATATTGTGCGAGAAATAAAAAAGAGACCCATTTCTAAGTGCTCCCAAGTTTGCGGAAAAGGTTCGAGAACATTTGAAAAAAACCATGACGGCACAAACTATCCGGAATGCCCTACATAGAGCAGAGCTTAAAGGGCCAGAAACGAACTACTTATTAGTAAGCAGAATCAAAGAAAACGTTTGAAACTTGCATGGAAACATCGATATGAAGATTTCGAACTTTGGAAAAATGTTTTATTCATGGACGAAAGCAAGTATAAGACCTTCGGCTTCGATGGTAAAGTTTGCATATGGAGAGAAGCTAATAAAAAGTCGCAACTAAAAAATCTACGTCCCACAAAAAAACATGGAGGAGGAGCGGTTGTGGTGTGGGCGAGTTTGGCTTTTGCCACAAAATTTGAGTAGTTATTAGTTTCTCATTTATATGTTTTTAGATAAATGAATGTTTTCTATTAATTTGATCTTTTTTTGTAAAATACAATCCCTATACTCTTAAAACCATTGCTTTTCATTTTGGTCGAAATCATTTGGTATGCCTTGTCCATTCAAAAAATGTATTTTTGTTTGGTGAGTGAACACACCGAAATATTTTCATTTTATTGTCAATAATTTTATTTAAATCGCTATTAATACTATACCAAATAATGTAATTTATGAAAGATGTGTTCCGTTGAGAGTTGACGTAATTTTCATTATAAAAAGTGAAAATTTCTAACAAATAGCAAAATTAAAATAAAAGTAGGTGTAAATTCTGGATCACTTTAATACTCGACCACTGTATAAAATGCTTTTTTGTGCTCTGGAATTTCATTGGAATGTTGTTTTGATACATGCATATAAACTCGGGTGATGATAAAAAAATTATTGTAGTTAAATTTAAGTCATCGTGCTATTAATAGGTATAATAACCCGCAAAAGGAGTACCAGTTTGATACACGGTTACTTGTGATTTTCTATAATCAAATCTTACAGAGAAATTACTGAGTTACGTAACGTAAACAAGAGTACAGTGGCAGATATCATTAAACAAAAGGATCGTATCAAACCTATACGCCCAAAAGGGCTAACCAAATAAGTTGCATGAGCGTAATAAGAGACTTTCCGAAAAATAAAAAATAATCTAGCGTTGAGCACACCAAAATTAGCCGATAAACTCTTTGTAATAGACACTAGAAAGTAAGTCCATCCTCAAACTATACGTAGAGTATTGAAAGAAAATGGATAAAATGGAAGAGTTGTTAGGCAAAAACTATTTGTTAGTGACGTCAACCCAAGAAGAATGAATTATGCAAGAGAGTTTATTTTGAAGCATGATGGAATGATGTTATTTCCAGCGATGAAAGTAAATACATAATTTTTGGGTCCGATAGACGAAAAATGGTGTGGCGAAAGAAGAGTGAAGAATTTAAAATAAATAATATTAAAACTACTGTTTAACATAGAAATGGAAGCGTTTTTGGTTGGGGGTGTATTTTCACATTTGGAGCAGGTGAACTCGATTTTATAGATTCCGTAATTGATAAACATTTTTATTTGAATATTAAAAAAGATAATTTACGTCAATATGCCGAGAAAATGGAAATTTCTGATACTTTTAAATTTTACCAAGATAACGATCTTTAACAATAATCATACTTAGTGCAGGAGTATTTACTTTACAATTGCCTTAAAGTACTACAACCGCCACTCCAACTGCCGGACCTCAATCCCATCGAACACCTATGGGACGAATTACACCGAAAATAAGAAAAACTGATATATCTTTAAAGGGAATGTTAAAATAGCGCTTAAAACAAGGAGACCATTTTCAAACAGATTATTTGAAAAAAAATATCTGCAATATGCCTAAACGTTTACGGGTTGTTATAGATAACAATGGTTTCCCACAAAATATTAACTAAGAAAATAAATTGTTTGTTAGTATGTGGTAATTAAAAAAATCAGTAGTATTCGAATATCGAAGTAAAAAAAAAATTCACCTAATTTAATTGTAATTTTGTTAATTGTTAGAAATTGTATTTATTCCAATAAAAGTTAAGTTCCATGTTAATCGAACACCTACTTTACTAAAATATATTATTTCCCATAATTTTAACTGGGATTTGAATAACATTAAGATAGTTGTAAAATGAAACTTCGTGGTAACCAAATATTAAAGTTACTCACTGTATATACTTATATTAATTATGAACATGACGTATTTAATACCATATGAAATTCTAAATTGGTATTGTTCTCAAAAAGCGTCAGACCTCCTTTTCGATCAACTTCTCTTTGTAATAGGAAATGTTTTTTTTTTATTTCGTGGAGGTATTTTTGCATGATGAAATTGCTACTTTGAATTCACAATTTTTTTTCGTTTTTTACATCTGAAAACATTGCATGTTACATCCTATGCGTATGGTTTCAAAGACCAATGAGCTGTACCTTTACAAAAAGCAGGTTGTACATTTTTTGTATGTTTTCGTACCGATATCGCTTCGAAGATAATTCACTCGAATGTTAGCACGGCGATGAACAAAATGTTCGTAATGTGCTCTACAATAATCGTTTTTTTGTTTTGTTTTAAAGATTCGTGAGATACGCCGTTAGTGTGTCCACAACTTAGTGAAAGTGGATTTTGCTGATGTGATTCTACCTCATGGTTTTGTTGCACGGGGAAAACCGAAATTATTTGCAGTTTTGGCGCTTTTGAAGGTACTTAGAACTATCTTTAAACGCGGGCAAAGAATGATATCCCAACTTGAGTTGTGTCAGAATTTTTGTTTCGGGAATTAATACGTTTTTTTTAATGTTTCAGGCCTCGACCGTGTACGCTTCGGTATCAAGTCGAAATTAATTCGAAACTCCAACTGTTTTGTAGATTTTTTTCAGGAACTAATATTGATTTTTTTTTGTGTTTCCCATAAAAGTTTTAAAATACTGGACTTGTAACAGAGAAAAAAATTATAGTTATTTTTATAAGGGGTAACAAAAATACAAATTTTATTTACTAACCACCTGTCCATAATATTTCCACGCACTGAAAAAAGATCTTGCTTATGTCAAAACACGTTAACTTATATAGTAAATCTTTGTTCCAAGAGTAGTGAAAAACGATACTAATTTGAACAATTTGACATCGTGTAGCAGCCAAACGAAGTCACATTGGATATATGTAGGCAAATTTGATTAGACTGCCTTATTTTGGGTTTAGGAACTTTTGGTCAAGAGTTTTACAGTCATTTCAGGGTCATTCTGTATATTTATACATCTTTATGTATAGTGATTTCATTGATTCTGGAATTATTTCAAAAAAGAAAATTTGCATATGATTATAAGAATAGAAAATTTAATAAAATGTCAAAGATCAAAATATTGAATTTGATAAACTGAGCAATCCACCCTGCCAAAACCTATGAACTTGTCACATATCCGCAAAGCTTATAATCATTAAGTATAAGGATGACCACTTTTTTTTTAGGGGTTTTTAAGGGCCAAAAATTTCATAATGACACTACTTCATTTAATTTAGTAAAGTTTCTTCTAACAGCGTATGCCTCAAAAGTATTAGAAATATACCGTTCGACGAATTCTTGGAAAGAATATGATTTCCATGTTCAAAAAAACCTATTGCAAAAATCTCTCAAAACGAACAACAGACAAATAACATTTTTTACACAAACCTTTACCAGCAAATATAATACTTTCAACTAAATAAAAGCCAATTTAGAATTAACAGTCTTGTAGAAACCTAAACCTAAAATTAAAATTGTCCGAATTCCACGTTAAATTGTTTTAATCGCCCTACAATACCTAAACTATGCCCTGCCATTGCTACAAACCGAACTATTAAATATACCTACTCATCCCTCTTTAAACCAATTTGGTTACCACGCTTTGGCGCCCATTACATGTAGAACTTCTTCATACGTCAACCAAAAACTGAGCGACCATGGAGCCATCCTCATCCAAATGGGCACAAAACCCTTGTAAAGCGCCCCTACACCCTCTGCATGCAAAGTTTTCTTCAGGCAATCGATTGATGAGGAATATATTAAACCCCTGAATTAAAGGTGCTTTAAGTTCTTGTTAGCTGCGTATTTATATACTTACCGCCCTCTTTCATCTAATGGTTGATTCATAACTCTAGTTTTGATGACGTCTGCAGGAGTGCCCATGGAAGCAGCTACGAATCCTGCGCAGCAAGACGCCATGACGTGCACTAGATGACTATCGGGTAAAGTAGTATGCATTAAGATAAATCTTTTGGCTAAATCGTAGGTTGTAAGGTCTCCCAAGTTGACTAAAGCCGCCCTTTGTACATTAGGCACTGAGCCTACAAAATTCAATTAATTTCTCATACCTCGAACGTATTGACCTTTATTTGTACCTTTCCAAAGACCTCGGGTCCCTCCAGATGCCCAAACTTTCTTGAATGCATCATAAATACCGTGCACTCTAGGAGGAAGCCCCATCAGTCTCCTCCGGCCTTCCATTTGCAGTTGCACCTTGACCAGATCGGTTGGACTAGCTATGTATTGCGCTATGGCACCGGCACTTACGCCACCTGGTCATATAGCAAAATCAGTTCAAAAATTACGCCATTTGGACTATTACATACACAATGCGGATTTCCATAATGGGAAATATTCTTCAGAATTGGTTTGTTTGAAAACCTTCTCTTTCAGAGCTTTGTAAGTCATAATTCGGGTGCCCGAATAGATGAGATGTCGGGCGAAAGCTGCATGTACCCCCTGCCATAATTTGTGAACGCCTTCTTCCTTTGATATGCCGACTGCCGTACTCATCATACCTCTATATGGAACCTGAAAGGAGCATATGGTTTAGTAAATCAAGATTTAGGAGGTCTTATGAATGAAGACCAATGTGTTAACATAAAGGTTAATATAAAAACCGTGCCATACAGATTGACAAGTGTACTGAACAAATAATTTTGACCCTTCAAGAATCTTTGTAATTTACTACATCAAAAAAATTTGGTATATTTCGGAGTTTGCTGATAACGAAATAAACACAAACATTTACAAAACCATAGAGCCACATGATAGTCTTTTACTAGGTAAATATTTATAAGTAGCTTGAAAATCAATAAATTTTAGAATTTTACGTGTAAATTCCATTTAAATCTTATCAATAACAAATGTCAAACTTGTAAAGATTTTATTACTTACACCAAAAACTCATATGACTCGCAATACCCTCTTTCTCCCGTCTTATTCCATTTTTATTGTACGAAGTGTGATTAATTTTTCACACAAAATTCTAAATAAATGATTCTCACGTCCAGGTAAGCAACTCACCTTTTCCCCATTCTTGTTGAGTTCACCCTGTATTTGCAGTCTGGTTTTGATGAGGTCCAGTGGATAAGTTACTGAAAGAAGATGTTGACTTGAATAGAAAAAAAAAAGATTATTGTAAGAAAATCACTCCGTTGTATCCCTTAACAATGGAAAAACGAACTCTTGGACAATATTGACTTACGTAATTCGGCATTCCACGCAGCTACTACTGAAACTACGTAGATGCACCATAGCGAATCCACGAATTTTGGTAGGGGCAGATCAGGCTTAGCAGGAGGCACTGACGGCATTGCAGCGACCACATTTAATGTTACAAGTTCTATATGAAACAATTAAAAAATACTGCAATGCAAAGGAGAATAGATCTTTATATGTATTTGGTACTGACATTCTATGAATTTGGCTGTATCCTCTTATTTCTTGGATATTTTCCGATTTACCAAATTACCACATACATTAAATGTAACATATGAACATAAAAGTTTTTCTTATCTGTTCTTCACTATAGTAAATTCCTCAGACTAGTATTGGTCGTACATAGAGCAAGCACATACCAATCATGTAAATGCATTAGTTATCCACATTGTGGGTATATGGACGTCTGACATGAGCTTATATTGGCGGTTATTGTTGCAAAAAATTACTTGACCGTGATTAATTGGATTTATTGACGTCCGCAGTAAACACATGTATTAAACAAATAATTGATTACCAACCACAACTTGACTTACAGATAGTTATCAAAGTATTGAAAAGCTGTGGTCCATATATCCCTATGGGCATTTGGAAAGCAATTTATCAAATTGGCTAGGCGTTATTATGTGTACTATGCAGATTTCTATTCTCTTGCTCTAAAAATAGTCAAGGTCGGGGGATTTTCCACACACCATGCTTACAGCTCATTCAATGTCGAGCGAGGATGTAATGATACAATTTACGTCATATACGGTTTCTGAGGCCAAATTATTGAGTTCAATATCCATATTCCTGGAATAGCTATTTACCCGAGTATTTAACACAATACTCAAAAGAAACAAATTTCATTATCCAAAAATATCCCCAAAAATTAATCACTATGAATAGCAATATCAAATCAATTATTAATGTTGACACAATAATAGGCCACATATAAAGAAAAAATGTACAAACATTATAAAATTTATCAAACAAGTAGCCACAAGAACATACAAACCGCATGTACAACTACATGTTATATCAGCACTAACACTGCAACAGACTGCAGTATTTATTCGTCTACTGAATAGGAAGCATTCTTGAGATCACCGTCAGTTTCGTCTTAAATGGTAATGCTAGGTAGTAAGACATTTTTCCACATTCCAACAGCATAGACCCTTCTGACATCTTCTCACATGCCAGCAAGCCGGAACCAATTACCCTTGCCCGTGTTTTATAATTATGAGTATTCTCATGATCTCTAAAGTTTCCAATATTATTTTTTGAATATACATAATAGACATTCTGGAGCGAAAAAAGATCGAAAAACCAACAATCATCCCAGAAGCTCAATTCTTCCAGCCATTCTTCAACGTAACAGCTTTTTTATATTTTAAATATCTGAGCATACCCGCCAAAAGCCCTCTCGCCAAATTTGGTTTAATAAGCAGTTTCAAAACCTTTTCAGAAATACAGTCAATGATGTTTTTAGAACGTAGAAAAATTTGTAAAACTTTATCTATATGCTCTTCCCTTAAGTATCACGCCTTGGAAGTATTTAGAAAAAAATTGTTAACACAGAACCCCTCCTCCTAACAGCTCGCTCGCCACCACCAATCCCTTCAATGAATACCCGTACGATTTAACTGCAAGACACTGTCGTAGTAAAAAGAATATAGCTATGACTGTAAGGAAGTCTTTTATGTTATAGGGATAATAAAAATTAATGAAAGAAATTAATTTTTTTTTTATGTATTTATATTTTTTTTCTAAAAAAGTACCACATATATTATAATATATACCAAACACTACATATAAACATATTATTTTGATATACAATTTAAAGGCAAATCCAACTTCCAAAAATATTTTTATGTTAGTTTTGTGTCTTGTGTTGCAACAGTTTTATTAAATTTTAAACTGTGAATATGAATAAATCAGACTTAAATATTTAAACCTAAAAAAACGTAATACTGAAAGAGTTAGATAAATTTTGGTTGGAGGGTTGTTAGTATTGGTAATTAACAAATGTTCTTCTGATCTTTGTCAAAGAATCCCTGTGCAATTTTATAAGTTTCTGTAGGATTCTCTTAATTCCCTCAAATGTATCCTCAAAATTAAGTTCTCTTATGTAATTTTAGAGAGGTTTCTTCAAGTTGCTTTAAGTTAAATGTTTTCTGTAGTATTCCTAGAGGACATCAGAGAATGTAGAGCCCTTGAGGGTACCTTCTCTTTTCATTTCTTTGAGCTTTGAGCTTAAAGATAATTTTTGTGGAAATGGAATAATTGGTCACTATTTAACTCTGATTTAGTCATTTCTATGAAAATTATATTGCTACCAAAGTTACGAAGAGTTTAAAAAATCGATCCTTAAGTCACATTATTAATTTGTTGCTACCTTTAACTGAAGTAGAATGGTTTTCATGGAAACGTTAAAGTAGAACCTGAACATTTGTCACATTTTTGGTTTCTATGGCAATGTAAAAATTATCAACATATGTATTTTTAAATTCCTGGCAACTTTACCAGCAAGATCATTTTCATAGTAATGGTGGAATGACAGCAGAGTAGTGAAGAATTTCTCTATTTCTAAGAGAATTACCTTGCTGGCAAAGTTACTAGGAGTTTGGAAATGCAGGCCTTGGGCTCCTTGTAACACCACAATGTTTAATGCTGTTTAAAATGAAAAAAGCACTTATTATGACATATATTATATCATTTGGTAGGTGTTTCCATTAATTTCCATTGAAGCAAAGAATGCAAATAGGAATGTCAGAAAACATTAAAATAAAAAAGTGGCGATTTTTCTTCCTTGCTTTTGCCTTGTTGCCAGTTTGGATCAAAACATCAAAACATAAATATCTGGATAAAACAAAAATCAACATTTAAAACTGATTGTCAATTTCGTTATGTTAATAACACGAAGAATTAATTCTTTCATTATTAAATTGCGCGTTTTAAACCACCATTAATTGATGAATTGCTTTAGGTATGTATTTTATTATGTAATAAGATCTGGAATTTTAGTAATGGTTTGCCCGAGAATGCATGACTTTCTATACAAGGTCAAAAGTTGACCTTTTGGTCCCATTTGTAAAGAATTAACTTGGTATCATATCTCATTAAACATTTTTGTCCCGGCTGACCCATTTATTTACATTTTAATTTAAATCATCAAATGTACACAACATTTTCTAATTTTGGAATTTGACTTGTTCGCTTCACTAAATAATTTCCTACTAAATTATTTGTTAAAATTTGAATTAATAAGGCCAATAACAACTAGATATTCAATAAAAAATTGAAAGATTAAATGAATTAAAAAATCTAATTGTAATTTTGTACTGAGGGCGACCGGCGACATGACAACACTGTGGTAAAATGGATGGATATTTGCGGTCAGAAAATTTGAAATTTATGATAGAAAATAACGAAATATTTTAGCATTTACACTTTTAAAACAATTGGAAACTTACCATTTGATTACCACAGCGACAAATTGAACTTTGCTGTTCGTGCGATAAGCGATAGTAGCGATATGAAATAAACATAGTATCCGATCGCATGGAGTTGCTGGCAGGAAAAGTGTTTTTCACGACGATTCGAGCATGTAGAGGATCATATGTTCTGCAATTCGGTCGGATGATGGTTGTGGTCGATTTATGACGTCAGTCTCATTTGAATTCTCTTTGTGAGGTTATGATTCTATTGTTGATATTCTTTACACACAAATATATTTTTACATTTTTGTTTTTATCATTCACTGTTCTTTGTCATTAGACACTGTAGCGAAATATACGTAAATCGGAGGAAAAAATCAGTCGCGAATTGAAGTTTATTAATTAGTTTATATTTTTAATTCAAAACATTTATATTTAAATAATTGCATATCCTTTTTCTCAAATACATTCCTAAGGGCAAATGTCAAAACGTTCAATTGTCAACTGTTTCTATTTCGGGCGTTTCCGTAAAAACAATCGGGTAGAATTAGAAATACGAGTTGGTTCCCAGAGAGTTTTCGCTCTGTGGTCATATTGAATTTCATTCCATTCCAAAAGAAGTGATTTTAAGTGAAATTTAAATAAAATATATTCAAATTAACACGTAAACGCACAGACACGCGATGTTCTTTTCATTAAATTCGCGCATATAAAATCCACAAGTCCTTCGTCACCCTTTTAAGAATAGGCTTTTGTTTTCCACCTGATTTTTGACGTCTGCGAGTGAATCACTAGCCTCAGGCAACTGGAATTTTCGTATTTTCCAGCGATAAAAGGGGATTTTTTCCAAAAAGGACTCGGTTAAATAATACGGTGACAAAATGGAGGCGGTGGCTAAGCACGAATTCAACGCCACAGCTGACGATGAGCTCAGCTTTAGAAAAGGACAAATTCTGAAGGTAAGCCTTGGAATCTTTAGATGTGTTTTTGTTTTATTTTTTAACTTCGACATTGGATTAATGTTTCGTTTCTTTTGTTATTTTTTAAGCGTTTCGTTTCGCTGAATTGTCATATTCTTTTATTATACTATGTTGTATGCAAAATGACCATTGATATTTTAAAATTCACAATACCAAACTACTTCTCCTTTAAAAAGGTGTGTTAAGTAAAGTGGCAGATTCCTTTTGGTCCTATGCAAAGAGAAATCTCAGTAGACAACATGCCCATAGTGATCTGCACTGGGAATATGTTTTTCCTTTTTTTTTATTTCTTACTGCATAAATATATCAATTTTGTAATCCTCTTAACCAATGAAATTTTATTATTTGTTCTGTTGTCCTGGAAACAACATAATATTGTTTATTTTCTTTATCAGTGCAATACTTATTCCTAAATATCAAAATGAAATTTTTTATTCTAGACGACAACATTAATATTCCTACATATATAGCCATTTTTAAGTAACCTTTGAATTAATTTTTGCTTTGACTTATGTACATATGCATATAATATGTATATACTGATTCTCCAGAAAGGTCATGTCATAAATTCTAGGGGCTCTAGGAAACACTAAAATAATGTTAGTACTTTGTATAAAATAATTCCTAGCAGTCTTCATTATCAAGTTATTCACTCTCAAAGTAAGAAGGTAATTAAATATTTTAGCTGTTACTTTTAAACAATTATTATGTTGACAATGAATATTTGGAGGTTTAAATAACTCATAGTCCTTTTTATTTTTATATATAAACAGATGATTTGTGTGTTTTCCTTCTAAATATCAATTCAAAATTTCTCACTTAGACTCATTCATTTTTTAATGAGTTCACAAAATCAGTTTTTTTTTTCTATAGCTTGACTTTTTCATAATTTACCTTCAAAACATGTATATCTTATTTCTATTGATATCTTGTACCATCACTGAGAAAACCACATTTAATTATCAGCATACACGATATATGCTAACAATTTAAAATCAAATATAATAGTAGTTTATTATAAAAAATGGTTTGTCTCTTTTCATTTTTTGCTAGCATTGTATTAGCCTTTCCTATAAAGAATAGAATTTGACCTGACCTTTCCAGATACCCTGTATACATGCAGACAAATTTTTGAACATACTCATCTGATATCTGAACTCTAAATTCACTCCACTACAAATTCACAAACAGGGTTAATTTTCAATATTTTGCTTTATGTTGGCGATATTGAAAGAAATGATTAGAAAAAGTGATTCTGAATATTATTTTTATACTGAATCCTGATTTTTATCACAAACTTCGCTTTTTTACTTTTTCCATGGTTTTGGTCTTATATAAAATGGTTAACAGTTTATTATTTAATTTAATATTAAGAGTGTCATGGAAAGTAATAATTTGCCATATTGGCAATTTTATGTATTCAAATATTTCAGTAAAATAAATAGAGTTTACACAGGAATAATTATTTCATTCTCATGGGAAAACAATTTTTGGTCACTAATTAAATTTAGGAAAAAGATAGAACAATAATTTTGAACAAATAATTAACATTCAAAGGTGATTTCCCAACTAGTACTTCATCTATTTAAATACATTTTTTAATTCTTTTACAATTTACTTTAGCCACTCATTTAAGTTCTCTGGTTCTATGAGCATGATAACCAAAGAACTGGGTTATTTAAATTTTTTTCTCGTAAAGTTAATGGCATTTTAATTTTGTGGTCATTAATTATTAGAGCACTTAACACTATAAATTCAAAGTTTAATTTAACTAACATTTAACACTTGTGTTAAAGTGTTACTTTCCATGACACTCTAATTATTAGATTCAAAAATAACCTTATAATAATTTTGTTTACATTGTTTAAAATTCAGATATCACATAAGTCTCTTAAAAAATGTATTTCCTCAACCTGTATAGCTGTGGAAAAATTCAAATCTAAATTTCTTCAAATAGCAAAAATGTGAGAATGTCTTTAAATATATATATATAATAATATAGTAATCTTAAATACTACACCCTGTATATAATATAAAATGTTGTACATTAATGAGATGGCAAGTAATAGCTTAATTTACATAGAAATACATGACAGAAAATTCATATAAACTTTTCATCAGGGCCTTAAAGTTTCCGATTTTAGTTAAAAATTTTTCACACACGTTTAAAATGTGGAACTGTAAATAAATTTAATAAACTCTTCCACATGAACAACTAAGAAAATGGCATATCAACTGTCTACTATTTTTGGATGCACTATGGTCATTGTGGTAATGCACAGAAAACAAATTGGGTATCTCCTATATACAAGTTCTGCAATGTATGGGACGTTTGTGAGATCCAAAATGAAATGGGTTATGGATTTTCGAAGGTTGACCCATACTCTAATCTGATTTTGCAGTTTCTAGGCAAATTATTTTGCTGGTAAAGTTATCAGAAGTTAAAAAAATTAAGAATAAATATGTCAATATTCTGATAATCTAAGTTTTCCTGTCTACACATTTTCAATTGTGGTCATTTGTGCCACAATATGTTCTGTAGTATATTACATGAAAGGTCTTTAAATTTCTGATCATTTTCTGAGCAGTGTGTAAGAAAATAAATTCTATTAAATCACAATACTCTATCCTGCCATTAAAAACACTTTCTATCACTATAACTGATATTGTCTTGGAGAAGTCAAGTCTATATTTTATAAGTGAAAATGTGGTAACCAAAGTTCTAAAAGATATTGAGTGGCACAACACATCTATGTATGAGCAATACAAAATCTAGAAGCATCTTTATAACTTTGTCGTTTTCCAAGTTGATATGATCAACACCTTTAAACATTCTTATAACATATATACTGAAATCCTTTTGCAGTCAGCCTTTGACCAATGGTTTCCCATTTATTTGAATATAATTCATAATTATTATTTTTTTCCTAGTGTATGTCTAGATTTTACATTTATCAATATTTAAGTTTATGAAGTTATCTCTACACCATCTTGTTATTCTATCTAAATCATCTTGTAGTCATGCACAGTCTTTAACAATTTGAATCTTTATGAGTATCTTCAAGTCATCTGCAAACAACAGTTGATTGCTATCTTGAACATTCCCAATCAGTTTTTCAATGGATATTTTGAACAGAACAAAGAAGATTATTTGCACCATAAGAACAATGAGTTGGTATCAGTTATACCTATTCTCTTAGTCATTGTTTTTAGGGACTTATAGCATTTATTTGTGAGAAAATGGTTGGAGAAGGTAATATATCATAAAAACAGATGTTTTTTAAACTAGGGATGATGTCGGGACTTATAGGCTCGCCCATGAAGGAAGTAATATAAGAGATTTTGTTCCACTATATCACACAAGTTATAGGCGCTTGAAATCCGCAATTATTAAATTTCGCCTTCACTATATATTGTATAACATTATCAAAAAATATTCTTTAATTGCTATGTTGGTTATTGATTCTTTTAATACATTTACTGAAATTCCTAAGAAATTTGAACCAGCCATCATTTTAGATTTGCACATACCAAAAACTGTTTTAAAAAAATAAAGAAGATATTATGTATTGGCAAGTGTTGGTTGCCTGCATGTGAAATCAGCCTGAATTATACATTAAACTCCACATTACACTTGTTTTTCTTAGTTGCATAGACATGTTTGAGTAGGTATCTTGGCATCTCTAAACAGTACCCAGCAAATTATTCAAAAGTTTCGATGTAGAAATACCGGGAAAATGACCTATGTTGCACTCTTGCACAATAAATTTCTACACGTTCCATAGAGTTTTCAAAACTAAAAGTATATACAACTGTTGGTCCCATACCAGATATACATTAATTTAATATATCTAGAAGTGTGTTTTAAATATACTAAAGTTTTTCAAAAATTCTTTAATTATTTAAATCCCTGCCTTTTTTCAGGTTTTAAACATGGAAGATGATATGAATTGGTATAGGGCAGAACTGGACAGCAGGGAAGGCCTCATACCTAGCAATTATATTGAAATGAAACCACATGAGTATGTTATGAAAGTCAGTTCCTTTATATATAAATATTTACAATATTTTTAGCTGGTATTATGGACGAATAACCAGGAGTGATTCTGAAAAATTACTACTGAATAAACATGAAGGGGCGTTCCTTATAAGAATTAGTGAAACTAGCCCTGGTGATTTCTCTCTTTCAGTCAAGTATGTTTACAGTTTAGTTTTGTTATTCAGGGTTTCCTATAACTAACTTTTTAGGTGCTCTGATGGTGTTCAGCACTTCAAAGTGCTAAGGGATGCCCAAGGGAAATTCTTCCTCTGGGTAGTCAAATTCAACTCACTTAATGAATTGGTTGAGTACCACAGGACATCCTCAGTCTCGAGATCGCAGGATGTAAAGCTTAGGGATATGGTGGCAGATGAGGTAAAATTTTAGACTTATATTGGGGGGTATTTTTATGGTGCTTTTTTCTTTAGTATCTAGTGCAAGCCTTATATGATTTTACACCTCAAGAAGTGGGTGAGCTTGAATTTAAGAGAGGAGATGTTATTACTGTGACAGGTGAGTCTTTTTTGTTTGGTTTATTTCCAAGGTAGCAAGCAACGTTTTATGTTTAAAAAGCAATATATTTGATGTATTTGTTTTATCGTCAAGACGTGCAAAACTTGACACATTAACATTGAAGTTCATTACTTCAGTAATAAAAACCATTTTAACTGGTCAAGATGATAATTATTAACTACAGGATTGATTTTAATAAAGATGGTATTTTAAAATTTTTCATTATGCGTCTTAATCAATCAATGTTATCAGTGATCTCTAATTCTGTTTTGTTATTAATGCAATAAAATTGTTAAGTTAGTATTGTTGACAATAATAAACCGATAATTGGATTGTTTAATCTAAAGCAGCGATCGATTTGAACGATAAATTGATTTTAAAAGAATTGCACGATAGTTTTTCATTTAGAAACACGAAAATAACGATCGTTTTATAATGTGAACAGAAAATTTATTTAATAAAATTTTGTATGAAATCGTAAATTTGCGGTATCGATTGGACACTGGGGATATAAGCTTATTCAGTTTGATAATTTTAAAAACTATAGGTCGATATCTTAAAAAAAATATAATAAAAAGTCAATTTGAAAAAATACAGTTTTGAAAGAATAGGCTACCTTTTTTTAAAAACTTGAGATAATATTGATTCGCAAATTGTAATATCTTTTCTTTATATTCTTAACATTTTCTCTTTGTATGTGTTTAGTATAGAGTGTATTATTAAGACCCTAGTTTAGTTTATATGTATCAGATATTTTTGACCATGTTTCTTAAAAGAAAGCTTCCCAAATATTAGCCTTGCCTATTTTCTGTATTTTCTGCTACTTTTGGATAAATTATAGTCTGAAACCCTCACTATCAAGTTTTTTCGAATTTTTAGATCGCTCAGATCAACATTGGTGGCATGGCGAAATCGGCCATCGTCGAGGACTATTTCCTGCGACTTACGTAACACAATACCACACGTAAACGTCCAGATTTCACAGGTGCTTTGGCCAAAACTTGACTAACGTTTGGGACTAGATTAAAGAAATAATTTCACCGAAGGTTCTGTGCATTGTCAAGTTTTTGCCGAGAATTAATGCATTTAAAAGTGGTGATTACCTCCCGTTTTTAAATCACTGTTATTATTTTCCTGGTATCACGGTCCTACGTTTTAAGGTTGAGGTATTACCCGATTGAAGATTTTTATTTGGAACGTTGCAATTAACGAGCGCAATGTGAGTTTGCTCATTTTTTAACAAATCAAGGGGGAAATTCTGTAGTTCCTGCTATTGTTTCGCGTAAAGAGGTAATTTTCATTCGCCTGTTAAGTAATAGCAAATTGTGTGATTATTTCGATTTATTTGGTGCCTACTAAATACTTTAATTCTTCTTTTGTAGGTTTTAAGTTTTACTGTGTTGTATTTGTTTAGTTGTTTCTTGAGTTCGACGATTTTTGCTCATAACGGTCAGTTCGGTGTATGCTGAATAATGATTGGAAAGAAAGCGATATTCCGCGTAATATTGAGATGCGCATTTTATTACGTTTACATTATGAGTCGTATCGTGTCAAATTATACCAAATTTCCCTAGTAAATATTTTTATATCTACGAAAATCCGATTTTTGTCAGTACAACATTTTTATTTTTTTCCGTTAACTTTGGTATTCTAAAACGGTTTCGTTTTGATGTTATCCCGTGTCATACAAGGTTTTTTTTTTAGATGTTAAATTCTTTTCGATGCCATAAACGTTGTAAATTGTAAGTTCAAGAGTTATAATCAACGCACAGAGTTATATCAAAAAATATTCAAAATTTGTACATTTCTTCCTGTTTTGTCTTCATAGTGTATACGTTTACATTCGACTGTATGATGTAATTAATGGTTACATCGTTGCCATTATTCACTATATTCTTTTTGTACAAAAGCAAGTGTTAAGAAAATACAGGGCATTCTTTTTTTTTAACATTTTTTACAATTTTTAGCAAATTCTAAAAGATAACTCTTATTCACCAACAATTGTCAGTTGGACGATTAGCTGTATATAAATCATATTATTATTCCTTGATTTACCTTTAATCATTGTAGTTTAAAGCTGCAGTAATGAAATTATGTTTTGAAAATTAAAGCAGTGTTTTGATGGTTTCCTTAGAGTTATGCTGCTGCTGCCATGACAATAGAATAACACTAAATAAATTCTCAAGATACTCGGTTTTCGGCCAAAAATTCGAAGCGTTTTTGAACTTATATAGGTGCCTGTGTGGTTTTAATTGTGAATAGTTGCCAATATAGTCTGAAATTAACGAAAAACTACTATAATGCTCCCAAGTTACGCAACACCAATAATTATATGTTTTAGAAATCAATTAGAAAATTTCTTCTATATTTGGGCATTTGTGACTACACATATCCCGTTTGGTTCAAGTATCGGAAATCGTGCTTTAAATTACAAAAATATTTATGAAAAAGATTTTCATGATTTTTGGTGGAAGATAATGACGATTTGATACTATGATAGTATAGCTTTTTCATGTTTTAGTTTACAATTTTGTATATACTAACGTAGATTATGGAATTTATGCGATGATGATATAAGTGCAACATATTTAGATAAATATATGTTATTATACGAATGAAAGATTCTGTTCATTTTTGAGATAAAAGCACAGAGAAAGAGAATTAAATTTGTGAACCGATTGAAGAGATGCGCTGGGCTTTACTTGAAAATGATGACAAAAATTTGTGAGCCGGCTAAAGGGACCAAATTTTAAAAAAATTGAAATTTGTAAAAATATTTGAACGGGATGAAAGGATGCGACCGAACTATAAAAAAATCGATAAATTGTGTCGGTTGTAAACATGTGATCGAATCATACTGCTGCAGATTATATTAATCTTTAACCCTGCACATCATTTACTGTTAAGGACCTCATTGCACTGTGGAAGCTAAAGTGCTAATAAAGGCGCATGCAGACATCCAACGTATTAACATGGCAACGCAAAACGGTCCTTCACCATTTTTTTTTTGTTATACAAAAAAAGTCTTGCGTTTCTTACGCAACGATAAAATAAATATTCGGTACACCTGACATACCGATAGTGTTTACTGTGGTTGTTGATGGTCAGAGTGGAGTTTATTGTAAATTGAATAAGTTTTTATCTTTTAAAATTGAACATTATTCTACCGTTAAGAGGGTTGATATGCTTCGAGTGTGTGGATTCTGTGAGAGAAATGTAGTATGCATACCACAGTCTATCGTAATAAATATCTAAATTACAGAATTCTGGGTCATTATACTTTTGCAAGGATTAAAAGACAACTTAGAGAAACGGGTAGTTTTAATCCAAATTATGTTAATCAAAGACGCAAACGCCAAAAATTGGGAAAAAAATATGATGCCACCCCACTTAATTGACACATCATCTATAGAAATATAAAGTACCAAAGGAATCTATTCCTAAGGGATTCGCAATAACTTTCAATATCAAAATAAATGGTAAGGAAGGTTTTAGGAGATCCATCGAAAAGTAGAATTATGTTTATGTATTTAATGCAAAAAAATGAAATAGTCGCGTCTTTGCAAAAGTTAGAAATATATTATCAATAAAAATCGTAGGTTCTGGACAATTTGGTGAAAGTCTTTTTCACTGCAGGATCGTTACATATGCTTATAGCTGTTTCTTATTAGATTACAATTATTAGACAACTCTCAAGAACCTAATAAATGATAAACAAAAAATGTTAGAGAAAAAGGTATTTTATTAAAATAAAAAAAATATAATAAATCAGGTGTTTTATTTACCCTGTTTGTGAACAATCCTATTAAACAGAAAAACAATTATAATTGTATATATACCTACATATTATATTAATAATAGAACTTATCGTTAATTCATGAGAGGAGATATCACGTTATGCCACTTTTCAAACTTTGAACGCCGATATATTGAGAAATCGTAGGGCCTTTTGCGCCATTCCTCCATCAAAACATTTTTAGCTCATTTTTGTTTGTTCTTGAATGTTGTCTTACTTGTAAATCCAATTGTTGCCATAAATTTTTAATTGGATTAAGATTTGGAGATTGAGCTGAGGTTTTTAGAACTTTTGGACAGTTGTAGAGCATCCATTCTTTAACTATCACTGTATTGTCTTTGGGATCATTATCTTGATAATACTTAAAACTCCTTCGAATGTGCATATCAGTGCTACTTTTTAAAAAATTATTTTTAAGATGTTTAAGTAAACCATTTTGACCATTGTTCCATCAATGAACACCAATACTTCAATCTCTTTGGCCGAAATGCCGCCTAAAACCATTACTGATTCACCACCGTGTTTTACAGTAAAACGTAAATTGCTTGTTTTCAGTTCTTCCTCCAAATCATTTGTCGTCCATCAAATTCAAATATGTTCAATTTTGACTCATCAGCAACAGTTGCATCCTTCCGGTTTTAAAATAATCTCCGATGCAAATTCTTTTCTAAAGTTCTTATTTTTGTTATGAGGCTATGGCTTACTTCTGGGTACCCAACAATTGAAACCATTTGCTCCTATGCATCTTCGTATTGTTTCTGGAGATACTTTTTTACCAGTTTGATTTTCCAGAGATATCTTCAGTTTAAGGGCACTAATTCTGGAATTTTCCTTGATAGTGTTCATGATGTATCCCTTTCCTCGAATATTTATTAGTTGATCGCCAGTTTGTTTAATGGAAAGAATTTTGTGTTAAACTTTATACCAGTGAATATCTGTAACCGTGCTCTTGTTCAAATTAAATTTTTCGTCCATTTTTCTGTAGGATAACTTCTTTTCAAAGTTGAAAATGACTAATTGTCGTAAATCGAAAGTGATATTTGCCTTATTTTTAACTCTAACCATTTTTACTCCTCAAAAATGCATGGAGTATTAGGAGTAACTTTAATAAATACCATGGAACACTCTTAGAATATTAGATTCAACACAAGACACGCTCTTATGGGCAAAACTACAATTTACTAAAAATGTCCGTATATCTTTTAGGACCTCGAAAACGACTTGTTAAGATATTTCAGTTTTTCCATATTTTGACATTGAATTATAAATATGTCGGAGATTTATTAGTTCTTAAGTTTATAAATGTAAAATTTGAGTTAGCAATAAGATTGAGGAGCAGGCTGACAGGTTTACCTTGAAGATAAAGCACCATCGAACGAGGTCACTATTACCGACGCAATTAAGGGCCATGTGTGGGATTTGGTCCGTGGGAAACCAGGACGAAGAGGTACCTTTCCTTTGGGCCGTAAGGACCACGGGGACTGGAGAAAAAGGGAAGAAGGCAGTAAAGAGAAAGAAGGACAAAGCAGCGGTCAGGTGGTAGTGAAATCGTCAGCCTTGCCTTACTATTAGTTAATATAATAAAATATTAAAATTGTTAATGATGGAGAAAGTCCCTAATGTTATCCCGACAAATACATATATTTTTGTATTGTTGGTAAGCAAAAACTAATACCAAATACATACCAAAGACTCGTTTCCTAATTGTTTATTTTTATTATTACTATACACGAAAGAAGATTGTAAGTGTAAGTGTCCGAATATTTTAAGAAGTCACTGTATATATCGTTTCGAAAACCCATCAGCTGTACTTTTACAAACAGCAGGTCGTACCGATATCACTTCGTAGATGATTCACTTGAATGTTAGCGCGACACCAGGCAAGATGTTCATAATTTGCTCTGCATTAATAATAATCAGCATAAGCGGGTTTCCTTTTATGCCAAAAATTCATGAAGTACGCCGTTAGCATATCTATGACTTAATGAGTGAAAGTACGTGGCGTTCCACTGTGATTTTGTGAGTGAAAATATTTGTTACCGGCGTAATTCTGACTCATCTTTTTGCTGGTTAGGGGTGAGTTCTGACTGTTGTTTCCTGTAGTTAATAGCTAAGTTTTGTCATGTCAGGGAAAGTGACGTAATTAGAATTTTGGTGAGAAAGTCGAAATTACTTTCAATTTTGGCTCTTTTGAAAGATACTCAGGACCATTTTTGGGTGCAGCCGAAGAATGATATTGCAACTTGAGTTATTTCGAAGATGTTTTTTTCAGGAGTTAACACTGTTTTTTTTATGTTCCGGGTCTCAGCTGTGCGCCGCTTTGGTTTAAGTTGAAATTAATTCGAAACGTTAACTGTTTCGAGATGTTTTCTTACGAGTCAATATTAAATTTTGTTCAGGAAACAGAACTTATTTTTTAAAAAGAGTTTTAATTGATTTTTTTCAGGAACTAATATAGATTTTTTTGAGGAATTAATATTGCATTCTTCTCAAAAATTATTATTGATTTTTTTTCAGGAATGATGTAATGTTGATTTTTTTGAGTTTCATATTTTAATTGTGTACGCACACGTTTTGAGTCGAAATTAATTCGAAACTGGAACCGTTTGAAAGACATTTTTTCGGCCTGTTAAAATTTAACACATCGAAACGGTAAGTTAATATGAATAGTGCGGCTTTTTATTAATTAAAAATACATATGCATATGTTAATAAAGACAATGACGCATGAAATTCCAAGTTCTGAAAAGCCTCTGACTTCTTTTTTGATGAATTTCTGTTTGAAATCAGGAACGTATTTATTCATAAATATTTGAAAAACCAAAATAATTGGAGGCCATTGTATCGTTCTTATCGTTCGGTTTATAAGTCGTACGTTTGCAAAAGACGGAATGTGAAGTTTGTAGGCTTTTCTACCGACATTGATCCTTAGATCAATCAGCTGAATGATAACGCGAAGAACAAGATATTCGTAATGCGGAATTTGTTCGAAAATCTCATTAGATATGGGCGTCGTTAGGTTTTTTTCTCCCTTTGAGGCGCGTTACTTCCTCTGATTGAAACCATATGCACAGCTAGGCTCCAAATAAAAAAAAACAACCGTTTTTGGTCAATTTTGGTTGCCGAATGCTGAATTTCCAAAGCTGAGGATCCTTCCTTCCTGATTATTTTCATTTACGAAGAGGTCGTTTGTCGATTTTTCAGCACAGACAAATCAACACGTAATTTTGCGAATACACGTAATCCGTGTGACGTTTTGGAAGAGAGTAACACTCACTCCGTCAGTGTTAAAAGCGTTTTCGCGATTCCTCCCGTGTTGCTCGCGAAAATGATCGAATTTCGACTGAAAATGGACTGAAAATTTGGAAAAATTTATGCGGGTTTGAAGATCAATTAAATGGAAAAGCAACGACTGTTCGTACGAGATACTGTTTGGTTCAAACGGGTAAAAATCGAACTTTGAAAATTTGATTTTATCCAATGGTACCCAGAATATTGTCTTGCGTGTGTTCGGATCTTTGAAGTCGCACCATCGAAGGACCCAAATTGATCAAAGTAAAAACTTCGACGGCTAAAAAGAAAGTCATAGACGGATGTGAGGTGGGGCAGTGCGGTAAGTGTTGTGCTGAAAATAAACGGTAATTGAAATCATTCGTTTCTATGACTGAGGATTGACAGTTTTTGTTGACAGATTTCCCAACGGATCATAATTCCAGAAGGTTTATTTGCAGAAAGTAAACAGCGTTTGATCGCTGTACCTAATTTAACCCCGCTTAATTTTATCTTCTGTGTTGGTGACCACTCTAACTGGTTTTTGTCACTAATTATGGTATAGGGGCGGAATGGGAATCGAGTATTTTTGAAATAATCACACAATCGTTAGTTTTTGATATATAATTTGTGTTTTTTTATTATAACAGCATGGTCGAAGTCACGGCGTTTTCTAATCACGAACAGAAAATTATATCTGGCATGTGCTGTCCGTTCTCGTTGATGCAATGTTGGAGACGTTAAAAAATTAGCTTCGACTCTTTCCAACGGAGACCCGTTGATTTTAGTGTTGTATTGTTGTTTAATTCTTCTAATGTACGAGTGTTACAAATCCGCCATACAGTGCGATCGCTTACTCGAAGAGCAGTTAAATGTTTCCAAGCAGAGCTCAGTGGGTATCGCTTACCTCACCCTTTCAATGTGTTCTAGCACAGTATTATTTGTACGTGTCCAATCTCCTGTTCGTAGATTGTTAGCCCAAGGTAAAATTGCGTCACGCGTGAGAACAGTCATTGCGTTTAATATGAAATCAGTGAGAAAACATCTCATATTGTACTTCAGTCACTGACTCACCACTCCTAAAAAACATTAACGAATGTTCGATGTTCTAACATGCACGACGGCTCTACGGTGGCAACTGAAAGTTAATTAAAAAAAAAATGCTGAGCCAAAGAGAATGAAGTGCCTGTCGAAGCACAACACTTCCATCGTGAACGGTCGAATATTATTCATTCTAAAAACGCTTGGTTCCCGCGCCGCACCCTGTATAGGCAGTGACAAAAGTCACTTTAGAGGAAGGGGGACGTATTGGAGGCATGAGGACATATGTATTTATCACGTTCACCCTCCAGTATGCACACGCTGTATATTATTTTGTTTCGCGTATTATTTCCCTGGTTAGACCAACGAGCTGTACAGTCGCAAAAAAGAGTGTAGTTACTTGCACGTTTGGAGGTCATGATGTCATTGTGAGCGATCGGTTTGTCACTCATATTTTTGCGAGAAATATTGTAAAGTTTTTTGTACATTTTAGTACAGATATCGATGATTTTATGGTTGAAATATGGAATAAACTAATAATCGAGTTAGTTCCAAACGAAAATTATTTGGCAGCTTTGTTGGATTTGTTGTACCAGTTGTAATGCCAAATCGGTCAAATGATTACAACTATTTACTGTTTTTGCGAAACACTTTTCCCGATTTATTGGAAAATGTTCCATCACAACTTCGTGACGAATCGTGGTTCGTGCACGATGGGGTGCCAACTGACTTTATTATAAAACGTTCGTAGATTTTTAAATTGAACTTATCCTAATAGATACATCGGAAGAGGCGGCAATGCACCCGTACTAAGTTTGTAGTTATTTAGAATTAAAACCTTTTTCACGTTTTCGTTCTGGCTAAACGTTCAAACTAGTGAAAATCGATAAAAGCGTTTAACAATTATTTCGAAAAAACAATATTAATTTGAGAACTTTGGCTCCCTCTAGAGGCAGAACAAAACAACATTGGATGCACAGTGGTTGAAAGTGAAAACGATACATCTGTATTGAAATCACAATTTATTAATAAACTTTCATTTACATAACAAAAAACTAGGGTAGAAAATTTAAAAAATATTATGCCACATCTGTTCTATAATATCCACAATTAAAAACAAAAAAAATAATTTTTATACCGGAAGGGACAAATTGAGTTCTGTTTGCTTACAAAACGAATCTTAAAATTAAAATAATACAGGTTAATTTTATGATAATAGAATATTTGTGAATGCAAAAGAATTTTCAAAAATGCATAGAATAAACAATTCTTAATGACTTTTGTCGATATTTGTTATAATTTAATTAAAAATCAACATGGGAAGACATACCACTGTGAAAGAACGTGAGTTAGTAATTAATCATCATAAAAAAGGTAAGTTTATTAGGACAATCGCCTATCTTCTATAAAAAAAAGTCCTGTAAAAATCCAACACATCATAGAAAGGTTCAAAAGTAAGGGGAGATTAAAAAAAAAAGATAAAAGAAAGGCCAAGAAAAAATTTTACTGATGCTGATGAATGGTAGATTGTGCGATATGTAAAAAAAATCCCCGAATAAGTGCTCCCAAATTGGCTATAGATATTGAAAAGTATCTACACAAGGCAGTGATTCCAGAAACCATAAGAATGGTTTTGCGAAAAAATCAATTTTATGGTCGAGTAGCCAGAAAAACGCCATTTGCTAATCTGAAGAACCAAAAGATTAGAGTGCAATCTGTCAAAAAGCATTTGGATAAAGGAGACGAGTTTTGGAAAAGCGTTTTTACCTACAAATGAAAGTAAATTCAATCACTTTGGATTGAGTGGACGCGGCTTTGTCTGAAGAAAATTCGGCAATGCGGTAGAGAAAGCAAATTTAAGAGCTATTGTTAAACACCGAGGAGGAAGTGTAATGGTCGGGCTGAATGTCTAGTGCTGGGACAGGAAAATTGCATCTCATCAATGACATTATGGACAGGCATGTTTATTTGGACATATTACGGCAAAATTCACAACTCGACGTAGAGATACTGAACGTATCTAACGATTTTGTATTCTACCAGGACAACGATCCGAAGCGTAGCGCTCAAATTTTGAAAGAGTGGTTTTTGCATAACTGTCCTCGTGTAATAAAAACCACACCGCAATCATACGACATTAACGTCAGAAAATTTTTGGGCTAAATTAGAAAACATGAGTTTCAATAAAAACCGATTAAAACGCACTTTTCTCGAAAAGTGGAACAAGATTTCCCCCGATTTTACTAAAAAGTTGGTAGAATCGATCCCAAATTGTCTTCGTAAAGTTATATTAGCTAAAGGATTATCAACTAAATATTAATTTATTACAAAAACGGTTAAAAAAGAAATTTATAATTTAAAATTTGAGATTAGTTTTGAAAGCAAATAGAATTTAATTTTTTTCCTTCCTTTGTAATAATAATTTTGTTTTTAATGGTATATTTTATAGAATAGATGTAGCGTAATGTTTAAAATTTTTTGTACCTTAGTTTATTGTTAAGTAAATGAAAATTTATTAATAAATAGTGATTTCAATACAGGTTAGCTCAGGTTAGGTGTGCCATTTTCAGTTTGAGCCGCTGTGGATAAGTTTACTTAGAACGTCTTATTTTTCGTTCAGAAACTCTTGGTCAAGCGTTGTATATACATATACTGATTTCAGAGACATCCTATCTAAGCAGAACGTACTGATTGGTCTTGCATAAAAATCGAAGAAGTGCGTACAAGCTTCTTTATTACAATAATTGTTGATAAAATCGATGGTAGTTTAATCAGGAAATTTAACTGGGAATTAAAAGACACCAATATGTCATAATATGTGCAGAATTTATTTATCATATAATATTAATCGTAAGGCTTTGGTCTTAATAGTGTAAACACCTGATAATTACAAAGGGGAACTGTACAAGGGTTTGCAATGGTATAATGCGCGACTTTTCACAAATTACTCATAAAATTATACCAAGACCAGTCACGTTAACTTTTAACTGCCTAGAAAAGGGAGGGTAAGTTGAATTTGAGGGGTTTTAATTACGAGATAACACTTTTACGTAAAATTTAATAATTTAGAGTATCAAAAAGTATATGTAAACTGAATAATAACACGTTAGATGAATAATTGGGGTTCTTAGGCTTTACTGCAACCAAGAACAAAACAAGATCTTAAAACTGGTAAGTTAAAAAACCCCAATTAAGAGAATATACAGGGTCTAGCAAAAATATTTAAACCGTGCTAGTCTTGTAATTCGTAAGGGCTCGCCAGTATTTTAAAAACATCCAAGTATAATTCTCCTATAATCATTGGGTAATTCCGTATATTTGTAAACCCAAAAAAAGTTCTTTACTGCTCTGTATCACAATTTGCTATAGGAGAAAGTTGACTTCGGTTGGATGGAATATACGGAGTGAATCACCATATTTGAACCGATAGTTATTTATGGTTAAAATCAAATTCCCATTCTCCGTTAAGGGCCTACTGGGGATATAACGAAGCTTACATACCGGATACCCAATATGATGATTTATTTCCTGTTACCCATTAATTTTAGTTTTTTAAATAATTTTTGTAGACCCACATATCAACAAAGCACTTTCATTCCGGAAAGTCTCTCTCTTCGTACAGTCGTTTTTAACTAATTTAATGGTTTAAAATTTCGAAAGCCTTCTCTGAGAAATGTTATTTATTAATAGCGCATATTCATGCACTGGTTCTCGTAATCGAAAAATTAAGTACGTACACCTAAAATTAAAGAAGGTACCTCATTACACTTAGCGTTGTATATATACACGATTTAAATAAGTCATTCATGCCTTAAATAGGGCTACTTATGATACATTGTCTATTATAATAATGAAAATATTTTTTAATTTTTTAGTTTGTTGTCGATAAGTTTTAAATACATGTAAACAAGACGTTGGAAATGACGTTACATTACATTATACATGATTCATTTTTGCCTGGGCTGTCCTATTGTGTGTCTACCATTCGAAATGTATAAGTAAAAACAGGACAGTCCATATTAAGACAATAAAGGGGATTTTTAAAGCTAAGAACGGTAACTTTTTTATGTAATTTACAAGGTTTAAATAAGCACTGGTATTTCTTGGCAAACAATCACTTGACTTAGTAGTTCGTTGCAAACAAATAATTTTGGTGTCAGTAAAACTGATTGTTTTATGTTTTCGCATCAATTTTGCCAGTTTTATTACTATAACAACCAGTTTTACTACTTATAGTCTGTTAAATAAAACCCGCTTTAATCGCTGAAACCCTTAGGAAAGGCGGCTAACCCTTCGCTGTAATAAAGTCTTTATAATTATCACATAATTTTTAATTGTCCGGTAATTACTTGAATACGATATAGCACAGTTCCTCCGTTGCTGGTGATAAGTCTCGGGAAAACCGTCACTCTGTATGGACCTAACTCATAATCAGCAGGATTCTAATTTTGATATTTATCTAACTTCACGTCACACGCCTTAACGAACAATTATAAACAAATCAAACAACACTCAAGACAAAAGTCTAAAAAATGTTTGTATAAAATACTCACAATAATACTTTTGAAATCAAACTTAACGTAACAATAATACAAGTTGAGCATACAAAGAAACCCAAAACGGGAAATGTTGAACGTTACACGATAACGTAAAGTTGGCTTTAGGCCGGTAACAAAAAATTACTTTCAACAGGAATTTTGTCACATTCAGGGAGGTTTTTCCTGGTTGTTTGAAATGTGAAACAATGGCAAAGTGGACCTTTTTTCAGGTTTACATGTCGTTAATTCCGTTTAAACAAGGAGGAATAATGGCCTTTAGTATCCTGCAAGAGCAATTAGCAATGGGGATTTATTGTACAGAGTTCTTTTAAATGTAAATAAATCCCTTTTTTGTTAACTAAAATCCCCTGTACTTAGCTCCTATAAGTATATGAGTATCCTACAAGACAGATTTTCGCTACTTTTACTGGATGGGAAGATTACCTTCCAGAAATTCTATAAGGGCGTATTATACATCCCTCGAGTTTTTTTTGACCGGACATTTTCAACCCTACTCGTGAAACTTTAGAATCCGTTCTCAGATACTCCCGCCACTTTTACGTATTGCTGGACTATGAAAAATATTTAAGTAATATAAGTATTAAAATATTATTTTCAATAAAAAAACTTTGCATTCTATCCTAAATTGTTTTTTTTTTCATAATGGAGGATGGTCCAAAATGGAGGCATCTTTTAAACTGTGAATAAAACATATTGAAAAATACTTTAAACGGGGCGACATTTTACTTTTGTTACTAAGTACATAATATCACGATTAAGTGTGAAACAGAATATCTTATTGTTACATTCTAAATTTCCTGCTTGAGTTATAACTTACAATGGAGACTTTAACTAAAAAAAAAGTGAACATCATTTTTAACAAGTGCTGCCAAAACTGTCAGTACTTATTGAAAATAAATATCTTATTTACAATTAAAAAAAAAAAGTTTACTTTGAACGCCCTTTATCATAAACAATTTCTGGCATTGATAATACCTAGGGTAATGCCACATTTTCAACTAGAAAAACCTCCTTGACAAGACAGTCAAATCGCTCCAAGACACTCAAATCTACACTTAATCGTACGAACAGATGTCACACTAAATTAAAAGATTAAAAACAAACATTACGTACTCTTCCCTACCATACCCAGACTAAACGACAACGGCAAAACCGACGCCACGACGACGGTACACCGTGATATCGTGTGTCATACTATGGGCTCCTCCCTTTTGAAATTGATATTCTGGCTGGCGCAGAAGTCTCTCGTCAACGGCAGACAATTGAAATACGAGCATATCTTACAGTCATATACAGGAATGATATAAAAGAGCAGGATCAGGATCACGAACAGGATCAGTGCGGTGAGCAGGCACACCCAGATGAGGCAGATCTTCTTGTGGCGGTCGTAGTATCCGAATGATACGAAAGGAAGGAGCGCGTAACTCAACAGGAAACCGAATATAAAACCGAAGAGGTGGGCGTAGTTGTCCACCCAGGGCAGCAGCCCGATGAGGAAGAGCACCATGGTGATAGAAAGGAGTTTGCAGAGGGCTTGGTTCGGGTGTTTGAGCATCGGCCAAGCGTTCAGGACCTCGACGATCAAGCAGGCAAGAAGACCGAATTGAGAGCCGGCAGGACCAACCTATATGTGGAACATAATCAATGTGTTATATATCAAGTGAGTCAGTAATATTACAATATCTATCAATATTGATTTACCCAAGGAGTTTTGTTAAAGACATGCAAGAGTTCATTCAGATGCTACCGAGGCAGGTTTGTCCTAATTTCGATAGGTCTCTGCATAATTGACATCTCAAAAATTTAAACGCTTTTCCTAAGTTGGAAAAATTCGCTACGAAAAACGAGAAACTTAGCTGTTGAATAGTACTATTAATCGACCCATTAGCACTGTTGTCAGCTTGTAATTTATAGCACGCTTATTATTGGCCTTAACATTCATAAGATTTGGGCTTTCATTCTATGGGAAGGTGTCAGAGTCAGAATGATTTTTTTGGGGTTGCTGATTGGTTAAAAAAATGTAGTATCACCTTTACGTGCTCCAATGCACACCCATCTTTATTCAGTACCAGATAAGTCGGGAAATTTGAACTATGACAATGTCGCGAGGTACTGTACATCATTTTATGTCCATCTGTGTTCACTTATACTTTTTTTTTAACTCTAAACGTCTTGGTTACCTATTCATTTTAAAAATTGGCTACAGGACGATATTTTCAATTTGACCTAATAGTGGAATCATTGCTCCCATTTCAATTGTGGAACACTACTATATTGCTTACAGTAAGATTTTAAAAATGTTCTATTCACTTACGTCTGCTCTATACGGAACAAATATCGCACTAGCCAAGTTTCCCGCCACTCCTGATCCGATGTAAATAATTGCGATCCTCAAGGAACCTGTGAGTTTCTCCAAATCACGCATGAGGAAGTACTGTACCATGACTGTGATAATGAGCTGTAGGACGCCCGCGTGGAGGAATAATGAAGTCCACAATCGGTAGATTTGATCGGGCACGTCCGGAAAATAAAAGGGAATCATGCCACAGACGTCGTTTAAACAGGACACCTGAAAAAGATTTATAGTGCGATTACGCAAATTTATCGGAGAATTTCCAAAAGTGAATAGTAAAAGGATAGAGAGGAAAATAATGTCACAGAGAAAGAGATTTTGCGGAGATTAGAGGCCGGGGGAGACGGACGATATGTTCTTCGGTCTTGTTCTCCATATACTTCCATCGCTTTCTCTTTTTTCTCATTATCCTATGCCCTTTCAAAAATATCAACATATCAAATTGCTACCTGTGAACACAGCGACGCCTCCTCATGGAATGTCCCCCGAACAAAGTCACAGTATTCCCTGGTAGTTATACGACATTGGCCGTGGATTCCAATACAGCATGGATGTCCGATCACTTCGCATACCATATGCTCGACTATTTTGTCCCTTGGTGCGCTTTTGTCCCTACGATTGGCCACAGCGTTGGAAATTTGATGGTTCCTTTTACGACAAATCGGCCACTTGGTAATATCATCTGGCCACTCATATGGGTGGACTGACGCTGGGGCGTCGCAATAACTAAAAATGTTGAAAATGGTAATTATGTTAAGAAATAGTCTAAGTTGCGGCAATGAGTCTTTAAATAGATCTTACGAATGAGTTCTAACTAGTGTATCAATAAAGTCCTCGTCAAGAGTGTTGTAGAAAGACTTGCAGACATGACTTTTATGTATTTAGTAATTTTATTGGTCAATTTAGCTACCAATGGCGATGCTGCTTTTGAAAAGTATGCAGGCAGCAAAATCTAAATTGAGCTTTTTTATTAAAGCGTATGTGATGTCAATATCAATTAGCAAAATGCAAGAAACCGCATCGAAAAGGGCTTAATTTCAATTCTGTTTTAAACGTTGTGTTGCGTTTAATTAATACATGTTTTTATCGCAATATAAGGTGGTAAAGCTGTCGATATGAATGCGAAATAAAAACACATTATCTGTTAGCATTATATACGAGTTTACATGTCGAAATTGCATTTGAACTTACTTCGGATCTAGGCCGCAAACTGAGCCAGATATACGACCGCCCGGACCTTTCTCCCCTGGATTCCACTTCTTCCATGTTGATATGGTTTTCTAAGAATAAAATACAAATTTAATCATTTAAACAAAAGATACTCTAAGTGATTGAGTAATTATTAATAAAATTAAATCATTACATACACTTACGGTCTGCCGTAATCCCCTTACCTTTGGAAGCAATACAAGAAAATTTCCGCAATAAATTATTAAAATTTCGACGACAAAATGATAAAAACTTACAGAACAATCGGCCTGCGAAGACTGAACACAGCCCGAATCATCGTTTCGGATACAACACGCCGTCTCCCTCTCCTTTTTCCTAGTTTTCTCAATTTGCTGAGTCACCTTGTCGTCAACCCTCATGCAAGGAGCGAATTTGGCGCCTAAATGGATCAAGTCTGCAGCCCTAGGACCGCCCCTAAAATCCAAACATTGCGAATATAGGGTGTTTCAGGAGAAGATTACAAACTCCAATATGTTATTCCATATTTAATTCTAAGAAAAAAGGTCCTGTAAACCTATGTCGGGAAAGGCTTTGCTTGGGATATACAGGGCGATAAAAGGTAATTTTCAAAATTATTTTTTAGAAGTGTTTCGAAAACGGTTGTTGGTGTTTTAAAGTAATTTTGTACAAAAGAACTCGTCGTTAAAAGACGTATCTTTTGCAATGCAAGTAAATAAAATCTGTAAGCAGTGGCGTGCGTAACACCAACTGTGACAATAAAATAGACGAAATATGAGACGTGACTGTTTTCCTGAACATGATTTCGTCATTTTTGAAATCCTCGCCCGTTTTGCTAAAACAAAAGTCTCTTCAACGTTTATCGTAAAGTGTGTCGTTTGCGAGAAATAACGAGCAGTAAGATTATCAAGTTTTCATAAGTGTTATGATAGTTGGCATTTAGACATTTTGAACTTTCTTTCGAACGCATCAATACAGTTAAATCATGATATTGTTTTAGTTTTTAGTCGTTTTGTCGTGTAAATTTGTCTTTGAATGCAAGTTCTAAAAATGCCAAAATTGTGTACTCACGGTGAGCATGCCGACATGGTATTTTGTTATGGCTTTTCTAACGGCCACTGCTTACAGAATTTATTTACTTTCATGATAAAAGATGTCTTTTATCGATGAGTTCTTCTTCGCCAGATTTCTTTAAAATACCAACGACCGTTCTTCAAATCCTTGAAAAAAAAAATCAAAATTAACATTCGTCGCCCTGTATGTCCTAAAGGAAGCCTTTCCGGACAAATGTTTATAGGAACCTTTTTGCTTAGAGTTTATTGTAGAATAACATATTGAAGTTTGTACGTCTCGTCCTGAAACACCATGTATAATAGAATTGGAAACTGACACGTCAAAATCAGCGAAACTTCTGACGTTAAAAATTTGTTGTATTTTGGCCAATGCAGTTTCAGTGAAAACCAAGAATTTGATGAACGGTTCCGTGACAATTCAACTCAACACTCTCGTTCGCGTTGGTATAATTGATTTAGTTGTTTCATATTGGTCCGCATGGTGAAACAATGCTTACCGTGCGATGTCATTAGGAAATATTTCACAACAGATTCGAGATAGAGTGAATTTTCGAAATTGAAAATGAAATGTCGCAGCGCTCGCTTACTGCAAATTCCCTGAATGTGAATTAATATGTTCAAGGAGTAAAGGGCCTTTATTCTTTTCTAAACCCGATACATTGGGCACCTTCAGGAAACAACAGCTCTGCAGCGCGTTATTGCAGAGATTGCGTTTCGCCGTGGCGCCGAATTAGGTCTTATTTCACCGTAGCTATGGAAATTAGCTCGCAGTTGAAATTAACAGTATATTAATTATTTACCTCTTAAAACAGTAAGGCGTAACGCTCAACGGTAGAAACTTGACATTATGAATCTTTAATTTTTAGAAGACCAAATTAGCAGCTGTTTGGTATATCAAGTTGTCCGACAAAAACCAATGTCTTGTCGGAAACGTACTTAATACTATTAAACCTGTTATGTTGTCACTGGTCAAAAATGACCCAATGTGTGCAATTTTGACATCGTTTGAATACGGAGTTTGCCAATAAGGTGCCTCATTAAGAGATGTCTCCTTATTTTTCTTATGAAACACATTAATTTACTCAAAAGTAATAATATTTCAATGATTAAACATTAAGGTTGGCGGCATGGAGTTAAAGTGTCTATCAAATTAGAATAAAATGTCTTCCTGGAACTCCATTCTTCCTGTGGTTTTTTGTGAAAGAACATGTTCACGTGAAGAGCTTTCAGAATATAGCAAAACGGGGTTGCAGATGTACCGTCTAATTATTACAGACATAATACCTAATGTATGCAAATTATGGTTACAAATTAAGGCAAAATAATCAACATTTACTATCACAGTCTTGAGGATCCTTTAACGACGTTCCTCGCGAAATGTTAATGTTTTCTCTTCATTTCAATATAAAAAGTTCTTTTGAAAAAGTTAGCACGTTTTATTGAAGAATTAAAATGAAATTCCTCAGTAGGACATACTCTACTGCATCGAGTCTTACCAAAAATTCGCCGGCTCCATGTAATCGACTTGCTGTAAACTTAAACTGGTAACCAGAACTTGTCCGGACTTAGCTTGAAGGTCCACGCCGAATGGGCCGATCCCATAGCATATGATTGAGATGAAAAGCACTAGAATTTGAACCGTCGTAACCCAATATGTGAAATATGGCCTGTGATCGTCCATGTCGTCCAGTTGGGCTTGTATATGTTCATCTCCCACTATAGATTTTCGATACGAACGCCTATAAAAAAAAACAATTGTAGCTATTTTTTTTAACACGGAGTAACCATTTTTTATTTGTTAATAATCTAATAACATTTGCATTCGTATATCTTATTTCAACATAGTTTTTAACATAAATCCTTAAATGTTTAAAACATTTTTTAATTCGATATTCTCTCACCTAAAAAACCTGCCAATCCATCCCATTCCATATTGCCTTCGGTTAGAGTTATCCATGGTGTTAGCTAAAATGTTGGAGGTAATCCTGGACTGACCCAAAACAGCTCTTCGTTCTGGATGCCTCAGAACCACCCCTTCTTGCTGCCATCGGGCCCCAGGGACAACTGCTGAATACCGGTCTTGTTCTCTAATTCCCGGATCAATTGCACGAACTCTTTCTGAGCGATCTACCGTGTCGCCTTGTATTGATGGAGGTCTGTCTGATTTTTCGAAGAAGGCCTCAGCTTCTTCTTCGGGGGATGGTAAGTGGACGTGGGTTGAAGTTTGAGGGACTTCCGGTGGGAAACTGCGAGACCAGCTGGTTTGGCGTGAACGGGGTCTTGGACGATGCCTGGTAAGGGTCTGCATTTGGAAGATAATTTTCAGTGGAAAGTAGCATATATTATGCATATAGGTACAATTCTGTTGCAGCACTTGTTTATCTAACGAGTGCGGAAAGTGGGAGTTTACCGCATATTGATTGTAGTTGACAGAACGACACGAAGCCAGATTCGGTCAGCAATAGAGTGCAGTAAAGACACTTTCGAACGTGTTAGTTACAATATACTTTTTTAGGGGAACGTGCGTTATTATTTTTTGCAATTAGGTTGGTTCGGGTAAAAATTGGTTCATCCGTTATCAGAATAAACTTAAGGAAATTTTCATTACGCGCGGTTTCTTGTAAAAATTACTCACAAAAGTATACTTTTGGGAGATGGTCTTTTGGCCCTAACGGTTGAACTTGTTGCACGTGATAGAGATAAAGTTGGTTTTCATTTCAAATTCTCCACACTGCCATGTGAGATGTAGGAATTTGCTTTGCGATTCTTCTAGTACTGTTAGTTGGATTGTCCTGAACGATATCTAAAACGTGCTCCTGAATGAGTGCCATTCTAGGTGGCCTAGGTTTTTCAGCATGCCCACCATGCATTGCTGTAAGGTTTCCGGTTTCACGAGCTCTTCCAACTGGATAAACAAATTTACGGGCTGCAGAATGATGTCTTCCCGGAAAGTGCTTAGCGTATAACCGCGAAGCTGCGACGGCATTCTGGTGGCACTCCCCGTATATCAACAACATGTCCACCAAATCGTGATTCGAGTAATTATAGTCCTTTGTCAATTTAATAGTATCAATAGTGATTGTTTATCAAAATAACATCTGGAGCTAAACGGCGTGGGTAAATCGCATAAAAACGGTAACATAAAATGTGTTTTGCGTTTTTACAATAGCTGATGGTTTTTGTGGAACATTTTATTTCCTTCACATTGAATTTACTCTTTTATGCACGAATAGATTTAGGGTTTATACAAAAATGCATTAAAATTCACCTGCACATATTTAGTTTTTTTTTGAGATTTCGAAAAAATGTTATATAAAAATATTATTTAGTTTTTTTAGGTCTATGTCGTGTTAAAGGGAAAACTCCTATTTATGTTACACCCTCTATATGCAATAGGTTTTAGGTTTCGATTGCTGAGATGATTCAGAGCAGCCTAGTGCGGAGATAAAATAAACAATTTTTTGTACCAGTTCTTTATTGTTTGCGTCGGTAACATACAAATACGTACAAGTAGAAAAATACCGCCACTACGGAGAAGAACTCTTCCCAATTATGGACGAAGGCAGCTCACAAGAGTTTGAATACAGTAGGACATCTCAGGGAGGCTCCAAGCCACCCAAATAAAAAATAGGTAGGAAACCAAAATCTTACACACCCTCCACCGCCACAACCCCAACGCTAGACCCCAAAAGGTCTGCTTTTAGTAACACAGCACAACTCTCAGCATCGCAAAACGAAACGTCAACACCACCAATAAAAAGCATCAAGAAAAAAACAACACCCAACTTTCACCCACATCTTTATATTGGTTGCATCAACCTCAACATCAAGAATCCAACTCGCTCTTGACAGGAAAAATTCCTTTCCGATAATAGGGACATTATTATCAAACAAGAAAGGAATTTCAGCATAAAAACAAGAATTGAGAGGAATACAACAGAACCTCTATAAAGGTTCACCCTAAAAGGAACCCTTCAGAACGAACAACACACCTACCGCTGTAATAAATTAAACAAATGCCACTCATTACATAACACCGTCATATTCAGTGGTAGCCATAGGAATGGACATAGACATAAAGGATGACATATTCCTAAAATCTCTGGAGAAGTTAGACTTGAAAACCCGGTTCTATAAAAGTATCGTCTCGAAGCAAAGAAACGTACCTATGCTCATGATGAAGCTGATCACAGGCGATCCACGTACGAGAAACTTATAATCGATGGTATAGTACGTTTCTTGGGACGCCTATACAAAATTTAGTGGAAAGCAAGCCACCAATGCTTATTCCGGCACCTTACAGCAAATGCAACTCCTTTGGGAACCGCTCAGATGATTGCAAAGAGCCCACGAAACGCAAGAGGTGCCAACGACCTTACTCGACATCAACGTGCAAATCTCCACTTCCTCTCAATGTTTATGGCCTGCAACTCGGATGACCACGCAGCATTGAACATGAAATGTCCGAAGTAACCCACTGCCCCAATCGCCAGAATCTCCAATATAAAAATGAAATGCTGTAACAAGAGGACGGCCGAGGTATCGAGGACGATGACGGAAGACATTCAACAATAACGCATGATTACTTAATTAACAAATGCGAAAACTAAATTAATACTACTAGAGGAACTACTAAAAAAAAAATGAAAATAATTTGTCGATGACTTCGCTATGGACACCTCTGTGGCCTTCTTCGGTAATCATATGTACATACTAATGTTTGATATACTTCTCCCCAACAGAACCTTTAAACCAACTTAGAGAGACAATAACGAATATAGAACATTCAACTTAACACTGATATATACCAACGTTAATGTATTAAACCACAAAAAACATTTGTTACATAACTACATAGAACGCAACGATACAGATTGCCGCATGTTTGTAAAGATGATAACGCCAGGATGGAGCGGGGGGAGGACGGGGGAGGACAATACTTCTGAATCCAAAAATTAAATTAGGATAGGCTAATCCCTCTCCTTTAAATTTTCGTTTAAATGATTGCTTCCATTTCGCTATACCCTTCTGAAACGACCTCATCCACATATTCCTAGTGTACATTCATCTTCGCTCCAGCACAGAACGGAACGTCCTAATCAAAGCGTGCCTCTACAAATATGCGATTATTGCGGGGTACTTCAATCTAAGCAAAAGCGAGACAATACAACTGAACAGATTCCTGGACAATTCAGATTTTGCAAAACACAATACACCCCCCGCATTTTTGATGCCGAGGATTCAAGACTCGACTCCCGACCTATTATTTTACACAGCGAACCTAACCAATGTCATAAACAATCTCAAGCGTACAAATGAATTTGGACCGGACAACTTAGCAATAACGGTTGACATAAACCTCGGACAAACACAAAATACGGTCGCGACAAAAGCGATGCCAAAACCAAATCTCTAAAATAGACGTCGACAAATTAAAACCACACGTACACGACTATACTGAAACGCGAGCAGGGATGTGCTCTATTGAAAAATGTTCACCCCCCACAGAAAAATCACTTCTACCATCAGACCTATACCAAGATTGATCAAACGTAAAAGGGAATTATACAGAACGTACGCACTCGCGCAAGATGAAGAGCTAAAAATAAAACTGAACGAACCCAACAGAAACTTCGAAACACTGATAGCACAGTACAAACAAGACAAATGGCTAGAAGCATGCCTAGAAATTGAACAGGATCGAGGAAAGGCATAGTGGCAGAAAATACAAAAAAACTCTCACGATACAAGAAACATATCACTAGCAGTGCAATCAACGGAAAGGGGACAGAACTATATACAGCCAAAGACACCGCCGGCGCGTTTGCCGGACACTTTCAAAGGGCATTTAGTACATCGACAAATCCTAACTTCGACGATCAAAATTGGACTTTAGTAAATAACTGACTTGAAAACTACCTTAGAAACGACAAGTACTACCCATACCAACTAATTACTGACGCAGGATTTGACGATGCACTCGCCCGCGCTGAAAATACAGCACCAGGAAAAGATAACATAAAAAACAAAGTACTGAAAAACTTGACCAAACGTGCGCAAAAACTCATAGTGGAGCTACTCAATGATTGCGTCAAACAAGCGCGTTTTCAGAGACCTGAAAAATGGGAACAATAATACCTATTCCCAAATCTAGGCTGGACAGCACACAAACACAAAACCATAGGCCTGTAACATTACATCCTGCACTAAGCAAAATATCTGAAAATATAATCAAAACGAAACTGCAAAATCTAATTGGACACCACATACCAACATACCAATTCGACTCTAAACCTATGCCCTCACGATACACTCGTCATACTTACCAATAACATACAAACCTCACGCTTAGAAAATAATAAAACAGCATGTTTCGTTATGGACATAAATAAAGCGTTGGACAGTGTTTGGCATAAAGGACTATTATACAAGTTACACAAACTTGGCACACCGAATTACTTAGTACGTATTATAAGGAACCTAATAGAAAATTGACACCTAGAGGTACGCATGAACGACACCCTTTTCTTTACCTTCTCCCTGGAGCAGGGGCTCCCTCAAGGATCGCCACTCACGCCATTTCTCTACAACATTAATTTCCACCACATATACTACGATAACCTACAACATCACTTTGACAAAACAGTATATATACTGCAATAGGCTGACGACACTACATTTATCACGCGCGAGAAAACCACGACGAAAGCAATGGAAAAACTGCGGACACTAAAGGACAACACAATGACTTGGTTCTACAGATGGAGACTAACACCAAACGCCACCAAAAATCAATTGCTACTTCCGAACCACCAGATAAAAGATAACTCCCCAACAGTAGTAACAGATGGTCACCAAACGAAACCAAAACCGGAAGGAAAATACCTAGGGACAGCAATTGATGATAAATTAAAATTATCTAAAACACGTACAAAATACAAGAAAGGAAATCATTAAAATAACCAAATAGGTAGAACTCTGACATATAAAAGCAAAGGAATTAATACCACAATGGGCACCAAATTTACGAATCCATCTGCAGACTGCTCTGGATTGTGCACATATGCTAAGAGCAAATGCTACAGAGAGAACAAGACAGCACATACAAACTACAGGACAGATCGCGCTGAGACTAATCACCAAGAAGAGACACCCCCACAACCCCCTCCACAATCCATCCGCGGCACATTTATATAACTGGACACTAATGATGACGATAACTGGAAAATTGCTACAACTAGAAGTCAAATGGACAGACAACCGCTACAATTGGAATATACCCAACCTCTTTTGCCTAACAAGACAAAGAAGACGATCCCGCTTTCTCTTCCTTTCCACAACACTGCTGGAATATTTCCAAGGATTGTGATTTTTTTCTCTTCATCCATTTTTTGTGTATATTTGATTGAATCGTAAAAACCAAAGGTGAAAGATTAAGTCACGGCAGAAAGGCCAATGAGGCCGACAGCTCTTAAGCGAATAAAGATTTCTCTACTACTACTACTATAACGGCGCTACTTTTTGGGCCTATGGGCTTCAAGGTAGCTGTACATCCGTTGCTACAATAGGGAGCAAAAGTTGCATCATAGAAATGGAGTTATCAGGAATGCGTTAAAGTAAAGATGTTCTTTAAAAATCCGAAGCATACATGTAAAATCCATCTATGTGGTTTAAACAGTGACCATTATCAAAACTAATACAGAAATTTTGCTTCTCTCCTTGGGATGGTGTAACAGTGATAGTACGAAATATCAAGTGGTGTTAGTTCAGTCAGATTCGGAAAAAAGTGTGAATATCTCGAAATCCATGATATTTTCATTTGGGCTCTTTTTTCATTTTCTGACTTCTAAAGGATGGGCCTTCCATCGGGCGAAGTATTGTCGAAGGCTCACGGGACACCCTGTATAATAGTTTTCCAAAATTCATCCGACTTGTGTTTATGAGCATTTGCGAAACCTAATCGCTTCTTTCTATAAACATTATTAATTATCGGTTTACGACGTGCAGTACAAACTTTGAAATCTTCCTTTTTCAGTTTGTTTCTCACTGTTGTCGGTGTTAGAGACTTCCCTGTTGCAGATTGCAAATCTTCGGCGATAGTTATTGAACTTTTAAATGGGTTCTTGTTCATAGTTCTGACAATAAAGCGTCGTCAAGTTTTGAAGGTCTGTCGGGTCGTTTTTTCTTTTAATTTCCGACTGTGTTGGGGATTTTAGATGCGTTTATAGTATGTGCAACTGTCGAATGTTGTCTACCCATCGGTTTCCCTATTTCTCTTGCAGACCTACTGTCTTTATAGAGATTAATAACCAGAGTGTTTTCTTCATTTGTTAGTTCTCTAGTTTTTGGAGGCATTATACAAAATTTCAAGTTTTCATTATCTCAACGGAACGGCAACTGATTCTAAGCAATCGCGGTAAACAAGCCGCTACAAGTTGCTTGTTTTTCCAGAAGTAGGAAAATGATTGAAAAGCACCATGCTCGAGTGTCTAAGCACTTGTTTCCTCTCGCTCTTCACACTAATTTTAATATAACTAGTTTTTTTTTGGTTTTACATGTTTTTATTGCTAATAAATTACACGATTTGAGAAAACCTGACTCTGAAATTTATTTTTATGTGTACGTTGTTTGGTGCAATTAATGTTTTAAAGTTTTGAACATTTTTCTACTTCGTTTAAAGCGGTGTCTAAACACTTTCTTCCGCAGCTGCACGCAACTTCAGCTCCTGAGCGAGTGCGCTAAAGCCACTTTACGGCACGCTCGAAGGAAAAATATGTTTCGAATTATCTTAGGTCAAATTGCAAATCTAAAATTAATTTAAAAACTGTTCTATAAACATAGTTTTATAGTTCATCTGATGCTCGGTGCAAATTTAGTCCGGGTTCTAGTCTTTTTTTTTTTTTTTTTTTTTTTTTAATTTTGCTCCCGAATTATAATTGAAAGCTTAATTTATATCGCTCAATTTAGTATTTTCAATTACAATTCTTATTTCGTTTGTCGTACCACGCTTCGCAACAAGAACAAAAGCCCCTTAATGTCATCATGTTTCATTTCGGCTGACACGCAATCTTGGATCAAACGAACACAAAACGAACCGACCGGGGGATTTAAAATGGGATCCCGACGTTCCCTAATTCGGCAGCAACAAATTTCTGGATGACGGAGGGCGTATTTTAATTACAATTCTCAGCTAATAAATGGCACTCTTTTAACCAGCCATGATGGAAACAAATTAACATCGAGATTGAGAATATTTCAGATAATTCAATTAAAAGTTTCCCCGGTGAAGGAGAACGGGAGCCAAGTTTATTTCTCGATTGTTAAACCGATAGACCTATTATGGGGAATTTGCCTCGGGTAAACTTTGCGGCCCCATTTTACATATTATTCAATGAACTGAACGATCTGTAAAAATTTAAACGTAGAGAGATTTCTTACCGTTACGACGTAGTTTAGCCCGTTCCAGGTCATTCTGGCCACGGAATCTTTACGGCGCAGACTCGTTCCGAGTCGCTCGGTGCCGTCGGCGACATCCAGTTCGCCAGGTAGGACATCTGGGCGACCCGCCATCATCTGGCCAGAATACGAACCTCCAGCAGTAACTTCTGCCACACTTGGAGTTACCTCCGAGGCTGCTCTTCGGGGCCGGGTACTTGCAGAAAGCGTCGATTGGGGGCGGTAACTTAGAGTTGCATATTGGTCTTTTAAGGGACCCATTGTTCTGTAAGGGTTCGCGTATCTTGATATTAGAAAAGAAGCGTGAAGTTTGGCGAAAATTAGACTACAGCAGCTGTGGCAGGCTGAAAACGCAAGGGCTTCATTGAGTGGTCTAATTACCGTATTGTGACCCCTTTATACATTCATTTTAGAATAATGGGAATTACATCAAACGCCAGCTTTACATTTAAATTAATTTCGCGCTACAATCCCTTAATCTCTCTAATGCCCAATTACTTAAGCCCCAAGGCCTAATTTATTTATAACGGCCATTACCAGCACTCTTCGTGCGGTAAAAAACCACGTCTGCTAATTTTTAGCGATAATATTAAGACGCCATAAATCGGATTTAATGACCGCAAGCTGTTACTTCTCCGTCCCGAGCTCGGATTTAATTTTCAGGCGCGATCGGTATGGGCATTTTTTAATTCGTTTTTATTGGCGGTTTTCATAAATTGGGGGCAAATCGAGTTTCACAACTGCACGTCGGCCATCATTAATTTTTAGTTTGGAGGCGTTGAATTCTGCCGGGAGCGTTAAATTAAAAAGTATTTAATAGAGCCATTAAAAGGCAAAAACACTGCATTAACTATGCAAAAATACTGCTACATATTAATACCCTCCTCCGAGATTGCGGACCGAATGTATAACTTTTCCGGGTCGGACCGAACTTTCCATATCAATTCTAATGTAAATCGGTGGCGGTATTTCTAGAGAGGCCTCGGCTCTCCAGTTATAAATTCAGAGAACTGTCATCTGATGGTTTATATAAACATTTCGTATGCAACCTCGTTTTAATATTAAGTCTACGCCGCGTTTATTGCGAGAGACGTGCCCCGTTAGCTCAGAGACTTTAAGATTATTCGGAATGAATATGTCTCTGACAAAGATAAGCGGAACATTGGTTTAATCCCGGCAAAACCAAACAAAACGACTGAAATGTCGAGAAATTTGTGCATTGAAATTACTAACCTCGAGGCCATTCTTTTCCTCCTATCCAGCCACCTTTGCTTCTCCTCTTTCTCATTTTCCTCGCCAACACCAAAGAAATTCGCTGTTTCTTTTTTAATGTAGTTCTTAATCATCTCTTTCCTGCTCACTGATCGATGTAAAGGTGGTCGTACCCTAAAAAAAATCCTAGATCAACACTACCAAAAGCAACTGAGAATCAAACTTTCACTAAAGAGAAAAGAAAAATATACTACAAAGATTAATACATATTTTTTCGTCAGACATTTTTTGTTACTTCCAGCAGAGGGTAAAGTTGCTTTCGTAGTATGTTTATACTCCACGTGTGTCAATAACATTTACCGTTTTGTAAAATTTTTGTAACATCAAAACTTTGTAATTAAAAAAAAATTATCTGAAGCTAAACTAAAAAAAAAACCATACCTATTCGGTACTCTTTCACTCTGAGTATAATTAACCCTCTTAGTAGCCCCAATTCTCTCTGGACCCTCCCCTCTGGGCCCTTCCGCAGTAGTTGGATCAGCAGGCGTGGAAGGTAACGACACAGTCCTGTGCACTGCACTCCTATTGGCTGAAGGCGTGGCCTGAGCGGTGCTCTGTGCAATAGTAGGTGCGACTTGTAGGTTGGAAGCAGTCAGCACCGATGCAGGAGTGCTGGGATGTGATTGCATGTTTTGTCTCAACCTAAGGGGTGTGTCCTCTCCGGTGGAGGCGGAGCTCAAAGCTGATTGCTCAGTACCAGAGCTCGAGAGCATAGTGGTAGGGGTGAGCGAACGCTGATTGGTCGGAGTGATACTTCGATTGGTTTGGACATGGCGAGGCGTCAACTGGATGGCTGCTGATTGGTCGTGCTGCTGGGTGCTGGGAGTTTGACTATTAGGAGTCGGGGAGCGCCTGGAAGACATTATTAGTTTTAGAACTGAGTTAAAATTAAAGCGTTCAAATGTCAAGAAGTCAAGTTAAATTTGCTTGAGAAAATAAAACAAACATTAAGCCAACTACAGCGGCTGCCTTAAAGTTGGTAATGACTTTAAGAATGTCGGTTTTTGAACGTTTAGAATGCTAGTAAGTTTCGGGGGTTATTTAAATATGCACCTATTTAAATTTTAAGTTTTATGCATATTACGAATATTTTTAGAATTGTAACGAAAAATAATCTGTCTAAAATGCAAGCAAAGAAAATGTTTCAGTAGTATTTATTTAGTAATTAAAAGCAGATGTCCGTTCACGAGAGGCGAAGCATCCCAGGGCGCGTGTCCTGAATAACTAAAAACTAGAATTTATTCCGGAACTTTTTAAAAAGTTATTATTTTTATGGCTTTTGGGCTTTAGCTCCGTGCAAGTTACGACCGGCAGTTTACGTGTCTCACGGCAGCTGCGTCTGAATCAACAAAACCAGCTGCGCTTTGCTGAAACTGACCCTCGAAAACTCTTCTTCCAGATCGACCCGAAGAAGGTTTATCAAGAAGTTTTAATTGGAACTAATGAATTCGGGCCGAAATCCCGAAACTAATTTACCGCAGACAATGTAACGTGCATATCGGATTTCGAATGAAGTTTTAAACTAAACCACAACGATTATCGATCGGAGGGGCATTACGCCCCACGAATTTTAACGTCGAATGGTATTTCACGGGGGACCCATTTACGGCCAAAATTATATGCAAATCAATTTAAATAGAGGTTCAATTAGCGAACGCCATCTATCAGGGGTTTCCGTTCATTATGCAGCCAGTTACGAAATGAAAACTAATCTATCAGGATTAGCTGATGATGGAGATTTTTCGCTCCTGGACGCAGGTATTCAATTTCTTATGCTAACAAAGGAATTTTCCTATGAAAGCATGAGGAAGTGACAAGGTTTTCATACAAATCAAAAGGCTCAGAAATACATATAGGGCTGCTCCTAGATGATACATATTTTAAGAATTTCTTTTAGAGAGGTTTCATCGAGCTGAAACCCGACTTAAAGATATTACGAAATTTTACTCATGTTTCCAACCTATATTGGACGCTGATCCACGTATTAAATCACCAAAAATAAGTTTTTGTTTCATCAATTACTAAGTTATAAGTAAAAAATAGTTGGCTCTCGTTATATTTTTGCAATAATCTGTAAACTTTCTCCAAAATTTTTAATAACTACGTTTTTCAACATTAGCTGGATTAAACGAGAATGTTAACAATACTAAACGCAAAATTCCCCCAAATTCTCCGAGTTTAATTATTCTCAAATTGAATTTCGCGAAATTTCTTTTTTTTTAGAGCGATAGGGATTGTGAGTTTTGCAATTTCAAGCAAAGTACTGCAATATACAATATTTCTCAGATGAATCGGACAAACATATATTTCACACCTCAAATCGAACACATTACGGACGGAACATTCTTACGTTATTGTGTTTTTATGCGTCATAATTTTAACAATAAGGCCTCTCACTTTTTACCCTAGAGATATTATCCATACTCAGGGAAAAACTGAGAAATTTTCCTAGTTTTCAACACACTATTTCTACCATTTTCACTGACAAAAGCAGGCGATAAGGTTGCGGACTTATGCGGAACCCAGTAATATGGCGTCATGTGTCGCGAATATACAGATATTTAAAAAATTTAATTTTCAACTCCTTCCTCGTCTTTCACACACCATTGTTTGGTCAAAGTCCGTGTCTGGGAATTTAATTTCGTGCCGCTGGCACTTTTCGAGAAACTGCCCGAGAAAAGCTCAATCTTACACAGTTTGGCTCGCAAAAAAGTGAAGTCTTATCGATAACGTAAATCGATAGCGTTATTTCACTTCCGGTCCGCTGACCCCCTTGCATCATTAGCAAACTGCTGAACGTTTTACTCTCTTTTCCGTGTCTCGGCCATACATATACATGATAGGGCCCTTTTATCCCTCGGGAAAACCCCTTTCAACAATCGAGTTTGCTTAGGTCACCAACCAGTTAACAGGAGCGCTTTTTCAACTCCATATTGCGAGCAAACTCTGCCGTAAAATCACATAATTTTCTATTGACAAAAACAAACAGGGATCGATCATCATCTTCCACGAGTGTGAAGACACAAAGACGTCACTGAAATTAGAGCTGCAGTCAATCGAGGGCTCAAATTGGCTCAGGAAACGGAACTGGCCGGCCGGAAGCCGGAAGTCGAGCGTCATCCGTCAAAGAAGCGGAAGTCAGAAGATTCGCCGCGGTTTAGTTTATGAGCGTAAACCGGCTTTGTCGGAATCTGCTTTATAGTAATTTTATTGTTTTGTCGCCTGCAAGTCCGGTGCCAAGGTAGATATATTCGTCTTTTGTAATCCACGATCCCAAATATGAACTCAATATGATTTTTTCCAACGCCATCTATTAAACGTAGCAGAGACGGTAGGTTCTGCCCACATCGCTAAAAACATGTTTGCGCAGGAGGGAGAGATGCGGAGTCTGCGCAGTGTGCACGTAACTAATTGACGGATTGCGCGTACCTCGGACGGGGTACCGTTTCAACTACACCTATTAATAAGATTTGTGATTGGTATATCTCTTTAGGGATAAATAATTTTTTTTTATAGCAAGAGGTAAATGACTCTAATTAATAGTGGTTTGTAAGGGAGCATTCTTCTTGGTAGGTGCGAGGCGTGATTTGCAAGCTCCAGCTGATCAGTACCGATGCAGAAGTGCTCAGATACGGTTACATATTTTGCGAATTTTACATTCAACTAGAGGGTGTACCCTCATCGATAAAGGTGGAGCTTAAAACTTATTAGTCTGTCTTAGAGCATGAGAGCGTGGCTGCAGGGGTAGAGGTGAGAGAACATTGATCAACTAGAATGAGGCTTCGATTAGTTTGGATGTGGCGTGGTTTCATGCAGAGCTGTTGATTGGTCCTGCTGCTAGGGAACTGGCTTTTGACTATTCGGAGTCAAAAGATTCATTGCGATTTATTTTATGAGCGTAAACGGTCTTTGTCTCAATTTTCTTCACAGCATTGTTTCATTTTTCCACCCGCAAGTTCGGTGCCAAAAAAGCACATTTATCTTTGCAATCTACATTCGCATCTACATACGAACTCAACATGAGTTTGTTCAACCATATCTACTCAACTTAAACCTCATAAATTCCTATATTGACCACGCCCTCATTAGCTGGAAACATTCCTATGTAGCTGGGACAAAAGCGAAACTGATGCAGTGCGTATGTCAGATTTTATCTAATTGCTCCTAACAAGATTTGCACAATGTACAAAATTTGTTCATTACTTAGAGGAATGTTTGGTATAAAAATAGAAAATTAGGGCTATTTACTAAAAAAAAAAAATATTCAAAATTTCTGAAAATTCCATATATGAATATGTCAAAGTTGACATCAGTATTGTCAAAATCGGAAAATCAACTGAAAATTAATCGTGACTTGACAAGTCTATTGTCAATGCATGGGGGAGGCGGAGCCTGTGCTCTCTGTATTTGCCCGATTGCGAGTTTTTCAGGGCGTGAAATGCTCAACGTACACCCGCTAATGAGATTATTTGTAGGCTTTGGATGCGTGGGACAATTATTCTTTTCCTTCTGTTTGTGAAAATTTTCCAATTTAATAACGGTTACACCAACAGATTACTAAATATAATTGTCTCAATAACCGTCCAAAACAACGCTAAAGAGCAATTACGTCAATAAGGATATCTCTATGGTATCGGCAAATAGGGGATGCAAAATTATGCTAGTCAGGAATTCAAATCATGCGGACGAATTACCATGCAGCTGGGATGGATTTCGGCTTCGAATACGATTAATACTCTGTTGATTAATGAGCTTTTGAAACACCAATCGACGATACACGAGAGGTTGTTTCATATACGAAATGTTCAATATACGAAATATTCAGTTCAGAAAAGTCTTCTGTGTAAAGAGTGGTTTAACAACCCGGATAAAAAGCCGGAAAGAGCTTGCTTTTCTGTAAAATTGGGCCACGCTAATAAATCAACCCGGATCCGGGTCTCCAAAAAACCACAGGACAAGCAATAGTGATATTAAAAATCCATCTATAAAGAGGAGATTAATCCAAATTACTGTCAAGTAAACCGTCAGTTCTTTTGCTGTCTAGTTGGAAGTAGATAAAGTTAAACGAGTTAAAAGTTTCTTATCGAGTCGGACGACGGGTCCCTCTTTTGCATAAAACTCCATTGCGGTCATCAATTTTAATGACGAAACTCGTCCTTATTTCACTCTGATTTTACTGTGTTTCAGTGAATTTATCATTGAGAAAATGCGATGTAAATCACTTGGAATTAATTTGAAAATTTGGATAAATTGGATTATTGGAAATGTTGCCGGATTTAAGTAAAAAAATTAGGAGGGAGAGGAAATTAATGCTATACGCGTTTCTCTGTTGTGTTTTCTAAGTTTTCCTAATCGATCGCAGAAGCAGACATTCTCAAAAAATTCAATTCCTGTTGGTTTAAATGTTTAAATATCTAAGCATTTCTGATAGATTTTTCCTAAGGGTGGACAGCGATAACGACTTGGAAATAAATAGTTCGAATTTCAATGTTGAACTGGTTTAACCTAATGCATGACATTATTTGTTTCAGTTAATCTCAGGTTACGATCCAAAAATCTTTTTCTCTAGACACATGTAAAATTCTTGTTTTCACCTAGTGAACAACAACTTCTTCTTATTGTGATTTTGTTTTGGGACCCAATGCTGTTATTGGCCTTTCTATATCGCTACAATGCCCTGAGCAGTAAGCGTGACTTAGAACAAACGTCTCTTTCAAAAATTTGCTCCTCCTGGTTCAATTTCACATATGACTAATTTCTACAAAAAAATAAATATTCTCTTCAATCATTTACTGTGACCTGGTCATTAGGCGTGGCATGAGGACTATTTTTAATCCCTGTTTATTTGGATTCGCTTACACTAGCGATGATGATCGGGTGCGGTGAAGATTGATATACATAAAGTCGCATGAGATTCAAAACCGTGTAATATTTGCAGAAATTTACATACTTATACGTTTACAGTAGAGTTATTTTATAACGCTTAGTCGTCATACACTGTGAACAAAAAGTCCGGCAACCCTAAAATATCTCGAAAAATATGCAAGTTATTAAAAAGTTCCTTATATAAAAATTTAAGGAGTTTAAAAATTCCACCATACCATGGTATTGACAAATATACAAGGTGCGTCACAAAGTAGGAGTAAATTGAAGTCATGTGTTTTCTTATGGAATGGCACGCTTTTTATGACTGATTCACCATCGCATTCTGAACACATTTCATGTCCTATGGCTGACTCTAGCGGTTTAGCAGCGATTGCAGGTAAGAAAAAAACCAAACGAACCTATTTTTATTTCATCAAGTGCTCAAAATATGCAAATGCGATAAATCTGACGATTTGGCCCTTCTAAATGTCATTGATAAGGGTGATGGCGGCTCGTTTTTTCGCCTACTCTATCCGGTAATCAGCTCGCTTATTATGAAGCTTGGATAGCACTTGGCAGTGAAACAGAATGGCCTCCCAGATCACCGGACTTGAAGCCCTTTATTGCTGAAATTCTGGAATACGTTACTGAAAAATTCTGTTAGAATTTGGCTCATTGTTAAGCCGTTAGGGTGCACAGTTCGAGCATTTCTTTCAACAAAAATAGGTTAATTTAGATAACAGCAATTTAATTTTTTTCTTTAGTTCTATGATAGCTGCTCAGCCTCTAGAGTTAGCCAGAGGACATGTTACGTGAAATGTGAGAGTGAATCAGGAAATGTCATAAAAAATTTACCGATTCATGAGAAAAAATATAAGTTCTGTGCGCTGTTACTTTGTGACACACTTTGTATAGTTCTGGCTAACGCAGAATCGTAGTTTTTAAACTCCTTTAATTTTTATATAAAATATTTTTCGCGATATTTCTGGGTTGCCGGACGTTTCGTATACAGTATATATCGGTAATTGAGAAGTGGCTCTCGAAAATGTTCAAATTACATATGTTTTAGAAGGGGGGGTCTTTAAGCCCTAGATTCAAAAAACTACAAAAAAAAACCAACATCAACATTGCTACTGGGTGGAGGCGCGACAGATGCAGAATCAAACTCCACTCTTATTGATACGAAGTGTGGCCATTTTTGGGGCCATTGTGCCCATTCTTGTGACCTTTTTCGCCGTTTGAGTACCAAAAGTGCAAGTATTATCCACTTCTATTGATCGCAGATTTTTTCAAAATTTTTGCTGCCCGGTTCCTCATCGCTGTACGAAATTAACATGTTGTGAAAGATTCCTAAAGCTCACTTTCCATCTACTTAAACAGTTTCTCTGCTATATTCTCCATTAGCCCGAACATGTGGCCCCAGAAGCCATCTGTTGGCATAACCGCAAACCTGCGGTATCAAACCTCTTCCATCCAATTACGGAGAAATGGCAACGTTGGCGAAAACGCGATTTTTCCTCGAGGGAAACGTTTCCACGTTTCCGAGTTTTCAATTTAAAAGCACAACGCTCGTTCGATCTCTTTTAATTAACGAATTGTAGAAGAATGAGTAGATTTGATATTCAAGTGGTGTGTCATTTCGAGCGCCAAATTTCCATTCGCGGAATCAGGAAAATGAGCTGGCCATTGTGCAGAGTAACAAAATAATACTAATTTTCATTTGATGTAAAAATTTCTAGATATCAGCAGTACGTCCGGGTATTAGTAACCGTCGCCCCGGAACATCAATCAAGCCTTTGATGCGGAGCGGGCAAAAACGCGAAGTAATTTTCCCTAAGTACAACGGCCGAGTTTCCATTAACAGGAAGTGGTGGAAATAGAAAGAAACTGTGGAGGGCGAATACAAATTCCGATCTTTTACCAGCGTCTACGGTTTCGCTTTTTCGGTTTTATTAAACATTCTTTTTCGCACTAGAGGCACGACATGGAACTGAGAAGTCTGATGCCATCTTTAATCGAATCTTTTCTACAAGGAAACGCGTAATTTTCTCACCACTGTAGGGATAAAAATCGCACAATATTGGGACCAGTTTACTAACGCCCTGGCACTTACAGGCTGTTAGAGCCAATAGAAAACCGGCGAAACCAGTGGGCCGTAAGCAAATTGGACGTGAGTGAAAAATAATGAGAAACATAGGTAAGAAGCACGACCTACTTAAGCAGATCAATTAAGAGCACAACGCCTCCCTTACAAATGGAATACAATAGTTCAGTCTATTAGAAATCCTTTTGGGAATGTAATTCTCCTTTTTGGGATATGCGTGAGATAGATGAGATCCGGAACAATGACACATTACCTGTGTATATCCCGGAACCTATTTATTAATAGTAATGAAAACCTTTCATTACAGCTGTTTGACCGGAATCCGGCAATATCCACGGAGTTATTTCTCTGGTGTGAATTCATAAGGATGAAAATAGGGAAAGCTAGGTATTTCAATTTCAAAAGTCTTTTATATATTATGACGACATTCCGACGTGTTTATGGGAACCGGCAAGAATAACAAAACTGATATTACCGCTTCCCCCCTTCGGTTCTGCAGTCTAACAGCAACATGTACATAGAGAGCCAAAAGTTCCCCCACAAATTCGTTAAAAATTTAAGGAAATATTTTTCATCAAAGTGCTAGAACACGCCAAATGTTGTTTTTAGTTGTGTATTTTTTGACGTAACACACATGTATACGGGGTTACTCACGTGATAGGTAAATGTACTTTTTCATTTTTTTCCTATGGATCCCCATGTATATTATGGCGTTTTTGAGTTTTGTGAGAAATTTTCAATATATTTCATGTAACATAGCCATGTCGAAATTCAACGGTTTTCGAGAAAAATGCAAAAAATAGAAATAACAAGAGAAATATGAATACTAAAAAAAATAACAATGGAAACTTCTACAATGTAGTGTATGTGCCCCGTGGACTTCCTGACAGTGGACAAGCCACATTCAAATTCCCCAAGAACTTTTCTAATCAGTTGGGGAATAATTTCATTTTTTAACTCTTCTATATTATAGGGATTATTTAAACATACTCTACGTTTCAGCTAATGCGGCAAAAAAGTCCATATGGATGAGGTCAGGCGATCTAACGAGGTTCTCTAGTTGTCCCTCTCATCCAATCCATCGATGGTCGTATTATTATTATATGTGGCATGAAATATGTGCAGAATTTCTTAAAGGACTCAAAAATGTCATGATATAAATGAAGTTTTATAAGAAAAAAGAAATGATAAAGTACATTTATCGCCCACATAGATAACCCTGTATACATGTTTGTTACATTAAAAAATGCACAAATAAAGACAATACTTGAGGTGTTCCAGCATTTTCATGAAAAATATTTCGTTCAATTTTTCACCAATTTATGCGGAACTTTTGGCCCTTCAAAATACTCTTCAGAGGGTCTTCTTTGGCAACTGTCGCATCCCTCTCATACGTCCGCAAATTGATGAACAAAGCCCTAGGAAGACACGACTTTTTGACCCTTGCAAACTCCATTGTTTCTCGAGCCTTTGAATGAAATTTTCAATTATCGAAGCATTCATCTCTTCGACACGCAATTAACTTTCCCCATTGAAACGAAATGATGTTTACGCACCGGATCGATTAATGTTAATTTATCCGTCTAATCATTGAAATTATGCACGTTTAGAAGATGTTAAAGGATCATTAGAGGGCTGCTCTAATCTACTGAAGCTCGAATTCTAGCTGAAAATGTCCGGATACGACATTAGAATACATTCATTCTCATAAACTACAATGCGTGCTTAATAAATCGTCGTTGCAATTAGGATGCGCGTTCCATCGAAAACGCCCTTGTTCCGAAATAAATGAACAGCGAGTAATAAATCCAAACATCGAGGTAAAATCCACACTGCCCTCGCCCTTATAAAACCACCCTTTATGGCAAGATTTATTGTGCAACACTCGAAAACAAACAATGGTAATTAAAATTAGTTTCTTCCTGTAATTAGTATTTAGTGACGCATAAATTTAGCACACTCTGTATAGCGCCAGACGCCCAGTGCTCAATATCCAATACCTCCGTTATTAGCGCGTTAAAATGTTTTAGGATTCAAAAATGTTCCTTTTACGCGATATTTCAGTTTTCATTAAAGTTAGAGTGTCTTTATTGAGTTTTTCGCACTTCTGAACTCGATTTTTATGAAACGATAGCAGGCAGTAAGAAAACAGTCGACGTTATCTGGGTTTCGTAAGTAGCGAATGTTCTAAAAAACCGCATTTTGCGACCCCCTCTGTATTTTATTTATATCTCTAAAACTTCTCATCCCAAAAATCATTGAAATATCACAGACTCTCAAACTCCAGCAAATTTAACTTTTTTTCTCCCAACCGGTTAGCTAGCCGGTTCTTACTTTAAAGGCCTGGTATCGGAATCACATAAAAAGGACCTTCTCTCCCAGTCCGCGACAGATCTAGGAGTAAATAGCAATCTCTCCGTGACTGGTTACACATCTTGTTCTTTGATTTGATGACTCAATTTGAGGCGGGAAAATTCCACGAAAGGGCACACGCTCTCTTTCAAACTGAGACTCTCAATTTGGCACTGCTATGGACATTGTTTGCCAACACAATTCGGAAGAATATACTTTTAATTAAGCCTCAAAGAGATTTCGAACGGCTCAATTGGTTCGCCGGAGAAACTCGCCTTTGTCCGAGTTTTCAATTAAGACTCAGCCCGCTTTCCACCGAAGACATGCTCCGTCACAGGCGGGAGCTTTTCATTAGTGACGTCTTATCGCCGACTACCAATCTCTTATATTTATTGCTTATTGGGGCGAACCGGCAGAGATTCACATCTCTTAAATTTATTTATTTATAAAGAACGGTTAAAAATTGTCTGAGATCCGGGGTCCCTTTACTTTGATAAGGATCTGATGCTTCTGTGAAACTGGTTTCTATGGAAATTATTTCCCATAATTTTCGATACGTAGCAAAATCAGTTCTTCGACAAGACAACCCCGCATCAGTCATTTGTCTGAGTGTTATGACTCACATGGGTGGGTAAGTGCGAGAAAAACAAAAAAATAACATCGCCAATGACGTGGGGACAACTTTTGACCAGTTTCTCTTACGCTTGAAAATGCAGCGTTGCCAGACTTTCAATGTTTTTTTCAATGTTGTGGTAGCGGTTCTCGGGCCAATGAAGCAAAACTCTAATATAAATTGTTGTTTTCGCTCGACGATATTTTTTATTTTCAGTTTGAGTTCAAAATTCCTATTAAGGTTTGTGAATGTCGTTCGGCAGACATAAACCGTTGGTGCTTTCATAGCTGCTAAGAAAGTGTCAACACTAAATAAACAGCTTTAAAGTTCTGGAATAAAAGAAGGAAACTTTTGAAGTCGCGTTACAATGTCTTCTTTTCCAAAATGTAATCGAAAGTGAGATTTTGTGTTTGTATAGCTGACCTTAATTTGGAAACTTTCATTGGGTGCTTACAAGCTCAAACTTTCACGGCAACCATTCCGGAAATGGTTTAGAAAGTCGCAAAAAATTTTTGTTAGGAAAAAATATAACGTTAATTCCTCATTCTTTCTTTAACTTCAAAACAGTAACAAGTAAAAACGTCTCATATTCCCTTCCATTTTCTTCCAAATATTTACATTGAACCTCCTTCGTTTTATTGACATCGCACTTCAGCGTCGTCCCGAACGCAAACAACGCAATATGGGTTAAGAAAATAGGCGATAGAGAAGACTGGATGCACTTTCTTAGAGATTTTCAGGCGGCTTCATCACCCTGGCCCTTATTTGCCCTACGGAATGAAAAGTAGGTGACGCTTCTGGATGTCGAAGATCCCACTTCCGCTTTAATTAACTCTGAGAGGCGCAGCTAATGGTCGCTATTAAATTGTTGTGGAGGGGAGTGGGGGTATCTTGAAATTTGCTCTAAGAATTTTTATTGTAGACACCTTGATACTGTACGAGAATAAACATAATGGGAACATTTAGTTTCAAACATTGCCTATAGGTATTGATTTTCAAAGGTAATACAGCGAATTCGTTTGAATGCTGATGAAATTTTATTTTCCCCGTGTGGAGCTTAATACTGCCGACATTTCCCTTAGGGCTTTTGCCATAGACATGAAATGGCCGATTTATCCTCTGCGGGACGTGTTTGGTACAATTCAGATTATTTTTGGGGTTTCAGCACAAGAGAGAGACAAGTTTTATTATGGCTATGACAAACTAATATAACAAGTTAACTGTTAGTCTAAGTGTAGTGATATATACTGATATATACACAATTCTAACATTATGCACTTACAAATATTTATTAGTGTGATTTAATGGCTCTGAGAAACTTGTCTAATCTAAATACACACCTAATCGCAATTTGGGAGGGAAGCGGATTAGCATTAAGCGTTTCTGGGAATTCATATCGTTATCTACACGATTTATAATTTTTTTTTGCGCTCAATATAGCAATAATTATTACTATGAATCATTTTTAACTAGAAAGCGTTGCAAGGTCTAGGACAGATTTGAATCTGATTCATTACATAATTATATAATACATAAAAAAAGGATTGAAGTAAAGCTTTTTTTATTAAGCAGATGGAAGAACATCATCGAAGGTAAATCTTATATAATCAGTACTGTTTCAACTCCTCGCTGGGTGGAAGTTACATGTAGTTTGGACCCAGTATACGTCTTTAGCCTTAGGAAGCACCAAGGGACAAAGTAACTTTGTCTTCACCAAAGCAACTAATATTATAATACATTAATTCACACAGGTGAATAGGGGAGAAGGTTGATGAAGAAGAAAAACTCTTAAGAACGGTTTAAAAGGGGGGCGGGGGTCATGACAGCCGAAGAACAATGTTTGAAGATAGAAAATTTATTGAAAGTGTTCAAAATGCACGTTCTATGAAATTATTTTAGTTTAAATCTATGAATTTCAGTTAGGTCACTGGGACATAGATGCATAAACAACTACAATTGCAATTTTTTTAAATTAGATATTTTTATGTACATCTTTTTTACTATTGTTCAAAAAAGTATTGATAAAAAAAGACCTCAATAAAAGCTTTTCCACTGAAAATTCAAATAGAACAGAAACACAGATCAACTCGAAGCTGATACCCCATTTGCAATTCTTACAAGGGTGAAATTCTTTGAAATGAAAAAACTTTGTCTGTAGTTGTTCAACACAATATACATATTTGATTTGCTTGTATTTATCATCATGTTTTCTAAAATATTTTGAAAAAAGTGAAAATGTATCAACTTAAAAAACATCATTTTAATAATATTAATGAGTAAATTTTGATGAATCTTGAGCTACTTATTGTACATTTCTAGTGCTTTATGTGATATTGACAAACATCTTCAAATTCATATGAATTTTGCACACTGATAGTCAACTTTTTTCTCCTATGGACATTGTACTGAACTTTTGTACCATTAATTAATAGAAGCAATTATTTTTCACATAATTACTTATTTTCCTTTCATTTTTAATGTTTCCATGAATAGATAAATTAGAAAAGTGTTTAAAAAAATTAAAAGATAATTGAAAGTCAATTTAAACACTCTATAGCTTAAAGCTTTGTGTAATAAGAATCACATTTATTCCATGTTCCTTTCAAAAATTTGGTCTAGCATTTGAGTATGAAATATCTAAATATATTCTATATACATGTATACATATATTAAGAAGTCAGTTTATGAGTGAATCAAATTATTGCACACTTGTTCATATTTATACGTGTTTAGGCCATGTCAGTGACACCATTAACAATAAGTTCGATAAAGTTCATGGTTTTTAGTGAAAATAAGACTTTTGGCAATAAAACTCTTGTATTCTATGTCACAAAACGAAATAAGTTGAGTCACCAATTCAATTTCTGGAAAACAGTCAATGAAGGTGTACATTATGGTTGGAACTCATACTCATTTATACAAAATGAAATGTAAGAGTTTATTAAGTGACAAACTGAATTAAAATGTTACTAATTAATTAAATATATATTTTATGCATCCTGTTTTCCATCATAAGAAACAATGAGGTACCCAAAACTTCCCATGTAAGTAGATGCAAGTTTAAGAGCAAATATTATATGGATGAATAAGGGGAAAATGTTGCACTTACAAAGCTGCCAATTCAATATCGTTTTCTTCGCCGCTGCTCATATTGGAAAACTCAGAACACTTTACTATAATTTCATTTTTCACTTGAAAGTGCTAGAAAGTAGCAGCATACGCTGGATATCTGAATAGAGTCACGTATTTGTGTTTTTATTTGCCCAGCAGTAGTATAAACCCTCATAAACTGTATTACACTTTATTCTTTACTCTATTAAGTATCTCAAGACTATGTTAAATTTGTTTAGATAATATAACAAAGGAGAATAATTAGCATTGGAAAAAGATTAGTAACAACACTTAAAAATTGAAAAGGTAAACATAAATAAAAAATATCGTTGTGTCAGTGTCAAACCGGACATCAATTGATATATGGAAATGAAATGTAGCATATATTTTTTTCCTTTTAATTAAATGGTATGGTAAAGGATAGGTGCTGCTCTGTCAGGTCTAGAATTAAGAGGAAGTTATACAGCAGTTGCCATCTGGTGGCATATTCCGAATTTCAAATTGAAATTCTTGTTATTATGGCGATTCTTAATATTTCAAAACTCTGCACGTTATCTCAGAAATATCCGATATTCCCCATAGTCCTTATTTAGAATTAATTTCTACGCACTCTTATTAACTCATTTCTATTTATTCAAAGTATCCAAAAATTTCATATTTTCAGCGTCTTAGTTAAATTGAATTATAGTTGCTATCGTCGAAACCATAATACTTCATTTTAGTTTTGTTCTTGTTTGTTGAGTGTTGTTTGTGTTGAGTTTGTAATCTGTAAAACCGTAAACAACTCAAAAGCAAATTTATTCCGGAGTTGCTTTGTAGAATTGCTAACAATAATTTAATATACAGGGATATTCAATTCGTTGCTCACCATTGGAATTTCGAAAACTCGGGAAAATATTTAAAATCAGGGGCTTTTTAAAAAATTGAAAATGATTATTACACCGAAAGTGGGAAACGTCACATAAAGGATCTGATGGTACCATCTTCTACAAAAGAAAGAATGACTAGGAAAAATTAAAATTATTTGGAAACATATCTTTAAATAAATTTCGGAAAAATAACCATTTTTTAGCAAACATCCTATTTTTTCAATCATTTTGAGAACCAGCACGAATTTCTTAAATGCTAAACGTAGCTTTGTCAGTTTAACAGTCTCTGTATCTCTAACGCGTTTAAAGATCTCAATCGTGAGCAGCAAATTTGAATATCTGTGTTTAGGACTCTTAAGATTTAATTGTACCCACTTTTAACAATGATATTATCCACCACATAATAAATATAAATGGGTGGGGTACCTCAGAATAAGTGTATATTACAATATACCTAAACTGCTGGATTTTGAAAAGTCATTGTCTTTTGTTGAGCTGCTCTAAGAGTCTCCCATGGAGCTATTAAATTTAAATTTTCTACTGTAATTCATATTTTGATTTCAAATTAGAAGCATCTTTAATTTGTTAAACCTTAGAATTCCTAGACTGAAGCAAAGAACAAAAACTCACCAAGTCTGCGTTTGTTGACCCTGTCTGCCCATCGTCCCCACCTTCTGCGCACTCAGCTGTACTGCAACGGCAACTGCCTGCGCAGCAGCCTGAATACATCCTTCGCAACGGTCCTGCGGCCTTGGAGGAGGGGTGGCACATATCCTACGCCCTCCACTAGCTCCCACGTACTCAATCGTACCTTCACAGCCTCCGTGACGACACGAGACCATTGAGGTAGGAGTTCTGGAAGTAATGGTGACCGGAGTGGGGGTTATTGGGCACTGGGTTCCTTTTTCCTAAAAATGTATTGATTATCTTGAAACATTTTTATCAACAGCGAATGATTTAAGACCTGTTGAAAATGATGTCCCGCTGCTGATTGATAGTTTTGGCACTGAACGTCTTGTAAACTGGAAGCATGGCCCGTACTGGCAACCGAACTTGCGCTAGATGTAGATCCGGAACTGGACCGGGTCCCACCGGGAGGGGGACCGTCGAATGGGCAACATTTTACGCGGGAGGGAGTCCCCAAATGTGAGTACCTTCAGATATACTTTAGCGAAAAATTTGGAATCTTTTTATGCTTCTAACCTGATCTTCTGGAACTGGTTTTGGGGGAACTGCACAGGAAGTCTGTAGTGGTAGTTGAGATCACGTCGCATGTAGGGATCACTGCCAGGGAAGGGTTTGGGATATCGCTCATAAGTTGCTTGGTACGAGCTGTAAAAGGGCTCTTGCGGCTGCGGCTGTGGCACATACCTACAAGTACATCCTCCCTCTCTCAATACCTCATTCTGACAATTCGCTAACAATATCTGTACGCACCTCTCTACGGGCATATGAGCATTGGGAGGTATGTACCGCTGCGCTTCGCCAAACCTCTGCTCCCCGTTGTTCACCGCCTGGTAGTACCCCACGGTGGTGGGGCTAGCATTACCAGGCAAATGGTACCTGTCTTGCTTGTTGCCAGTATATTGATAGAATCTATCTGAGGACTGATTCGGAGATGGATAATGATACTTTTCCTGCTGGAACCTTTGCTTGCTGCCGGGCCTATCCTCCGTAGGCGAAGGCGCAGGCAGCGGCGGAGGCACAAATCGTTCCTGCGCAGCAGGTGCAACCGGGCTAGGGAAAGCGCCGTGGGCGTAGCAATCGGTGGTTTCCGGCTCACCTTCGGCTGGAGGTGGAGCCACGAAGCGGTCGCACGCAGGCGCAGGAGAGGGAGGTTCGGAAGCGGCTGAAGGTCCGCCGAAGGGAGCTGGGGCGGGCGGACAAGCCAGAATCGAGGGCGTAGTAGGCCTAAGCAAAAAACGGTATTGAGTATGAATTAAATAAATAACCTAGTAGAAATGAAATGCAACAGCTTTCAATCGAACATCCGTATATACGTTAAGGAGAGCAACTGAGGAAACATCGGTGTTTTATAAATAGTATCTAGTGCTTAGTAAATATGTATATTAACGACAAAATATTTTGGACCTCTTGCTCCTAATTTATGTTATCCATACATTTCTGGCCAATAGATAATGTTGTCACTAAGGGAAAAGGGAAATTGTTAATAACATAATCCGGACTCAATCCGAGATTACGACCTGCTGAGGAATACTACCCTAATCCGAGATAAACCATTTGCCCTAAAAGGGGAATATTTCGTCGATATCCGGCAAGAAGTAGAAAATGTATTTTCAATTTTAGATACTTCCGAATCAGATGACGAAGTCAACAATTCAGAGATTAAGGAAACGAGGTCAATTCGACCGATATTTATTTATTTCGCCGCAGGCCGAACGGAAAAATTGTCATAAAATATGTGATGTCGATTTTTTTCCTTTATATGTTCTATAGCCAATAGGTCGTGAAATCCAAGGCGAATCGTTGGAGAGTCGAGAATTGTACCTTTCTTTCACGACCTCCAATCAAGGATTATCGTTATATTAATTGAGGAAAGTAACTAAGCGGGTTCGTGTTTGTTTTGGATCGTAATGTATTCTCAAATTTTAATAGCCGAACCCTTTCTTTGATGAAAATTCTATTTTTCTTCCTCGACCTTGCTGCCCTCTCAACAGCCGACAAAACTGGCTTAAAAGTAAAAAAGGATCTACTACTGTATCGGGAGTAAATATGGGAAGAATATAAAATGTACTCCTGCAATGGAACTCTCCTGTTGGATATTCCCTTCAGAGTAGACATTTTTTGTCCCTTGACATCATCACCCCACCCAATATCACGACTTCAACAATATCTCGAAACCCATTGCAGATATAAACCTGAGAGTCAATTCAAAGATAAAGACGATGTCTGTTTCTTATCCTATGACATGTGTGTTTATTGAAACTGTTTTATTGAATTTGTATCAGTTTTCTGCCTTTTAGCAATGCAATCTGCCCAAAGCAATTTACTCATAAAAATTTATGTTTGAATATAAATTACTATTTGAAACATCCTGTATAAATATTGCGCTATATCAATCCATAAACTTCAAGTTAACAAAATATTGTGCCCCAAGAAATGTTCCCTAAAATTCGCGTGGTATATTCACGAAATGTCCTACAGAATTGGATTTTGAAGTTAGCTTAACGTGGATTGGTTCTTAGTATTGCTCCTCACACATTAAGAGATGACGTAAGGATTCAATAATTTGACGTTTCTGTCAAGCGATTAAACAATATGTCATTGTCACTTACTCAAATATAGAGGTCGTGTTTGCTTGAAGCAAACTCCAGATGAGTTAATGACGGAACGAATTGAATTTTGTTAAATTAGCAACACTAAACTGAATCGCTTTCATAGCCCGATGATGCTTATTTTCCGTTATGCCTCACAAGATCGATGATGTGAGAAACAAAAGCACAAAACACGCCATTTTTACTGACGTATTACAAAAGGGTTCTCTAACTTAATGGAGTTTAAAGTCAAAATTTGGCCGAGTTTATGAGAAATGTGATTGAGCTACAGGTTAATTCGGTCATATGCCCTTAAATTGGCAACGACGCTCTTTTTATTCTGATAGTTCAAGTTATTCTTCAAAGACCTGAAATTGAGTTGAACAAAAGAACGATGCATGATTGTGATTTTCATAAAATGAACCTTTCACGAAGGAAACTCGAGAACGGCTGCAATCCATGTGTCGCCGCTTTTCATACAAATTCTATAAAATTATGAATGAAATATTCTTTCATAAACAGACTCTATTGTCGCTTGAGGATTCGCTAGACAATGTTTTGAAATACGAACATTTAGTCCAAGAGAACTAGTGCGTTTAAGGAATTGATGATTGCTTCATTGAAAAAACGACAGAATCGTTCCCTAACGAATTGCTATATATCAAAATAATTTATAGGAGAAAATGGCGGCCATAATAGAAATCATAAAAATATTTCCCAGAGTTTCCCTATAATTTCCTCTGTCGACGACCAAAAAGTTTTATTGCAGCTGTAAAATAAAAAGTTATGACTTCTAACGGAGCTCGGTTGGTGTCAGCTCTCAGCGAAATACGGCGATACAATTGACAAAGTAGTAAAGGGAGAAATAGATTTTATGGTCTGTTTTTTTTTCTAGGCGAAACGCAAAAAGTTTTGGTTGTCACTATGTACGAAAGTACTGCGAAATTCAAAGGAAAAATCCAGACGTTTAAGGAGGGAACGGAAAATTGTGTGTCGAGTGAAACTCGATACTGATACAGTGTCCACAAGTAAATAAAAACTTCTCAGTTCCGTTTATTTATGAGTAAGCAAACACAAAAATAAAAATCTGTTCAGGTGAATTCACCTCATTTCCCCCTATTGAATTTTTATGTCATTTTTTTCTTCTAAATGGTGACGAAGTTCTCCAATTTCCGAGAGAATAGTCTAACGGGAGCTCTCAAAACCGAGGAGTATAAGAAGCTATAATGTGTGGGTGTAATTTATCGAGATTTTGGATGTGGCGGGGCAAAAATTCTATATTAACAATAAGAAATTCAGGAATGATGAACGGCAAAAAAATGGGGAAGAATACAGGCCATTATAGTTTATCTAAATCTAGGTCAGTGCGAAAGGGATGAAAACAGTAACGACTGAGAATGAGGGGAGAGGCTTAAAATAGGTCGACGGTCGAACACAAACTTTATCTTTTTTTTTTCGGTTTCGCTTATTTATCTCAAATTCCTGCAGTACTTCGGTAACATACAAGGTGTTCTTCAATTACAAGTAGAAAATTTAAAGGCGTAATATTAGATGCGTTTTAAGTGGAAAATATCTAAATAATCACCAACGATAATGACAGGCGGACGCACGACTAAACCAAGGAACGACGTGAAGTGTTTGGGAATAACAATAGACAATAAACTAAAATTTACGAAACACGTACGAAATATTCGACTAGAAATCATAAAAAGGGCCAAACACTTCTGAACACTGACATACAAAGACTAAGGGATTAGTATGGAAAACTCCATAAAAATATACAAAACCATATGCAGACCACTATTGGACTATGGGCATGTACTGAGGGCAAATGCAACTGAAAAAACAAGCAAACACATACAAACTACAGAACAGATTGCACTAAGACTAATCACAAAACTGAGACGCCCCGAAAACCCGTTACACAACCCACCTAACCAACTACTGTATGAACGCACAAACATGATAAAAATAACAGAAAGACTACGAGAACTACAGAACAGATGGAAAAAGAACACCAACAACTCAACTATACTGAGCCCACTTTGCTTAACGAGACAGACAAGACAATCCCGCCTCCTTTTCCCTTCGAACACCCTTTGGGAACACTTCCAGATGTAATGTGATAGTATTTAGTCACCAAAAGATTACCATTGTACCACAGGCAGAAAGACCTAACAGGTTGATAGCCTATTTCCGAGGAAATAAAGATTGTTTATGTATATCTAAATAACAAATGTGCGCAAATGCTTCGTTTTCAAAATATATCTTTAAAGTTAAAATATATCTAAAAAAAGTTTTCCTTGAACATTTCCAATATGGCTCAAATTCAATTTTCGAATTTTAGCACGCGCATGCGCAGTAAAAAGTCCCATATTTACGTGCATTTAGATTTTTTCCGTGTGACATTGGCGCACACTTCAGACACCTATATTATTCTATTTACACACTTAGTGTACGACACTAGGAATGCTACTAGTTAATACTGATTTCGTGCTCTTTGTTCTACACAGAACCGAAAAAAAAACGTTTTCTTAATAATTCATCAGTGCAAGATTTATTTACTTCAAAACGGAGAGAAAAGTTAATTCAATATCATAAGAACTGTTGAAAATCAACTTAAATTGAACAAAAAACTTGAACTGATTTTAAACTAGCTGCCACTTTAAACGCCATTTTCGTCGTATTATTTTTGAAATTAATAAAAAATCAAATTTGAGCGATATTAGAAATATTAAAAAAAAACTTTTTTCGTGTGTATATTTTAAGATTATTTTGAAAACGAAGCGTTCGCGGACATTTCTTTATGATACATTTTCCGGTCAAAACGCATTTAGTTTTACGCCGTTAAATTCTACACGTAGTTAAGAAACACCCTGTATATAAAATCTGAATACGTAAAAATGTCTCAAGGAACTTTTATTAAGAGATAGCCAAAGGGATTTAATATCAGCTATACGTACCTTTCATACTGGCTGGTGGTATCGTACTGGGAAACCCGACCCTGGAGGTGTTCTCTTTGTATTCTCTCCTTTCTATCCGAGCTAGTCGATCTCTCTCTAATCTTGTAAACGTCAGACTTGGAATTGCGCCGGTGGCGTTCAGTCGGTGTATACCTACAATTAACAAAATCTGTAGAACCAGAGGGGTTCACCATAACGCATCCAGACCTATCAAGGGTGCATGTGACTTGCGGCGCCGCCTCCACTGCCTCCATATGGTACTTCTTGTCCAGAGTATGGAACCGCTCCGATGACGGAGTCGGGGTGCGCGGGTATGACGATGTGCTTGTGTGGTACCTTTCCAGGCTACCATGCGGGTACCTATCGGCACTGCTGTTGCTCGAAACGGAGTATCTGGCAGTACTTCCGGTTGACGCCGAGCTGGCCGGTCGATCATTGTAAAGGAACCTATAAAAGAGAAGCTCAGTATACATATTTGCTTGCTGTCTATTATACGACACCCGGAAATGGAAATTGAAGAAAATTCTCCCATTATCTGATCGGACCAAATTGGATAATAATTCGCATGCTTGCCAAAAAGTCTTTCGCCTTCCTGAAAAAGCTCTAGAATTTTGGCTGACGGCAAACCTTGGCCACGGACGTGGCTTGAAAATTGAGATAAAGTCACGTACGTTGCTGATATAAAGAGGCCCAGAGTAGATATTAATATTGTGTAACAATATTAAAAGGGACTGAAATCGAGGATTAATGGCCCCAAACTTGCTTGTTTGGCCCTGTTATGAGTATGACTTGTGGGAGGTCGGGAATATCGTAATTTCCTCATTTTGGATTTAGAATTTTTTGAGTATCAAACGAATATGCTCAGTATAAACTACTTGGCATCAGACTCGTGTCTTTGTGTACCGAATGTTGCTGTTTATCGAAAAAAATAAGTATGTTATGTAATCCCATTTAGGCATGACTAACTGCATCGGGATGTGACCTTCTTACGAGATAGAGGTACATGGGCCGTCAGGGGTAAAGGACAATTTAGGCCAGGGCTTTGGGTTATAGGTGTTTGACCCATTGACGGACTTAACCTCTGGCCTTGAATTTTGGCCATCCATTAGTGACACCCTTATCAGCGTTAACAAGCTATAAAATCTTTTTAATTATGTATGATCTGAATTAACCTCGATTTAACTGACACCGATTTTTAAAAGATTTAGCTCAGCTATTGGAGAAGGGGAAATTATTAGCGATATTTTGCTGGGAATTATCTTCTCTACCCCTAATATAATAATAATAATAATAATAAAAATAAAATGAAAAATTCATTACTTTCCATAAAAAAAACAACAAAAAATACATTTTATTATCTCTAGCTATTTTAACACTTTTTAGAGTAATAAACCATTCCATTGCAGACATCAGTATAAAACAGATGCTGTTTAGGCTTGAGGGTACTCGCTCTATTCCGGGAGGAGCTTCAAGACCATTCTTGTCATTTATCACGTTGTATTAATGATGATAAAATTGCTGACAAATCTAGCGTTCTGTGCCGTAATTTTTTTTCTCAAGGTCGCAATTTTTTCATTTTGAATTGAAGTGCTGACATACACGGTACTGAAATTTCCATTTTAAAAATTTCTAAAAAACCTATAGTTTTTAATTATCAAGCCTAAATATTCATCCTCAGACTCTCTGGTTGTACAGAGACGCCTGCCATCTACAGGATAAAATGAATGCATTATGTAGTGACATCTAGCGATCTATTTCCAGAGGAACTGAGACATGATTTTTGTCAATTTTCCATGACATGTTGACAATTGACGCAGATATTACTGTACTTCTGTATCGTAATTTCTTATAGTAATGTAGTAATACCCTAATTTTGAATTGAATCGATGACGGCCGTAACTGTTAGCTTATTCTGATCCCAAAAAAAGATGCCCAGTATAAACCTATCTAATCTCTGACTATCCGTTTATATTAAAACTGGCGCCACCGAACGGACGAGGTAAGTACGAGGAGACACCTACCAGGAATACTCTATGATATAATATTAACATTCAATCAACTGAACTGTCATTGTCGTCATCTTTATGTCAACAACTGACAGAAATTTTTATAGTTTTTTTACAAATACATGGTTTGTCACGTGGGTTTACTTTAAATTTCTGACTATGTTTACATGATAAGTTTACTATGTGATTTACCTGTCTTGATGATGGTATCCTGGAGACTGTGACTTATGGTGCGCGGTCGTCGCCGCGACCGACGACTGCCGATCCTTGCCGAGCGGGTACCGTTCTGAGACAGCACCGCCGTTACTGCGCAGAGTAGCAGTGCTAGGAGCACGGGTGGGGGGAACGGGCGTCGCTCCGCCGCCTCCGGAGGCGGCGCACCTCCCCCCCTCACAACCGGAGGCCCGGGGCCCGTCCTCAGGGCACCTGAAACAAGAAAAAACCCTGAAATACCCTCGAACTTGTTCCGCGGGATAATACACTTTTTTACGCTTTTTGTAGAAGCTTCTTTACGCTTTTTGTAGAAGCTTCTGGACCATTCTAAAATTTCGCTTACTATCGAATTTTCAGAAATCACATGAGGTTGATTTATAAACGTTGAATTTGTAAAATATTGCCAGTATAATTATCTACAGTATTTTTTTTTTACTTCATCTGCTTTAGTTCGTCCCTCAAATTCGCAAACCAAAGTAAATAACAAAATTAAAACCAACTTTTTAACTGCAGCACAAAATTACTGAGTTGTAAAGTCAGTTTTAATTACATGGAGCTACTTGTAGTGTCCAATTATTACTAGCTGCAGGAGTTTCACAAAATAAATCCAAAACGCCGGAAAGTAAAATACAGATACAATTATTTCAGTTTCTGCATTATCTCTGTACAAACCTGCTCAAGTCTATTTGTTTTTGTACCTAATTAGTTAATTGAGATATTTTGGATTTAATTAGACATCTAGATGCGTTAATATGACCAAAAGTGTTATTATAATTGTAAAAATGAATTGAAAATATAATTTTCGGCAAAAAAATAGAATGAAAGCGGCCAATTTTGAGTCCAAAGTTTTATCTGTGAAAAAGCATTAAAAGTTTTAATGGGAAAAACTTCGAATAATGTCAATCTAGGGGAGAAAAGTCTTCAAACCAATGGGGTTAATACGCACTTATTTCGATTTCCCCGAATCGAATATGGGAATAGCCTTTTGTTGTGAAGTCCAACTTTCCCTGTGTAGCACCCTCAAAAGGCTGATTTTGTAGGGAATCTACAGTAGAAAGTTAATAATAGGTGCGTTATCGCAAAGTTTTTTTTCCTAATAAAAATTCCATCTTACACATTTGGTGACGCATAACTTTTTTTTATTTATCTTAAAGTCGTTTATAAATATTGCGAAGCATAAATGAACTTTCCCTAAACCGGCTGAGATGGAAATCATATCACAGCATTGAAAAATACATATGGAATAAGCAAAATAAGCATTCATCGTCACGTCAGAACTCCAGTTACCTCACTAAAAAAAAAAAAACAATTTTTAACGTACATTTTTCACCGAAAAAAATGCCTCAAAAATTACTTTTTCAAGAATTTTTAATCGGGCTAAAGACTCTCCATCGGACCCACTGGGGTACATTCTTTGAATCATAATCTCGCTTTGCAGCTCAATTTGATTTTCCCTCTCCTTAATTAATATTAATTAAAAAAAAGCAATTAAAAGAAATTTGTATTACATTTATTCATAGTCATTATTCAACTCAAATGAGTGCGGAAACGTTCCTTAGCATGCCTTTTACAGCAGGAGCTTTCCTTAAAACACCCTTAATTTATTTTAAAGATAAATTTCTGATTTGAGCATTGCCCGGAAATTATTGTCACAGAATGCACCCCTGTAGATTTGTCGTTCTATTATCTTTAATCAGAATTCAAGATGTTTAAATTAATTTGTTTGATTTTTTCCCGTTTACAGTACTTCAGTGAGTGCAACTCATTTCTAAGACAAATGTCCGAACTGAAGGGGTAATTAAAGGCAAATTTCAACCTTGAATATGTTATTTGAATTTGAGTTTACAATTGAAGGCTTTGCACATCTCCTGGAAGTGTGCCAAAACGTGAAAAAATTTCGGGTTTGCTTAAAGATGTTGGAGGAGAAGGTGCAGAAACAAAAACAAAATGACTTAAGCACGATCTGTCCGATATCACATTCGACGTAGTCAGAATTAGTCAAAAATAAAATTCAATGTGAGCACGTGCGAAAACTGTTCCTTGATTTTGAGATATTAGAGGTGGTTTTAAGACAGTTTAAGTTAAGATTGATCTACAAGAAAGGGTTGAGACACGGTAAATTCAGCTCATGCCATGGAACTGTCTCCAGAAACCTAATTTCTTTTTACCATACTAAAAAACTCCTTTCAACCTCTTTTCCTACATTAAACATTAAGCGATGCAAGTGACGCTCAAATTTGTAGACACGAGGGTTCCCCTTGGACCAGTAATGCGTATTCCTTCATCACACGAAATAATTTTAGTTGGAGAACTTTGATCATCTGGACGTTCCTGTGTGATGGTTCGTAAATTGTTCTTTCCTTTTCATCTTCACCGGGTGAAAATCCCTGCCAAATTCTAAATTTAAACGGATGGTCCTTTGGTTTGTATAGAACAAACCCAGCTGTTGATTTTGGGTTATCTGTGGTATGTTCAATTTCGTGAAGCGATATTTCGGGAATTTCAATAACGGGCAACATCACACGCTCTTCTTGTTCGCCATTATAGCATTTGTTGCGGCTTATGGTTTGCCTGCATTCTTTCGAGCTAAACACCTTTATGCACGTATTCTGCTTTAACTGCAGTGTTATGATACATCACGTATTAATTTTTTTTCAGGCGGAAAGTATTGTATCATTTTGTAATACTAGAAGATCTCATACGAAGGAACGAAACCTAAATAATCTGTAAACATTTTAAAAAGTTTTATCAGTATCTTATTTGACTGCTGTGTTGCAACTTTTCTAAATCTCTCTATGTTTCTTAAAAAAAAATCATTAAAAATTACAGTTAATAATCGAAACATTGTGTAAATTACTAAGTGATACATCAATTGATTTGTAATAAAAAGTAATCTTAAAATCGATATAAAACTTACCAGGGTCGTATTTAGGGAAAACGCAAATTAAGGATCGTTCTTGACAAATGTCAGTGATGACTTGACAATGTCAGTGATGACTTGACAATGTCAGACAATGACAAATGTAATGTCAGACAATGACAAATGTAATGTCAGACAATGACAAATGTAATGTCAGACAATGACAAATGTAATGTTAGACAATGACAAATGTAATGTCATAGAATGAAACTAAGACTGTCGTGTCGAATCTATTAAAAAACTGTGTTAGAAAAATGGCTTTAGTTTTCTGTTATCTTCCACTGTAACTCGGGGCATAAATAAAAAATAAATTTAAAAATTTCAGTTTTCTCGAACTAGCAAAAAAACCAAAAATAATATTTTAGATCTGTTTGAGTCACGAAACTACTCCCTTGAACGCGCAACTTTTCTCCCAGTTAACCAAGCCTGCACCTGTTACCGTTAACGAGATCCCTATGCTTGACATCCTCCAATATTGGCCACGCTGTAGACCTATGGTCGGAAGGAAGACCAACTTGGGATATTAAAATTGTTTTTTCATGGGAAGATCAGGTTTTAATCCACATTTTTACGAGAAAAAAATTTAAAAAGTCGCCTTTCCTCAATAATTAAATACGTAGATTGATCTCTACGTCGGCCTAAATTCCACTTCATCCTGAAATATCTATCTACTTTGCACTTATCCAGACTGACTATTCTACTCAAAAGGACATGAAAACATTCCTTAACACGTGTCTTGCAGCACAATTTTCCCCTTTAAAACACCCTCAAAGGTCTACTTTCCAAGACAAATTTCCGATCTCAACGTACCCTTATAGAACATCGCAATCTTACCCTCGGGTCATGCATTTAGACAAGATCCACCTAACAATATCCGGTTCGCAACCGGACTCGCTTTGAATATGTTCCACCTGATATTGATCTTTCAACACATTCGCAGTCGACCGTCGCTCCAGGAAAGGGGATGAAGGGGCGCGGGCTTGGAGGGAAAATAGCCGAGTAACATGGGGCGCGTATAAATAATAAATACGGCTCCAAGCTCCACGGTGGCCGCCCCTACGGATGTTTAATGGAGATGCTTATGAAAATAATCTTTAGGTGCTCCGCTTGCCTCGGGTTTTAATAGATTCCTGATAAAGGAGGAAAAGGGGATTGCACGAGTGCAACAAGTATAGGAAACGTTTGAATGTACCAGATAATAACGAGACTGAAAATATTGCGCTTTCATCAGGTTTCACATTTTTATGGGGTGTTTCGGTAATAATGTCTTATTTCCTATTGAAACTGCTTCGTGAAGATGATTTAGACTCTAGATATTGCTACGTTATTACAACAACAAAAAAATTGCTATTGGTTAAGCAATCTTGAGTCGTGATCTCCTTTTAACGTCATAAAAGGCGTTTATTAATATCGTGCTAATGTTTCAGGGTGTGATTCGTCGGGTGATTTCATTAAGAAAAGTTCATATGATCATGTGTACGTCCACCATGGCCCAAATTTTTAACTACATATATTACTTTTAATTTTGGTGAGTCGATAGGACGTAAAATCTCTTATTTTAATTTAAAAAAAAGTAATTAAATTGGTGAACCAGTGGCGTCCTTGCATACGTGTCTTCGGATTGTATTTATGAAAAAAGTGGTACGCTGCTGAGGTTCTTTTGCGGAAATATTTTCCTGATTAGGCTGGTGATTTCTACACAAAAGAGATCTCTTACTCTTTTAACTAATTTGCATATTTTAAGAATTTATTGTAGGTGATTATTTTATGTTAGATATAGCACACCTTCGGTAAAGTAAACCGGCGATAACGGAAACATTGCGTTAATGTAAACACAAAATTCGTACTATGGGAGTAGTAAACAGGTCTTGGCGTCGATCGACATTACGAGAAGCTGTTTTAAGTTTCCCTATGGCCTGGAATGCAGTTAATCAGTAAACTGTTAAAAAATGTTCGAACAACCTCTTTTGAACCAACGATCAAGATGATCTTGTGACGGCGTCATTGGATCCTGTTGATTTATTGAAAACAGTGAATTTCAACATCGCTCGCACTTCAGTTGCTGCTGATTTACGGAATGAAGACAAGCAAAAGAACGATGTTAATAAGGAGGAAGATATGGATAATGAGGATGATGAGGACGTCCCCCTTGAAATTAGAAGTGTGGAAGGTGACGCGCAAGCTACAAAGGTTTTTAACCAAATTTTAGATTGGGCTGAAAGAACAAAACCATCACACACGGATATTTTAGTTAATTGCAAATTACGGGCACAGGCCCGAACACAATCCTAAGCGCCAATTTACGCAAACTACAATTTCAAATTATCCTTCTTCTAATTAAAAAATACTTATCGCTGTTAGAATATTCGTTTAACTTCGTTGTGCAAAGTATTTCTAGAAGATCTGATCAAAATTCTTCCACAGATTTTTGATGAGAAATCGTGGCGATGTGACTCAATTCATCTTAGTTCAAAAGTGGAAGATTTGAAAAATACGAGACGACAAAGTGAAAATAAAAAGAGAAAAAAAATTAATTACTCCATTTGTAACGGTACCGTATAAGTAAAATGGCGCATGGGGAGGTTTTTAGGGGCGAGAAATCGGAATCCATTTTTATTTTCGATACACATCTTAGAAGGAGCCGCCAGCGCTAGGTGAACTCCCTTTAAAGGGGCCACAGCTTTTTTAACATCCAGAATAAAATTTATTTGTTACTAAATTTATGTTTCCCTACATGTTTTAGAAAAAAAGTATCGTGGTACACGTCCCTACGGGCATTTCATTTTGAGATATTTGTAGTCTAAAGTTCGCTGTACGTCAAGAAAAGTAACTCTAAAGTACATTCGTACTCTAGAGTAAAATGAATAATAAAAAGAAAGTGCAGTCATGTAAAAACATTAATATTAAAAAAAATAATAAGAAATGAAAATTAATTGAACAGTTCGGTTTTTCCGATTCAGCTATACGAATAAATAGTTATTTTTTAAGACTTCCGGCCAATTTGAAACTTCAAATATGTAAAAAACGAATGCCCGTACGGACTTGTACCGAGATATCTGTTTTCATACAACGTGTAGGAAAATACACGTTTAGACATAAATAAATGTTATATCGGGTGAGAAAAAACTTTGGCCCTTTAAATAGAGTTCGCCTACCGTTGAGAGCGCTCTTTAGATGTGCATGGAAAATGTAATCGAGTTCTGGTTTTTTTGTCCCTAAAAACCCTCCCAATGTGGCATTTTTTTCAGATAGTATCATCACGGACGAAGTAATAAATATTTTTCTTTTTTTTTTTTATTTTCACTTTGAGCCCTATGCTTTGAAAACCATACATGTTTGGACTAAAGCAAATTGGTTTAAATCGTCACGTTTTCAGCCCATAAATCCGTGGTAGAACATTGCACAAATCTTTTAGAGCCACCCAGTATAAATGTATTAGACATTTCTTTAACAAATTATTTAAACCTCGTCCGCTAACGTAAACATTTCGATAATATGATCCACGCTTAGAATTAGTTTACCTCATCGAGCGTCTGCTACATTATGTAGTTTATAGTTTGTTACAAGACTGCTTTTCATGTCGAACTGATCAGCCCAATCAGGGGAAATATTCCTTCCTAACTTTTTTTTTGTAAATAATATCGAAGAACATGTAGGCAGGGACGCCACTGGTTAAGCAATGAAATTAATTTTCCGATTTGAATTTTTATGTCGTATTAACATACACCAGAATTGAAAGCTCCATCTGAAGTACTCTTTGAGGAATTTGAAAATGACGATTTGAACAGAGAAACTTGCACACCCTTAGCAAAAAATTTGGGTTGTTGCGGACGTATGTTTAAATGAACTTTGCTTCGTGTGATGACCCGAGGAGTCGCACCCTGAAATATCAGCCCGATATCGAGGAGCACCCTGTAGAAAGCCATGTTTTCGGCAGTAATAAACATGTATGAAAATGGTGGAAAATATGAGCGCATATTTTTGTGGAAAAGACAGTATATCCGCCACATGCACACGTCTTATTTATTTACTGATTCAGTTGTTTTCCAAGTAGCTCTAAATCACGGCCCAATCCGGATCACTGCTGTCCTAAGAAACCAAGAAACGACTGCCCGAGAAAGGATGATTTATAGGGCCAAGACTGTGTTTTTACGACTCTCGTTCCTGCAGGAGTATACTCGAGAAAAACTATTTGACAGACAGTCATTGCACTAGCGAGGAGCTGCTAATCTGAGCAATATTTCTTTGCAGAGTTTAGTATTAATTACGTCCATTTCAACTTAGAGACGTTCGTTTTTCATTTGTTTTTCTGTAAAAGTCTAGAGAGGCTCAATTCAAAGTTTGCCCGGCAGATTTCCACGTGGAACGCGTGGAATCGCGCGCCTCCGAAAAGTTTAGATTTTTAATCAGATCTGGAATATGTTTAAAGATCCCAAGAGGACTTTAAAGAAAGGAAGGTGCACAGAAGATTTTAAGGCTTTTACTTTGAATAACGAGAATATTAATAGTCCCCGGATTCGAACTCCTCTGAAGTCTCGAAGCCGACCCGTTTTTCAAAATTTTAATATTTAATTAATTTCATTTGAGATTCAGTATTAGGGAACAGTCCTTCGATTGAGGGTTGTATGTGTAAATTGATTTTAGAAATTTGTCTCAGAATATAGAGATTTGATGGCAGTTTAAACGGAGAGAAGTAATTGAAACTGCACGTAATTTGAACTTGAAATGCTGCCTATGCTGCCCTAACGAACCTACATTGTTACATACTGTGACGACTACTCTAGGAACTTCAAAAAGCACTGAATTTTTAGAATTTTAACCTCTTCGTAACAAGATTTTTTTCAAATATTCCTACACGTACAAAGTTGGACTGAAAGGCGATTTTCAAGGAGATACCATGCACCACATTTCCTTTTATCAATCTAATAAATTGTATTTACATATCGATTTTTCGATTTGCTTTTCCGTCCTGTTTTCCGTGTTTATTTTATTCTAACTCAGATGGGATGTGTACATAGAGTGACCGGCAGAAGGTACGCACCATATGGATTTTTTTATTTGAATTTATCAGAAAATCTTATTCTTTCTAAGGATTTTCTAAGAATTTGGGCATTTCGGCAAACTCAAAATGCAATTTACGAGATTCGCATATTAAATTTCAGTTGGGGGAGATTCGAAAATTGTGAAACTGGCCCATGAGTAAAGTACCTTTATTTTTAATTTTGGATGAAACATCCATCATGAAAAGTTATTTAAAATTAAAATGTAAGATCAACGGTGAAGTTTCAAATTTCTATGTCATAAAACAATTTTTCGGATTTTTTTATGATTTACCCCGTGAAGAAAATAAAACAGATTTATTTGATATGTCAATTTCGTTTCAGATATAAAAAAAAATACAAATGATATTATTTGTATGTGGGTAGTAAAAAATTGCTTTATAGAGAGACAACTTGAAATTTCATTGTCGGTCTTATCTTGTATTTCTAAAAAACTTTTCTTCATACATGTTTCCTTCAAAATTAAAAATAAAGGTTCTTTACTCACGAGCCATTTTCACAATTTTCGAAGCTCCCCCATATGAAATGAGGTATATACATTTTTTAAATTGCGTTTTGAGTTTTCAGGAACGCACAAGCTTTTACGAAAAATAAAATTTTCTGATAAATTTAAATGAAAAAATCCCATATAATGCCTACTTCTGCCGGTCTCTGTATGTGGAATGATCGAAATCAACAGAATTACTTCAAAGCCTCGTGTTATTTAAACTCATTATTTACAGAAATATCCATGAAAAAAAAATCATAATATATCTCTTCGTTTACGGCGTACCGCCGTTTTGAGATATAAATCTGAAGTTAACGTACCACATAAACAACCGTACACCATGTGAATTGATGGTACATTTTGTTGGTCCCCGAAATATCGTTAAGGTCAACGGGTCAATTGCACTACAAAACACGTTTTGAGGGATGTTCCGATTCTTTTAAGTGAATAAGCCACGATGAATTTTAATGATCTCTGCTTTTTAAGCAATTCTGGTTTTTAATGGTCGAATTACTAAAATTGAACTTTAATTTGATATTATGATGGCCTTTAAAGCGTTTTAGACCCGACGAAACTTTTAGCGTTAAGAGCTCTTAGAAAAAGAATTTCTTGGGGCTTTCTTAGACGTGAAAAATTGGATTAAAATTTGGCCTTCTTGTAGACAGTTAACCACAGACCTGTGGGGTAAATGCACCTTTCATCTTTCTGATTTTTTAAAAGCATTTTATAAGAATATTTAAGACTGACGTGAAAAGGAAATTAGAATGGCGCGAACTGTTACACTTCTAATGTCCCAAAATCCAGGAGCAACTTTGACACGTACAGATATCACCAGTGTACGTGGAAACATAGGAATTGTGCGAGTGGGAGAAGAACCGCATAAGGTTTCACGGTCCACCGACAGAGACGGACGAAGTGGGTGGAGAGGCGAGCGGTGACGCAGGCTGAGTCAGTTCATCGGACTTTCCCACTTCGATTTTTGCATTAGTAGGTATTGATTCTGCTACCTTCGTAGCGATGAAAATGTCTGAAAATGTCAGACGTCATACACAATAAATGACACACATCTTTATTCCCGTGGAAATCTCGGTCGAATAATTCACAAACCTCAGGTTACAGGAACCGCACCGTCAGCAACCTTCGTTATCGGCTTCCCCGTTTTTATTACAATCAGAACTGAGGAATAAATCATTTATACGGAACAAAATAATTCCATAGTTAAATATTAACGAGAATTTATTCAATTCAAATAAATAATTTATAGCAATTATCACAAGAACAAATTAATCACAAAACATAAAGGACAATAGTAACAAATAATAAACACTAATTATTCGGTATTTTGTACTCCTAATTAATTTATAGCAGAGAGCAAAAAGTGGCAGTGTAAATAAACAAATAAATAAACGATTAATCCATCAGTAAAACTTATATTAGCAACAATTCTGAAACGGTGAGAGATCTGATAGCACTGCGGTGACTCCGCTCGTTCGGTTGGCCCGTCTCGCCGACGTCTTCACTTGGATGTATGGAATAGTATATATTATAGGAATAGTATGAATTTTGTTATCTTCGCAGAGCTGTTTTTTTGTTAATATCGGAGCAAAAAGCAGCAGAAACGCTAAATAAGTGGATAACAAACGATTAATCCATCACTAGAACTTATATTAGCAAACATTTTGAAACCGTGAGGTACCTGGTAACACTGGACCGACTCCGCCTGCGTCACATGTAATTTGGTACATGTGCTGTTGTTTACCATCTTCTCAGCTCGATTTTAAAAATTCTCCTTCGAATCTATGTGGTAATTTCAACAACTTTCCTTCTGTGATCAGGCTCCATTTTTCCTTCCCAATTTTTTTTGCGGTGCGCGTTCGGCCCCTCAATTTTTGAAACTGGAATTCGTCGTTTAATTTAGAAACGTTTTTGCCTCTTTGACCTTTTGGGAAAATCACGTAAAAGGTACCCCAATTTTAACCTAATTTGTCCGCATTTGGAAGGCCTACACGAAAAACGTGTGGGCTTCGATTCTGATTAATAGAAAAACGTCTCATATCGCTTGACGTTTTCGGACGCAGCTTGAACACAGTCGTAGAAAGGGCAAAAAGGCAATAGATGAAAAATTATAAATCGAGTGAAGAACTTGTAATTCTGGAACGGAGCGTACTGTGGTGCCTGTTACAACTGTTTGGAGGTGGTGAAATGGCACCCGACCCCGAAGAAAGCACAGCTCCGTAGATTTCAGGAACCACTTTTACTCGTTCAGGTTCAGAACGCAAGGATGTGTGCAAAATTTAAACTCAGTAATTTTGTTATCTGAATTGTACTTTTCCACATTTGTTACCTTCGTGAGTAAAATGCTAAAAATTTCAAATCGACATCGAATGGGAATGTTCTGTATTCGCATGGTGTCAGTGGTATCCAAATGTCCCTTTTCGTCAAAGCTAAAAATAAATTGAAAACGTATAGGTGATTCGAACTAAAGAAGGTAGTCGTGCAGTTTAATTTGCACCACGCAGTGGCGTATCTACACCGTTGAGTCTTGTAAACGTATTATTTCGAGCACTTTAGGCCGGTACCAAATTTTTAGGGATTAAAAACTTCCTTCCAAAAAGGGCGTTTTGTGATGTTCTGCAACACGAGAAACCCATTTTGGGTAAATACCTCGCAGACTCTCCGGTTATCTAAATTCGCCCACCGAATTAAACCCAATAACGAGCCACCCAAACCGAATAGAGAGTGATTTATCATTCCCTAAACCTGAAATAATAAATTCCGTTACTTCGGAGAACAATCGATAAGAAGGCTTTAAAGCATCTCCGTTCAGCCTCGAACCGAAGAGATTAATAATGTTAATAGGAATGGCCGTTTATCCAGCTTAATCGATCATTTCCTCCATCCAAAAACTAATACATCACACGGCCGAGCCCCCTTCCCAGCAAAAGAGCCCGGGGCTGCGCCCCCTCTGTCGATTAGTTATCGTTGGAATTAATTTTACCACGTCGCTATGGCCTAGACCACCAATTTAGTTTCATAGTTTATGTTTTGTCGTTAGCACAGATCTATTTCCAACATGTTAATGCTGGTTGAAATTAAGTGTTTCGTATTGGTGCATATTCGGCATTTGCGATTCTCACACATTTGATATTTCAAACGTTAAAGCAGGTTATTATTCGATTAAATCCGAAGTTCGGAACAGGCCGTCCAGGAGTAACTTAAATCCGAGATTAACGCCCAGTTTCCCGGTATAGATTTATTAGTGCCAAGTTTATATAGAAGTTCCTAATCAGCAAATGGGATTAGATTCGTTTCGAAGTTGGATGTGCTGGTGTGGTCACAAATTGAGTTGTGAGGTTGCTGATGTATTTACAGAGTCGCGAATTTCAGTACTGTGTTATGTAACAAAGCACGAAAAAGGGTTTAGTTTCTCACGTGGAGACCTGCAAAAAATTGTGCTTTCATAGTAAAGTTGAAATATAATTCCGTAAAAATACGTATAGCGTAATTGCAGTAGCATTCTTGTCTTTACCCACCATCGCCGCAATGCACATATCGGGGATGACGTCAAAGTATCACATCAATGGGCCATAGCCGCATTTTAGTCACAAAATGACAAATCTATATCAAGTTTTTTTAATTAAGTATGTTTCTTCCGTTCGGGAATCTCCAGCAAAAATCAAATTCTTAGGGTTGAAGGGTCTTGCCAAAAGTAAACTTTTTTTTTTGTCGGAATATGAATAGAGTCCAGTGCGGTATCTTCAAATCCTTCAGGGACATCACCAAGTGCCTCGGGATCTTAGTTTGGAAGATTTTCTTTAGATTCTGATCTTCAAAATTTCCGTCGTTTTAGTTCGTCGGCTAGTTGAAAGCATCGCGGGTCCTTATAACAATTTGGGGATGAAAAGGGTCTCTGTCTGCAGAGACATTGAACACTAGTATCTTTTTAGAGAGACGTAACTGTAAATTAGTTCAGGTTAGAACAGGAAGAACGAAGAAATTCGATAAGTGTAGTCTTCAGAGTTACAAAAATGCTTCCTGAGATAGTCAGGTCGAAACATAGTTAATCACGGTCATAAAAACAAATATGAAAATGCGGGGTGCTGGATGCAGGTTAAAAGGTAAAATTAACCGACAGAGAAAGTTTTAATATACAGGGTATCTCTAAAAGATCTGTACAAAATTCTACCACAGATTTCTGAGGTCAAAACATGACGATTTAACCCAATTTACCTTAGTCCAAAAGTAGACGGTTTTCGAAATACAGGGCGTCAAAGTGAAAACAAAAAAAAGCAAAAAAATTCCTTTCTTGGTTGGTAATGCTGCTATCTACACAAAATGTCGTATCGGGCGGTTTTTGGGGATAAGAAATCAGAATCCGTTTACATTTTCGATGCACAATGTAGAGGGCGTTGTCAGCGCTCGATGAACCCTCTTTAAAAGGGCATAACTTTTTCGTCACCCGGTATAAAATTTATTTATGACTAAACTACATTTTTTAAGGAAAAAAGGTCTCTTGTTAAAAATCTCTACGAGGCTTCCTTCTTGAGATATTTGAAGCTTAAAGTTCGCTGCATGTCTTGAACAATAATTTTAACGTACTACATATCTATTCTTACAGTTGGATCGAAAAAAATCAAAACTTAAAAATAGCCCCGATTAAGTGGTGAAAGTTATTTGGAACATATTCAAAATACAATGCCAGAATTATTGGAAGATCTTCCTTTACAACTTCGGCAAGATATGTGGTTTATGCACGACAGTGCTCCGCCACATTTTACTATAAATGTGCGCAACTATTTAAATCAACAGTACCCACGAAGATGGATAGGTAGAGGAAATGATGCTCCGGTACCATGGCCACCGCGCTCACCGGATTTAACTCCGGTGGATTATTTTTTATGGGGGACTCTAAAGTCCATGGTATACTTCACGGCCATAAATAGTGAAGAGGAACTATGGGGATGAATTCCAAATGCAGTAAACATTTTAAAGAACAACGAAGAATTGATGAATAGTTACCAACCAAGAAATGAATTTTTTTGCTTTTTTTTGTTTTCACTTTGACGCCCTGTATTTCGAAAACCGTCTACTTTTGGACTAAGGTAAATTGGGTTAAATCGTCATGTTTTGACCTCAGAAATCTGTGGTAGAATTTTGTACAGACCTTTTAGAGGCATCCTGTATATTTAGATTTAAGAATTTTTTTTAATCATCAGCGAGAGGATATTTATCATAAAATATATTTATTCGAATATATTTTTCGCCAAATGTCCTCTATAAACACTTAAAATTGTGTTATTGTCCACTAAAAACTGTAACATGCAAAACGCGTTTTTACAGTAAAAACGGTCGTACAAACATTTCAGAAATTTTTCATATTTCAGAAGTTCGTCACTTTAAATCTCGGCATGATCCCTCACTGAGTTTTCGGATGTAGTTTGCAATGAATATCCTCAATAAAAAGTGAAATAATATTTTTCCACGTGAAAATGTGTGGCGCGCAATGAGCCGATTTAGAGGAAAAAATATCGTACATGTAATTGAATGACTGATACTCGTAGAATCAATTTTAATTTTTTTTCGAGCTTAATATACGTTATATTGAATTGCCTGAATGTTTAAATTCGACGGTTTTAATTTAGGTGTGATGTTAAATCAATTTCACGAGTTTTTCAAATAATACGATTTATAGGGAACTGTAAACATAAAAATTTACAGTGATTACTACATTTATAGCGATTGTGAAAGAAAGGCTTTCGACCTCTAAAACCGTTTCTAGAAAGAAAATCGCATAACGAACAGCTTATAAGGTCGAAAATTTTAATTTTCCATTTTGACTTATAACTTGTTCAATAATTCTTTTTATGCCCGAGGCGCCCTACGAATAAATCAACAAAATCAACTCGCATTTCAAATGTTAATAAAGTGTTCACGCTAGTTGATCATATTCATTTTCTCGATATTGTTATGAAACCTGCGTTCAACTCGTTATTTCGTATTTTAATTTAAGGTCGGTCGAGTAACTCCAGTGTTATGAAACGAGTTGTTTACTTTTCGATATCGAATATGATCTGCAATTCTCAAGTATGTAAAATAGCAGGGAATTCATTTGTGTAGTTAAACGTTTGTGTAGGAGAGAAGAAATGGGTGACAATTAGACGTTACAACCAGTATTATTGTCAAGTTATCAAGGGGAAAATGATTGAATTTCCAGTGGGTTCAACGACACCTCTTTAAGGGAAATTTACAGTGTGATACACAATTTTTTTCAGAGGTACATTCAAAGCTATTTATCGTTGTGAGTGTGTAACGATCGCTAGGAACGATTCTCTAATGCGCTTTATCGGCTTTCGAGTGGTTTAAGCTCTCAAAAGGTCATATTTTCTAAACTTTTAATAATCATTTGCATTGTTTGGAACGCTCAAACTGAAATGTTTTGCATAAAAACTCGGGTGTATTAAATGATTTTTTTAATTTGTTATTTATCGGAATTAATTGCCTATAGAAATACCAATTTATTTCAGTTTTCTAGTAATTTTTGAATATTATTTTCATATTTCTGCATAATATTTATACGGTTTCCGTAGTTAAAACTTTGCTTTTTCATATCCCGCAAATTAGGCGATATTATGAATATGGTACTCATTAAGTTTAATTTGCTTGCATTCCCTTTGCTTGTTTTTCGCAGTTTTCGGTTGATATAGAGAGTAATAGGAGCACGTCTTCAGTTCTTTTAAAAAAGGGTTATTAGCGCGATTCTCTCTAAATCGGACCAGTATGATTTTTTCATCACGACTCATTTGTAGTCTGACCAATATCGAATATTTTTCTTTGGGATTTTAACACATCTGTAGACTGTGAAGTTGGAATGAATTGATTCATATGGAAGTAAGTGTGTATGGATGATAAGGGCCAAATTATTAAGGCGCTGGGAAGGACAACTGTTGTACAAAGATCCTCTTGAAAGCATGTAGTTAATTCCTCGCGGCAAACTTGCCAGCGTTGCAGCAATTTATCCCTCAAACAATTTTTTATACTTCCAATGGGACAAAACTAGCCTGATTCAAATATTTCAAACTTTTAAACGATTTATAACTAAAATTGTTCATTCCCCATTGTATTGGAAATCAATTGAGTTATTCATAGCTCCACATTTATGAAATAGAAAATGTAAAATGTAAAAAAAAAAACTAAACTAGAAGCAGAACACGACGTATTTTTTATTAGATTATCAAACTCCCGGCCTCAATCGGTCTGTATTATTCCATTTGCCCTAAAATGAACTGCCCGTTTGGCAATATTTACCCATCGTCTGGTATCGTTAAAATATTCGTAGGCCGAAAATAAAACTCTCCGAGGCAGTCGCTGGCCTCAATACGGAGTATGCGCGTTAGTAATATTGATCCCTAGCCCTTCTATAAGCATACGGATCTAACTAAATATTTCGCGATATGCCATTATCAGAGAGAATTTGAATTAAATGCCCTTGGTTAAATATTGACCTACGAAATGAATTTTAATCTGTCGGAAATTGGGGAGATATTGCAGGAAGTTGTAGGACATAATGCAGTTACATGTACGTAAGCAACCCTTAGGGAGGATCTGTTCAATTACACTATGGCACGTATTCCCCGAAGTTAGTCGGCGTCATCCCTTCGAAGGCATAACAAGTTCCCTAACTGCTAAACAAGCTCAAGACGCAAATAGAGTTAATGGTCTATGGACCCGATGATATTGGATAATCTGACGGGAGTTTGGGACACCAACGGAATTAACAAGGCACCATTGCGACTGGAGCCCGAAATTCGCAAATCCGCCCTTAATCTATTGTTTTACGGAAATATGAGCCCCCATGGGACAACAAACACTCGTAGATCATGTCCGATGAGCCGATAAAAAATCGTCCCTACGACTGAGCCGATGCGAACAAATCACGCCGTTCACATTGTTTTCACGTGCTGGAAACTTTTAACATATCACCTGTATTAGAAAAGCATATTTTATTCAGGAGTTGGGCGAGGAAATATTGGACGGGATCAGTGAATTGTCTCCGATAGATTTTATCGAAGTTGGGATCGTGTGTGTGAGCAGAATTTTCATCTTTGCACCGTGACTAGTAATCCTGATACGAACGAATTAAATTTTAAATATAAAATTTTTCTTCTAGGTGTGACGTGACCGAGTTGTAATTGCGACTCACCAGGAAAGGATTTCTATCAAAATTGAGAACTGTCACAATGCGGCAACTCCGGTTGGCCCGCTGAAGATGACTTAACCTTTGGAAAACTACTTTTCTCTATTTTGTATCCATATTTGGGACGCCAAAACTCCTCTTTTTCACATACAACACGTCGTGTATTACTCTACACAGTGGATTTGTTGCTCACCAAAATTACTTTACCTGCAGAAATCCCTATCCTATCTGTCCTACTGTTCGAATTATCTGAGTGTTAATAAGAGCACGTTTTCAACGTTTGTTAAAGGGATATTTTGATATAATTCGCTTCAAGTCCGGGAAACTAGTTTTTACCCATGGGACACCCCCAATGTTATTGAATACTGCGAACGTGGCAATTATAAGGGCCATTTTACAACTTCCCTAGCGGTTTTCCAGGAACTTACGACGTAAATGCACAACGGAATGGTTTTTGGTCAGTTAAAGGATCCGTAGGTGCACTTTAACTGCAGACAACTTGAGCCGATTTACTCAACATACACAGTAGTGTAGTGAAAATCACGTGACCTTTCAGTCACGTCGCAGGCTTCGTATAAGCGCCGATGCCCCATCTTTTCAAAATTAGTATGTTGCGGGAATTTGCCAGGAACAACCTCCTCACGCCGACTGTCTAAGGACTCGGCCATTGTACCAATAATCACGATCACAACGCCGCTCCTAAATAACCAGAAGCTTTGTTCCGTCTCTAGAAAGAACAGATTTTCATCGCAAAAATTGATGAATAAAGAAAACAAGTATTTAAAACGCAAATGACAACAAAAGTTATCGAAAAGCGACCCGTTCGGAATATCAGCTATCGGGACGACCAGGAAACGTCAACGGATTAAGCGGCAACCGCGCAACGAGAAACAATGTTGTGTTTAGACATTCAAATAAATCTTTATCCCTTTTTTAGCATATCAAATGTACGTGACTTCATTTTACGTATGGCGATTCCGAATCGTCACATATTGCGCCGTGAATAAAAATATCACGCGGAGATTGCAGATCTCCTTAAGAGTTCGACCTGGGTCACGTTAGTTAACCGGAATCGACTTCAAGAAACCTGCACTGACTTGATCGTTTAAATCACAATTTTCTTATGATTTCAAGTTCGAACTGAGCTTAACCATCAGAAATTGTTTTGACAGGCAGTCGACTACTGTCAGAATTCTCGCTTGTACAAACATGTAAAAGTTTTTAGGCGCCGTCGCACTGGCACTGATAATCCTTACCAATAAACGTGTGAGAAATAGTCGGAAAACTGGCGCTGGCGTCGATAACTATGTGTAAACCTTTGTTTAAGCGGGGTCGACGTGTGCATACCTTATTGGCCCCAATCTCGAGCAGCTACTGGCGTTTAAAAATTCATGTGCCTTTATAACCATGACTACACACATATATATATATATACAGTGTGACCCACGTAAGAGCGGGACACCCTTGTAAAATTTTTATTTGTGGTCCGATTTTGATTATTTTTTTTGTATGTTGTAAAGCATCAAAAACTCTAGTTTGTGAGAAGTTCTTATTATGCTCACTTAAAATCGAAGACCCACTTTGCTTCTTTTTCATACCGAAAATTCAAGAAAAGACATTAGGGATTTTTTTATTTTAAAATTAACTATTATAACATCTTTAGAATAATTCAAAATGGTTGTAACTCAAATTTCGTTGAAAAATATTGATTAATAAAAAAGTTATTGAATAATTAAATTTGATCCACTTTAGAGCAGGAGACCCCTGTAAAATATTCAATCATTTAATGTGGAAAAAATTGTAGCAAAAAGATATTTACTTGATTTTAAAAAGCGTTTGCTTCGATTAAGCCACCGTTCAACTGGATACATTTCTCGTATCTTCTTCTAGTATTCCGCATTACTTTCCTAAGAGATAGGAGAGTTATCTCTTCACAGGCGCGTCTCGCCCTCACGCACAGTTCTTCTCTATTTCTGGGGCGGTTTTTATATACTTTTTGCCCAAGAGTATCCCACAAAAAAAAATCTAATGGGGTTAGATCGGGCGATCTGGGTGGCCATTGTATTAATGGACTATTCCGTCAGATCCATTGGTTAGGAAAGTTTGTATTTAACTATATATATATATATTAAACATTGGCACCACTTGAGTAGCGTCAGTGTATGACTACCGGACCGTTGAAGTACACAGATAAACTGGCGTTAATAATTCGTACCAATATAAATTTAATGTTGATTTAAGTGGGCCATTTTGGCATCAATAATTATACTGGCACTGGCGCTGAAAACCATGCATATCTAAAGCCTGCTTAACATTTCTATTAGAATGAATTGTTGGCGCCCAGTTACGACCGTTTCAAAATTTACGTGTTTGTACATAGATACAAAAATACAGACGTTGATCAACTGGCGCCGACGATTTATGCACGTGTAAGCCCTATTTTATACAAGAAATATGTAAACACGGGGTATTTACAAACATATTGCGATATTGCCAATGCAGGGGGTCCGAAAAGTTCGTATAATAAATTTTAGGGGTTAGAGAGAAGATTAAAATAACGTGAATTTTCCGCATAAAAAAATCCTAGCGGCCTTCGTTATTCGCTCTTAAGTTAAGAAGTTAAAGAAAACTATTTTTGCTGCAACTGTTGAGCAATCATCATGGTGACGACGAAAGTCGAACGTTTTAAATAACTCACAGTCGTGCTTATTTCCATATGTAAACAGCTGTTTCCTACGTCTTCCTTATGCGGGAAAAGTGAAAATTTCTCATTTAGGCTCATTCATTTTTTTGAACGAGTTGCCGAAATCGGAGTATTTTTCCATAATTTGACTCTTCCATAATTTTTCTATAAAAAAGGTATATTTTGCCGTAATTGATATTTTTTGCCGTTAGTGAGAAAATTGCATTTTATTGTCAACGTGCACCATACACGCCAACAATTTGAAATTAAGTAAAATAGCACTTTATCATTAAAAAAAAAAATGGTATGTATTACAGCTAAAGTTATCGAGAATTAATATGAGCATCTTGGACTGCAACCCAGCAGCTTCGACAGCATTACCTTCTGCAAGTCCGAACATTAGATGCATATCTGCATACTCCTCGTTGCTAAACTCCAAGATATTATTGTATTAAAATATCTCATGATGGCATTGAATATTGACGTAAACATCTTTGAAAACTTTAGCTGTAAAATACACCGTTTTATTTTAATAATAAATTGCTATTTTATCTGATTTTGAGTTGTTGGAATGTGTGATGCATGTCGATAATAAAATGCGATTTTCTCACAAGCGGTACAGTATATCGGTTATAGCAAAATATACAGTTTTTGTAGAAAATTTATAAAAGAATCGAGCTGGAAAAAATATTGATTTTGTCATTTCACAGAAAAAACGAGCAAGCCTAAATGAGAAATTTTAACTTCCCCTGTTTAAAGGAGACCTGGGAAGCACCTGTTTACGTATGAAAATAAGCACGGCTACGAGTTATTTAAACTTTACCTCAACTTTCATTGCCACCATGATAACTGTTTAAAAGTTACAAGAAAAAAATTACTTTAGCACTTTCAGAGCGAATAATTCGGCAACGAAGACCGCTAGGAATCTTTTTAGTATAAAGTACCAACGTTATTTTAGCTTTCTCCATAACTACTAAAATTTATGGCATCACCTTTCGGGACACACTGTATATCTACACAGATCTGGTGTACAAATTGCTTCTTATCGAGCCATGCTGGTAGGTGTAATTTAGTTTTGTACCTCTGTAGCTTCCAAAAAATTTTGATTTCGTCGTAGCTCTCGTTATTAAATTTTCATCGGATGAATTCGTCACCGGCAAAACTAAGATTCCAGAGAATCACGAACTAATTCCATTCGTTACATCACTATTATGGATAAAATTTCATACCTGTGTCGGTCGCCGTGGTGATCCGTGATGGCGGCGCCAGGTCGAGAGGGGGGTTGCAACCCCCCGACCCCGCCTACCACATTGCAATTCCTTCAGTGCCCCTGAAACCCAGGAAATTGTTCACATATTTTTTAAAAAAATAACGAAGTTGCTGCAATTACCAGTGTCAGCGCCAATGCATCTCCGATAATCCCTCAGCGAACTCACTCGAAGCCACTATTGCACATTCAGTTCACCACAAACACTGAAGTCACTAAACCCTGAAAAAGAAAATAATAAGAATTATACATGAATTTTCACTTTTTCGGATGAAAACGTTTGTATAAGAATGGATGAAGAGGGTGTAGGTCATCATCAAGGATAGTTTAATCAATGTTCATTTAACCAGGGGTGAATTATTATCGGAGGATCACTTAATCGGTGACCGTTTAAGTAGGGCAAAATTGGCATTGAGCCTTTCCAATGAACATGGGAATAACTTGCTAGAACTACCTAAGAGAAGATGAAAAAAAATTATTAGGAAGCACTCGAGCCGCGCAATTATGATACACGTATCTGAAGGTATTCTCTTCTTAACTGAGAAAAAAATGTAAATTATAATTCTTACAATTTAATGCATCATAAAGGTGCTTGTACATATCGAAAGCGTCAACCCGTCAGCGATACCCATCGATTTTCCATATTTTAACCTTTCCAGGAATTAATAGTCCACAAGGAAAAGTTGCTGGAAAAGCGTCCGAGAAACCACGCAGCTGCTCAACATCCGTTCTTGTAGGAGTAAAACTGGGTTAAAAACGCAAAGTTGAAGAAATCGATTTTCCCAATGGCCCATAAATTTCCCACCCAGTGCACATTATTCACATATTCTTTGTTTAAAGGTTGCCGCACGATTTATCGCCCTTATTCAAGATTTTAATATTAAAAGTGGGCGGCAATTCGCCTCTACACCGGACTAGAGTAATTCATTCTGAAATGAGAAATTAACGTGTCCCACTTTCAATGTTTTGGGGCCTTAAAAGCGTCTGTTTTTCTACCCACGATGATGTTGGGTTCGAGGTGTTGGCCTTCTACCAATAGTTATCCTCCTATTGTTTTAGCTTAAATCGTTAAGTTATATCAGTAAAGAGTATAATTGCACTCTGAAACTCTCAATTTTGGCCTGTACAGTAAACTTCCTTATGGTCATCCTTTAACTCCTTTAACCAGGCAACCTTAAACAGGGGATCCTATACAGGAAAAAATATTTTGGTAAACGTTGCGGGTGGCTCGAAAAATTATCCAGGGACGGTGTAGGGTTTTTTCAAAACGTAATCGCTGACAGTCAAATAATGCGTTATATGTATAATTTATCCCAAACCTGGATGAAATGTAATATAGTTTCAGCCATTCGGTAGCATTTTACTGGTTTATCAGTCCTTTTTATAGGGAAAGCGCCAATCCAGCAATTCAGATTTTTTACGAGGTTTACATTATCTACAACGAAGGCTGGAAATGAACATTTTACGATTATTACGTATGGAAATTTGCAAAAAAGTGATTGCATTTTAAAATAAGCAAAATAAAGTTCTTTTTACGGCAAATTATAGGAATTTTCAAATAGTGCAAAATTCCCCCTTTTAAGCTCGGTTTATTTCGTGCTGGCATTTCAGGCACTCGTGAAAAAGTATTATATGAGCACGTTTTTGAAAAATTTTAAAATTTTTAATTTTCGCTGCAAAACAAAGTTGTATTAGAAGTGTATTTTCGAACGCAGCTGTCCGGAGTAATTGGTATTTCGCCTATGCCAGCAATGTAAAATTTTTGCAAATTGTTCGTGAAATTTCAAACACATACTATCATTTCATTGTAATTATAAAGCGAAGAATTATCGGTTTAAAGTTATGTGGGATTTTTTGGATGGAATTTGAGACCTCGAGGTTGAACTGAGACCAAAGCCTCAAAAGTTGACGATTACAGTACAAATGCCAGCCGAAATACGTGAAATTAGCATATTTTTCGATCAATTAGAAGACATTTTGTAAGTCCAAAAGTGTTGACTTTTTTCGGTGCTGCAATCCAACTTTTCATTAAAAATAAAAATGTGAATAAATTGAAAACAATTAGAATTTAATTTTTATTTTCATAACAGAGGAAAATAATAGCAAAAGTGAGTTTATGAACGCAGCTGCTTAAATTTTATAATATTTTATAATTTCACATTCCTATAAAAATGATCAAATTTTAATTATCTTTATACACTATACATTATTAATGCATAATTAAATCTAGTGCGAGCCAGAAAAATGGGGCCCGGAATTCAGGACAGAAAATTGATTAGGGAAGTCGGGACGGGGAGTAGCGGACAGTAATGTGACATTTTGTCTCCAGTGATTTGTGAAATTCTCTGTTGATGGACTTCGAACACCCCGTGCACCACCATTAAACCGACAAATCTTTATTTTACCATAGAATACGATGTTTTTCTGTTTCACCAGAAGTTAGACACAACCAAGAATTAACCCAGCAAATTCCATTATATTCCCACTTTTCTACGAAAAATTCGATTCACAATTCTGAATTAGTTATTGACTCATTTTTCCTACCCGAAAAAAAGACAAGAGACAATAAAAAGAACATGATTACATTCTCCATTCTCATGGCGAATGCCCAAAAACTAATTAATTTTCCTGAAAGTGGAGAAAAATGAGGGAGATGGAAAAAGTCTACTCAAGGGGTTAAAAGGGAGGCTTGGTTATTAGGGCATTTTAATATAAAGGATGCTCCGGAGAGGGGGGAAACGATAATGAACTTTTGTCCATTTTCATGAGTGGAAAAGTTGTTCCAACTCCGGTTTTAGCTAAATTAATTAGGACTTTGGTGCATTACCAGCAGATCTAAAATGAGGTTCTTTAGAGGAAAGTAGTAAAGTAAAGGGGAGGCAGATTTTTATTGACTTTTATAATTAGATTAAATTGGAATTTTCGATTTGATTTATTCAATCTATTTATTCATGGTTTTGCGTATTAGCGCAAATGGCAGGAGAGATGAATAATAAATATATTATGAAAACAAATATAGATAATGATGCATTCTACGTTGAAATAAAAATATTACGATGTACGTTTCGAGCAATTTGCAAAGACGAATTTGCACAAAACTTCATCAATCTTGGGTAAAAAACGAGATCCATCACCGCCTTGAACTGTTCTACCATGGAGATGTTATTTACGACTTTCAGGGGCTTTTAATATTTAAAAAGGGCGCCGCCCTACGAAACGGGCTCACCAAATAACACCGAGAGGTTAAACCTTTACTATATTATTAAATGCGGTGGAAATATTTTCCGGACATTTTGCTTTATACGGATTCAAACGGAATGAATCGAGAAAGTGTCAGTTTTATATAGAGAATAGTTGATATGAGGAAAAATATTGTGCGAGCCTTCACATGCGAGGTTGTCACCTCTTTTATAAGTTGCGAAATATAGAGGTCAAGTTGCACTCCGCACCTACTTTTCGCCATTTTCCAAAACACGACGCTCAGCGCATCGTGGAAAATTATGGACGAAAAGGGGGTTTACGAACAAAAAAATGTGCGAAATTGGAAAGAGTTTCAAGTTTCCTGAAACGGCTAGGCGAGAACCTTTGGAGTTTCAGTTGAGGTATCCACAAAAACGGCTAGAAAATTTCGGATATTTTCCGAACATTTTCCGAACATTTCCTTAAATAAGGCACACAAGGTATCCACTTTTCGTCGTTTGGTAACGCAGTCGTAAAATATATTTTTTAATCAGTGCGAATCAGAAAATTTAATTATCATAATAATTATTGCTGTAAAAGCGAAATCAATAATTAAATTTCCCGATTATGGTGATGGTTGGAAAATTCTAATTAACGTTTTCTGCACACATATGGTCAACTGCACAGTCCAATGTTTAGATAGTAGTTATTCGAAATTGCATTCCAAATAATTTAAATGGCTTCTGGGAATTAACATATCTAGATTGCATCGCCGGTATCCGGCAGCTTTATTAAAAAGGTTGAATTATTCCTTTTGAAATGAATTCAATTATTATTATCGATTTCATCAGAATTATGGGTTTCGATACCTTTATTTTATGTCCCATCAAAGTAAAGCTCCTTTTAGTACCGATCCAATTCTCTGAACTTAAGGTCTTTCTTGGATTCCCTCAGATACTTTCATGAAAACTTTATCAAGGATAAAAGTAAACGAATTAGCTTTCCTTCGCGTTTGAGTAAATTTTGTGACAAACCATTACTCAATTTCAGGTTATTCATCAAATATTAAACGGCAGACAAGAAAAACCTTTTCCACCAGATGTACTTTCATGTTAGTAATTTGAGAAAAAAAGCTGAGAGGCTTAGAGAGTGAAAAGCGATTTATTATTCTGGGTTCTTAGAATCTTTTAATGAGTTTGTTCGCTTTACATAATTAATAATTCCAAACTTAAAGCTGAAAGTTACAAATTAACGACAAAAGAACTACCTATTTTTCTTCGCGCACTTACCATTGTCTAAACCTAGTGCTTAAAGGTCTCCTTTTAACGAAATTTAATACTTAAGGATGGAACCTTTGTCTGAGCTGCCCCAGCACAAATGCTGCTAATTTATTAATTAAACCTTCATTATTTTAATTTTCTACTATTTCTTCGGCAAATTAAACACTTCAGATATAAAAGGCTAGAATTAAGCCGGTACTTACTATTTCTCTTTGTTCTTCTTGCAGTGCTAATTTTAAGTGTGCATTTTTGAGTCGTTTCGCTTCATCTTTTTATTTATTTTTCAAATTGTTATTCGAGGGAAGCGCGGGGATTTCACGTAGTTGAAAAATGGATTGGGGTTCAGAGGAGCGGAGCGCTGCGGTACCACTTCCGAGGTTGAGGCGGGACGAAATTCCAAAGTTCCGCGACAAAAACCGAATTGCCGGTAAGAATTTTTCGAAAGTCTGAAGACTAAAAATGTTCGAAACCTCGGCAAACGAAGTAAATTCTGTAAATTAAACTCCGGATTCGGAAAATTAGCTTTGCTGACTCGTTTGAAAAACTCAGCCCGCAAAAACTGAAAAATTCGTTTTGAGCACAAAACTACATTCCTTGGTTTTCCCCTAATATAACGAAAATATCCAAGATTAACTCAAAAGTAAAATTCCTGAGTTTCCTTTCGGGGCACGGGCTGAGCCTGTCTAAATTCTTCGCAAAGAAGCGAGTTACATTGGGCTCTAATCTTTTGCTAAAAAAATTCAAGTATTACAAAGTTTCGGACAAAAGCCTAAATTGTGGAGTTTCAAGTTCGGGTGCGTTTAATTTATTTTAGACTCCGAAAAGCACGCCGTTGAATATATATATAAAGCTTTACATTTATTTAGAGATTTTTAAGATGGAAATTTCCAGGTTATGTTGAAAGCGCGCTGCATGGCTCAAATTTATGGGAAATGTGTAGGAAAGTTTTTCATTTTACAAAAGAAATTACGTCATAGATGTGGGATCCGCCTGTCAGACCGCTTAGTTGTACCAGGTCTGTAAGTATGAAACCGGAATCTTTTAATAAAAAGTATAACTCAGCTGCGCAATAATTATAAAAAAATATTTTATTCGAAGTATTTCCCATCGTTACACATACATTTTTCCCATCTCTCTGGCAATTTGTGGATGCCACGCCAAAAGAACTGTCGTTCTTTTGAACCAAACCGTTCATCGAGCCATTTTTGAACTGTGTCGTAAGAGGTGAAGTGCCGTTCCGCAAGAGCGTGTTCCATCGATGCAAATAAGTGATAATCGGATGGTGCCAAGTCGGGTGAATAAGCCGCATGCGATGGTACGTCCCAATGAAACGTCCCAATCGTTTCCTTCACCAGTTTTGCAGTGTGCGATGGTGCATTATCATGAAGCAATATCACCTCGTGTTGCCGTTCTTGATATTCTGGTCGTCTTTCACGCAAAGCTCGATGCAAGTCCATCATTTGTTGTCGGTAACGTTCAGTATTAACTGTTTCTCCAGGTTCTATCAACTCATAGTAAATTACGCCCTTTTGATCCCATCAAACACAGAGCATTGTTTTCCGTCCATATCGATTCGGTCTTGCTGGCGATGCTGATGGTTCGCCTGGAGTTACCCGTGATTTTTTACGTTTGGGATTCTCAAAATAGATACATTTTTCGTCACCAGTCACAATTCGATGAAGAAATGACCTTCTGTCATACCTGGTGAGCAACAATCGGCAAGTGGTTTTTCGATTTTCTTGCTGTCTTTCGTTGAGTTCATGTGGAACCCATTTTCCTATCTTCTGAATTTTTCCCGTAGCTTTCAAACGAGTGGAAACGGCTTCTCGTGTCACATTTCATTGGTTCGCTAATTGTTGTTGCGTCTGAGTATCGTCCTCATCTAACAAAGCTCGCAACTCGCCGTCTTCAAACTTTTTCGGTGGTTTTCCACGCTCTTCGTTGTTGACGTCAAAATGGCCACTTTTGAATTTTTTAAACCGCTCACAGCACTGTGATTTTCCAAGGGCATGTTCACCGTAAGCTTCAACAAGCATGCGATGTGACTCTGCAGCCGTTTTTTTCAAGTGGTAACAGAAAATCAATGCTTTCCAATGTAGGCACAAAATTCGACATACTCAAAGCTATTGCAAACTGTACTGCAGTATTGAACCTGTATTGTTATGATTTGAAAATCATTCTCAGATGTAAATTAGAGATATAGTACTCTAATAACACGATAAGGTAGTACCTATATTGACCACTAGGGATATTTGGAGGCAAATTCCGGTTTCATATTTACAGACCTGGTACATGGCTTGTAAATATTCCGTAAGTTAGGTTTATGGAATGGGGCACGAGAGCGATTTGCCCTCAGGTTACGCCCATGGTTCGCGTTACCCGGTGGCCTGGATTTTTTCCACGATGCTTTGTCGGCGTGGGAAGTGAAACGCGGGTTCCCTTCGGCGAAGTCCTCGCCAAGGGCTGGGTGCCAGACGTGGACGTAACGGTTCCATGCGGGAAGCAGCCCGATACCTTTAAGTATTGTCTAGTCATGGTACGTCCACGGATGTCAATGCCTAAAGCTTTGGGAGAACGGGGATGGTCTCTGTTTTGGTCGGCCCTTCCTGGCGGAGACTCGAGACTCAAGGGTCGTGCCCGAGTTTTGTAAATTTAAATAATATATCCGTATCGTTAAGCTCACGCGACTTTTATTTCAAAGCCCCTAAAGATCCCCAACTCAACACAGGAACTCTTTTAATCATCCACCCCCAGATAACGAGAGAAAAACCTACACGGATGTATACTGATGATTATTCGATTTCAAAAAATAAAATTAAAAATAATTTAAATAACCAATCCAGTTATAAAAGTCTTATTTTTCAAAATACGCTCAATCATTATGAAATTACGTCATAGAGGTACTCGGAATGATTTATGCGATGTACGCTCCTCAAATACGTTTATAAAAAAAAAAAATCAGTTTTTCTCTCTTTGGACGTGTTCCCCTTGTCACATTACATTGCTAAAATTTATAGAAAATTTAGGAAAAAGTGCGCTTTCACATAAAAAAATGTATGTCATAAACATTTTATGCGATTTCAAAAGGAAATAATTAAAAAATAAATTCACTTTTCCTCTATTGACGTCTTTGAGATGAAAATTTCCACAGATTGCTTTGACGGAATGTTTTAGGACTCAAATTTATGGAGAATGTAGAGCAAAGTGTGCTCTTTGATAAAAAAATTACGATAAAGAGGTACCGAAAGAGATTCAGAAATTATATGGCGGTTAAATTTTTGTCTCTTTGGACATCTGTAGGTTGGAATTTTCTAAATTGCGCCCTCGTAGGCTGACGTAGGATACGCTTTTTCATTAAAAAAAATTAGGCCATGTAGATACTGGAAATGAAAGAGTCAAAATAAAATAAAAACGCAGTTTTTTCTCTACTTAGACAACTTTAGATTGAAATTCTCAAGACTGCTTAGAAAAGGGAAAGAGTTAATAGTAAGGACGATCCTTCAAACAATCCTGGTCGAACGAATGTTCCAGGGCTTAAATGGAAGAAAGGCGCTCTCTTTCCCGGAGTTTCAATCCGGTCCGTAAAATAGTTATTTACGTGAAGAGGGCTAAAAGAAAATTGCGCCTGAGGCCGAAGTTTGAGGTCCGATGAGAGGCAGAAGATCTTTATTTGGTTAAGGGCGTAATCCCTTTTTCGGCACGTGATACTGGCAACGTTTCAGACACAAACGATATGTCTTGCAATTTCCCATATGCAGGTAGAATAATGTTGTCTGATTGAAACAAGAGGCTGTGAAAAAACAACGCGTGCAAGCCGTAAACTCGCGATTTCCCTAATGGAAACGGTATGTAAACAGAGAGAGTCGATTCATTTGTGCGTAATGTAAAATATCCTAAAACATTCAAGCAAAAGCTCAGAATTTGTCGATTCATTTCACATTAAAAAAAAACAAACGAACAACCTAAATTAAAAAAAAAAAACTTTTTTGAACGAGCTCCTGAATTAAAAAATGGGACAAAACAAGTCCAATGATTTTGTCCGAGGCTGTATGACTCGAAAACGGTTTGCCGGATTCCGTAAGGACGATCATCACGAAATAATCCCTTGAAAAGCTTTAAATATCGAAAAATATACACAGTGGACTAGTTAAAATAAGTGAAAGTCGGATGGATGAAAGCAGCAATTTTTTTCAAATCGCTATTTTCTTGGAGCTCAACGATGTCGAAACGGTTGGAGATTTATCTATTGGCACTTATGTTGGGAGTCATCCATCGGGGAAGCATCTTTTAATATCTAAAAATATACAGGGTGTGCCAGTGAAAATGTCTGTATGTTGAACGTCAGAAGATGAAAACAGTACAACCAAAATTTAGTGCGTCGTTGTATTGTACGGTTACCTCTGAACCTCAATGTCGCCAAAACAGTTGGAGATTTACCTAGGGGCGCACATCAGGAATCATCAGTTGAAAGTAACATAAAATATAAAAAAATACACAGGGTGTCCTATTTTGGAAAGCTCGCTTTAGGTCGTTGCATGATGTGAAAAACTTTTCTGCAAATTTGCACCGTATGAGTGCCTTGAAGGCTCCCCAACTTCGAAATGGTTTAGTGCGTTTCTTTAATAGCGCTCTGCCCTAAGCTGAACAAACCCGGACTACAATAGCAATTGTGCCGACATTGAACACGGAGCAATTTTGTTAAAGTGGTTCGTAACAATGTTATTTTGGCTGGGCAATGCAAGTTTTAATAATCCATTTCCTGCTACTCTAAAACCACTTAATACCATCAACATAAAGTGAAGTGCTCCTTGTAATACATATTGCAGCAATGAGCATTAAGCCACTTCCGCTCATAGCCCTTAAAGGCCAGTTCACATGCAAATAAAGTTGTTTCGTGTTAATGTTCTAAACATTATCCGAAACGATATTGTCGTAATAACAATAGCCGATGGCGAATATTCCAGCTAAACCGAATGACAATGTCTGTTATGTATAGGGAAGCAAATCCACCTTATGGTGAAAACGACCCTTAAGCGCTGGATAAGTCCCGGTTCAAAAATTCCGAGAACTTTGCTCGTTTACTATTGCAAATTGCGTTCATAATTTAATGTCTTGAAATGTAATTTGGAATAAACTTAGAAACCCCAAAGCAGCGAACCAGTATCTTGCCGTTGGAGTTGAATGATTAAAACTTAACAATCTACAAGGGCGTTGCCAAAAGGTATACGCGAACACAAGTTAAGCTTCAATTTAAATAGGAAATGTAATATTCAAGAGTTGCTCGGCATATACAAAAGGATACAGAACATGTTTCGAAATTGGGTCGTTTGTAAGCACATCTCGAATGCCAAATTACCCAACTCCAAGTTAATTTCGGGTCAAGGATAGATGTTGTCCTGTTCAAATTTCTGAATTGCATAATTTATGAACTTATGACATGCAAATTGTCATTTTTGTCTATGACAATTCGTTTTGACCCTTGCTGATGCATATTGATGAGGTTTCTCGTCATTACAACTTCACGTTTCGTTGCGGGAAATTGGGGGAAAATATTTGAAGTGACAAATGTAAATTGCGGTATATTTTGGGGGACGTGACCTACCTATGTGAATTGCAATCCCTGAAGTATCCGACCTAACATTTCGAGTAAAAAATAAAAAAATTGGACAATATTGCATTACTTCTCGACATAGTCTCCTTTGAGAATGGCGCGCCTTTCCCAGCCATGTTTTATACCTTGTTTGTGGCAAGAAGCGTCGGATGATTCAAAGCGAGCATCAACCTCCGACTCCACCTCTTCATTATCGGTAAATTTCTTTCCACCGAGCCATTTCTTCAACTTTGGAAATGGAAAATAATCTGTGGGGGTTAAATTTGGCGTGTAAGGTGGGCGAGGAAAAAGTTCGAAACCCAGTTGATTGATTTGGCCCATAACGATCTCGGAAGTGCTGGCTGGTGCGTTGTCTCGATGAAACAAGGCTTTCCTTCTTTGCCAAATGCACTTGCCTTTTCCTCGTTAAAATGCTGCAATAAATTTATATAATATTCTCCGTTTATTGTTTTTCCTTCAGAGAGGAAAAAAGGTAAAAAAATGATCTCGCACGCATCCCAAAAAACTGATACCTATCACCTTTCCTGCAGACAGACCATTTCTCGCCTTCTTTGACGCCTCATTTTCCTCTTTCCGTACATTGTCTTGACTGCTCTTTCATCTCACGTGTGAAATTCTTGACTCATACTTCATCCATGGTTATGAATCGATGCAAAAACTTGTCTTTATCGCTGCGAAACTTTGCTAAAGACTCCCCTGAAACATCCTCACGACGCTGTTTTTGTTCATCTTGCGCCCGGCAAATTGCGACGTCCAGTACTTTTTGAAATCCGCGTTTTCCAACACAATTTTGTGGATTTTCACCGCAACATCTGGAGCGATCAAATCTGGAGTGTCGTCGGGTCGACCACTGCAGAGTTCGCCTTGTTAGCAGGTACCACCGCGTTTACGCGCTCCAATGTTTGGAAATTGTTAACGAAAAACCAGATTCCTCCGGAGTAGAATCTAACTTCCCTTTGATGTTGGATGGACTAAGATCTTTCAAATGAAACTATTGAATCACGAATCGATCACCAATGTTTGCCATGTTCACAAAATCACTAATCAACGTAGCATTCTTAAATTTCGAACGTGAGTTTCTTACGGTCAGGTCTATGTAGTACAGGCAAATTTCTTAAATATAAATCGCCATCTATATATCCGGTAAGGTCATTCTGGGACTATCTTCGTAGCTTAACACTTTTACCACGTGTAAACTTTATTCCCTTACCTTAAAAGCGTCCAGACCACAGTACAATATATCAAGTTGTGATGCAAACCTTAAATTGTTCCTTGAAAACAATTACACGCGTACATGTAAATTAAACCCCCTTGAAAGGCAGGAAGTTTCTAGTGGTCTAAGATCTACCTCAGAATTTCACGGAGTCAACGATAACTCTTCCAGACGACCTTTGTGAACAGCAGGTGCTGCAAGGTACGTGGGTGTTCGTCGGAGCTCAACTTTGCTCAGATTTTACTGATTCTCAGTGCATTTTTTTGATGAGTCTCTTCTTCCGTCCAACCGCATTTTCGTTTCTAATTTAGAGCAGCATCTGAATTACGTATTGTTGAAAATTTGAATATTTTCCAGGCCCAGTGTCTTCGTAAGAACTCCACTTTGTAGGGCCAGTTACTTGAAGTTTTTCGTACTTCTTGTAATTTGCTTAGTTCCGTTCCATTTTTGAAAATTTTCTCCCAGATAAGTTTCTTCAAAAGTTCTTAGTTTGTCTTTATTAGTTTTATCTGTATTTTAGGCCGTTGCCTTGGATTTGTTTAATATTTGTCTTTCCTGGCAATTTCTAAATTCTTTTTTAATCTCAATCCATTTCCAATTTAGGACGTTGTTTCAGCTCCGATTTGTTGAAATTTTGGAGGGTTTTCCGCTCTTAGTTTCTTTTGCAGTATGATCCTTGTTTGCCGCAAATAGTTTTTTTGATTTGTTTAATACAGTTTTCTCACTTTCCTGTTACTAGTTTTTTTCTTATTTAAGATTTCTGCCCGTCCTGAAATACATTAAATTTATGGTTTTCTGTGGCTGAGTTTCGAATAGTTTGTGCATAAAATCAATTATTACTAGATAGATCTTGCCCTCTAGACACCTGCTCGACAGATTTTCATAAAACCATATAAATATCTGAAAATGATCACCGCTGAGACTATGTACAGTTCTGAGCGGTTTAAGTTCCTAAGATTATAGTTCCAGATATTGAGGCTTAGTTTTTACCTAATAGGCAGCAAATAGGGCCTAACTATACCCGGAAATATTAAAAGGGCACATGTGCGAAACTAAATCACGTTCAGGGCTCATGCAACATAGTTTTTTCAGTGAGGAGACACAGAAATATATATTCGGTCGGAAGAGTAATGTACCTTTTTGACATTTAATTCTTTGGTATATATCCAGGGCTGCAAAGTTGAGTTTTAGATGCAAGTATTCCACGGAGAATACTTAACGAACTTCTGGAAACAGATTTAGGAACGTGGGAACAATATTCAAATGCCCCAAAAACAAAGCACTGATATTAATTAAGGCCCAAATTATAGAAGTTTTGTTAAGTTTAGCAGATACATAACATATTGTTAACTCGGAACTGGAAATTTATCATTTTCATTGCGCCATTTCCATGCAATTCGTATCATCGAGCTATAAGGTTGTCAGAACTTCAGAAATTGGCTCTTATCAAACAAACTTCTTCTGAAACAGTATGAGTAAGATTTAGATCGAGTATGCACATGAGACATGTGATACGAAGTGACAAATTTATAAGTATGACAAATGTATAAGTATAAACCGTGTATGAAGGTGGAAATGCTCGGAATAAAGTTTTCTTGTTTCCCTACATTCTCCCCAATGTGTTTCTGTAATAAGTTTGGAATTTATAGCGTTTACGCAAAAGTAGGTAAAATGAATATGAAGTAATAAAATTACAAAATGGGAATTTGCAAGCAATTTTGTTCACTACCAATTACATTGCAAATTACATAAGTCATTATATACAATTTAATCACTTACTTCGCTTTCATTATTTTTTTGCGGAATTTAAGTTAAGAATTTCTGCGGAAACGCTCAAAATTTCTAACTTAAATTATTTCCTTCAGACAATAAATTTTCTATTTACGAGTAATTATATTTCTGGAAGTTGAAATCTTCTACGCCAGTGGAGCCGCTGCAAGACTGCATTTTTCATATCTCTACGAAGTTTTGGTCGTAACTTCATGGTTCCCTTATCTTCCGGATAATTAATTTGATGCTCTTCACTCACAGCCTGGATTACATGCAAATCTACGTTCAGATAGTCTCGATCGCTAGTTCTTAGGCAGTCTTGATGGCTTAAAGTACAGGCCTCATCAGGGGCAAACTTCTTCTGAAGGGCCTTCGCAGATTACCGGAACACACTCCTAATGATACACCAACGAAACGGAGAAATCGCTAGTTGTTGGAGATATCCTCTTCTAAGTAATTTCCATGACGAATGAGATTTGCATCAAAAGTTTGGTTATGAAACGCGCTGATACGGGCGAAGAGTATAGGGATAAGAACATTAAGAGGCTGTTGATGGTTTTAACTTTTTGAGACAAATATGAGAATTTTTGCGTTTTGAAGTGCTTTTTAGATCGCCTCTAGGGTATTTACTCTATTTAATCAGGTTTTCATTAGTCCTCAACTTCGCCAATAAATATGAGTCGGATCCTCTTCAGTGCTGCAACAGTCCTTCTCCGGACACATCCCTCCTCGTATTTCTCATATGGTGCATCTTGCCCTTAACCAACACTTTACTTGGTGATAAATAACACCACGCTAAAGATGTTAATCAGTCAATGTTAGGTATGAACGAAATAAGATCATCCAGCCTGTCTACCAAAATAACATCTGCTGTGGTCATGAAGCCGGACATCGAATATGCAACGTGATTTGTAGAGGGCATTTCAAATTCGACTCTCACTATTAGGATCTCGAAAACTAGAAGAAATACGAAGAAGTTTCAAAATTGCACGTTTTAGCGCTTGACCAAATGCGGTTTTTAAGTTTTTAATTTTTCGAGTAGTTGTGGACTTGCAGCAACTATTATCAATATGTTGTTTAACGGGCGCTACATTGGATTTTCCGGCAGAAAAATAGTCGTGTACCTAAGGAACAGTCATAATCAAAATGTGCTTATGGTCTTGGATGCGCTAGTCAACCAACGCCAAAAAAATGATAATAAAATCTCCAATTTTTAGTTCTTTCCAGAGATCATCAGAAACGTTTGGAAAATTTGAAAAGGGCATTTGGGCAAGCGCTAAATTGCGCAATTTTTGCTCTATTTATACTTCTTAGTATTTTTTCAAGTTTTCGAGATCCCAATGGTGAGTGTCAAATTTGAAATGCCCTATATATGTTAACTGACCCAACTTGGTTCTGATCTGATCTGGTTTTTCCCATTGGTAAACTGATATAGCTCGATGACCTTACTTTTACCATCCCAGAATCCGCATGTGAACGGACCTAACATTTGCTTTCAACACCACTTGCCTTCATCTGAATACCTACTCCAAGAATTTTAAAACTACCAACTATTTCACTTACTCTGGGTTGAGCTGAACTTACTTGGGCTAATCTGACTTAAACTGACCTTCTTTCTTAGATTAAAATATAATATTTGCAATCGTAGATTCCCGTTTTTCCAATCATCTGAGATAACTATTGGATGAACTTAAGCTGAATTGAATTATGTACAACAAATTTTTTTGTTAAGTGACGACCTAATTTTAAGTTTATTTATAATCTAAACCAACGTTTTTTCCCAGTATCTAATCTAAGTATCTATATCTCGCCTCAGTTCGCTTAGTAATCTGACTAGTCTGCCCTACATTTTTGAAATTTAAATGAGAAAATTCCGTGTTGGTATGGCTTCAAAATTGACAAGAACTTCGTTCTATAGATATAAAGAATTCCTCGATATGTGTAATTTTGACGGCATTCGAAGATAGTATTGCTTGAATGGCATTTAAAGAATAGATTCTCTGCTGTCCTGATCCCATCTTTTCTCAAGTTTCCCAATGATTTATATTGTTAATAATACATCTGTGCCTTCACGATTCTCTGCCTATAAATCTACGTAGTGACTTCGATCATTAAACCAGTACATCTCAAGTGGGTGCCTTGAGAGGAACAATAAAAACGGAAAGAAACTGCACCGAAAACAGTTTAAAAAATCGTTAGTAATGAAAAATGGAGCTTTTCGTTAAAGAAAACTCCTTGAGATCGGGCTCAATCATAGTTCAAACACCTGGGGACGTTAAAGTAGGAACAATCTTCTATCTATCAAGTGCTCCTTCAAAAAGAGCCATTCTGCAACTTCAGCGTTTAATATTAATGAATTTTGTTGCAAAATTGCTGGGATAATAAAAGAAAACCACCAATTCTCAACTCAATCAACTACAACTTAATAGAAATCTTAGTCAAATTAAGAAGAGCTGAAAATTTCAAATTCTTTTTCTTTGTTCAGTTTAAGTGGATTTAGGTTGGGGATATTGTCTTAAGGTCAGTCCAACTGATCCGTCAAAATAAATAACACACCCTAACCCACATGACAACAACCTAATTCCCCGGTAAACTCACTACCCCAATCCTGCGAAAACCACCCCATCAGTCCCAGACTGAACTGTCCAAAGACGGGCACCCTCGAACTGCAAAGAAACGCCTCTTTTCCAGGAAAAATCCCGAATTTCCCAAAATGGCCGTTCGAAACGAAGGCCATCTCGATCAATTCCGCTTTTACAAACTTCCGCAATTTACCTCTCTTCTCCTGTTTTTTTTTTACGGTACTATTCTTACCTTGCACTTATATGGTTAATCCTCCTGTTAGGACCGGAGGAACAACAAGAAAATTCGCGATAGGCATTAACCGAGCGGAACAACAAAAACGATCCAAATATGGCCGTACACGGATATAAAGCGAACCACCAAAACTGTCACTTTTAGACACCCCGCACACCCACTGATTCAATTTCCCATTGCGACTGCCAACAGATTGTCTTATTCCGGTGAGTTTTCCTTGGAAAACAGGGCTTATCCAGGCCTAAGCACCGAATTTTCCAGCGATTTTCCCAAGGAAATATGCCTGGAAAATGGCTATCGCCGCGGATTGCGAAGTTGCGCGGTAGAAACTCCGCTGCCGAATTGGGGTAGAAGCGAAGGACGCTAGGGGTGGTCGTGTGGGGGGTGAGAAAATAGGGGAAGCGTAATAGGGGTCGTGGACCTTGGGCCCTAAAGGGTTGTCTCTACATGTTTTGGGCGATTTATTTTGGCTTTGATGTGTTGGTGGAGGGATGCAAAGCATGCATTGCCGTAAATAAATTAAAATTAACTCGAAGAACAGTCATTTTTGCTTATATGTACAGGGTGACCTTTTGAAGGTAAGTTGAAGGATTGCGTGATCCTAAACTTAAAAATGGACTTTGGCGAACCTATCAAGGTCGATTTTATAGCGTACGGCGTAGATGATTTTGTATTATATTGTAATTTCTTGTATATTTATTGTTTGTCAAATATAGACATAAAGTTTGACAGTAACACTGAACTAAGAAATGCTCTCTGTCTCAGTATGAGAACGTAATTAAATAATGAAAAGTTACATTAAAACTGAGTAAACCGAACTAATTTTTCTTCGACTGGTTTCTATGCTTGCCAATACGATGTTTATTCCATTAATGTTCATCGATTCGAATTCAATAAATGATAAAAAAAAATAGAAAAATAACACTTTCTTTCGTCACTATTTGAATTTTAAATATCTCAAAAACAAGATCTAACCCAGGAAAATGGTTAGCACCATTGGACTCAGCGTACTCAAATTAGGTTTTCCCCCTATCGGTACCCCGCTTGAAGGATCTCGCATCAAGCACAGAGTTATAGAATTCAATTATTCCGTCACACCAAACGTAGCCATCATGATAGAATATTTATTCAGGAATAGTTTTTACAGATAATGGGAATCTCTCGAATATTTTCTCAGCTTCAAGTTCTTCGAAACAGACACGGAATTAGAATAATTGAGTTCGTCTTTTATACTTCACATCAATAAGTTAAAAACAAGTAAAATTTATCAAAGCTGGCGTTTTGAGGCGTCACTTTCTAGGAAAATAGCTCCAAAGATTTCCCTAGAGATTTTCCGAAAATAGAGCTACACATTCTGGAAACTTTACACGTTAATATGTGAAATATATCCATCACAACTCGAGGAAAAATAGACATTCGTATCAAAAATAGGGAGAAAGTTTTCGAAAAGTTTCATGGATGTGCATCAGGAGTGGAATTAATTGGGTAATATGCAAGGTGTGCTTGAACGACTCGGAAAACTAGTAAAAGAAACATATTACTTTTAATCGAATTTCTAGATCTTTCGAAGACACCCTGCGGATATTTTTAAATGTAGCAGTACCACCAAAGGCAACTACTTATTTTTCTTTCCTCCCTTAGAGCCTAGTTACCTGAAGAATATCCTGCCTCCTTACCCACTGCCCTAATCTCAGCGACAGTCTCCAATATCATCCCCTTGGCCCTTGTACCCCTGATTTATCGTCGACTTTTCATCATTACGTCTTCAACCATCTGATCAGAGTCTTTCCCCTCACTGACATTCCCCCCTCTCCGATACGTGCCTCTGAAAATCCCCACTCTCAATTTAAGGGATGATGTCTACGACACGACCGTCGCTTTTACCTATAGAGGGTTCATCAAAATTTTGTCTCCGGGTTAGCGCTCTATTCTCTTTTATAATTGATTAAATTAAAACTAATTAACTCGGTTCACCGCAATTTTTTTGGTGTTGCCAACGTGTACAACGCAGGGTATTAATTAAATATGTTGACAAACTCTAGGGAATCGTTTTATGAAAAAAAAGTTTGTATGAAACTGACTCCGCAGTTAAGGGGCGCGACCATAAAAAAATATCACCGAGAAGATTTTCAGAGTGTCATGATCATTTGCGCGCGTGATATATCCTGTATATCCTCCAGAGTAAAAAACAGTTTGTCAACATATTGTGTTGATGTGAATTTTGTGTCTTAAAATGAATTGAAGATTTGTTAACGAGGACTTGTCTATAGGTACTCAATTGTCATGCTGTATAGTGCCATTTCGATCATTTTTTAAAGTTAATTATTAAGTGTGAGATGGCCCTTAATAATTAAAACCTCCCAACTCTACTCATCAGGAGGTTTGAAAGGACGTTCCCATCCCTAGATAAAATTGTCAGGAGGTTGATATATGATTTCTCATTAATGGGTTACATTTGCATATTTTCACAAAATCACGACGATACAAATTTATCCACAATGAACTATAAATGGAAATTCGAGGAAAAACCTGCGCATGTCACCTTAACACCCCCTCTACAGGAATTTCCTTCTACTACATAAAATAAAGCATGTTGTCGATAACATGTCTAGGGTGGCTTGCGCAATGTTGAAAGTGAGGTGGTGTTTTCCCTACACCATTGCCACTAGTATCTATTTTCCTGAATTTCATTCTCCGCTGCTGCCAAATTTCCAAGCTAAAAAGATTCGCAATAGCTTATAGCAAACTTTTGCTATTTTGCATACTATAAACTGCTATAATCAATGTTTCGCATAAATTGCTGTTTTAGCGGATTTTAATAAATGACCGTGTTGGAAATTTCTAATGAATTGGCACTATTCTGACACAATTTTGCAGTAAAGAAGTTTAAATTTAGTTTACGCGTAGATTGAACAAGGAACGTTGAAGTAAAATGAATATTGCGAAAGAGTTTGCAGTATTATTCATATTTTGTATTTCCTCACTTTGCGCAAAAGATAATTCTATAGCGAAAGAGAAACATTTACTAGATGATAGTTTGAAAATTTTGAGGAAAGACTTCAATCAGCTGATAGGGAATGTTGAGGATTTCGTGGGGGATTTTGTTGTGCAGATCGAGGAGGCATCGAAGGTGGCGGCATCTGGTGATTTTGAGAATATTTTAACCATCCTAAAGTAACAAATCATCAATTATCTTTTACAGTCTATACAGACGACGATTACAACTGGCAAGATTCGAAATTAACAACCTCAAAACATGTGAGTATCCAAAATAGCACAAGACCACCAATGCCGCTTTACCCATCGTAGGAAACGACCACTCGTCATTCTTTTCAGTCCAATGACCAAACAGTCCCTTCAACAGTGGACCTAATTTCCAACGAAATTGAATCACGAAAAAAGAGATCTTCACAAGATCTTCATAATTTTGAGGACCAAAAGCACAGTATTGAGAGAAGAGTTCTGATGCCCACCAAACCTCCACCCCTCGCTTATCAGGAATTTTTAGGTAATTTATCATATACACTGTATATGAAACGTCCGGCAACCATGAGATATCTCGAAATTTATACAAATTCTTAAAAAATACCTTATATAAAAATTTAAAGAGTATTAAAATTCTACCATTCTGCGGTATTCTAAAATATACAAGGTGCTTCACAAAGTACCAGTAAATTGAAATTACTTTTTTTCTTATCTAATAGCACACTTTTTATGATTGATTCACCATCGTATTCTAAACACATAATGGCCAACTCTAGCGATTCAGCAGCAATTGCAGATATAAAGAAAATCAAACGAACTTATTTTTATTTGATTAAGTGCTCAAAATGTGCAGATGCGACAAATCTGATGATTTGGAAAGACCTTCTAAGTGACATTAATAAGGGTGATAACAGCTAGTTGTTTTTTTTTGTCTAATCTGTCTGGTAGTCAGCTTGCTTATTATGCAGCTTGGATAGGATATTGAGGTGAAATAGAATGGCCCCCTAGATCGCCGGATTTGACGCCTTTGAACTATTTTCTACGGGGCCACTTGAAAAGTAAGGTGTATGCCACGAAACCGGCACATTTAAATCAGTTAAGAAGAAATATCACTAATAAATAGGGTTTCACTACTATTAAAATGTTGGAACATGTTATTGAGAAATTCTGTTACAATTTAGCTCATTATGAAGCAGCTCATGAGACACATTTTGAACACTTCCTTCAATAAAAAATAAGTCCATTAACATAAGAACAATTTCCTTTTTTTCTTTACTTCTAAAATAGCTGCTGAACAGCTAAAGTTAGCAATAAGATTTGTTACGTGAAATGTATTCAAAATGCGAGAGTGAATCAGAAAATTTCATAAAAATTTGTTATATTATATAAGAAAAAACATAACTTCAATTCACTGTTACTTTGCGACGCACTGTATATAATTCTGAAGAAAGAAGAATAGTAGAATTTTTCAACTCTTAATGTTCATAATGGGTATTTCTCAATTAATTGTATATTTTTCGAGATATTTGTTGGGGGACTTTTCATATACAGTGTATACACCCGATGTGTATTGAATTTTAATTGTTATGATTTATCATAGGATCTCAGCAAGAATCTACGGACACAACTGCTGAAGGCAAAATATGCAAAACTGCTACAGCTACGAATTTGGAGCAACAACAATTTGAAGAATTGAAACAAGAAGTTCGGAAGTTGAGCGATTTGGTGCAGCTGTTGAAAGATCAACAACTGTTGATTAAAACTATGGATGAACGTAACTTGAACTCCAAGAATATCGATGGGAATGTGGCGAAAAACCATTTTTTCCCTCAAGGCTTGGAACAGTTTGAGAAGCATAAAAATGGTACAAAGGCGTGTAATTCAAATATGTAAATAATTCATTTATTTTTAGAAGAACTTTACAGCGTTGATGATACAAAGCTAAAGGCGATAGAAAAAAGCTTAAAAACAACTGAAGAAAACTTGAAAACAACCAATGAGTTGCTGAAAACTGAAATAGAAAAAGAGAAAATGCTTGAAAAGGAGCTGAAGAAGCAGAGCAGTGAATTAAAGTTTATTAAAGTGATGATGGAGCACATCTATGACAGTAATAACAACAAAAAGAAGATCGATGTAAATGATTCTCAGAAACGACTTTTTGATGGTGATACTTTCTTTTTAATCGTAGAAAATATTAACTAATATTTTTATTGAAAAATGTAGATGTAGATTCGATTGTTGGAGCTACACGGATGCCCAACTTCTACCCTTTAAGGTCATATCCTTTATATGATATTGGTGCAAATAAGGGCGAGAATAGAGATAGTAAATTTGTGAAGAGTTTAATGCCCCGACAAATATTTCAAATTGATGTGCAAAATGATGTAAGTAAGATCTTAATAGCCAGTTTTTCCAGTTTCAGTTCTTGGAACTAAAGAATGTCTAGGAGACACAGTAGAGTTCAATTTATCACAAATATTAATTTTATTTAACGTGTTTTGTTTGTGTTTTTTTCAATAGACTTTCTCAAAACCCGATGTCGAAACGACTACTATAAAGCCAGCAACTGTTGAGGAAGCTACTGAAGACATTGAAAAAGAGAGTAAGTAATTGATCCGAAATAGCATAGGAAAACGATATATCTCTTCTTGAGGAGTTTAAATATCGTGCGTTGGAGAAACAAACACGAAATTCTCCATGAAACATATTTATGTATGTATAACTATTTTAGTCGAAGAGAGTGCCTTCAAGAAATATCTCTGGAAAGAAGAGAACGAGATTCTCAGGGACAAAACCATCAATGCTCTTATAAATATAACGAAATATGACCCTGAACGATTCAATATGGTATAACTAAATATTATAAAATATATACAACCCTACCCCCAAACTACCAAATTCCATTCCCTTTAGTTTAACTTCAAAAACAGAACGGATGTTCCAACTACCGGAAACCATTTCTTGCGAAGATCCTCAGGATTTATTCCTTCAACCCGTGCTAGTGCTAAGAGCAGAAAAAGTGACGATTTAGATTTAAAACTGAAGCTAATCGATTTATTAACGACTAATGAAGGCAAGGACAGAAGCACTTAAAACACATTTTTTTTAATCATTTTTATTTTAGCAAAAACTATTGATAACGTGAGCAACAACGACAGGCAAACGGAGGAAGTTCTGAAATCCCTGCTAAAACCTCAAAAGAAGTCTGATGATGAGGTTACCCTGGAGGTGTTAAAATCTTTAATTGATCGAAACAAGCAAAAGCAGAAAAATGAGGTATAAATTGCTGCAATATTCCGTTTTCAACGGATTATAATAGTAAAGTTTTCAGGATACCTTAAGGAGATTGATGCAAAGTTTGAATAAACCTGAAAGCAAAATCGAAGATTCAGACATTGAAAGCGAATTAAAGCAATTGCAAAAGGTCATCAACCAGCTGAAGCCTAAAGATGACTTGGGATCTTTTGATATAGGGAATGATGGGAGACAAGATTTTCAGGTGAATTATTTCCTTGTACATGTTTGAGAGTATCTAAATTTGTATGGGAATTTTATTTAGTCCATGCTAAGTCAGATCATCAGTCAGAACCCTGCTGGAAGTATAAATTCTGGACCAGGAATACCCCCTCAACCTTCTTTAGGTACGAGCAATATTTTAGGTAAAAATATTGCATGCGACTGGTTTGAGAAACAAACATTTAATTTGCAGGACAAAATACATTGATTCTTCCTCAAAACCGGCCTCAAATTCAAAGTTATTCATATTTGAATGCATTAAAACCAAACCTTTATTACCCATACGCAGCTGATTCTAAAACTTACAATGGAAACTCATACAACTCCTACCAATACAACCCTTATCAAAACACACCTGTTGGGTATGACTACGGTTATGCCCCTCCACCAATATATTCTCCAATCTCCAGCTCCTATTTGCCTTATTCATACCTCCCTAGCAACCCTCTAAACAATTATTACCCAAATAGCAATGCATATTCAGGAAAACCTCCCCAAGAAGCTGCTTCTTTAGACTATTCTGGAAACAATTTTTTTCAGTTTTCAGGACCTAATCCAGGCAAGTTCGCTAGGCAAATACCAGAAATTTTTTAAAAATAATAATTATTATTGTTAGAATATAACTACGGCTCAAAAAGTGCTACTCAAACAAACCTGGGTCAATCATATGCTCCTTCACAAACACTTACTGACGACTATAAGTACGGAGTGATTTCAGACCTCACTCGGCAAATTCAGAATTTGGAGAGTACAATTGCTGGACTGAGAAACGGCGATTATTCTCAGAATTATGAAGACAAGACTGCTATTGCTTCTTTAGAACAGAGAATATATGACCTCAAAGGTAAATACCTGTACAATTTGTAAACAATTTTTTGTACAAATTCGTCTCTCTTTAGGTGTAATCAACAGCCTAAACTCACCGCAACCATACGCACCTTCTCTTTCTCCACCATATCAACAATCCGAAAGAACGCTTTATGTAACTCCGCCGCTACCATCTCCAATCGAAGCTGCGCCTCAATCCTCACCTCCAGTGTATAGACCACCTCAACAACCAATACCTGAACCATCGAGGCCAAATTACGCCTATCAACCATCATCAGTTCTTGCACAACCCTCTTCGAACCCTTATCAACCTCCTAAACCAAGTGATCCTCGACCACCCTATCAATCCAAGGAAGTTGCAAAAGATGGATTAAGAAGTGCCACAAGTAAAAGGCTGAAGAGGCAAATTGCTGGTGCAGCTTCGTCGGGAGAAGACGGTGAGTAAAACTGTTTAATGTTCAAGGAAAATTGTTACAGATTTAGTGTTTTTAGGAGTCGGTGGTTCTTTCAATGAAATTGCGAATGTTTTTAAACAATATATTAACGAACCAAAAATAACGAGTTTAAGGAAGGTTGATGAACGATCGAGCACTTTGGACAATCTTCAGCAGACCTTGGACAACTTAAAATTGCAGTTAGGTAGGCTGGAGTAGATCCCAAACACTTTTCACTGAAAAATTTGAATTTTGCAGGATCGGAAAAATCATCGGAACGGTCTTTGAGTAACTTAATTAACCCTGCTTCATCAGCCTATTACGTCAATAGTCTCTATGATAGTCATCAGACTTACATACCTCATAGTAATACGAATGATATGTTTAGTGAAGTTATTGTGAAAATAGTGGAAAAAATTTTTGCTTCTCTGCCGGAAGCTTTAAAACGGGTGTCCGGTAATTTGTTGAGTGATATTGGAAACTCCTATGGAGACTATAATAGTCCTCTGCAGAATGTATTGAGAAATTTAGGGTCGTTTGGGCAAATTCCATTGGTTCTGATTAAAATCCTCGAATCTGTTGGAGATATTATCAAATATTTAAAGAAAAATAAGTTTTTTAGGGAGTTTTTACTACCAGGGTTAATTTTAGGACTGATAGGAGGGGCGATATTGTTTCTTATCTATTTTTTACAGTCAGATGAAGAGCCCTATGGCTATATTAGCTATCACAGCGACAATTATCAAGATTTTCCAAAATATCAGCCTAATCACTATGTCAGCGGCCCACCGAATTCGAACACTGGGTATGATAATTATTATGTAAAAAAATACAAATCGGCCAACGATTACAGTAGTGATTATAATAATGATAGAAGTTCTCACATCATGCCGGTTAATGATTTTAAGCGGAATATGCCATTATTTGGCTTCTCTAGGGGTTACTACGAAAACGTTTAAATTTATTATTAATAATTACTTTCTGTAACAAAGACTGTTTTTTCTTTTTGTGAGCACTTTATGTCTGTTTTCACAATATATTTTTTTATCTTGCGCGTGATAAACTGGTTTTATTTAAATTAGTATTAGTGCCAATTGTGGTCAAACAATTTAAACCTTTAAAGAAATTACTTTGAAATTTATAAAAATACGTCATATTAGAGTTGTCAACTTTAATAACTAATTTAAATGTATTAGAAATAATAAAAATAAATTAATAAAAAAGAATCTATATATCCAATTGATTTGAAAATCTTAGTCACGTCACGCAGTGTTCATGAACGATGGATCTATTCCAGATTTCAAATGTATATTCTGTCCTTATTTAATAAACAGTAGTCGATAAAAATAGAAATACGAGGCACGTCCAAAATATATGACATTGTATTCTCCACAGAAACAGCTGATTACTGATATTCACATTTCATCGAAGCGTTAGATATCAGGGTTATGTTTATATTTGCTTTATTCCAAACAACAAGGATTCTTTAAAATATAAATTAATACTCTCAGGTTTTTAAGTTGGATAATTTTAATTATAACACTGTGATACCTATTGTTAAGGGTTTAGAATCATGTAGAAAAGTACAGGGCTCTTCGGACGGCAGGGAAATAAGAATGGAACCTGTGTTTGAGGAATTGGGAGTTCCTCCTAAATACTTAAAAAGAACAACCAAAGAGAACAGATATATTGGTCTTGTTCATCGATTATGGCTTAAGTAAGTCTTTTTAAATGGATACTACTCATTTATGCTAGGAGTAAGTAGTTTAAAAGTCTAAACTGCATAGAATTCACAAGATGTCAGTGAATACTACTTAATGGTATTTTCAATTAAATGCTACTTTGGTGTAAAGAAAGGAATTCAGCTTATTAATATACTATTCTTATAAAGCAAAACGGCTAATTAATGTTTTATTTGGCAAAATCAAAGTAAAGTCATTAATAGATTGGATTTCATTCATATCCCATCATCCATATATCATTTAGTTTTTGTTTCATTTATGTTATTTTTGCTTTATTGCTTATGTTATACATTAGATGCTCAATAAAACCTTTGAAACTAATATCTGACATTTTATGTGTACTGAACATTAAGCAATCTTTCATACAAGTACTCCTCGCTGCATCTAATAATTTATGATTACACCAATCTACATTATTTGATTGTAACATATTTTAGATTGTGACATAGTATGATATTGGTATTTCTTTATGAAACTATTTAGCCTGAGTATCAGTACAACAAGGAAGTCCATGACTTTTTTATAGTGTACATTTTTACTCTCATTTTCATTAATTAATTTTTAGATCACTCTTTAAACACCTACGTGTCATAGATTTCATCGAAAAACCAAGACTAGATGCTTGGCAAACCACTGATGAACCAATCTTACCATGGCTAAAAATATTTATAACTGTTTTTAAAAAGAAAAACTTGAAAGTGGTTCCATTGCCTAGAATAAGGCCTAATGTGATCAGTGAAGACAGTCCTCTTTTATTCCCTCAACTAATGCAATATGTTTCTCAAAGTAATTATAAGAACCTTTGGAAGGAGGCTTATAAAAAGTATGGTGAAGATCTAGAAGTGACTAAAGATATTCAGGTAAGCCCATTGCAGAAATCTCAAAGTAAAAATGACAATGTGTTTTTATTAGGTCACATTAATAGACTACAATGAGGCTCTGAGAGAAGTAATCTTGAGAATGTATGGATGCCTCATAGTGAATACTTTGGATCCAACATTAAATATGGATAGTTCAAGAGACTTTGATATTCACCTTAATGTGTTGCCTACTTTTTGCGCAGTAGAAACTCTTAATGCAATTTTCCTTTTACACATTCCATATTTGGAACATAATTTGTCAGATTGTGTTACTTTTAGTCCTGCAATGTTAGGTAGTAAATTCCTTTAACTATTACTCTAAAAAAAAAAAACCTATGTTTTAGATAAGTGCTACTCAAAACCTCTTTTTATTATTTATCAGTTAATTCAACTACTAAAGTCTCTTCATGATCGAAGTTTGACTTTAGGTGATATAAGTTTAAATGATATCTATCTGACTGAAGATTTGTGGATTTACGTATGTCCACAAGTCAGTTCTAATCTCTATGTACAAGACTTGCCAAAAACTGATATCAGTAAATATTCCAGTGTTAGAGATTGCAGGTAAGTTTTTACATAAAAACAACTTTTCTATTGGGTGACGATAAATTTTCAGGAAATATGGTCATAAATTTGAAAGCAATGCAAAAAAATGTGAATACTGTGGCGCAAAAACTTTTGATAAAGTCCAAATTACTACTGAAAGTCTAAAGGAGCTTTGTCAATTATGGGTTGATAGGAAGATTTCTAATTTTACATACATTTCCGCATTAAATAAATTTTCAGGTTCTACCAATTTGATTTTTATTAACTTTTTTTCTAAAAATTGTTACTTTAAGGGAGAAAACTTGGTGACCCAAATTGTCACCACGTATTTCCTTGGGTCACTGACTTTGCCTCAAGATGCGGAAAAAATTGGAGAGACTTGAAAAAATCTAAATACAGATTAAATAAAGGAGATAGACAGTTAGATCTAACATATGATCATTCTCACACTCAAGTGAATTTTTCAAGACTTTCTTAGCAAAAGTGTAAAATATAAATTTCCAGGTTCCTCATCATGTCTCAGATGTTCTTTCTTCTATAACATATTATGTGTATATGGCTCGTCGCACTCCAAAAGCAGTATTATGTAAAAACGTACGTACTGTGTGGGTACCTGCAGAATACCCCAGTTCAATTCAGAGAATGCAGGAATGGACGCCTGATGAATGTGTTCCAGAATTTTTTATTGGTAAAAAAATTGACATAAATATTGATAATTTAGGACAACATTTTTCATAGATCCTTCGGTGTTTCGAAGTATACATGATGATCTTGATGACCTAGAAGTGCCCTCTTGGGCTTTAAGCCCTGAGGATTTTGTTGAAAAGCATAGAGAGGCTTTGGAAAGCGATCATGTGTCTGAAAGACTGCATCATTGGATTGATCTCACGTTCGGATATAAGTAAGCTTTATAGAGTTATTTATTGGAGGATGATTTAATTATTTCCTATCAGATTATCAGGATCTGCAGCAATAAAAGCAAAAAATGTTTGTCTTCAATTGGCAGATGAACATAACTATTTAACAAAATCAGGTAGGATGGCGATCGTTGTAATGATAAATAATGATAAATTTAATAATTGAAGGTATTGTTCAGTTGTTTTCTCAACCTCATCCTCCTAGAGCAATAATTTCGCCCTATTGGGGAAAAACGCCCCCAAAAGTGCACAATTCTACCTCAACAAAACAAAGATCTAGAGATCGAAGCAATCCTTCTGCAAGCAATACTTTAGAAGTAAATAAGAGCGATGACGACGTAAGTTGCATATGATATGTGATTATAGTTAGTTTGTAGTAGAAAATTGGGTATTTTCTTATGATTATATCACAGGAGAAAGGATAGAAAAGTTATGGAGAGAATAAAAACATTTTCAGTTAGTTTGAACTTAGAATAATGTACATTTCCAGGGCATCAACTATCTTTATTTGTGTTTACAGCATGATTTCTAAATAAAATAAATAAAAAAATGATTTTGTTCGATTTAATAACTAGAGAGTGTGGTTAATTGCAGGAAAATCTGGATGGTAACTTAGGGTGGAATACCAATTGGTCACCTATAGGTTTATCTAAAATTTTGTCTAGGAGTAGGTCATCGTTACATGAGGAACCTGGTAAGCAACATTGTGACAGTGTTTTTTAAGCGTATTTATTTTATAGAAAAATTGTCACCTTTAAAATATCTTGATTAAGGTTTACTTCTAAAATTAGTAATAATTAAAATCTTTAAGAACAGGTTTTTCTTAACTTTCTGTAAATTTTTGTTTCTGTCCTTGATTACTTCTCTTTACGACAGCTGTAAAACCCAATAGAAGCCCCAGCGCTACACGAAGCGCCAGTCTAGGCCCTAAGAACCCCACTTTTACCTCCCATGTAACCACTAAACTCAAATCTAATCAGCCTACAGGCCAATCCCCTTTAAATGCTGGTAAGTCTCTGAATTCTCCTACAATAAATATTTAAATAAATAAATAATTCTCAGGTATGATTTGTCTTCCTAAAGATTACAAACCAGAAGGCATGATGGAGTATTTGGAAAAAAGGCAGTCGTTTAGTTCAAAAACATTTCATACCGAAAGCGATAAAAGTTACAAAATTGATGAAAGTTGCAAGGGAAATACTGAAAAAGCTGGTGAACGTTGCTTAGTACAAAATGCCTTCACTAATTTTATTTACGCAGAGAATTTTGATGAAAAATGCCGTGTAAGTCTACAATAAAGCCCTTGATTGTACATGACATTTGAAATCTTAACATTATTTAAGGCTGCAAAAAGTAAAGCAACCAAGTCTTACACGTTTCCAATGGACAACTATAACATAGGTTTTCCAAGCCCTGCCCCAAAGACAAAACTCTCTTCAGGGATTTGCAATTACTCCGAAATAATTTCAGCCAGACGTGTCAAAGAATTACAGGTTTTGGGTACTATTTTTTTGTTCATTGTATTATATTCATTATTAACACTGATAATTCTGTTTTAGGCTGCCTAATAGTAGAACTTTTTTTATCCAAGCCTTTACGAGCTCTAGGATCATCGAACTCTAACTATTCCTCATTTTCTCACCGCTTAAAATCCTGTCTCACAGTGGTGCAAAGCTATCAAAGCAACCTTCCTCCTTGTGTCTCTTATATTGTCAATTTACTATTACAACCCCAAATTCATGATTTCACAAATTTTACCTATCCAGCAATCACCAGTTTAGGTTTACCGCCACCCAGTGCACATTTACTTCTAGAACCGCTACTGCATTGTGTAATACCATTTCCCAAGCCATTCTGGAGCTTATACAAAATCTTTAGTGGTTTAAAAGAGTTCAAAAATGTTACTTTGGAGCTGGATGTGCTGTATCACTTTGATTGTGATGGAAGTAGGTGTGCTGAATATGAGAGTATTGAAAGGTAATTAAGCGTTTAAAGGAGGGATCATGATGTTCTGAGAATTTTTCTTGGGTAGAACAAAAATCCTTTTCGCTCAAAATATAGCTGAATGCAAGGTGAAGATGTGTGCCAAGCAATTGGAGGCTTTCTTCGAGAGTATTAACAGCACTACTGACGCAGAAATAATAAATATATTAGTGCCCCATATTAGAGAACTCATAGAAGATCCTCCAACTTCAGTACTGGCCGCTTGGTACTTGTTTGATCCGGTTTCGAAGATTTTAGGCATGTTTAAAGAAATGATCGTAGAACAGTTGAGAATTGTAATTTTTTAGGACCAAAAAAGTCAGTTTTCGAGCTTCTGGAATCAATTTTAAAGTTGTACGAAAATGAACCTTCAGAAAATTATCAGCCATATAATGGCAAAATAGCAAAAATATACCATCATAGTTTTCTTTTGAGATTGATGGTTAGATTGGGTTTGAAATGTTTTTTAGAAAATTTCGTTACGCCTTTAGTAGAAGCAGTGGGAGGTAAGTAGCTGCAGTTAATATTTTATAAATTTTTAATATATAAATTAACTAATAAATTACGCAAACTGTGAGAGAAATAAATAATTTTGATATTTTAATTTGAATACTTAATATGTATTTCAGACGAAAATTGGATTTTCATTTAAGTATATAAATTGTTTCCTTGGAACTTATGCATAGCTTCACTCTTTTCAATAACGACGTATACAGGATGTTTCTGAAATTATATGTTTGACCAAAAATTCCTGACTCAAAAATAAGGTCTTTGAAGCAAACTTAACTACATCCAATGTGGTTTCGTTTTGCTTCTACAAAGCAGCAAAGTTTTCAAATTAATATCGACTTTGGGCATCGTGTCGGGTTTTTTTTTAATAATCTGCAGCGTTGAATATTTTCTTGCAGAAATTCAACTTTCGTAACGATACAGAAAGCATACACTTTCTTAAAACAGTTAAGCAAGCATAACAAATATCTTGTTCATCGTCGCGCTAGTATTCGAGTGAATCATCTACGAAGTGATATTGGACAACCTGCTCTTTGTAAAGGTACAGCTGAAAGCTCTTAAAAACGATACATGCAATGTTTTTTGATTTTGTACAATGAGGGAAAAGTTATGAATTCAAGGCAGAATCTTCAGTTTGTAAACATACCCCGGAGAAATAAAAAATATATTTCCTATTGTAAAGAGAACATAATCGAAAAAGAAGTCTGACGTTTTTCGAGAACAATACTAATTTAGAATTTCATACAGTATTATATACGTCATGTTCATAATTAATATATATATTTTTGTGTGTCTACAATAAAGATCAATCTACTATTAACATCAATATTTTGTCTTGATCTGTTAAAAACTTAATAATTTAGATGAGTAAAAAATATATGTTATTTTATAAATTTAATTCTCTTACGAACAATAGCTTCAAGCATTGTGTGGTGATCCTGCAATGGCAACTCTTCCTTCACCAAATCGTCCAGAACTTATAATTTTTATAAATAGCATATTTCTGATTTATTCGTGCAACTATTTCCAAGTTTACAATAAATATGTAAACATAATTCTACTTCTCGATTGACCTCCTTAAGACTCTCTTACCATTTATTTTTATATTGGGAACTCGATTAGGTATAACTTTCTTTGGTTCCTTTTACTTCCACAGACATTCTACAAATCAACTAGGATGGCACTATATATTTTTCTCAATTTTTAGTAATTATGTCTTCGATTAACTTTATTTGGATTAAAATTATCTATTTTCTACGTCGCCCTTTAATATTCGCAACAATATGATGATTCGGAATTCGGCGATTTGGATATTTATTACGATAAACTCTGACTCGCATATATTAATTTTTCTCACAGAATCTATATACTCAAAACATATCAATCTTCTCACTGATAGAATAATGTTTCGTTTTAAACGATTAAAAATTAATCAATTTACAATAAACTCAACTACACTCAACAACTACCTTAGTAAACACTATCTGTATATCATATGTGCGGATTATTTATTTTATTGCTGCGCAGAAAACGCAAAATACAATTTTTTAACATTGTTTTCCCAACAATATGAATTGCACGATATCGAAAATAATTTTTTTGTAAAGAAACGGGATGACAGGCGAAAATTTTAAAAGGAACAAAAAAATTTCAATATAAAGTCTAAACCTAGTGTTAGAAAAAATATATAATTCATTCATGCAGGGCGTAACAAAAATACAAACTTTTATTTTCAGACCACGCACTGGCTTTTATATTTCCACGTATTAAAAGAGACATCACTTACGTCAAAATACCCCAATTTATATAAGCGTGTAAAGCATTTAACAATTATTTTCAAAAAATTATATCAAGTTAAAAATTTTGGCGCCCTATAGTAGTAAAACGAAGCCATACTGGATATAGATAAGTTTGCTAAAAATGTCTTATTTGTAGTTCAGGAATTTTTCATCAAGCGTTTTATAGTCATATGTATGCCCCTAAATTTAAATAAAATGTCTGCAGGCTATAAAGACTGCGACAAATTGGATGTCACTCTCCACACTCACCGTGAAAAGATTTACAAGAAAACTTCCCATCTTAAAAACATGGATAACGAAAACATCGAAGATTGCAGTCCTCCAAACACAAACCTTTTGAAAATTCATCCAGTAGAAGTCTTTACTGTACATAAAGACGAGGAAATTTTCGAACTGGGTGGGTAAATATATTCTAGATTTTTTGATTTTAATGTTTTATATTGCAGACGAAGAAAAAGAGTCGGAATATCAAATGAAAAGCCTAATAGAGCACCTGGAATTAAACATTGCGTCCGATTTGCCGTTTAATGCCTCGACTGCTGAGGAAGCTCTAGATGCTACTTTGCAGGAAAATATTGAACAATTGAAAAGTTTGGAAGCAAGTTTTTATTCATGAAATTTTATTCAAAGTTTTTTATGTTTTTTTTCCAAAGGAGTTAAATTTGGACTTAAATGATGACCCTTCAGAGGAAGGTAATTCCACCATTACATCGCCAACAATACCCATTCCAGCTAGCAGTCACAGTAACGTAATGAATATCAGTAAGTAAAGTGTTTTTCAAAGTTGAAGGTGATTTTTAAACCTTGTGGAGCAGGCTGCGAGATTGGAAGTCGGAAATCCGAATCCGATAGTCTCCTGGAGAAAAAATCTTTAACTTCCCAAAACGAGTTTTACCCAGGTTCAGCTGGATTTAGTTCTGAACAGAGACGCTCGTCTACTTCTGGTTCTTCATCGAGGTTAGCTGCAAATTTTAAGAGAAATGAAACTAAAATTTCGGATATGAGCTCAGATTCTATTATTTGGTTGTCACATCGGTGAGGATTTACTACTAATCTACGACATTAGATTATCCAGAAATATTTTTAGCTTGGGCCCAGTGCTTATGGCAAAATACCTCTCTCGAAATTTGCTGAAAATGTTAACTTTATGCTATGTAGGGAAAGAAAATTTGGTCTTTGTCTCCTCAAATGAAGAGGCGGAGGTTAAAGAACGTACCATAAGCGATTTAAGTGTCACTCAAAGCAAAGTTCTTGGGGATGAAAATGCTTATAGGGTTCTAGAGTGTTTGGTCAGCATTACGGGTAATATTATCGTAAAGATAATTATATTTTGATTTTGATAAGCTTCAAAATTGTAGCCCTGTATGGTGAGAAATTGGTTTTATTTCAATACCTGCCCCATATGACTGAACTACTAGCTCTGTGCAAGAAAAAGTTGACTCAAACTCTAGAAGGCGGCCTAATTTCCTGTTTGGCCTTGCTAAAGTATTTAATTCCTTATTTGAGCGACGCCACTCTAATGGATCAGCTACAAGTAGGGCTTAAAATTTACTGTAAAAAATTTAAATAATTATTTCTTTCAGGAAATTTTAACTGGTGTTATACATCCTACCGTACGTTTGCTTGGCTCTACAAAATACCTATTTCCCAATGGTTTTATTGCAAGAAACATTCTTGCTCGCAAGTACGTGGACGCATTATATGTTCTGTCAATTAGAATCGGGTCTGATATGACCAGAAAATATTTAGCTGTACCAGCTCTTCAGAGGTTTTTTTATATTTTTGATAAAGTTCAAGTAAATGGAGAGAAAGTATGGTTGTGTAAAGTGAAAAACATGATTATAGCGTTTGGTTATAGGAAGCATATTCGTTAAAATTGCCTGAAACCAGTGGATTTGTGGATTTTGCAGTAGGAGGAAAACCGATTCCTGTGCCGGTGAGGTTGAAGGATTCGGATTCTTTGGATAGTTTGTCTCCTACCCAAGGTCTTTTAGGTAAATAAGATTTTTAAACAGTGGAAACTGTATTTTTATGTTTTTTTTGAAGTGGTGAGCGTGGAAATTAGTCCGCTTTGAATTAAGTTTACATTCATTGATCAATTTTTCTAAAACTGCTATAGAAAGAATCTACACCTTTTCGGAACTGGTTTGTTTCTAGCATAAAGCTTCTTAAGCGAATATTGGCATAAAAATACAGTCTGAACTGAATTTTTCTTCAATTACTATGTAAGGTCTGTTTTTTATGAATATAAAATAGTCATGTAAGCAAAGGCATGTCACTTGCACGTGATCCATTTAAGATGAAAGTATTGAAAAGGACCGCAGCCAGTCCGCTATTACACTGAAAAAGGTTTTAAAGCAAGTTCAACCCTGTGAAACGCCGACGCACTTGTGAAATATCAATAGTTCAGACGACACACCCAACCACTCAAGCGTTTAGTTTATTTACATAGATATTTTTAATTCGTCAGACATACTATAGATACAAACTTTCTATAAAAATGAACACTAACAGAACCATTTTTCAGAGGAAGAAAACATACAAATCTTGGCCATTGAAGAAATCAAACAGGTCTTCACTCCCCAACTGGCACACATGACTTACCTTCCATTTCTAAACCATATAGGCGTAAACTCAATGGACCTTTCTCTGAAAAATCATTCTAAAATCCGAGAACTTTGCCAAGAATGGGAACATGAAATATTGCAATCCAAACACCTTCAGGCCAAAATGGCCCTGTCCGATTTGGGTCTTGGAAAAACTATGCCTCCTTCCGGTAGCATTGGGAGCAACATTAACGTCATTGGTATTAATATTAATTATTGTGTAGTTGAAATATTACTGAAGGAGGTAAATTTATTTAGGAAATAGAATTGATATCCAAACTGAATGTTCGGAGAGCGTTCCAGCGACAGATTTGCTAAGCTTAGTTAGCAGTAGAATGGAGAATAGTACAAGGCATTTGAGGGGTAATTGGCTGAGTTACTGGGCTCACGAAATAGGCCGGTCTGAGAAAGACTCAACTTTCAATTTCAATCAAATTAAGCTGCAAACTTTTCTGGGTGGGATATCAACAATTGTTAATTTTTTAAATCAACAATCAAACACGTGAATATCTTCAGGGCATACAAGTAGCATTAAAAGCATCTACATTTTGGATAATGAAAATAGTTTCATGTCAGGATCACGTGATAAAACTGTGAAACTCTGGTCGTTGCGAAGTCAAGGAGATGGTACATCTAGTTCGAACTGTCAATGGACTTATGCCGCCCATAAAAAATCAGTTTTGTCTCTAACTTTTGTAGACAGTTTAAGATTAGTAAGACTATAATTGATCGCTTGAAGATAGTAGAAATGAAACTTTGGCTTTAGGTTGCCTCTTCAGATGGAATAGTCCACTTATGGGACCCCTTCATGGGGGCTGTAGTCGGCCAATTGGAATCTCCCAAGTTCTCCCCTGTAAATGTAGTTACAAGCATGCCGTCCCCTTCTAGCTTAATTTTCTCAGCCACCACAGAGGGAACGATCAAAGTTATTGATGCTAGATTAGCTAACTATGTATACGATTTAAAGGTAAGACATTTGAATACTTATTAGTTTTAATCCAAATAAAAAATCAAGACACCTCTTGTAACTGAATTCCGCTCTCCGGCTTAAAAGCATTGAAATAAGTACTGAAGTTGTTTTGCCAAATGTATGAATTTTTTTGTTTTTGCTTCAGATTACGGTGAATCCTTCAGGATTAATTCGCTGCCTTGCAATTGCACCTAATGGAAGTTGGGTGGCCGCCGGTCAGTCCTCAGGAAGTATTACAGTGTTGGACACTCGGACTGGCTTGGTGATGGCTAGTTGGAGGGCACATGAAGGGGAGGTTTTGCAGGTAAACATTATGCTTTAACACTAGCTACTGCAACATTGACGGAAATTAAATATAGTTGAATGCGGTCAACAACAACACAATCCTATCCAGCAGTTTAGATCAAACAATAAGCGTCTGGAATGTTGGCGACGGGAGGTTCAAACATCATATGAGGTATGTTTTTCCACCTCCAAGTATTGTGTCTTAAGAGTCAAATCATCAACCTGCTATTATTTGATTTAATTGGAAATTAGTTTTAAGTTAACAGCTTGGTCCTAGTAAATTTTTCTTTTTAGAGGTGCGACGGAGCCAGCTCATTGTCTTTGTATCTACGAGGGGGAGGAATTAATCAGTGGTACCACTGCTAATAAAGTGGGGGTGCATTCGGAAATTTCGCCTGATGCCGCCTATAGTAGCACCAAATTGAGAAGCGACACTTTTAAGGGATTGTTGACTGCAATGGGGATGTTGCCTCTGAATCGGTTGTTGTTGGTGGGGGCTGATAACGGTCAGATTAGTTTGCTTTGTTAGAGCTTCGAGAAGATGTTTGTCTGTAAATTGTTCGTAAGTTTAGTTGTTATTTTTTGCTTATTTGATAATTTTTGCCCAAATGCCCACAAGGTATCCGGGCATATAAATGACACGAAAACTGGAGTGTATTGTCATTGGTAAAGGTCGAATTGCTTCGCATAACAACTAAAAATTACAAACTCATTAAATAAACTGATTTCCTTATCTTTGCATGAGAATGAATAGTACTAAAATTCTACAAAATATTCTTTAAAAAAATGTTTTTTTATAGTGACATTTTATTTGCGTATTGCTAAAGCTGAATGCCCTATAAGCTGCCTTATTACACTTCTCACTTGTAAAAAATGATTTATAGTTAAAGATAAATTATGGTACTAAAGTTTTGCAAAAAAGACCTTATATCTGTAATGGGCCATATTATTATGATTGAACTAATCTTAATTTAGAAAATATCCTCCTGTGTTTTTCACGTTTCATATATATTATGAAGAGGGTTTAATTACTAGAAAAGACCTAATTTTTTAGCTTCACGTTTCTCTGTGACTACATTATAAACCAATTTATTCTCAAAAAAAATTAATTTTGAAGAAAACGCTTCAAAAAGAGAATATTCTGCAATTTTAAGAACAAGCACCACTTAGCAGCGTGAACGACACAATAACATCTCAAATAGTGGAATATTACTTAAATTCATAGCATAGAGAATTTGGTAGCGATTCCTTTGTTGAAAGCCGTTGTTACAACCTTTTACTTTATTTCTTGTTTCAGCTTTCCCGCTAATAAGTATTATACTCAGCTCCAAAGAGTTATTTATTATTTAGATTCTTGTTGTATTAAACCATAAAATTACATAATACCAGGTGCAATTATTAATTCATTAAAACATTAATTTTAATTTATTTAACCAACGTCAGTAATTCCGTACAGTTTTTGAATAGCAATAACTGATAATGATGAATCGTTAATAAATCGTGTATTATAATTATGTTTGTTATTAAAAATAAAGTTGTTTGAAAAACTCATACATGAAATTAAAACCATAATAATAAGAAAATAAATAAATAAATAAATAAATAAATAAATAGGCTAAAACCACCAAAACTTTCATATTTAACTTACACGTTAACGTACTATTTATTTGTACTTAATTACCCAATCAGTATTTAAAGACTAAAACCAATTAAAGACGTATTATGGCGCTCCCCTAAACCTACAAAGCTCATTTTTTCTACTGTCTCGATTTTGGTTGAGGCTTCAACATAGACCTGGCGACAGCTCCCAACTTCTGAGACACGATTGAGGCTATTTGAGGACTCCTTTTCCACATAAATTCCGCGGTTTTGTCGTGATTATCGGTAGAGTCAATACGAACCTATAGATAGAAGCGTTAATTATTACAATCTAGATTTTAAAAAATATTTTTACTTGTTTAGGCTGCAATACCCTAATAGCGTTCAAGGTAGCCGTCCCTCCATGGACTAACTTCAAATTGAGTCTGCCGAACATTTCGGCTGTGGTAGCTGTTGCGCTTCTAAGTTCTCGTTTTCCACTTCTACCGACCTAAAAATGCAATAAATAAAAGTCCCACATTTTGGACTAAACTGTCATAAATTTCTGGAAAAATATAAATTAAAACTTTTCTCTCGATCAATCTCATTAATATGTTCAAAAAAATATTCAAAATCTTTAGATTTTTATCACAAATTTTATTTGAATTCTGTAAGAATGCGGTGAATTAAAATCTCACAACATGGGCCAAAATCTCTTATTAAATTCGTTAAATTTTGCACGAAAACTCCGAGGATACTTTAGAAGAAAAGATTAATTAAACATTCACAAAATTTTCCAGGTTCACCACATTTATCGGAAGTTACATTGTACGTTGTTACACCTACCTCCCTCTCTACCCTTAAAGTTAAAGGCCCCAAGACAAAATTGGTCTTGACAGTGGTGTGATCGGACATCATGTTAACCTGAACATCTCCGTCTCGTTTCAAGGTACTCAGACCGAAGAGAGTAGCTTTGGCTTTTGGTTTATTTTTGCTGGCAGATTGTTTGGTTTTCTAGTAATGAAAACATTATGTTAATAATATGTTGTTTAAAACAATGCATATTTTGCAATTACATCGTTGTTAGTAGAAATCTTATTTTTGTTCGAATTTGTAGTTTTCTTATCATTGCTGTTACTAGTTCCCTTCTTATGGTTTTTCCTGAGTGGTCTACTCGATTGCCTAAGTGGGTTGCCAGTGCTTTCTTTTTTCGACCCAGTGCTTCCAACTTTCGAAATCAACACAAACTCTGGTTCTTTAGTAGCTTTTGATTGTCTTGTAGGGCTCTCTTTTGAGACTTCATATTTGGTATTATCCAACCTTAATAATTAAATGCGTCTATAGTGTGTTTTATAAATATTAAATTTCCATGTAAACAAACCAAACATGTGTCTGGTGAAACTGATTGATCGGCTATATCATCTGAACGATCGATGTTCCACAAAGGCGATTGTTTTTCATAGTGTTGAACTCGTTTCATTTTGAATGGAAAGTGTTTATCGCAAACATTACGAGAAGGGTAGTAATTTAGCTGATAATACTCTTTTGGTACATTAGGCTCTAATTTTAGAAGTCATTGAGAAATATCATTTATTTAAAGAATAGCGCACTTGCTACGGCCCTGTTCAATACTATTGTCTTGAACGGATTACGTGCAGGTGGCATGCATTTGTTTACATGAATATTTTATGCATTCGTAAGACACACAATAATCACCTTATTCATTATTCTCATACGTAACTTACCTTGCGATCTCCAACTCCCCCATCTTATTAGTTAACTGTCCATTTCCCGATTTTTCGTCACTGCTCGTCTTAGGGCTCATCTTACCCTTCATATTCTTTATCTGAGCAGGACTCAGCAGCTTAACCCTGACAGGATCATACTGCTTTCCCAACATTCTGTTGATCCTGTTGAGCACCATATCGACAAACCTGTTGTACTTGGTGATGTAAACTTGAGGCATTTTCGGTTGACCCTTCAATTGACCTGGATAATGACATGCAAATGGGTTAATTCTTGCCTCGAAGAAATCGTTATTATGCAAATATTTGCAATTCTGGTCGTAGAAAGTCCAGCCCTGACCTTTTGCGCGGCCATTGACCGCTGGTATTCCGTTATTTACGAACAATTTAAATACAAATCTAACAGATGTTAGTGAAGAGAATTTCTTCTGGGGTATGGTACTGTAATTCGGCATTTCTATGAGATTTGATGATATCTCAATTATATGCCGTGTTCTCCGTAATAAAAAAAAATCATTGGAAGCCAACGAAAACTGGGCCCAGAAAAGGAGCCATTTGTATTGAATTGAAAGGGAGTCGAGTGTTTCTTGCCATAAACCTTGATTTTATCTTACTAAATTGGTAAAATTTGGGGAAGTTCTGATAGACCAAATACGCCATTGGTTTTTGAAAATATCGGATTATCGTAATTTTAAGTCCTATGAATCGACCTTAACAAAACCAGGGGCGTATCTATTCGAAACTCGAAATTTTTCGTCATCGCTTTAAACTTCGAGAATAGTGACATCTTCGAAAAACCGAGGACGGCACTGTTTTCCATGAAAATCTGTAACAATCATATATTGTACAATAATCAGGATCAAAAATACGAGAAAGAGGAAAAATGATTTTGGGAAATTGCCGAGTTCTAAAACAATATTGTATGTTAACAGTGGTGTACGACATGTTCATCATTGCAAACAAGCCTGACGTGACGTAAGTGAGCCTGAGGCCTTGTATTTGGGCGCATTGACCTCTAAATCCGCCACTGGATTTAGTCGGCATGATAATGGTTCTTTTTTTTATAATGAAATATGGTTAGATGGAAAGTGGTTCAATTGATGTAATAAGGGGAGAAATCGAAAAGTCATCTGCGGGTTTATGTACCGATATCATCAGACAAATTATTAAACAAATTTGCCGGTCACCGTTTTTGATGAGAGAAAGTCGACCGTGACCTAGAACTTTTAATTTTGGATTCTCAGCATTTTACCCTAAGGCAATATGTACGAAAAAGATGTTATACCAAAGCGTTAAAGACGACCTCCTGGTATGTCGCGATTGAATTCAGTTTTCTCTAGCACATAACAACGTGATGACACTCATTTGCAATGTCTTGGCTGATGTGCCTAAAAGGCACATCGGTATGACAAAAATAGACACGTAAAGTCTGTAATGTAGCTGTGAGTGCTGCGTTGCCGGGTTTGAAAAAAATCTGAAATTAGCGTTGGGATCAAGATTTTTAGCGATTACGGCCATCGCATGAAAATTAGAAGCAAGGAAAATCAAGCATTCAATGGCAATGATTTAATGATGAATAAATTCTCCTCGTGCATTGTTGTCGGTATAAAAATTCGAAGTCATATTCATCGACTTTCGGCGGAACAAGGTCACCTGGTGACCCACAACGAGGACATTCTTAAACGGAGACGTGGTTCCGCTCTGGGCGGCCCAGATAAGGCAGGTTTGCATCGCGGACAAGCAAAATTATTCTGTTCAGAAATTTTTCCGTCACTAACCATTACTTCGTTTTGGGGAATTTACTTTCACGGACGAGAGAAATTGGATTTACCTGCTTTGAATTCACGAACTAATCGGCATCATCAATCAAACACTCACAAAACCAACGCGTTTCTGTTATAACTACCTATAATTTCACGGGGTGTTGGGCAGACTTCTTATCGCAACTGGTGATTTGTAGTTGCATGCAAAACATATGTTTAGCATTTAATTTTTATCATGCTCCTCTGAGCATAAACTCATCTCGTCTAGAAACACTCATCTTTAACCTGGAATTATGGCCGCGGAAGATCGTGAACGATTAATATTAGTTTCTTGCAGTAAATTAATAAATAATTGAAAACATACTCATTCCGTTACACCCCTGATCCAAAAAGACCACCATGCCAAATGCTCTTATTTTTCCTCCAACACAAATCTGTATCTGTGAAGTTTCTGGTTAGTCTGATGGTTTAGTCACTGTCAAAATTCTATAGTCATGCTGTTATATTAAGATATTCTTCTCATGTAAATAACCTTTATATCGAGACTTGCTTTATTTTGGTTCATAAAAAAAAATTATTACAATACTTGACAACAAAATAAGGCAAGTTTCCACCAAGACACATTGATTCCCAATGAAACTTATTTTTATTGAAAAATTCAATAACTAGAGCATCTCCCGGAGAAGCATCTTGAAGTACCTGTAGGGCCTCATATTATTGTTTTGAACCTGGGCCAGCCTATAACCACAAGTATTGTTTTGGTTTTATCTCCCTACCCAAATTGGAACCCTGTAGGTAAGAATTTTCATATATTTTTCGTTGTTACCTTGTGCATAGGCTGTTCTAGATTTTCGCTTATAGGAAATAGTAAATTTACGAAATTTTGAATAGAGACGTTGTAGGAATGTGCCTAACGCCTGAAGTAACAATAAATTCTCTATCGACTGGCGGTTAACCAGTTCTCTTAATGTAAGTATACGGCAAGAATGGTTTTTCAGTAATGCATGATTCTGAGCAAATTCTTATCAGATTGAAGCAACCATGAGTGCTTGCGTCTAGCCAAACACAACACACATCAGACATGTCCTATATCTATTTTTAACATTTTTTTTTATTTTACAGACTTATCACTGCCAGATTCTTTGAGGTGTCTATGAGACGACGTGTATGTTATCATAAAATTTACAGCTTCCGTAATTCTATTGTTTAACTTTTGCCCCAACTCTAAGAAAAAACGAGATATCGCCCTTTGCCACGTTCCTGGAACACGCTGTAGATTATTCAAAGGTAAAAATAAAAAGAGGCCGACATTTCAGATGTTATTTATCCGAAAAACTGTTGAATAGAGGTATTGGGCATGTTTAATAGAGATTTCATATAATTACCCATAGAATGCAGGGAAGTAATAATGTTGCGGGTGTACAGGGTTAGTTTTTATAATTTAACAAGTTGCTGCGAGTTTATTATCGAAGCTAAGAAAAAGTTTTTTATACAAGTTTTATACATCGAAGTATATTTTTATGACATGATATTAGAAGAGACAAATGAATATCACCGAAAAAACTCCTGGAGTGTTAAGGTTTCTTAAATAGGCCTCCCTGTATATTAATGCATATTTAGATTACGCCAATTTTTCTCTTTTCAAAAACGTGTATATAATATATCGAGGTTGGCTCCAGTAGTTTTCGGTACTCAATTCTTTCTAATTTAAATAGATCGCAAACTACTGGGGCAAACCTCGATGTATAACATATTTTTGAAAAGGGAAAAATTGGCGGAATCCAAATAGGCATTATTATATAGAGGGTCCCATTAAAAAAAAACTTTACTTTGGTTGAATTTTTCGGGTTTTGATATTTATTTGTTTTTTCTAATACCGTATCACAAAAATGTACGTCGATATATGAAACTTTCATATAAACAACTTCTTCCTAGACTCGACGACAAACTTGCAGTAACTTGTCAAAATATAAAAATTAAACCTGTAGAGTTTAAAAATCATACTAGGTGTGTACGTCATACCATTTTGAGCCACCCTGTATATTTAAGAATCTTTTCACTTTGTCCCCCTGACACGTTCCTACAACTGTTCCATTTAAGTTCTTCTGGAATTTCTAATAAATTTTGAAATATTTATTTACGCGAAAATGTGAAATTAATAAAAAAATGAACGAAAAGCGGAAGTTTCTCTATAACTATTTAGGTACAATCCTACGTATAGTAGTATCGCACACATATTTTCCGATTAAATTCGGTTTTTTACAATAGATTAATGCATTTGACGTTGGACTACCCTGTATAGCGCCTACTTATTACTTATGTGGGTGTCTTATAATTAGGTGCCAACCCTTAAACAGTGTAATTTACGTGCAAAACTAATACCAAATTGGTAAATACACAGATATTAATATAAATGCTCCTTAACGGAGATCCGGTGCCTTGAAAGCGGCCCCAAAAACGTTATTTTTGTAAAAATAATTCCCAAACTACATGACGTAAATGTGTGAAATTTCTGTATCCTCACAATTTTGACGTGTTTAATCCAAATATCTGATCAAAGTAATTAACTTTGAATCATAGAACGATCACTGAGAGATGCGAATCTTACATTTCATTGCTAAAAATATGTAAATTTAAAGTTTTTTACCCAAAAAGGTACTTTTGAATAATATCACTAACTCTCACCGTTTTTGCGAAAAATGCAATTTAATGTTCCGTATACATTTCGAATTATTTTGAGTAACACACTGAAGTATGCCATAGTTATCCAACGTAAAATAAAGCTAAACAGAACACAAACCAAACCACTTAGGCAAGTAAAGGTTTAAACAAATTCCCATTCCCTTTTGCGGAAGATCTGGCTCGTTTCTCAATGTTGAAAGACGCTCGAAGAATTTCAAATTAATTCCCCTTTATACCATTGGCAGTTTCATTAATTCGCCTTAGAAGTTCTTTTTCGGTATCTATTTCGGTGGTATAAAAAATACTTGACATTCCTCCCCATAGATAATAATCTAGGGGATTTAAATCAGGTGATCGAGCTGGCCAGTTTACAGATCCACGTGGACTTATCCACTTATTGTTATAATTTTGATGTAACCATTCTCGAATGAGCTGGTGCCCGTCATATTGAAAGTATATCTTCAATCGTGTTGGAATGAGTACTCCTTTCAACACATTGGTCAAATCATTCTGGAGAAAATTGATATAATTCTCTGCGTTTGGTCTATTTGGGAAAACTATAAGTCCCATTAACGAACCGCCTAAAATGCCTGCCTATATATTAATAGAAAATTTATTTTGGAAGTTGCTTCTTGTGAGAATTTTCGGATTTTCAAGGGCCCAAAAATAAGTATTATGGCTATTAAAAGCCTTGTTTTTTTTTGTAAATATTGCCTCATCGGACCATAGTATTTTCTAACAAAGCACGCTGGTAATTCAAAATGCAGGGACATAGCTAAACGTGACGTAGAAAATCCTCAGCTTTTAATTTCTGCACCCTTCGATGATGAAAAGTATGAAGTTCGTATAATTGTGTCACAAATCCAAGAGAAATTTGTTTTTATTTCAACTACATAAGATGTATGTTGTTCAAAACTTACAGTTGATTTAAGGACATTAGTAACACTGGTTGGTAAACCTAAGGCTATGTTAGGGTATTTTTTAATAACATTTAATGCGTGTTCGAAATTGTGGCTCCTAAGAGGGCCTCCTTGTCCTCGAGGCCGCCTAAGTGTACCATATTCCTCTAGATTTCTACATACAGTGACAAAGAATTTTCGATGGGGTACTTCCCTTGGTAGGATATCGCATTTGTTACACCTGCACTTGGAGGATCATTGCAAAAACCATAAATAAAGTGAATATCAGTTAGTCCAATATGGCCGAACTCGATTATAGCGAATACGAGGGGACCAGAGATTTTGTTCGCTCTAGCCGGATGTTCGTTATATCTGATTCTAGATAACACGAATATACAGGGCGTTTCACAAACATACCGACTAACTTTGAAGGGATGTGGAGCTCATCAAAAAAAAATTATCAGAACGAATAAAGTTAGGCCTGAAATTGCTTCGTTTCCGAAATACAGTGTGTTTATTTTTTCATTAAATATATTTTTTTAATATATTTCACAAACGGTGTGAGATACAGACATAAAATTTGGGACACGCTGTGGCGGGATAAATGTGCACGTCAGGCAGAATATTTCCATCTACATCAGTGGCGTCCGTGCGGCCATTCAATGTGGTTTTTGTTGAAAAAAAATGGTACGCCACTGACTTTTTTAATACGAATATTTTCTTCATAATATTCCATTAATTCTTAATAAAAAATGGCCTCTTAGCGTTTTGTTGTTCGAATAGTCGTTTTCGAGATTAAAAAAAAGCTATTTCTCATTCATGTGCCTACCAAAAAACCGGTATAAGTTTCCGAATGCGATTTTTTAGAATTATTTAGGAGATATTGATTTTATTTTATTATAGTTTAGGTGGAGGACATGAAGTCCAACCATTTTACGTCCGTATCCCAAACCGTTTTTGAAATTTATTATTTTTTATGAACAGTTAAACACCCTGTATCTTAAAACTAAAGCGTTTTCAGACTTAACTTTATGCGTTCCAAACACTTGTTTTTGTGAGCTCTGCAGCCCCTGAATATTTATCCGGATGTTTATGAAACATCCTGTACATATATATATTATGTGCGCCTTAGCTGGCGCTAACTATGTCCACTTGAAGGGTGGTTGATTAGGGGTCTGACCTAAACCTAAACATACGCACTGCTAATAAAGTGCAGCAAATGCATTCGAAAATCGCCCGAAATCAACCACGATTCAATACATGGGGGGATTCCCCGGTGCCAAGATCATCTCGACGAAAAAGTACCCTGAAATTAGTCTAATAAATTCTTTAGGTTAGTTTTCAAGAGGCATTAGTTCGTCGTAACCGATGAGACTTGCGAATTCTTCCTCGAAAAGGGTTCGCTATAACTGATCGTTCGTTATAAATATTTGCGTTATATCTGAACGAGAATAACACGTAATTAAATAGACACTCTGTACATTCCTGACATAGTTCGATAAAGCCGAGCGTTCGTTATAACCCGGATTCTCTATAGACGAGATTGAGTGTATTTGTAACGCGTTCCATAATTGATTCTAAATTAAATTTCAAGAAGTAAAGGTTACTTTAATTAATCAAAAAACGTCACATTATCAAATATGAGGCGACTAGCTGTTGCTTCAAAGAGTATTTCAGTGTTTCACTGAAAATAATGTGAAAAACATGCAGAGCGTTAAGTTGAATTATTCTCAAAAACGGTGAGAGTTAGAGCTGTTATTCGACAGAACCTTTTTTTGAGTAAAAAACTCCGGGTTTACACATGCACCTTTAGCAAAGAAATAGAAAATTCGCATCCACTAAACAAATATAGCTGTTGTTATTGCACAATTCCTCTCAATGATAGCTCCATGATTCACAGTTAACTGCTTTGGCCAGATATTTCGGTTAAACACGTCAAAATTGTGAGAATACCAAAATTTCATACGTTTACGTCACGTACTTCAGGAGTTACTTAGCAAAAATAAGTTCACCAAGACCCCCCCCGGGGGGCCATATTTCCGTTAGGGGGCTCTTCGCGACATGTCTATGTATGTTTATTTACCAATTTAGTATTATTTTACACGTGGATTACCCTGTGGAGGGTTGGCACGTAATCATGAGACACTCTATATTTGCCCTCGTTTTTTCGTGAGTTAAATTACTGAAGTAGTCGCGGATGGCCTTAATCTGCCATCTTGACTACGTTAAGCAGGATCGAAATCGGCAATTTACTTAGTTGAAAGATTATTGAAATTCGAGCGACGCTCGTTCGACTGAATCGAAACTGCGCGGGCAACTTCGAATCGCGAGGCCATTGAGATAAAAACATTTCCTATGGGGATCCCAGTTCAGTGCCACGTACAAACCACTACAAGAACAAAATACCACAAAAAAGAAACTCCATCACCGTGAAGTTCCTAGCTAATCTTGTAATTGAATTCTCGGCGGACCATGCGAAGATCTTGCGTATCGGCCATAGATCAACCTCATTACTCGTCAAATTTATCGTGCTTCTCTAAGCCCTATTCTTAACGGCAATAACATCTGACTTTCATGGGAAATCAAAGTATTTCGTGAAATCTATAACAACAAACACTTACCAAATTGCCGCCATCTCTCAGTCTCCCACCTGTTCTAGCTAAAGGGTTAATAATGAATTATGCACGTTAGATATACATACGTAGGAACAAAACTGAACAAAACGTAAAAGAGAAACAGTTTATTAGTTGAATCGTGCAAGAGGATGATGAATGTTAGTCTGGTGCATTAGCTAAGTAGATGTCACACTTAATTAATCACATAAACCAACCGAAATGATGAGATAATGAACGTGATATTGGGCAAAAAAATAAAACCACAGACGTTTTGTCGAAGTACCATATATTTTTACCAATTTCGCAGAGGTAACATTTCCGACACACAATTCACAGAGGATTCTTTGGGAAATTGCTTTATCGATCACTAGGTATGTGACATTTACCTAGGATAATGCAGTATAAATAAATAAATAAATAAATAAATAAATTACTAGGGGCTACAGAGAAAAGAAATAAATTACTACGGCTAAAAGACAGTTCTACTACAATGCTTCTTCTTTCAAATAGAAACGCAAAAGTTTAGCGCTGTTGATGATAATTAGAAAACTGACCAATATGAGCGTGAAGAAAGAATAAAAAGACTAAACACTCGGGGCCTCTTCTGTGGGACCTGTGTGGAAGATACTAGTATAAATTGAGAGCTTCAGATGTGAGAGAAATGAGAATTCGTTTCAAACAATGAATACTACTTGGACGGCAAAACCAAACGCACTCCTTATAGTCATTGAAATCAACAACATTCTTATCTTTCTTTCTTAGGATCAGTTTTGGTCTTGACTTCGCCCTCAGTGTGAGGTCCTCCGTGGTTTTTACCCCCTCGCGTTTTACCCCCGTGATGTTTGCCCTTTTTATGTTTCTTCCCTTTAGACTCACGTGCTTTCCTGGCATCAATGACTTCAGCCAAGACTGAGGATTCCTCTTCGTCATCATCATCGTCGTCGTCGTCATCGTCAGTATTGTCATCGTCGTCGTCGTCGTCGTCGTCATCGTCACCGATTACACTACCGAGACCGTCGTCGTCGTCGTCGTCATCGTCATCGTCGTCGTCGTCATCGTCATCGTCCTCCTCACTAATACTATTAACCGACACCGGTTTCACTACGATAGGCTCTTGCACCGAATTTTGAGCGACCGGCTCCTCGTCTTGGACGGGGTCTTTTTCGATCAGGGATCCTGGATTTGAGTCATCTTCCAGAGTTGTTTCCGTACCTATACATCAATCCACGCACTCTCAAGATAAATCGTAATAACGTTTTTCGTCATACCACTCTCAGCTTCTCCTTCGGCGTCTTCGATGATGTTCGTCTGGTCTTCCGGGGCGGCTTCCTGGAGAACGGGTTCGGCCGATGATTGGGCGGCAGCGGCTTGCGCTTGGGCTAGTTGGGCGGTGTTAGAGATGACGCCCAAAGATGGGGATGGTTCGTCGTCGTCGTCGTCGTCGTCGTCATCGTCGTCGTCATCATCGTCGTCACCTAATGAATTAAAAGTTCTAAGTTTAAGCAGAGGGAATTGAGGTGTGCGCATTCAGAACATTCGATAATTTTGTAGAGTCTTGTAAACACGCTTCATATCATGTTTTATTTATAAATTGTATCATGTTATTGACTAGCATCAGAGGGCGAAATATGGGGTTTGCGCACATATGAGTGCATAAAGTACGCGCATGTCTTAACCACCCGTTGTTTCTATTGGATACGATCTGCTATTTTTAGGTTAACGTATGACTTTACGTACGTTAAAAAACAATTGCCAAAGTTTAAAAATGGCGCGTCCTTTCTAACTAGAATTTGAGTTCCAAATACAAAATTTGCTGCAAAGTAAAGTTGTGTGAAAACGTCAAGATGTTAGCGTACTTTTCAAAGAATTGATACGTACATTCGTATAGGCCACCTCAAAATACATCAATTTACCTTCAAACCGAAACACTGAACTATTCACCAACTCTTTGTTTTAACGAACAACACATCTAAACCGTAGAAGATCAGCAATTTTATATATTAACATTAACAAGGCATTTCACAGTGTTCAGCACAGCGAGCCACCATACAAACTTCAACCGCCAAAACACCTACTTCATATTATCACACACTTACATGAAAACAGACAAGTAGAAGAGCGAATTGAGGACACTCTTTCTTTCCCTTTTTCGTTTTTAATGGCACAATTATGACCATGGCACGTGAAAAGTAAAATTTCAACATTCGCTTGTCACATTCGTTTGTAAATTACTCTGTCGCACTCTTCTCTGTGCGAAAAGTAAAAATATTACCTCAAGTGGGAAATTAACGTTCGAGTTTGCCCCTGCCTGTTGTCCACAAAATTGAAATTACGCAGCTGTTAGAGAAAAAACAGTAAAGAAAGAAACAGGTAAAAAAGAAGTGAAGAACGTTTTTATTTACAAACACTTAATATTATCACAAAACACTTCTGACAAAACATTTACATATTGGCACTAAACACCCTTTATCTCCTACAAAGAGACGCTTTCACATTATGACAGTTTATAATAAGGAAAACACCACAAAATCTAAGCAGAATTAAACATACCTCCTCCTAAAATATCGTCAAAGAAGCCGTCGAAGTAATCTCCGCCTTCATCGTCATCGTCATCATCATCGTCAGCTGCAGTGTCATCGTCGTCGTCGTCATCGTCGTCATCACTCAAAATGTCGTCATCGTCATCGTCATCATCGTCGGACGACTGACGACCTACAGCCCCATCGTTTTTGTGATGATGAAGATGATGGTGGTGCGCACGTCCTGCAAAGCAAAAAATATATATGTTAATTTACTGCAGGTTTCGTTATCAATAAGAAAACTTACCTTTCTTGACTTTTTTTGGAGCCAAAGTAGCTTCAGTTGCTCCCACTTCAGTACTGGCAGTCTCCTTCACTTCCTGAGGATTAATCTCAGCCTCACTAGGTACAGCTGCATCATTACTAGTCTTCACCTCCAAATCGCTCTTAACTATCTCCTTACTCTCCTCTTGGACTTTGCTTTTCAGCTCCACTTCTGCACTGTTGGTGTTGTACTTTTGCTCCTCGGCGTTGGCATTTATTATAATAGGATTGGCCTGGCAAGCTAGAGCTAGATAGAGCAGTACTGTTCCTAGCAGGTACAGCCTCATCGTGGGTCTGCAATAAAAAAATATGCTGCTAAGCTTGGGAGGTGCTAAGTGGAACGGAAAATCGGCTTGCATACCGGATAACCAAGTGCGGTCAACTGTTTAAGTTACTTAAAAGATTATTGTAATTAGTGGTTTATTTACGGTCATGTTGTGTCTGGGTACTGTTAGTCGGCACCTTGTAAATCAGGGGCATACGGTACCGCCGGTAAGTACTATAAAATCGCCAACGAGGTGTTGATTACGCGGTCGGTCTGATTTATGAGGAGGAAGTGGTCAGAAGTCGGAAGATCGATGTTAACGGTTTAATGTAGAATATTGTAGCACTTAGATATTTGTGACTAACGGGCACTGCTTTCAATTCTTTCTAACTGTTAGGAAAATAGGTGTGCTAAAGAAGTTTAACGAAAAACCAGTGGACCATCCGGTTTTTGACATCAAACACCTCGTTTTCCAAATGGGACTCTGCACGTTTGAGATCATATTTGAAGTCTGGGCTGAAATTTAAATTGATTTCAGGATATACACTATACCCTATTTCAGTGGTCCTATGGTTTTAAATGATGGAACCCTGCCATCTCCCACAACAGCTTCTCTTGTGACTCAACTTGATGGTCGAACCTCCCCACGTTATATTGCACTTCCACGTCTGCGTACTTTTATTGTTTTTAAAGATTTTATTACGTTTTTAAATTGAGTATATAGAGTGATCAGAATATTCCCATGTTCCTACCTCCCTTGCCCCCATCCCCTACCCATCTTTAATGCGTGATGGCAGTGTAATTGACCATAAGGTTTATAATCATAGAGCACTAAAATTAGGCGTGGACTTATGTTAAAAAACAGTGTGTTTATGTTATATGCCAAAAGTTCACTACTCCTACTAACTATAACTACTGTAGTTAGTAGATTGTGCGCGTATTTGTATCAATTTACAATCAGGAATTCAGTACTTACATTGCCGGACTTTACAGGCAGTACCACGGAAACAAATGCTCTGTTTTCGGAGACTGATATTGCTATTTATAGGTATTCGCCTGGTGCAAACTAGTTAATTAAAATGGTCAAAATGTCGCGGACATCATTGAAGATGCCGGAAGCGCATCAATTTCCTACATCGCAGAACTCACAATTACCTTTTGATTGTGCTTTGGTGTAGGACATAGATTTATGGGTTTTTTGACACTCTATACCAAGATATATTTAGTATGTAATTTTTGGAGTTTGCGCGAAGTAGGTACCTGAGGCACCCACTCACTAAAAATCCCCGAAATGGACGAACCCTGGTCACAGAAGATTAACATGGCAAATCGGTTTTTATTTTTTTGCCCCCGCAGGGATCGTCCAATTGAAAAAATTTTACATTGAGGTTATACCGGTCAAGATGGGCCTTAATTCCGCAATTTTTTCGATCTTCTAACTGGAGCCGTTTTGGCTCGAAACACTGCTACGTCGTCTTGACTTCCGGCCTTTGACGTGTACTTTTTTGCAGAAGGGCCGGAGGGAGAAGGTATTCTTTTCGTGGCGATGTAGAAAAGTTCGTCTTTTAATTTCCACATAAACGATCAAAATTCCGAACCTACATGGTGTCTCGCAGGAAATGCGTTTTATATTAAATTATATTTTTAGAGTCAAGTTACTTGAATTCGCCAATACTTCAATGGTGAGATGTGGGGAATATGTGAAGTAGATACTCTGTGTAAATACAAAAGTATTCTTCGTATAAATTGATTTTAATATGCGATAGTACTCAAGAAAAAAAATTGAATTTCAATGGATATTTGCCCAATCACATAATTACTTACCAATTTTTATGAAATTACTTAACTTGAAAATCGCTTCACATGCTTGAAAAAAAATGCTTCATTTTTCTATGATAATACTCGATTTGATAGCATTTTTTTTCAAGCTTAGAAAGGTGGTATTCAAGTACACTGCCACCGAGATTTCAAGTTCCAAAGATGATATTTTTAGAGAAACTTCTACAAAGGCAAGAATCAAGTTCAAGATCACCATTGGGTTGTGACTTCACAGGCAACTGATGATATCAATGTTGTGAAAAAGGACAGTATGTATAGGTTAAACTCAATAGAAGTAGAATTCATCGTAAAAACTGCGAATCGAGACATTTTTCAGGGATTTAACTATCGCAAAAATTGCTCTATTGGATTGTTAGAATCAGCAAAAAATCTACGTTTCAAAAGATTTTCCTCTTCAAACCGTTTCCGTATAAAAGCCCCAGTACTCTCCATCGTATTTGCTTTCATTTACCAAGCCAAACACTCATTTATATTCTCACACCGAATTGTTCTTAGTTTCGTTTTGGACGCTTAAATATCCCAAATATTTCAACTAAAGAATATTCGAAAACTCTTATCAGGCCAGTTTGTAAGAAATAAAAAAAATTCTCACGTTTGCTCAAAAATCGAAAATTCCCTGATCAAAACGCTGCTAATAAGGCATTATCGGTGCCTGAGAAATCCTTTATGGCGCCTTTCAGAATTCACAAAAAAATGCCATGCGCGTTATTCCCCATTAAAATTTACATAAAAATCCTTTTTGAATCGCTGGAAAATCCATCAAAACTTCGTTATTTAGATTGCTGAAAGATGAAGATCCCCTAAGTAATCGCGTTACTCTCATCCTTATGAACTCAAAAAGCATCCCCCAGGTGCTCTGCTACACTCAGAAATTCCAAGAACTCCAACTATACAACATTCTCTTAAAGCTGATCAGAAATATCTGGAACCGTTCGTGATGCCCCTTTGAGTTTGTCAAGTAGTTCAACCTGAACGCACCGACGCTCTATCGCTCTAATTGAGATTCCCGATGAGCCCCAAAGCGACGTAAAGTGGCAATTGTTCCACTTATCATGAGTCCGCATTTCCCCTTTCTCTCTGGACTTTCGAGAATAAGAAAGATATACTCCCTTATCGATTCTCTTAATCTATGTTATATTATTACGCAACCACAGCTTTCAAGATTTAATTGGTTATCCGTAGGTAAGAAATGCTAGGATCAGAAAAGTGGTAAAAGCGCCAAAGATTTAGGGGTGTAGAAAGTTCGTATAAACTCGAGAAGCTTTAGAGACGTCTAAAATACATATTTTGATTTGATTGCATGCAGGGAAAACCAGTTCCAGTAAGACCATAGGAATTATGCAAGTGGACTACTTAAGGTTTAGTATGCCCGCGACTAAGACCTAGTATATGACTTGAGGCGGTACCGGTGGAAATGGGCGGCGTCGTTCCGGTAGTTGCTGGATCTCTCACCGTTTGAGATTTTTGCTCATAATAAGTGCTAGTGACGGATTAAATTTGTTTCGAATTTTTACTTGTTTATAAGTTATTACACATTTCCCCGCTATACCATACGATATAACGATACGAATTCGCTGATATTTGAATATTTTTTATAAGACAAGCTGGCAGCATTGGCCTCTTCAGGTTTGCTTGCCGTTTAAAACAATATTCAATGCTGATCGACTGTCGCATGGGAAATGTTAAAGGCATCAGTTAATACCATCAAAATAAATACGCCCATTTAAGAACATTTTAATTTTTTTTATCGCTGTTTCTTGTTCCGACAGTTTCTAAAATTTCAAAAGCTGCGAGGGCAATTGAAATTTTAAAAACCGAGGAATCGTTACTAATCTGAACATCGAAGTGGAGACGCCGGCCGAACTGACTACGCTAACTTCGTTGTTGGTCTTTGTCAAAAGCACATTAAAATTTAAGCGGTCCTTCTCCCACGTGCACGATTCCTATGTTTCCACTTGCACTGGTTTCGCCTGTTTATACGTAAAAAAATGTTCTATATATAAATTTGGATGGTACCAATAAAATAAAACACCGAAAGCTTATTTCCTCGCTAGTCCTAAATTTTCCATTAAAAAATCCTGATGATGACTTCCTTCCAAGTGTAACGTCGAAACATGCAAACGTATGAGAAGCCATTGAATTAGAGATTAAAAAAACTTCCAAAATACGGCAAAAAAATCCGTTTTCTATTTAAAAAAATGAGGTAGACCCAATATCTCAGAAACTAAGGAGCAAAAAGAATATATATAAATCAATATATAATCTTCTAAAACCTCATATTCATTCTTATGTATAGTGAATGTTTTTTGTACAGCCGTCAGTTTTCGATTTACTTTCAAAACAGTGTTTTGACAAGTTTTTGTTTGTTCTCAGTATTTAGTAAATCAAATAAAATTCGACAACACCATTTTTGTATCATAATTCATCATTAAATTTTGGCAACTTGGGCCCCATTTAACCGACGTCCTAACCCTAATTTAGTTTCGAATATATCTTTACTGAACCGGATTAATTTGACCATCCTGTAGAAGATAGATCATGATCAAAAGAAATGTGTGTAAACGAATAGATGCGGCTTTTCAATATTCATTATTTATTCATTAAGTTTCAGTATTTGCGAGGAGTGATAGAGATATACGTGTATTTTTTGAGTTTTGAAAATTAGGAATTGTCTTCATTTTTCTTTACATCTGTAGAGAAATCGTCAATCTGCAGTCTTGTGCAAATGCTAGAATTGAAATTGAAGACACCCGTCCTCTACAGGAGGTTCCAGAATTTTAAATAGATATATCACTTTAAGAAGAAAAATTCATAAGAATATGCACCTGTCCGTACAGTGTGAGTTCAATTCAACATGTTTATTCTGCGTCACTACCTATTTTTCTTGGAATATTGGTGTTACTTGAACAATTTGGAAATTTATTCGACCATTGAAACAGTGTTTTTTTACCATTATTCTCGTAACACCCTGAAATATGTGTCTAAGGTTCTGGTACTTAGGATACCAACCTAGAAAAAAAATGTTGTGATCTTGCAGCTGATTATTTTTCCGAATGATAAATTAAAAATAGCGATAGCGCAAGTGCCTACTCTGGAAGTATCCAACGCCATCATTTAAGTCAAAAATAGTGATCGAAATCACCACATTTTCTAAGCATTAAGGGCTTACCTTTATGGTTCAAAACTAATCCTAAAAGAACTAACTACTACCACTAAGCAAAATGCCTGAGAGCGCAATGACCACGGTTCCAGCTCGCGCAAAGAGCAACCGATCACTATTAAGGAACCATCGACATCACTCAAAAAAGTGCTATCGAAAGCGCACCACCAAATCCAACGCTAATCAAAGTAGGCCGGAAATCACACTTACCGCTTCTGTGTGGGTCACTAGCCCCGCCTTATACTCGAAGAAGAAGCAGCAATATCACTGAAGATCGCGCACGCGTCACTTAAGTAGATTCAACGGATCCAAGGACCGAAGTAGCGTCCTTCGTTCGCGCGCCGGCAAATACACTGTATTCGGGCAAGGTTTGGTTAAATAGGTACCCATAGGAGTGACGTCAGCTGGTATTGAGTAGGTATCTCTGCCACTTCTTCTTGAATCTTCATGTGGTTCAGAGACTTCTGGTACAGCTGAAAAAGATCATTAAATTGAAACTTTATTTTTATTTTTTTTGCCTGATTGAAGACTTGTTTTTGGAATTATTAGGATTTTCAGTAGTCCACCATTTCCGTTTTTCAAAAAACTCTCCGCTGATTCATTATTTAACACGCCACAAGGTTGTGATAATTATATCTTTTCCTTGGACGTTTTAAGGAGAATGTGATGAAATTAAAGGGTGGAAAAATTTGGTTAAAAATTAGTGGGAAAAAGTATGGGTTCCAGGCATTGGGGTTTTTAAAAGTTTTCATATATAAAGATGTCAACTACCATTCAAAAATTACAGGGTGAATAAGATATACATATATACAGTGTGTATTTACATGGCATTTGATTTTCTGCAAAATTGTTTAAACACATCAATTTTTATTTTACACGATACGCATTCAGCTAGTATTTAATACTAGAAGTGTCAACCCCTTAGCTGGGGTGACACTTGCCCTTAAAAGATTCAATGAAAAGGGGGTTCAAGTGATACATCATTTTAAAGATCTTTTCAAGCTGACTTTATCTGACATATTACTCTTCACCATAGAGCAAGATAATGCTAAAAGTAAGCAATATTTTAAACAATCAAATTATTATTACCTTCAACTTAGGAACTGTTCGAAATATTCACCGTGGACTGCCTGGCACAGCCCTAAACGACGATAAAACTCATCTCTCACATTTTCTAAAGTATTTGAAGTGATTTGCCTAATTTCTGATCTAATGCGTCCTTTGAGTTCGTCGATATCATGTGATTTCGTATAGTGAACCTTCGATTTCAAGCATCCCCATAAAAAGAAATCGAGTGGAGTGAGTTCGGGAGATCTCGGCGGCCATTCCATTGAGCCTCTTCTTCCTATCCATCTAAAGCTTTTTCCAATTTAGTTATGATCTTTTGATTAATGGGTGACAAATCAGGATGCATTTGTCGAAAATAATTGAACATTCTCATTTTGTGTTCGGATTTTATCGCCGTACCCATTCATCATTAAAATTTCGCTTTTGTGAAGTCCAGTTAACTTAGGCACTATTAGGAATTTTATAACTAACGTGAAGTACTTGTTTTCTGTATTAAACGAAATTAACTAAAGTTTGCGTTGAAGGAATACTCAGATTTTGTGGTAATTCAGAAAAGTTTCGTAAAAAAAGTCAAGTAAATAAAGAACATTTACGTATGAAAACAATTTATTTTTAGTATTACTTTTCTCTACGATTAAAAGTATTATCTCAGATAAAGTCAGGTAGAAAAGATTTTTAAAAAAGAGGTATCACTTGAACCACCTTTTCCACTTGAACTTTTAAGGGTAACTGTTACCCTAGCCAAAGGGTCGAAAAATGTAGCATCAGAATACTACCAAAAAGTGTATAGGGTAAAATAAAAATTGATGTGTTTAAGCAATGTTACTAAAAGTCAAATGCCATGTAGATATCAAATTTATTTCAATTAATATTACCACACTGTATATATAATTTTGTCATTCTCAAAAATTTTTATAAAACGATCACTCATAAATCCCTGCATATTTCGCATTCATCATTGTTTAAATTCTTGAAACGACTTGAAGAGAAACAAAGCACATTCCAATCTTCTTCGCTCCTATAGAACAGTATAATGAAAAAAGTGTTGGGTGCATCCCAATGATCCAGCATAGGCGGGGTCGCATTTAAATCGACTAATAGCTTGCTGATTTCTCTTCGGGTCAAAAGAATGTGTCCGCATAAATAAATAATATAAATATCGAATTAATTAATCTCCTTGAAGGGGAAATTTGTTAGAAGCTTTGTAAGAAAAGTGTTATCACGTTTAAATCGAAATGTAAGTCCTTTAGGCTGCTTTACTTTGTCAGACCTGTGAAATACGTCTCTCTAATTCTTGATATGGGTAGAATTAAAACTAAAAAATATTTTGTGTATTTTGAAAAATTTCATAATTTTTCAGGTCCTCAGTGGCATTCCATGAAATCTAGATTACTGTCGGCCAGCCAATTCCTGCAAAATAATTTCCTTAATAACTACTACTTCGAATTAAATTTCATTTATTCATATCCTATGCAGACGCCTCTGGCGAGACATATTGGGAAAAAAAGTTTTGAAAATGAGAAGTTTCATTACATTGTAGAGCACAATTTACACGTCAGTGAAGCTTCATGAAACAAAAAATCGAACCTTGGATTCTAAGTACTCTTTGATAGGCGCCTCTGGTTCTCGATAATGAATCCTGGATACAATTTTGAAAAAATACAACTTTTTATATGGAAAATTTCGGCTATCAAGTGCAACTGATTATATAAAAAAATATTGTCAAACCTTAAATCAAAAACAAAAGCATAAACAGAACTAAAATATTCGGTTTAAAAATTAATCACCCTGTGAGTGACGCTCCTGGCTCTTGATACAAAAATGAAAAAAAAAAAAACGTTTTAAAAACGTTTAAAAGATTCATCAATTTTTAAATAAATATTCACCTGCTCAATGGCGTTTCATAAAATCAAAAATATACTGTGAAACCTTTGAATTTTTAAATCCTGAATAACTTGTTTAACAAAATGAACTTAGGTTAATAAGTAATAAAACCGTTTAATGAGAAACGCCCTTTGTTTTCAATATAGAAATCAAAAAAGATTTTTGAAACAGTAAGCATTTTATAAACTTTTAGTATTCTGTCCTCAGTGGCGTTCGATGTAACACAAAAAAAAGTCAAACCCCAGAAATTAGAGCTAATTGTACGATTTTAATCAATCGACCCTTTCAGAGATCTCAGTAAATATTGGTAAAAAACTAAAAAGTTTTATTATTTTATTGGATAAAAATTCTGGTTTTCAGTGACGTTCTATAAAATTAAAAATAGTGATAAACCATTTTGCACCTAATATATTTGGAGACTTCTATTAATCAGCCTATCGAGTGACGCCCCTGGTTGTCCATTATGAAAGCTAAAACATGCATTAAAAAGCTTTAAAAATTGTCGGATAAGTTCTGTCTTTTTTTAGAACAAAATTTACGTCCTCAATGGCCTTACACGAAACGGAAGAAATTGTCAAACCTTGAAATTCCCAAAGGGAACAGAATTGCACGATGTTAATTAATTACCCCTACCAAAGACGTATTTGGTTTTCGAAGCTGAAGCCAAAAAAGGCGAAGATATGAAGATTTTTGAGAATTTCATCATTTTTTAAATCGAAATTCGAAAGAAAAAATTGTCAAATCTGAATCTTGAAAATGATAAATGACTTCGCATAAACCATTAAAACCATTCGATTCTTGTTAAATATATAAGTTGAGGGCGTTCTGTGATAGAAAATTGCGCAGTGAATATTCAGCGAGTGGGAAAAGCTAAAAATAGCTTCGTCATATTACAAAAGTGTTAAAGAAAGTACCTGCACCAACATCCTTCTCTTCAACCAAAACAAATAAATCAATTGGACATAATGCAATTCACTCTCGAACTGCTGGAAATTGGGACACCATGTGTACTTTGACCAAACTCAACTTTCAAACATTTTTTGTCCCCTAAAAATAAATAAGCCTTTGCGGTCTTTGATTCTCATTGCTTTAAAATCAAACGTTGCGTGTAAAAGCGTAATTAGTACCAAGTATTCGTGCAGGCACTCAGCCATCAAGTGAATCCTGAAGCATATGAGACTGAATAGCATTTATGACCTACTGAAGAGGAAACCGTCGACCCAGAAATGTTTAATTCTGATGGATTGACCAGAATGGGAGAGTTCAATACTATCAAGGACGGTCGCTTTCCTTGGCCGAAGAGAAAAGAAAGTCCGTGACCAAACCACACGAATTTGAATGTGCAGTGACGTCTTAATGAGTTTGATTTGAAGGACGAGGGTAAAGAAATGTGAAAAAACCTTAAAAAAAAACATTGTAAAATACTTAAAAATTATACATTTATTTAACACGTACACAACCAGACGCAAAAGAACGGTGATAATATGTCCTAGAGGTACTTACATACTTATATTAATCTCTTTTAATGATTGTATACCGGATGGTCCATTTTACCTGACAAATCGGAACAATTCAATCATCACTCATCACATTGAAAAAAAGATCCAAATGAGATTTGTATGTCTCGAAGGAGCCTATCCAATGAGACCAAACACGACTTCCCATCCCTAACGCTTTAGGGTGGGGCGGGGGTAACTTTGAATTCTTAACTAGCGACCCTCATTATTTAATGTAGATTCGAATTCTGTGACGCAAATTTCGTGGGGTTTGTTTGGAACTTATTTGTAATTGTAATGAGGGGATTTTTAGGCAACAATATGGTTCCAAACTACGAAGAACTAGTTAATGAACTTTTATACTTTTACAAAGCGCTTGGTTGCCGAATGTCATTGAGTGTTCACTTTCTCCATTCCCATTTAACTTTTTTTCCTGAGAATTTGGGAGCTGTCAGCGACGAGCAGGGTGGAAGGTTTCGTCAATATATCAAGACAATGGAAATTCTGTACCGAGGACGACGGGATCCAGCCATAATGGGCGACTTTTGTTGGTTTTTAAAGAGGGAAAATGTCCCCCTCCCACAAGAGGAAAAAATAGAATTGTGGTCTTCCAAATAAATGCGTTTGATTTTTGCTTTTTCTTAAATGTTATCACAATACTCGACATAATCAAAAGTACAAATAAAGTCGATATACAAGATAAAACCCCTTGTAAAATGATTTTTTAAATATATTACCATTGTTATACAATGTAACAAGAAAACCTTAAGTGTTACAGCTTTTTTCTTGGTTATTTTCTCAATTAGAAGGGTCTATTTTACTATAAAATGCTATTCAGCTTTATGTTAAAAAAAGAACATTTTTTTTCATCGACCAGTGTAATTAGGGATGTTTGCGTCTCTATTGATTCCGAAGTTTTAGTGTTTACTCAGCGAGCATTACGGATGCATTTAAGAAAATTTATTGATGAACGTCGTGGGTATTTTGCATATTTGCTTCATCATTAATTTAATGTTTGACTTGTGTTTACTGGAATAAAAATTTAATTTAAAAGTTTATTTATAAACTTAATAATAAGTGAAATTAAATTTTTCACAGGCGGCTTTCTTTCTTTAAACTCTATCGAATGCACCACAAAAAGAATAAGTTTCCATTAAAAAAAAAGGAAAATACAACATTTTCTTTGTGAATGAGGACGAATCCCCACCTCGTCCCACCCCCAGATGCTACGGTTGGAGAGTCACGCTTAGTGTCATGGAATTGTCGCCCCTTCGAGACAAATACATCTCATTTGAAACTTTCTACAATCCGATACGTAATTCTCGAAATATTCTGATTTTACAGGTTAAATGGATCACTTGGTATACAGGTTGTCCCAAAAATACGACAAATTTTAAGGGGTAGCCGCAGACAACAATATAAACTTTTCTTCTTAAATAAACTTATGCCTGCAAATGAGCTTTTTGAGCAAAAAAGAGGTAATATAGTTTTGATCATTAAAATCGCTTTTTGTTCGAGTTAGACGTTGTTTTATTGATAAATATACGATGGTTTACAGTAATGGCTGAAAATGTTGACCATTTGCATAGATACAAAGATTGCGCCGTTGGTTCATTGACTCGCGGAGTCTATGGAATATTCCAGGAATAGCTTTTAGATGTATGTAATTGTCTATTATTCTTGCCAAGAGGTCTTCTTCATTACGAATAGGCGTTTCGCAGGCCAAAGGGTTGAGTTAACCTCAAAGGAAAAAATCCAGGGTGTTAAGAACAGGAGAACGTGCGGACCAGGCTACAAGACTTTTTCCAATCCATTGGAGCATATCGGTAAGTTCTTCAAATGGGAAATTAATGTTTTTTTATTCTGCAAGCATGTGTTCATTGAAAAAAAGAGTTTATATTAATGTCTCCCATCGGCCCTTACAGTTTGTCGGTATTTTTTTGAGATACCCTGTATAATACATACAAGATGTATATACTTGCTTTGGCAACTATATTGATATAATCCTTCAGTAATTTTCAGCTCTCCAGATAAACATCTCTAATACGTTAACATGCTTAATATGTATTAAAATTTATGCGTTACTTCTCCTTGTTTAAGGAAGGGCATTCTTGTGCAGACGTCTTCAATTTGACCAAATACTTTCCGAGCAAAAACATGAACACTGTGAAAAATATCATCCAATGGTAGACTAAATTGTAGTAATGCACTATTTTGTGCACATCCAATAGACTGAATGCCAGGGCGGAGTATGAGAAGAACTGCATCTTCAGGAAGAGCATCAGCGAATAACCAACTTTTTTGGGCTAAAACTATGACTATAAAATTTTGAATCGTTATTGCATAAAGAAATACCAAATAATATTCATCCTTCAGTAAAATATTGGCCCAAATGTCCTCGACAATAAGACCAAAGGGGATCATCCCCACTGAGATGTAGTAGCCTGAATAAACCCCATGCCAAACCCCCGAAACAAACATCGTGACAAATGTCCTATATCTCTTACTCGGAAATCTAAAAACCTTTAGATCAGCTAGACATGAAGGGATCAGAATCTTGCAAAAACCTTTTATAAATGCAAGTTGCCAGCCAATATTGCACAGTCATATTCCAGTTTTTCATCCCCTCCCTTAGTGTCGGATAAAACTCAGTTGCATAAGAGTTTATGCTATGCACAGTCTCATAATCATACTCTATCGCTTCTAGCAGGTTTGAGGAATTGCTGAAATGTTATAGGTTGAGATGTTAAATTTAGTGGAAACCCTGTACCTGTTTACCAAGATTCTCTAAGTTTGGCGAAATTTAAACTAGGCCCATTTCCTGGCTGGTTAACGGCAAAAGAAGGGTAAACGCCCATTCCCCCCATTAAGCACACACACTCTGAGAGGGTGAGGCCTGTGTAAATGCGCATTCGGAAATTTAAGAAAGTTGGCCATATGTACCAGTATCTATAGAGAAATGAGCGATGCTCAAAATCAGGGGATTGGGTATACTGAAACGTTTATTAAACAATGAAGTTCTTTAAGAATTTTCGGAGTTTGGTACATACAGAAAGCGGCCAAATGTAGTCTGTTAATATGTAGATTGCGCCATAAATGGGGATTAGAGGGAATAGTTTTCTAAGCGTGGTGTTTTTGTAGTCGTCATATTTATGAAATGGTTTACTTAGATGGTCGAGATAAGTCCTATATTTATAATAAGGTCCTAAAAGCAATAAAAAAGTTAGATATTGAAGAAACCTCGATCAATGGTACCTGTGAGGACTCCTATGTAGTTTAGTGAATAGCAGAATATATTAAGAATATTCAAGTCTAAATCCTCAAGTTCTTCATCAGAGCCATTGCTATTGCTTCGGTTTGAAGCGGTGTTTAGGGTTTTAAGATGGATGGAATTTTTTTCAAAGGCTAAACCTTTGAGAGAACCAAAATGTCTATTAAGGATATGGCAATTGTCGAGAAGGTTAATGATTTAAGTAAAAGAAAATTCATGTTTTATTATCAAATTATTGCGGGTCCATTAAGTTTAGCAGTGCCAAAAAGTTCTTGGTAATCCAGTAATACAGACTCGGCATTAGTTTATTTCTATCTTTTCGCGGAAGCGTTCCTTGAAAACAGACATTTGCTACAAGTAAGAGCTCTTGCTAAAGTTACCAGGACTTTAACAATTTGGTCCTTGAAAATCCAATAACATTTTAAGGTACTTTACACCAAGGTATCCTCAACTTCATCCGCAATATAATTACCACGACAACGAAGGAAACGGCTATGCCCTAGCCCTTATTTAATCATTTCTATGAACATTTTTTTCTTCATAAAGCTATCATTTTGGCAGAACGGTTTGTACCGGGTGCAGCCTAGTAACGGGTGCACCTTGGTTGAAAAATCTTTCGATTTTTTGTTTAAACAGACATCTTCCAAGTTATTTAAGTACGTTCTCATGAATGATCGAAAAAATGAAACATCAAAATTAAAATTTGATAAATGTTTGCAAACGTTCTTAGATTCACACACAGTACAGCAAATAATATCGAAATAATATTCCTATAAACCTCTATTAATATTGTACCAGGTGGGCGATTTTTTAACCTTTCTTCATTATTTCTTGAGAAATATGCTATGTGATTATTAATCAAAAGTAAAAAATAAAATCTATCTGCATATTTTATGGTTTGATTTTCAAGTGAAATTTTATAGTAATATTGTTTCGTGGTCAAATTAATACGTTTTCGATATACAGAGCGTTTTTGAAAAATCTTTCATCTGAACATGGAAGATCCGGAACATTCGTTTGAGGCTGTTTAATACACAATATGAATATATAACCTGAAATATTCATGTTAATCGGCCCAAAAATAAAGAAATTATGAGGATTAACCCTATAGTAAACAACCTCCAAGAAACACTTGGAACAAAATTGCGTAATTTTTACCTTTTTATTATAGGTCTATACTTTCCGATGAAATCGATAAATATCAATGCCGATTGCAAACTGACAAAACAGCTATTTAATTTTTTTTAATAACACACCCGGCATTTTTTTTTTAGTATTTAGCACGCATCTTGTGTATTTAGGTGTATTTATATGTGTTCAAATATATTTATGTGGATTTTGGGCTAAGTATATAGGGTGATCCTTTTAGTTTTATATCTGGAACACGAAGAATTTTTGGAAAAAAACTCCAAATAAAATTGATAAGTTGTTATAGGGAAAAGAAAATGGTGGCCCCTAATTTAAATTTTGACGATCTTTTTAAGATTATTGCACGGTTTAATTTTTTTCCCATACAAACGTGCAGACTTTTACTCTGTGGGAAAAATTAAGTTATTTTCAGTTAAAACACTTTTTTTAGATTTTAATTTATTCATATAAAAGTGCCACAAACATATTTGTATGTTTTTTTTTTAAATTTAAGTTTGAAAGGTTTTAACAAAACATCAACAACACAAACAAAACAAAGCATAACTTTTTTTTTAACAAAAAATCTCATAAGTTGAAAGATCAGAAATACAGTAATCAGTGCATTAGAAGAAGAAACTCATTTCGTGGCGTGCTAAGTCACCCGATTTAATGTCTCTTGATTTTTTTATGGGACCATAACTACAACAAAAAGTATGATGAAGTGCTTTTGAAATATTTGTAGCAGAGAACTCTTATTCAGTGCAACAATTTTTTACAAAGCACAAACTAAGTGAGAGTTGCTTGGATTTTTAAGTTTATAATGAAAAAAGAATCTGCAGAGCTGAATTCCTTGGAGTAGATATTTAATTAAAACTATCACCATTTCAATATCTCAGTCTTTAAGAACTAAACTACTAAAATCATAGTAAATCTTTACCAAGAGCTTCATTTCAATTTTTTCTAAGAATAATTGTTGCACTTTATCAAAAAACAAGCTTATGAACCAGTGGCAAATTCACCAGAACAAGCAACAAGTTACTAGTAGCCTCATGCCCCTGTCAAACTTGGCAAAACCTTCATAATTTAGTCCTAAAACCAAGAGTAGCTACAATATTTCTTACTTACCTACTAACTTAAGGGTTAAAATCATCTGAACTAAGTTGGTGTGACTCGGTGCATATGGAATGCCAAAATACACTGTGGTTCGAAAAAATATTAAGTACAAAAATGAGAACAAAAAGCTGATTATATGGCTGTACCTATAATAAAGTACAATATAACAAGACACATTAGTGTCTTTTTGCTGGTTTTCTGCCCACTTACCTCACATCCATATACAAAATTATACATGCATTAACTAGAATTGTAATTATGACATGAATGCAATATAACTTGGAGACTGTCAGCACTATCAGGAGGCCTACCAATGCCCCAATCTTCTTTTTGGCATCTGCATCTTCGATTTTTCGGTAATAGCACCCAAAAACAATGGAGAAAAACAGAAAAAATAAATAAACAATATCGTCGGAGTTCATGATCTTAATTAGTGATAAATAAAGGATACACTTCTGTGGTTTATCTCATTTTGCCTTAATTTATTACTTAAGTATAGACCAAAATAAAAACCAAAATATCTGATTTCTGAAGATTTGTTTACTTTCGGAGAATAGAGCTTTCAAAACAGCTGATTGATTGCCATCGTTTAATTTTATACCGAATTGTTCTGCCATCTAATTTGGAAAGCTCTAATGAACTGCTTACAATCGCAGATAACTCTAGAGATACAGCATAAGATTAATATAAATTATTTTGAAATATTTTAGTTTTAATTTAGTTTTATGTAGGGACACCATTCTCAAAGTTCTTAAAATACGATTTACCGTTACGTTTGTGGGAGTTTATCGCGAATGGTACAATCTTTCCAAATCGCAGCTTTTCACTGATAGATGTCGCCACGATCTTGAAATTTCTGAAAACCGGGACCGCCATTGTTGCGTGTCGGCCCAAGTCGGCTGCTCTTGTGGCCGTATCTCAATTATTTTCTCAAACAAGCTTTAAATCAGTGGATTGTTTGAGAATTGGAAGCGATTTGGTGATTTGAATTGAACAGTGCAGTTGAACGATTCGGGGCCTTTGGCCAGTTTTAGGTGCGTTCCCCACGGACGTCTGGGCAAGTGCCAAAACTTTTCAAACATCGATTTCAGTTTATAATGGCTTACGACGACTCGTACTTTTAATTTTCATACCACATGTACGCTTTTTATTTTGCCTATTTTAGAGAGTGTTCTTCAGTATTATTTACGTGGAACGTCCTGTTTTGAATCCGTTAGACGTGACTGGTGCTGGTGAGACGTTTTCCTTTCGATTTTGGCCTTTTAAATTTGGAAAAACGTTATTGGTATGTGCTCTCAGATTCCTAGATTTTATGCATAATTTAAGCCCATGAAACCTCGATAAAATTCTTGTAATTAGAAAAGCGAGTTTGGAAGTGAGTAGTTGACAGCAGTGGATTGTTGTCCCATTCACGAATTTTTTAAATCATTCTGTAGAGTGAATTTTCAAAAGTTTTCGAATTGCCATTATTGTGCACTTCTACCAGACAAATTTGGCAATATGAATGGTTCGTCTAAATCACTGCCTAAACTATAATACCAATTAGAGCCAAATTAAATTGATGTTGTCCTACGTTTGTCAAGGAGACAAAGTTTCAGTTTACCTATTTGGGAAGAGACTTCAAATCTCAAGGCCTTGTCTTTGGTTTATTTTAATGGAAACTTTTACTTTGAATAGAGTTACCAGCACTCAATTGATTAAATCCTTGTTAGAGATTTATAACTTTTCGTTTTTTATTTGCACATTACCTATTTGGTGATTTCCCTTGATAGGCAGAACCACAGAAGGACATAAGCAATTGCTGGTAATTGCCCTTCATGCACCTATTTTCATTGCAAATTTTACCATAAACTATAGTACTTAAGAATTTATGAAACATCCTGTCTATCCTTGACTTAAGTTTATTAGGTACTTAACTATACTGCAACCTTCATTGCTGATCATGGATGTTATGCATCATAATGTTAATGTATAGGTAATATCTTTGTCTCAATCTCAGATGTATGATAAGGTACTATAATTTATGAGAATGATAAAAATGGACACCCATAATTATTTTTTATATTAATTGATTAGAATATAGTGTACATGTTAATGACATTCATATAAATGATAAATTCTCCTTGGATTAACTTCTTGATTTAAACAGATTATTTAGTTATGTTGCCAGTTGAACCTTCAGCAAATTGAACCTATTTAGTCACACACCTAATGAATCAGAGATTTATTCTATGACTTGAAATGTAGACCACATTCGATACACTATACCATATCACTTTGGACAGTTTTAATTGTCTAGTTAATTTGCAGATGACATCTGAATGAACCCTTAACTGGTATAGTGAAAAACGTATAGTGCAATTCCATGGTTGAGGAATCTTTTTTAAAATAAATAAGGGATGCAGAAAACTACAGAGTAAATTTTGATTTAAAAAATTGGTTAGCCAGTTTTTCCACACCTTATAGGCAACTTGCCAGCTGTACACTATAGTCGTTGTAAAGTTGTCTGGCTCCAAAATGATATTGCAACCTTTTGCTCATGATTGTTATTCCTATGAGGTTATAATGAAAGAGCTGCATTATTGCGTTTTCTACGCTCTGTTTAAGTAATATCGATGATGGTACTATGGCATGTAGTAAAAAACAATTCATACACTTAAAACCCTACATAAATACTAAATACTCTAGCAATGGCGATAAGTTGATCCTATATTTATTGTAAGATTTTATAGTATAAGAGTTTATTATTATTATAAGTTAAAAATGAAGCTTTTGAAGCCACTACTCATTTAAATAATAATAATAATAATAATGTACTACGGGATAAAATGCGTAGTTTTTGCAGTTTTTTTCATGATAGACGGATTGAACGCATAATGCAACTATATAAAAAGGTGATTTTAACATACAATAAAAATAGGCTTAGAACCCTTTATTAATACTATTTAGTAAATGATTCTGTTAGATTTGGAAAAATTATGTGATCTTATTTTAATAAAAAAATATTTTATATTCACCACCTATGTAAGTATATTGTACATGTAATTTGATTTGCATTCTGTAAACTAAACGTATCGCTAAACTAGAGCAAAAACTTTGCATTTAATTGCCTGAATTAAAGAGGTTACACTTTACTGGTGACTACTTTTTCACCAGTAAAAAAATTACATTAATATTTATATAAAATGTTTATATTTTATAAAAACAATCCAAAAACTTATTGTTTTTAAGTTCCATAAAGAACTTCTTCATATTTTTAGAAGGGTTATTTCTGAATGTTACTTACAAAGTTGTTCTGTACTTTTCAGATAGATTGATATACATATTCAGATGATACAATTTTGAGTTACCCCTGAATAATGAACCCAGACTGACCAGTCTGGTACCTAATATGTGAGCAAAACAGTTCTTCAATCAGAAAATTTTAAGATGTCAGGTAGTGGACCTCCTCACCATCCTCATAGCAGACATGTGCCGCCTTCAAATTCAGCATGGAACCATTTACAGGTAACACATTTGAACTTTTTATTTAATAGAGATAAAGCATAGTGGTTGAAAAATAAATATTGATTTGTTTTGGGACCGCTTTTTTATATTAAAAACCTAAGTTTAAAAAGTTTATTACCAAGAAGCTTATGGTTTATCTATGAACCGTACCAACTTTCAAACTATACTAACGGCTAAGCGATTCATCCATGTCAACCAGCCAGCAACACGAGTCAACTTCATGCAATTAAAAAAAAAATCGGTTTTGATAATAGCTGCTTTATAATTGAACGTGATTTAGGGGAATAACCCTCACATGTGAATCCGATGGTGCTGAAGTAGAGACATAAATTAGTCGTATACGAGACTCCAAACATGTGTTTTTAATTATATGCAAAGAAAAGGAATCTTTCTTGTAATAGTACTGCCCATCTACATAACAACAATAATTTGACTCTGTGTTAAAGATTAGATACGTACGATTATAGTGTTCCTTACAACTTCTTGCAAATAAGACATCGACATGATTTCACTTGCTGATAGAGTTACGTCATTTTTTCTTTTATACTATTTGTCGATAGTGAAGTAATAATGAACAGTCAATAGGCAACTTTCAATATCACCCAGTCTATGCCTGACTCATATGTAGGTCATATGGGCTATTGTAAATTATAATACATTAATAGGTATCCTTGATTCATTTTTTTATTGACAAAAAAATGTTCGAATACCTATTTACTATCTTATAAATATTATTATTTTTTATGCCTGATCCATATGAGTCACACTATTTTGAAAGATGATACATTGTAGCCCAGCGTCCCATGCATCTCGAGGGTTACCACCCCTTTTTTAGACTAAGGATAATCATTATGCAAACATAAAATTTAATTAAATGTCTAAATAAGCATTCTCTCAGGCAATTAAAGTCCGGTCTGATTGGTTGAACCATAAAATAATCCTTGGAAGCTACCCTGTTAAGTAAAAAATATAGGCAAGCAAACTTTGTGTCGGCCGGTCCACTGTAATCACTATACGGTAAATACGTTTTTACTGGTGTTAGGTAACAAAAAATCACTATTTTTTCTACTAACGTATGCTACTAGCTTGTTTTTTGGAATTTCATTGAAACAGAATGTTCCATTATTAAACGTTATTTACCTTACATCTCTTACGAATATTGAATATTGCGTCTCATAACGTCTGATATTTTGATGAAGTTTTTAAAGTTTTGTTTGAAAGTAACTTTCTGTAATATCACTTTCCGGAGTTGTTATGTAAATCTCGGTACCTCATAAGTGTTATTAGTTATTTTATTGGCATAATAAAAAGTTTTCTAAAATTTAATGGTACCTTAAGAGTTTACTCTTCTAGGTTTTTTCCCTGGATAATTTTTTTTCTCTTCTTTCTTTTTGGTTTTTTATCTGATAGTTTTTTGTTAAACGTTCATCCAGTTTCCTATCTAGAGTATCTCACATTGTAACTCATACATATTTTGATCAAGAATGAATTTACCATTATGCACATCAGTTCATTTTGGCTGGTGGCCAGTAACCAAAATAATCTCGAAAATACCTTTTTGACTACGGTAAAGAAAACGGTGGTTAAAATCGCTATGGATAAAGTTGGATTAATAATGTCAAAGTGATTATAAATGTGAAATGTGAGTCTGGATGCTGCGCAAACTTTACTTAGCTAATATATAAGAATATCCTCTGGATCTCTAGTAAAATTCTGTTTAGGTGCCTGGCTTTTTCCCACGTCAACCTCAGGTGGCACACATGCCATCCGAGCATCCCCTGCTCCACCAGCCGACCTGGCACACCCCAACCACCACCGACGCCATGAAGATGATCCCTCACACTCAAATGTTGAACGAAATGTTCAAAAACGAGGCTCTATTCCCAAGGGACTGCGTCGATTTAAGCCTCACAAGGGGCGGTAATTATACCACCTTTAACCTTTTTAACTACACTACTAATAATGTGATTATTTATTGCAGTGAAGCCCTCCTTTATGAGCAATCAAAACGGTGACCACGCTTCTACTCCAGCCGCTATAAGTTTGAGTGTACGCGACGCCACCAAAATCAACAGTCTCCCGCCGGGAATGTTAGAAATTCAGGCGGTGGAACTAACCAAATGTACCAGTCCTAGTTTGAAATCAGCGATCAGTCCTGGTTCTATAAGGGCGTCGTCTATGAGTCCGGGGCTGAAATCTGTGAGTCCGTGTCTAAAATCTGCAAGTCCTGGGTTGAAATCTGCAAGTCCCGGTTTAAAATCTGCAAGTCCCGGGCTGAAGTCGGCCAGTCCGGGTCTATTAAGTTCTGGCCCTACGGCGAAATCCCTAAGTCCTAGTCGAAAGTCGCTAAGTCCCGGACCAGTGGGAAGTCCGGGGCTGAATTTGGGGGTGGGATTGGTGGGGGTTACGTTGGATGTCAGTAAGAATCAGAAGAGGAGTAACGTGCGGGTGGATTCAATATTGGAGAGGTTGAATCCAGCTCCGGAGAAAGTGAGTACAATATGTTTTCATAGTGGTATTTTATTAAACTTAATCAAAGTTTTGAATACTTAAAGTTTAAAAACATTTCTTGAACGACAAGAAATTCAAATTAATGTTTCAATTTTGAGGGCATTTCTGGAATTTATTACTTCTAAAATTTCTGCTCAAAAAAGAATAAACATTTTCACTTATTATATGTATATATATGGTATTTGGAACAATTGAAAAATGTCTTTAAAAATAAAAACTAATTACTTGTACTTTCAGAAATACACAATTAGTTTTAAAACTAATAGTAGTTCGTGTATGAAATATGATTTAGTTAAAGTTTAATCCCAAATTTTGGTAAAATTTTTGAATTGGTCATTCCCAGGTTTGGCGCTTATTGCCATTATTTTCTACCTTCGAATTATTAAAGATCTTCTCAAATGACTACCACGATTGATAAAAAAATTCCTGAACCAAAACTAAGACGTTTTTGAAAAACTTACCTATATTCATTGTAGCTTCGTTTTTCCTTTATAGGGCACCAAAGTTCTCAAATGAATATAATTTTTTGGTTCGTTAATAAAAGTTTGTATTTTTGTTGCTCCCTGTGCGAATAACTAACCTTTTCTCTGCTAAAATCTGACTTTATTTTGTAACTTTTTTGTCTGAAACAAAAAAAATCAATGTTGATTCCTGACAAAATAAATTCAAAAGGGATAGTGTTTCGAATTAGTTGTAACTTGAAGGAGAAGGTTATATAATTCAGACATAAAACACCGGAAAAAATTGAACATTTTCAAAAGAGTTCGTATCTAGAATTAATTTCGACTCAAAGCTGAGTATAAGTTCAAATCTGAAGTACAAAGAAATTCAATTTTACTTCGGAAAAAAATTGAATATTCTTTAAAAAAATCTTCAAAACCGGTGGAATTTCGAATTAATTTCGACTTGAAGCAGAGGCGTACGCAGTTGAAATCTGAAGTGCAAATAAAAACACTATTAATTCCTGAAAAAAAATCTTTAAAACAGTTCAAATTGCGAAATTATTTTTCTGTCACGTTCAAAGATGATCGTAAGTACCTTTCAAAAGAGCTCAAATTGCAAATAATTTCAACTTTTACCCAAAGTTCTAATCACATCGTTTTCATAAACCTGACAAAACTTAATTGTGAAAAACAAGAAACAACAATCAGAACTCACTCCCGAACACCAAAAGTGTGAACCGGAATCGCTTTAGCAATATCCACTTTACTCACAAAATCAGTCAAAAGGTGTATCTCACGAGTCTTTAGAACAAAAGAAAACCCGATTATCCCGGTTATTAGGGCAGCGAGCATTACGAACATCTCGTTCGTCGCTGCGTTAACATTCGAGTGAATCTCTGAAGTGATATTGGTATGGCATGCCCTTTGTAAAGGTACAGCAGATCGGTTTTAGAAACGATACATGCAACGTTTCGAGATTTAGTAAAATGGGGGAAAAGTTGCGAATTCTAGTCAGCAGTTTTATTATGCATACATACTTTGACAGAACAAAAAATATATTCCATATTGCAAAGAGAACTTAATCAAAAAAGAAGTCTGAGGTTTTTCTAGAACAATACAAATTTAGAATTTCATACAGTATTAAATACCTTATGTTCATAATAAATGTATATAATGAAGATAAAGCTACTATCGAACATAACATTTTTCTCAATCTGTTAAAAATTTAACAACTAAAAGACTGAATAATATATGAGAATTTATAAATTTAATTCTCTTATGGACAATAGCGATGAGTATTGTCTCGTGATCGTGCAGAGGCAACTTTTTCTTCACCAAATTGTCTAGAAGATGTAGTTTTTTTTAAATAGAATATTTCTAACTTACTTATACTGGTAACTATTTCAATATTTGCAATACATATACATATAAACATACTTCTACCTCTCGATGGACCTTATGAAGGCTTTCTTACCATTTATTTTTATATTGAGAGTTATTGGCAACCTGATTAGAAATAGATTTTTTTATATCTTGTATATTGGACGTTTAAGCCTGAAAATATGAACGTTTTGAAATTCAAGATTTTCTATATTGATAATTCGCTGAAATAGAAGGTTTAGATGATAACTATATATATTTTTATAATTCAATAAAATAAGTTTTCTGCTTTACATAAGGCGTCTCCAATAAGAATGCAGTCCTCAGGGACAACAAATGTTATAAAATTGATGTATGTTTAAATTTTTTACATTTTATTACTATATATTTTACTATCATTATTTTGTAAAGGGGAAAAGTATAATAAAAATAAGAATTTTGTTTTCGCATTAGTTCTCAAATAGAAACAGGGAAGTAAGAGCCTTCGAGAATGCTTTCTTATGTAGGACAGGGTATATTCATTGCTTTTGTATGTGACTGTAATAATGATATTTTCCCAGACATTCCCATTCCATGACAACAAACATGATTTGCCTTCGACTGTTGTCAGTGCCGCCACATCATTACCAGAAAAATCTCAAACCGACAAACCTCAGCTGCAAAGCCAAAGCGTCATTGTACAACCAGCTGGCAATTTTGATGAAAACAGCAATTCAAGTGGGACAACCAATGTAAGTTATTAGGTCAACGAATTTGAGTTGTGGAAGGAAACAGTAGATCATATGTATTGTTATTACATTTCTATGGAACATAAAAAAATAGTTGAAATTCCTAAACTAGGTACGATAGAGGTAAACAAGTGCGCTTATTTTGACTCCAGTCTGTCTAATGACCTCACGTGTTTTTACGTCTCAGTAGATTTGCTGTAATTTCAATTGCAATTTTTCAAAGATTTTTTCTTTTTAAGTCATCTAATTTAACTATTTTAATAATGTGACGTGGCAAATGTTTCCACTAGTCTTTGAAGATATGGCTTCAGAATAAAACATCAGTACTAAGTTCCATAGTTTTTTTCTATAGTTCAAATTATAATCTTATATGATAAGATCACGATACTAAACATTATGGAAAACTTGATAATTTAAGAGTTTTTCTTCTAATTACTTCAGATTCAAAACTCATGGTTTTCTAGTCTACCTTTTACACTGAGTTTAAAACAATACACTCATTTATCAATCGAATTAATGAGGAACAATTTAATTATATCAATGTGTATTTAAATTAATTTATACGTAAGAAATAATTTTGGGTAACATTTCACTTGCCATTAATTGGTATATAAATAATATTTTTAGAAAATGAGACATTTAATTATATTAATTGATAAGTAAATTAATTTAATAATGACAATCAATTTTGGCAAATCATTCTATTTTCTTAATTTTCATGTTTAGGCCCCGACTCCAAAAGAAGAAGACTCGGCCTCGATGCACAGCAACGAAGACAGTTTGGATAGCACAAAGTCCCGTCGGAAACGAAAACCTAGCAAAACCGTGAGGGTGAATAAGGAAGATGAATTTAGACCGGACGACATTAAATCTTCGGATGAGGTGAATCATAAAGGGGAGACCTCAAATGAGGTTTCAATGCAGGCCGATCCAGCTTTGATAGCCACAATTCTGGAGGGCACCAGCTCAAAATCGGGAGTGGAGGCGTCGGTGGATGAGTTGGATTCCCCGCCACGGAAAACGAGGAGAAAGAGTGAGGCTGAGACAATTGATGATATTGCCGCCATGGTACAGGAGAGCTTGAAGGGGAAAGGGGAAAAAAAGGATGGAGCTAAAACTGAAATGGTGAGTGTCTTTAAGGAGTATAATAGACATTTTTGAGAATGTGTTGAATTTTGCTGCTTAGATTGAATGTGAAGATACGAAGGAAAATATTGAAATAACGGTAAGGGTGTTTTGGTATGTGTACCTTTTGGGATTTTCAATTTACTTTCTTTGTTAAGTCTGAGGGTGGCTGTGGCGGCGAGGACTTCGAATTGGAATCAGGTGATAATACAGAGGTAAAACTTAAGTAATAATTGTTGAGATCTTAAGGAGAAAAATATATATTTTTTTCAAGACTGTTCAGGATTTAACTGAGCAGAGAGACTTGGACATAATGGTATGGATAAATTCTTCTAATTAAATTTTTGTTAGATTTTTTAATTTTTCAAAGGTCGGAGAAGTAAAAGGCAAAAACGAAATTAAAGAACGTTCTAATTTTAAAGAAAATTCGTCGTCGGTAAGGTACAATAGGCGTTTTAATTCTTATATTATATGAATTTGTTTAAAGCTGCCTTTGGCCGGTAAGATGGAAGAGATGGGAAGTGAAAATGTTACCGAATTACAGGTAATTTGAATTTTGCAAGCATTTTGTTGGTAAAAATGCCCACATTTAATAAAGTTAATTTAAAATGGAATGACCTTATTTTTTATATTCTATCTAAATATAACTCTTAAGTCTGTTCAAATGGATACAATATGTGGGCAAGGTGGTAAAAGAATCGACACATCTGAATCTAAGCCTTCGGTAAGGAAGTTAAGAATTCGAATTCCACACATTTTCAGGAAATATATTACAATGCTTTTGTCAGGTGTTTGCATGGTAGAAAAAATCTATAAGAACGATTGACACTTTGGCCTTCATAGATCATTGTAACTACTTTAACAATTTGAATTTAGACAAATTGCCAACAATAGATAATATAGGAATTTAAAAATTGTATCTTTTGAAACCTTTAAAAAATTTATCACGTTGAGCATTCATAACATCTTAGCTTTCACAATTTGAACTTCACAAATCTTCAAAAAGAGACAATTGTTTTTTAATACTTATAAATGCTCTCTTTTTACTGGCATATCTTTAAAAGGCTTATTTAGGTACCCAATTGCCATAGAAAATCATACACACAGACTCAAGTTCAAAGATATGGATATCTGTTATTTGACTACTTTGAGATTAGTTAGATTAGGCCAATATTGCATAATTTGAAGCTCAGTAAAATGTGTTTACAATGTGGAAAATTCATTCTCTCTCTTTGTCTCTACTTTGTGAGACTTCTTATTTTTTATTTCTTTTTTTTATAACAGTCATTATTGTTTTTATTTACCTTTACAGGCAAATCAAGCTGCATCCTCTGTTGCAAAACCAGTAACGGTTAGTGTAATAAAAACGAAAGACAAGCTCCAAAACACGATGCCGAATGGAAGCGAAACCTTTTCGGAGCCTTCTTCGGGGACAACACCTGTATCTCTCTCGGTTACCCCAGTAGCGACCCCGGCTCAGAAAAAGGCTACCATTACTCAGTTCGTAGAGGTATGACAGTAAGTTGTTACATGAAGAAATAGTTCCTTTAAGAGAATCAGTTTGAAATTCTAAATACAATTAAAATTGATGAATTATGAAACATAGACGGTCAAGATATTTTGCAATGCTCTGAAATGGTAAATATTTATTATTTCCGCAGGTTGAAAACAAATTAGAAGAAATGTTTGCCGGCATAGTAGAAGATCACGTCGAGCCTATTGCCCCACGCAACATTGATAGTGAACAGGCGAAAATCGATTCAAATCTAGGTTTAACCGACGATAATTTCGGGAAATTAGAAGAAGCGGTTGATTCGATGGTCAGTGCAGACAACAAACAAGAAATTATTTCAATTAAAGATGATATTAAAAATGAGGTCAAGGTATTCACCACGAAGAAAGGTGCAAGTCGACGGAGCAGGCCTTCTTCAAAGAGCGATCAAGACGGAGAGGTCCCTGTCAAGAAAAAGAAGTAAGTTTGCCGATAGTTTTCTTAAAAATTTTACTGCACGGTCAATGTTGCTTTTAGACTTACGAAGACCAAGAATAGCAGTAGCAACATGAAGAAGTTGCCTCGTTCCCCGCCGGGAGTTAAATCTCCCAAGAAATCAGTACTTCCAGTTACCTCGAGCAAAAGCTCGGCAAAAGTAATAGTATCAGATGCTGTGAAGGTTCGTATTACGTACAGCTTAATGTTTCTTTTCTTAATATTTCTGTGAATTTCAGGATATATACTCATATGATTCAGGTAGTAACGCTAGTAGTAGTAGGTCCAGAGGGCCGTTTGTACAGATTAGAGGCCCCAGAGATTCACCGTTATCGGTGAGTGTCATCAATACACCTCTGGGGGGTGACGAGGATGGTGAGAAAAAGAGCTTTAAAAACAAGAAATTCCACGACGATAGCGAGTACAGGTAAGAGAGTTTATGGGTGTATAGAAATGGATTTTGAGAGTGATTAATTTAGGCACAAAGTGCGCTCCAAAGGTCTGCATTGTAGTACGCTTAGTAATAAATATGACGCCGAGAGAAAAGACGCCAGTTGGATTTGCGCCTTTTGCAAGCGGGGTCCTCATGCCAATGAACTTACAGGTCAGTTTTCCGTTTTATTTATCATGCTATATGGTTTTATATAGCCTTATAAAGGATGATCATTAAAAAAACCTTAAATAGACGTTAAAATGTCAGATATTAAAATTTCAAAGCTGGGATAAAGTAGCATAGTCGCGCATGATGTGACATTCAGTTGATGTTAAAAAAGAAGATACTGACGAAAATAATGTAAAAATTAACTCATTGCACTGGTAAATTAGGGATTAAAACGAATCCAAATTATGAATAATATGTAAGCAAATTACTAGTAATAATTCTATAACTCTCATACCTACAGGCGGATAACAGCAATGGGCAAAATTTTTTCCCGTAGAGAATATTTTTATCATATAAATAATGTAAAACAATCTGATTCCTTAGAATAAATTGACTGACCCTCTATAATTTCAGGCCCCAGTGTGATAAACGAGGTGCCTCCCCCCGGTGACCTCTTTGGGCCCTACATAATCACAACTAATTGCCCCGAGTTTGAAAAGCGGCTAGATGATCCCTACGATCGGTAAGTTTCCAATGTTTTTGTTCTCAACTGAATTCACAGCCCTGTTTTTAGACAATTTAAAAGCAGAAAGATCGGCAAAGCTCTCGATGCTGCTAATGCCGCCTCAACCTCGGGAAAAAGCAGTAAGAAAACGAAACGAAAGTCGGAAACGTTGGTAGACCCCGGCGACATTTATCTGGGTATCACCGATACCGGCAACAATGCCTTTGAGGTCTGGTCGCATGAGGACTGTATAGTGTGGAGCCCCGGCGTGTATCTGGTGGGGCCAAAAATCGCCGGTTTAGAGGAGGCCGTGTGGACATGTTCGAACGTACCGTGCTCGGGATGCGGCCTCAAAGGTGCCAATGTCACGTGCGTGAAACGCGGGTGTCTGAGTGCGTCGCATGTGAGCTGCGCGCGCAAATTCAAGTGGGTATTGGACGCAGCCAGTTTTAAGGCCCATTGTCCGGAGCATGTGCTGCGTTAAAAGATGTTCTGCGCTTTATTTCGAGGTGGCCGAACGGCGGTTTTTTTCGGCATTGCAAGCAGTTCTTTTTTTAATAATACTGTTAGTTAATATTTTAACTGGGAATTCCGGAATTAAATGCGACCCGTGATGACCAAAATGCAGACATAAGCAAGATAGCAATCAATTCTTATATTAAAAAATTATGAAACAAACTATGACGCTTGCTTCTGTTTGTTCATGTTTCGCATTGCCCTCATGAGTAGATGAAAATAAATATGTACAGATAAAAATGAGTAATAACGTCCAAAATAAGGTCATTGGAACATCGTTTTTCAGTTTGAAGTAACTTTATTTTTAATTAACTTGTAAGAAGAATTTAGCAGTCGAACGTTATTTTTTCGCCCTATCACCCTAAATTTCCTTGGAATGAGAGAGAATTGAAAGTAAATATGGCAATCTTTGGTTTAATAATGTTTTTGATTCATCTGGTTTTAGTTATATCTCTTGTTTCCCTCATTTTTGGACGTCAAAAATGTGTACAATGCTAACCAGAACTGACCTTCAGTTCAATGCGACTGTTTATCTTGCATCAATTATAAACTTACCATTTAACAGCATATTCGTAATTATTGTATCTTAGGAATTTTTGCTTGCGTATTAAGGATTGCAATAAAATCCTTATTTGTTCTTAACCCTGAATGTGCCAAAATAGCAATTTTAAGCAACCTACAAGCATGTAGGTCTCTTATGAATACTTCATAAGAGAACCATGTTTCGGGACTCATATACTTAAAAAACATTTTTAACTAAGCAAAGCAGATTTCAACACTCAAAAACTTGTTATCCTATTTCTAGTATAAAATTGTGATACCTCAAAACGCTGCCGTTCGGTTCGAACCATTTAAACGTTTATATTGTGATTTTAAATTATTAAGATACTTTTACAACACTTTTTTGTATAATTTGTTCTGAACTCCCTTCTTGTATAAGCGCCAGGAAATGTACCGGAAGCTGATTATTTTAACAATTGATTTATATTATTTTGGACGATATTGTAAATATTTTTAATATAAAGCCTATACATTCGAAATTATGCTATTGCTATTTTAACTATTAAGTAATTAATCATTTACGTTTTAAGTGCTTGAAAAAAAGAAGCAAAGAATTACTTGGAGTTAAAGTTGACTAAACTTATCTTGAACTGCAAGAGAACAATAAGATAAATAGCGATTATGCTGACCATCTGAAAATTTTAAAAAAGTTCATCATTCTTGGTGCTAAGAAACGTTGCAGAGGGCATAACTTACAGATGTTACTAATCCTCTGCTCACAACCGCATAGCCTTGTAGGGAGACCTTTGGTGGATTTAATTGGATTGCCCTTAAAAACATTTGAACCTGGAAAAGTAGCTATAGGTAAAACATTTTGTAAAAAATGTAAAAAAAATCATTTTTTCATAAAAATCATACAGGTTTTCGTCATTATTATTAGCAGAAATCTAGTTTTTGAACCTCTTTGCTAGTATCTGTATCAACTTGCTGCAGATTAATCTCCATCAAAGCCCATTGTACTCTATCTGCGATGTTCGCTGAAGCCTTGTGGGAGCAATCGCAAAAAATAAACAAAAGGACCATGCAATAAATTGCATCCACCAGAAGTCCCATTTCTTTGAAGGTAAAATTTACCCCGTGATCAACCACTTCTGAGGTGAAGCCGTAGACCTATAATAGAGGCCAAAGGGTAAAATAGCAGTTGTTTTATTGGAAGTGCGATAGTTACCGAAATGATGATGTTTGTTATCATAAGTAAGCAATAAGTTGAGTAAGTTCGGGTGTAAGCATTTCCTAGTTTTTGTAGAATTTCACTCAGTTCTAGCCAGAGAACTCTGTAGTGTTTTATAATGTAGTCCACGCAATAGGTATCGATATCCTGAAAAGAAAAGGTAAGTATGGATCTGCCGATCAAAACTGCAAGTAAACTAAATAATTATGAAGAGTTACTTCTTCTAATTTTCGAAAATGTTTATAAAATGGCAATAAGTCAAGGACACCGGGGGATTTTCATATTTATACTAAATTATCCCGTGCAGTTTGTCCGTCAGCAAAAGTAAAAATATACTAAACATAATTATATCTTTTAGAGTAATGGCGTTAGAAAATAATGAAAGTCGTTTTCTGGGGATGGTTACCAAGTCGATCCCCCTCTATCATCCCCATGGTATTAAACGCGTAGCTATAACCACAATCAACAATATAACGGCCTGTAACACCTAACAGGCCATGCAATCGCATTGACGGTTATCGAAAATTTTATAAATAACCATAGAAAAAAGTAAGACAAGTTTAAATGTAAATTGAAGCCAATCAAATCCAGGGCAGATACTTTACAATTTGCTTCAAGTGCGTAAAGAAAGAAGGAAGTTGAAAATTGGGATTTTATATGTAGAAGATCCCTTGGAGAACAATTTTGGAGTCGGAAAAAGAAAATGAAAAATTTAAGCAGGAGATAATGGGAAGAAATCTTTTTAGAAAATTAATTTAATACGTTGTTGGACTGAACCGAGACAAGCTGAATTCATTGGAAAATCATTTTATTTCAGTCTACAAAATTTCGTTTGTGATCAGCGTCATGGATATTTTTTGATCAGTTTTAGTGACATTTTTTCCTAAAAGAAGTCACAAATTTTAATTTAAAAAAAGGACCAACAAATCGATAAAATCGAGTTACTTACATGAAACCCAACTTTATTTCACTAAATTCGTGAAAGTTGAGAGAAACCAATTGCGTCACTGGGTACCAGATATATTGAAACGTAATCTCGAGATTGTTCAATCGTTTGCGATGGTTTCAATAATTGACTACAGAATTTTTATGAATGTTTTCTATTTTTCGTTTCGGTTATGTCGTGAAAACATCCATGTAATTCAATCTCAAATTCTTAAAACCTTCCATTTAATTGAATTGAAATTCTAGTCATAAAAAAAATGTCTACTTAACACTGACCTTTTTGAAGTTTTGCGCTACGGCCGTACTGGCATCACCAATAGCTCTGCAGTTAATGTACCACAAAGCACAATTCATATTAATCATAGTAATAATATGCAAATATCCTATTGTGTGATATAGGGCGAAGCCTTCCAAGAGGGCACTGAGGGACAGGAGGAAACTTACTGCCAAAAACAAGCAACCTAAACTCATAGTACCAATGAGGGTGCTTAACAGAGGGAATTCCAAGTCTTTACCTGGAATTCAAACGTGGTTTTATTAGAGGTTTAAAATCAACACTAAAAGATAAAATATTTATTTTGATCTAGCTGTCCAAACGTATATTGAAGAGTGCGAAGGCAAGTGGGCTTAAATAAATATAAATGTTCTGCCGTTGCTACGCAGTATTGGACTTAATTGATTACGTGTTGGGTGTTTTGTTTTGGCAGTTCTACTCGTATACGCTGAGCTGAGAAGAAATTTATTATCTTTTTTTCGTCGTTTATAAATCGCTTCGAAGATCTTTCGGTCAGTTTCCTTTTATTGTGTCCGAGCCACCGAGCGTGGGTTGTTGCGTTAATGCTGTTGCTTTCTTTGTACTTACCCGTAATTTTATAATAATTCACTTGAAACCTTCCCCAGCTATTCTTGTAATCGCACACCTGATGGGCAACTGACCACCCTACAAAAGGGATAAAAAAGTGGGGTGTGAGAAATACTATAAAGATGATGGCGTAAATGTACTCGTCAAATTTTTTGCTTTTGTTCAGGAGGATGTCCACTCTCTCATACCCAACTAAAATGAAAATTGATAGTTGTCATGTTTATTGGGACAGGATTTAATTAGAGATTACCTGAAAGTACTAGGGCTGTAGTGATGAGATAGAATGCATAGGCGTAGAACATTGGTTTGGATGTCCAAGAGAAAGTAATTTTTCCTATTTCGCCCCGTTCCACTGGCATCACCCCCATCCACTAGAATATTCCTTTATATACAGTATGGTGTATCTAAGATAATATGTTGTTTTTTTTTAATTAGAAAAGAGTTGCGCAATTTGAAGGTCAACAAAATACTGTTTCGAAATCTGCATTTCTGAGAAATTTCTCCGATACCTATAGGACGTTATATCGAGAAATTGAATGGTTTTGATGTTCAAGTTAAGACAATGTTCAGAAAATATATACAATGTGTTTGGATTTGAAATGTTTTGACAGAAAACCCCATTTCCTGGCTAGATAGGGAAAAACTAGCATAGATGTCAAGAGTTCGATTTTCGAGAAAATATTAATTGCGAAAACCTTTTTTAGATATCTTTACAATTCACGACGCTAGAAGGCGTTTGCCAAATTTTGGTCATTTTTAAAATTCCTCACATCTTTTTTGTTTAGGATAATATTGAAGTAAAAAAAAAAATTTTTGAGGCACTTTGTCAATGTGATTCCAGTGGCGTGCTTAGTTATTTGCTACCGCATACCATTTTGACAAAAACTGACATAACTTTTTTATTTTAAATAAAAATGACAGTCGGCTATGATTTCAAAAAAAATTCTAATTTAAACTATGTAAGTATTTCTATAGTTATTTTCCAAAATAACTGAAGGATTAGACTTTTTGTGTTTATACTCAAGCTTGCTTCAGCATTAGCTGCCCAAGTGACATTATTTATTTTATATGTTTTAATTTTTAGTGTTGATTTAGTGTCGATTGTTCAAGTAAAAATGATAGGTAATTTTGAAAAATATGTCATGATAAAGTGCTTCATATGGTTAAACGAAAACTCACTAGCTGCCTGTGAGTTGTATTATACCTATTCCGAACGACATCAATCAAATACAAGACTGTTCAAGCAGTTGAAGAAATTATTTAGAGAATTATGGAAAGTTTAAAAAGTGTAGACCACAACACTACAATTTAAATGAAAATAACGAAATTGAAGAACTAAATGTAATTTGAGAAGTTTTAGAAGATCAAAACATATCGATTATTTTTGAAAATAACTGTAGACATACTCAAATAGATTAAAATGAACATTTTTTTGAAGTTATACCTGACTCTGATTTTGATTTAAAATAAAAAGGGTATGTCGGTTTTCGACAAAACTGAACGCCGTAGCAAAAAATTAAGCACGCCGTTGGAATCAAATCGCAGAAGTGCCTTAAGAATGTTTTTGCTTTTCTTTAATATTATACTAAACAGAAAAGTTGTAAAAAATTTTGAAAATTACCGAAATTTGAAAAATGCCCTCTAGCGCCGTGGACTACAAAGATATCGAAATACGATTTTCGCTATTAATATTATGTCAAAAATCGAATTCTTGACATGTTTGCTAGTTTTGCTCGATCTAGTCGGGAAATGAGATTTTCCTGTCAAAGCACTCTAAATCCGAACACCTTGTACAAATTGTGCGAAAGGTTATCAAGATATAACGAATATATGATCTGTGCAAAGATGTGGAAAATTGCTGTACGTATATGGTAGAAAATATGAATGAACGTCCAGGGTGATTGACTCAGAATTGGTTATATATAAAGTAATAAAAGCTTTGCATAAATACATTAAAAATAGGAAGAAATATTTTTAATGAAAATGCTGGAAAGTTGTTTTTAGTTGTGCATTTTTTGACGTAACCAACCTTTATGTAAGATTACCCATGTGGTAGAAAAATTGACTTTTTCATTTTCCTCTTACGGAACCCTGTATATATTATGATGTTTTGGAGTTCTTTGAGACATTCTGAACATATTTCATGCAACACATCCACACAACAGTAATGATATTACAATCAATGGATTGGATGAAGGACGCAATTTAAGTGCCCTGCTTGATCGACTGGCCTCACCCATTTGGTCTTTTTTATGGGATCATCTGAAACACAGGGTGTATTTAAATAAGCCCAACGCTATGGAAAAGTTAAAAAATAAAATTATTCAAGAAGCTTAACAAATAATTCCTTAAATGGTAAGAAAAGTTCTTGAGGAATTGGAATTGCGGTATGATTGCTGTCGGGAAGTCAACGGAGCACAGTTCGAACATTTAATACATTAAATTGTAGCAGCTTGTATTGTTACTTTGTAAGTATTAATAGTTCTATCGATATTTTTATTTTTTGTAATTTTCTTCGGAAACTGTTGAATCTAGACGTGGGTATGTTACATGAGTTATGTTTAAAACTTTTCAAAGACTTCGAAAACGTCATAATATACATAAGATTCCATTAAAAAATAATAATAATAAAAAAGTTTATTTATTTACCACATGGGTATCTCTGTATACATGTTTCTCACGTCAACAAATACAGAACTAAAAGCAATGTTCGACGTATTCCAGCATTCCAATGAAAAATGTTTTCTTTAATTTTTAACGAATTTATGCGGGATTTTTGGTCCTTTATGTATTTTGACTAAACAATAACTTTATTTTAAAGCGACACAAGGCAAAATTCATATATTGTGCATCGCAAATCTTGCAAATTAGCGTGAATTTAAGTCTTGGTTTTCTTTTAATTTAACACATATTCCCGCAGATCCACAGTCCAGTGTACATCTGATTGAAATTCGCCGAAGTTGCATTTTTTCCATTAAAGTCAACATTAGAAAAAAAACTGCTTGCGTGGCCTCCCACCCGTGCCAGCTCTACACTTGCCATCGGAGGTGCGCATGATCAGAATACGCACTTTCGTACCATTCCACCCTTCGCACGAATCACTGCTCACAACCGTTGATGAGTCATAATCGATAAAACGTTTTATCGATAGTTGGTAATTAAAAAAACGTTCCTCAAAGAACGTCACTAAAAAGGGAAGCCAATCGCCTCCCTCCAAAGTCGTCGTACTTTTTTCTACTTTGAGGGTTTCAATTCAAGTTGAGCACAGTTTTTCGCACTCTCTGGAATCGGTAAGAGGCACTAAAACATTCGTGTTTCAGTTGGACTTATCGCAAGTTTTTGACGAACTATCGCACTCCTTGGCCTCAACTTGAACTCCAAATTTACGAAGCTCAGTGCCGATCCTTTTTAGTTTAAAGTTCTTTTATTCTTTTCCGACCCTTCTTGCAATCCTCTTAGACACGTGCGGTTGTGCTCGTCATAGTTCGGGGCCAAATGATACACGCCCATAAACCCATCTTGGAAGTCTTTGAGGATTTGAGGAATTTTCAGAGAATTTATGAGAGCGGCAGTGTTCTTTAAGCTCAAAAGAATTTAGTTGCTACCTAAGAGGGAATTATCTAAGAAGAAAATAATTAAGCGCTAATGCAAGCGTTCCTCCCCGGACTCATAGTCCATCGGGCGCCGCCAAAAGGGTTTTTCTTCTACTTAGCTGTACGGTTTTATATATGTTCTTTGTTTTTTTCCCAAATGGAAACAAAACACAGGGTTAAAAATAACAATCCGTTTTCGTAAATAGTTGAATTTAAGTAATACCTTCTGGGGTCCTAAAACCAGGTAAGAAAATTTTAGGGGACTGTAGACTGCTATACTTACCATTATTGAAGCGTGAAAGAAAATGTCAGAAATATGAGCAAATGCTAAGGACTATGTTCGACATACAGAAAGTATATCGAAAATATACAAAATGGATCAAAACTGAAGAAAAAATTGATTGGATACGAAACTGGCGGTTTCCAATTAGAAATAATGGAATTCCCGACATTTTTGTTTTTACCCAGTGATTCAGAAACTGCTAGTGATAGAAAAGATGATGAAGCAGACATTATAAAAATACTTTTATGAGGCGCATAGTATTGAAAGTTCAAAGGACATAGTCACATTTTTTATGGGCGTCACGTGGAACTTCCAAAAAAGTTAACTTTTGCTTCAAGTTTCCAGCAATGAGTCATCTGGATTTTAGCCGTTTCTACTGTTTTTCTTTAGATATATTTTAATACGTATTTAAAATTTTTGGAAAGGTCACTATGAGGGTAATTTAACGGCCTTCCTGATAACGATGCATGGACTGCTTAACACACCCCGATCTTGGAAATCCTGTAGATTAATGAACAGAAAAAGTACCCACCTTAAACAATATAAGTAAGAGCTTGTGATCTCTATAAAACTGATCATGCTCATCCATAACTCGGCCATCATTTTCATCGAGTTTCATCCTTTTCGAGATTTCCTGAGCCCTGGGACTGCAGCTAACCCTCACCACTGACTTAATATCTAACTGTTCTCCATATAGATCCGCCAAGTCCCTGATTTCCATCTGCCTTATTGGGTGATTATTCTTCATCTCAACTGTATTCCGTTATTAAATCAAATGCACTACGCATTCTGCATTCCAGCCATGTTTTCCCTTGCTAAATTAAATTCATCCAGACTTTCATCTTCTTAGAGGTTTCACTTTAAACTAAAGAACTTAAGTATGATTGAGGTCTCAGCTACAAATGAGAAATGACGGCTATGACCCTAATTAGAAATCGATGGTTTTAATTATAAAATAACACCTTTGTTAATGTTTGCTCTTCTCAAATTTCTTATTTCGTGTGAGAGAAAAATCAATATTAATTGAGTGGTATGTTGAGAGGTTTGGTTGGAAATTGGGTGTAGTGAAAAATTATTGAATTAAGGGCGTAAACAAAAATTTAACCATGAAGGTATATTATGTAGCTTTACTGAAAATGTTTATTAAGTGTGTGTATTGATCAAAAAGAAACTAATAGGCTTAGAAGCGGGAAAGCGAGAGAAAATTGTACATTCAATGAGATACTACTTGAGCCTCTGTTGCCAGTTTCTCATTTTTTTAAAACGTTTATTTGAAAAATTTTATAGGACTGAGACCTTATATTAGAGAGGTACGTTTAGGGGGACCTGCTGTGTTGCCAGCTGTGTAATTTTTCTCTTCCCGTCGTCTGGCATTCGCATCAATAAAAATGGAAAGAAAAACTTCTGTGGCATTCAAGCATCGTTCACTGGCTATGGCTGACATGTTCGACAAACTTACAAGTGGGAGAGAGACAATCCCATAACGTCACGAGGCTCTACTGGGGGCTCGATTGTCACACGGTCCAGAGATTCGCTGCAAATTGTATTGAGTGAGTATTTTCGTGATTTTACTGGTTTTGCAGCTTTTTATTGCTCAAAATATAATCTATATAGTCGAAGCAATAATAAAAAATTATGCAAAACGTGTATTAAATGAATCTCGGGACCACACATAAAATAAAGCAAAGGGTGGATTTCCGAAGAAATCCTTAATCAAACTCGAACTAAACGAAAACGGTAGAATTCCGATTATGCTGGAAACCAGGACGCTCTCGGCATAGCAAAACGTACTAATATTTGAAAGAAGACTTTATTATGGAAATCTAATAGAGTGCCGAATATCTAACAGTATACGGGGTGGTCCGAATTCGTACAGATTTAAGGTTTTCTCCAGATCTAGAGGATATATTAAATAATTAATATAGTTTCCTGTACTTGATTTTAATGAGAAAATTATTGGTTCTCTACAATTTTTAGTTCTCTCTCTACGGGAGGTTTGTCAATATTTGTCTTGAATCCGCATTTTGTAGTTTAAAAGTTGATATGATGAGAAATATGACAAATATTGTAAAAATGTTTTAGTGAATCTGGGAAAAATTCTCCTTTAGCTTCTCAATTCTATTCTAACGGTCAAATTTGTAAGAAAAATGTTTTTTATTTTTTTTCTTTTTTTTCTTTAAAATAGAATCAAACCGAATAAAACGAACCGTGTTTTGTTTATTTTTATATTTCGGACAGATTAAAAAAAAACTTAAATTCTAGTTGAATTTGGACCATCACTATATTCGAGAACATCACCTTTTCTACCGTCAAAACACTTTGAAATCGTTGAGAAAAAACGTGAATTATTGTAATATTTTTAAATTGAAGAAACCTATGATTTAATTAGAATTTTTGTTATGTGTATTAATTTTTTTTTTCAACATCATGTGGCTAATGTAGTGAGGTTTCTACTTATATTCACCCTGTAAAATGCCTTCGTTCTCTGCACACAAAACTTCGTGCCAACGCTTTGAATTTTGAGACTTGCCAAGAGGTTTGTCAAGGATTTTTATTTTTTTGCATGTGAATAGTGACGAAATATATAAAATTGACATCGATGATATTCAATTTCTTCAAGAAACGTTGACAAAAGTTTTCCTTGCCGAGGTATATGTATTATGGTCCAGGAACGGTTCCGTTAAATGAGGTTCGCAACGGTTGCTGGAATTGTATTAACTTTTGAAGTTTTAGTCAAATGAGTTTTTCGCTTTCTAGACTGTCTGAACTTCTCTTTTTACTTGTTGATATCATGCGCAAAATTTCCTCGGGGAACTTGCAGATTTTCCTTTCAATCCGCAGTACGATCCCGTGTCGGAAGGGCGGAAACTTGTGCTTTCCATGGTGCGCGAAATTTTACGAGTGAGTGCGATTTAAGTTACGGTAAGTCAAACATTCTATTAACTAAAATTATTTATAATACAATTAAATTCTTAAGTGTAATCATATCTCCAATGTTTAAATTTAATTTCGATCTTACCTAGAGCCAATAATAGTTTTCATCTGACCGATGTTATTTTAACGCTCAGTGTCTGATATGTCAATTATTCTTCAAAAACACTGGAATAAAAACACTAACCAGGAAAATTGACTAAAGTAATTTGTTATTGTTTACAATATATTGTTACCCTAATAAAGTGCGTGAGTGTTGATGTTGTTTAGAAGGGTAAAATTGTGCCAAATGCATGTTTATTGAAAATTACTGCTCTCAACTTTATAGTCCATTAAAGTTAATTGGAAAACGAAGTGGAAGGATCGTTTGATGGCGGGATTATAAGGGAAGTTTTTGAATACCATCTGTAAAAGCAAAAAGGGCGATAACTGAATTTGCATGTTGATACTTTCCAAATGTACCTTATTCGTACAAGGTCTTTCATCTTAAGGGTGGAAGATATTAAATTCATCGGCTGTAAGGTGAGTGAAAGTTTGTATTTTTGATTTCCTAAATTTAATATTAATTTCCAGACATAAATTAGCATTTACAACCGCAAATTTGGGGCTGTAAAACCATGAAATATAAATTTCAGCCTTGAGCCTTGAGCCTATTTGAGATGAGTTTTGAAAAGGATGGGAAAGAAATTAAGGACAGGTTATTTCTAGGACCACAAAAACTTTATTTGGACATAAAATAAGGGTTATGGTATTTTTTTTTTTTTATTTTAATGACCCAAGGCACTGCAACAAAAACTTAATAACTTCGGGGTGCCTTTGACCAAGGGGATTATTATTTATTTAAGCTGAAAATTTTTAATTAAAGAATTACAGTTTGGAGAAATATTTTCCGTGAAATCCCAGTGAGTTTCTTTAAAGTTTTAATAAAATACAAAATTAAAATTTGATATATCTTTTTTCTCGTCTACACAAAGATTTTAAGAACATTTAGACTCTGAATAACGGTTAAAATGTAAATTTGTCTCGTAATGCCATTATTACTTTTAACAATATTTCAGAAAGGCTTTCTCCCACATAAATTTCCCGTATTTGACTCATTAATTACTTGCCATTGCAAGCATGAATAAATCTTATTTTTTTACATTAAATGGAAACAGTGCCACAATCACTTTTCCAATAATCATGATTAATTTGATTTCAATCTAAGCGAATACCAGAAGGAGAGGGTTATTACTATTATAAATCTCTGTGGGCGTGTTGCCAGAGTGTTACAAATTTTCTACTGTCTTAAGATTTACGATTACTCTTTGCTGTTGGTAAAGTGTGATAATCGTTACAAGACTTCAAGGGTTTTACGTCTCGTATTTCTTGTTAAACAGTTACAGTCTAAAAAATGTCAATTTAAAAAAAAATTGAATATGCGCAATCTGGAAAGAAATAGAAAATCTTAAAAAATGGTTTGATACGACGAAGATATTAAGACGTTGCATGCTGAGCGGTGTGGAAGTTCTTTATAATACAATAAACATTTTTAACATCGGGCTGGATGCGTCCTAAAGTCAAGGATCAAAAGACCATCAATGAAAATATCATTTTGGAAAATTGCTGAGTAATTCTGCCATTATGATAAATTACTATGAGTGTTCCGTAATTCGAAAAAGTTGCCGATGAACATAGGGCACGTATAACGCAAATTTCGAGTAAAATACAGCTTGAAAAACAAAGTCGTACTTAAAAAAGTTAAAAATTATTAAAAACTATTGTGAAAACTCCTAGATGTTTTAAGAAAGGAGGTACTCCACTGATCATAAAGAATATCGTAATTTCAAGTTTCACAGACGTTCGAGAATAGTCCCGGAAGTACCAAATTTGACATATACAGGGTGTCCCACAAGTGTTTCATTATATTTCAGTAGGTAATAGTACATTGAAAAATAATATGACTCCCTATATAAACCATATTCCAATAATGCTTCATTAAGAAGATACAGGGTGTTAAACTTTACTTAAAAAATCTAACTTTTATTGATATATTCAAAACTGTTTGAGATATGTAAGTGAAATTTGGCATGTTTTGAGAGTTAATGTAGACGCATTTATTTATGCAAAAGGGCTATTTTTCGTTTCACCAGTGACGTGCGTACAGACACCTCTCAGCACATTTTTAAAGAAAAACATGGTGCGCCACTGCTCTTTATCAAAATAAAAATTATTTTTAGAAGTTTAATTTCATTTAGAAGAAAAATGCTCACTTGACTCTTTTTCGTCCGACGTATCGTTTGCCAGTAAAAAATTGAATACTGTCTATATGCACGATATTCTCTAAATGGTTTTAATAATATTAAGTTTGTTTTAAATATTATTTATTTGCTATAACATTATAGAAATTGTTCAAATTGGTGGCCATTTTGTTCAATACATAATTGAGCTCACCTGTTCATTGATACTCTGATACGTTGAAATATTCCAGGTGTGTTTTAAGTTTAACACCCTGTATCTTCTTAATGAAGCATTATTGGAATATGGTTTATATAGGGAGTCATATTATTTTTTAATGTACTATTACCCACTAAAATATAATGAAACACTTGTGGGACACCCTGTATATGACAATTTTTTTGTTAAAAATTTGTCTATATTACAAAGACCTAAACGTAAAAAGTTTATATTTAAAGATTGATCGCTACGTTTCCGAACCGTTTTTAGTGATCCCTTTTAGTGATTTTTTGAACACGGAAAAAATAGGTGATTCAATTCGTTCATTTGAAAGGTCTTAGCCCATCCAACATCAAAGGGTATTTAAATTTTATCCTGGGAGAATCTGGTTTTTCGTTAAAAACTGGAAAATGTCGGGTGGCAGAGCTTAAACGCGGCGGTATCTGCTGCCAAGGCGAACTCTGCAGTGGTCGACCGGACGACAGTTCAGATTTGATCGCTCCAGATATTGCGGTGAAAATCCACAAAACTGTATTGGAAAACGCGCATTTCAAAAAGTACTGGACGTCGCGTTTTGCTGTGTGCAAGACGAACGAAAACAGCGTCGTGAGGATGTTTCAGGGGAGTCTTTAGCAAAGTTTCGCAACGATAAAGACAAGTTTTTGTCGATTCACAACAATCGTGAAACATGAGTCTATAATTTCACACCTGAGACGAACGAGCAATCAAAACCATGGACTCAAAGAGGAGAATCGGCTCCAAAGGAGACGAAATATATTCCATCAGTAGGAAAAGTAATGGATATCAGCTTTTTGGGATGCACGTGAGATATTTTCTTAGTTTTTTATCTCCCTAAAAAAAACAATAAACACAGAATGTTATACAAACACGTTGCAGCGTTTGAGCCAAGAAATGAGGAAAAAGCAATCGCATTCGCAATTTGGCGACAAAGGAAGCTTTATTTCACCAAGACAAAACACCAGTCCACACTTCCGCCATCGCGATGGCTGAAATCAATCAACTAGGTTTCGAACTTTTTCCTCGTCCGTCCTACTCGCCAAATTTAACCCCCACAGAGTTATTTTATATTTCCAAACTCGAAAAAATGACTCGATGGAAAGAAATTTTCTAATAATAAAGGGGTGAAGTCGGAGGTTGACGCTCGTTTTGGAATATTCGAAGCTTTATACTGTGAACAGGGTTTGGAAGTTAGAGAACATGGCTGGGAACAGTGGGTCAATTTCAAAAAATACTATGTTGAAAAATAAGGTAATAATTTCCATTTTTTTTCTTCAAGTGTTAGATCGAGTACTTCTGAGACTATTTTCGTACTTTCAATCTGTACGAATGGAACAAAGCTATAAAATTGCTATCAAAACTGGTTCCTTTCAGATTATTCCGAATTTCCTGTAATGCGGACCAACTTAAAATTTACAATCGAGCTTTTCCCAGTATTGCGATCTATATATCTTTTTAAGGTGTTTAAACTATCCCTTTAAATTCCTCTCCAATTTGCACGTTAAGGTAATTTAACAGACTGTTAAACGGAGTTGTGTGTTTTTATGTTCAAGTAAACACAAAGATTTAGAGCTTTCTTGAGGAGTTGCATGTTTAGTATTTATTTTGGTAAAATACTTGGAATTGAGTGAATGAAATGGAACTTCAGCACTGTCGTAATATTACTTCTTGTAATGGGGGAAACTTTAATTGAAACATTACTCTAGCATGTAAATAGCTGATTAAATCAAGTTGTAATCTTTCTCATCAGAACCCTAACGCAATATTCCATTTCGGCATACACGTCTTAGGTAGAAACTTTTACTACCATAATATTACTTTTTCATCCTCGTTCCGGAACCCCAATATTCCGGTTTCATTTCCTGAATGAAATCTCTAGACTAACCACTTTATGGTAAGGTGTACCATAAGTATGTGCTGCGTCAATAACATCGTTCCGAAATCTTCAACCAACTGCATGGTTTTGAGATATCGGCCTTTAGTTTGAACTTAAGGGATGTTTTTCGGCCTTATAGATACAGCTTTTCCGAAAAGTCGAGGTTAGATACAGGAGCAGTATATTCTTGTCCTATGCACATACAGTCATTCAAAAAAGTAGTTCCTACATACGAATTTGTCACGATAGATTATGTAAATCTATGGGACATTGATGCCGATCAGTGGGTTCTGCTTCCGCGACTGGTTCCTGGGGTTGTAAAGTATTCGAACTTTCGGTTTTTGTCAGACCGATAGGAACTGAAGTTAACTGACTTGAGAAGTAACCTTTAATCGATTTATTTACAACTGAAGTCTTACACTAATTTAGTTATGTAATCGGTGTAAGTATGACCACCGTTTTGGTGAGTACCTCACATCTGGGGGTTGCAGCATCAAAGTGTTTGTTTTCACAAGTTGTGGTGAATTTAATGTATGCAAGTGTCTGTAGTGGGTTATCATTTTGAACTGCTCTGTTTGGTTGGTTTTTGGGAACTGCCCAGATGATCCAAGTATTATATCTTCATGGTCCTTACCCTTGTAGACCCTTAGTTGCTGACATCTGGTCTTTTATTTTAATTGGTTGCAACCACCATATGTTGGCTTTCACTCATCACCCATTGGAGTCGAGTATTTGGGAAGATTCTGGGTTCCCTAAGTGTGGGCAGTAAACCATCCAGCCCGGGTCCTTGAATCTAGTCGAGAACTCTACTCGGTTTTATGATACGCCTTTCAGCCATTGTTGTTAAAGAACTTAGGAATTTTCCCAAAAGTCCGAATTGAGTTCAGACAGAATTAAAATTCTATAAACCGCAATTTTCGATTGAATTTGTTGAAATTTTGTATAATGGAAATTCAAATATAAACTCAGTTTATGTGTTCGAGCAACTTTTGAAAATTTAATTTTTAGAGTGTTTTTCGAGGTCTTAAAAAGCTTCGTTTTGGAAACTTCTTTTGCTGAAATGAATGATGAATTTCGGACTTTTTTGAGAACTTAAAAGGCTGCAACTCCCTCATTTGTGGACCGACTTCGACGAAATTTTCAGGATACATGTAGAAAAATCTCCTCTGCGTGATTATTAAGACCATGTTGAAAAATTTCCAAACGCACAAGAAGTTTCCACAACGAAGTTTTTTTTGAAACCCTGAGAAGCACTCTAAAAATGAAATTTTCAAAAGTTGCTCGAACACGCAAACTGAGTTTAGGTTTGAATTTTCATTATGCGCAATTTGAATGAAATCAGTCTAAAATTACGGTTTACAGAATTTTTTTTTGAGTGCCTGAAGATTTATGAGAATTAAGGATTTTAAATATAAGAATTAAAAGATTAGTGATTTTTTTACTCTTAAAATTCAATTAAAATCATTAATTTGCCTTTGGGTCTCTATAGACATTTTTAAATTTTGAGACTGAATCGTTCCAGTTATAGATACTTCCCAAACAAGTGATTTTTCTCAGTGTAGTAAGTTAACAGGAATTTTCTTGAAATTGTTTGTTTTAATAGTTTTTTCTTTATATATATAAAAGAAGTAGCACTTATATGAGGATATATGATCCCATCATCATCTAAAAGTGCCATAACACATTCGATTCAATTTGCCGTTAGTGAAAGAATGTTGCTAAACACGGCTTACACGTTCGGGTTATCTCCAATAAGCAAACTTTCCATCAAATTATATGTGTTTCTAATTTCAACGAAAAAGCATCTCTTCCAACAACACTTTTGAGAATTTGTCGTTTTATTTCCAAGTCCAAATTTTCTTATGGGGTTCATACCCGGCTGACCTCAAAAGGGTGAGTTTTTCTCAATGTGCCAGTAAGAAATTTTTGGATCCGTTTGATTTTATTACTCCTTGGGAACTTGAGTTCTTACGACTTGCTAAGAACACACTTTCTTTTACCGGTTTAAATTGCCGGTTAGGTTCTTTAACTTTGAAAATAAACAATTCCAAACTTGTTCCAGATTTTTCCTCAGATTTCAGCGATATCATGTATTTTTTGATCGTTTTTGATAGATTTAACAGATCAATCTTTCTCCCCCCTTTCAGACTAATTTGCCTAAAATTGGGACGAACGAAGTTTTCCAAAACTCGTTCTTCTTGCTGCTAATTTATTACCTTTCTGTACTCAACCGCTTCTCGTTTACAACATCATGTAATATGTAATAGTTTAAAGTGAATAATAACGAGGTTGCAAGTATTGGCAGATAACGAAGGGGTGTTTGCTCAAAAGAGAGATCAGTTGCGGTTAAAGTACTTCTTGAATAGAGCGTGAAAATAACCCTGTTTGAAGTGCGTCTCATTTAAAAAAGGTTAAAGGGCGGTTAAATCTCTTGAGCGATAAAGTAATACACCTTTACAAGAAGAGAAAAATACAGTTATTTGACAACTATTAGAGATTTAGAAGTGCAACAAGAAGCTTATTGGAATTTATTTTCATCGTCTTCATCGCTACAAACGCTATCGATCTATACAACAAGTTGGAGGCGCGTTTTCCCTAACTTCAAGTACACGCGATGGTTACAATGTTTACGTGAGTTCATTTCCTTGTCTAATCTTCAGCCACGTATACAGGGCGAGTGAAAACTCGAGGAGAAAAATTAGGAAACGTGTACAATCCGATATTCTGGTAACGAAATGCAGAATACGATTTTTTTTTTGTGGAAGAGGAGTTTGTCGGCGTGAGCAAATGCTATGGCCTGCGAGATCACCGGACTCGAACTCCTTCGATTATTCTGTATGGGGACATTTAAACAATCGGTTTATGCGGCAGAAATTGATAGGTGTGAGCAATTAGTGCGAAAAATAGTGAATAGAGACGAGTATATTCGAAATAGATAAAATATGCAGGCAGCATACCGTGCGTTTATTTCGCGCTGCCAAGCATGTATCCGCGCTAATGGCGATATACTTTTTAGCACTCGTTATAAATATTTTATGATTTTTATTGTCTAACTCTTAATGATAAAAAATGATAACACGCAGAAATTGTGACGTGTAATAAATCGGAAATAAATAGAATCTCAATGCAATTCCACGTATCGCCGTATTAGTTCCTACAGGTTAATTTCATATCTCTCGTAATTAATAATCCCTCTAACCAACCGTCACCGTGCCCTTAGATCGGAATGAGATTCAATTGGGATGGTGAATGGAATAGTATCACGTTTTCTGATTTATCCAGATTTTGCCTGTGAGCCCATGACGGTCCTGGATGAGTTGGGCATCGAAGAGGAGAAGGGCGGCTTTTGGAGTTCGCGGTGGAAGGTGAAACAGCCTTTACTACAGGATTAGTGGTTTGGGGTGGAATCAGACTAGGTGATAGAACTGCTCTGGTGTATACCTTTAAAGCCTGTTGAATACCCGTAGGTACATTCACGGAGTTCGGGAGGCGTTCGCTATACTTTCGAGGGTGAAACAATGTCATATTCTAACAATATGTGGTCACGTTCATGCTGCCGCGGTTCCATTACAATTCCTGCAAGAGGCCCACATCAATATTCTTTCATGGCTCGCACGTTCGCCCAACCGGTCACCCATCGAACATATCTGGGATATGATGGGTCGAAGGTTGGGAATGCTTCTTAACCTTCCAATGAACTGACGACAGCTGTGTGATGAATTACAAGTTGCTTGCGATGAAATTCCTCAACACGCCATAGATTACCTCATTGTAAGTTTGTCTAGGCGAACCTCAGCAGAATGCGTTCGTTCAATCGGAGGGGCAACCCATTACTGAATTTGGGTCGTATAGGATATTGTTTTTCCAATGAATACGTCATAAATCGTTATTGTTAACCCCACAAATATTTTCAGAAAAACCGGTTCAAAAACATCCACTTTTCCTGGGTGATGTGTTTTTTTGCTACACACTATACAATCTTGATTAACATCTTGTTCTGTGTTGGGGAAAATGAAAATACACGTCCGCAAAGGAAAATGTGCATTTTCGGACTTTTGGCGATATAATTATGTTCTTTATCATGTCCATTTCTCTCTCTATTGTAAAACTGATATGGAAAGCTCCCCTCTGGAATTTCTAAAGTAACTTTAATATAAGTTTGCTGCGTCGTGCAACAGACAAAAGCAGACTATTAGGGCTTTAATTCGTTTTAATTACCGACTTTAGATCCAAATGAAAAATCCTCGAAGCTTGTCCAGAATTGCAATATATCCTTTTGTAAACAGAATCATCAGGAGACCTCTCCGGGGTAAATATTGCAGTTGTTTTATTCCAAAGGTCTGCGAACCAACAAACACGAGTTCCGGAATCGTTAAATGAAGAATAAGCATTAGACATTGTTTGATTTTCTCATAAATTAGCAATTGAGAAGAGTCTGCCTACTGGGTGTTTTTTTTTTTTTTATCAATGATAACCAGTTCATGGAATCACACGAGGAAGGTACACACATTATTAGGTTTCGTCCAGCACGAACTTATTCCGGATAGTAAAACATTTTCAGAAATACATGGGACAAATCCAAATCGGTCTGTTTCTAACTATTTCTGATAGTCTACAATCGGTTTTCTTCTCTGTTCGAACAGATTTATGAAATACGAAAATTGTGTGCCCGCTGGTCACTAGGGCTTATTCGTGTAATGATATTAGCGATAAGCTCTTGAGTAATGGACAGTTCCTGAGGATTAATATCGTTTCATGAAAATTTCATTCTCGAATCATTCCAGAAGATTTAGGCGAAGATAGAAAATTGTGTCAATTGCAGAGTTCACCTAGAATTCTTCTTGTTAAGAATGAGCGTCGGCGTTTCAGAGGCACAATTTTTAATGATTTTTATGTCCAATAAATCCATTACACGAACCACTGTCCACGATAAAATATTGTTAATTCCTGTTAATAGACTTTTGTGATTGGTAATCAACATTGTGATAATATTTTCGGTTCGGCGCTAGTTCGTACTCATTTTCATTAGTCGAAGGAATAAATCATTCCTCCACCTTTTATAATCGCTGTATAGACTTTCAATAACTATAAAAATAATGGAAAATGCTAAAAAGTCTCCCGCTGCAGCTACTGGTTTGTTTATCTGGAGGTAGAGCTAAATCCCTAAATGGAGAAATTCCGTTTATCCATTTGGGAAATTCGTTAACAAAATTGCTTGAAGCATGATATCCGGCGAAAAGGGTTTTGTTTAAAAGGTAACTTATTACTCTTTTTAAACTGTTATTTTGCATTTCTAAAGCTGTAACAAAAGTCCACCAAAGCTAATTTTTTCCCCTAAAGAGATATTTTATTTTCGCAGATTTGTCTGCTATTTGTCTCTAGCGATTCAGGAGCTTTTAAAAGTTCTTTTAGAGCCACATTTCGTAATGATGTTTCGGGAAGTTATTTTAGCCCCCATAAATTAAAATTCTTGCGTGCCAACCTTAAAAGTACCAAGAAATGGAAACAAATTAGTCGTCCCAGGGTAGTACGTACAGTGTCTAAAAAGGGATTAAGCATGTCAGAAGGGCAGTGGACGATTTTTGATTGTGAAATAGGCGCAAATAGGAGCTAAAAGGTGTTATGGTACCATCTTTTACTCTGGTTTGGCTGCCATGGATTAGTGTCTGATTTTCCAAAAAAACAGTCCTTTTTCCCAATAATCGCCGTCGCGCTGAGCGAGTTTTCGTGTTTTTATATGAGATATTTAGCAGTAACTGCGAGATATTTCTGTGAAAATTAAATGAAGAAATGTAAATATACCGCAGCGAAATGCATTTTATGACATTAAAACGTTTCTTCGGGTGTCGAGATAATTTTCTAAGTGGAACAAGACAGTAAGTAGATTGGAACTTCAAAGTAACTCGATTCTGTATGTAAATATTACGTTCCAGAGATCTGCAATTAAGAGTTAAAATTCGGGACCCGAAGCGAAGTTTGTTTGAACAAATTATGCCTTAATCAAAATTAATTAAAAAATCCCGCTCAAAACGATTGTTCTTTTAAACAATTGGATACACTGACGATTTCAAAAATCAAATAGTGCTTTGATGAAATAAATATGAATGGAACTAAAACGATTTCAGTTCGGAACTATTTTTATTAAAAGGGATATGGCAGCATCATTCATCTCCCATATTTGCTCATTTCATGGCGTTCATGGGCAATTAAAATGAAAAATCGCGAATAAAGCCATCATTCTACAATACACAATATTGACAAAAAAATTGAATGGAGGTGGAGTTACCTGGTGTATGATTTTTAAAGTTGTCCCTTTTGCCAGTTTAAAATATACCTAGGGTGATTCTAATTCATTCAAGCTCCCCGTATAGTAATCGTTTTGCGCCCTCTATGAAAACTGAGGAGTTGTGTTTTCTTTAAAAATATATTTTTTAGAAACATTAAATTAAATTATTTTTAAATTTTAAATTAATTTTTTTTTAATTATTTAATATTAAAAGCGAATTTTTAAATTTAAAAAATCGCGAACTGAAAAAATTCCCGAAGCAATTCGAGCCATTAGGAAATTATCGGTAAAATTTTCTTTTTATCAGAGTCGCATGTAAATTACGCTGAAATGGGGGAGAATCATCGATGTGGTGTACGTTCCGTGAAGATCCAACAGAGATAACAAGAATTGGGCTTCGAAGGGCGAAGCAACAAAATAAGGAGGAGCTTTAACCGTTGTTAATGAGAAAATTGCAATTATGTATGATTTAGACCGATAAAGAAAACGAGTTCTTTAATTGAGGTAAACAACTTGAATAATGGTTTAGTTTAATTTCTTTTAGTTTAGTTTCACTATACCTACTTAAAATTTGTGTGAAAGTATGCATTAGACGAAACTAGGCATTTCTGAATTGAGTAACATTTTTTTACGAACGTCCTTATCTCAGCACGCACCTTAAGGAGGGGAATACATAAAGCAAAGTTTTTTGGGAATTAATCTTCTTAAAATGAAAGGAAAATGTCTCTAGATTATTCTAGGAAAATTGTGCCACTAATTCGGGGTTTTCTTCTGTATAATTTCGTGCTAAATGTGCGATGGCGTCAGGTCGGCCGGAGCGTGCAAGTAGTGGAGACGCTCGGACCAGAAGAATACAACCCCCACCTCCTTTTCCCCAAGATGTGCAAATTAACATTTTGCCGATATACGAAAGCTTGCCAGGGGAGGGTCTGATGGAAAGGTGTTTAGGGGGTCATTCGCAAAACGTTAATTAAAGTTTGAATGCTCACATTTGGCGTTTCTCTCTCTAAAACTTTAAACTCTCTCTTTTTTGAAATCCGAAATTTTGCACGCGGTTCGCAATCACTCGATAACGCAGCAATCGATTTCGCTCAAATTTTGAGAGAACATTTTGTAAGTCATTGACCTTTGCACGAACCTCTCGAATATTTCCTGTTCGGCTCCATAAACAAATTGTCAACAGCAATTTCAAAAAAAAAAATTCTTTTTTTTGTAAAGGTCTTTTTTGAAATGTTCATAACCTTTTAGGTTGATGCAAAGCTCATTTCCAAAAATTTACGAAATTTTTTGGCACTTCTGTTGCAGATGATTTTACCAACCTCCGCAGTGTAGATTTCTGGCGAGTACGTTTTAAGCCGCCTGTGTATTACGATTAATAAATATTACAAGAAAAAAGCACTTCGTAGTTATTATAGCCAACAATAACATCGTAAAGTTGGAAATCAGAGGACGCAGTAATTTTCGAGGAAAAATTTCTTAAAAATCAAGCGTTCTATGTGTACTTTTTACCTTAAGGCAAAAGCAGATTTCTCAAAAATCACACGGTTAATTTAAAGATTAGATTTTACAAAAAAAAAATTACAAGTTTGGAGGATTTTGGTACCAAAATCGCTCGTTCTAAAGCCTCCATTTAGGTTAGAACCAGGTTTAGATAGACACCGGAATTTTCCAGAGTTCTCGCATTTAATATTCGGATTAAAACGTAATAAATCTGCATAAAACTTGCCATCTGCTATATACTCGAGCCTGTAACATGCGTTAGCATTAGTGAAGAACGATTAAAACTTGGTTTAGCCAATTATTTGTATTCAAAGCGAAATTCCCACTTAAGTGTTTTCCATGAAATATACAATGCGTTGCGATGTTTGCTTAAACGAAAATAGCAGAACTCCTTTTATTCGCCGATTAAATGAGCCCTATGGAGTAAATTACTCCTAAAAGGACGTTTTGAGTACATTAAACAGACCCGGGAATAGGAACATAAAAGGTAATAAAGCTACAACGATTATTGCATTTTCCACTAGGAAAAGTTAAAAGGAATCACGTAACAACGTGGAAAGAAAGTCATGCTTAGTTTCGGCATAGTTTGTCTTTGTCTCACCCGCATAATGTGAAACCAAGAGAATGTTGCCATCACGTAGTCGGAATATTATTGCAAAAAAGCATTGTTTTGCCACTGTTGATCGTGTTGAACTGATAATCATCATTGGGACCTGTATGCACTTTAATGACCCAAAATTCTAGAGGAATGAAAATCTAAGAAATTTTTGCTTTTTCTCAAGACTTCGATGAAAGCATTTCAATCCGGAACACACTAAATGCAAAGTATCTTTCAAAAATATGATTTAAGATCAGACCTCAAAGGTTGCTCTTTTTTCTTAAGCCTGAGTATATTTTTGTGTGCACAGGGTGTCTTGTATTAGCGGGTCAAATCGCTAACCGGAGATTAGTTGCGCGAAAGCAATTCGACTTTCCTTATGACATCTTTTACCTTAATGCTCTCTACTCACTCCACAGGGTGTGAAATTTAGCCAAAAAAAAAACATTATTGTTAATAAGTTGGGTGTTTCTTAACATATTTTTAAAAAATTCGCAGCGATGCATAACTTGACGATTTCTTGTGATATGCGTAAAAAAAATTCGAGAAAAAATAATAATAATGGCGAATCGTGTGCACGTTATCCCCCTAACTTTGTTTTTGCATTCGCCAATGGTGCATCTGTTCAGTTGCTCAAACTAATTATTTTTTTATCTAGGTTTCTTCAGTCTCGTAAAATTTTTATTTGCATCTCACTTTAAAAGATATTTCAGCCAATTGCTCCCCAAAAACGTCGCTTCCGCTATTTATTTAATTAATTAACCACGTCGGGAAGACAAAATTTCACAAATTGTTTATAACAATAGCGTTCGAGCACGTGAACGATGGCTTCTCAAGTGGAAAATCAAGCGAAACTTACCTAAAATACCAAAACGACAATCGTCTGTGTTTTGGAACCAAGTTCTCGATATATGAAAGCCACGTGTTGGAGGGCAATAAGGTGAAGTATCCTCTAGAGTAAGCTGTAAATCAAAATTTTTCAAAAATACAGAGATCCAGATAAAGAAACAACTAATTTGAACAACTAAACAAATGACATCATTGGCGTGCACAAAAAAAAAAGTTGAAAGAAAAAACGTAAAAGGGACCCCCATTTTCTCCAATTTATCTCCAACTTTTCTTATTCGAATAATAGGAAATAGGTGCTTAGCTAAACTATACATTACTGCAAAATTTCACTAAAACATGTTAAGAAACAACTAAGTTATTAACAAAAGTGATTTTGTTTTATTAATTTTAATACCCCATGTAGTAAGTATAAGGCACTAAAGAAAAAAGTGATATGAGGAAAATCTAATTATTTTCTCATAAGGAATCTCCGGGTAGAAGATTGACCTACTAATACGCGACACCCTGTATAATTAAGTATCCATTTAAAAATGAAGGTTTCCAAGTCATGTTGTACGTTAATAGCATCCCATTATATAAATCTCCCGTTTTAACCCATTTTGTAATTAATTATGTGCCTGTTTCTACAGCTTCCATTGTTTCAAAGTCTGTTCGAACATTCTTTGTTGTAAATATTTGCCTTCTATATACAAAACAAGACCTTTTTTTGTTAATTAAATAGCACTCTGATCTTCTGTCTTCTCGTTTTAGGATTTGCATGCACATTGCTAATAACTACCAGTTATTGTAAAAAAATCTTCTTTTCCTTTTATCGAATTTAGCCCCTCCACAATGCGGACTAATAAGGCTACGTAATTACTAACTGGAACTTCATTCGTGTAGAGGTAAAATTATATGGTGCGAGTGAAAAAATCCGGAAAATATATATTCTTCGTGGAAATGCGCAACAGACAAAAATATATGCGGCCTCAATTTTCATCCTCGGAAAATGTGAGGGGCCATATTCATACATCGCATCTAGGCTACATGTCCTAATGGGGTACCTTCGCCTGGGTTAATTAGCTGTAAAAGACTACGTGGTGGAGATTATACGGAGGAATCTGATGAAAATTGAAAGCCTTCCAAAGCAACGTAATTAATATGTTATTTATGTAAATTAAATGAGGCCAGGTCAAATCGGGGAGATGGAAGAACGTTATTGGGACGCTGAGTAATCTTGGCTATCAGTAATTTCATTTATACGAACTGACCTTAACTGACTTTGTGTTAAATAGACGGCATTTATTAGATATAATTCTTTTCGAATGTTGCTGAAGAGAAAATGCGTACATGAGCTTCTACCGGAGAATTCTACAATTCATGTTTTTGGGGCTCAAAAAGGATATATCATCTGAAAAATAATTTATTAAACTACGATCGTTAATCATTTTAAAAATCTGTTTTATGTTTTATAAAATATGACTGAATTTCAAGCCCGAACTACTTACATAAAATATCAGAGAAAGACTAAATCGCCAGAAGGGATTAGTTGAATTCCTGCATCTTTACATATACTTTCGATGCCGTTTTTTGCTCCAAAATATTATCGTACTAGATATACAGTTTAGTAAGTTTAACTGGAACAAATTCAGTATTTACATGGCATTTGATTTTTAGCAAAATTGCTTAAACACGTCATTTTTTGTTTCACTCGATACACTTTTTGGTAGTATTCTGATGCTGCAAATGTCAACCCCTTAGCCAAGGGGACAGTTAAGTTAAAAGTTTAAGTGGAAAAGGTGGTTCAAGTGATACCTCCTTTTTAAAAATCTTTTCAACCTGACTTTATCTGAGATAATACTTTTAATCGTAGAGAAAAGTAATACTAAAAATAAATTGTTTTCAGACGTAAATGTTCTTTATTTACTTGACTTTTTTTACGAAACTTTTCTGAATTACCACAAAATCTGAGTATTCCTTCAATGCAAACGTTAGTTCATTTCTTTTAATACAGAAAAGAAGTACTTCACGTAAGTTATAAAATTCCTAATAATGCCTAAGTTAACTGGACTTCACAAAAGCGAAATTTTAATGATTAATGGGTACGGCGATAAAATCCGAACACAAAATGAGAATGTTCAATTATTTTCGACAAATGCATCCTGATTTGTCACCCATTAATCAAAAGATCATAACTAAATTGGAAAAAGCTTTCGATGGATAGGAAGAAGAGACTCAACGGAATGGCCACCGAGATCTCCCGAACTCACTCCACTCGATTTCTTTTTATGGGGACGCTTGAAATCGAAGGTTCTCTATACGAAATAACGTGATATCGACGAACTCAAAGGACGCATTAGATTAGAAATTAGGCAAATCACTTCAAATACTTTAGAAAATGTGATAGATGAGTTTTATCGCCGTTTAGGGCTGTGCCAGGCAGTCCACGGCGAATATTTCGAACAGTTCCTAAGTTGAAGGTAATAATAATTTGATTGTTTAAAATATTGCTTACTTTTAGCGTTATCTTGCTCTATGGTGAAGAGTAATATGTCAGATAAAGTCAGCTTAAAAAGATCTTTAAAATGATTTATCACTTGAACCCCCTTTTCATTGAATCTTTTAAGGGTAAGTGTCACCCCAGCTAAGGGGTTGACACTTGTGGTATTAGGTACTAGCTGAATGCGTATCGTGTAAAATAAAAATTGACGTGTTTAAAAAATTTTGCAGAAAATCAAATGCCATGTAAATACCGAATTTATTCCAGTTAAAGTTGCCACACTGTATGTATGTCGAACAATGTCGAGTGAGATGTCTGGTATGTTGATTAGATAGGTAGTGGTAGGCTAAGAATAATTATGGTCGAGACACGGTATTTTCGCCATGTAACCAAGGCTTAGTAATAAACGGAAATATGTACTTTTATCATCGTGTGGTCGTAGTACCGCTGCTATAGTTCGACTTAACCTTCGAACCGATCATGGCAAACGGTAGTCATCATCATATCCGGATAATTTATGTACAGAGCCTCGAAAAAGATTTTTTTTTTTTTGTGTTATTAATTTGTATTGTTCGATATAGTTTTCTTTTGTATTCCCAGAGGATAAAATATAATTCCAAGTAAATTGATAGAAAAAAGGCCATTTTTAGAAGCTTTTAATCAATCACTTTGATCTTCATTAAATTTTGAAAGGTCTATTAACACCATTACATGAGGAAAAAAAGTAATTGAAAGTAGAGTATTAATGAAACTTGTCAAAGAGTCAAGAATACAAATTAACCATTTCCATGGGTTTACGCCAGATTAATCCATCCCAGCACTGTTATTTTGTTGTAACTTTCCAATTTGCTGAAAATAGCCCTGATCAAGAGCATTGGGGATTAATTGGATTTACCTGGATAAGTTCAATTTTCTAGATAATTGGAAGAGCGAAAAAATTTGTTTCAAATAAAATAAATATAGAGATTCTTTATGCTAACAAATAATGTATTTTGCTCCACGCTACACTAAGAATCTTCTCTGACTTGGTTAAATGCATCTATGAAAAAATCCATTTATAGATTAGATGGAACTAGAGGCTTCTTTCAGTACTTCGTTGATTTGTCTTCATAGGTTTTCATTGGAGCGCATTGGGGACACGTGTTTGAAGTTTTCGTGCTCGAATGGGTTATTTATGAATGTATCAATTACGATTGATATAAATATTGTATAACCAATGAAACGGCTCGTTAATGTAATAATCTTTACATGTGGCAGCAATTTTGATTGGGTTACGATTACATTTCAAACAAAATTAGGTAAATCAATTAATGTTATGTGAACTCTATTTGGCTTGATATGCAGTAGATGCGTTGCTAAAAAATGCCACACTCCTTGCAACAGATCAGAAAAACTTATCGGTTCATATAAATGTACAAGAAGATTAAAGGCGCACGAGAAATGATTTTCGTAGTCTCAAATTTTCTCTAAAAACGTATGAGCCCTCTCAAAAATACCAACCGACACTTTCCCTAACTCAAGAAAAACTTTAATCTGAACCTTATAAAATATTTCTTGGTGATTTTTCAAAGGCCATAATTAGATATACTGCGTGTACGTAAAGTATGGAATTAATTCATTTTCTCGGGCAGGAATGAATATAGTCGTCGACTTTAGTTTAAAATTCCAGATATATTGGCTGGATAATATCAACTGTGACGTCTTCATTGGCCTAGATGTGACGTTAGTGTTAATTTTTTTTAATGGTAATTGCTGTTTTCAATGATTTTGTGTTAAAGTGCGTGCTTTTTCACGTACGAAATATAACATTTTTTATTATGTTATATAGCAGATTTTTTGATAAATTCCTCGAAAACTAATTTCCGCTCGGATATTTGTTGCTAAATAAAACATACATCTTCTGTTGCGTTTACGATCTATCACGGCACCTAATCATCATAAAAATTTCAATTCATCGTACTCTGAATACATGCATTGTAATACAATTTTTTTTTTTTTAATTAAACCTTCACTAAGTCAAAGTAACGCTTAGAAACGTGAAAATTAAAATATTATTGGTATGTTTTGTATTAAACGAATGAAAACATCTCTTCTATGTATGTACAAATAAACAGGCCTACCAAATGAATCAACAGACGATTACCCGATCCGTTTAGTGAAAGTCCATATTTTATCATTAGACACCCCGAGGAAAAACGTGATTTGAGAATTTATCAAGGAATTTGTTATATAACGTAGAAAAAATGTATGTCTAATACGTAAAACCTGCGCCCTTTCTCATGAAATTGTCAAAAGCAGGGGTTATAATTTAAACAATTTAATATTAACTTCATAACTGGAATAATAATGACGTCACAGCTAATATTATTCAAACCAAAATATGTGCAAATTTAAATTTAAGTCAACGTATCCCCACATTAAAAATTTTTTTAAGTTCAGACCGAGAAAATACATCCAAGAAATGATAAAAATATGATGGTACGTAATGAAATCATAACCGCCAAGGCCGTAAAATATTTCCGATGTCTAAGCTAGCGGACCAAACGGGTATTGCTTCAGTCTCGGTTGCGAAACGATGAATATTTGAGGCGCGCCGCTACTTCGCGCAGAGACCGGTACTCGTAGGGGTATGGAAACTAGAAACAGTGGCGCCGACGAAGGGCGGCTTTGAAGACTTCTTGAAAATTTAAACAAATAGACGGTGACGACAGAGATGTTATTCGAAGAATTATCTACAATTTTTATAAAGAAACTATGATACCTACACTAGAAATGATTCGAGAAAAGTTAAGTAACTACTCACATTATAAATATAATTTTTTTACCACATTGCGAGCTATTATAATGGAAAACGGCTTTAAAAATAAACAAAAAATCGATATCAATGGTGGTAATGGAGTTGCTAGGAATAGTTGGTTTGCGGGGAGAATATTTACGTAAAATAACGAAATATCGACTATTAGGAAGACGTATAATTTATTTAGATGAAACGTGGTTCGATACTCACGATATGATTAAATGTGGTTGGGTAGATAACTAGAAAAATTGTGGTTTAGATACTCCATGTTCGAGAGGCAAACAAATTATTATTCTGCACGCTGACAGTGAAAATGGATATTTGCCAAAGGGTTGTTGTTGTCCGCTAAAAATATAACCCAATTCTCTGCTGATTACCGTGAACACATGGCCGATCAACTAATTGAAAAATAGATCACTGAGCAACTACTACCAAACATCCCCCCTAACTCAGCCATTGTGATGGCCAATGTCCCTTATCATTCCGGGTAATTAGTCAAGATCCCCAATAATAGTATATAGGAACACGACATAATCAACTTTACAAAGGACAAATGTATATATTCGAGAAAAAAAACAGCAAAAAATAATTATTAGACATTATTATGTTTATTAGACTTTATTAAGTCTTTAAATTTTAAAAATCAGTATAAGGACCAACAATTTTGGGGTTATCGCGCTATTATTGCATTTTTAATCCAATGGGGGGATCATGGAAAAATGATTATGAAAGATTTATCGTATTTTTTGAAAATATTCGGTGGATGATAAGTAAATTAGATAACATAGTGTGGAAAATTCGTGTGTCCCTTCTGTTGCCTCAATAATTATTCAGCCGGGCATCGATAGTGACTCCACTGATGATGAGAATGATGAAACTCGTATTTAAATTGAAATAAAAAATAATATGTACATGGGCCTCTTATGGGGGTGTGATAACCTGATGGAGAAGCGAGGGGGGTTCAATTAAGAATAAGTTGCGGTTTGGAATGGTCAATAGCAATAAATAAGCAGGTTTTTCAGTTTTATTTTACAAGCGTAGATATAGGGTGAAAAAACCTTATTGAGTTGTTATTGATCGAATATTCATTAAATTTGCAGGGTGGGCGTAGGGGGGTTCGGCCACTCTGAACATGGTACGAAAACATTTCTAAATGTTTTAAACAGGTTTTCGAAAATAGACAATTTTTTGCTTTCACTCGGTATATAAGTGAAAAGATATAAATAAAGCTTTGGGTTTTAATTGGCCACAAAAGGAAGCAACTTTTTTCATATTATTTCACATCTCGATCAGTTCAAAATATCCTTATAAGTGCCCCATGCGTGTGCTTCACGTTAAACTGGATACACCACTGCGAGCTAAGTACAAAGGGTGGTGAGCTCAGAAAAGTAAAATTCTCATCCAGTTCTGAAGTGCGGATAATCTCCACAGAATTCCGGACCGAAGACATCAGAGATTGTTTAAGATACAGTTAGTCATCAGACACTAAATCAAATGTTACCTCTTAAATGATAATAGAGTCGCTACTTCTTGGGTAACATATGCGAAAGAATCTATTCATTCTTCGCCAAGGGGCATTTTACTACCAGATGATTTGCGTGCTTTATGGTTCCAATAAAATGGCTGTCCGGCTCATAACACCCGAATCGAAATGGAATTTCCCGAGAACAGTTTCGAGACACGAATATTTCCATGATCGGTAAAGTTGCCTGGGCAGCTGGATCTGCGGAAATTATGGTATATCGCTGGACTTTTATTTATGGCATTATGTGAAAAATGAGGTGTCCGAGTTTGAGTCACCAGAAAATTGAGAAGTATTGGAAAATAGAATAAGGGATGTATTAGGGTCTATAAACCACAATGCCTCGGGGAGGGTTGCATTATAAAGTTTTTTTTTTAAGTGTAGAAAATAGTAATATATTACGTACAAATTTCACTTGCAAAACAACTTTGGCGCTTAAAGCAATAGAAAAGAAAAAAAAAGAGTGCCAGAGGACACCGAACATCGTCATGCTTGGTCTTTTGAAAAACCTTCGAGGAACGTCCCCATGGGCGAAAGATGTACGGCGGACCTGAAATCCGTAATTTTCATTAGTTGAAATTTTCCATTTTAGAAATTCAAACAAATGAAAAATGGTAGCCGAAACCGATTTTGAAAAGTTTTAATAAACTTATATTTTTATTATATACTTATACTTATACTTATACTTATACTTATATATTATTTAATATACTTATATTGCCCGAGAACATTTCAAATTCCAAACTTTCACTACATTAATCAACCAATATGGCTAAGACTGTCATAACTAACAATACCTAACTAGTGCATGTTATTAAATTTATGAATTAGTGGAGGGTTCGGAGTTAATTAACAGTGCAATTTCCAAAACAAATTAAATTTGAAATTTAGTGGTTCAATATTGGACAGTAATATTGCCTCTTTTATTAATATAATACATATGTACGCCAGATTTGTGTTTTCAATGGAAGACATTAAAAGGAATCGCTAACAAGGTTATGATTGAATCATTTAGTGCTAAATTAACAAAACTCTTTCCATAAAATATGATAAATTTTGGATAAAAAGTTGCATTTTAAAATAACCAAACACGTTCCTTTATGCCCATAACGTATATTTGCACACGTCGCATATCCTGTCTGTAAAATGGGCTTTTGAAGCGAATCCTTATACCTAGACAACCAAAATGTCCGTATAAATTCGTTAACAATGGAAAGAAAAAAAAATCATCAAAATACTGGAACATGCCAAATATTATTTTTACTTGTGCATTTTTTGACGTAATAGACATGTATACAGCATTAGACATGTATACAGCATTAGACATGTATACAGCATTAGACATGTATACAGCATTAGACACGTATACAGCATTAGCTATGTAATATAGGTAAATGTTGTTTTTAAGTGTTTTTCTTACGGTCAATCATGTATATTATGACATTTTTGGGCTCCTCGAGAAATTCCGAACATATTTTATATAACATTCCCATGTCTAAATTCAACAGTTTTCGGAAACAATTATACAAAAATAGAAATAACGAGAGAACCATTAATGCTCAAAAAATAACAATACAAGCTACCACAATCTAATTTATTAAATATTCGATTTATGCCCCGTTGACCTAGCCCTAACCTGAACTCATCTGACAGCGGGCGATTCATATTCTTGATGATCTTTTCATTTTAGGGAGTGTTTATTGAGCTCCTTGAGTGATTTTATTTTTTATCTCTTGTGTATTGTTGGTTTTATTTAAATACCTCCTATGCTACAATTAACCCTGTGAAAAAGTCTATAGGAGCGAGATCAGGCGATCTAGCGGGTCGCTCTAATAGCAACATTTCCCAAATATTTTAATAAGTGTTGAATTTAGACATTGGTGTTTTGTGTGAAATATGTCTAGGAAATTTCAAAGAACTCAAAAACGCCACAGAAAGTTTCGTAAGTAAAAAATGGAAAAGCACATTTGTTTACTACAGGGGTGATCCCGTGTACAAGTGTGTCACGTCAAAAAATTCCCAACAAAAAACGATGTTTGATGTGTTATGGCATTTCTATGAAAAAATATTCCTTCGATTTTTAACGAATTTATGCGGAACTGTTGGTCCTTTATGTAGATTTCACGCTCTCATTTGCATCCTTGTCCTCTTCTTACGGGAAATTTTTCACGAGTTCTTGGATGCTTCACCGTGCGTTAAGATTTATCGGCACCCATTTCGTATTATTATAAAACGTGTATTAGTTCCCAGAATTTTATTACGCGAAAAAACGAGAGATAAACCTGTTACTGAAAAATGTGTAAACTTGCTTGGGGATGGAATCTTAGAGCGTCAAGTAGGTGGAAGATTGCTGCAAAGGCTGAGCAGAATTAGAACAACAAGAATAATGGGGATTTCTTGAATATTATTAAAAACTTTCATTATGGATTGGAAAAAGTTGGAAACTGAGGAGATTGGAAAGATGAAAACTTCATTAAATTGACTTGGGCGCAGTCTTATTAGACATCGCCAATTTCCATCTCGGGATGGAACTTCTTGGCATGCTCCTCTGCACAATCTGCTTGAAATTGCATGCGACCTCTAGCAATTAATGTTTCGAAATTCACAGTGACACAGTTTTGAACTGACCACCTTATCTAATGGGAGCATCACTTGCAACTGCCCTATTTCCCAGATTGGTGGCATAACTTGAATATTCATTACGTTGTTGTATAAATTCACAGCTGATAACCCTTTGTACGACACAAACGAAGACAATAATTAATTAGGATCCTTCAGCAATGTGCATTATCGAATAAAGAGGAAAAAGTAAGTTCCATTTTGGTAGAAGAGAAATGACGTGTAGATCGCCCGGACATGAGACAATGAAGTCCGTTACAGGCCTTCACCTATTCTAAGGGTTTAAAAACGTACATGCGGTTGCGAATAAATGATGTTATTGATGAAGAGGGGGGCTCTAGGCCGACGCGAAAAGGGCGGAGTCGATATCGGCCCTATTTATGTTTAAAGGGAAAAACAGGAAGGACTTAATATGTACGAGTCATAATTAGGAGAATTCATTCGACCCGGAAATATTCGGGTAAGCAGCAAAGAAAAAAAAATTGCGAAGTCTTGGGTAAGCCGTTTTTTTATTACGGGTCCTGAGGTAATCAACTCATAACTTGCAAAAATGTGAACGAATCCCGATGATATTTTTGCATAACTTTGTATCATTTTTCATTTTAGGAGAGTGCAAAAATGTGTTGAAAATTGTCTCTGGATCTACTGGAGCGTGTGTTTGAAAGAAAAATGAAGCATATTATACAGTAAATGGAATTTTAAGATTAAATTCCCTACAGCTGTATGCAATTAGTGTTTATAATATTTATAACTCATGCGAAATGAATTCGGTTTTTTCCTTGACTCCGGTCAGTTAAAATGCTTTTAAAGCTCGCAAGTTCGATCGTCGGAATTACCTCCAAATCTTGGGATTTTTCCTAAATTTTCCAGGTTCGTTAACCCATCACTATTGCAAAACCCACTTTTTGTGACCAAAGAGGTACGGATCTTAAATTCGAAATTTTTTTATTATCATAAGGGAAAATCTATGTGCGATCAACAGCTTAGCGATTAAGATAACTTTTTTAAGTATTGTCGACGCATTTTCTGTTTATATAAAAATTTTAAGCAAATAAAACGAAGAGGACTACGTTTTTGTCAGGCTAGATGGCTCTCGGAATTGAATTTCGAGACGCAAAAGATGGAAAAAATTTGGCAGAACCAAATATTAAAGGATTAGGACGCATTGCTTACTCGAAGCCTTCAACTTTGTTTGACGAGACAGGAACGATTTATCGAGACGTGAATGCGGTATTTGAGAGGCAAATAAACCAAAGAAATTTGGGCTCTATCAAGGCGCAAGTTTTTTCAAGGAATACCAAATTGTTTTGATACACAACCGACGAACGAGCTCAATATCTTAAAATTTATTTATCTTCTTACTCTCTACTAACGCAAATCTAATTACAACTATACAGAGTGTTTCATAAAACTACCGACAAACTTTTATGGCACATAGCGCTTATAAAAACAAATATTTAGATTGGATAAAGTTATGTCGGAAATCGCTTCTTTTCCGAGATACATAGTGTTTAACTTCAAATAAATTTTTTTTTATATTTCAAAAACGGTTTGAGGTACGGACGCCCTATGGCGGGATAAGCTTGCGCGTTCTGAGGTAGGCAAAATGTTGTTACCTACACTAGTGGCGTCCGTGCCACCATTCAGTGGGACGTTTTTAATGGAAAAAAATGATACGCCACTAGTGTACACACAAAAAAGGCCTTTTAATGTTTTGTTCCTCAACTAGTTGTTTTCGATAATGTCTCGTTTTTTTTGCTCATTAAAAAAGGATAAAAGTTTCCAAGTGCTATTTTTCCAAAATTTTTTATTAAAAATTAATTTTATTTTTTTTTAAGTAAAGGCAGAGGACACGAAGACAAACATATTTTGTCTCATAAAAGATGTGCGCAAATTAATGATTTTCACTAGAAGAAATAAAAGACTCGTAAGATAACGACATGTACTCTAATTTAGTCTTTTATGCAAATAGAGAAAAAACAATATAATATATATAGAAAATGAATGATAAATGTTTTATGACAATTTGCCAAAATTTCGGCCATTCTCCTCAACACTTATCGTAAACCATTTTGACATGTTTAAAAAATTAAAAAAAAAATTAATTAACCACTTTGTATCCTGGAAACGAAGCGACTTCCTATCTAAACGTGTTCGATCTAAATATTTGTTTTCCTCAGCGCAGGATCCTCCGAAAGTTTCTCGGCATATTTATGAAACACCCTGTACACATATATTAAAAATTCCCCTTACTGCAGCCTTGCAGAATTCAACAGTGACCTTATTTAAGCATATTACACTTTCAATATTACATAAGAAAACACTCGATTTACGAATACAAATGTGGGCCCTAAATTGAATTACTCACCGAGCCAAAACGGGATCTTTTATTATCCGAAGTGGGTTTTTCCTAGCTATTGGGCCATAGCCATTATATAATTTACATAACTCTCGGGAAGTCATAATTTATAGCGAAATTTTTCTGTTATTGATATCATAAAAGATTAAATTCTTTAAATAATTAATAATAATCAGAGCAATGACTTCATAAAAATGTAATGGAGCTTCGCGAAACAAAACTCGGAAGCACTTTTGGTAGATCTTTATTGTACTGATTTTGACACGCACAACTTAATCGTTCACAAATTTAAAGATTTATTGGTTTTTTGACATCAAAGCAACAATTCGATAGAGAATGCTGAGAGCGGCTTCTAGTGCTGCATTGACTCTATATATATCTCATCTGTCTGTTACCAGCTTCAGGGTATCTTCAGTACCAGCATGTGGGGGTCGGTATTCGTAGGTATCCTGGGTTTCGGCAATTAACAGGGTAATCCTTAGTTGGTAATTTCTAAGTCTTTAAACCGTGACGTTTTAAAAGAACGGTAAAATGAGAATTTTAGGGGAATTGCAGCTGGACCGACTTTTTAGCCAAATGGGTGCGTACTTAGACTTTTGTCTTGATAAGGGTAAACGAGTGAAAGGTTCTTCTTGTGAGGGAACCCTTATAGAAAAACAATGGGTTCCCAACATAAGGTCATCCCAGGGCAATTTACCAAGGCAGCGCATTGCATAGGCGTAGCCTAAGGGAACATTACAAAAAGATAAAGATCGGTTTTCGCGCATGCGAAATGAGCTCTGGAAATATGAACGGCGACTTTTCCCCAGGATTACTATGAAAAAAAGGCAATGAGATATGAGCACCTTTAATATACATTTTCCTATATCTTACTACCTAGTTACTCAGCAAATTAGAAGTAACGTTTTTTTTCAAAATCAACGTCTTTGTTATTGTGCGTTGCGCAATTTTCAAACTGAACTGATCCCTTTAATAAAATAAAATTTGGACTTATTTTTCGAAATTTTCCACAACAATGTGTGTCAAAGTGAACCCCGTTCCGCTTAACCTTTATTCATAATTGTATCTGCTGCCCATTTTAATCGGAATTATTACCAACAGTTAAATTAACCCTCAGATAATTCGAGGCCTAAGTGGATGTGGGATTGTTTACTAACTCTTCCCTGGGTTAAAATAACACACTTTACTAGAAATTTGAGTTGTGTATTGAAGAGGACTGGCAAGAGGATATGGGTAATTCTAAACGTCCACTTAAGATTTTCTCGCTACAAATCTATCCGTATGGAATTGATAATTATTATCTTCAATTCGACCTAATTTCAACGTATCTTGAATGCTTTAAATCTTACTTGAACTTGAACGCTTTGCAAAAGTCGGAATTTCAACTTAAAAAGCCCTGAAATGACCTCAATTATCATACTCTTAATCGAGACGAAAATTTTTAGAGGGTCTGATTGACGATGCATCAGATCAAGAAGACAACGATGCAAAAGATCATGGTACCATCAGATCCAGAAGACAACGATGCAAAAGATCATGGTACCATCAGATTCAGAAGACAACGATGTAAAAGATCATGGTACCATCAGATCCAGAAGACAACGATGCAAAAGATCATGGTACCATCAGATTCAGAAGACAACGATGCAAAAGATCATGGTATCATCAGATCCAGAAGACAACGATGCAAAAGATCATGGTACCATCAGATCCAGAAGACAACGATGTAAAAGATCATGGTACCATCAGATCCAGAAGACAACGATGCAAAAGATCATGGTACCATCAGATCCAGAAGACAACGATGTAAAAGATCATGGTACCATCAGATCCAGAAGACAACGATGCAAAAGATCATGGTACCATCAGATCCAGAAGACAACGATGTAAAAGATCATGGTACCATCAGATCCAGAAGACAACGATGCAAAAGATCATGGTACCATCAGATCCAGAAGACAACGATGCAAAAGATGGTACTTTTAAGACTTTATGAAATGTCATCTCATTAAAGAAGAACTTCCCGTAGTTTTCTCCAAAAACGCCGCGCTTAAGAGAAACCACCCTGCGGCTATCTCTGTTAGGGACTCTAAGTTATTGGCTTTTGTTTCTTTTCATTTTTTATTGTTGTTAATGTTAGGTTTATTATGTATTGGCATTTATTCCCTTAAGTTACACCCATGTACTGCGATACTTATTCGGAGAATACCATCTGGGTGCCAGGCCACACAGCCCATCAGGCCAAAGTTGAGGATACGCTTTGGCTGGGGAATTTGCTACTAGCTAAAGGAAGCTTTCTCTATCGGGACTATTGCTTTGATGGTCAATTTGTTGGACCCGCGATATTCCCAGAAAAGCGACTAGTGTAGATATTCCCCAGATGGCCACAAGTTATGGGATTCGGTGTAGCCATAGCTTATAATGGTTCTTGGTGGTGGTGCGCCCCTGGTTGGCACTCTTCGGGGTTAGTATTTAAGGGATAATCGGACCAATTTTCGCTCTCTTCTCTTCTCTTCCTTTTTTTCTTTGGATGTGAAAGCTGTGTCGGTGTCGGGATGTGATCCGAATCATATCGTGTAACCCGCCCAATAAGAATTCTCCCTCTTCTTTACTTAGACCAAGATTCTTTCATTATTTTGATATAAGTGCAAAGTTAAATACAGTCCATTTTACATAAAACAAAGTGTCTTTGTCGTGTTTCATTTATCGAAGGAACACCTTAACAATCTCCTAGGAAGAAGTGTGAGATCTCTTCCCCCGTACACGACCACGGGGAGGGGGGTAACATCGTCCTTTTTTGAAATGTGTGATCTATTTCTAGAATTTTGTGCAGTTTTGGAGGATCGTGGAAGGTGGAGTGTCGATTGTAGGCAATTTGAGGCTGAAGGATGCCTAAAGAGGAATGTCCAGAGTTTCCAACGCATGCTTTCGACGCAAGCAAGGGGGGCTAAAGCGGATGTGCCAAAATCGAATTCGTCGTTTTTTGTTTAAGATAATAATGTACGGGTTTATGTCGGCTTTGAATGGTGTGTGATTTACTACGAGAAATGAAAAAAAAATCGGTTTCGACTCTGTGAGTACAGGGTCCGCGCGAGACTTATAATAGCTCTATTACCCCGGCACACGGGGACACTTTTCCAGGGGCATCAAAGAAGTCGTCGGCAGGGCTATTTTTACTGTGTTTAAGTTGTCCCAGGATGTTCATCCACAAGAGATGTAAATTCGTCGAAATCTAAGCAGCGCGAAAACTCCACGTGAAAAGCGATTCAATTTAAAGCGCATTTTTTTCGTCGTGAGTGCCAAAGTGTCCGAAAAAATTTGCTTCCATTTTGGTCGAATAAAGCTTGGAGGTAGAAAAAAATCATTGTGAGATTTCGTATAGCTCCGATACTGGGAGAGCTATTTAACTTTCGAGTTTTTACTTTACAGGTCCGTTTGCGGTCGTTTCACCACGTTTCGTCCTGTTCCCTGACGAACGGGACGAGCTAGAAATTTAAAAAAATCCCATTCACATGAAATGTCCGAGTTTTCCCTACACGTGACGGATTTGCGTGTTTTTTCGTGAAAAATTGATTAGGTGTAATTACAATAAAAAATGAACATATGTTTATGAATACACGTGAAACTGATGCATTTTTAAACTACCATCGACGAAATGAGCAACGGCACTGTGTAGTTTTTTACGTCTATGAAAGATAGAATAACAAAATGGAGTTGCTCTTCATTTTTCGGAGTTTCCAACAAGGATGTTTGAGAACTTTGCGTTAAAGCGAACGGCGCTTGCGATCCAATGTTATGCCCATCTTTCTGTGTGGGTGTCTGTTTCTCCATGGTGTTCTTTTGCGGTGTTAACTCTTTTCCTACAACAAACGCCAAACACATGGAAGTTCTCATGTAAGCTTTATAAGATCCAACAAAAAGGTTTGCGAGAACTTTCATAAATAGCCTCAGCCTCATCTCTGACGACCAAATGGTCCGTGGCCATAAATTACTTACTATTCAATGAGGCTATCGCCATTGGGCTGTTACGAGGACATTCCCGGAAGTATCCGACACTCGAAGAAAAGAATTAGGAAAATATACATTATTTCCCAACAAAATCTTCTCTGAGATTTGTCGACGTACTTTTCCCAGCGATGTTCTACGCCCCGTTTATAGTAAGAAGCTTCCAATGCTTCAAAATTGCCTTTTTATTATTGGTAAACCTCTGTCCACCGACCCGTTTCCTCAAGCTCGTAAATCGAAAAAATCTGAGAGGGCTAAATCTGGCGAATAGGGGGGTCGAGTAAAAAATTCGAAACAAACTTTATCGATTTTGGCCATCGTAATCACGGAAGTGTGCGTCGTGTTGATGAAACAAGACTTTCTTTTTAGCCATAATGCGGTCGCTTTTTCCTCATTTCTTCGCTCAAACGCTGCAATAATTTTTTATAATATTTTCCGTTTATTGTTTTTCCTTTAGACAGGTAGTCGATGAAAATTGTCCCACGTTCATCTTAAAAAAAATGTCGTGTTCGTATATCGGTCCGGTGGTACTGTGCCTTCGGCTCACCTAGAGCTTATGCCGTACATGGAAGGGGTGGGTTGGCGCTGTTAATTAGCTAATCAATTTCTGAAGTAACATTTAGGAAATTTTGAGATATTTTCGGAGTTTTCAACAGCCATCGACTAAAATTTTGCACCTTTTTTCCGCGGGTTTTCGAATGATTTTATGCGATCTATTGAGATTTTTTGAGATAATCCAGACATGTTCAGGGGTATCCATCGGGTTTTGTCGAAGTGGGCGGACGAATTCGCATGGTTTGGCGCCTAATGAGACTTTTAAATTTCTCTCGTAATTTTCGTGGGACCTGCAAGAATTACATTATTGCTCCACAATTGAATTATTGAGAACATCTTGAAAATTTAAAAGGTATTCGTGGAAATCAAATGGAATGTTAAGTTGTTTTTCTAACTTTTGCACGCAACGCATTTTTGCATTCTCAGCGGTTTGGAAATTCCCATTAGCTATAAAATGATTTTCAGTTGGGACGTTTCAAGATTTTCAATTTATATTTGAACTTGTAATGAGATTTTCAAAGAAATATTTACGTCGCTATATAAAAAAAAGTTCATCCTTCGATGTTTCTTCTTTACGTTCATATAACTTTATTCGTGGGGGCAAGAAACCGACTTACAACCAAATAAATAGGCATTATTAATTTTCGTTCCCTCATGTTACCCATTTCTTAGTCAAACAGTTTGAAAATCTGCCAATCACCGTGCACTCTTTAATGGCTTGAAAAAGCTAAAAGCAAATTCCGGAACTATTCAACGACAAAGCCATTTGGCAATGATGGATTGAGAAACCCTTAGGGCATATAAAGTGGATAAAAAATGCTTTTGAGGGTGATGTTGGAAGTTAAGGATTCATCATTGAGGCAGATAGACCTGCCTCAATATCTAAATTTCACTTACATTTTCTGACATACTTGCAGGTTTTTTTTTTCTTTAGTCTAGGGGTATAATTCAAAGCTGCGTTCGTGAGGGTGGACGCGGCTTTTGTCTTCACTTTCAAATCGAATCGATTATCAGCAGGAATCGGAGTTGGAATAGAATTGGAATTCCCCGTCTTCGGGAAACCCTCTGGCGGCGCACCATCCTGGCCATCGACACCTCGTGCACTGCCCGTCGCCTTGGATCGTGCTACTGAAGCTGATAAGAAGCCCTTCGTCGGCGGTAATTGCGTTTGTATCGTAAGGGCCGACAAAGCTCATCATCAGTAGCACCGATGCCCACAAAGTCTTCCGCGGGCAACTCCCATGCCGACAAAGTAACTCGGTGGAATTTCTCACGCACCAGCCGAAGTCTACCGTGGGCGTGCCAAAGGGGTACATCATCTCCTTCCAACTTAACCCTAGCTCTATTTACAATCTACCACCTTTCCGATAGAGCCTCGACCTAATCGAAATATACGTTGCAATACAATTAAAAACTACATACGGGGTGGTTGATTTGACTACTGGATCCTTATGTAGGGTCAATTGGGGTAAATGTAAACGATTTTCACACTTCTAAATTGCCATTTAGTTTTTGTATTTAGATCATTTTTTATTGTTATAAATAAGAATATAAATAAGTTATGCTTTCTCCTTTAAGATAACGATGGGTTTTTCTTTAAAAACAATATATTTGCAAAAAAAATTATTTAGTCTACCATGTATCGTATTCATTATTATCCCTGATCTGTAGGTGTGATTGTAAATGAGTAACTTTTCACCTACACCTATTATCATTGAAAAACCTTACTTATTTAAATACAACATGACAAATCTTACTAATAAACTTATTACTTAGGCACTCTCCTGTACTGACACAGTTGACAAAAATTTATACAAAATTCTTGTGCCTGTTAATTGAATCACAGGATCTGGTGGTACTACTACAATCTGATCTACAGAAATGTAGCTAACGTCATTTTCATTCACAGTGAACAATGGTTTAGATAAGTCCCAGGAATTCAAACCCGTGGTTTTTATCTCTGCTGAATCACCAATATCTTCAACTACACAAACGTATTTGAATGTGGTGGTGTTTTTGCCCCTTTGAAATAAATGAATACAAATTTTCCTATTAGCCGATGTGTAATGTTGCCAACCTTTTCAATGTCTATATAATCTTCATCCAATGTTTCATCCCAAGGACCTTCAACACTCTCATGGAGACTCATCTCACATTCGTCATCAGTCGAATCTTCCTTTTCTTCTTTGTTCTCTTCAGTTGTGTCTTTGTTTTCAAAGTACTTTTTTTAAAGAGTATTTCTTGTGTTTGACGCTTCAATTTTGTCTTTCCTCTTCAGCCTCTCTTAACCGTTTCAGTACTTCGTTGGAAGTCAACACTTCTCCTTGTTTTTCGTTGTTGTAATCTAGGAATTACCAATTTATCTTGTGTATCAGCAGGTTTTGGGAGTTTAGCTTCAACCGGAATAAATATAGAAGATAGGGGAATATTAGCGGCAGATGATGTGGACGGTGGAGGATCTTCTAAACGTTCAACCTAAATTGACATCTCGGGTTCACCTGCATTTTCAGCTGAATTTGTTTGAACAACTGGTGAAACAACACTCTGTTCAAGATCGCACGGTGTGTTAGAAAAATAGCGATACTTGCAGCTTCATTTTCGTCTTGCATTTGTAATTGACATTTCAAGGAACCCCCGTATTTCTTCAATTTTTCAATGAAAAAAGCTTCATCAGACATTAACAGGATATATACCAGTACATTCAAATCAGGATATTACATTCTTAGCCAGCATAGATTCTTTCCATGTCGAGCAGACGAGCTCAGAAAAGATGTTTTTGGATTGTGTCGTCGTAGTGAACTACAATTAGTACACTTGATTGGAGGCTTATTCCAACTCAGTTTTACTGGGCCAAAAACACATTTGTCTAGAAGCTGCATCTTATCTGCCAAACGATTCGAAAACATAAAAATGATGTTGTTTTTTATAGCGTCCTCAAAGAACCTTGCGCTCATGTGACTTCAACGATCATTGTATAGCAATAGGAAAGCTTGTTTTGGAAAATTGTTAGAAATTCTTATTTCTTTAACATAAGGTGAAAATCCAGAATCAAACCAGTGATAAAACTGCGGCTCCTCCATCGAACCGTTAGTAGAAGCAGCATGTAACGTTCATGGGTGAACGTTTTCTGATGTCCAGCGTGTTTGGACACCAGCAGTTTTGAAAACATCAGTGGTGGTAGTGCCTTACCATCCGCAGAAAGACAAGCCAAAACTGTGATAGACTCCCTGTCAGAACCAATAGATACACAACATAGAGATTTACCGTTATTTCCCATAGCTCTGATTCTGTTTGGGTCACAGTTAAATTCTGACTCGTCACCATTATACATAGAACTGCCTTATCATCGGCCAAATAATGAATATTTACAACTTTTTTAAGATCCTCATGAAATTGATAAATGGCCTCTGGCTTTCTTGCGTCCTTTTCATTTTTGGAGGTGTTTGGGCTTTTTTAGACACAGGTTAAGATTCCTTTTCATGAAAGAGTAGTACCAATCCCCGTCAGGGATTCCATCCTTAAAGGGGGTCTCCAATGCCTCACCTTTCACATACTCTCCAACCAATTGCCGCAGTTCTACTTTGTCGCACGAAAGACCCATTCTCGACCTTGCTATCAAACAGATTGCAACTTCTTTTTGTATTTTTACCGAAAAAACTTGGCTACGACCCGATCTAGTAAAGTTAATGAAAGTTTTTCTTCCTGATGTTATGTTATAGATAGCAGCTTTTGGCACTCTATAATTTATAACATTTCCGCTTCACGACAAGTCTCATTACGGTTGATGGCATGCTCAACAGCATGTGCTAAGAGTTTAGCAGAACAGAGGCCCTTCCCTCGTTATGTCATAATTACGTGGCATTGTATGTGCTGTAATAAATTAAGGTTCATTTAAGAGTATTAAAATGGTTTTGGTTGTGAATTGTATCGTGTTTTTATGCTTAAAGTAATTTCCAAAGATTGTTTACACTTACTCCGAAAACTCGTTTACATTTACCCCATTAACACAAGACCTTGGGATAACTGTAAACATTTTCGTAGACATTTAAAAAAATGCATATTTCAATTATTTGTTGTCAAAAATAATGCTTTACCCATGCTCAACCACGTTGCACTTTATAGAGCATATTTACCTTGTAAAATATGGATTCAAAAGGAAGAAATTTTGAAAATGCTAAATCAGCTTGCACCGACAAATGTAGAGTTGCAAATGTGGTGCAAAAAATTGTTAATCACGTGATAACAAAATAAAAAGCTAAATGGACTCGCAGAGTAAAGAGGTGAAGTGAAATTTTCAAATGCTGATGCTCGAATTTTTATATTTTTAGGGTCATTTACATTTACCCCAATTGACCCCATAGGACGGTTCAAAATTATTAAATAAGCCCTTCTGTTGTTTTTAACCATTCGGACCGATTTTGATGAATCCATCGAACGATTTCGTTTTGTTTTAACATTTCCAAATACCCAACCACATATTTTGGGAAATAATGCCGAATATGAGAGCTTTTGAATTTGACGATTTCATCCAGGATTTAAAAAGTTCGTTTCTCTCGCGTCCATAAACCGCAGGTGGATTATTGATAATTTTGTTGTTGCGTTGGAGCTTCTAGTTAGTTTGACACGAATTGATTTATGATCAAAATGGACCCTCTACCAACGCACCCCATATAATTGCTATGCTAAGTTAGTTCTATCAGTCAATCTGGGCGTGAATCCTGTTGCCCTATTATCAAATCACCCAATCTTATATTATGCCCCTTTGCGTACACAATGTTTAATTGAATAATTGAATATGTAATGGTAAATTGATTTTTGAATGCAGCTGCTAGATCAAAGTCAGAGACGGACGTAGTGGCTTCCGTGTAGAGCTCTACACTATTAATTACCTAAAATATCTCGGAAACTGTTCGAATGAGGAAAGTGATTTTTTTGCAAGCATTTACAATAAACGATTTATGTTAAAAATTATTTTCCTACATACAGGGTGTTTCAGAAACGTGTTGTCAAACTTTAGGAGATTATAGAGGGTGGTAAGTTAAGTCATTTTGCCTCATAATCATATATCCGGAAAAGAGTCGTTAAGGCATTAGACAAAAAAATGGTTAAAAACGTTAAAGAATGCACATGTTTTCGTATTTACGACTCTTTGTATATAGTATTTGCCTTCTAAGGTGTTTATTAAAAAAGAAAAACGATAAAGTATTACAATATTTGTTCACAATCGCGGCCGCCGACTTGTTGACCTGCGGTCGTACGCCGGACCATTGATTGACTAACTCGAAGAAGAACATGTGGATCTTCCTGAACAAAGCAACTTGCAGCCATCACTCTTCCAAGCAACTCTTCTTCTGTTGTTACAGATGTTTCATAAACTAGTGATTTAAAGTAACCCAAAAAAAAATAAATCGAGAGGTGTCAGATCCGGTCTCCGGGCCGGCCAGTTGGCATGTCCACCTCGTCCAATTCACCTCTCAGGAAATTGTAAGTTTAAGTGGTCCCGAACGTCGCGAGTAAAATGTGCCAGAACGTCCACCAAAGGATGTTCAACGGAACGTTTTCAAGCAACTCGGGGAGAATTTATTGCAGGAATGTTAAATAGATTTGGCCATTTAAGCGTGGGGGTAGCAGTTACGGTCCAATAACTTGATCTCCTATTATGCCAGCCCGCACGTTAATAGAGAATTGATATTGATTAGACTTCATAAATGTTCTATGAGAATTTTAGTCCCTCCAAATATGACTATTATGGCTATTTAAGTAACCTTCTCAAGTAAAGCAAGCTTCATCTGTAAACAGACTAACTGGACTAAAGTCGAACTATTCGTTAATGTGTCTTATTACTTTGTCCGTGTTGGTTTGATCTAGATTTAGGTTTCCATTCTCACGTTTCAGAGACATATGTGCTTCATGTCGCAGACCAATTTCAAAGGTTACGGCCAGATGATCCGAACCAAGCTCGCCGTTCACTTCTACATTGATTGTGTTTTTCTTCAGATTCCTTGTGTGTAGTAAGACATCGGGTGTTGAGTCTTGGTTCTCTCTCTAGAGTTAGTCTTTCTTCCCCTCTTCCTCGTTTTGGGTTTCTGAAAGGTACCACCCCGGGAAGTTTGGTCCGATTCGGACTCTTGCGAGCTCCCAGGGTACATCCTTCCTCTCAAATGTTCCCTGTATCTGAATTCCTTAAATTGTTTTTCAGTAATACGAAGCGATAAACTTGTTCGTAAATATCCGAACTGGACACGTCTTATCTGCACCACTGCTGCTACAAGACTCCATTATTTCCCTATTATTGTTATTTATGCTACCACGGGGAGGAAAATCTTAATTTGGACCCCTTGTGCTTTGGAGGGTTGATATACATAAGAAGCCAATTTATTTCAAGAAATATGCTCTACTCGAAGAAAACAAATTTATGGAAAGTTTCGGGGGTCGAAATTAGCATTTCGTACAAGAATATCGAAATATCGCAGGAAGGTAATGTGGTACCAACTTCACTTTTTGGGATGAAATTTTTTGACTGATTGATAAAGTCAAAAAGATCTGAAAAACTGTTTTCTTGAGGTGTTGGAGCAGCTGCATCTTTAATTTTGAGCCGACGAGTAAAAATATACCAAAAACTTACTGAAACGCTTAATCCAGTTTAGCCATATGAATGAATTTTTCAGAAGCGCTATGCCGGAGCTGCGATTGAACTAATGAAATACATAGAAGATTTTTCCCATTATTACTAAACTGAGCAGCTACATTTCACTAACGAACTCTCTATTCCACTGATTCAACCATTGTATTAAGCAACATTGAACTATTTCCAATTGGACTAAGTTATATAACTTTATACACTATAATAATTAACTTTCTGATGCATAGTTAGTCTACGCGTTGCCACTGACATACGGAGTGTTCATTGCAGAACGAACCACCCGAAATATCTCTTGATCGGGAGGAAATTTCAAAATAATTTTTCAAAATCTATTCATTTGTCTAAGGGGAAGTTTAATTTGATATTAGAGAGGATGGCGTTAGTCATCCCCTCACCCCTTACTACCCTCACTTTTATATTTCAAATGGTCCCCCATCGAGTGGCACATCGTTGCAAGCCTAATTCAATCTCCTAGGTAAGTGTGCGAAGAAAACTGATGTCGGTTAATGAAGTCGGGTGCTAGAAGGAAAAATTTGGGCTAGTGCTAATGGCTCAATGAGATCAAATAATTAATTTTATTTAATACTTAAAAGGTGAGCCGTTATTAGGGGAACAATAATGAAGTTTATTTTCAAATTTTCCGCGAATATTGGCCAAAGTTTATCCAGTAATACTTCTCTAATCCAGGAATATTCTACGTTTCAATTGTTGAATGCTTTCAATTGGAGTCCCAAACACTTTGCTTTTAGTCCCCCCTCGGGAGAAAGTCCAGCGGACTGACACCTGGTAATCACGAATGTGCCTCTGCTGTTAATCCATTTTTTCGCAAAATCGTTCATTAAACCACGCTTCAAACGGACTTTATTATTACCTCGGTAATAACGATTCATATTTTGAGCACTTAATGAAACGAATTATTTAATCTCAATAAGCTATTTTGCCCTGGTACACATTTTTCCTTCTAACTCCCAACTCCATTAACAGATTTCAGTTTTGTGGGTGCAGTTACATAACAAGTTAAATTCCACTTGCAATCGTGTTCCAGTCAACGGGGGGTGCCATTTGAAATATCAAAGTGAGGGTAGCTGGGAGAGAAGGGGTGACCGATACGAATTTCTCTAATTTCAAATTAAACTTCCCCTTGGGGGTGTAAAAAAACTTTTTTTAAAATTATTTTAAATTTCCCCCGCAGTATGGAGTTGTGTTGGGTGGTTCATTTTGACACGAAAACCCCGCGTGTCGATTTTTGGGGAACAAAGGTATGAATTTTTGAATATACAATGTGTCCTAGAAATAAGCGTCAAAATTTGAACGAGTGACAGATCTCATCAAAAGCGACAATTTTTGTGAATTAAGTTTTTTTTTTCTTCGATATTTTTACCTGTGAAAATCGTTCTATGGGATTGCACGTAGGTTTAAAAAATTAAGGGCTGTTACTAAAGAAAATTATGGCAGTTACTTCTGGGACTCCTTGTATATTGGCAGAGGCGGCACAACCCTAGTTTTCTTTCTTGAAAACTCCCCTGTAAGATTCTCTGAATTCTAAGTGTAACGTAACTCTCAACTGCATTTTTTCACAAATAGAAAGTTTTATTGAATTCTTACTACCTTCGTGTACAGCAATGCCATATCAAATAATAATTTCTAAACTTGATTAGGTAATCATTCTTACACTTAACTTAATATATTTGCAGACATTTTCATTATGTAACATTTCGAGTTAGGCCTGCTTATTTTCTTTTGGACTCCCACGAGGTAAACCTATCGACTTTCATTTCCAAAAAAAAAAAAAAAAAAAAATTATTGGAATTTTTCCCATTTGTGAGTCTGCATTAGTTACCTTATTTGCTCAATAGTCTTCTTTAGTTTTAATGAAATTTTTCCGTGGTATTATAATATTAGTGTCAGCAGCATAACTCATCATTAGGCACTACTTCCTTTTTACTTCTATGATTAATTAGAATGTTTTATATATGTCGGGGTAACGTTAGGAATTTTCTCCATCATTAATAATTTTAATGTTTTATTATGTTAAATAATAGTTAGGCAAGGCTAACGAATTCACTACTACCCGACTGCTACTTTGCCCTTCTTTCCATTTACTGCTTTCTTCCCTTTTCCCATTCCCCGTGGTCCTCTCTGCTCAAGGGAACGATACCTGTTCGTCCTGGTTTTCCCACTGACTAAAATTCCACACATGGCCCTTAATTGCGTCGGTAATAGTGACCTCGTTCGATAGTGCTTTAAATTTAAGGTAAACCTGTCAGCCTGCTCCTCAACCTTATTGCCAACTCAAATTTTACATTTCTAAACTTAAGAACCACTAAATCTCCGACATATACGTATATTTAATTAATTTTAATTATTTTTTATTTTAATTATTCGTGATGCACAGGGGGATCTACCCCGTGTATCAGAAACAATTTTGATATTTTTTTATTTCGTTGGTACTTTGCTTTCCTATTTACTCACGATTTAGGATGAAAATGCCGCAGCTGTGGCTGAATGAAGAAACATTTAAAAGACTTTTCGCCCTATTTATATACTGAACAGCACCGTTTCATTATCAGTGTTCTATGTCACGGATTCAAGATTTTTTACCTTTTTAAATTTAATTTGACTCATTTATACGGAATACTAAACTTTTGCCACATCCCGCAATTACGATAAATTGAAAAAAAAATCACCCACATCTTCTTTTGATCTTCATAAACTTAAATTGGGCGCACCCATTCCGAGAAATATCTTGAATATATCTTTATCAGGAAATATCTTGATCGGGAAATATCTTGATCGGGAAATATCTTGATCAGGAAATATTTTGATCAGGAAATATCTTGATCGGGAAATATCTTGATCAGGAAATATTTTGATCAGGAAATATCTTGATCGGGAAATATCTTGATCAGGATATATTTTGATCAGGAAATATCTTGATCAGGAAATATCTTGATCAGGAAATATTTTGATCAAGAAATATCTTGATCAGGAAATATCTTGATTAGGAAATATTTTGATCAAGAAATATGTTGATCAGGAAATATCTTGATCGAAAGATCAGAGCTAAGAAACATTTCCTTTAAAATTCTGCAGTTAAGACAACTTAGCTAGGAATCAATTAAAATTTGATTCTACGACATTTTAAGTAATTTGTTGTCTGACGTAATAGAACATGCGGAAGCAAAGTTTTACGAACGTTTACGCTACCAATTTTGTATTCAATGAGCTTTTAGAATCAATTAAAATCAGACAACTACTTATTATACAGGATAAGAAAACAGTTTTTGAAAATCCAAAGGAAAACCGCCGTTTTTGACGTCGCGATTTATTATCATGAAACGGGGCTCAAAGCTGGACTTACAGATTTGCGTAACGTAAAGTAAACGTAACATAAGTTACGTGAAGTAGTTCGCGCCGTTTACGTACACGTATAAACTATCTAGTATCCTTGAATCGATTTAACTTCTTTACGTTATGCTAACTTTGCGTTTCCAAAATGTATAAATCCATCTTAGGATTATGGAACAGTCAGATTGCAGTCACATAGACTGGAAAATGCTGAAAAATAGAATGGAACGTAATCTGAAAATTCATTTTAAACCAATCAAACGAGAGTATTTCTTAATTTGACATTTTCGCTGTCCGCTCGTGATTATTTTCCGCTATATGTGAGGGACGATTTAAGACTACAAAACTGGGAGTGTCTGCTATTGTGTCCAGATTAATTGTGAATGTCCAAATCGAGTTGATTCATCTCAAAGCCTTTATCCAAATTTAATTATATGAATTCCAACACTTGCTACAATATAACGTATGGTGGCATTATAACAGTGAGGAAGTCTGTTTACATTTTTGTGGGAAAACGCACCACAACCGGCAACAATGCGTTATTTATTTATTTTTTTTTTGGTGGGTTTTATTACCCGTTAATTAGAAGTGGGAGACTGCGTTGTTACATTGGCGGCATTTTCCAATGCGGGCGGGTAGGAATTTCCCAATTAATTACTTTTTCTTATGGGAAAAATTGGCAAAAATGAGGTTTGAAATTGATGTGATTTCGATATTTAAATATTCGAATCAATGCTGTCATCAGTCTTTATTGATGATTAACAACTGAGATGAAACTGGCAACAAGGCGTTGGTCATTAGTGCCGAAAAAGGATTTAGATGGATCATTTAGTGGGCAAAACATCGTACGCGTTTTTGTGGAGCATTAGGGCCTCCAGGAAACGGGGTCGACTTCCTTATGCCCAAAATGCCCACTACTTATTTCCAACTAATTCCGCATAATGTGATGACGTTTCAAAAGTTTTGCTCAAATTTCATGTTCTGGAAATAACAACCCCGCAACAAGAACTCACTCACTGGATAATGCGATAATCCTGGCAACAACGTGCCATTTAATTGTTCGGAAATGTATTTGCCATTGAGAGGTGTTATTTAGTTCCAGAACAAAGGGCGTTAAATACATTATCAGGAAGAGTTCAGTCAGTAATTGATACATATGATAGTGAGGCGAAACGATGAATGGAAGTTGGGAAGGGGCTTATTAAAAATTTACCCAGGCAAACCTGAATTAACCGAAAAAACGAATATTTGGCAAAAATATCATATAATCCTCATATAAAAAGTTCTCTACGGTTCGAGTCACGTAACTCTTAGTTCATGTCACAAAATGTGTCGATTGAGTGTCACCTTACGTGAAATGACGAGTCATTTACATTTTATGTGCTAGAAAAGGAGAAAGATATATTTGAATGTTTAAACATAAAGCTATTTTTTGCACGGTTGCTCCTTAATTTGTTAATATTTTTACTTAATTTGGTACTTTAAGCCGTTGTGTCCATGGTCCATCAACTTTGCCGGTAAAATTTGTCCTTCTGAGGACAAAAATCGCGCTCATGGCTATTTATTATCGGTGCTGTAAATTATTAATGGTGGTGCACTGTCCAAGGCCTGAGATAGTCGGTGTAGGAACCAAAGTGTAGGCACCGATGCCTGACAAATTCCTGCCGCATATTAATTTTAAAAAGACGTGGCATCACTGCCAATACACGTGCTTAAAAAGTTACGTGATTCGAACCACAGCTGCTATAGTGATAACACCTAAATATCTCTGAGATCCTTTGTCTTCGACTGGAACCTGGAAAATGCTATTTTGACAAATATTTGGACGTTTTAGAAAACTAAATTTGAACTACTACAGAGGGCCGCAAGGAAGCTCGCAATGCAGAACATTTTCCGCTTTCCTAAGATGTAATGGCTTTTCTCTGGTCTGGATAACTCCATTTTAATTCCGAGATACGTACAAATTTTACCAACGTAAGCAGTTTCCAGATAACTCCATTGTAAAATCGCAATTAAGGAAGTTATGAAATTCAGCTAATGCGTCTTGAATGCTGGAAATCTAAGTCGATAAATAAGTATTCAGCTTGCAATGAGCTGTGCAACTCAAGGGGGAAAACTGCCAGGAATGTAACGGAAATGGGGAGCCAGATGGGGAGCCAATGTGTGAACTTTCACGCAGTTCTAGTTAGGACTATGTGTGTTATTTTAATGAGATGTGGCTAAAGTTTTAACAAGTAGTTGAATGTAGGGAAGTTTCAACTCTTTCTTGCTGGGAAATCTGAAATGAAATATTTCCCAGGTGACGCGAAACATTTTTTTTTTATGTTAGGGCTATAAAGGGTGTTCGAAAAGTAGGGGCCAATTTAAAAATGCGATAAAACGTAAGTTTTAGTGTAAATAGAATTTTTTTTTTCAAGACGTATCAAGTAACTGCCACCATTTAAGTATGAAAAATTACGTCATTGTGGATTTACCATTTTCGTTACCTGTCTTAATTCAGATTATTAGGCTGATGGCATGTTTCGTCATGGTTCAGACGACATTTTCTGGACAACAGGAGTAATCGGGCTGTTCTTCCTTGCAAAACGACGAGAGAGCAACTGTCACTGTGGACGGAGATCGTTACAGAATTATGCTTTCTGACTGATTTTCTCCAGCTTTGGACCGTATGGGAAATTACGTTTTTGGGTTTCAGCAAGATGGTGGGGCCTCTCACACGTTCCACGAAACGATGTCTGTGTTGAAAGAAACATTTCCTTAAAAAGCCATCTTTTCGCGTGACAATCAAGAATGGTCTGCCAAATCGTGCGATTTCTTTTTGTGGGGATCCTTTAAACCAAAAGTTTATACCAACAAACCACGAATTAAATCCTAATTGAAGGGTAAGATCGAAAGGGTTATTACCAGCATCCCCAGGTCACTGTGAACGCGTCATCACGAATTTCAATGAACACATTACCCGATGCCGCTCGTCTTTGGGTGGTCATATACCAGATTCAATTTTTTATACTTGAGCGGGAGATCTCACTTGATACGTTGGTAAAAAAATCAATTAAATTTTAATTGAAATTCATTTTTTATTGTATCTTAAAATTTGCTACATTAAGGCGAATCGCTATAAGTGGTCAAATACAAAGTTACATATACCCTTTTCACTCAAAGGATATACAGGGTGTTGGAAAAGATAAATGGCGAAAATTACGTACGTCCGGAGCACATAGGCACTTGATTAAACAATAAAATAATTTTTTACGTGTAGTTCAAAAATTTGATCCACCGCAGATCGAATGCCCGAAAAATGGACAGCCGGTTTATCGAACGCGGTCATCACAAGAGTTAAACCCGTAAAAGTACAGGTTCTTCCCCTGAAATTCTTTCCTCCGCAGCTTTCCTTGAAATCACATTCACAATGAAATCGAGCTTGTCATTTTGTGAGCTTTCAGAACAAAAAAAAAACATTTTCGGGCAGGCCAAGGTATCAGAGACTACTTTTCAAAACTCGATTTTTTCCCCTTATTTTCCCTTTAGTGAAAGGGAAATTATTTTTGGCCGAGCTTTGTATAAATCAGCTCAAAATTCATATATTTCTAGTTCGGGTTTGTTGCAGTAAAGCACACCCCATCAACAGAATTATATTTTCAAATGAGAAAACGTTATGATTGGATACGTGTGTTTTGACTGATAATAGAAGTGACCTTAATTTCATATCGTCGGCTGTTTATTTTTGAGGTTATACAAGATAAATATTTTGAAATTTATTCGATTTTAATAACATTTTATGAGTTCTATTGATTTAAATATCACAACCAGACCTACATTATATCATTTCCTGGGCAGGATTCCAAATTACAGACCCAATACAAAGGACTCAATTATAATTACTGACTTTGAATTTAAACTCGAATGTGCAGAACTATTATGCTATGCATAGGACTCCATTAACAGTGGTATCAATTGCCTTGAAATCAAATATTTATCACCCAGTCACTCGAATTTGAAGTCGGTTTTGATGTAAAGTAACAGTTTTCATAAACCGAAAGAAGTGAATCGAACGCAGTTGTTTGTGAAACACTGTCTAGAGCAATAAATGTGAGTATTCTTCGGAGTTTGCCTTCTACACTTGCCAAATTTGAGATAAAGAAGTTTGCTGCCGCCATTTATATGCTTCTCGAAATTTACTGCTATCGCATATAGGATAAAAGGTCAAGGCTTCCATCACAACAAAGAAAGTCGATACAGGGGGATTTTAAAGTATTGTTGATGTAACTTTTTTAATAAGGATTTTAGTATTATAGTCATACATTTTCCAAAATTGTTTAATTGACTTTTTTTTCGAAAATGCCGAGGGATTTAAGTTAATTACATCGTTAGAGGCAATTTAAGTTCATAGCCCCTATAACGGACGACTGTTAACTGCTTCAGACGTAGAAGATGTAAATACATTCAACTTTGTAACACAGGAGAGGGGACCTCTTTATTTTTACTCCTGCCCACATATAGATAGCAATCCCTGAATGACAAGCATGTTGTATTGCGTTTAATCTTGCCACGTGCGTATCAAGCAAACATCAGTGAAACGAGAATCGGATATTGCATTTCTTGTACGGGTAGACATTCAGTATTCCTGTGGATTTTGTACTTTAGAGAATAGAAAGTGCCCCGAAGAATGACCTCCAAATAACGTGATTTTGTTAAATTTGAATATGATGGATTTGTTTTAATAGGCTATTTGGTGCTACTCTCCTAAAAACATTCTTCTCTGAAGGGTACGGTATAGTTACCTTTTTCACCCGATACGTGTGCCTTGCACGTGCTTTGACTCCTACACAGCACTTGAAATCAAGTGTTGTTTAAGTTCAACTTTTTGCCCTGTCTGGAGTTCATTTTTAAATATTTCCTCACACGTCTTAAAATACGTAGTTTTCATAAAAAAACCTGCTAATTCTCCTCGATTAACTCACCCATGGTCCTTAAACATAAGTTTTGTGGCCCTGGCACTATGTTTCGCCTGTGCTGCAATGAGTTAAATTGCCCACTTAAAATTCATAAAGAAATTATATGTATGTGTTCCTGGATGTAAGGCGAATATATTGGAAATTATTATGAGTGAGAATACTGGATGGATCCGGAAAGTATACCAATATATCAATTTTTCTTCAAACTGACACTCTATTCTACTCTCGCTCTACTATTTACTCATTCTATGTTTTGACTAATAACATACGAATTAGAAATTAAAATGGCATATAAGAAAGTTTATTTATGTGCAATAACAGGGCGTTTCACAGGATCTGGTACAACGTTCCACTATTCAAATTATAAGAAATTCAAACGCTAAATTACCTCTGGTTTATAGGTTGGATCTTTGCGTGTGTGTCGAATTAGGTCGCACGTACGTGTTTAGGTTGGGTGAAAGGAACGTAGTATTTAAATAACAAATATAGAGATATAATATGAATGCCTTCTACAGACTAGACCAACGGGTCAAAATTGGTAACAGGAGCGTATGCAGGTTCCAGAAAGATGATGGTATGAACGTATGTATTTTGGTTTGTCATTTGTTACAATTTTAGCACGATCAATGACGTCAAAATGTATGTTAATGATTTCATTGTGATCCATATAGCTACGAACACTTGTACTAATTTTGATTTGATTTCTCTGACGTTTGGATTGGTGGTGGATTCGTATGTATGACGTACATGCAAAGGTTTAAACTGCCAGTTGCAGTCGATGTTATTAAAAATCTGCTGGAAAAGAAATAATTAGAAATACGAATGTGACAACACCTCTCCCAGCCCTTTTTTTTATAATATACTACCGTTATAGTGTATACTGGGGCCCACAGTTTAAGTAATGTAGTACGATTTGGAAAAAACTAATTTGACTGAATGACACAACATTTATTTTCAAAAAAACAATATACTAAAATTAAATTAATATGAGTGTTCTCAAAGCGTACATGTATGTTAATTTTTTACCCATATATGCCACTCTTCTCCAAATCTCACAGCTTAAACGATGCAGTTAAGATAAAACGACACAAAACATGTCAATTTTAATTTACGGAGTCGAATTGATTTAGAAATTGTTTTTCTAACTTAGTTTGATACTTCTAAGCAATATTTCAATCAGTTAAATTAAACTATACTGTGTCTATGAAATGAAGAAATGAGGCATCATAGTATGTCTCACAAAAAATTGATCAGATAGACATGAAGGTGATACAAGTGGTTCGAAATATTGTTGAATGGTCAAAACTTAATATATTGATGTGATTTCGATTTTGACCATTCAGCAACACATTTTCCAATCCGGCATACATTTTCCTTAAACGAGGGCTCTAATAAAGATATATATCTGATCGTCGCTCACTAGCAGTTCAACTTTGTATATATTTTTTTCTTAAAATGCGTCGAATTATTTCTTGATTTGCAACTTTTATTCCAAATTGTCTTTCCACCTCGACATACAATTTTGGACAACTTTGATTAGGATTATTGCTTAGATCTCGTAAAATCCATCATCCTTCGTGTTCGCAAGTATTTTATTTGGGGCCACCCGGGACTTATTCGCAATTCTATATTCGTGCGATAACGCTCAGTGATGTTCTGAACAGTTGATGGACATCTCTTTACCATTTTGAATATGCCGCTTTGGCTGTGTCTATCTATGTAGTAAATCGGAATTAAGTATCTGTCACAGCTCGTCGTTTGACGACCAATTTTTATGTAACTTGCTCTATGAAATGAAGAAATGAGTCGTCACAGCAGGTCTCGCAAGAAAGGAAGCAAAAAATATCTTGACGCCTGATGAACCATCCAGGGGTCAAATATGTTGAAAATGTTATTAGAGCCCTTCTTTAAGGAAAATGTATATGAGACGTACATTGAAATTTAGGAATAATAAGATATTTTAACATTTTCAACATACTGGATCACTGGATGGTTTACCAGGCGTCAAGACATTTTTTGCTGTCTTTTTTTTATGGACAGTGATTACTCATTTCTTCATTTCATAGACCAAGCAACACAAGAATGGGCCGGCAGAGGGCGATCAGTGAAAGACACTTAATTCTGATTAACTACAGAGATGGACACAGCCAAAGGGGCATAGCCAAAAAGGTAAAGAGATGTCCATCAACTGTTCAGCACATCACTGAGCGTTATCGCATGAAACTAGAATTGCGAATAAGTCCCGGGTGACCCCAAATGAAATGCTTGCGGACACAAAGGATGATGGATTGTAGGAGATATAACCAATAGTCCTAAACAAAGTTGTCCGAAATTGTATGCCGAGGTGGAAAGACAATTTTGAAAAAGATGAAATTAGGAAGTAATGCGACGTATTTTAAGAAAAAATTTTATACAAAGTCGAACGCCACAAACAAAACCACTTGTTGGTCAAGGAATTAGGAGGACACGATTGAAGGTCGTCAGAGAGCATATTAGAGAAGATTTGAATTTTTGATATTCGGTAATATTCACGGATTAAACCAAAATCAACCTTTTTGGGTCGAACGGAAAAACATCAGTGCAGAGAAAGTCTAATAAAGAGCTGAAGTTAAAAAATTTGAAAGCACGAAGGAAGTAGACTGATGTGGCGAGGGTGTATGTCGTCTGAAAGAGTACGTGACTTTCATTTTATTGAAGTACTTATAAACCAACACACATATTTGAGTATATTAGGACAATATCTTGTACCAAGTGTTCGAAAATTGGGACTTCACCATAATTATCGTTTCTATCGCGGTAACGATCGTTGCTCTATAACTGCTCAAACATTACAAAAACGCCAGTTCAGTCACCGATTTAAACGTAATTGGAAACTTGTGATTCACAATGAAAACTTAGGCATATAATGTGCAATGACACAGTGTGTAACAAAAATGAATTAGATACAAAAATTGCGGAAGCTTGGAACCCCATTACCCAGAAGACACAAGGAAGTGGGTTGAATCAATGCCTAGACGCATACGGGCAGTCATCGAGAGCAAAGAAGGGCCGACCGAATATTAGCAGTGCCATATTAATTTACAGCACTTCATTACCTGTGTTAATTTTGTAATTTTACGTTTTGCATCATTTATACCGTGACATTAAAATTGGAAAAATTTTTAAAAAATCGTTTCTTCAGCGTGGCATATCTGAGACGCATTTTCCATCCTTCAAACAATTTCTATGCTCTTGAACAACCATATTAAATGAACTTCATTATTTCGTGTTTATAAAACAAATATTTTGCCCCTGAGCCGAGTTGGTTTCTCTTATTATCGACTGCATCATTTAAGCTGTGAATCACTGTACAGGGCGTTCAAATAAGGGGAAGATGTCGGCGACGTCCGAGAAACTACTTATTTCGCAGTCTCGAGAAAAAAAAGGCTAAATCAGCCATGAGAAATCGCTGGAGAATATTTTCAAGTTCGTAACTATACCGCCAGGGGGCGCTTTTTTATATGACTAATCAATAAAATGCGGTTTTTAGTCAAATTTATCCGAAAAATCTACATTTTAAGTATAAAATATCAATTTTTTAGATAATTCGCTACAACTTTTGTAGAAAAAGTTTTTTTTTTTTTTTTTTTAACTAAAATGTGTGGAAAGCTTCTAATGTCAGTTAAAAAATGCGGTTTTCCCGAAATTAGCCAAACACAACACTGCACTGTAATACCTCCTTAGAAAGGTCATTTTACAGGCTATGACATGTCGATTATGTCACTTCGTGTTAGTGCGACGCAAACCACTAGCTGGAACTATTTGAAACCAATCGTAATTTTTTGAGTTATTTCGGAGAATTTAGAAAAAAAATATATATATAATGTACATTTATGCCTAAGGGGACAGAAAACGTATAGATAAAGCATTATACATGTTGGAATATGCTAACGGGACTGAATTTATTGTACATGACGAAACGACCGACAAAGGGGCAGGACGGTTTCGGACACTAGCGGACAACACAATAACGTGTTTTTGCAAATTGAGACAAACACCAGATGCCAGCGAACAGGCAAAAATATAGAAATCCACTTTCAGACCATTGTTAGACTAGCGACAGAGCTATTAGATTATTGAGAGCGCATGCGAAGGAAAAGCTTAAAAATACATACAAAACAAGTGGACAGATTGCTGTAAGATTGATTACGAAGATAAGGGACCCAACCGATTATTATAGGAATGTACGAGCATGACATGAATAACTGAAAGACTGCTAAAAATGCAAGTAAAATAGGACGACAATAGTCACAGCTGGACTATTTTGAATCTACTTTTCTTTACAAGATAATCTCGCTCCTTTTCCTTTCAACCACTCTACTGGAGTGTTTCCAAATGTAAAGAGACGAAACCAAACTTATTCACTTAAATTTTTTAATGATTCATTCGTGAATAAGCTGATGTGTTCCTGTAGCGGCTCCAGAAACACCAAATACTCGACAGCTTAACTTTTTGTTAATTGAAATTTTTTCAATAGGAAGCCTAATGAGTACTGTGAACGTATCGCCAAATAGATTTTGAATATTTATATATTTTGAATGAATAAATAAAGAAAAATGGGGAAAAACGTGGAGCCGCAAAAACTTCATTGCTGAAAGATGGGGTATTAAAGTGTACTTTATAGAATGCAAAATTGCAAATTTCTTCAAAACAGCTTTAGGTAGTTGAACGAACTTTAATTGAAAACTTTTTAACATACCTCTTTAATTCTCGTAGGAAAGCATAAAATTCAGGAGAGCTTTTTTTGCATTCGAAGTTATGATTATTAAAAAAAAATGAGAGTGGCGCATCCGTTCTCCTCTTAAAGTATCTCGTCATTGGCAACTCTGAAAGTCGCATATATTTGTAGGAAAAAATATTTTCAATTTCCCTTCGTGAGCACCATCATTTTCTTATATACATTTTAACAGTAAAAAATCGAGACCCGATTTTAATATATGTCGGATCATCAATGGGGAGATTTCCCATGACGATATAAAGTATTTAGTTCACTTTTAATAGCAAAAATAGAAAAGGGCAAAACCAACGAATTCGCTACCACTCGTCACTTGACAATCTAATCTGCCCGTCCCTTTTTGGTTTCTGGTTTACCAGACCTCGCGAGTCCTTCAAATCCGAGGGATAAGGTACCCGCTAGTCCCTGTTTCCCACAGTGGCTCGCACGCATGGCCTCTCGATTTCGCCCTTGGTGGTAGCGACCTCGTTCGACAGTGCTTTTCCTTAAGATGGCCCTGTCAGCCTGCCCTTTGTCACATTATCAACTCGTAATGTTACACTTTATCACTTAAGGACTAATAAATCTCCGACATATATAATATTTTTAATGACTGCTCAGAATGCCGCCGGTGATTTGAATATACGTTTAAACCCTTCCTAACTTACTTGGGGACCATTTAGGTATTCCTTATACACTTAATAATTTAAGATTTACGAAATCAACTTCACGAGATCAAGCTGATGAAAAATGAAATATGTGGTACCACGTCGTCTGGTACAAGCTTAATTGACAATAATTTATAAATTATACACTCTTAGACATAAAAACCGAACAACATATATAATATTCAATTTCGATCTGACCTAGCTTTTTTTTTGTTTTATACTATTTTTTATAATTTTTTTGATAAATTGCAGGCATTTGCATTTCGGTCAATGCGGGCCATTAATTTTGCCAAAATTGATAATCGACTTGTCCTTGCACTGGGTGAAAGCAAGAGGTGTTTTTCAATCTAGATTTCTGAACACCCCGTGGAAGAATCTGAGGGTATTAAGAGATATCCTTGTGTGCAATTGTAAAGCTTCACGTTTCCTTAATATTCCTGTTTTCGTTCCATAACAATACGTCCATTTTGAAAAGAATTAAATTTTTTTTTGACAAAAAGATGGGATTTACCGAAAAAAAATCCGAACGCGTTGAACAAATAAACAATAATAAAACAACTTTTTAATCAGGAAACGTTAGTTATCAGCAATCATCTAAATGATGTGGAGATACGAACATTGAAGCGGCCTCCTCGCGGCCCTGACCGCAGCCCAATTGACGATGTATGGGACATGCTAGAAAGCCGTATCCGTGATAAACAGCTGGCGCTGATTGCAGTCCTTCGAGTAGATCTTCTTGGAAGTCTACTCGTAGGGCAGCTGTCATTGGAGCATGAGAGAAAAATCCACGTTGTTAGTGTTTATTTGTCTTCAACTTGGATATTAATTTATGTTGTTTATTTGTTGGACGTGTCTCGATTTTCTTAGGTCGCATCTTTTTGTAAAAAAATTACAATTCATATATTTTTATGAGTCAAAAACGGGAATACTAGGGAAGCATAAACTTTACAATTGCATAAAAAGATATATATCATAGTGTTTTCGGATTTTTTCACGGGGTGTTCAGAAATATAGATAAAAAATCATTTCGTGGTTTTACCCCTTCTAATTGCAAAAGGTATAACTTTTTGCGAAATTAGCATCAAGTAATGATTCAAATGAACGCGACTACAATTTGCCAAAAGAAGTAATCAAAATCGGCGTAAAACCAAAAAAGTTATGTAAGTTTGAAATTGAATAATAATTTTTTGTGCAATTTTTTTGTCTGTAAGTTTATTTTCCGTTAATTTGTTGCCGATAAACATCTGTGCCTAACAAGCTGCACTTGTGAAATTGCCCGTTTATCACCGGATTAATAATATTATTATAGTTTCAACTTCTTATTAATATTTTCATTGACTTTCCTCAAGTATTCCTTACCATTATTCACACCGACACACATGAGAACAGATGATTCTGTAGTACTATTTAATGCATAATTGAGGTAATTTTAAATTGACTCCAAGGTAATCTCATGTAAAGCGTTGTTTTAATTAACGAGAAGCTCGCTTTGCCCTCGGAGTTTCTACAATATTTCGAATTAATTCAGAGTAAATTAAGTTCGGGGTGTTGCTCGGATCGAACAATCTACAAATTAGAATGTCAAATTTTACAATAAATTTGGAGACATGTTTGTTAAACTTTGGTAATCACGTACACAATTTTCTCACTATAACACCTGCACTTAGTGACGTATTTTCAATTCAATAGAAATTTTTATAGCGAGGAATTGATAGGATTAATAGTCGTCTACGTTGAAAAGTAAATTTAAAATCTCTTGCATTATTTTAGAAACGAAATTTCAATCTTTTCATCTCACTAAAGCTTGCGGTCTCAAATAGATCCAAAGCCCGTTTCTAGGAGCGATAATAAGCAAGTTTTATTTCTGCTCTCAACCGTATATCTTTCCTGTTTAGAATTCGTTGCTTCCAATTAAATCTCGTGCGATAAATTGTTCTATTTGGACATGCAAATCTCCCACTTTTTAAAAATAATTTCTTTACTATTCTAAGTGTCCTTTTTCACCGTTTTCATCCTACATCCTGCCAGAATCTGATCAGAATTTTATTAATTGAAAACGAGTTTCTTAAAGAGGAACAAAAGTTGAGATTTAAATTGAAATCTGTTAAACGCTCATCCGGTGCTTCTCATCCACTAATAGCTTTTGTCATGAATTTATTAGTTGGACTGCATTTTCGTCAGACCCGTGAGGACGCGTTTCTTCCTACCATTAGATGATCCAAAGAAGATCTGCGATTGATTCATTCAGTCAGCCCTGCTGAAAACGCAGATGCCTGCCCCACGTTCTTTTGAATGACGAAGACCAGATTGCGGTACCACGAAATTAGTCCCTCCCGCCCTGCTTCTGACCTGGAATTTGCCGAATTCGCACGGGAAGAACGTCACTTCTTACACAACACACACATCGCGACCAATCAACATGGCATCTTACCCCATTTTACTAATATTCCAAGAAATACCACCTCATAGTCATTAAGGGTTCTTGTATTTAGATCCACTAATTTAATATCTACCAATTAATAAATAAATAATGTTTTTAATCCGACATTGTTATTAATTGAACAATTAATATCAGTTCGTTTTGGGGAATTTGAAAAACGAACAAGACAAACTCTGCTCCTGATCCAAATGCTCCGTGGGTGTAAAATTTGGCCTATTTAATCACTCTCAAATTCAAATTTGTTGATTCAAATTACTGAAGAAAATCCGTTGAATTGATTTATTTATTCGACTGAAAAAAGGATCGTCCCTTCGAGTCCTCCTAATTTCTTATTCAGAGATTAGTGCTCGTTTAGAGTGTAGTGATGCTTTTATTAAAGGGAAATAATTGGAAACTGAATTCATTATTAATGCATAATGCAGTGCTTTAGATTTTGAAGGAAATTTTCCATTGCATTATTTTAATATAGCCCGTTAAAGCTGGTAAACATGCGAGAGCACAAGAATATTGTAATTTTCGCAGCCATTATAAAGTCTTATTGTACAAACAATGCAAATTTATCCTTCTCCCTGTATTTTTCGTATACATAGTCGTTGGGAAAATATTGGAATCTTATGGAAAGTTCTGGTAAAAGGCTCCTGCGAAACTTTAGCAGTTTAAAGTTTTGCACCTTTATTTTATGAATTTATTTAATCAAATTTCTCGCTAGACACCACCAAATTGTCCACTTGATTCTGATTAACTTGGGAACGTGGTAACGCCATGTTTAAAATTCGTTTTTGTGCCGTCAGACTCGGATAGTTATCGATACATCAGGGAAGCATCGATGCCAAATAACCGAATAGAGCCTGAATTATAGAGCATTTAACAGATATTTGACAGATTCAATTTGTTAATCGAAGCCTCTAAAATTTACAGTTTAAATCAGTCAAGAGACGATGCGTAAAACCGAATACTTTAATTTACTACATACTGTTTGTTTAGTGAATTCGGAATATACTCCAAAAGTCTGTTGAAGCCTTTTAAGACGTTGCACGTTAAAGCAATGCGTCAAAGAGACGTTATTACCAAATTTTCCCATTAAGCAGGATAGCAATGACAAAATCAGGTTTTGTGTTACAAAACTAGCATCCGACTAACATTCATAGACTCAGGCACTGTTGCCAAGTTGTAAATAAAATTTCATCATCTGAAGAGTTTCACGTAGTGTGTTAATAATTTAGGCTTTGTTTTAGTGATAGTGTATTTAGCGTATTCAACAGCATTTTTTAAATCGTCGAAATAGGCTGATTGACTCCCTATGTCCGAAGCTAAAGGTGACAATTCGCAGATCTGGTTTAATCTACAGTAGACATTATGTTCTTCCTCCGCAAAACTTCTTCTATTTACCATGGTTAAGACTAGGGTTAAAACTAAACTAAATTGTTTTAGATACGAATCTTTAGTAGGTACATTCAAATTCAATATTTGGACATTTATCAACTATCATCATACGCAGTTCACATCTAAAGAAAACCTTTCCAAAAGAGATTAATCTAAAGAAATTGGGTTGGGGAAAGTTTACGACAATCTAGTTTCAGAGGATCCATTTAAACGTCTTACTGAAGATTTATCAGGCTGTTTTGCTGAAATACCTTATTTAAGCACCTCGTATGTAAATTGAAATTTTATATTCAGTTGCGTATTATACATGTTTCCATATTTTCGGCACACTTTGCATTTTAGATACGTTATATTACGCTGATAAATTCGAGTGATTCTGTGCTTTTGCTAGTAGATCAATCTGTGTGCGAAAGTGAAAAATAGTGCCTAATGCACAAACCACTTTTTTCCGAAAAGTTATGGAATATTGAAAATAATATCCAAATAAAAGTATCGAAGGAAGTTTTCCTATGCCGCAAGTCATTAACCATGAAACTGCTTTAGGGTGAAACTAATTGATTTATTTCTCCCTGACACCCTGACAAAAGTGTTCTTTTAACGTGGCAGGCAAAAACGCGATTCTTAATAATCTCAGTTATGTAAGACGAAGAATAATGGGTTTTCTTACACTATAGGGTGTTAACGAAGTTAGCGGAAAATTCGATGTAAAGTTTAAAATGTAAATTTTAGGCATATTCGCTCTACAAACGAATTTGTATTAATTTATAATGAGGCAGCTAATTACACTTTCGAAAGTCGTTTTCAAGTAAATAGTTCTGCAATGCGTGAGTGAATGAATTATGCTTTTATTATGGAACTCCTGATCAGTTTTCAGAATTTAATTAATAACCTTTAGGCAGCATTTGAAAATGAAGTTTATTAGCGCTACTCAAGGAGAGTGGGAAATTAGAAAACTCGCAACCCTCATCGCTCGCATATATATGTTTATCGAGTGGGCATTTAAGTAACCCAAAGCGTCAGAAGGCCTTAATTTGATTATTTCCTGAGAAACCCTAATCTTCTGAAATAGTTTCTGTGGTACAAGTATTAAGCTCTCACATTCACTAAATAAATTACCATACCCTAAACTAAATCTAAGTTACTGCATGTAGGTATTTGCGTTTATTAACGAGCATGATTTATCAAGTAAACATAATGGTCCTTCAGATATAAACATTTATCACATGTGGTTCAAATTTTAATAACTACTACTGATAATTGGATTTTTGTGTCAACAACAACATATTTCAAAGTCTCCCATAACACATTGCTTTTAATTAAACAGGGCATGTGTCCCATTTAGGTCAAGTATTTCAGATGAATCGTAACCGGAGAGTGAGTGGCCAAGTTTCAATGCTTTTCAAGGCTTCGGAATTCGTTAGCATTTTGGCCTGGGAAATACCGCCAACTAATTGGCGGTAAATTGAATCAAAACGTCTCTCAAAATCTCTAGGGTTTTCTATTCTTTGTGAATGATTTTAAAATGAAGAATGATAGTTGATTTACTCTAGCCTATAGGAGCGTTTCGGTGTAGAAATGTCTGTTCAAGAAAATTTTAGATTAATTCAGGAATTTCCTAACTAATATTTGTGCTAAATAAGTTTCCTTTGGCATTTAATATGTACGTGTCAGTTTGTAAGCAAATTTTACCATAGTTTATTTAGGTTGTAATAAAGCTGTTTCTAGCGGTTGCTCTTTTCCTGAGAAAAATATATTGTAAAAATGAGAATATTTTATTGCAAGGGATAAGAACCTTATATCCTTCTGCTTTCCTAGGAACTCAAGGCATGTGTTTCCCATATTCCAATTTGCACTCTTATATTCCATTTAACCCGGAGAAAGTTGGGAAGATATTGCTTGAAATTCAATGATCAACCTTCGGTTTTCGGAAAGAAATTACAGGAATATTTAGTTTAGTAAATATTCGTAATTAAATTTGGGTGACTTAAACTCCTCTAGTTTTTGTCCTAACTTAAATCATCATTTCCTCAAATTGGCGAGCACGCTTTTAAGCCGTGTCCTATCTTGAAACCCATGCATGGGAAACTTCCTGGAAACACTTATTCTATTGGGTAAGGCTTGGAGAAGTATGGCTGGAATGAATACTGGTGTCTGTAAGACACAATTAATTAGGATTCCCAGAATTCCATGAAACGTAAATAGACTAGATTATTGATCAAGTGCAATGCTACATTGTTAGCAAATATTAACGAATATTTAAGAATTTTTCACTTAATTCACCTCTTACGTTTACATTTTTTAATTTTACGATACTACGTATTTACGAAGTCAATTACAGGAGAGGTAACTCACCAAGGGAAAGTTGCGGTATGTAATTGCAAATAGTTACTTTTGTTTCGAATCAATGGGAAACTACCACTGAAATTTAATTAAACTTCCTGATATCTTTACTATTGCAATAAGCACAAAGGTTTTATGAAAAATTATTGTTTTTTTGTTACCAGAAGCTTTAGATGTGCCATATCAGCTTTTATTCTTTTCCTTCACTTTCTTTGGGAACAGCGCCTCACACAGAAGTGGAGATTCTTGGAGTGGTGGAATGGGAAAAAGGGAAACAGCTTATAATTTCCTAGTGAGCGAAGCGAGAAATTTTCAGAATATCACATATTTTACGTAATTACAGGCCATTCACTTTAATTTTGCTATTTTTCGTTTATATAATAAAATTTTCCTATGTTCTGAAGGTAGCGATATGGCCATCGCCGAAACGTTGAGAAAGGTTCTCGTCCGAGCTCTCAGTAAAGGGTGGCTGTTATTCGCAGTTAGTTTTAACTGAGAGTAGCGTGCAATTCGACCCCTTCAACTACCCGTAGCAGTGTGCGAGGCGTTATCGCCAAAGAAAATGAAAGAAAAAATTGACGATCAGAGATATGGAACACGTTTCTGTCATTTCTTGTCTCCTCAGAGTTTTAACGTTTGGGAAAACCTCAATCTGAACAATACAAATAATACTTAATTCTCAAATTCGAGAGCTTTTAACAACTTAATTCGTTTCGTGAAACATAATAAATAAGTGAATAATGGATTAAGGGAGATTATAAGCCTTTTATGTCGGAATAATTATAACCCAAATAAACAAAGATATTGGGAGATATTAAAATATGTCTCGTTCGGTTATAAATCTAAAAGTTAATCCAAAGAAATATTATTATCTTTCAATAATTTCAATATTCCATCGGAACTCAATTATTCCTCTTTTTTCTGAATCCCGGGAATTCGCCTGAAAACTTAGGTAAAAAAAAAACACTTTTTTGTGCCAGAAAAATTGTTTCAGATCTACGAAACCAATTTATCTAACCATACATAATACTGACTTTCACATTTAGCTGTTCCTACACTATTTGTTCAGATAATTAAAAAAGAAATGTGGTAAAACCGCCAAAGCAGGAAACATTCATTTATTTACGATCCAAGATAATCCCTCGCTATATCGAAAATATACGATACTAATGATAGTTCCTTGAAAAAGGTCAGCTATGTATTAAATATGTCCAAATCCAGCAATTGGCATTTGGGCTTTAATTTATTATAAGAGGATAGTGTCAGAAATATCCGACCTCAAGGTACCTATACACGTACGGTCGGCCGACCGTCCCTGATCGGATTGATAGGTACGGCCGGCCACCATCGTCGGTTAATACACACGAAGAGTTTCACTTAAGGATTATGGCTTCAGTTCTAAGCCGTTTCCGATAGAAAACTGTTACCATTACAGAATTTGCTAAACACGATCGATTTAGAACGACAGTTTCCATTCTACAAAATGTTGCAAGAAGAATGTGCAGCGGCAATAATTATACTATTAAAAGAAAGTCAAAAAGGAAAAATAAAGAAAATTTGGGTTAAGGACTGGCTACGCAGTACATTGCCACATACGGAATCGATACTGGAGCTTCGCCATTCAAGTGCTGCTGACTTAAAAAATTATAGTTCTTTTCTAAAGGCGCTTCTTGATCTATGGTTTTGTAAAGCTCCAATAATTCATCATACGCTTTTGTCTTAAGCACTTTATTAAAATGTACCGTGTCTTTCCAACTTTCCATAAGCATTGACGTTTCAGATAAATACTTATAAACTCTTTAATGAAGAAGCATGGCTGATTTGCCGTGGTATGGTAAAATGCACATATGTATTTATTTATGGTAAAAATTTTGGTACAGACTAAAATTTATGCCGGCAGTCCAAGGACTGAAAACGGGACTACACGCGTTCAGTTTCCTTCATGTATCGGCGGACGACAGGTCTGGACTTGCCGTCTGACTGATCGTGTGTAATCGATAGCGGCCGGCCGGCTCTGATCTCTCCGGCAACAATCGTCCGACGAACTGTACGTGTATAGGTACCTTAACCCAAATTTTCTTTATTTTTCCTTTTTGACTTTCTTTTAATATAATAGTATAATTATTGCCGCTGCACATTCTTCTTGCAACATTTTGTAGAATGGAAACTGTCGTTCTAAATCGATCGTGTTTAGCAAATTCTGTAATGGTAACAGTTTTCTATCGGAAACGGCTTAGAACTGAAGCCATAATCCTTAAGTGAAACTGTTCGTGTGTATTAACCGACGATGGTGGCCGGCCGTACCCATCAATCCGATCAGGGACGGTCAGCCGACCGTACGCGTATACCGGTACCTTCACACTAGATAGAGATTTTTTTGTTAAAGATCTTTCTACCTTACAAAGACCGAACCTTAAAAAACTTATGTCTAAAGTTTGAAGGTGCAATGTTGGTTTGTGTTTGTTTTGAAGCCGTTTTCAGTGAACGCTTTTAGACGTGTTGTGAACACAGAGAAAAAATTATTAATCGATACGTGATTGAATACTTTCATTTGAAAGGTGTTAGTCCACCCTACAAGAAAACGAAATTATTATAGATTCAACTTTGGGGAAACCCGGTTCTTTGTTAACAAATTTAAAATACTGGGCAGCGGAGTTTAAACGCGGCCCTACCAGTCACCAAGAAGAACTCCGCAGCGGTCACCTCAAGAACATTCTAGACCTGATCATTCCAGAAATTGTGGTGAAAGTCTAAAAAATTATTCTGAAAGGCCGTTGGCGAAAATAGCGCGAGTTAGCAGCCATTATGGGCATTATGAAAAAGTAATGTATGTCGCATTTGGTCTGGACAATTGGATGTAAGAAAGCCGTGCGCAAGATGAACAACACCAGCACCGCGAGGATGTCTCAAGGGAGTGTTTGGTAAAGTTTCCCATCAATAAAGCCAAGTTTTTAAGTCGATTAATAACCATAAATGAAAAATAGATCCATCATTTCACGCCTGAGATGAAGGAGCAGTCACAATAATTGACTCGAAGGGCTCCAAGGGACAATCGGCTCCAAAGGAGGCGAAAATTCTTTCATCTGCTAGGAAGGTGATGGCGCCAGTTTTTTGGAATGTCCATGGGACAATTTTAATTGAATACCTTGCTAAAGGAAAAGCAATAAACGGAGAATATTATACAAATTTATTGCAGTGCTCGAGCGAAGAAATTAGGAAAAAAACAGCCGGATTTCTCTTCAGTTTTATTTCGTCAACGCACCAGTCCGTGCTTTCGCCATCGCGATGGCCAAACTCAATCGACCTTCGTTACGACTTTTTCACTCGACCACCCTATTTGCCAGATTTAGCACTCTCGGATTATTTTCTATTTCCAAACTTGAGAAAATGGGTCGGTGGAAAGAGATTTGCCAATAATGAAAAGCCAATTTATAAACATCGGAAACTTCTTACTATAAACAGAGTATTGAAGCTACCGAACATCGCTGGGAAAAGTATGTTGATCTCAAAGGACAATATGTTGAGAAGTAATGTAATATTTTAAATATTTATGTTTCTTTATGTTTTACGGCGGCTGCTTCGGTGATTTTCCTCGTACCTTTTAGAGAATCACTTAAATGCTTTAATTCTATTAGACGACAATTACTTTGTAGGAATGTTGCAAATTAAGGCACTTTCTGCTCATAACGAATGTTGCCACACAAGCAGCAAACGAAAAAGTCTAATTACCAAATTAATTCAATTATCCTGTATCTCCTACCCCGTGGTTTGAGAATTATTATGAAAATCTCCATTTATTTGAATTGATATAGTGAATTGTAAGGTGCTGAATTAATAACCACGACAGATTTATAGGGAAATAACCTTCCAACTTTGTTTTTTTTTGGAACTGTAGATCGCTCCTGTCGCTCTTCATGACAAATATCCTCGCCCAGAGACTCTTCTTCCTTGATACAGCCGCGGAAATCCATAATGAATTTTCGTGTTGGAATTTAATCAGATGATACTCAAAGTAAAAAGTTGATATCCACTAATTTTGAGTCAAATTAATTAAACATAAGTTGATATTTTATAAAATTAAATCAAATGCCTACACTGATCCGAGGCATTATTAACTGGAAGGCATTTACTCATTTATCATGAAAAGTACGCCTTAACTTGGCTTTTAAAATTTACCGAGTTTAAGTGAGACTGATATAATTCATGATATTTCATTTCCAAGCTGAAAAACCGCGAATTCAGGTAGGAAATTCTTCGAATTGATACTCGGTATTTGTGAATTTCAACGCGATGACCCAAATCCACTGACTTTCAAAAAAACCGCAACACCAAGAAGAACGCACTGTACGTATTTGAAATTTGGTATGATTTTAGACTTGTAAAGATAAAAAAAATGAAAAAAATTTCAAGTTCGTATTTTAATGCGATATGAAGTTTTTCTTTAGTTTTTTATCTATGACGATTGTTCTTTTTGCAATTTTTTTTACAGGCGGATAGCAATAAAGTTATTATTGTTAGTACCATATTGAATGTGTGGTAGTGCAAAATGCCTCGTGTAGGCCAAAATGCAGTTTATCGGCAGTTAACTTCCTTTGAAAGGGGAAGAATTGTTGGTGTGCATGAGGCAGGTTTACCTTTCCGCGAAATTGCACGTAGATTGGATCGAAACGCATCAACAGTGCTAAGAGCTTGCAGAAATTGGTCTTACGAAGGGTCAGTACATCGTCATCATGGTAGTGGCCGTCCAAGAATGACGAACCGGCGACTTCGTCGTTCAGCGACAGGCCCCCCCCTTTTGAAACAATTCCGGCTCTTGGTGCTACCTGGGTAGCCACCCTAAATCGAAGGGTCTCCCTTAGTGCGATGTATCGCAGAATTCGAAGTTTTGGACTAAATTCATATCGTCCTATGCGTCGGCTTCCATTATCACGAAACCACTGGGTGGTCCGACTGGAGTGGTGTCGTCTGAGAGTGCAATGGGTGGATGAGTGGAGAAGAATCGTGTTGAGTGATGAGAGCCGATTTTGTTTATGGCGATCTGATGAACGGTTACGTGTTGGAACGCGCAGAGGAGAGCGATTAAATTTGGACTTTTTGGAAAGGCGTCATTCTAGTTTAACACCAGGTGTCATGGTTTGGGGTGCCATCCGGTACGGTAGTCGGCCTCCTCTTGTTTTCATTTATGATAGATTAAATGCTACATTAATAGTGTCTTAGAACCGGTTCTTGTACCATACATGCACGACCATCCTGGAAGCACATCTCTACAGGATAATGCGCGACCACATGTAGCCAACGATACTTTGAGGTATTTGGAAGGTGAAAATGTGGATACTTTGCCTTGGCCAGCTCGGTCTCCAGATTTGTCCCCAATAGAGCATGTATGGGATATAACGGGTCGGAGACTTCAACGTTTAGTTCGCCCTCCAGAGACCATAGATGAACTCCGCGGGCAGGTGCAGATTGCCTGGGATACAATACCACAGGAAGATATTGACAATTTAATTTTAAGCATGCCACGTGGCTTACAGGAATGTATTAATTTAAGAGGAGACACCACCCATTATTAAATTATTATTAAATTTTTTCACTTATTTACGATGATTTTCTTTTGATATTTTGATCGTTTTTATCTATTACCCGACCCGACGTATTGCCAGAATTTCAAAGGTGTACGATGTGTTCTTCTTGGTGTTGCGGTTTTTTTGAAAGTCAAGTAGCATTAAATGCTTTCCCTTTAAGCTGTTGATATTTTTTCAGTTAAATTGCAAATTTTACTATTCAAGCCGAATATTTAGGGCAATATTCACCCTGAAGCTCATTAATGAAGATGGTGTATTTGATGTGTTGCGATTTTGTGAAGGCGCATGTCCTCGAAATTTAGGCCCATTTTGTTTTGAACTTTCGCCGAATTTCAATTCGGAGCTCAGCAAATTTTGCTATTAACGCAGAATACATAGAAGATCGTCATTTTGAAATTGTCGCCATTTCAGTGTTGAAATTGAAATTTCTATCGTGTACTTTATTTTATTGCCGCAACGTTTCGTCCCTTAATTTCAAAGCTTTACTTGCGTTCAAACTAACCTGATAAGCATGTGAAAATATCGATTCTAGTAAAGATATTAGAGCGTGAAGAAATTTAAGTTGTACTGCCACGAACATACATTTACTGGGAGGTAAACAAAATGAAAATTTATGTATTTGTACGGCACCTGTATGGGGAACATCCCATTCGTTTTTAAAATTATTTGATCTCCAACGTGTTTTTTCGATGGGGAAATTTTATAAACGATTAAGAAATATCTAACGATTTTGACACGATTTTCGCCCAACCGCTCGTCCAAAGCGATCCATACTATTCCAATCTCTTGAGAGCACCTCACAGGGTGGAAAATCTGGTAAACAATTTAGGTGGACGTTGATGCTCTATACAATCCTATTATTGGGTTTCCCAGTATTTTCCTTATTCCGGAAAAAAGACACTAACGATGGAGAACCAATAAAATTGGGAAATTGTAGGATTGTATGGGTATGCATTTCATTGTTATTGCCAGATCGAGAACAAAGACATTGAGTTTTACGAGGGTTATGATTGGATTGTTGTGTATGTTATAGAATTAGGAAACTAAGTTTAGGATGTATACGGTAGTTATTACTATGTATTTTCAAACGGTACACATATCCTCATGAATTTCATTGCCACTCATCGCCATGGATCTATCGGCCCTTTAGGTCACTTGTTTGTGGATAACGTTTTCCTTAAAAATTATTACGGCTAATCTACAGGGTGAGTCGGGAGGATCGTGCCAAACTTCAGGAGCGTGTTATACATGAAAAATAAATGAAAAAAAACTCAAATGTTGTTATCCGATTTTCGTTTGTTTACAAGTTATATCGTAAATAAAATTAAAACATAAAATTTAAAAAATTTATAAATTTCATAAGAAATTGCATAAATTAATACGTTGGATTGGTCGTGGTGGCCCTATTAGTTGGCCTCCAAGGTCTCCAGACCTGACACCACTAGACTATTGTTTGTGGGGTTGGTTTAAAACTGAAGTGTACAGAGTTAAAGTGGACACTCAAGATGCACTAATTCAACGCATTAGAAATGCTGCAGCTGCCATTAAAGAAAGACATGAAACAATCAGGAGCGCAACGAATGCTTTTCATAGACGAAGCCGAAAATGTTTAGAAGTTAATGGCGATATTTTTGAACATTTACTATGATGTCCAAACGTTAATTTATGGAATTTCTTATGAAATTTATAAATTTTTTAAATTTTATGTTTTAATTTTATGTACGCTATAACTTGTAAACAAACGAAAATCGGATGACAACATTTATTTCTCATGTACAACACGCTCCTGAAGTTTGGCACGATCCTCCCGACTCACCCTGTATACTAAATTCTGAGATCTTCAACCAGCTTTCTAATTAAAGAACTTTAGTTAATGATGAACTGTTAAGGTTTGCTGAGATAGAAGCCAAGTGCCAATCTAGATTTATTGACGTGACTTCTGTTTCTCATTAACTGACTCTTCAGATTTCGCCTCGAATTTACTCCAATCCTGGGTCTCAGCTTCTATGACCCTACTTAAAGACTTCGAGTGTTATCCAATAAATTTTTTCGTCGAGTTTAAAAGCAGCCAGTTCCACCTCGATATTAGGAAATTTACTGTCCAAATTAAGTGGGCCTTTAAAGAGACGACGAAATCAAATAAATCCAAGCTTAGAATGGCACACGAGTAGCGTTTGATTGGGACTGCTATTTAGAGAAGAAAAATCATAGATTTTCCTGCATACGAAACGACCGTATTTTTCACTAAAGGCCTCAGTTATTAGTTTTGCGGTCCAGAGAGCCTTCAAGACAATTCGTCCCCCTAATACTTACGACTACAATACCTTTCATGGGGAGAGTTTTGTTCACTTGCCGAACGCGTGCTGAAGCCCGGAAAAAATCGGACTATTCCTTTTATCTCCAGATGAATTTTGATGCTGACGAACTTCAACAGAAACATCCATTAAGTGATACCTAAGAACTTTGGTATGGCTGACACGAAATTAGAGATGAATGAAGTCACGAGAAGATGAATGCGAGTAATTAGTTTCCATGAAAATCGATATCTCAACAGAAACTTTTATCACCTGGTGTCCTATTTAAAGGCTTCTGACAATGAACTCCTCATTAATCTTCGTTCAATTTGAAACATGGCAAATATATTTAGCCTTGCATCGCTTATTCACTGCATAGTAAAAGTATTTTACAATATGAGATGGGAAATGTTCCATTATTGGCGAGAGATTATCATTTTTATCGAGATGCGTGGCGTCGAGACAGGACTGAGAGCAGTGTGGTTCCCAGGCAGGGATGGAACTTCCAATCGAGAACGATTTGCTATTTTATTTTCAACTGCGAATTTTTAAATAATACTTAAACATACGGTAGTGGTCATAATTATAGAAACTTAAAATTTTTTTAAATAAAATGTATCTATTCGGCTAAACCCAATATACGTTTTTATATTATTTACACTCACCCGCAAAAGTCATGGACGTGTTGCACGTAGTAAATACATTTTTGTAAATTTAATTAATTATCTACGGTAGATTAGAAGATAAAAATTCGTGAACATTACATAATTGTTCACAACATATTTATTGATCACAATAGCGAAATAAATATTGCTAAAAATAAATTTAAAAGCATTTAGAGAGTCTTTTACCATACATTAAAAATGCAGGTGTACGAATAGAACCGTTGTACACTGTATATCCTGACGCTCACTTCATACCGGTATACCTGGTGCATATCCCAATTTACAGGATTCATTTCAGGCACTTCAAGAAGCCTGGAATAAAATTGATAACAATTTATATCAACAATTTAGTAAATTAAATGTCACGAAGACGTGCAGAAGTCATTCAGCAGCGAGGGCATTATGCAAAATATTAATTATTGAACAATTCTTTAGTAATTTGTTGAAGTTTTATTGCTCTTTATGTAGACTTTTTCTTAAGTTGTCTAGGGATTTATTTCTGAGTTGTTACAATTAGGGGCTTACTTACTAGCTTAACTAAGAGGATACTTGCGTTCCTTCACGACACTCCCGACACCTCACCGAATCGTCACCTCGAGAAAAAAGAGAGCGTCCCAGTTTCTCCAATACATAATTCATACTCACATTCCAATACTTAAATGCTACTTACTGGGGCAATAAACCAGCGGCGTACCCTAACCAGAGACCGATTCCCGATCCGCCATGTCGCCAGCCATATCTGAACATCATAAACCATCCTTTGTCAGAACCGTTGTCGACTGTCCTTCGACCCTCTTTCCTGGTTCTGGCAAAGAGATGCTCGACTTTCTTTTACTTCATGCAGGTCTCAACCAAGGATAATTACTGGCAAAAATTCCAGTAATGCTGCGAACCACATGAACTCAGTGACCATACACATGGGCGTATCATCAGGGTACTTCACTCTTTATTCCCCTAACCTAGCCTAGATTATAGCTACTTTACAATGTACATCCTCCTGTTTGCATCTCGATTTGGTCAGACGGCAACAATTATACTTATTAATTAATATTTACAAAATATTGCAGAGATCTGACAAACGGATCCTACATTTATGATTATTTTGGAAAAGTTGCTATATTTTTGTCCAGGTCGAAATGAATATATTTTTTTATTTTTGTATGCAAATTATTATTTTTTTATTGTTACATACTTCTATTGTCAACAGTCATTGTAGAATCATATCTTCAAAGCCCATTTTGAATTTAGGCCGTTAAGTCTATATTATTTGAAATTTTAAAAAGTTGCTGTAATTTTGACCACTACTGTATGCTCGAACGTTATTTATGAAATGTATTCCACTCTGGGTGAAAAACATCCTATAAAATACCTTCGCAAGAATTATGTATACATTATTCAACGGCATGTGAAATGGTTCAAAATTGCCATCAGGGTTTGTAATTATTGGATGTGGGATATAGAAATAATCACTCCAAAGTAGTTTTAATTCTGCTTTTATTAATTGGAGTGAGGAGGCACGCCCGTGTTGTCGCTGACAAAGTTCTACGAGAACCGACTATACAAAAGATTACCAAGATTTCCACCACACTGCAATTAGGGACCAATACTACAGGCGCCCTTTGATTTCCTTATGACCTCGGCCACGTGGTTTTCATAAAAGAGGAGATCTACTTTCAATCACTAAAATATCCTATTTTACACTTCTTTCCGTGCAATGCAGAAATAGTCATAAATCTAATAAACTTGTCTCTCCCAGTTAGTCAATTAGGAGAGAACGTAAAAACTGTTGAATTTCGAACATGATTGATTTTTACCAGAAACCCAATGTTTAGGCCAGGGGCTTTTGGTCACTGCCTAACAGAATCTACTTCCTCACAAGGCACCCGAAGAGGTATCTCATTTTTTGCTGGTGTGAGTTGTTGCGATTCGAAGGACCAGCCGCTGATGCGTCAATTGATGTAAAAGGGGTTCAAGGGTTCGGGGAAGACAAACTCCGTAGCACGAATTAAGGAATTTACTTCGCACTACAGATATCACTCTAATTTACACTACAATTCTACAACTTTATACACACTTCAATTTTACAGAGTCGGTACTGGGTTGCTCGAGATCTGAGAAAGTTCACGTATAAAGTTTGAGGGGTGACTTACAAAAGAGTTAATGAGCAGAGATTTGAGCTAATGTTGTGAAAGAGGTTGAGATAGAGTTCCGCGTTCAGGGATCGGGAAGTGTCCGAGAAATGGAAGAGAGAGAGTTTGCGAGCACTGTTTTAGACATAATGTGATGAGAGAGATTTGGCATTGAGTTCCGCGTTCAGGGATCGAGAAGTGTCCGAGAAACAGGAAGAAGAGCCTTCGCGAGTACTGTCTTGGAGATAATGTTATGAAGGAGTGTTAGATTTTTTGCGTCCCAGGGATGGTGGGGCTGGAGGGAGATCACCACGATAAGCTCTTGACCAATCCCAACCGACACCGACACCTGGTTTGTGGAAAGTTTTTTCCCAAAAATCTCCACGGTCAAAGACCAGATGTGGCTCTCTGGTTCCTTTGACAGATTTATTTGGTGCCCCCCATAAATCGGGGCAGCGATAAATCAATGAACCAGTGCCATCACCGTGGCCGGGTTTAAGCACGTAGGGGTGCGATGCAGCAGATGTGTATTGGGATTGTTCCAACGTACTTAGGGCCTAATTGGCGCCCAGCGATGCCGCTGATTTATGTTGGGTCTTTTCCCAACACCCAACAATAATAATTTCAGATTTTGTCTCTTTTCATGTCGAAACATGCTGAAATATATTTCTTCTTTCTACTGTTCTGACGATTGCCCAATCGAATTTATCTCATTTTTAATGCATAATTAAACGCACTGTGCGGCAGGAAAGTCACACACGAAAATCCGAACGAGAAATCGAGGACACGCACGTGCCGCCAAAAGCTTAAAAAGTTAATAATATCCTCATTATATATGTGGTTGATAATAAAGTTAGTGACCCTCCCTGAATGATAAAATATATGAAGTGCCAGTCATTATTAGCTTATTTAGTATTGTTATTTGAATTGATGAGGGCAACCCTGAATGTGGGTTTATATTATATTTGGGGAGTTCCATATCGTTTAGTCTGGGGCAGACCAAAACTCCATCTAAAAAGTAAAAAGGGACCTAAGTACAAGTTAGAACCAGGTACCGAACTGGAACCTTCTACGTTTGAACGCGATAGAGATAATCAAAGTTGCTTGCTATTTACAAATTTAAATTGAACATTTTAAGACAACAATGCTTAAGATCCAGAATAATTCGAGTCAACTGATATATTTGCTTAGCTGAGAAATTATACCAATTTATATTTCTTAAACCTCGAGGGATTTTTTTATTTACGAATTTTCTCACACCTTTTCTTTTCAGAACCTTTTTATCATGCGAAAAATCGACACTTGCGGCTCTATATTATTCGATAAAGGAAAAGAGTCTTTTAACACACCCTCCAATAACCCTAATTTGTATTAGGCTTATTGCCTCGATCCGGATTTGTGAATTGATGCTCTCGGGGGTGTATTATGCTAAACTAAAAACATAGGAAGATTCTGATCCAATTTAATCAAAAAATAAGTTTCTCTAGAGAAAAACCTGAAGGAAATTGAAAAAAATCTTCGTCAGCTTTAAATATATAGAAATTTTAATTCCCGGAAGTGCCTAATTTATTTCGTATATACGGGGTGTTTCAAAATTATGGCGACAAATCGATGGAGGCAACAGATTATCGATAAATAAATATAGTTAACTTAATGAAAGATTGTCTTAAGATCCGTCATATCTGAGATACAGGGAGTTAACATTCTACTTTTTTTTCTCTTTTTTTTAGTTTATTTTAAAACTACTGGGACTATTGAAATGAAAATTGGTGTATCTTTGTTTCGTGCCCCCCTCGTTCCCCTGATTTGATCCTCCTGGATTATTTTTTTTTGGGTCATGTGAAGGGTTTAGTGCACCCGAAACCAGTGATAAACGTTAAAGAATTAAGTGAAAGAATTTTCAATTCTTTTGATGCGATTCGGAATACCCCAAGAATTTTCCAAAGGGTACAACAAAACTTGTTACGACGGTGCAATTTACGCATTGACCAACGCGGTCATCACTTTGAACATTTATTGCAATATTAGTGTTTATTTCATTGCAATTAGGTAGTATTAAAAGCAATGATAGAAAAACCTCAGACTTTTTTTTAAAGAAGCGTTTAAAGTCGATATGACAATAATTGTCATTTTTCTGGACAAGCGTTCCCTTTAGAGTATTTTACTAAGAGTAACTTTTTCATGCAGAATTGACAGATCTTTAATGTTCTTGAACTCTTTTACCGATAAATCTAAATTTAAAAAAGTTTTGGATGAAATTGTGTAATGGTACACGTATAACTAGCGCCCTCTATTATGCACAAAATTTCAATTATGCCCATCAAATTTATTGGATTACGAAACAAAGATACACCGATTTTCATTTCAATACTCCCAGTAGTTTTAAAATAAACTAAAAGAAAAGAAAAAAAAGCAGAATTTTAACACCCTGTATCTCAGAAAAGGCGGGTCTTAAGACAATTATTAAGTAAACTATATTTATTTTTCGATAATCCGTTACCTCTATCGATTCGACACCATAATTCTGAAACACCCTGTATATGAAATTTGCATCTGCACGATTGTGGTCAATTCTATCCATTTATTATTAGTACGCGATTTCTATTATTTTTTTTTTATTTCAGCTCATCACCATGATAATGATGATCTCCTTTATCAACATGCTCCTTCCATTGCTTCTCCTAGTCAGCCATATAAGAACGAATTCTCTAAATCAAGAGAAGTCAAATATCACCTGTGGAACCCTTACAGCAGAATCTACCACCCCCTCTAATTTATATTTCAGCAAACCGTCGGACGTCCCGTACGGGGAGCATATGAACAGCAGCAACATAGTGATCATCGGTTTTCTAGGAGCTTACGGTCAAGCACAAGTACTGCTAGGTGCTTTACCGCTAGCTGTGGAGGCAGTAAATAAAGATGAAAGTAAGGTTTTGATATTCTACGTAGAATTTATTTATTCGGCCTCAACTAGAGGGTGGTTTTAATTGTTATAAATACAGCACGTTTTAAATCGATAAACGAGTCCTAATTAGTCCTAATGTGAGTCTGGTAAGGTTCCCTAAAAACAACATTATAGTATGAGGTACTGTAATGCGGCAAAGCAAGGATCCATACGTTGGTTAATCTCTCTTACATTTTACAAGACGTCTCTAAAAAGTCTGTTGAACATTCTTCCACAAATTTCTAAGGAAAAAAACGTGATAATTTAACTTAATTTACGTTAATCCAAAAAATACAGAGCGGTAAAGTGAAAATTAAAAGAATGAAGCAAATTTATTATTCCGTTTGCATTGGTATTCTCTAAACAAAATGAGTTGTCGGGGGGTTATTAGAGGCGAGAAATCAGAATCCATTTACATTTTTGATAAACATTTTAAAGGGCGCCGCCGGCGGTAAGTGAACTCTTTTTAAACGGGCATAACTTCTTTGAACATCCGGTATAAAATTATTTATGACCGAATCGGTGTTTTCCTACATGTTGTATTGAAAAAAAAGTGTTTTGATACAAGTCCCTGCGAGCATTTCACCTTGAAATACGTCAACTTTAAAGTTCGCTGCATGTCGTGAAAAAACAACTTTAAATTATATTCGAACAGTGCAGAATAAAATAATAAAAAATCGATGTAGTCAAATAAAAACATGAAAATTTAACAAAATAACAAGAATTGGAGATTAATTGAATATTTAATTTTTTTTTCGTTTCAACGGTAAGAATAAATATAAAATTAAAATCAATTTTTCAAGAAATGCAGCGAACTTTAAACTTCACATATCTCGAGAAAGAATGTCTGCGGGGACTTGCACCAGCATATCTTTTTTTCATAGGACATGTAGAGAAACACAAATGTGGACATAAATAAATTTTATAGTGGGTGATAAAAAAGTTATGGCCCCTTAAAGAGAGTTCACCTAGTACTTACAGCACCCTCAACAGTGCACATCAAAAATGTAAACGGGTTCTGATTTCTCCTCCTTAAACACCCCTGCGAAACGGCATTTTGTTCGGATAATGTCATTAGAAAGGAAGTTCATATTTTTTTCTATTTTTAGTTTTTACTTCGACGTCCTGTATTGTGAAACTCGTTCATTTTTGGATTAAGGTAATTCGTGTTGTTTTCGCTTCAGAAATCTGTGATGGAATTTTGTACGAACCTTTCAGGTCATACTTGAGAAATAGATTGTTTCGAGTGAGAGTGGGAGAGGAACTGTCAAATCTCCTAACCATTGGAGCCCGAGTTCCTCGAGGATCAGCTATTGGACCGAGTCTGTACAACTCGCATACCGCTGACACCCCAAATAACCAAGAGGCTCTAACTTCGACTTTCGCCGATGATACCGCTCTGATGGCTGAGGACAGTGATTGCTTGCAGGCTGCAGCCATCATGCAAGAGGCGCTAAGTGACCTTGAGGACTGGCTTCATAAACGGAAGATAGTGATAAACCACCAGAACTCTGTAAATGCTACCTACACTACTACTGAAGGAAAACACTTGCCCACCAGTCACATTAAACGGAGTCCCAATGAATCAGCAGGAAACGGCGAATTTCCCGGGAACGCATCTTGATCGTCGTATGACCTGGAGAAAACATATCCTAACGAAAAGAGAGGAGTTGAATCTAAAACTTTTAAAAATATACTGGCTATTGGGCTATAAATCGCAGCTGAGTCTGGAAAACAGAGACTTGCTATGCAAAGTTATTATCAAGCCAGCCTGGACTTTTGGAATTCAACTATGGGGCAGTGCCAGCAATTCTAACATCGGAATACCACAGCGATTTCAATTCAAAACACTAAGAAGAATCATCTCCAAGAGCCCATGGTTCGTAAGCAACAAGACCATACATAAGGACCTCAACATCCCTTGGGTGCGCGACGAAATACTCAGGTTTTCACCTAAACTAAAGGACCGAATGGAGAATCTTACCAACATGTTAGGGACCGACCTGCTCAAGAGCCACCTAAAAGGCGACTCAACCGCCTCAAGCCAATTGACCTGACATTAAGATTTGCTTGACAGTGGCGGGGGTCTAGGCAGGGTGTACATGGTGGGCTAGTACACCAGACAGTGGCGGCAGGGCAGAATTGACGCAGTCTACTAGCGTAGTGGATGAACTCATAATGTTGAGCTCTATTCATACCTACTGTGAATGCCAATGCTGTTTTAGCCAGCGAATTTAGTTGTTGTAATATAGTATTGCGGATTGTAAATAGTTGTTAAGAAAATAATAAAAAAACCTTTTAGAGACACCTTGTATATTTCATTAATTTTTGAATTTTTCAAAAAATTGCCAACTCACATGTGAGATTCCCTCGTTTGTCTTCTTCTGCCAATCGGTAACTTTCCTTAATTCCTGGATTGGTTCTGAAGCAGAAAAGGTCCAATTCATTTAGATCAACAAACATAAGAAATTATAAGTCCTTTCGGGCTTCCTTGAACGACAGTTTAAGCTTATTTTATCTGACTATCCTGTGTAGGTTTAGGATTCAAAAAGCGTGAATAAAATGAAGAACAATAAATCAGAAAGAATCAATATGCGTTGAGACGTGCTGAAGGCTACAAAAGGGAGGAGAGTTAAAATTGATAATAATTTTAATGGAGTAGGTGTAATGTTGTACACAGGAAGTGCTGAAAGGCTTAAGCCATTGTTGCCAATTGAGCTTTTTTATCCTGAACGCCAAGAGGCATTATTTTCATAATAACTTAAGCTTGTAGAATTTAAAACTTATTTTTCTTGTTACTTTATGCCCCGATTTTCATGTCTGACGCAGTTCCCCAAAATAATTGAGGTGCTGTGTGGGGTAATTTTTTTAGTTTTGTTTAGGCAAATAGTTGTTTATGTTTCTAAATAATAATTAAACTTGCAATCTCTCCTGGATTATTTAGCATACAATTGGGTTTAAATTAAGAGAAATAATCCATTACAAAAGTCGCGCTTACAGTTGCCCACCTTAACTCGAATTAAACTCGACAAATGCCGGTACGAGACCTGGAAAAAGGGCGAATTTCAATATGCAAGAGAACTATTTAATCCGAAAGCAGGAACATAATGACGCCTTCATCTTTAACTCTTGAAAAAGAAAAATCAGTTACGTCGTAGGCGGTAGGGAAACTAAGAAAAACTTCGAGAGGTTCTTTATCTTTAGAAACTGTTGTCAACCATCGAAGTAATCGTATATTTAAAATTTTGGAATCGAATTAAGTGATTTTCGTGTCGTTTTTTAGGTTTGCTGCCTGGCAAAAAGTTAACCTACGTCGCAGCGAACATAGGCATACCATCCACATCAGGATTCCCCAGAAGCATCTCTTCATCCACTCAAGCCATACGTTTCATGACTGAAATGAGAGATAGTGGAGCTGTAGCTTTTATAGGTCCAGATAATACGTGTTTTCCAGAAGCTTTAGTGGCAACTGCCTGGAATCTCCCCATGATTTCCTACGTAAGTAAATGTGCGTTGAGTGGCGGCTTTATTTACCTTCCCCCCGAACAGAGCGTTATATGTGAAATACCACATGTTAAAGTCATATTTGAACGCCGAATTCAGGAGTTTTCGTTGTGAATATGTTGTATTTAAAAAAAAAAAAAACGGTGAAAAATTATATTTTCCGACATATATTCCCTTCTAATCCCTCAAACGACTTTCGCCTTCATATTAGTGTTGTAATCTCATAACGCGTATACGCTGTTTTCGTATTCTAGATGAAGACAAGCACTCTACTTTATATGTTCTGAATATAAAACTGTATGAATATTTACTATAAGTCCTGTTTCCAGGACTTATAGTAAAATTTAAAATAATGTATTTTGTGCCCTTCAAAGAGAATTGCCTTAAACGTGTTACGTGAATTCTTAAAGCGGAAATCTACTTGATTTTCTTATTGGACGAATTCGAAAGGAACGGAAAAAATTGCTCAGTTCTGTACAAAAAGGAGAATGTCTTTTGAAGGATGACAATTTTATGAATTATTACCCCAGCAATTTATGTAGATATTTTGTGAGTTTGGAATTTAGTATATTCAAAGCAGATATTGCTTTCTCTTTCAAGGTGAACGTACTGTTTGAAGCGTATAAGGAAAATATTAATATTACTCTATTTGTTGGAAATCTGAATGGACAAAATATATTTACGGACGCAGAAACGTAATTACGGAATATGACATTGTTTTTAATAAAACAAATCATTTTTCCAATTATACCGTGCGGTTCTAAATTGGACTCTCCCACCTCTTCACGGTCGGTAAACATTTTGGCGAATTTTTATATTAAAAAAAATTTTAAAGCAGCATTAAATAGGAAAAATAATACTATCTTTTAACGTTTGTTTATTTATTTATTTTTTAATAAATTTATTTTTATTTAGTTTTTTAATATTGCTTACGTAATTGGTAACGCAAAATTACCGATTTTTCTAAATTGGAGCATTGATCAAGTGACATTGTTAGGGACCTTAAATTACTGGTTTTTTGTTATAGTTTATTTGTTCTTTTATCCCTTAAGTTACGCCCCTGCACTTCGATACTTATTCTGAGAACACCATCTCGGTGCCAGACCGCGGCGCCCATCAGGCCACAACCACTACTAGTCGAAAGAACCTTTCTCGGTCGGGACTATTGCCGCGATCTGCAGTTCGCTGGGCCTGCGCAGTACTCCCAGAAAAGCGACTAGATAGTCACCAGCTGGGCGCGATTTATGGCATCCGGCTCGGCCACGGCCCGTAAGGGCTCTTGGTGGTGGTGCGCCCCTGGTTGGAATTCCTCGGGTTTAGCACTTGTGGGGTAATCGAAGGAATTTTGTCCACTTTTTTTCTTCTCTTCGTGTTGGAGCGGTGTTGGTGTCGGATACGTGATCCAAATCACAGTTTGTAACCCGCCCGATTAGGCATTCTCCCTCTTCATACTTAGACCGACAAATTCTGTAATTATTTGAAATAAGTCCAATAAAATACCGTCCATTTTCGAAAACCAAATTGTCGTGTTCGTGGTTTCGTTTGTCGAAGGAACCCCTCAACAGACGTTTCGAATTAAAGGTCCTGCGACACTACTTTCAATAGTGTATTGCGATTAAAGATCTATTGGTTAGTTTTTGAGATAAGCAGGTATAAATTTTAAATGTTTAGTACGCGAACAATGGAAAAACTTGTTTATTGATAGGAAATTGGGTTGTTTTTGATTTTATCCCACAATCATTGATAATCATTGAATAAAAAAAAACAACTAAAAAGATAAATAAAAATAACCAAAAACTATTTGTGAACACAAAATCGAAAACAAATCAATTTCCTATCAATAAACAAGTTTTTTCATTATTTACGAACACTTTGCATTGGAACCAAATTTATATTGTTTTTCTCAAAAATTAATCATCAATAGATCTTGACGCACACACACAAAACACAGAAGCTACATATATATTTATAATAGTAGCATATATATACATATATATACATTCGTATATATATTCGAAAGTTAATAATGGAGGAGAATTTAGAGTCACACGGTACAATATCTCTTATTTTTAAGAATAAAGTACATATACATACATAAAACTTTAAGTGTTTTTCACTGAAAAGGATTTTTCGCATTTAAAGGCGATAAAAATCCGGAATCTTCCTTTCGCCACTGCACGCAACATTGTTTAGAAATGTGACAGAAGCGAAATAAAAAGTTTTATTGGAAATACGATTGTTCCTTCCACTAAGCTGAAATATTACTCAATTCCAAGAAAATCTCTCGATGCTTATATTTTATACCTCTGTGAGATTTTAAAAATAGCCCAATAATGGAATATTGTAGCAGGTCTACAGTCTTAGAAAACCCTTAATAGCCCTTTCTATCCGTTTACACTCTACCGATAATCTGTTCCAGAGAGGCTAATAAAGTTTAGCTGATTCTGGTATTGTATGTATTAGTTGATTATAAGTTGAAAATAACTTTGCAGAGAACATATCTACGCTCAAGTTTTCAAAACGGCATTCGTTTACTATTAGGAAAAAATGAGAAAAACTGATTGTGTTGAAAAATATCTGTAAGAGAAGAGCAGTTTAGTGGCTTTTTTTAGTGATTTGTGAAATAATAATTTAAAAAATTTTAATTTACAGTTTTTAGTCTACTTTTCGTCTCGCAGTTCTCATGGCGTTCTCTGATTTCTTGCAAGATTGAACTGAGAATTTTGAGGTAAAGGGTGATTTGATGGCTGTTAGAACTCGAATGTTTCTGTTCAATACTGAGTAGATCCTTATGAACATGATCTGAAGTTAATAAATGAAGAAACAGACTATCGTCACCGTACGTAAGCTCGTGCCCTGTGAGTTTTTATGCATCTCACATATCGTGTACAGGATGTCATGCCTAGAAATACAATTTGCACCATTTTCAAAATACGAAAGTTTTGTTTTTGAAATTTAACAATTCTTCTCTTAGGCCAAAACAGAATAAAAGTCGTTGCTTCGCTTGTACGGGTGTGTTTTTTTTCCGAGAAGAAATCTTCAAAAGACACCCGGCTTGTGCTGGCAGCCGGGTAGTGTGGGATTCACCCGAGGAACACTCTCCGACGTTAACCGACGGTCCCCGAGCGCCTCCCCACTAAAAAACCCCGTTCTCTTTTCTTAACTGTCAAGACCCGGGACCGTCCCGAGGTACATCTCATCAGTGTATGTACGGGTGTACTGGAGAAAGTATGGAATCACAAAGATTTTGAATATACAGGGTGTCGTATAACTAGGTGCCAACTCTTAAACAGTGTAATCTACGTGCAAAGATAATACCAAATTGGTAAATAAACAGATGTTAATATAAATGCTCCTTAACGGAAATCCGGTGCCTTGAATGCGGCCCCAAAGACATTATTTTTGCAAAATAATTCCCAAACTACATGACGTAAATGTGTGAAATTTTCGCATCCTCACAATTTTGACGTGCTTAATCCAAATATCTGATCAAAGTAATTAACTTTGAATCATAGAACGATCACTGAGAGATGCGAATCATATTTCTTTGCTAAAAATATGTAAATTTAGAGGTTTTTACCCAAAAAATGTACTTTTGAATAATTTCACTAACTCTCACCGTTTTTGCGAAAAATGCAATTTAATGTTCCGTATACGTTTCAAATTATTTACACACTGAAGTATGCCATAGTTATCCAACGTAAAATAAATCTAAACAGAACACAAACTAAACCACTTATCCAAGTAAAGGTTTAAACAAATTCCCATTCCCTTCTGTGCAAGAACTGGCTCGTTTCCTAATGTTGAAAGACGCACGAAGAATTTCAAATTAATTCCCCTTTACACCATTGGCAATTTCATTAATTCGCCTTAGAAGTTCTTTTTCAGTATCTATTTCGGTGTTATAAATAATACTTGACATTCCTCCCCATAGGTAATAATCTAGGGAAGTTAAATCGGGCGAGCGAGCTGGCTAGTTTATTGGTCTAACTCTACCTATTCACTTATTATTATAATTTTAATTTAAGCACTCTGGAACGAGTTTATAATTATTTTAAATTTATTATTACAACAAGAAAGATATTGGGTTTTTTAAATAAATCAATGCTAGAATTACGAAAGGATGTTCGGTTGGTTTTTCCGGATTTTTGAGTGGCTGGAAAATAATTTAATTCCTTGCACGATCTTATCGAGAAAAATATTCTAAAGTAAAATACTCGACTTCAAAGGGCACTCAGGACTTCGGTAAGGTTAACAGTTTGTTTAAGGTAAGCCGAAACTAATGGAATTATAATTCTCTTATTATTCTAAATAATTACAGAGCGAAAAGAAACTTGGCAGTGGCAATAGAAAGTACTGAGAATTGTTTAATGTTAATTTAATTTAAGGTTGTTTCGTTTTGGGCAATTTCTTTCTCGTTGTTGACATACTGAGAAAGACCTTATCTGTAGTATCCAGACATTCGAATAACAAAGTTTCACTAATCGTACTCTTTTGTTCACATAGAAGTTTTCGGGATCCCGAGTTTTCCTGCAAAAGTTTAATCATTGTGTGTGTTAGGGAATCCTGCAAATTACTTAGTCGTTCTTTTTTTAACGAAATCGGTTAATAGAAGTAGAGTTTTGGTTATTTTCATGTTATAATAAATCCATTTTCCGCTATTTTATGTAATTTTTAATAAATTTTTATATAATTTGATTTTCGTATTAAAAAAATCAGGTATTGCAGCATTTTTTCACCTCGTTGAGTTTCATGGTCTTCTACTCCGGTAGCGATCTTCTCGGAACGCCGTGGGCCATTTAAATTATTGAGGCATGTTCAGTAAAAATTTATTTTATAAAAAAAAAAAGAAAAAAATACGTAAGTTGATCGGACTCCATTCCTGTCCCTAAAAACTGCAATAAAGATAACACCAGCTCTATATGTTTCCAGAGAGATCTCTTTTGCAGCCATACCATTTTTGCTTTCAACACAACCGTTCAGTTCTTGTATTTCAAGATCGTCATCTCGGTTTGTCCCGGCGATTTTCAGTTCGTCCCTCTAAAATAAAACTTAAATATTAAAATATTTTCTTCTATTTTCAGATTCCCGGCACCAGGTAATAAATGTAATAATATTTTTCCCCAGCTGCCCCAACGGCGAACATTTCCTTCTCAGCTACACGCCATCTAAATTGATTTCGAGTATAGCAGCGCACATAAAAGTAAACCGGTTGTTTAGCTTTAAAATGAATAAAACTTGTGCTAACCCGAACTAACGTGTACTAGAGCTAGCCGTTTGTAGCACAATAACGCAATCTTTATCCAAGATTTTTAATGTTTGACCCACACTCAGCTTAACCCTTGAGGCTCCGAAATGCCTTTCGGGTTGCTGGAATTTTATATTGAATCTAGCGCCACCGACTCTCACTAAGCGAGCATATTTTCTGAGTAATATGAGATAGGTTTGCTTGAGTAATTAATCCCACCTAAAAGCTTCTCTAGTCCTTTTATATTTTTAGCTTTTCCCAGCTTCAGGATTGGAGACGAGTAAATTAATCGTACTTCTCACTGATTGCGTTTTATCCAGGTGAGCAGAAATTTGCGAAAGCTTGCAAGACGTCGTTAAATCTTGTTTTCTCATCCTTAGCATCTTGCACTGTGTTAAACACATCAAATGCTTCCTCTCGTGCTACGTTAAGAGCTATTGCAATTTTGCGGTCATGAGGATTTGTGTTCACACCCGCCGTTAGTTCAAGTTAGTTACCTGTTTTGCCCACAGACGCAAAGTCCTGCGATGCTTTTAAGGAGAAAAATACATGTGAAACGCCAATTTTTTAATTTTTTTTTTAATTACTGCGTCGTCTGATTTGAACTTTTTTTCAGTTATTGTTGCCTATAATAACTACAAAGCACTTTTTTTAAAATAATTATTAACAGCGAAACCGTGGCGGCTTGAAAATGCACTGGAAAGATCTGCGGTCTACTCTGGAGGTCAGTGAAGTGATTTATGACAAAATTACCGAAAAGCTTTCGTTAATTTATGGAGACACGCTTTGTATGGACCCAAAAGGTTATGAAAATTCCGAAAATTACATAAAAGGAAACGTATAAAAAAAGTCATATTTTCTTTGGAAATTACTGTTGATAACGTTTTTCCAGCGTTAAACAAAAAACATTCGAGAGGTCCATGCAACGACCAATGAGTTTAGGAACATTCTCTCGAAATGGAAAGGAAATGGGTCGAGTAATTTTCCAGTTATCGTGTACCGTCTGCGAAATTTTGGATTTCGAGGAAAAACGGTTTAAAGTTTTAGAGAGAGAGAGAGAGAGAGAGAGAGAGGAACGCCAAATGTGATCATTCGAACTTTCACTGGCGTTCTGCGAATAACCTCCTAAATACCTTTCAATTAGATCCTCCCCTGGCAAGTTCTCGCTTATCGACTAAATGTTAATTTGCACATCTTGGGAAAAAGGAAGTGGGTGGTTGTATTCTTCCAGTCTAAGTGTCTCCGCTGCTTGCATGCTCCGGCTGACCCGACGCTACCGCATTTTCAGCAAGAAATAATACGGAACGAAACCCGAAATCAGTGGCACAGTTTCCTTAAAATATTCCAGAGATGTTTTCCTATCATTTTAAGGGAAAAAAAGCTCGTAAAATTTCTTCTATACGCATTTTCCCCCTTACATTGGCCTGCATTACGAGTTAAAGTTGCTTTTAAAACGCAAATTATTTGATTTCACAGCTTCCCGATTTTCCACCCGTTACCCTGATGCGATAAACACGCTTTTGATTAGGGCTTTGTTAAGAATTATTTTACGATTTAAATTAACCAGAGAGTATATTGTTCGGACAATATTTTTTGCTAACAGTTTGCCAAACGAGATGACGGTCATTTCGAAAATGACGCATGCGCGGAAAGAGTAATTAAATAATTAAACGATTTAATTATTGTCAGCATCGTGCCCGCACTGGCACACTTTTAAGTCAACACTGCGCACAATCGTAATATAAACTGCTGAGTATACACAAAATCTCTATCCTCGGCTTTGATTTTTTTTTTTTTAATGTGCCCCCGACATACTTCCCCCAATACTCCTATGAATGGTGGGCTGCATTCCCGTGTCACCATCAAACTTTTACCTCTAGACGTGATAGTTACCGTTAGGGGATATTGTATTTGTTGAAACGAGAACGACGTTTTCAGTTACGACAATACAGGGCGTTTCAGTTTTAACCCGCATAACTTTAACGGCGAAGTGAAAATTCAAAAATAATGTCACTTTGCTATATAGACAAACGTCCAACAAAGCTTCCTTTAACAGGTACAGGGGGTTCAAATTTAATTTAAAAAATGGCAACTATAAAATTTCTTCAAAAAGTGCTAGTGATCCTTCAAGGAATTTTTAGGGGTGTTGACGACCATGAATGACGAATATGTTTCATTGCAAAGAAAATCGTTGTTTTTTCCAGTGGCATGTCTATCTCCATGTTAGGGAATGTTTTTTTCAGAAAAAATTATACTGGCTTTTCTGAGTATAGAAATTATTCTTGAGTTTCTCGTTCAATTCGAGAAAAATAGTTTCTCTTGTGATTTTTTCGTCTGACTCACCATTTCCAAGTAAAATAATTAAAATAGTTGTTAATGCACGTTTAGTTTGCTTACATATTAATGTTAATTCGATACCCACATCAATTGATACATATTTAACAAAACCTTTTGACGTACAAATATTCAAGATTTGTCTTTACTCTTAAAAAATATGGAGGATCGTTTTCCTTTCTTTTAAAACGCCCAGTAGAATGTTGGCACCATTGCGTTTTAATTATTGATATAGGACGTGCATTAAAATAATTTTATTTTTCTCCAAAAACAGTTTCTCCAGAATGGAATGAAGAATTCAAGACTAATTTAAACATCAGAAAAGCCAGTGGCGTATCACTTTTTCCGAAACAATATCTCCTAACATGCATCTAGGCACATCGCTGAAAAAGTTAAAACGTGTTTTTTTCCCCATTAATCATATTCATCGTTTATAATCGCCAATATTTTCAAAATTTGGTTAGAAAGTCTCCATCCTTTTTTCAAAAAAAGTAATATTTTTCATTTTTTCAATTAAATTTGAAACCCATGTATCTGCTAAAGGAAGCTTTATTGGACGTTGGTTTATGTACCAAACATTACGTTTGGATGTTCAAGACGGTATTATAATTATGCGAGTTAAAACTGAAAGGCCCTGTATAGCATGTGTGTCGCCTTTTTACGTCACAAACTCTTTCTGTCTTTTCCTTACTACATTAACCTCACTAGTCCTGTAATTGGCGGGAGGTTCTCGTAGCTTCGTAGCTCATAGACCACATTAACAACACATCTTTCGGATTCCACATACGACAGTTTTTCCCAAGATATACTCTACCAAAGTTTTGTCGCCAGGGGCCGATGGAAACTGTTTTTCCGAGAAGAACGTTTTCACCCAATTTTTGACACCAATAGAGGATTATTATTATGAAAAAAATTGTAACTGATGAAATGAAAATAATTCCAAAAAAAGACAAAATGACAAGGTGATAAATTCCTTTTCGGACACAAGCATGTTTACCTAATTTCAATTGTAAATCGTTAAGCGCCTTAAATAACAATAAAAAAAATATTAATTAAAATTGAATATGACAGATATTTTTTGTTTGTTTTTATTTACATTCCCTTGGGCAATTCAAGAGGAGCAATTAATTAAAAGACATAGTTAAAATTCCATTATAATGAAACATTTCACATAAAACGGCAATTTAAAAGTTTCATAGTACTTTCTTTGAAAAGAGCTTTACATTGCAAAATGTTTTAACATGGGTGAATAGTAATTAAACTTGTAAATTTGTGTTATGCAGGTCATGCATCTACTCTCAAGACGTTGACTTTACTATAAAAGAGTCATAAAGTCTCCTTTTAGGGCCGCAGTTATTTATTAGAAATCCATTACGTAGCTGTGTATTGCCTGTTATCGGGAAACGGAGAATGTAATAATAAAGTTCTCTATTATGTTGTCATTAAAATAAAGTTCGAACTTTTAAGAAAGTTTGGTTGAATTCAGTAGAGGAAGTTTTGTTTTACTCCATTGCATCCTACTGTTCGATTAAAAAAGCGAAATTTATTGTGCTCAATGACCTATGAAGGTCGCTGTCCAAAGACACAAACCGTCTAAAAAGCCTATTTTTCTTAAGGAGCTAGGGTTCACTGGGGTGAAGTCCCGCAAAAAGGGGCGGACTGGAAATTCAAGCCTCACGTCCTCCCATAGAGCGCCATCTACTACAATTTTCACTTTGGTCAAATTGATGCACTAATGTTTTTTTGGATTAATTCAAATTTTAAAATACTTTGTGGACAACAGGTTTATCCCTTCGATCGACTTTCAATCTCAAATGGCAAGTTTGGTGAGGGGATGGAGGCACGCTAAAATAACCAAATGTGGTATGTAGGAAAAAAGTTTATTTGCTTCACTGCGGCATACAAGTTTTTCGCCACCAATCATGGAACAGATTATTAAACCAAACCCTGAAAACAGACCGAACTATCCTCCTACTCCTGTGGAGCAGTAACTAGCAGAACAACATTTTTACTGATTAACCCAGTAGATTTTTTTAATTATCAGTTATTCTGTGTGCTATTGGAATTGTTATTTTTATCATCCTCAATTAAAAGCCGTATTAATAACGTCTTCCTGCTTGCTAAGCTGCCTACTTCTACGACTGTAGAGATAGGAGATGGGGGGGGTTTGTGTGCTTTTTAAATGTACTTGGTGGAATGAATCAATAGACGAGAGGGGCCGAGGACTTAACACAGATTCAAAGTTATTTGTAAACTCATCTGTTAAATGCCGTCGGTTAGATATTTGATTATAAATAGCAAATGGCTTAATCAAAGATTTACGTTTGAAGTTCACCGCCTGTTGCAAAGTTTTTCGAAATAGGGCGGCGAAAACAGCGTGGCTTATTGCGAAAATTCGATGGGATCCTCAAAAATACAATTGAATCGTATAGCAGTGATAATTCAAGCAATTATTTTCCAATTAGTCTTATCAACACAGTTTTCCCCAAGAAAAGGAAAATCCTACTATCTAAGGACTGTTTTAGAGGAGTTCTAAATTAGCCCACTCTAATAAAGGAAGCTTACTGGCTAAGATAACACTACTGCTGAGGGGGTACTGCAAATACCCTATAATGGTGTTTCTCCCATTGTCCGGAGATTCAGTCGAATGGCTCAGCAGTAGAGCGGGGCATATCAGACACGTAGTATAGTCCACGAAGAGATTCGACAATCTGTGAACACAAAACAACTAGATAAGACACTGATGTATTTCTTTGGACTATCATTCCAAAGATGTACTTTTCGGTTGTGTTTTCGACTGTTGAGCTGACAATTCTTTGCAGAGGTGTAGTGACACCAAAGTTTCAGACAAAACCACCTTCGCTACCTTCGCCAGAACCCTACCGCCATCCAGCAAAGTCTCCAAGAGTGTGGTAGCTCTCCTAATAGCCTTCAAGTGGGACAAATTTGTGGTGGTTTGCGGCACGGATCCTTCTTCTGGGAGTCAAGTACAGGAGGCCATTGAGGTTAATCTTTGTTGCAAAAATCATTGGTTTTCGTTCGGGCCATTGGAATGATAAATTTTTATTAACTTTCAGGAATTGTCAGAGATCCATGGGCTTACACTGACTGAAACGAAGAAATATACTGATTATATCCCTCGATATATCGAGCAAATGGATAGGATTGTTGCTGAAACGTACAAAAATACCAGAGGTAGGTGAAATGTTCCCATGATTAGTTCGTTTTACGGTCTGCTTCTATTGTAAAACATAATCCCATTAAGCACACATACCCAATTTTATTAGAAGCGAACTGTTTAACTTCCCATCTAATTTTCCTCGAATAGGCCCCAGTTTTAATCATTTTTATTCCAGTATATGTGTTCCTGGGGGAACATATTGCATTAGTGGATTTCATAAAATGCCTCCAAGCGAGAAAACTACTCGACACGGGCGACTATGTTATTATCTCCGTAGATGACGAAATTTACGATCCAAACAGGAGGGCTAAAATTACCAGACGAGGTAAAAATAGGCCTATAGAATTGCTTTTCGTCCACTTGAGTTCGAAGTTAATTATTGTGTTAGGCCGATAAGAGATCCTAATTAAATAATGATACTTTTTTAAAGATTACTTGGATCCTTGGCTGGATGGGAAAGATATCAACTTTAGGTCTGTGCTGAAGCTTACACAGTCGTTTCCCAAAGAAAATAATAACCTGTAAGAGCCTCTTTTAAGTACTGTGAGTGAGCACATATTCCTTTTTTTATTTAGAGATTTTCGTGAGAAACTCAAGGAGTTTTCTACAAAGCCTCCATTTTGCGTTCCCTACCACGAGAAGATATTCAATAGCATATCGGTGAGTGAGCGTCCTGTTAAGAGTACTATTTGAGTGTGTTAAATTAAGTAGTTTGATATTTTAATGAAATGTTTCACTTCAAATTGAAATCGCTTGAAAAGTGAGTGGTAAATTTATGAGTGGTGAAAATACCGAATGGTATTGGCCAAAATGGTAGAAACGAAAGAAACATGGCGAAAACTCTCTTCAATATGCAAGAATCAAGGTTAGTGCTTAACTACAATATTTCTCTCAAATCGAACAGCATACTTGTTTATATCATATGAACACATAGGGCCCTTAAAATTCCATTAGTCAAAAATGTAGAAGCATCGTACGCAAAACCTTATTCTGCCTTTAAATTTGAATCATTCACTTCAGTTTTGCATTAACATCTGAGCATTTATTATTTGAAAAAAGTTTGCTTGGAAGACCTTATTCGGCAGATCTCAAAAATAAAATTGAGAGCCTTCACACTAGTGGGATAAAACAAATTAGCATTACTCGAAATTTACTAATTAATCGGTGTATTTTTTCAAAAATAATAAAACGTTTTCTGGATTCGTGATGCCGATTGAAAGTCCAGGGAGACCGAGGTTAAGAACTAGAAGGATGGGCGGGCAAATCATTAACACCTCTAACTAATTTTTGACTTACTTCCAAATCCAAAACACGATCGTGTCTGACTGTGACTTAGAAGTCAGTGTCAGAACAATTAGAAGGAGATTAGTTCAAAATAATATTTTCAGTCGTCTTCCCACGCGCAAACCCTTTTTGTCAAAGAAAAATGTCGAAGCGCGTCCTGAATTTGCTGGTACTTACTTGGACTGGATCTCTGATCAATGAAAACGGCTGATTTTCAGTGATAAATCTAAAATTTACTTATTTGGTAGTGATGGAATAACGCATGTGCGACGACTTGTTAATGAAAAATGTAATCAAAAATATTTTTTGCCGACACTGAAACACGGCGGCGGATTAGCGCTAGTGTGGCGGTGCTTCTCTAGTTCAGAAACGGGTCATAGAGTTCATAGAAAAATTGACCGTTTTATGTATTGCTACATTTTTAAAACTAAAATAGTGCCGAAGTAATATCATTACAGCAACGGTTTCAACATAATGACGACCGCAAACATGCATCCGAGTTAGTAACAGAGTTCCTTTTCGCAGAAAAAATTCAAGTGTTTCAATAGCCTCAGCAATCTCCCGATCTAAACCCCATCGAGAATCTATGAGAGATTGTAAAACATAAATGTCGGGAAAGATAATGTAAAAATCTAGAGAAACTCTTTCAACCCATGTGTATTGTTTGGAGTTGAATTGAGTAACAGTAATCCATACAAAATATTAAAAGAGAAGTTTTTTTAATTTTATTTTCTTTAACGTTATAATGGATTCATTAAAATATTTCTTTAATTTTGGCCAAATTTTTTTTAATGATTTTTTAAATTAATAATACGTATTATAGATGAACGCTCAAATTATATTAGAAAGTCACTTAACACCGACAGGAAGTTACATAAATGGATCAGTTCAAATTATGTGGAAATTATAGCAATAGAACTTTACTATATAAATTGTTTCTATAATTTTAGCCTATACTACATATCTATATGTCTTTGCTAATTCGACTGCACCTACGTTTTACATTGCTTACCTGCTGAAAGCACCAAAAGCGGTAGCTTCATTTACTAATGATTTAGCCAATTATGAATCTCCGGAGTTCTATTGGCGCTGCCCGTTGATCTAATCAGATCAAAGTTCTGAGCGCGACCGAACTTTCTACGAAAATAGTTTGTTTGGTGGTGCGGACGAAATGCAAGAAATAATCGATATTACTTATTAATTGCAAATTCGACATTTAATATTGCATATCTGCATATAAGAACAATTTTAGGGCTCTGGTGATTTTTATAACCATTTCTGAAATATTTTTATAGCTCTTCGAAGGATTTTTATCATTTACAATTTCTGCGGTTTTTGAGACGGATTTGAAGAAAAAGACTTTGGGAGCTTCATAAAAATGAGGAATTTGAAAAAATTGCAACTAGCAAAATAAATCCTCTGAATCTGTGAATTTTAAGGCAAATTTTACTCCCTTATATTATTTACAATAATTAAATTTAAAGCTTGATAGATAAAAGAGCTGAGGGGTAATAAAGCCGTATTTGAAAGATACATCACACACTGAACAGATCAAGCTATGAACGCTTTAGAGTCAAAATATCAATGTGCCGATACCTCCATCAAGAAGATAACTTCATAACTTTCACGATGTTCAGAAAATGCTGAAATGCTTTGCCCTGATTTTATTAACCCTACGGAAATTATCTCGTGAATATAGTCAACAAGAATTTTTTAAATTGGTACTATCAGCAAGGTGATAAATCCGTATTTAGGTACCAATTGAGGCCGCCTATCTCTACGACGCAGTCTTGGTTCTAGCCAGAGCTTTAACTGAAATTTTCGAAAGCAGCGATGACCCGAGAAATGGTACAGCAATCTTAACCAGAATCCTCAACAGATCCTACCATTCGATTAAAGGCTATGACGTAAGATTTACACCATCCTTTATCACAAACCTTGAAAACCCCCCTCGAAGGTGTTCATAGACCAAAATGGTGACGCTGAGGGAAACTTCACGGTAGTCTCGCTCTTAGATGACAAAGGAGGAGAAACGACTAGTATGCAGCCTGTAGGGTACTTCCAGTACACCCTCAATGGTAGTGTGATCTCAGCTTTACCAGTAAGACCCCAATTAGCAGAGTAGGCTAATTCATAAGGGTTGGTTCGTAGGAGTTTAGATACATTAACAACAGTAGGCCAATTAGGTGGATTGGAGGGAAGGCTCCGGCTGCGGAACCCCAATGCGGGTTCCGGGGAGAGAAATGTGTATATAAGATTGATTGGAGGATGATTGCGGGTATTATTACTGCTACTTCAGTGATGTTTGTGGGGGGTCTGTTCGTTTTCAAGTGAGCTAAAGTTGTAACTTTTGATGAACATTTTTATGAAAAAATTGTGTTTCATACAGGCATTATAGATATGAACAGAAATTGGCTTGCCTGCTGTGGAAAATCGACATGAGAGATGTTACCATAATTCCCATAGATCTACCAGTATCACCCAGCAAGAGCATGGTAAATGTTAACGAACACTAAGATTTTCTTTAACAATTCTTATAGGTTACAGTATGTAAGCACAATGTATTCAATTCTTCCGGGTCGAGTAGGGGGATGAATGAGGTGTCAGAAATCACCCCTAAGAGGGCTTACACCAATATAGGGCTGTATAGGGGCAATATTGTGGCCATTAAATACCTCCATAAACGTACTTTGGATCTCACCAGATCAATCAGAAAAGAACTTATGCAGGTACTGTTGAATTCCCAACAGAAAACGTATATAACTTTTTAGCTTTTATTTTACGCAGATGAGGGAAATTAGACATGAGAACCTCATTCCCTTTGTGGGTGCGAGTGTGGATCATGGTCAAGTGGCTATTTTGACCGCGTATGCAGCTAGGGGAAGCCTGGAGGACGTTTTGGCCAATGAGGATTTACATTTAGACACCATGTTTGTGTCTTCTTTGGTTACAGATATTTTAAAAGTAAATATCTCAAAGTAGTAAAGCACAATAAAAAAAAAACTATTTTTTTATTTTTTATACAGGGCATGATATACCTTCACGACAGCGAAATAATCTCTCATGGAGATCTTCGATCAGCAAATTGCCTCATTGACAGCCGCTGGGTGCTTCAAATCTCAGACTTCGGTCTTCACGAGTTCAAAAGTAACTACTTCTTTGTTCGTTTCGTCAAATACTCCTGAAACGGCTTACGTTAGGTGGCCAGGATGACCTAAATTACGCAGTAAAAGAGTTAAAAAGAAGCCTCTGGAGAGCTCCAGAGCTGCTACGAATGGAAAATCGCCCTCCCAGGGGCACTCAAAAAGGAGACGTGTACTCCTTTGGTATTGTCTTGTATGAGATGATTGGTAGATCGGGCCCCTGGGGAAATGTTGCAATGGAACCTACAGGTACTAGTTAATAGTTAACGGATTAAAAATAACGTTGATGATTTAAAGCCATTATAAGTCAGCTCAAGAAGGAAGGTTTAGAGGTGCCTTTCCGACCTTCTTTAGAGGGTTTGAGGATTCCCAAATACATAGTAAACACGTTCAAAGTGTGCTGGGAAGAGAATCCTGATCAGAGGCCTGATATTAGATATGTTAGGGCCAGATTAAAAGAAATGCAAGTAAGTCTCTAAGCCTCTTTGAAACCATTTTTGAAATGGCTCAGATTTGCTCAGTACGAAATTTGTTGCATTAGATCGTCTAAAATGAGTTTAGAAATTATTTACATGTTTAGCGGGATTTATAATATATAGTTGATGCAATTTAGGCTGGGCTGAAGCCAAATATTTTCGACAACATGTTATCCATCATGGAGAAATATGCCTACAATTTAGAGGGTTTGGTGCAGGAAAGGACCAATCAGCTCACAGAGGAAAAGAAAAAGACTGATGCTCTTCTTTACCGAATGCTGCCAAGGTTGTACTTAAACTCTTATATTCAATACTTTCAGGGCTCTCTTAAAACCAAAGGTCAGACTTACTTAAATGTTTATGGGTAATAATGAGGATTTTTGCCGACCCGTCGGGGACTTCCCGGTATTTTCAGAAAGCGAAATATCTCGTTTATGTCACTAAGCGAAATTTCTTTCTTGTTTGGAAACTGCAATGAGTACTACTTTTACGAAATTTGCATAATATAGAAAGTATATAAATATGGCCAGTTCAAGTGGAAGCACAGGGATTGCGCACGTAAGAGAAGGACTGCAAAAGCCTCCGATAAAGAGGAACGAAGTAGATTGCGAGGTCAGCGGTGATGTTGCTGAGTCAGTTCGTCTCCATTTTCATGTTAAGATTTGTATCGATTTCTCTACGCTCGTGGCGATGGAAATTTTTTAAAATACCAGATGTTACACATTACCAATGATACACGCAGAAGTTTTAACCGAATGATTCACAAACCTTGGGTTGCAGGAATAGCACCGTTAGCAACCTTCATCATCGGACCCTACCATTTCATGTCGACTAGAACTGAAGATTAAACAATTTACATCGAAACAAGTAATTCCACAACTAAATATTAATTAGACCTCATTTATTTAAAATAAATAATTTATAACAATTATTGCAAGTACAAGAAAATTATAAAAATATAAAGAACGATAGCAGGCAATAATAGACAATAACTATTCGGTATTTTATGCTTTTAATTAATGTATAAAACAAAGCGAAAAATAGCAATGTAAATAAATGAAAAAAAAAACAATTAATTCATCAGTAGAATTTATGTTAACAAAAATTCTGCAACGGTAAGAGATCTCGTAAAACTGGACTAATTCTGCCCGCATCACTCGCTAGTCTTCCCCCCTCTTCATTGGTCTTTGTCGGACGCATATTAAACCTTATGTGCTCTTTCTCGCACTCGCGCAATCCCTATATTTCCACTTACCATTTGTGATACCTATGCAGGGTGTTGGTGAAATAAATTTAAGTTGTATTGTTAGTATTAATTAAGTTTTAAATTGCTTTTAGCAATGTTATTGCTGAATAATTTTACCTCTTTCGATACACATTCAACAAGAAACATCTGTTAAGTGCTTATTTTGAGATTTTATTAAAATTTTAAGTTTGTTATAGGTTTTTGGTCGCCAACTTTAAGTTTTTTTTTGAACTATTAGGTTTTTGACAATTGTTGTAACGACCTTTTTTGTTTAAAATTATGCTCCTAATCATTGGCGAAATTGACGAAAGTCATTTCACTAACACCCTGTGTATGTGTACCTCCATTTGAACGACCGGAAAAGCAGAGGGAATTTATAAAAGATCACGTTGAATTTTCATCGATAAACACTTTGATGATGGGGCAATTTTACTACTAATAAAGAGCGATAAAAAATTACATTTGAAATAGCCACATGCAGTATTGATATATTAAAACGGGATTTTTTATTAATTTCATGACTTTGAAGGAATTCACGACTGGGAAAAAATTGAGCCATTTCCCGTCGACGCTGGAATTATAACCCTGGCCCAATTGGTATAGTCCCTGAGATTTCGGCCACAACCGCGGTGGACGTGGTCAAGGGCTGTACCTTCTAATTAGCTCGTTGATGTTCCTACCCAGGTGCTACAACTCTAGGATCGCTCTAAAGTTCTTTTTTTTTTTTTTTTTATAAGATATCAATTCAAACCAAATATAATAGTAACCGCGATGAAGAGACACGAATCCCGATTCGGATGTATGGGTGGCAAGTTTGTTCGTCGGTCACCTTCTGTACATGTTGTCGTACCCAGAAGTATCAAATCTCCAACCACCAAGACACGTGGTGTACCGAAAATCAACGCTCATTAGCCGCTATCTGAGCAAAGGTTTAAATCATCATTTGAGCAAATCTGAAACGAGCTAAAAGAATTTGCGAACCATTTAAATTTAAAAAAGAAGTTAATCTACCTTTAAATGTCACGAGATGCTCCTTCTTCCGTCACAAGAGAAAAAACGAACAAATTCATTGAACCCTCCAGTTACTGCTTCAGGCAACGCAGAGAGATATCCAAGAACAGACATCATCTTTGAGAATGTCCACCGCTGTTGTGGGAGAAACGTCAGGTGGTACTCCTGCCGGACTTCCGTTCATAATGCACCAGGAAGATAGTATCAAATACAGTTTTCACATCTTAGATGTTTAAGTTCGTTATTTTTATCAATTTTTATCAGAACTATGTCTGTTTTTTGAACTAGGCCAGCATGTTGCAGAATTTCGTTACTTTACCCTGTAATTAAAACTATTTTAGAACTGTGGCAGACGCCTTGAAAAAGGGCGAAAAGGTCGAAGCCGAATCTTTCGAATGTGTCACCATCTACTTCAGCGACATCGTCGGTTTTACCGAATTATCTGCAGACAGTACTCCTCTCCAAGTGATAGATTTGCTCAATGATTTATACACTCTATTCGATTCTATAATATCGCATTACGACGTCTATAAAGTACTCCTCTAGACTTCTATCATGATTGCCATTACAAGATCATTCCTCTAGGTCGAAACAATAGGAGACGCCTATATGGTTGTGAGTGGCCTGCCTATCAGAAACGGCAATAGGCATGCTGGAGAAATTGCTTCAATGGCATTACATTTGCTCAAAAGAATCCAGAAGTTTGAGATCAAATACCGCCCTGGAGAGACTTTCAAATTGAGGATAGGAATCCATTCTGGAAACGTGGTTGCAGGGGTTGTCGGGCTAAAAATGCCTAGGTACTGTCTCTTTGGGGATACTGTGAACACAGCTTCTCGAATGGAGAGCAGCGGTGAAGCTTCCAAAGTGCACATATCACATGCAACTTACAAGATATTGCAGCAGTTAGGAGGATATTTGTGTGAAGATCGGGGGATGGTCAATATTAAAGTAAGGTTTCTGTGTGGTAGCACCACAGAGTAAATAGAACAGTTTTTAAATAGGGAAAGGGTGAGATGTACACTTATTGGCTCCTCGGGGAAGATCCCTCTCAAAGACTAATTCGTCTTAGAAGGGAATTGGTGGGATCTACATTGTTTAGCAGCATAAGCTCTGAAAGTTTGTTCGTAGCATATTTTATGCAATTGATATTTTTAAACTGTGATTTAGGACTCTGTGAAACTCCAGACTTACTGCAAAGACCCTTCTTCAACCGAAACTACATGTTCCACAATCAAAGGCCCTTCTCAGTGTCCATGTTGCATCAAAGAGCTAGGAAGGCCTATTATTGGAGCGATGTACCATTACATTATATCTTTTTTATGTTTATGTTATTTATTAATTTTTTGCAGGAAATAGCAATGAACCGTAAAGGTTATGGCTCAACTGGTAGTCATAGACGTACAAGACTTCCCATCCACAATTTATTGGAGGAGTATCCTCAATCGGCACCAACGATAACTTTTACGGCCAATAACGAACTGTCATACAAATTCTAATACTTATTGGAACACAGTATATTTTTGTCAATTTATATAGGGAATTTATTGTTTGTTACAGGGTGTCTAAAATAAATTATATTATGCCATTGCATTGTCAGAGTATTTTATTCTGCCTATTATATATATCGTAGATTGCAGCTCTGTTGTATTAACTGAATCAATAGCTCATGGGAAAATTGATAAACTACTTTTCTACAAAAAAAAGTCAAGAAAATCACTGGTAGTTGGAAAAACTTCCCTTAAGATAATAAGGGTAATTTCATTCAACGCACAAAACTTCCCCTCAAATTACATAGTTCTCTAATAAAATAACATTCTAAAACAATCAGTGTTCTGTGTCTTGCAAAATGGTAAGTAACAACACTATCAGTCATTTATTCAATCTTTTGCTAATTTGCAGATCCTCCCTAACAACAAGCTACTGCAAATCCCTATGTACTCGGCAAGTACTGTGGGAATATGGCCCATAATCTCCATAAAAAATCAACGAATGAAGAAGATCTATAATATATACTCTTCAATTCTTTATTATTACTATTTGGAATACATCTTCAGGGCTTACTGCCAGCTGTTTCTTCTATTAACAGCTGTGCATTTAAACGTGGAGGAAATCTTAGGGAATTTGTGCATCACCTTAATTTATACAGTATCACTGTTCAGACTAAAGGCCTTTGATACTCATGAAATTAAAACTTTGTTTTCGAACATTATCAAATCTGAAGATTTCATCTTACATGACTCAGACCCTACGGTTAGGCAAATTTACTTAAGTGGAGTCAAAATCAACAGGATTTACCACATAATGTTTTTCTTTAATGGATGGTTTGTCTCATTGCTATATTTTTTACATCCCTTCTTCATGGATTTGTCTACTGTCGAAATCAACAACACGACCATCACCCTTAAAACTCTACCCCTCTCCACGTGGTGGCCGATAGATGTGCAAAAGAACTATTGGGTAAGATGTTTTGATTCAGAATTTAGCTTCTAAAATCTCCAAACATGTTTAAGCTGGCTTATTGTTGGAATGTTTGCGATGGTACCTTAGGCAGCTCCTTTGTTATCAACTCAGATATGCTCACCTTCAGCTTGGTGGTCTTTGCAGTAACTCAGCTGGATATACTCAGTTACAGATTAAGCCAGTTCAAACTCATAGAAAGTGGAAATAAGGAGACGTTTATTGGCTTGATCAGGCAGCATCAGGATATAATTGCGTATGAGTTTGATACTTTTTGTGATTATGGAAGTGATGAATTTAGTTCTATAGCTATGTAGATACATTCAACGATGGTATGAAATATGTGATGTTATTTGATTTTCTTCAGTCCTCGGTGCAGTTTGCCACCACAATGTTGCAACTTTTTGTTGTGAGTTTTGTCCCTTAAGAAGAAGGAAACTTTCTAAGTTTAAGTTTCTTCCAGATGACCGTAAACTTCCAAAATGTATTCTTTGTGGGGCAGTTTTTGATGACTATGGTAATGCGTGTAGCCATTTACTACTTCAACGGGAATAAGATCATTTATAAAGTACTTAGATATCATTCAAGTGATACGAGTCCTTATCACGCGATGTTTCAGAGTCAGAGGCTCGCAACTGATCTATGGAACACCGATTGGTATTTACATAATGAAGAAACGAAGAAATTGGAATTCATCTTCTTGCTCAGAGCTCAGAAACCGCTAAAATTCCTCATTGGGCCTTTTGGAGTCATGTCTTTGGAAACTTTTATATCGGTGCCTAAATTACTTTTGTAAATCAGCTTGATACTCAGCTTGCTTGCAGATATTGAAAGCTACTTATTCCTACATGATGTTGTTCATTAACAGGGGTAGTCGAAAATAGGAAGAAACGTTTCACGGAAATGATAAGCAAGAGGAAACACTAAATGTAACAAAAATAGTAATAAATTAAATTGCATCTACTAAAGAAGATTATTTATACTGATGATACGTCGAATCTGGATTGAGCATTGTTGACGTATCTACTATTGCTTTTAGGGTTTTAGGCATTTCAAATTGCAGAAATACATTATAATTGAAAATTAGAAAAATGCATGCAACTTTTAAACGAAATTCGATATTGTTTCCAAAAATTTGTTGAAATTCGCCATTGACGTCATCATCATAACCCCGTTGTCGATTCTCTACAGATTGCTTTTGAATAAGTGTCCGATATTTCACAGGGTGATTTTTCAATTAGTTTTAGGATGCAAATTTCTTGTAAACACATATCTTAGCTCGCTTCGTTTTCAAGATGCGAAGTATCAAAGTTGAAAAAATCAATCACATATCCTTTGATATCTTTCCATCTCTTTCAGCTAATTTTACCAAATTTCATATCTCGAAGGTTTTTATTATGTCTTCTAATGAGCACCACAAGGGATCATTACCACACTTTGAAACAGTTGCAACCTTTTTATACCATATTGTAGGTCACATTCTACGAGTAGATTTTTTTTCTCTATCTTGGTTGTTTAAAAACAATATACCTTATTGCCGTAGCTAGAGGCAATGGTTTCCGAGAGAAACGCATCTAAAGCTTATGCATGCCAATATCCAAAAATGCTAAAAAAACCAGTCCTAATGGTCACTGGTGACGCCCTCTACAACATACAACTAGAACGTTCGTAAATGGAGTTTCTTCTCATCTGAAAAAACCTCCGGATACAAAATTTTGTAGAATTAGCAGGAAGAGATCGAAAGGTATCAATGAATATATGATTTATATTTTCAACTTTGATACTCGGTATCTTGGAAACTAAAGGAGCTAGGATACATCTTTATAAGAACGTTCCACCTTAAAACTACTTGAAAAATCACCCTGTGAAATATCGGAAACTTACGTAATAACATCCTGTATTTGTATTTATTTTAATATATTCCATTTATCTTTTATAGATATTAAATTCTGAAAAACAAAAATGTTTTTGTATTTTAAGTACAGGAATGTAATTCTATTAGATTTACAATGAAAGTTTGAACAAACTTGTCTTGAATTTAAAACTAGCACGATAGAATCCATTCTTTGAATGTAATTCTCTTTAAAAGCCGACCTACTACATGCAGTTAATAAACTTCTAGTCAGATGAAATTAGTTTGAAAATTACCCTTTCAAAGGGTTTCGTAAATTTTCGGGTTACTAAAAAACTACCCCTTAGGTAGAAAGGTTGAAAAAAGTGTAAGACGTATCTATCAAGGTACTTCTGGACTTTAGTTGTGCTTTAGAGCAATGTTTTTTGACTAGAGGAAGGATCAAGGATCATAAATGAGGTATCATTTCATACGGCTAAATTTTCCTTTCTGGAAACCCTCTGTTAGCTCTATACAGTGGGCGGCAATTAAGTGGAATAAATTCAATTAAAAATCGGGGGTTTGTTTTTTGGAAAAACGCTCGGACCCGTCGATTTTTATTTTTTCTTGCGGTTTTTTTAATGGTGAATTTACGTATACAGGGTGACCCAAAGAAAAGGTACGACCACCAACTTCATTTTTTTAAATTGAAACGCCAATTTATTTTATTTTTTAATTCCCCTTCAAATTTTTTATGAATGTTCCGTTTTAAAATGTATTTATACAGGGTAATTCAAAAAATGCTACGATAATAAAGATCATTTTTTCAAATGAAATTACGAACTTTTTATTTCGTTTATGAATTCTGCTTAAAACTACAACATTCCACTTTCAAGTTTATGAACACATTGTCATGGAAAATTTGCTATCGGTAAGTCTAGTGATTGGCCGATCTGGATACTTGTTATTGAACAACCTACGAACTTCTTGTTGCGTTCTCGTCTTGTCGCCGTGACCAATAAAAATGAAAATTTCTATTTTTTGAATTTCGCTTAAATATGCCGTACCAATTCACTAGTAAGTAAGAACAACTTAACTTCAATATTTAAGTTATGTAGTACTACGTAGTGAGGAGAGTATTCTCCACATTGACGTATGTATTAGTTGGGTTTCCATTACAATATGTTCATTAACTTAAAAAGGGAATGTTGGAGTTTTAAGCAGGATTCATAAATAAAATAAAAAGTTCGTAATTCCATTTAAAGAAACGAAGTTTATTATCGTAGCATTTTTTTAGTTACCCTGTATAAATACGTTTTAAAACGGAACGTACATAAAATTTGAAGGGGAATTAAAAAATAAAATAAAAAATAGGCTTTTCAATTTGAAATAATGAAGTTGGTGGTCGTAACTTTTCTTTGGGTCACCCTGTATACATAAATTCACCGTTAAAAAAACCGCGAGAAAAATTAAAATCGACGGGTCTGAGCGTTTTTCCAAAAAACAAAGCTCCGATTTTCAATTGAATTTGTTCCACTTAATGGCCGCTCACTGTATATGCAACTTACCTATTTGCTAAGAAACAATAAACAAGATTACTTTTACCACTCAACAATGTAAAATTATAGACCAACAATATTACTTTTCTCGTGAATTCCAAGTTCAATCTTACTACTCTCAACATGAATATCTATCAAACTTCTAAAAATAACATTGCTCAGAATCAATCAATAGAAACAACACTTTCAATACTAGATCTGTTCTTATTGGACAACTTGGGTCCCCCCAAATAGCTAAGGGGATTATCGAACTTCCTGTTATGTTCCCCCACCAATAAAGGCCTTGCATTGATGGAGATTTTTGACGGTCTGTAAATGCTTGGACCCTGCTGATCAAAAAGGGGTTCTTCCACCAACCTTTCAATTTTAGCTAAAATAGCATTTCATACGAGATTAAATGTGGTTGGTTGGGTTGGTACTCACATGGCTCTGGTACTGCAATGCTAACAGGACGTTGCTTCTGCGGTTCCGCAGGATTGGAAATTCCACTTTTCAATAACTAAATTTGTTCAAATCTGTTAATGGTAGTTTAAACCCAATGTATTTCTCCCAACACCTTTATTACAGCTCCCTTTTACCCAGCAGCAATCACACATTCGAACACTACACTGACTTAATCTATATGCGAAATTTTTATTGATTTTTTTAGCAAATGATTATGAATCACATAACACAAAATGTAACACAAAAAGCCCCTTTTAGACACTGCTATTTGATTCTTCGATCATGTAAGGCAGTGTTGTAGCCATGGGATGAATATTTGGAGGGGGTAGTTTGGAGCCCCTGCGAGATGGTGGTGTTGGTGGTCGTATTTCCTATTTGTTTAAAATGATTGCTTAAATAGGAGCGTTATAGACTTCCCAGATGAAGCACGAAGCAGCGTAGTTAAAGCCGTGCTTACCAAAGAACATCTGTCAGCCAAAGTGACTTCGCTAATAGTGCTTATCGGAGCCATGCTTAGCAGATTGCCACGACTACTTACAAGGTCAGGTACATCATCCTCGTCTTCGTCGTCAAATTCTTCAATACTTTCTTCTTCAATTACGTTCTCTTCATCTTCCTCCAACATCGGACTTAAGATTTCTGATGCTACATCCGGAGTGTCCCAAGTCAATTCGCTTGCGCTATCTATAAATGAAGAATCTTAATGATTTATTTACACTTGAAAATTCTGACAAACCTCTGAAACTAATCCTCTTTTGCCTCTCTCTTCTACTGTCGTTCTTCTTAAGAGGACTCAAAGATACTTCTTCAGGAATAAGCAAGGCTTTTCCAAAACCTGCAGTTACTTTAGTGGTACCATTGGTTTGTTCTGCGTTGTGCACTTTGCCATTCGGTTGTTTCGTTGGTTCTAAATCGGAAGGCTGTACATATTCCGATTAAATTTCTTAAATGCCAAAGGATATGAAGCGTGCTTACAGGCTTATTGTTGTCCTGAAGCATCAGAGCTGCCTGTTGCTTGGACAGTAATATACCAGCGTCAGTCTCAAATTCCTTCCTTCGCTTGTAATTTTTATTAGTCCTATAGACGTCATAGCTGATGCAAATTAACACCAAAACAAAGAAAGAAGCTAGAATTATTATTATTAAATGTTCAACGTTGTCTTCTTCTACTGAGTCAGTGGCGTAGAAAGAAGTGTAAAGTACCCTTTGAGGGGCGTCTTGGACCCACGTCTTGTCTTTACCCTACAAACTGAAATAAATCTGATTATCCATGATTAGTTTCGATACCTTTACTTGGCTAATATTCAAATTTGGGATTCCAGGGGTCTTTTCATGGACGATATCAAAATCTGCACTGCACTGAGCGCTTCTGACTCCATGAGGATTGGAAATGTTAATATTCTCAGTGCCAGTTTTTGTATAAAACATGTATTCTTCCAAAGGCTTCATTACATGTTCGTTGACTTCAATGAGAATGTCTGTAAATTATTTTATGTTTATGCATTCCCAGTGAATTCAAGGGAAAACTGACTAGATAGGCAGCCGCTAAACTTCTTGAAAATTGCAAATCTTGGATCATTAGTCTCTTGTCCTCCAATATGGACCTCGTTAGCTCCAGATTCTAGAATGTTGCTGAAGGTCTGCGCAGGTATCTGTTCCATTATTGTGCGTTCTTTGTCGACTAACAGCTCTGAATCGTTGAAATCTCTTTTATAGTAAACCGAGTGTCTAGCTCCATTTATGAAGCTCTTCTTGTTCACTGTGGCAGAAAACACTGCTCCCTCTCTATCTTCCTGGATTATTAGATATCCTTCCATGCTGAGACCCACCAGCAAGTAATAACTTCGGCTGCAATTAGTTTAATGATGATGAAATTTGTTCATGAATTTAACCGTAATGGATCATACTTATTTTCTGTTTGGAGTAATAGTAAAACAGTGTTCTTTTGCCTTGCGTCTTGGCTGGAGAAAGCTACTTGAATTTTTACGTAATCTACTGTGTCGTTTAGGATGAACCGTCTGCTCAATATGGCCTCACCGTTGAAGTCAGCTCCTAAAATGAACGATTATTTTTAAAGCCTCTTGAAACTTGGAAGGGTTTCCGATAAATGAACACTTCCTTCGAATTTCTGTTCATTAATCACAAATGATTTTTTTGAAAATAAATATGAATAAAATTTTAAGATAATCTCTTCCACAGAACCTGGATCTTTTAAATGTATAATTTACGGGATTGTATCTGAGAAATTAAAAAATTTCTGCTACGAGGGAGAGTCTGCTTGAAGCACAACTCCAATGAAGAGTCTCTTCCATATTACCACCCTCCATTTTATGCCTAAAATACCATTAGGTACTGCCCCTTTACCTTTCTCCTCATTACAAAACTCTCCATAGTAGCTTGTATGCTCGCAGTCACAAGTGTGCTCTTGGTTCCTAAAGTCCTCTATACAGGTACCTCCATTCTTGCAGGGCTCTTCATCGCACTTCATGTTGCAGCTTGCAATCACACCTGCAAATTCAACCCAATTCCATCAATTTCTTATCGTTGAAACAAACCTTCACTAACCTTTCCTGGTCTGATTAATCTTCGTCGGAAGGTTGATGAGAGTGTCCCCTATTTGAAAGCCTCTAAAGCAACCCACGTAGCCTAAATTAACAAATTCATAATATTCACGCGATTTGGTTTCTTGCCATTTTTATCGATAGTAACCTACCTGGAAGGTCTGTTAGGTCATCAGATACCTTCAGTAGGGTCTCAGTATCGTAACCTCCAACATATAATTGGAAGTATTCAGTTGGAGAAGCTGGTGGTCTTTGCGGGGCCAAAATCTCTGAAAAGAATTAAATTGATTTGATATGGAGCTAGTTACTTAATGTTGATAAAACCTTTGTCGGGATTTGTCCAAGGTTTGTTGGAATAACCCTCCAAGAGCTTGATCCCAAAAGGTACAGAGCTATTTCTGTCATTCACGAACATAGTAGTCTTATTTTCCTCCCTGACTATGGCAATTTGCACTGGTTTGCTGGAGTTTAAGTCCATGAATGGTACTGTTATATTGTAGATTTGGTTCTCCCGGTTAAATAAGTATTCCACTTTTCTTCCTTCAGATATAATTTTTCAATGACGCTCTCTTCATTCAAAGCCCTCAAATACTACCTTCAATAATATGCAAATGCACGAAGTTGTTCAAATGATCGTTCGCATAAAACACCAAAGAATAATTGTCATAAGTCCGCAAATTCACCAAAATCCTCTTCTTGAAGATATCACTCAGCACTGCCTTCTCCTCTTCAGTGTCATTAGTGAAGTAGTTTTTGTGAATATACGACTCACTTTGAGTGAACGTTATTGCATTGATGTTTATATCTAAAATGAATTGTCTAAATTGGAAGTTTTCGGAGTAAAAGTAGGACCTACTGGTTTCGCAGTATTGCCCTTTGTAGGCCCATGGGTTGGGGCAAATGCACTCAAAAGTGCTCCACAGCTCCTTGCATTGAGCTTTGTTCTTGCAAGGATTAGGTACACATGACGGTTTACAGTCCTTGATAATTTCACTCAAATGAACACTCATGTAACTGTAAATGTCTAAAACTTCGTCGTTTACCACCAGCCCTCGAAAACACCCAATTAGCCCTTGATGAACGGAAGTTCTTGGGTCTGATAAGTCGCTGAAATTTCACTCTAACAGTGTTATAAGTACTTAAATGTAATTTTCCTTAGCATTACAAGGGGGCTCCTCCAATGAACATTGACCCTTCAAAGGGCCCGAATTCCTCCTCAGGTCTTAAGTCCACCATTTGGTAGTCTTCGTTGATCATGAATCTAACATGATATTTATTGTAATCGATCCAGAGTTTGTGCCATTCACCCCCATTGAGGCGTCTTACAGAATCAATTACTAATCCCTTCGAAACTCCAGTGTTCAAGGTAAAATTGAATGTGAGTTGGAAGTCTGAGTTGTTTACGAAAAATAAGTAAAAATTTCACGTTTAAAATACAGTTTTACCGCTGGTCAGAGCCACCATGAAGCTGGGATAATTGGGCCTTATTGGTGGTTGGTAAAGCAAAATGGCCTTCTTGCCTGTTGTTCTAAACGAAAAGGCCAGATCACCTTTCCTCCATCCAGGCACCTCGATGTAAGATTGACTGGTAGTGAATGTAACCACATACCTTTGGGTGTCTAAAAATTAATAGAAATTAGAAAACCTCTTAGTGCACTGTGTGAATGCCACATACTAGTTTCAACGCACTCCAAAGGCCCCAAAGTGATTCTTCCCAAAGCATCTTGTGGCAAATCGGATTGCTGTAGGAAGTACATTTCTGTAATACCCAAACTGTCGGCTAATAGAAGATATTTTACGTTAGAAAAAAAATCATAACGAAGAAACCTCAATTATCACCAGTGGTAAAGTAGCCATCATCAGTGTTCCATTTGTCATCAGAGACGTTATCGCAATTGCACCATTGGTTGGGATTCTCGCATTGGTGATCAATTGAGCAGCGACAAGTACCTCTAAATATTAATAAAATTGACTTTTTCATGGAGGGATCAAATACACATTTGAGAGGATCTACTAGCACTTTTTCTCTCGATAACGATGATTTTTTCAAATTTGGTTTTCGCCTCAAACCATGTTGATTGTAAATGAGATGGCATTCAGAAATACGGGGAGTAATAGTAGGAAAACGATACTTTAAAATTTATTTTCCTACTTCGAAGTAGCGGAATAGGATATACCGGGTGTCCAGGTGAACCCAGGATACAGGAGATTAACATGGCAAATCGGTTTTTATTTTTTTACTCTGGCACGGATTATGCAATTGGAAAACTTTTATATGGAAGTCATGGTACTTAAGAACGGCCATCGTTCCGCAATTTTTTCAACCTTCGAATTAAAGTCGTTGTGGCTCAAGTCGCCTCCGAATTTCTAAAATTTGAATATCCCTCGTAACCTTTTGAGGCCGTGGTTAGTCAGAGAGGTCGGTGGTCTCTTCGAGCCGTTGCAAATTAAATGAGGCAACGTCGAAACCTCTTTGAAAAAAAGGAAGCTTTATTGGAAAAAAGGGCCTTAAAACTATGTGGAACACTAAGATGAAGCTGGCTTTGATACACATGTAAAGAAAGGCAAAAAGCACAGCTGCGACATGTACTTAATGTGGCATAGAACTATATATGGTACTGCTCAAACCTAGAGTACGGACTTACTAGTAATGTTACTTATCCTACACATACATATGATTTTATATAACATTGAAAGCATGGTCAGCGCTTAAAGTCAGCGATCCCTCGGGTGGGAGGTTATTTCTTATATACTTATTTTGTTAGCGCCTTTGTATTTATTTAAAACAAAAATATTTATTTAATATAAATTCTGACCTTGACTCTGACCAATCCCGGCCTCGAACGGTTACGAGCGACATTGAAAATTTTTAAAATTATGAGACGCTTTGAGTCAAAACGACTCTAACTAGAAGATTAACAATGACCGGTAGCGAGTACTATAATCTCCATGTAAAAAAAAAAATTGAATTGGATAATCCGTGCAAGCGCAAAAAAATTGATTCTCATGTTAATCTCGTATGTCCAGGATTCGCCTAGACACCCGGTATATTATCTACCTTTTGACATCCCCTATAAAATCCACGGTCTGATTGGCAGAAGACATGAACCAAGTAGTAGAGTGTAGCTCCAAAGGTGCTTTGAAGCAGTCATACTTGATATACTGGCTGCAATTTAAGGAATGAGACACCAGTTCTTGTAGCATCTCTGCATTGAATTCTCGGTACTTGATACTAAAACTACAAAATTGTTGTTGATTTAATGAATGCTTTTAATACAATTATTGAAGATCTACCTGAAGTCTTGTTCAGAAGGAGATCTAACATCCATTTGACTAGGCAAATTATGCTCCACAATGGTCTTGGTGGATTCTTCGATACTTTGGAACTCGCATCTTACATGAGCTGGAGGAAACCTTCCATTTCCATCGATATCGATGAGGTAAACGTCCGGTTTGGTGTATCCTAAAAGAAAAAATCAAGGAAAGAAAATACCCTAATGGGATGATGGAAAAACAGAAGGTCAGCAACCAACCTAATAACGCCAGTTCTTCGCAAGTTTTTCTGTAGAAGGCAAAGTGGCAGTTAGTTCCAATGTAGCCGGTGTTAGTACAGTCACAAGTCAGTCTGTTTTCCTTCACCGAACATTTGCCTCCATGCTCGCAAGTGTTCGGTCTTTGACAAGCATTTACAAATCTACAGTCATCCAGCATTACTTCTCCTACTACTCTTTCCGTCTGCAGGACATTGCGTGGTTCCAACTGGACTCCATTAACTTCAATATCGCGCATACACCTATGAAATATCCCTCATAACTGTCACTCCGTGAACTAAAACACATTTTTCTCTACCCCACTAAACCTGCATTACTCCTAGATCCAGCAGCAATCTTGATCTTATCTCCGACTGCAAATTTCAGATCAGAAATTTTCTCAGTTTTTCCTTTTCTATCGATGCTGACTGTGATGTCTCCATCGAAATAAGTTACATTTAAGAAGTGCCAAATTCCCGGCGTTTTCTTGACGCTGATCAAATGAGTGGTGTTTTTGACGCTATCCAGAAGCTCAAAGCGTACCTCATCATTGACCACCCTGACTTCCCAGTAAAGGCCTGTTTGAGCCTCGCTTGACGCTATCACACTCAAATTACTGCTAGCCTGAAAGTCACTATAGCACTATTGCCATAAATTATTTAAAAATGTACCTTGAAGTGAAAACTGAGGCTCAAAGAGTCCACATGGTCGTTGTGCCACCATATGTGGCTAGCAGAAAAGGGGAAGGTTATAGGGATGATTTGGATGTCACTTTCGAAGAATTCGGGCCTAAGGATGCCTATATAGTGCACTTTAGGGTTGCTCTTATGTAGCTCATAGATAATAGATATGTCGTTGTAAAAGACGTATTTGAGGGAGCCAACAAAGTTGTTTGTAGATTTAAGGCCCGTTTTCTTCTGCAATTCTGGACCTCCACCTGAAAATAGTTTTATTTGTCAGTTAATTCTATCCTTGGGTCACATGTTTAATTCGCTTAGATCTGAATGAAAAGAGCGGCAAATCTAAATAACTTTGAAAGCTCACAGACAACTTATGCAAAACACTAAACATGCGAAATAACACACTGTATTTAAGACTATATATGTTAATATACAGAGTGTCCCGACATAACGTTGAAATATTTTGGGACACGATTTTAGAAATTAAAGTAATAAAAAAGGTTGTTATAAACATACCACAAAAGTTATTGGTGGAGGGGCTGGAACCCATTAAAGGGGAAGTTCTAAATATGGTTTTTCCGCAATATTTTCCAAACGGTTTGCGCTAATTATGAAATTGGGTATGCTGTAATAAGGTAAAATAGGAAAACCTTTTTTCCATGTTACTAACTGCAGATCTCAATCAGGGGTGTCACATACTGAGGTTCTTCTACGCAAATGGTGCCCTAACTTTTTCATTTATGGCGTACGTTGAAGAAGCAGTTATACCTCTCCAGGACACTGATGTTACTAGTGGTATCCGCTTCCGCAGCTGGTTCTGTTTTAGTTTACACCGAAGGACCACTCTTGTTTTTTCCAGACCTAGAGAAACTGGATTAATGCACTCTCGTTTGATTATTTAATGCTTTATTGCGTAAATAATGTAACTAGCAGTTCCACGCAATACTGGTTATAAAGAACTGTACTTAGTTGATGGTTTAATAATAACTAGCCACTGGTGTTTCCAAGAACAACTAGTTTGATAGGGTTGCGAAAGTTTCTAATTGAGTCCCTTGAGTGATGAAACCACACCCTGCTTGCATATGCACGGTTAGTGATGCTGGTACACTGTATATGCCCTGAGCGATGCGGGGGTTAGTGGAGGACGATTCTTGTGAGATATCACTGACGGTACTGCCCTGGAGTCGTTTCTCTGGTTCCCCTCTGTCCCCAGATCTCGGACACCCCCGCAGGAGGGGGCTGAACCGTGGTTCAACACGGCGGTTGGAAATTCCCATCGTCGGTCAGTCCAATTTCCGCCCTTCCATTTATTTTGGCGACCATAAATTCGGGTTCCACGGCGAGACCTTTGTTGGTCTCTGATTCACGGTTACCATATGTACTTCTTGCAACCCCAGATGTTGGATCTTGGACAAGGGCCCATGTGCGACCGATATTGCATGGGTTCGAGGCTTCTCGGGAAATTCCAGATACTTTTATTATCCAGCAGTAAACTGTACTGCCGCTACCCTTTCAATTTCAGGCCTTGATAGTACGGCGAGTTTACTGGCTCCCCGGGTATTAGGCTTTAGAATACTTCATTGCAAAAAGCCGGAATTTCCAGAAAAGTCTGAACTGTTTTCAGACATATGGCATTTCTTAATTTTTGAAATTCAACTACTAAACCTCAGATATTTTAAAGTAAAAAATGCCCTTTTATTTCATCTCGTCAAGATGGGCCTTTTTCCAAAAAATGAGTTTTTTTTAAACCAATGCGTGATTAGATGGATATAGAAATTTGTGGAGAAAACAGTGAGAGGATGCATTGAGATGGACGATATTTTCGACATTTGTTACCAACAAGTAATAATTCCTTAATAATATTGATGTGTTGTAACTGGTGGCCAATAAAAAAATATTTTCGCTACAAAGATGGCTCTTATATTTGTTAAGGTGCGTTCCGAAGTTCATGAAATCGTGCATCGGTACGTAAAAATCAGTTTTTCCGAAAAATAGTCTAACTTGACTTCGAGATGAACTAACATGACCTTTTTTACTTAAAATTACTTGTCATCCAGTAATATGACTTCAAATATTTAAAAATATCACAAACAAAAAAGTTAAGGTCACATTTACATTTGAGAACTCCTGTATGTGACATTTTTGACTGAAATTTGCACTTGTTATTACATACTGCAACTTATGACAGTGTAATAAATTTTGTAATTAATGCAAACCGTTTCGAAAATATTTTAAAAATATCCATCTTCAGGGTTTTTTCATCAAAAGGTTTTCTCTCTAGCCTTTTCAAGAAGCAGTTTTTGGGGTATGTTTAGAAGGACTTTTTAAATTATTTTAATCCGTAGAATCACCTCTCAAAATATTTCCACGCTATTTCCCGAACTTCCATAGGGAATTCAGTTGAGTATAATATCCTCTTTCAAAACGTTGCTTCACTCATCATCTTGCGACTTTTCAAGGGAAAAAATTTGGGAAGTTTCTTAAGGGGTCGACTTTCCTGCTAAGGTTGCTTCAGGTTACGTTCTTCCTTCGATAACTTGAAGCGATTTTAAAAAACTTATGTTCAAACTAACAAGATCCTACATGTTGATGTAATTTTAGCCAAATCTTGCTTGATGGAAAGTAGACGGAGACATGACACGTTGTCTTTGAGGGATGATTTAAATTGTTAAATTGTAATTATGCCTCCAAATTGGGAAATTCTCATTAAGCACGTTTCGTAACGCGATTTTATGAGGTTCCTCATGAATCCTCGACGTAATTTCGCGATAAGATCGCACTTTAAGAGGACTATAAAATTATATACAGGGTGTCCAACGAATATGGGCTACTGATTGTTGAGTACCGAACATTAAAAAGTGTTTTTTAATTAAATGAAAACGGTTAGATTTAGATATACACCATTGAATTGAAAGTAGTACTTATTTTTGGTATTAAATATGTATTTGTTTAAAAAGATAGGGGATTACTATTTAAAAAAATTGAGTTTTTTACAATTCTTGAATGATAATATTGGACTCTCTTTTTGAATACCCTGTATGAAAAAAACTTGGTTTAGCTCACTGATCCAAGAACTCTAAAGCATTTTGTACAATAGCGCAGAATTTTATTGCAAAATACCTAGCCATTTTCGGATTATTAGAAAATACATTTATGGCTGAAACTCAAATTTTTTTCGGAAAATTCCAAATATCTCGGGAACCGTAAAAATTAGGTATAGAACACTATACTCGAAAGATATTCATGATGTTCTGCAGAATCGAAATTTGTTATGATATATAGGGTGTTCCATTTAAAATAAGCGAGTTGACATTCATTTCCGGTATAACCGGAAACGGTATTTTCAAGAACATATGTTTAATCAATAGATTACCTCCTCTTTAGTATGATGCCCAAGTTTCAATTTTTCCCTAGTCATATTTTTCAAGATATGGATAGTGGTCCATATTCAACGGACACCCTGTATATCTGGTTGCCTACGCATCATTCACATAGCGGTCTGACACCGTTCAAATTGCAAATCGCGTTTAAATTTAAAATTGTGGGCAATGGCTCTATTAAAACGATTTTTAGCGCAACTTTATAGGAAAGTTGATGATTTATTGAAGGATATGGTAACTTGAAGTACTCTACAGAACCAGAATTCGATCAGAAATTGAGTTTCCTCAAGTAACGCACATGAATTTCTTATCGAAGACTCTACTAACCGATGTAAATTTCTGGATCAATATAAAGCAGAGGATTTCCAGTGATGTTTATCGTCTTAATCTCATCGTTCAAGATTACATGGACTTTCTCATGCTCGTGGAATATGGTCAAGTTGTTCCACTCGTGTAATTTGAATTCAGGAGTTTTGCCCATGACTATGGATACGGGATGGTTGCCTCCAAAATCCATGACTACATACACTGATGCGTTGAAAATTGAAGCTGCGATGTAGTGGTCTATTCCTTGGTCCCCTAAAGAAACAGCATTTTACTCTGCTAAAACGTAGCTAATCTTAGGAATTAAGCTACCTCCAGCTGCATATAGAAGAGCGGAATTGTCAAACCTGGTCTTGAACATCATGGAGAATCTTGTGACTGAAGAATGAACCCGGTCCTTCCAGTCATAAACCCTATAGGAAACGTAAGAAGAACCTCGTAGGGTTAGAATAGTTGCAGCTGAAATTGCCATAATGAACTCATTAGTATTAGAAATTATTGGTTAAATTAAACGTAGGTAGCAAGAGAATTTTGGTACCAAATTTCGCAAACTCTAAGGCCCAGAGAACCATAAGTGCTCAAGGTATTCGAACTTAATAAAGATGTTTCCATTAAGTCCATTAATTTTCACGAAATTCCTATGAATATTTTACAGCATTTGGTACCCAAATTACTTGATATACGTGTCGTTTGGTTGCTAAATTTATGTTTAGATGAAATTCCTTACTGTAAATGTCGCAAAATTCTCCCTCGTATTTGGTACCGAAACAATCGCAGGTTCTAGTGTAGTAATGATTAACGCACCTCGAACCTCTAAAGCAAAGATTTTCGGAAGTTGAGCATACGTCTTTGCACCCCTCTTGGACGTTTTCATGCTTGGTAGCAATCAATGGGGAAATTTGCAGTAGATCCGAAGCAGATTTTCCAGTACTAAGCACCACGTCTTTGATGCACCCCACGAAGGACTCTATGATGTATTTCACCCCATGCAATCTCTCCTCAGAGCTCAAACCTAAGGTGCACTATCAATAGTATCGTTCAAAAGCACGTGCCAGCTTCTACCTCCGATAAGAATTACTGAGGTCACGTTAGCGGTCACCCCATAGTTGTTTTCCGTATCCAGCCCTTTGAGATCTGTGTCATCCCTTAAATCATCCACTGTTGCCAATAATTTGGCTGCATGTACATCTATTCGAACCTAATGAAAAGGAACTCGAACCAGTCTAGTAGCGAATACTAATACTTACAGTAACAGTATGCCATTGATCGTTGTTCAAACCCCTACCAACGGTCAATGCTGTAGAATGCTTGTCATAGACGTGTACTACCTTGAGCTGACCCTGCTGCACTATAATATAAAGAGCGTAGGGCTGCAGGGAAACACCATGGGGCACTTTGACATTGTGGTAAACCAGAAGCCCATGAGGCAACCTGGTGCGGAATTGGAAGGAGATTTGCCGACAGAGTCTAAACAGTGATTGTTTTAAATTGAAAAATTATACGTGTTAACAACCAACCTCAGCTGGAAGGTTTGAATGATGTCTCCATCGATTTGAATAAAAGTGTTCGATTGAGCAAACATAAAGGTATTCTCAGAATCATTCTCCAAAAAAGTCAGTTTTGGCCCCCTTTTCTCTCTGGGTATCACAGACACGTTTCTAGCTAATGCAGTCTCATTTTTTATTTCTAAACGTTGAGAAATATCATATAATAGTAGTATTTAATGAAAAATTACTAACCTAAACTAAGGAAACATTTCTCTATACACTGCTTCTCACTATCAAATCTATTCTTATCGTTGCCTCCGCATCCGCCCCATATGAAGGTTATGCATTCCCTTTTTTCATGGTCGAAAGCCCATTTGAAGATGTTGCGGTTGCAGGGACCCTTTTCCGGGTTACCGGGGCAGTGTTGCTGGGAGGTCACTTCGGGTCGGGCCAATGCTGATGAGAGGAGAGTCAAAACTAAAATGTGGTGGGTCATCTAGAGGAAATTTTAGAATTAAATTTACTACATTTTGGTTTTGGATTTATGGAGGATGTACAGATGAAAGTACGCATTTTCATACAAAAAGTATACAATAGAGGGACTGGGAATCGATCACAAGACTTAACATTAAAAAACTGATTTTAGACGAATTTTAGATTATTTTTCAGATGATTTTTATGCTGCAATCCATAGGCGGGGACGCTCTCCTTGGGTGCTAAGGTAGAATGGTTTATTTTCGGAAGAATTGCATAAACGTATTTTTTCCTTCTTCGAATCCCGCTACACCCCATCACTACTTCCGTTGTTCTTGAACTTCAAGTATCACCATTTATAGTGACCGCCATGGTGTTTTTTTTTACAGTGGAATTCATGGATCCAGATAGTCTAATTGAGCAGTAACCGCACGCAAGATTTTCCATTCAATTGAGGCTCTGTAAAATCGCCTTTTCTATCGTTCAAACGCTGCCCGACTGCGTCACTATCTGTCGACTTTTCAAGATTTAAATTTCACCAGTTCGGTACAGAACTAGAGATTTTATACTAAGGTTGAGCAGCCTAGATGGTCCCTTTAGGTTTGTATAAAATCTATATCTATAATAAATGTGTTAAGTTAAAATTTTTGGAAATGCTCCCGTGTGCCAAGTGAGCCATGCCACGTCTCCGCTTACGCCCCTCCTGCTCTAGTGCTTCTTCGCACGGCAAACCATGGTTTTCGCTGTTTTTGAGCCACGCTATAGCGATTTTCAGCCTGAAATTCCCAAATAGTGAGAATAATGCTCATTTTTCCATGCCCTCATTCACAACGGTGTTAATTGTCCCATCGATATTAGTACATTTGTTCTTTCTATATATTCGTCCATAGATTTATTTCATTCGTTCATTTATTCACTCGATTTTGAGGGGCGCATTCAGGCTATTTTGTACTTTTCAGATGTATTAATTGGGTTTCCTTTTAGGAGCAAATTGCCAAGTAGAAACCGGCATTATGTGGCAATATTTACCTAACAAATTAATCGAATCTCGTTAGAATTGATGACGAAGGCGAAATCAGTTTCTCAGTTTGATACATTCGTAATACGATTTTACGGAATCACTATAATTTATCAGTCGATATACTGAAACAAAAAGAGAAAATAGTCTATAATTATCGTTGTTGCAATTGAAGGTTTAATTAGAAACTTCGCAAAAGTTTTGAAAATATGCACGAACATAATCCCACATATTTATATCTTCAAACGTTTACGATAGGATCACTATGTGCGATCACTATCAGTTGACACCAGTGTGACCCGTATTAATTTGTGACTCCGTGTATATGAGCTTAAAACTAAATAAAGTAAATATGGTAAATTATGATCGTTATAAATAATGGGGCCAAATTACAGTGGATTAACCGGAAGCCTGCGTCACCGACGTCTATAATGAAGACAATTTGCTTTAATCCGTAGACCCCGAGGGCCCTGTTGAGACAGTTTAATTTTTCTTAATGGTCGTTTTATTATTTTTGATGCCATTTGATGGGTGCGAGGAATGCGTTAGTTGAGCAAGTCCCAAATGCCAAAGATTGAAGGAAATCCGTTCGATAAATGTCGCAATTCGCAGAACAAGTTTGCAATTCCAATAGGAATAATTAATGTTTCCATTGCTTGATATGTGCTCAATTCACAAATTAGCAGGTGAAGCGAACGTATAGTGAAAAGTACGAAATTTGGAAAGTATTTCAGTTCATTTTCCGATGAAATCTGCAACGTCTTTGAACCTTTTAGGTATATTTTGATACCTTCTTTACTTTTAAAATTGTCTTAATACCCCAGAGATTTTTTTATTTGTTCCTTCTATTGTCCCCTCTTCAGTTCAGTCCCAATTAGGTATTGAGGTTTTTTCGCGAACTTCAGTAAAACTCACTTTTCAAATCATTCAGTTTGACTCTTCGAACTCGTTTGACTTTTCAGAACGTGCTCTAAATTACCTCAAATAATTTTCTCCTAAATTCCAATTTTACGGATAATTTGAAATTATGCGATTTCTCATTACCTCCACAATGTAAACATATTTTTTTTTTTTTAGAATTTCAACATATTCGCTTTTTAGCTTAATTTCGGTTTACTCATGTAAGTTAAAAAACGCTAAAGTTTTTTCTACCGATGCGTCATTGACAGATCGCTTTTAAGCCCCGATAAAAATTTTGTTATTATACAGGGTCGTTCACGGGGAGTGCCCCATTAAAAGTTTACGGGGTTCTAATATAGCTAGAGATCTGAAATTTTGGATAGTGATGTGATGGAGTTAGATCTGTTAAATTAAAATATTGGTATCGTTGCGACGTTGACAGATCTATGTGTAACTGTCACCAACTTTGTCATTCTAACTGGCACATCCTGTATTTTATTGCATTTTCGAATTTCCCGGAAAATTTAAGCCCCAGTTTATCTATCGTATGCCATAGCTATGATGCACCGTTTCCGAAATAAATGATTTTTTTGACTGATTTGGCAACAAACGGCTCTAAATTGAAAAGCGCATGTTTTTTCAGCTATGACAGCTAGAGATTTAAAATTTGAGCTAGACTCTTATTAGTTATCTGCATCTTTTAATATTATACGTTTTTTGGATTTACATACAGGGCGCGGAAAAATTAGTGCGATATCAGAAAATTTCAGATCTCTAGCTATATCAGAACTCCGTAAACTTTTTAATGGGACACTCACCGTGAATGACCCTATATACTATCCATACCATTACATAATATCATATGTTACCTGCGTGCCAATGAGTTTTATCTCATTATTTTTTAAATGGTTCGTAACGCGTGTAGTGTTAAATTAATCAATTAGCAACTGACTATTCACACGATATTAGTGCATAATTCACTCTTTCCCACTCGTTTAGTATACGAATATCTACATGTTTTTCTATCACAAATTCATATTAGGTGTATTTCACTTGTGTTTGCCAAATTATCTCATTTTGTATTCTTGAACAAACAAACATTTTTCACCTTATTGTTTATACATTATCGTATCATTTACGCGTCGTATATCGCAGGTCCCCGTGTGATTTGAGGAGGGTTTGGGTAATATAAAAAAATCAGAAAAATTGAAATTTTTGCGTATTCGTTGATGTCAAGGCGATATGTACATTATTCTGCTGCTAAATGCCCGAATTTGCCTAAATTCCTAGTGGAAAATGGTTCTCCGAAAAATTCACGTTTTTTTCATCTCGAACTTCCGTTGAAAATAATAAAAAGTGCGGAAAAATCTATCAAAAATTCTGAGGTAATTCCACATAAATTGCGAAAAAATGCGAAACTATGCGAGGATTTTGATATAATTTAACGTGTATGTAAAACTTTAAAAGATTCAAAAATCGGTCGATTCTTGAACTTTCAAATCTCTAATAACCGCCCAAAAAATCTTTTGGATTGCATAATGTTCAGATTTCAAAACATGCACACAATCAGTAGGTTCTTCAACGATGAAACCTCGTCAAAAGTTCGCCCGAATTTTTTACTTTTTAATTTTTAAAACGCCCCTGCAACATAAATGATCGATTTCGGGGTGGGTAGGTAATAGGTACTCAATCATTAATTGATCGATATACGGGGTGTTATTTAAGTACTTGGACAAACATTAAGGGGCAACTCTAAGACGAACAGTTTGTGTAAACATGGGCCCGATCATGCTTTGTTTTCAAGATACAGGGTGGGAAACTTAAAAAAAAATCGTAAAAATCTTTGTGATCCTTTAGCCGATTTTGTCGAAACGTAGCAGTGTTGTTTATAGTTATTATTGTTATTGATGCGTCAATGATTTTTAAAAAATTTTAATGTTTTTCCTATTAAGTACTGTCACGGCCACCGAGGTCACCAGATTTAAATCCGGTAGATTTCTTCCTTTGGAGGCACATAAAGCCCATCATTTATCGAATTCCGGTCAACGCCGAAGAAGGACTGATCGGATGCGCGATTTATGTAATTACATAAGTCAATCGATGTCAAGACGAGCAAATGGTTGCATTAAAATTGGACGTTTTCGCCCACCATTGTAAATTTCGTTTTACTTATTACTAAATAATGTTTTTTCTAAAAAAATCGCATCATTTGCTTTAATAAAAAAAAAGCGTAGCTTTCAAAAAGTGTTTTTCTTGTTCGTTTTTCCTTAAATTTCCGGCGTTACCTCTGTGCACGGCACTTGTTACAAGGGACAAACAATTTCTAGCTTTAAAGGCTCCTTTGTAGTTCATTAAAAACTGTCACCAAGATTCGACGTCATATTATTTTGCGTCTTGTTATTTAGATTTAAAAAAAATATATTTAACGATTTTTTTTAAACGAGTTTGACACGCCCTATCTGGAAAACGACGCCTTATCGGACCTATGTTTACATGAACTTTCCGCCTTAAAATGACTTAAGAAAACCACCCCGTGAAACTACGTACCTAAATAGCACCTTATGTAAGTTACTCAAATTGGCATTGGGGAAGATGATTGTTTGAATTGCTGAGTGACGGGAAGGAAGATATTGATTTGTTTCTCTTCTTTTTGAATTAAAAAAAATAGAGCGTGGAAGAAGGAGGGGGGAAATGAATTGGAACTACCCACTTCAATCACTCCATAGCACTAACAGAATGGCTCGTTACATCTCCGATGGTTAGACAAAAACACCCACAGTAATGACACAGTTTCGAAAATTTCAGCTTTAAGTCATTATTACCAGTACTATTAGTAATTTTAGTCTGACCGCCAACCACAAAAACCGCCATCTAATTAGTTCCAATTTACAGGTTTTGTATGTATTATCAAATTATGTTGTTAGAAAAACTGACCATGGCATCACATGATGTCGATAAATACCAGGTGAATCACCGCATCCGTAAGAATGTTGCTGTTTGTTTATGAAAAAATACTTTTTTGATTATGAAAAAATACCATTGGAGATCTTGCTGATCACAATTTGGACTATAGAAACGCTATCATCGATGTAATTTATTTACCATCGTCTTTCTGTTCTCCTTGGATACCACCACCACCACTACACCCCCGTTAACTCAACCATGGACCACATATAAATTTTTTAAAAAGCCGCACTAGCTCATGTGATTTATCCTATCACAAAATGGCATTATCGTACCAATTTTAATGGAATTATTGTTAGTTGGAAAATTAAAAAGTACACGTGCTAAGAAGCATCTCTAGCAGACGAAACAGCGACGGATACTGTGTTTACTTTACAATTTTATTATTAATGGTTCTTTCCTTGATATCTGCCTAAGGTTACGTTCGTCGACTTACTATGATAAGTGGTGATCTCGCGTGTAGAGATGTGCGCATGCGTTCGATATAAAATAATTGTTTCATAAATGAGAACATGAACTAAAAGGTTTGAATTGGTGGAGGAAGCCACCAAGGAAATGAATACCCAAAGGCGTAGAAGATCGAGTAGCACGTTACCTTTAGGTATCGGCCACTGCAACTTAAGTCGAAACTTGTTCGTTAAAACTCAGGACAGCTTCACCCGACTTAAAAACTTTTAACAAACACACGAAAGAAAAACCATGATCATTTTCCTTATTAATTATTCATACACAATATTCGTTTATTTGTCTTCTTTAAATTAAAACGCTATTGCTGCTACCTACTCACATAAAAACTACATAAAATATTGCACTTAAAAGTATCACATAATAATTGTTTAAATACCGTAAAATTAGATTTTGGAACATACAAAATACTCCAGGTACACAATTTAAATTCTAACTTCCACTGTCTAAGCCATATGCCCTCTTCTTCGTCTTCTTCTCTGCACCGCTCTCTGTGGTAGAATGAAAAGCTGCATGATCGTAAGCAGCAGTAACGTGTCCTTTAGAGGTGCTCTTCTGCTCGTCATCCTCAGCAGCATCAGGCCGCTGATAGAAGTATTTGGGCATCGCCCCCCTCCTAACAAAATACCGCACCATTTGATCATAATCGATGTTCTGGTAGTTGAAGCTGGTTTCAGCTGCAGGACGGTCTTGTGTGTTGTAATAGTCCCGCTTTACCGAGTCAGCGTAGTAGCTTTCGGATGGAGGAGATGATGGCCCTTGGTCAGTATAATCCTGCTCCAAATTGTTTTGCTGGTTTTCAGAGTATTTACTCGGATTTGCATAAGGGTTATATGTAGGTTGTTCCGATTCCTCCACTTCAACTTTAGCAATATTTTCAGGGACTTGAATTTTGATTGTCTTGATTTCTTTGGCAGATTCATCGCTTTCAGGAGTTCTCGCAACGCCTACAAAGAAAAAGCGTCAATGTACGAAATAATAATCGCCAAAATAGCTTACCAGCATCTGTTTTGAACACCACCCTTGTATGTGAGTTGCTAGGATAGTTCTCGCTAGTCAGCAGTTTCTCGTCGGCAACATAAGGTTGTTGGTAGTACTGTTGGTATTGCTGCTCCTCGCCTGAAGAATAGTACTGACTCGGAAGTTCCTGATGATTATAGTCCGTGTGCTGCTCCTGATTGTAATCGGGTTGATGAGTTTCCTGCTCGTAGTACTGGTAAGAGGACTGCTCGTTGTTGTAGCTGTTCTCAGTTGTAGGCTGAACGTAGTAGTACTGCGGCGCTGCTGGACGAGATTTTCTGGTTGGCGTATGAGGGGTGGAAGACTGGTACCTGAGGGTCCAATATTTGTACACTTAAATTGCGAAATGGGCGTAGAGGAACGTAGAAGGTATAGAAAAGGAGAGCGAAGGTAGTCGCGTAGAACTACGTGATTATATTTATACGGGATGTCTCTAAACGGTCTGTGCAAAATTCGACCATAAAGTTATCAGACAAAAACATGAGAATTTAACACAATTTACTTTAGTCCAAAAGAGGGCGGTTTTCAAAATACAGGACGTTAAAGCGAAGATTAAAAAAAGGGTTACATTTTCGGTGCCCATTGCAGAGGGCGCCGTGAGCGCTAAGTGAATTCATTTTAAAGGGGCATCACTTTTCTATCACCTCGTATATATTTTTTTTTACTAAATTTGTGTTTTCCCATATGTGTAAGAAAAAACGTATATCGGTACAAGTCCCTACAGGCAATTCTTGTTGACATATTTGAAGATTCAAGTTCGCTGCATGTCATTAAAAATAACTTTAAAGTTCCTTCGTGCAATAGAGCAAATGAAATAACTAGCATGAATATATAGTATAAATAAAAAACTAGTATGGTCAAATAAAAACGTGAAGTTTAAAGAACGTTTTATGAATTGAACATTAATTGAATATTTTGATTTTTTTTCGTTTCAAGTGTACGAATAAATATAAAATTTAAATTTATTTTTCAAAACACACAACGAACTTTAATCCTTAAGTAATTTTTTTTATCTTCACTTTGATGTCCGGCATTTTGAAAACCATTCACAGTTGGATCAAATTAAATTGGGTTAAATCGCAATCTTTTCGTCTTATAAAACTGCGGTAGAAGTTTGTATACACCTTTTAGAAACACCCTGTATAATATTAAAAATGAATATGGAGTAGTAAACTTTCAAATTTTGGGATCTTGGGAGATAAGGGTATTTTATTAAGATTTTTTTTAAATAATCCGCAAAAATCAAATAAATGGAAAGTGAAGCTCAATGTTGTCGTAGTAAAAAGTAACGTAGATAGATGGTAAAAATAACGATGTATGTAGTACTTTAAATTAATCAGGTTAACTCTCGTTAGGGAGAACATAAATTCTAATACGGACGTGTAAGTGCAATTCAAATTACGGAGGCTTAGGGAAATAATACATTCATGTCTTTTTCAGCTAAAGTAGACAAACCCCATCTTAAAATTAATCATAGACATGTAAAGTAATCCGGGTTCATAACGTGTAAATTTTTAATGATTTAGCGGACGATGCTACGGGTTATAGAAGAACTCCGCCACCTATCACTGCTTCAACTTAGCTATATTTAATAACTTTAAGGCATTAGCTGAACGATGGAAGACATCAAAGAAAATGGGAACACAGTCACGACCCGAAACCATTGAATTAATGAACTGGATAAACTGAAAAGCGCAATTGACGAGACACGTAAAAATAAATAAGAACGTAGCGGAAACTCAGTTTTTTTCTACTTAATCCACCAACAAAATAAAATTACTTTTTTTTTACATAAGAGATATTGATTTTAAGAAAACTTGTAGACGTAAATCTGCGTGTACTTTGTGAAGCGATACCTCGATTCCGTATACGTAAGGAATACGGATGGATCGGAAAAAATTACGGAATCTTGAAAATTTTCATATTGAACTAAGAGGAGATATTAAATGAATCAGAGAAGCTGAAGAAATAAATTCATGTTCAATTAGCGACTTCGTAAACACAGGTAGGTATGTAAATGAAACAAATACGGACTCGGAAAAGGCACTAAATGTATGCGAATTTGAAGATATGCAAATAAATTGATTATAATATATTAATCCAATAAATATTAATATTGTGAAGTAAAAAGCAGATATAGAGAAAAAGTATCTAAAATATGGGACCATATGAATAATTAATATAATGTGAAAGTGAAAATATAAATGTAGGTGTCTTGAGTAAACCCCATACAAGGACGTGAAATACATTTTTACGGGCACATCAAAAAAGTGAATTTAATTTTTAGGAGTCTAGAACGCATCATATGCAAAATTGCAGATACAAAAAAATGAAAAGTACAACATAGGTTTAAGCGTTAGTGGAAAAAAAAATAGATAGGAATACGTCACCCTGTACATCATAAATTTATGGGAACTTAGAGAAGTGTGCAGACATATCATATGTACGAAGATGAATGAAACATAAAAAACTAAATACAGGCAGTACGTGCGAACAGTCAGAAAAGTCCGGAAACGAAATAATAAATGTACGGGGTCAGTCAAAATCAAACGCCTCATCCATTCTACACGAATATTCGTTTCTCCCGTAGCTTTTAAGTGATTAGAAATTTCAGAAAACTTTTTATGCAAAGCTTATTCAGAATGTACGGATGTTCATATCTTTGGAAAAAATAGCATGCTTCTGAAAAAAAAACATAGCATCGGCGCAGCGACGCCGAGCATCTCTGCGCATATTTTAATATTTTTAGCTTTTATTTTAGCTCATACCCTTTTATATAGTGTGGTGAAAACAACACTTTGCTAGTCTCACCTGGTTCAATATCAAACGGTTGGGGCGTCGAGTTTGATTGACCCTGTGTACAGACCAACCACGTGAATAGCGACATTACAACCTCCTCAAGATTCGTCAGAAAAATCGCGCTTTCGGAATCACAATGCAAAAAGCGTGATTGAAATATTCTAAATTCTTCAAACTTGAGTGACTTATACGAAAACTACGGCTTCAAATCATTAGAGCAACTTATACCATCTCTGATCCTGTCCCTAAACCGATAATCCCTTAATTCGCCTGGGTACTCACCTGAACTCATACTTAAGAGGAGCCTCCTCTACCTGCACTCCGTTGCCTGTATTATACCCAGAATAATGATTATTGGATATTTGATAGTAATTATTCTGCCTCGGATGGTACTGCTGTTGCTGCTGTTGCTGCTTCTGGTACTGAACGTGAGGTAGTTGATAGTTGGTGTACTCGCTGCTCGACGGAGCTGAGTAGCTGCTGTCAACACTCTGAGGGGGCTGTAAAGCCTTAATATAGTGCAGCAATAATGATTGGATGTTGACTGAATTAATAGATTTGGCAAAGGGATGGCTTTTTGGAAGATTGGCTTGGATGGTCGAATCTTTCAGTTGGTCGGGGTAGATCCTCAGCACCACCACCGGTAAGGGACTGTTATTTTGCTCCAATCCTGGGATGTTTGAGAGGCTTGAGCTGAGACCTCCGATTTGACCTTGGGCACTTAAGCTTGAATAAAGAGTAGTTCCGGGTTTAAGGGCGGATTGAGGCAGTTGTTCGGTTATTGGTGGAAGGGTGTATTGGACAGCTTTCTGGATGTTAACTTCAGAAGTTTTTGAAGATGAAAAGATCTTCGAAGGGTCCCCGCGGTAGGGGGGAATGTCGTGCTGCGAGTATTTGTAAATTTCGTATCGAGGCTTCTCGTAACTGTCTGAAACAAAATTACAACTAATATAACCATTAACGTAAATAATCATGTGTCATGTACGGTGAAAGTTTACTTTATTATCATTTAAGTTCTGCCTTTAGGAATTCTGCAAATAATCTTGTATAACGTAATTTATGCTCAATAGAATTTTATTTACTTACTATAACCATAGCCCAAAGCATTTTCGATGGTACGTTTGGATTGTCTGGAGTTGGTGGAATTCTCATTGGGATCGACGATCTCAATAGCAATAATTGCAGGTTGGGACACGCGTTCTTCCGGTGCCTCTGTAGTAGTTTTCGAATACTTCTTTTTAGTTTTGGCGGACAGAGATGGCAAAAAAACTGCTGCAAAAATCTGCAAAAAAGTGATTATTTTTAACGTTGCGTGATCGCTAATCGAGCTCTTACTTAATGATAAATTATTAGGAACGAGAGGTGATTTGTAGGTACGTGCCTGGCATAATCCATTAGCGCACAAAGCAGTATAATAACGTAAATTCAAAAACGATGGAAAAAAAATTGCCAAGGAAGATACCATTCGATAACAGTGAAAGTGGAATTCTCTTACAAAAAAACCGAGACTTTAGTTACGTATATTTGAAAAAGAGTATGTGTTGTGAAAACCGGAATCCCATGTATGGACTTTCTTTAGCCTGCGATATCGTTTAAAAATAATGTGATCGACGGATTGGATATGAGGATGTCTTAGCCTTTATTATAATTCAGACGATTCAGTTCACGGTCAAAGTTAATGAACAGCGACTTGCTGGTGTTAAATAGAAAGGAACATTTCTCTGCCAAACTTAGTAGTATAGCAGTAAATTATTTTTATGTAGTTTAGTTCCTGTGAAATGATGACGGAAATTTGAAGAACGGAGGTTTCTCACGGCTTATTCTACCAATTAAAAAATTTTAACATATGCACTTTTATATTTATGAGGAAAATATTTGAATATTGATAAGATTGCAATTGTACCGGCCATCCAGGCGCACCCTGGACATACGAGATCGACACGGGACACCGGCTTTCATTTTTTTTGCGCCTGCACGGATTGGCCGATTGATTTTTTTTTTTACATGGAGGCCGTAGTACTCAAGACCGGCCATCATTCCGGAATTTTTTAGATCTTCTAATTAGAGCCGTCCAGGGTCAAAACACCTCTAAATTTCAAAAGTTTAAATGCCCCGCGTAACAGTTTGATAACGCGATTGGTCGGAGTCAAGGTCACAATTAAACAAACACAAAGTCGGCAACAACGTAAGCGTAAAAGTACCATGTGACAGGAATTTTCCCTTTTTCTTCATTTCAAAGCAATTTTTAACTTATTTACGGATAAATTTAGTGGAAAATAAATGGAAAACCTGAGAATAATTATCATGTGATCTGCTTCGATGTCCCCACAGTAGTTGCAAGTTACTTATTAACCTATGATGATAATACAAAGACATAACCCATATCTTGTATCTCACTCACTAGACAGAACCTGCGCGGGAAATTTTAAATACGTAAAATATATATTTCCTGTTATGATCATTTTTGAAAAATTGTGAATAGAGGTTGTAACAACAATTTTTTTAAAATCTTTTGTTTATGGATTGCGAAGATTCGATTAATTATTGTTTCACTATCATGGTTATGACAATAAACAACTGCAAAAAAACTGACCGCTGACCAATCGCTGTTTCGTACGGTTACACGGAACCTTCAGTTTCTTTTTAAATTTAGACTCGTCTTGAGCGAAAACGTCTCTAGTTAGAAGATTTACAAAGTTGCTGAATGATGGCAAATCTTGAGTGCTTCGACCTTCATGTAAAAGATTTTCTTTTGGAAAATCCACGTAAAAAAAGAAAACCCGATTTTCCATGGTGATCTCCTACGGTCAGGGTTCGCCTGGACACCCGCTACACATTGATTTTTCTTCTTCCAGTAAATAATGTCTAATGCAACGTGAATAGAGCGTTTTAAGAAGAAATTTGTACCTTTCTATTTGTGCAAATCTTGCATCACAAGCATTAGAATTAATACCTCGTTCAAAAGTCAAAAATCCTTCTTTTGAAATTCTTGTACATATGATTTTTTTGGAAAATATTAATATATATATATATATGTATATATATGACACGTTATCCATAAAGCCCTAAAGTTACTTTTTTTGCATAGAATGTCTACACATATTAGTCCATGAAAGGTCATTATAAATAAGCGGGACAGTGATAAGAAGAATTCTGAAGGAACAAATAGAAATAGAAGAGATTCATAGAGTAGTTTTGACAAGCCCTACGTTCAAATTTTAAACTTTTAGATTATCAGTACTTGAATTGCTTTAATACAAAGGAAAGGCAGAGAAAGAAAGAGAGGGAAAGGAGAGGGGGGATAAAGAGAAAGGGAGAAAGAAGGAGAAGGGGTTGGGAGGGTGAAGAGAAGGGGAGAGAGAGAGCAAGATAGCAAGAGAGAGAACGAGAGAGAAAGAGAGAAAATGAGAGAAAATAGAGCAAAGAGAAAGAGAGAGATAGCTTTAGAAAATCTTTTATACATTTTCTATCTACTGAAATACATGCTGTTTATTTTTCTGCAGAGACAAATCAAAGCGTAGACTTGGTAGAAAAACTGAAACTAGAAGATTCTTCTTTATTGTTTGTCATATTCTAGTTATTTGTCTTTTAAATCTTCTGTCACTATTCTTTTACCATTTTTCGTCATATTTCATTTATTTAATTAAATTTTAAAAAATCTTCATAATTGAATGAATACTTTGTACCGATTTCAATTTCGTAATGAAAAGTAAAGAAAAATTAGACAATCAGGTTAGTTCGAGCGAGCCTCTAATAACTTCAACACCGGAATGACGTAGTAATATGAGGCGAATGGACAGAAATTGGTGATTTGTCTTCGTCCCATTAACATCGCGGGAAAATTTTCACAAATCGATTCAGATTCCGAAAATAAACCTTAAACGAGCCGAAACAGTTCGACAAAATAATTATGTTTTCTAATAGAAACAATGTAAACAGATGTTGCAGCAACAAAAGAGAGATGTTTATGGGTACCCTTCGGAAGTAAATACATGACAAATATTAATAGATTTAACACGTAGCAATAGTTGTTGAGAGTAAAATAATCATGTTTTATCATCACATGATTAAGTTTTAGAATCGTAAATGCGGACGCTAATTTCCACTCAGATCAGGAAATCATTAAAAAAATTTCATCCTCCACTTCCCCCTCGGTCTTCACGGTCATTACTCGTTGGTCTTCCTGACCCTCAATGCCCCTTCAGATCTTCGACGATTTTTCCGGTATAGTACTCCGGTCAAGAATACCAATATGTGTAAGTGAAAGCAATAACCCGACAAGGCATTTATGCATAATATCTACCCGCAGAAGAAGAGTAGTACCGAGCCATAGATAGCAAAGCAGATTTAAGGTAATAATGCTGCGTGTGAAACCACAATCTTCGCTTATTTGCTTGTTCTATTGACATAATCTCGGTTTTATTGTTCGAATTACCGGTTCGGTAATTCGCAATGTTGTTAGTTATGCAATTCGTATTAGTATGGAAGAACGTAATTATTGGGATGGGAATGTCGTTTCGGGGAAAGTGGAATTTGGTTTCAATGGAGAATTGAATCTCCATATCGAACGGAAAATAAATCAATTTCTCCCATCGAAAATTACGTTTTGATTTCGAAGAAAAAATATGCAAACGTACCCTTGAAAATGGGAAATGCTTTTCGGAGCCACTTCGTCTCTAATTGCGCAGGCGAAATTTCGAGATTGAAGGAGTGTTGAAAGGGGGCATCTGGAGTACTAAATATTTCTTTTTTACTCCCTGGGCTATTGGACAGTGTCAATTTTTAAAGATTTTTGACCCTAACCCCCCAAGTCCATTTCATTCTCTAATATGCATGTACATCTTCACTCTCGTTCCTACGCAGGCGCGATCGGAAGAAATGGCAGCATTTAAGGACGCTTGAAGCTAAGGCTGACGAAAACTATGCAAACGCCCTTTATAAAGCGATCGATTTGCCCTTATAAGCAACTATTGGTATAACGTTATATACACATATGAATCTCTTTAACCATAAAAATTACGACATAAGCAGTTGGTTCTGGTAGAAATTAAGCAGGTAGAGGTGCCCACCATGTTTCCCAAGAATATTTTGTTCTAACAAATCTCTTAATTATTATGAAACAATAGTAGCTCACACATTAAAACTGATGCAACTTATTAACAAACTCGTTAAATTTGCCAATATTATGACCTTCGCTACGTTTTTTAAAGTGCTTTCTTAATTTTTTTCTTTCATCGGAAGCCAAGATTAAAGACCATATGTATACGAAATGTTACGAAAGTACCACATTGTACTTACCAGGATTATGCAAATGGTCTTCATTTCACTTGTTTCACTGAGAATCGTCTTGAAGAGACTGTGTCTTCCGCGAAACTAACTAGAACTTTATTTGAGATGGGTGACTTCTTTAGGAAGCTGTACCCTCTCTTTGTTAAGTGCGTTCGAACGAAGAAACATCGGTGATCATGGAGACTTGGAGATTATATAAGTCGGTTCTTTAGATGAAATCGAAAGAATTTAAAGTTTGTGAAGAAAATCGTGGAAATTTCGAATGCAGGAACAACGCAGAAACATTACCAACGTCCGGAATCATCCTAATAGTCTCGGGCGTGGGAGCTTTGAAGGTGGAATCCTGTTAATTTAAATTTTCACTAGTTTACTGGAATATCTTTAAGATTCTCGTGATTCGCAGTGCTATTCGATAATGCAAGACAGGAATTTGTATATCAAACATAATAAATCTCTTACTTCTGAAGAACTGGAACTCGCGTCTTTAAAGCAGACCGAAACCACTCATTAGTAGTGTCTGAAAACAATCAGACTTTTTCGGGAATGCCAAATGTCGGCAATTAACTATAACGAAAGGGTGTCATAACCCTGGAATCTTTTCCATAATGGTGTCCCTTGAAGTAGTTTATTGCCGATAGGAAAGGGATTTGCACTGTAAGGATTTTCCAAGAATCCCACTGCAGTACATCTGTGATATTGGTTGCAATTAGCCATAGTCGTAGAAAAGGTTGTAAGCCCTGGTGATTTAAAAAAAAACCGACTAGAGGCAAACAAAGGGCCAATCCAAGGCACCGCGGAGGACGTCCAATTCCAGTAATTCAATAAAGGGTCGTTACCGTGTGACAAGGGAAGGGTAGTGGGAACTGACTGTTGAGGCTTCCACCCACTTTTTAGTCAGTTCACACTAGATCTCATCAGAGGTTAACAATTCGCAAAAAGTCAAAATTTGCCCTTGAAATCATCAGACACCAGTCACTTGTCAACATCTTTAAGCTAAGAACTTTGTTAATATACAAATTCAAAAAGTCGATCAAGCAATTCAATTCAACTCAGTTTCTTTCGGTCTGACAACAACGAGAGTGGTCCTTCGGAAACAAAAGGTTTAGAACCAGCCGCGGAAGCAGAACCCACTAACTACTACATTGTCCAGGGAAATGACATAATTGCCCCCAAGACAATTAGGGAGAGCGAAATATAAAGAATAATCAGATGGGGATAAACCAAAAAGCCGTTGGCACTTAATTAATTTTGAGTGCACTGTTTATTAATTTTTTTTTTTTTTTGAAAAATACGAATTCGTGCAATTAAGTTCAGAAAAAAACCACTAGTGCTTTTTGCACCCAAAATTGCATTAACGCATATCACCCTAAAATTAATAAATTACTTTCTAATTGTTTTTTCTGCTTTTCTGGTTAACACGGGCTTTCAACGAAGTTCTTAGTATCATCTCAAGGGGAAATATAAAATATATTCGAATGAGATCTTCGCGTTCTATCTCAAGCGCCGAAGTCTCGGAAATAGATTTCCACATTGGCGGGTCCCAAGGCAACGTTGAAACTGAACTGAAACAACGTTTCATAGAAGAGATTGTCAAAATTGACTGTACAGGATGATGCAAAGCAATATGTGAAAAAGGTTTATTTTGTTCAGAAAAAGAAGGAAGAGAAGACGAAAAAGTTCGAACCAAGACGCACTGGGCATCAAGAGATTATGTAGAATTTTCCACTTTGGAAAAATTTTTCGAGTTTCTTCTAAATAAGCCAAAAACTCAAGATTTGATAAACTTTCACTAAAGAATCGGTTAAACTTTATGGTAGAGTATATCTTAACGCTTTTAAAGCTAGTCATAGGAGTTACACCCACAAGGCATTTAACTAAAATCTTTGGCGTGCTACTTTTTAATTCACAATTGAAAAAATTGCTCTAAATAAGGATGCCTAGGAAAACATTTCTTTTAGCAGATTATACATCCAGTGTGATCCAGAATAAATGTTACAAAAGGACTAAAAATATTTGAATTTTTCCGAGTCCAACTTGTAGTGAAACTGTGGTATACAAAAAAATGTTTAAATTCCGGATTATGCAGACTATTTTACAAACAAATAGGTAAAAATCATCACCAATGAAGCGTCTTCATTTTTCAAAATACAAAAAAATTCGAATTAAAAAAATTATTTGGAATGTAATCTTATATCTTGGCACCAAATTTTGGAAATATTGAAGTATTTTTCGAAAAAAAAAATTTATTATTCGTCAAACATTTCGTAAACATCATAACAAATACCAAATATCAACTTTAACACATCAAATTTATGAATAAAATAATTAGCAATAAGTTTACCATTTTGTAATTTGTAATAGGGTAATGATTATTTCTCCGATGCAACCACCACCTGTATCCGCAGATTCTTCAACCCTCCGTCTGAATTTCTTGAAACCGTCTTTAATATGTATATTCCAACTGAAACAACAAAGGGCTTTAACACAAATTGTCAAGCGTTGTCATTTCTGTCTCTAATTTATCGACTAACATTGGATTGTCCGAAATGGACCAATGAAGTGGCCGCCGCGATCTCCAGACTTTGCATTGTCGGACTTCTTTTTACGAGGTCGACTCAAAAAGTCGAGTTATGCTAAATCAGTTCCTAATGATGCGATAATATTGTAACAAAGAATTACACGTACATGCTGTGAACTCTTTCACGATGAAATGTATTCAAAAAAGTTTTACAGAATTCAGAAGTATCGAACGATGTGCGAATATGGGGGATGGTTACATCGCATACATAAATAATCATTGCAAAGTGGTGAAATTATTGCTAATTAGTTTGTTGATAAATCTTATATGTTAAATTTGATATTTGTTGTGATGTTTACGAGATGCTTATTGTATGATTTTTTTTTTTTAACTTTTATATTCCTGTAATTTAGTACGGAGATGTAAGATTGCATTGTAAACGTCTTTCTTTAGTCGAACTTTTTTGTATTTTGAAACCTAAGAACACTTCATCGGTGACGATTATCACAAATTTGTTTATGAAACATCCTGTATAGCACGGAATCAACTTATTTTTTGTGTTGTAACGTAGTTTTACAACAAGCAGGACTCGACCCTCAAACGTTTTTAGCCCGTTTGTCCTTTAGTTCCATCTATCCTTGGGCACACTATAAACAATGGAAACATCCATTCGATCGAAGACACATTCGTGCGAAGCACTCTCAATTCTTCATTGCGATATTACGAATTCGGGCTTCAGTGATACAAGATCATTTTGTTGATCATAGCATTTCGATAACATCGTTTGAACTTCCTTAATTTTAAGGCGTCTGCATTGTATAATATTACAGATGGCCAAATGAATTCCCTCCCAAGAAGACAAGTTTAAATAAATATTTCTGCCATTTCACTGAATCATTCGTTAAAATACGAATAAAGTAATGCTTAATGAATAATTCACCATATAATCATATTAATTTTTTATTTACGTTGTGTTAAAGATTTCATTCACCACCTGTTCTGCACAGAGAAGTAGGTATTTCATTAAGCAGCAGTTGCGACTACAATAATAAACCACGAGGCGAATGTTATCGCCATAAAATTTGTGTCGAATTTGGCGAAAAATCCTAAAAAGGTCACAAATATAAAATATAAAAAAAAATAACAAAAAAATTAACCAAAAAACTCAAAAAATTCATGAGATTCATGTCGTCAATCAATGGGTTTGTTTAGTGGCAGTGTAGTAAGTGATAGTAAGTAGTAGGCAGACGCTTCAGGTATGAATCATTTATGTTCAAGTAATATTATTTATTATTTAATTGATCAATAAATTTAAATGTTATTGTGACACGGATTTCATTGCAGTTTCCAAGACGTTCGTGCAATTTTATTACCATTTTGAAGCATTGTGGGGCGATGAAATTGAAGGACCAACTCGAAGGGAAATCTTCGGTGGTTCAGATCACCAACACTGGAGGTGACTTGGGACAAAATCGTTTTGATATTGCTACACCACTTGAACTTAATTGGTTTTAGGAACGTTTAGAATTGCCAGCTTTTTTACAAGCAGTTTGTCAATGGCGGTTTGTGCGGTCCGAACGGGTGGACAACTCGGACATGGAGTTGAAAAAACAATATCCAACTGAGTTGACCAACATATAAGTGGATATATCTAAGCTGCTTAATAAAAAGGACATAAATCCAGATAAAACACACTTTACTTCAAGTTTAAGTTTTATTACAAGAAAAGCTCCTCTTAACACACTTTTTCGCAGTATTTTGCTGTGTAGAACGAGGAGTCCGTTCCGTAATTGTGAAAAGTTACTGAGGGGCACTGCTTGAAGCTGAAGCCTGCGGTCCCTTGGCAGCTGGACATGATCCTTGCTGCTGAAACATCCCCCTCATAGATTCAATTAAATGCACTTGGTAGGAGAGTCTTTTTTACCCCTCTAGGGCCTTACTGGCCGTTGTGCCTCTGCCGAGTCCTTCTGCGCTCCTCGTTTGTGACTATCGCCTCGGCAAGCCTTGGCGGAAGGATACAGGAGGTGCACGGAATCTCACAATCCGGCAATGTTTCATTATCTGGAAAAGTGTCGAAGCAACATTATATTTTACAACAACATTCAGACTTTAACATGCCAACAGACTGATCATGTTCTATGTAGAACATCATCTCATCCACCTGTCTCCGAGTCATCCCACATTCTTTTATGATGTGTGAGCTCAAAGATTCTGGTAAATGGTACCCTCCAGGATATTCGTGCATGTGTGGACCATCTAAAATTTCAGCTGTTAAAACTAAGCACTTAAAAATTTGAATCAGATACCTAACATGGGCCCTTGCTCTGTCGGCATAGCTTGGATTACGTGTTCATCATTCTGTTCAATTTCGCAAGGGTCCCAAAATCCAAAGGAACCTACAGTCTACCTTAGAACGAAGAAACGCTAAAATATACGAAATAACCTGGAGAATGAAGTCCTCCTGAAGATATTCTCGTGGAGTGCACCTTTTGAGGAGAAAGGGACTGCAAAAGAACAATTTTAGCAAAGAACGAAAACTCGAATTTTACCCCTGAAAGCTTTACATCTGCTCTTCCAGTTTCATTCCCCTTATCAATTGTAGGATACAGCTCCATGACTAATCCTTCAATGTCCCTCCAAGCGGCTCGTCTCGTCTCTTCTATTTCAGCTTCAAGCTCTGGAAGGAACTAGAGCAAATCTCATTTAGTTTTTAGTCAAGTTATTTATAATTGGGATCGCACCTTACTTAGCTGCTCTATTTCCCTCTGAAATTGCCGAAATTTACCTAGTTCCTCAGGTGATCTATGGGACATACAAAGCTGGTCGTGACTTGGAGGATGAGCTTCCCTTCGTAAAAGAGATGGCCTCTGAAGAGAAACAATATTTAAATTACCTAATAAAAACCTATAAAAAATAATACCCTCATTTGAGGGCTATGCCTGTGTTGCTTCATTACCTCCTCAATGTACGTCTGAGGAGTGTTATGCATGAACTCTCTAAAGTCTTGATCACCTGCAACATCACATATTAACATTTTTGACGAGTTTAATCTTCTCTTCAACAATATTTTGAAAATAGGAACGCTGATGTCGGAGAGAGAACCGATTTTACAATTTTATATTTTATTTTATATTATATCGCTTTCTTGGTTCGACAGTAAGCGTGGTAGCAATTAGATGTATGTCCAGCTTATGGTGGTATGTGACTTAATAAAAATTACCCGGGAAGTTGAATGGGACGCTACGGTCCTATCAGATAGCCTCCATGTGGGCCAGACCTGACACCTCTGGATTTTTATATTTGGGGTTACTTAAAGGACAAAGCTTACTCGCAATCTAGTAACTTTAGAGAGGAATTGATTTTGAAAATTCAAGAAGCATGTCGGTCTATGCGTGAAAATCCCCAAGTGATTTCCCGTGCTGTAAAATCGGTGATTCAACGAAGTAGTCGATGTAATCGCGAAGAAAGGGGAAATTTTGAACAGTTTTTGTAATTTTTCATTTTAATTTTTTCACTTTTTGAAATATTTTGTAATTACTAAATAATAATAATGTAAGTAACGATTTGTTCTGGAAAAACAAATTCGGTTACTCCAAGTTTCCAATTAACAATAAACTAATAAGAAATAACTGTTCGTGATTCTGAACGTTTGTAATTTAATATTCAGACAATATCAGAGTACGACATAAAGGCTATCTGATAGCAAATTTTATGCTCTTTCAGACTATCTATCTGATTGCTTGTTATGTTGAACGGGATAGTCACAATCTTAATAAATACGAAGTGAAATCGTTAAAAATCAAGATAACAGTAAAAACCAAATATCTAGAAAACTGTTGAAAATCAGACTTTTGTTTATATGACTTTTTTTATTGGAATCTAACCCTATAGTCATTCCTTGAAATATCGTTCTCCAGTCATAGACCACCCTGTATAGGCTGATTTACAATTCAGCGGACAAACTTCAACCACATACGCACCGCAACATAAGAAGTCCAATGGTAAAAAAATATATAATGAGAGTCCCACACGCAATGAGATAAACAATAATAAAAGTTTATTTATTGAATTAGACTCATCATATCATCATTAGACTCATTTAAATGTCCGAAAATTTTGAACTCAAGTACACGGGACACGTCGGATCGGCCGGGGCGGACCAGTAGCTTAGCCTCCGCGGTCTGCAGATCTATATCTCTTAGATTTCTTTTTATTGGTATATTTCAAAAACCAGGTTTGCCGTGCCGAAGTTCCGAATATTGAAGAATCGTGAAACCGGATTACTACAGCGCCTGATAATTTACATCTTCGAGAGCGGCGGGCAGGAGGAACATTCAAACTAGTCCGCCACTGGTTTTGCAACACAGAAAGAATAAACTTAATTATTGTCTATCTCGTTACCTGTAGGACTCCCATTAGATTTTTTCTGATAAATGGAATTCTTATGTAACAGTGTACATGGGTTGAAGTTTGTCGGACAAGTTGTGGAACACCTTGTATATTCTATTAACTTTCCGTTTACGGAGGAACTTTTATGTTGACTATCTTCATCACTTCTACAATTTCGCCTCTAAACGAGATACTTCACACTGCCCAACTCAATGTCGGCTTCACTTACAAAATCCGTCCTCCTCCCGTTGGGAGCTCGTGCAATTTTCAGCGACCCTGGTTATGAGGGAAAATTTGTTTTTGAGGTCTCAAAATTTTGCTCAAAAGTAGAAATTTACCCAAGGAAGTCAATTGGATGTTGCTGTAGTTCCTGCATCAGTTCCAGTTCTAAAGAAAAAATTAATTAGGACCGAGAAGTAAAGCAAGTATACCATCCATCCAGATACTTTCTGTCTTCAGCTAAATCTCTGCATGGTTGACAAACTATTAAAGTTTATATTAAGTGATTTGTGATTCGATCACAGATTATATCACCTTGTTCCCAATGCCTTAGATCATGCATGTTTCTGTGTTTTACAACTGAAATTATTGAATTGTATGATTTTCTCATAAAATAAACGACAAGATTTACCAGTGGGTTCGGGTACCTCCGTGGCTTCCCGACGACCTATTTCCATTCAAAATCCATTATAAATTTCAACAAAGTTAATTCGATGCAGTACTACTTCCAAATAAATTCTTACGAACTGCATTTAGAGCCTCCATTCCATACTGATTTCCAACTGTTTTTTTAATCTTCCTGATTGCTACTTCACCAGTACCTCCTGCCTTTCTATAATTAGGAGGACACATTCCTAAGTGGGGAAAGAAAGAAATTTAAAAAATTAGGAACCAGGTGACCTTAAAATTGGCATTTGTTGCTCAGCTCTTTCTAGAACTAAAAGGGAAATGCGAGACAATAAGATGGAAATCGAGGATACGACTTACCTCTCATCTCAGTACCATAAGGACTCGGCGATGGTCTTGGACCGCGATTTCTCCTGTTCTCGTTCAACTCCTGCTGAAACTCCTTCTGCGAACTTACAGACTCATCCGAATCATCTCTTGTACTATATTGCTGAAACCATTGCTTTGTCAATTTATTAGGAACTCAGGGAAGGTTTACTTCTTGAGTTTCCATTAAGTTTATCACCTTTGATGCTGCTTTGGCAGCCTTCTGATTCTCGTCGATAATTTTCAATAAGCCGTGGACTTTGCAGATTAACTCTATCGATCTCTTGGGTTTTCGCTCAATTGAGACATGTCTTTTGGCTTTTTTGAGAGGACACGAATATGATTGCCTAATTATCCATAGATATTAACACTAGGAAAAGATTTCCTTAGGTTTTATACCTGTGTATTTGACCATTATCAGTCGCTTCAGCATAAACTTTTTCAGCGGATTTGACCCTCCTAGGACTTGTAACAAGCTGTGGAGTAGTTATTGGAATTCTTCTGGAAATTGCTGATGAAGTACTACGCATCTCCTGCGCTTCACGAAAAATATTCTTTTGTTCTTCCACCTCTGAAAATATTTTTCCATAACATCACGCTTCTAGCTAACAACAAACCTTCAATCTGGTCCTGCAGCCACTCGATCAATTCCTCATCTTCCTCAACTCCCTTATCGTAAACAGTCTTATGAGCAACCACATCACCTTCAATCTCCCGACAAAAACCATCACAATTACTTTCTCCGTATCTTTCGAGATCCAAGTTTTCAATTTGAAACTCCTTATAATCGTCCTTCCTTAAAACCTCATCTTGTATTTCTTGAATTTCTTCATCAATATCTTCTTCTCCTGACATCAAATCTTGCCAAGTTAAATCAGCCTCTTCTAAAGCCTTCTTAATCGACTCATTGAATTCCTCAGAAGGATTTGCAAGTCTAGGTCCAAGGTCTTTATTACCTGTACCTTTCTCCTTCGTACTTTTGACCTTAACTCTGGAACGTTTGGAACTTTTAAGATCTTGGAGGCCGCTACGATCTTCCAGCTTGGTAAACCTACTTGGAGGCTGGATTTTGGCTTTTTCCATCATTCCATATTTGAAATCATTGACAGCATAGGTAATTTCTTTAGGTTTCGAAGCTAGAGATTTATGTTCAGCTCCACGGCTTGCAGCATTTCTTTCCTCGTCAGTTTGTTCATCTTCGATTATTTGAAAATCTGTTGTTTTTAAAGCTTTATCTACTCCTGAAGTATCTTTAATCTCGCCGATATCAGTCCGTCCACGTACATGCACCAAGTTGGTTCCCCAAGTGGGAGTAAGGCGTTCTACGGTGGCCCGTTTCACATGTCCCAATGGACGTGTAGGAGGGGAAGATCCCAGTTTCCTGGGTCGGCGTTTTTTCTTTTCCTGAGAAGGTAATTCTATAGGCGCCGAAGCATCTGCTCCTTCCACGGCAGGTGCCGAAGCAGAATCCTTGGGGGTCGCTGATGCGGTGATAGTGATACTAGTGCCAGTTGCACTTTTAGTTCCTTTGGGAAAAATTGCAAGTTCGGAACGTTGCCATTTATTAACTGGATGTTTGGAGATTGCATAGTAGGCATGTACCCCGAAATTGGGGATATTTTGGACGGCGGCATATTCTGTCAAGTCAGGGGAGCAATCTGTGGTGAAAGGAGGGAATGCAGCTATATCTTCTCCCATCTCCTGAGGCGTCGTTTCGTGGCGGCCTTGTCGCTCTTGCTTCAGAAGATTTCTTGCACACTCGTTGAGCTAAATGGATCATATGTAGAGTTTGCGTTGAGGAATCAGACTGTGTTTACATCAATATTAGAAGCGAGGTTTTCTAGGACTTCGTATAAGCGAGGGTCGTCTCCGAAAATGCCCGAAAGTCTTCTGCGTTGCAGGCAAAATATTAGTAACTTCAGGTATGTTGTGCGCAGCCTCTCATCCCCAACGTTTTCGTCTGAGAGCTTCCTTAGCCATGCTACTGCTAATATTCGATCTAAAGATATTCTTGATGAGAATAAATTGAGAATAATAATCTTCGGTTCACCTCGGGATTCTGGGAGATTAAGCACCATAGGCCTGGCTAATTTGAAGTAGAAAACAAACTCGTTTTTTACTGTATCTTCCATTTTAAACTGATAATTTTTCCCCACAATTTACAATTAAATATCTAAAAAATTGAAAATTTAACCCTTATATTGAATTGAAAACTGACTTCCTGATCAATTTTGACAAATAATCAACGAACGGAAGTTATTGTTTAGTGTTGTTTAGGATAGGCGATCCAGGTATTTTCTTTCACCTACACTGATGGACAGAACATTCAGTTTATTTTTAATTTTTGTTATTTATACATTTTTTACCAAAAAATTTTAAAAAATAAAAAAAATTTAACTAACCCAGCGATACCAGATTTAACGGAGTGGGGGGGATATAATTTAATTCTTTTATTTCTTTTTCCAATAAATAAAATTAATTTTTGTTAGATATGTGAGTTTTATTAAAATTCCTTTCAACTTTATAGGTGGTGTGCTAATTTTATCCATCAGTGTATTTGCTCGGTTAACAATGAAATTTGGAGTTTATATTTTTATAAAAAAATACCCAAATAACTAAATAACCAAAAAACACTAAAAAGTACCCTTTTCCCGTGAAATTTCTCAAAATTTAAAACTACTGTTACGTTTTTTGACAGAACATCCTGTATATTTCTGCACTTTTAAAAAGTCTATTTAAGGGGAATATATTTCAACATATACAGGGTATTTCACAAGCATACCGATGAACTTTCAAAGAACGTAGCTTTCGTAAAAACAAACATTTAGATCGAATAAACTAAAAGTTCGAAATCACTTCGTTTCCAAGGTACAAAGTTCTAAATTTCTTCTTTTTTGTCATAATTCAAAAGTGGTTCGGGATATGGATACGCTATGGCGGGATAAATGTTCATGTTCTGGAGAAAGCAGCGTATTTCGACCTGCTCCAGTGGCATCCGCACGGCCATTCAACGGGATGCGTTTAATGAAAAAAATTGTACGCCCCTGACCTTTTTTAATACCAACGTATTTTTTGACGCTCCATCAATTATTAATAAAAAAAAGGCCTCTTACTGTTTTGTTGCTAAAGTAGCCGTTTTCACGATAAAAATACTTCCTCATTCTGTGCCTCTCATTCCTGTTCCTACTAAAATACCGCTATAGGTTTTTTAATGGGATTTTTTTTATTCTTTAGGAGAAGTTACTCTAATTTTTTTTAATAGAAGTAGAGAACAAAGACAAAAATGTGTGAAACATGCCTAATCGCAAAATGGTTCTCCTTCCAAAGTATGGTTAAGTTAAATTCTGAGCCATTTACACATGTAGAAGCATTCGATGGCCGTACGGACGCCACTGGTGGAGGTAGAAATATTCTGTCTCCTCCGAAACACGTACATTTATTCCGCGATGGAGTGTACCTAATTCATGTCCTGACTCCAAACCGTTTTTGAAACACTTAAAAAATTTAAAAAAAAAGGAATTTAACTGTCTGTATCTTAGAAACGACGCGATTTCAGACTCTAATTTTATTATTCGTGTTTATGAGCTCTACATCGCCTGAAAGTTTTTCGATATGCTTATGAAACGCCCTGTATATCCGTATACCTAACGGTACAAGCTGTAAAACCCCAAAGAAAGCTTTCTAATTAAGAATTCGCAGAAATCCATTTAATCATCTACGTACTTCTAACACCAAAAATCAGAGTTTTTTTAATTTATATATTTTCGTAAACTGCAATTGAATGTATTTTACAGATTTTATTTCATTTTTTGACAAAACATTAATTTTTAAAGAATTTTTTTAGCTACGTCTAGTTGTTTCAATACTCTCTACGCTTATTTATACGTAAGTAACACCAAACATAAGCATTTTCCCATGCTTGCTATGGCAACCGTGCCCTTGGAGGATTTACCGAGAGATCGTTAGGTTGGCGCAGTCACAAAATTGTCCCTAGATCACCCGCCTGGAAAAGCTCAACAGTTTTCCCTGGGAAGTTTAACCGATTTCCATGATGCTGCCGGGAAAGCTGGAACTGGTTTAAGAAATTTGTGAGAGTTAAATACGAGTTCTGCGAAACGGTCGTTTCCCTTAAGTTTTCGTTATTTTGGTTTCTTTGATTAGTGGTGTGATAATATCAAAAATCAACAGGTAATCTGGTGTTTTTTTTCGTTTTTTCCCAGAACGACCTTAAATAGCCTTAACCCACTTTTAGGTGATGGGTTTAGTAAAAAATTCTTTGATGCTTTAAATTCAGTTTGGGTCGAAAGTGTAGTATTCTTTGCAGAGAAATCAGTTAGTTTCAAGATACAAAAGAAGTTGTTCAATTGCTGGTGGTCTTTCTATGGCCCTTTAAAATTCGTTGGCGAACACTTAAACAGATTTCTGGAACTTCAATTCTCATTCGACACTGAAAATTTGATAAATTTACAGCAATTAAAAAAATCTAACACCAAATCCCAAACGACATTCTAATTATATTTGATCGAATTAATTGTATGAATATCGCGAATTGTCTGTGGGATTTTCCACTATGCCAAGTACTTAGCAGCGGCATACCAAACCCCAGTCCAGTGTCCATACATTCCATGTCCAGGTGCTGATAATAACGAAATTAGAATTAATAAAATCGTAACTCTTTTTAAGAAGATTCTCTTTTAGAAACTCCCAAAACAGACGAAATGTTTCAATATATTTTGCCCCAATACTGGTTTAAGTAAAGAAATATTGATAAACATTTAAATATTCAGTAAAATCAATGAACTAACAATGCATTACGTATTATGTACTTATGTATGTACATATGGGTAAATAAAAAAGTACATGACACATAGCTTTTCTACTTTCGTTAGAACTGGACTGAAGTGAGTATGTTTTAATGACTCAATGATAATAAAATTTTGTTGAATAATGTCTTTTTAATCGAGAAATATTCAGACGTTCTCTGTTAGAAATCTCAATCGAGTTATTATTCTATAATAGATGCCGGAAAGCGTGTTGCTACCTGCAAGCTACATCACTATGGCCGAGGCCGAGCCTGACCTCAGCACGTTTGAAAACAAGTCAGGACTGGCCGAGGACATGAAGTTCCTCGCTTCCATGCCAGAACTCTGCGATGTCACTTTTTTAGTGGGCGAGACACGAGAGCCCGTCTGCGCAGTCAAAGCGGTCTTAGCTGCGCGATCGAGGGTTTTTCATAAAATGCTCTATCAGGTAACTCTGTCCTTTTAAATTCGTGCGCTCGATTTGAGGTGCTGTTTAACAGGCGCCAAGTCCTCAACGTAAGAAAGAACCTCCTCCGAAAGAAAACAAGCTACGGTTGTTTCTGAAGAGGTCCTCTGAACCGTTATTGAATCTTCAGAATGCCTCCCAACAGGTAGGTTGTAAAATACGCTGAGACTAAGGACGATTAGCAAACACATAGTGTTTATATGTACATTTGCTAATCATCTATTGTATAGACGAGGAAGAACTAGAGACTAAACATAGCTGCATAATAGACCTAGTTTAGGGCCTAAAAATAGTGAATAATCCTTGTTATATATTATATATCTAGAGAGGCTACACCCAGCAGCTGGCCCCCATCCAAGAGGTAAAACATCCACTCCCCACCAATGAGAAATAACCATGTTTGCTTTTACCATGTTTATATGCCTTGCTCTTTTAACAGTAAGACATAGGTATAGATACAGTTATAGAGGGAGTTTTATTATAGTGAATCTGATTATATCAAGTTAAATGCTTCGCATGGTAGCAAACTTGAAAACTTAATTATTTTTATAGAAATTCCATCACTATTAGCAACCGTGGGGTATCACAATGCACTATATTATGCGATTCTTCTTTCAAGACATAATATTTGCATGAAAAACTCATTAGAGTTAGAAGAGCTAAGTAGTGAAAATTTTCGATTAAAATTTCAAAGCTTCTCTACTAACTCACTCGTTAATACTCACACTAAAAATCGCTATGTAAATATTATACAGGGTGTTTCCTAATGGATGGACAAAAATTAAATGGATGAATCATTAGCTTATTTTATGATGAAAACTTTGTACAAAGGAACGTTTCAAATTGCTTCCACTTTTTGAGTTGCAGGGTGTGGAAGCTTAATTTTTTTTCAATTCTCATTAATTTCTCTGTGACTTGTAAGATGCTTATATGTAAGATATTTAATTAACTATGAATTGGCAGTTATCATCATTTTAGGGTTACGAACAAACTGAAATAACAATTATTCAAAATACTCTACAGGGCGTTACTTTTTTACACGAAAAACGTAACGCAATGTGGAGAATTTTAAGCAGTAGTTATTTCAGTTTTTCGCAATGTTAAAACAATTCTTACTGCCAATTTTGAGTTAATTATTTTTACAAGTACGAGAGAAGTTAACGAAAATCTAAAAAAAATGGAAATTCGACAACCAGTAAATCAAAATGGAAGCAATTTAGCACATACTTTTACATGAAGTGTTTGTCTTAAAATAAGCTCATGGTTCACCCATTTCATTTTTTATCACCTATTAAAAAACACCCTGTACAGAAGTACAAGTTATTGTAGATTGTTGACAATCTGCATGCTAGGTCACTTTGGTCCATTCGTTCCGAATTTTACAGTACAATACAGTACATAATATCTAACATACATGATATGTCTAACAAATGCATATAATTAATTTTTGCTATTGCATGACGTTGAGTCTTAATTAAGCACCTCCCACTCCAAACCTCTGAAAATCACTCTAAAGTTCTATTTTTTTCTCAGCCTCAATCTCAACAGCACCAAACCCTGATAATAGAAGAATTCGAACCAGATGTCTTCAGACAGCTCATAGAGTACATCCACACTGGATGTGTGACCCTGCAGCCCAGAACCTTACTCGGTAGGCGCTTTTCAAGTTTGAAGAATTTTGGTTGATCAGCTCTCTTAGGTGTAATGAACGCTGCTGATTACTATGGTTTGGACGAGCTACGGAAGGCCTGTGCAGGATTCGTTCAGTGTTGTATCAACGTCGATACTGTCTGTGCATTGTTAGCTTCTGCTGAGAGGTACATCCAGTATAAGTGCACCAAGTCGCTTGTGCAGAAGGTAAATTTTATGATTAGAGATTTGTCGATTATTGAGTTCAAATGTCTCGCAGGTGCTGGAATTCGTAGACGAGCATGGTAATGAAGTGCTCAATTTAGGATCATTTACCCTTTTACCCCAACATGTGGTGCGGTTGATATTAGTTAGAGACGAACTTCAGGCTGATGAATTCACCAAATTTCAAGCAGCTTTGATGTGGGGTAAGGCGTTACTTTATTTATATATCAAGACGTTAATGGCGTAAAACATGAAAGGTAAGAAATACTGCGACAACAACCCCACTACAAGCCTTAAAGATGTCATAGGTAACTTCCTGGAATATATCCAATTCCACAAGATCCCGGCGAATGCGGTGATGCAAGAGATCTACCCCCTGGGTTTAGTGCCGAACAACATCCTCATGAACGCTCTGGCTTATCAGGTGCAGTGTCTTGCATTACCCCCTTTTGCAGCTTAGGTATCCACAGACTTCAGGAGCGTTTAGTTGTGCCTATCCGATCCTCCATCACTACTGTTTGCAGGCAGACCCGCAGTGCGTTGACCCCAGTAAACTCTCCCCCAATCGAATAAGACGCCAGGATCAGGGACGATCAATGAGTGTCCAGAGCAGCTTGGATCCTTACGGCTCCGTCACCACCTTGGGCTCTTCCGAATCATTCGAACTGGCTTCTTCCGACGGCAAGCATAATAACTCCAATTAACATAAGGCCACTGGTGAATACCGTCCTTCAGCCCCACCTCCCGGGTCGTCCTATCCCACCTACTGTGTTTCACCCTCTAGTGGCACTAGTAATACTGCCTCAGTTAGTTCTAGTCCTCATCATCCTAAGATGCACTCACCACCTACAGTGATGGTGTCAGCAGCCTCTCCTTGTGCCCACAGCAGCGCGCAGCCTTCTCCGCCCTCCTCACCCGCTCATACGTTCACCTTCACCATTATCATGAAGAAGATTACGTACAAGGAGGAGTTTATTGAGTTGTAGGGGCGGCGAACGGGGTTGATGGATCGTATGATGGGGTCAACAGAGGTTCTGATTTAAATTTCTGCACTTGTGGTAACTGGAAAAGGAGGTAAATTCGTGGGAGGGCGATGGAGCACTGTCAAAATTAATGGTGATCGAATATTAATAATCGAAGTTTCACGTGGAAAATGTTGTAATTGCCATATTTGCTAAACAGTTATACGTGGAATCTTCATTCTGAACAATGAAGGTCGTTGTTCAAACCGCTCTTTTTTCATCACAATCCCAACAGGAACAACCGTCTGATCTGCACATACAAAAGGGGAAGTTTTGCGGTAGTACGCAATGGTTTTATTAAGGGTTGAAATAATTCTAAAATTTTTTGTGCAGTGGTAGAGGGTTTCGCTTCTTCAACCCCTCTCGAACTCAACGAATTTCCCTCCCGCTACCTCAAACCAAATTTTCTTTTTAACTTGAATTAACACTACTGAACTTTCAAGTCCATTAAAAAAATTACAGAGTAATCCAAGTTCTAACTCGGTTTAAAAATTCATTTTAATTAACTTGACAACAACAATCACTGCTAAAATAATTATTTGAAGAGAATTTCTGTATACGACACAATATTCGATTCATCGACGCCCATCAAGTAATACATAACTGAACATGTCAAATAGTGCACAATACAAAGTAGGATAGTCCTATTTGGCATAACCAGAAAGAGGCATTTCTCTCCGAGTTTTTAGCCAGAACTCAGGTAAAAATGCTTCGATTGAGCTGTCCCATTGGGCTGCGTGCTGCTTTACTGGACCATGAACTTATTTATTGTTGAAAAAATCTATCATTGTTGAATATAATATGTATATGTCACAATGACCTCCATATCGCAGACTTTAACATATCTTTACATATTGAAATATAGAGAAGTAAGTCTTCTGGCACTTGTGCAACAACATAAGTCAATAACATACTTCGATCCATTTTATTGGAGGTTTTTGTACTTAATAAGATAATGAGCCATTTTGATGCTCTTCTAACTCCACAGCAATTGCGACTATATCAGCCATTACTTCCATGCTGCTCTTGTAGTGTTTTCCTATAATGTCTTAACCCACCCAAAAACCTTCGTGCCCTTTTTTGATCCTTTCGAAGGACTCACCAGTGGCTATATTATAATTATTGTATTAATGTCCATTTATAAATGTAATCGAGTATATTATGCAAGTTCATAAGCAGAAGTACTTAACAAGGCCTACCGGGCCCTTGGTATGTTGTTGCTTTACTTGGTATATCGTGCAGGTTTAAATTGTAGCCCCCCGCCCCCTTTGTTAAAGGTTCAACCCTTTTTTTAATGCAAAAATGGCATTAAATAGGACAACTAATACTACTTCTTGAAGTCTGGTTATGTTTTGTATGTTGTCTATGTCACGGGTAGCGCCGAATGGCCCATTTGTTCAGGTTGAAACATGGGTCAAGGGGCACCTTGAGTGAATGGCCTTTCGAAGCTGGTGTATCGTGGTTCAAAACCTATCGACTAGTTTTTCACAAAAATAGGTACAATTTTTTAATAATTTTTTGTTTTTTAATTAAAAAAATAAATAAAAATAAGCAAAGCTGTTCTCAAACACAAAATTGAAAACAAATCCAGTTCCCATTAACACGCAGATTTTTTCATTATTTACACACCATTAAATTGAGTTTTTATTGCATTTTTAACCAAATTTATAGTTGTTACACCGTTGAATGCGTCTTTGAAAGACCTTTAGTTTAAGGTGTCGCATGACCTCTATTGCAACTGCTTAAAATCGGCCATTTTGCGCTGCCGGTGACGTAAGCAACGTTTAAAAAAAATAGACAAACGCCGAAAGGCGGCATTTTTGGTTTCATTTCATGCAAATTTTGAATTTTAAAAAATAATAATTTGCAAAAAAGTTGTCCGGCGGGACAATTCGAAGCCGTACGGTATTATCTATGTATTGGTTACTTGCATTAAGATAATATGTAAAAATGTTGTTTCCTTGAATTTGCAGTCTAAATCCAACACTTTCGCTGCTAAACTGTTAAACGGGTACGTAGTCTGCAGCTATAACGTTTTTGGACAGATCTCAATATCTTTTCTATTAGTTTTTTAGCAAGAATTCCATGACGACAAAAACCATCTCCAGCACTCCGCTTACGAATTTCATGCGGAGCGCTGGTGACGGTTAGGTATCATGTGAAATATCACAAAATTATTAATTATTTTTAATTGTCACACGTATTTACACTAATTATAGAAAATTTTTGCATTTTAGTGTATAAATGTTCGAAACGCTGATCCGCACATATGTTTTTTTTGCGTATGTTCCGCGGTGAAAGGAAGGTTCCGTCCTTCTCTTTTGAACTATAGAACCACGTAGGTGCCGAGCCGGGAAATAACTCTCCATTAATTGCTGCAGAGTTTGTCCTTTCGACAGAAATTTGCGTAGCTTGGGTTGTAAAAACTGTCATTAGTAGCGAAAGTATCAAAGTGTTAATTTAATCACATAATGAAATTAACGTTGTTAGCAACTCTTGTAATTTAATTAGTTTTATAATTTATTTTTACGCTAATTGTAACTTTGTTGATGTTGTTTCGTGAATTGTTTAATTTACTCAAAAAGCGGAAAAATCGTCGATGCCAAATGAAATTTCTAACCAACTGGAAAAAAATTCCATTTTTCTAAGTGTAAAACAGGCAGTTAAAGTTCTAATGAAATCATCATTGAAGCTGGCAAATTGATTAATGCCTCGCTCTCTAAATCACATTTACGAAATGTCTTTTTCTAGATTTGAAATTAGACAATTGGACTCTTTCATACACTGCGACATACACTATGGAAAGGAAGTAAGCTTAATTAAGGTACTCTTGTGTAAACCTAAGTGGCTACTTAAAACTATTTGAAAACAGTGTGGGCTAAGATGTTATCAAATATATCTCTATTTATATATGAAGGTTGTAGCCTGTATTGCCATTATTCCACGTTCCTCCTTCTTCCATAAATTATCGATAAATTCAACGAAGAACGAAAACCATAAGCAAACCCACCAAAATCGGTCCTTCGCTAGTTATCTAGGAACCAGACACTCATCAACGCTTATTATTTAGCGCGTTACGTCATCTCAAAAATCAACATCTCGACATCTGGTGAAACACAAAAAGGTATTTTTATCATAAGGTGGAAATGGAGGAAGAAGAACAGGGCAGAAAAGGGGAAATTGACCATTTGGAGAACCTCATTAAAAGTGTTCTGGAAGGCAAAAGAATCGACACTTCAATATATGGACTGGAGCAAGTAGGAGAACACTACTGGAAAAACTTCAAATCTTATTTAATTCTTTTGGACATCATCATTAGCATGTATGTCCGCCTTCTTCAATTCCACCTAACCTAATTGCCCATTGGAAAACCTTAATGATTTTTTAACAAGCCTGAATCGCAGTACTAAGAACAGCTCGATCGCTCTCTTAACCAAGATCGAAAAGAAATAAATATTAATTTTGTACAGATCTTTCGACATTTTCCGGAATTTCTGAGATATGAAAAATAAAAATTTGAGTATCCCGGAAAAGACAGAGAATCCACGTTTGAAGCAGTTTGTTGATATTAATTTTTATGAAACACTTGTAAAATACTTTTGCGTTAGATCAACCAAAATGGTCCACTCAAAACCCTCTTAAGATCAATATTCTCATATACAAACCTTATAGTTCTTCTTGGTAGTATTACCTCAGTAACCACCAAAAAGTGCTCACACAATTCTTTTTGGTACAAGAATAATCATGAGTCTTCTTCTAACATCCATCTTTAGGTTATTCGCTCGTAAACACTATACGCATGCCCCCTCTATTCAACAAATTAACCACAACTTATGTGACAAACCAATGTAGGATATCAAATATATACAGGGTACTCGCAGCTTCTACGCATCAAACTTACCACATTTTTTAGTAATTAAATTAGCACCCCCAGCAATATTCCCAATTGAGACCACAGAAGGTATTGGTGGCTGGAGTGACCACTAGGTATTGGGATTGTTCCAAACCCAGCAGACAATTTTGCCAAATCCAGCGCTGCCGGTCCAGTCCGACCCTGTGCAGTTGATGGTACCCAGACTATAGGCGGCAACATTCAATCTGGATGCACTGATGATGGAGATGTAGCTTGGGAGTGCGAGTCTACCTTCAATTTCGTATGGGGAGCTGCCTCCTTCAATTGTAAAACTGGAAAAAACCTTCTATTCGGTTTTTTAATGTGGATTAGATTCAGGTGGTGCTGAAGTCACTGAATGTTGTCATTGTTTAGTGCTCAAACTAAAGGGCTCGATTGAAGGAAAACCCTTCGGTAGTTGAAGTCACTAACACTGCAGGTGACTTGGGGCGAAACCACTTTGCTAACGCAATGTCCAGCGTTGGTTGTGAGCATTCTTCCACTGATTGGACGCATGAATGAGATGCGCCAGTTGATGGTTGGGTTGGGTCGATTAGTGGAGTCTCTTCAGTTTCTGTACGTTTGCGTTATGGTGGATGGTAAATTGATTATGGTTGTTAATCGGTCTTAAGAGTTTTCAAAATTGGCTACTCCTCTACAAGCAGGTTGTCAATGGCGGTTTGGGTGATTTCAAAGGGTGGCAACCCGCATGTGGAGTGTTATGAAATTCAGTGTCCATCTGTATTGGCCAAAATGAAGAGATATATTTGAGGTACTTAATAAAAACTAATAAAATTAATACACAGAAAGTTTTACTTTAATGCCAAGTTTTTTTATAAGAAAGGGTCTTCTTAACACTCCTTTGAGTAGTATTTTTCTGCGCAGAAATAGCGGCATGTTCCACAATTCTTGAAAGAGACTGAGTACCACTGTTTGAAGTTGAATCTGGCGGACTCCTAGTAACTGGACATCTTCCTTCCTCCTGAAACGTTTCCATTATCTTTTCGATTAAATGCAGTTGATAGCAAGATCTTATTTGCCTGTTTAGGATCTTGCTGGCTACGTTCTTTGAGCCTTTCTCGAGCCATTGCGCGCTCTTCAGTTGCGGTAATTTGCCTCGGTATTGCTTGAGTTGCTTGAGGTCCAGATCTTGCACGATGTTTGATAAATTGATCCAAGGCTTGACCGTCAGGTGTACGTTGTCCTTGTCTGGACCTTAAAATAGTGTTTGCTTTTTAAATCTATTAAATGATGCCTCACTATTCGAGCATACGTTTGTGGCGGGGCGCGAGAGCTGCATGGACTGCCAGAACACTCCACTATTTCATCATCTGGAAGAGTATTGAGGCAACATTATTCTGTATAAGAATACTGAAAATTTGACATGCCAGCAATCTGATCATCTTCCTCGTGAAACATCATCTCATCTACCAGCCTTTGTGTCAATCTACATCCTTCTCTAATCTGTGGGCTCATCGATTCTGGTAATTCGTACATTTCTGGATATTGATGTATATGTATGTCGCCTACAAGTTTAGTATCTTAGTTAAGATGGTCTTGGTTAGTTAAGCACTTAAATATTTGAAGCAGATACCTAACATGGCTTCTTGCCCTGTCTGCATAGCTTGGGTGAAGTATTCATCATCCTCGTCAGTTCCACAAGGACTCCAAGATCCATGCTTATCTCTACACTTCTTCTTCCTGAAGGACTCCTCCTATAACAATAGATCAAAAGAGTGCTTCTTGGACATCATCATAATTCAAACCTTATCGCAAACTACGCATGGTTCAGGAGGAGGCACATTCTCTGGACCAGCCTGGGATTCATCCATAAATAGCTTTCTGGGTCGTAAAGCTGCACGAATCCTTCTGCGATCTCTATGTTGGTGCTTTTTAGGAGTTCCCGCCTGTGAAATTATTATTTAGATAATGTCAGATCACAAAAATAAAACTTCTATTTACATGAAGAGGAAACTGCGGCTGCTCAATACGGTCCTGATCCGTAGTCTCCATTCTCCCTCGAAAAGGGTTGAAAAATTCTTGTTCTTCGTTTGGAGAGGACAGGGTTGCAACTGGTTGCATACGGGGAGAGGGTAGGAGTGTTGAGTGGTGATGATGGTACTTTCTCCGAGTTCCCTCCTGTGAAATTATCACTCAACTAGTTGCATAATACAAAAATAAAACCGCTACTTCCCTCAAGAGGGACCTCTGGCTGCTTAGATTGTTCCCGAACCGTAACCTGCCTTCTCCCTCGAAAAGGGTTGAAAAATTCTTGTTCTTGGTTTGGAGAGGGCAGACTTGCAACTGGTTGCATACGGGGAGAGGGTAGGAGTGTTGAGTGGTGGTGGTGGTGGTGGTACTTCCTACGAGTTCCCTCCTGTGAAATTATCATTCAGCTAGTTGCATAATACAAAAATAAAACCGCTACTTCCCTGAAGAGGGACCTCTGGCTGCTTAGATCTTTCCCTAACCGTAACTTCCCTTTTCCCTCGAAAAGGGTTGAAAAATTCTTGTTCTTGGTTTGGAGAGGGCGAGTTTCCAACGGGTTGTATACGGACAGAAGGTAGAAGTGTTGAGTGGTGGTACTTCCTACGAGTTCCCTCCTGTGAAATTATCACTCAGCTAGTTGCATAATACAAAAATAAAACCGCTACTTCCCTCAAGAGGGACCTCTGGCTGCTTAGATTGTTCTCGAACCCCAACTTCCCTTCTCCCTCGAAAAGGATTGAAAAATTCCTGTTCTTGGTTTGGAGAAGTCAGGTTTACTACTGGTTGCATAGGAGGGGAGGATAGGAGTGTTGAGTGGTGGTGGTGATGGTACTTCCTACGAGTTCCCTCCTGTGAAATTATCACTCAGCTACTTTCATAATAGAAAAATAAAATCGCTACTTCCCTGAAGAGGGACCTGTGGCTGCTTAGATCCTTCCTGAACAGTAGCCTCCCTTCTTCCTCGAAAAGGGTTGAAAAATTCTTGTTCTTGGTTTGGAGAAAGTGGGTTCATGACTTGTTCCAAACGAGGGAAGTGTTGTAGTGTGGAGCCGTGTGTTGGACAAGTTCCTCGACTGAAATTTAATTTAAAGTTTTGCGAATTTTGACTTAATTAAGAATACCTTCTTGAGGGTGGGGCATGTGTCACTAAAAATAAACGAAGAAAAAAAATTTTTATAATTTTATAAGATATACTAAAGAAAACCTTCAAATGAGGGATGGACAGAAGGTTCTGCAGGTCTTGGAAGTGTGTGCTGATCCATGTTTGGATATACCAATTCCGGGGGCTAATTTGAGCGTTCCTTAATTAAAACTTTATAAAAAGTTGAAGTTATTCATACCGCTTCGTCGAATAAATCCATTTCTCCTTAAAAACAAAATCAAACAACCCGCTAGTATATAAATTTGGAACTTACCAGCTTCCTGGAAAACATAAAAGCTACAGTCAGCTTCCTCCATGATTTCGGCACTTTGAGGTGATTTTTGATACCCCAGAGGTGATTCTTGTTTCCGTACCCCCTTCTCAACCTCCGTTCCATGCTCTACAAGAAAATAATAGTTGGAAGCAATCTTTCAATATTCAACTTCTCACCTGGATCTCTATAACCTACTTCAGATTTTTCGGGAACAAAATTATGGGCACAAACCGCATCTTCGGGCTCATAATCAAATTGGGAAATATACATTTTTCCTTTTGAAGAATTAGGCTTGAACAATCTGTGAAATTCGAGATTTGGAAAAACTCTAGAGAATTTCTTTCCTTAAACTTACTCTTCATGTGTGGCACATTTGCCGTTTTTAGATGATGGTCTACAAGACGGGCAAACTCTACAGGGAGATCTGAGAAGTTTAGTATCGATGTCTCTACGTTCGGTATCAGTCTGTTCATGATCCAAACCTGTGGATTTAATTGAACTATTATAGCTGAAAAAATTTAATAATTTTCATCATCAATCAATTTCAAGAAAATGTTAAATATATTCCAACAATTAAAATAGAAAATTCCTCTTCATCATTGCAATTTGGAAAACTTCCGGATAGCTCTCAGAAACAGAATACGCTACTGAGGCAATAAACCATCGATATAATCTCGCAGCTAACTTATCTGAAGGTTTCTTTCTGGCTTAGCCGATCTTCTCACGTTTGAACGATTCGATAACCTCGGTCATTTCTTTAGCTTTAGAGGTTACAAACTCATGTTCCTCTCCACCACTGGCAGCCCTTTCTTTATTTTCCTCTTCAGCCTCTTCATACTCGATCGTATGAAAATTTTCCTCTTTTAAAGTTTTACCTGGTCGGGCATTTGCGTCCTCCTCCATTGCGGAGGCTGCAGGAGAGGCTTTAGAAGGGGTCCCAACATCGATGTCCGGAGGGACACTTTTTATGAGTTCATAAGAGTGAGGATCTTTTGTGAAGATGCCTGAAAGCCTTTTGCGCTGCAGGCAAGAAAGGAGCAGCTTAAGGTATATTGTGCGCAGCCTCTCGTTCCCAGTATTTTCGTCTAAGAATTTTCTTATCCATGCTACTGCCAATATTCGATCTAGAAACGTCATTGGTGAGAATAAATTTAGAAATGAGGGACAATAGCGTTTACCACTGGATTCCGAGAGATTCACCACCAAGCGCCTGGCCAATCTGGTGTAGAAGAGAAACTCATTTTTTACTGTTTCGTCCATTTTAAACTTGTAATTTTATCTGATAATATATAATTTAGTGCCTAAAACAACGAGAATTTGGCGCCCATATTCGGCTGAAGCCTAATGACTAAAGTCTGACTTTCTTAAAAATTTTGACAAAATGGTCATTGTTTAGACTGACATAGCTAGGATAGGTAATTAAGGTATTTTTATTCACCTAATCGCTGTTAATACTGCCCTACCAATGTCGAGGAGCGATCTTTACGTTTTCCCAAAAAAATATATATAAAATTATTCTTTTTAGTTATTCCATGATTCTGTCCTAAAAACTCCGTATTTTTTCACAGAATCTCCCGTTTTATCGCTCATTAATGAGAATACCTTTCCGACTAATGGGTATGCCGTATTGTCTACAAGTTTCGAAATCTGAAAGAAAGCTTGCAGCCTGTCGCTTGTCGTTAAATTTTCGATTATATGAAATTTTAACCAATTTTGTAGTTTAGTAACAATTTAGTTGAAAATAATTTAGAATTCATTAATTGGTCAAATCACCCCATTTCTTTGTTTTTCCCATATTGCTGTCATTCCAAAACTCGAAATATTCCCTTTAGAACGCCCTGTAGATTTTTAAAAACTGAAACTAAAGGAGTTTTAAGGGCTTCGTTGTGGGTTTTGACAGATCGCCAGTTTCTGCGAAACTGCTCGGCTATATCCAGACTGTTTTGATACCCTGTACATTTATCTGTGAGTAAATAACATCAAGCATAAGCATTTTCCCTATCATGTCATAACAGCCGCGCCCCTGGAAGATTTATCTAGAGATCGTTAAGTTGGCGCATTCGCAAAATTACTCGTGGATCATCCGTTTGGAAAAACTCAACAGTTTTCCCTGGAAAGTTTGACTGATTTCTATGATGCTACTGAGAAACCTAGAATCAGCTTAAGAGATCCGTGGAAGTCAAGTGCCGGTTTTGTGAAACCGTTATTTCCTTTAAGTTCGCTTTATTTTGGTTTTTCCGATTAGTGGTGTGATTATATCAAAAATCAACAGGTAATTTGATTGCCCTTTGTCGTCCCCCCACAGAACGACCCTGAATAGTTCAAATCCACTTTCAGGTGGCGGATTTTGCAAAAAATTCTTTGATGTGTTAGATTCAATTAGAATCAGTGGCGTAGCCTGGTTTTCAGGGAATACAGTTATTAGCACAACATGAGGTGATCGAGAAGTTCCATAATAATTTTGGCAGATTTTTATGGTAGCGTATTGGTTGACAGTATTTCTAAATTGCGAATAACCATTCGGAACTGAAAACCCCTTCAATCAATTAAAAAGTTTTAATTCCAGGCAAATACAGGTTGTTTCGACGAAATATGGCCAAATTAATCTCTTACTAGTTATCTACCTATTTTTTCATTAAGGTCGATAATGAACAGTTTTGTATCAAACTTAAATCCGGGATATTATGTTTTGTATCCACATAGAGATGATTGCCAAAGGGCACTTTAGAAGGTTCTCTCTGAGCAGAGAAAATATTTCAGTGAAATCTTACTAAAAAACTTAGATATGAATCACTAATAATCTATGTGAATTGCACCATTCAAAACATAGAGAATTTACTTATTGACAGTCGGTGAAATATTTGCAAAAGTGTCCCAGTTTGTTGTCCTAGATGCCGGAAAGCGTGTTGCTACCTGCGAACTACATCACTATGGGCGAGGCCGAGCCTGACCTCAGCACGTTTGAAAACAAGTCAGGACTGGCCGAGGACATGAAGTTCCTCGCTTCCATGCCAGAACTCTGCGATGTCACTTTTTTAGTGGGCGAGACACGAGAGCCCGTCTGCGCAGTCAAAGCGGTCTTAGCTGCGCGATCGAGGGTTTTTCATAAAATGCTCTATCAGGTAGCTCTATCCTTTTAAATTCGTGCGCTCGATTTGAGGTGCTGTTTAACAGGCGCCAAGTCCTCAACGTAAGAAAGAACCTCCTCCGAAAGAAAACAAGCTACGGTTGTTTCTGAAGAGGTCCTCTGAACCCTTATTGAATCTTCAGAATGCCTCCCAACAGGTAGGTTGTAAAATACGCTGAGACTAAGGACGATTAGCAAACACATAGTGTTTATATGTACATTTGCTAATCATCTATTGTATAGACGAGGAAGAACTAGAGACTAAACATAGCTGCATTATAGCTCTAGCTTAGGGCCCAAAAATAGTGAATAATCCTTGTTATGTATTATATATCTAGAGAGGCCACATCCAGCAGCTGGCCCCCATCCAAGAGGTAAAACATTCACTTCCCTCCAATGAGAAATAACCATGTTTGCTTTTACTCTTTAAATAGTAAGACGTAGATATAGATATCATTATAAGGAGATATTTATGATAGTTGCTCATGATAGGAACCAATAATAAATACTTTAGTGAGCCTAATCAAATATAATTAAATGCTTCGCATGGCAGCAAACTTGAAAACTCAAGTATTTATATTACTTTTCAATAAATTACGACTCTGTTACTACTCGTGGACTATCATTAATTCACATATCAAGAAATTGTACCTTCACGATATAATATTTGCATGAACAGCTTATTAAAGTTAAAAGAGCTGAGTAACCGAAAATGTTCTGTAAAATCTCCAAACTTTCTATACTACCTCACCTCCTACAGTCACCGTAAAAAATCACCATGTAAATATTGTAAAGATCTGCAGGTTATTGTATATTGCTGACCATCTGCATGCTAGGGAATTTAGATGCCCTATTTCCTAATTTTAAATAGTATATAATATCTAACATACATAATACATCTAATAAATATATAGAATTGCTTTCTTTGCTATTGCATGACGTTGAGTCTCAATTAAGCACCTCCCACTCCAAAACTCTGAAAATCACTCTAAAATTCTATTTTTCTCAGCCTCAATCTCAGCAGCACCAAACCATGATAATAGAAGAATTCGAACCAGATGTCTTCAGACAGCTCATAGAGTACATCCACACTGGATGTGTGACCCTGCAGCCCAGAACCTTACTCGGTAGGCGCTTTTCAAGTTTGAAGAATTTTGGTTGATCAGCTCTCTTAGGTGTAATGAACGCTGCTGATTACTATGGTTTGGACGAGTTACGCAAGGCCTGTGCAGGGTTCGTTCAGTGTTGCATCACCGTTGACACTGTCTGTGCATTGTTAGCTTCTGCTGAGAGGTACATCCAGTATAAGTGCACCAAGTCGCTTGTGCAGAAGGTAAATTTTATGATTAGATATTTGTCGAGTATTGACTCCAAATGGCTCGCAGGTGCTGGAATTCGTAGACGAGCATGGCAATGAAGTGCTCAATTTAGGATCATTTACCCTTTTACCCCAACATGTGGTGCGGTTGATATTAGTTAGAGACGAACTTCAGGCTGATGAATTCACCAAATTTCAAGCAGCTTTGATGTGGGGTAAAACACTGCTTTATTTGTCTGCCAAGATGTTAATAGTGCGTGACATCAAAGGTAAGAAATACTGCGACAACAACCCCACTACAAGCCTCAAAGATGTCATAGGTAACTTCTTGGAATACATCCAATTCAAGAAGATCCCGGCGACTATGGTTATGCAAGAGATTTACCCTCTGGGTCTAGTGCCGAACAACATCCTCATGAACGCTCTGGCTTATCAGGTGCAGTGTCTTGCATTACCCCCTTTTGCAGCTTAGGTATTCGCAGGCCTAGGAGCTTTTCGTTGTGCCTCTCCGATTCTCTATCACTACTCTTTGTAGGCAGACCCCCTGTGCACAGACTCCAGTAAGCTCTCCCCAAATCGAATAAGACGCCATGACCAGGGGCGATCAATGAGTGTCCAGAGCAGCTTGGATCCTTACGGCTCCGTCACCACTTTGAGCTCCTCCGAGTCATTCGAAATGGTTTTTCCCGACGGCAAGCATTATAACTCCAATTAACATAAGGCCACTGGTAAATACCGTCCTTCAGTCCCACCTCCCGGGTCCTCCTATCCTACCTATTGTGTTTCACCCTCTAGTGGTACAAGTCACACTGCCTCAGTTAGTTCTAGTCCGCATCACGCTAAAATACACTCACCACCTACAGTGATGGTGTCAGCAGCCTCGCCTTGTGCTCATAGCAGTACGCAGCCCTCACCCGCTCATACCTTCACCTTCATCATTATCATGAAGAAAATTACGTGCAAAGAGGAGTTTAGTGAGTTGTAGGGATGGCGAACAGGGTTAATGGATCGTGTGATGGAGTCAACAGAGGTTCTGATTTAAGTTTTTGCGTATGTGCTAATTGAAGAACAGGAGGGAATTCGTTGGAGAAGAATGAGCCATTGTTGCGATCCGTTCGAATTGAGAATTAATTCGAGTTTCATGTGAAAAGAGAATGGTTCACAGCATTTTCAAGAATTCTTGAATTAACCTTCAGCGACCGCCAAAGTGTACGTAAATTGCCTGATAGGAAAATATTAATGCGGATGAAACAATATGAAGAATCAAACGCACCAGATTAAGACAAAAAATTCTATAACATATTTTTCAAAGGAAAAGATGAATTGCTGTGAAAAGCGTTTCTTCACTCTAAGCAATTAAAAGAAAATTTGAACTCGAGAGGATGAACGAGTATTTGGAGAGTGGCGAAGAGGTTTTCAAGGAAAATTTCTAGATAAATGAGAGTTGAACTGAAAATGTATACAATAGCAGAAATGTTTGCGAATGAAGTAACTGAGTATATAACCGATGGATTACTGAATATCAAACATGTAACAAACAGTAACAAATCAAATATTTATTTGGAACAGAATTAGTCGTTATCGAAGGTGGTTGTTTTCATCACAAGTTCAGAAGGCCAATGCCCTCTGATTTACATATAAAAAAGCACCTGCAACAAGCATCTTGATACACTTGAAGTGCTGTAAAGGTCAGATCATTAACAACTTGACATAATTGTTAAATTCTGTGCTGTAGTAAAATGTTTCACTTCTTCGATTCCTTCCAAACTCAGGAAATATCCCTCCTGCGACTGCAAAACAATTAAAAAAAAATTGATAATTAGCAAACTTCTAGCTCAATTTAAAGTTTAATTTTTAACATTTTGACAGTCATCAGCAATAATGTATGCAAAAAAAATGATTTTAAGGAAATTTCTATGTACGACATGCGATTCATCGACACCAATCAAATAACGTACAATTAACCTTAATAGCTCAAGTACTGCACAATAAAAGGTAAAGTAGCCTTAACTGTCTTAGCCCGAAGATTTCACACAAAACTAAAGGAAATTGGGCTGTGTGCTGCTTTACTGGACCATGAACCTCTTAATTGATAAAAAAAAAATTATCATTGTTAAATCTGATATGTTTATATCTGAGAGATCTCCGTATGGTGGATGTTAATATTTCTCTAAATATAGAAATATAGAAAATTAACCCTTCGGCAGCTGAGTAACAACATAAGTCAATAAGATCCTCCGATCCATTTCATTGGGGATTTTTGTGCTTAATAACACAATGGGCGATTTTAACATTCATTAGGGTCCACAGCAATAACGACGATATCAGCAATTGTTTCCTTAGTGGTCTTCTGTAATGTCTTGTAAAACCCACTCAAAACCTTCCTGTCCTTTTTTGCCCTTTTGAAGGACTCGCCAGTGGATACATTATAATTACCCTAATAATGTCCGTTTATTAATGTAATGAAGTATATTATCTAAGTTCACAATCTTAAGTATTTAACAAGGTACTCACTTAGTATTTGGTACTACTTTACTCGATAAACTGGTTATGCGCATTAAAGTAATGGATAGAATTTTCGTTTCCATGGCGCTGGCAATCTAAACTGCCGGTGGCTTTGTATAAATTTTATACAAACTGATGTTAATGTTGTTGATTGTCTTTGATGTTGTTTCGTGAATTGTTTAATTTACTCAGCAGTAGAAAGCTCCTCGATGCCAAATGAAATTTCTGAGCGGCTGATAAATTTCTGTGCTTTCCGAAGTGTAGAAAAGCGGCGCAGTTCTGATGCAATTGTGAATGAAACTGGCAAATTGATTAATGTGATTAAGCCTTGCTTCCCGTAAGTTAAATTTAAGAAATATGATATCAAAATGTGAGGTATTCAAAAAGTAGAGTTTGTTTTTCAATGTTCGAAATATTTTGTCTATTTTATACATTGTAATTTACAGTACGGAGAGGACAAAACCTTAATTAAGTAACTCTTGTGCAAACCTAATTAGCTGCTTGATGCTACAGTAAAATCAGCGTGGGCTAAAATGTTATTAAATATATATTTATTTATGTACAAATAATTTAGTTTTAATTATCATCATTCCCATAACTATCCTTATTTCGTAACTTATCGATCAAACCATCAAATAACGCCAACCAAGAAACTCATCAAAATCGATTCTTCATTAGTCAGTTGGCAACCTAACAAACAACACCTTTCATCATTAGACTTGTTCAGTTGTGTTATCTTAAAAGTTAGTATCTCGAAGATGGCTGGTAAAAAGAAGAAATCCTTGGCCAATAAACTGGCTAGAATGTCTGATGAAGAACGAGCAAGGTACCTTCAACATAAGGCCGAAATGGAGGAGGAAGCGCGAAGAAGAAAGGAGCAACTCATTAGCACTTTCATGAAAGTATGTAATGCGCCCGTTACTTTTGGATAAATAAGTAATTGAATTGCAGAAAAAAATAAAAAAAGAGGAGATATTTTCCCGCCTAAATCTCGCCAAAATAAACCAAAATTGGCACCAAATAATGCGAAAAATAAAAGTAAAAGAAATGAAAGAGGAAGTTGACTATTTGAAGAGTCTCATTGAACGAGTTCTGGAAGACAAAAACAAGAGAATTGGCACATTAATGAATGAACTAGAAGAAGCAGAGGAGCAGTATTCAAACAATTTCAACTCTCATTCCATCCATTTGGACCTCATCATTGGTAAGCCTCTGTGCGTTCGTCAGTTCAGACTAATCCGATTATTCGACAGAAAATCAGAATGATTATGTTAACAAACTGCAATCGCAGTACCAAGAAGAACTTGATGACTTGCTTAACCAAGCCCAAAAAGAAAAAAATACCATTTTACAATCAGCTGAATCTGAAGCTAGCTACTTGAAGACAGTTATTTATGGCCAGGAATTCAAAGCTGCAAGGCAGTTGAAGGATGGTTGGGAGAAATATAGTAAGCGGCTTTATGAAGAAGAGCAAATAGTAAGTTGTTAGCAGTTTATTAGCGTTAATAGTAATAATAATATACATAGATATGTAATGCAAATAAGAGGCGACGTTAAAATGGAATATTCCCTGTAGGCCAGTCTTCGCAATTGGTCCTCCCCTTCTCCGCTAAACATCCTGTCAATTTCGATGAAAATTCGCACGGATTGGCGGAATCAGCTATGAAGAAAATTCAGTATAAAATAAATCTCTAATTAGAGAAACATACTTTTCGCAACCATCTGAAAGCATTCATCTACGGTTTCTTGTAAAAAGTCCCTCGTTTCTCTTCTAGATGCTGAGTTCACTATAGAGGAGGCAAATTTATAGTGGTCAGGAAGTCCGTTGGAGTCACTCTGATAAATTCCTAATTCTTAATTAAGGGCTTACAATATATGATCGTCTCACCAACTCAAGTTTTTCAAATATGCACTGCCAAGTGCATATTTCCCCAGAAGCCCCCACATCATTGGCCTTTCCTTGATTCTCCATTGGGGTAGTCGCCTCGGTGTTCGCAACGTTGGAGAAACTATTTCTGCTTTTCTGGTTGTTGGAGTCGCCAGATCTCCTAGCCCTGTTTGATCGCATAAATGTAGCCTTCAGATTGTTTCTAATGCTGCTTTGGCTTACAGTTCTAGGAGTAACTGGAAACATTGCTTCAAATTTATGCCTGAAAAAAGTTTCCAATCGTACCACGAGTGGCTGGCGGTTCTTCATCTGAAGATGCGGAAGAGTCACTTCCTCCATCCTCACTTTCATCGCCAGACATGTCGGATGCCAAATTCAAGATATCTCCGAAAGTCTGATTGTCTTTGACGCACTCTGCAAGGACTTTCCTGAACTGCTCGTTGTTGAGCCTAGAAACTCCACATTGGAGGGCCTGAAATCTCGTTTTGATAGATCGGATATTAATGTTTTAGGTACTGACCTGGTTAAACTCCGTTAGTAACACTACCAACAAAAGGACATAAAGAAGTTTCATTTCAGTTTTTTTTCCACATCAAGGCTGCATAAAATACAGTTCAATGGCTACTGGTAAAAGACATTGATGCTAACAATGTATTTTATATTGGTCATCTGCGTAATAATGTTATTAATTAGAAAATTGGTCAAATGAGAGGATCTATGGCAAATTAGAGCAGATGGTTTTGTTTGTTTGATAGTTGTTTGTCAAATTCGATATCCGGTTTTTATGATAAATTAATGTTCGTGATGACTGGAAATAAATACGTATTTTTGTCCTTAATTAGATCCTGTGGGAAAGGTCGAAGAAAAAAACTTCTGAAGACGGGCGTTTTAATGGTGGATGATTGGTTTGACCGCCGTAATACAATTTACGGGGTGTTTCAGTTTTAATCCACATAACTTCAATAGCGTATTGAACGATAAAAAAAAATGTCAATTTGCTATATACACCAATGTCCAATGAGGGTTCCTTTAACAGATACAAGAGGTTCAAATTCAATTAAAAAAACGGAAAATATTAAATTTATTTAAAAAGAGCTGGGGATATTTTAACGGAATTTTGAAGGTGTTGACGACTATAAACGATGCACAAGTTTTACTGGAAATTTTTTGTTTGATTTTTCCAGTGCCGTGCCTACCTCCATGCTAGGGGATATTTTTTCAGCGAAAGTGTTACGCTACTGGTTGTTGTGAAAATTACTCTTGAGTTCCTTGTTCAATTCTGAGGAAATAGTCTCTCGTGAGGTTTTTGCATCAGATCAATCGTTTCCAAATAAAAAAAATAGAATAAGTTTTCTGAAAAAATGTGCCCTGAATGAAAGTGGGAGCGCCAATAGAAAAGCTAAAAAATATGTTTTTCCAGTAATGCGTATGTCTCATTTACAGTCCGAAACACCTCAAAATTTTCGTTAAGAAAATCTCCAACCCCTTGTGAAAAAATTTAATATTTTCTTTTTTTTGAATAAATTTTCAACCTCCACTATTTGTTAAAGAAAGCTTAATAAGACGTTCGTTTATATAGCCGACTGACATTATTTTTGTATGTTCTCTACGCTATTTGCGGTATTTTCATTACAGATACGTCGTTTTTAGTATTTAACATACGGTTAAGAGTCTTTTTACGGGAATACCAAACTCATACAATCTCATAACTTTGATTAATTGCCACTGATTTCGGCCAATGGGATCATATTAAAAATTTTTTTAATGTATTTTGTATTATAAAACTCTCATATGTCATCAAAATTACGTTCATATGCAGTGCATGCATGTACTGACTAATTTCAGCTAAAATTATTTGAAGAATCGAACAGGAACTAATTACTTCCAATTCGGAATCTTACTGAGAATTTTCCAAACAATTGGGTCCAGACATTTTAGGCTCCAGGAGATGGATCGCAGTTATCATTCATAGATAATAGCGTATTAACAATTCGAATTTTCCATTTCTGTTAAGTAAAACAATTCGTGCTTGCCGCCTATGAATGGATTTATTACGTCACAAAATCAAATAATAGGTAATTGGTGTTTATAATTACAATATTCAATATTTCAGGAAATATGGTAATTCAATTAACACAGTAATAACATTAATCTGTTACGAAACTTCAAGTAGCCATTCAAACTATATAAGGTTCCTATGAATTTTGATGCTTTTCTTGGAAAGAAACGTATTCACCATATTGGCAAGAAAAATGAGAATCTTCATTAAATATGCTGAAAAAATGCCTAAAACGAATCCAAACGAGGTCTCAATTTTTAAATTTTTTTGTGTTATTCAAATCGTCATTTACCTCTAAGAACATTTGCTGACTTTATCTCTTTTCAGAATAATTCGGCCCTTCGAACCCTACGTAAAATACGTCAGGAAACGGAAAAGGCCCTTTGGTCGCAAATCTTGAAAGTAATCCGTTCGTACGTTCAAAGGACGGACATTCGCCGAAGCCATTTGCAGGAATTACGCAGGATTGATGCGGAAAGCGCCGAGGAAATCCGAAATAACGAGGAGAGAATAATTCGAGAAGAGGTAAAGTTATAGCTTTCCGATGACAGGTTTATAAGCAATTTACTTCCTCGAGAGCTTGTTGATTTTACTAGGAAGAGGTACGGTTTGTGAGATATTAATAAGGTAATTTTTCAAAGTTGTGTTTATAAAACAAACGCACTAAGTACCAGTTAATTATAGCGGAATTCATTAAAAGAAAAATAAAACTAGGACGATAATAACAAACCACCAGTTTGATTACAAAATTATATTATTTGACGACAGTTTTATACGTGTTTTATAAGCAATTTGAAAGATTTTATACCAGGAAATACTCATTTAAAATACTTTTAAAGATAATAAATTTCAGGACATTTTCAAAACTTTAACCATCCACCACGAAGATTTGGTTAAACAAAAATCCGACAAAGTGAACTCCCTAGAGGCCGAAGAGACGTTCCTGAAAGCCAAATTCCTCAGTGTGAAAAATACATTGAAACAAGACCTGGCGTTGGATGAAAAGCAGCTGAGATATTTAACAGCCACCTCAAATGAGATCCTCAACCATTTAGTGCAGCTCTCTGAAAGTGGTAGACATTTACTATCACTTTCTCGCACTTGTCAAAAGTATGAAACGGAGAGAGAAAGGGTCATGAAATGGGTGAGTGTGGTAGTGGTTGAAAGGGATAGCCCTGAAAACGAACTTGGTGGAGAAGTTGTAATGACTGATGATGAGAAATTGCTGCAAAAAGCTTTGGAAATCGACAATTCTGCAGGTGAGTTTTTGAAAAATTACTCCTGATTTATTTTCTTCAGTAATTCTAGACGAACTGCTAAGCAAACCTTTTCTGAAACAAACAAAAAGCTCTAAATCGGCCGTAATTCGAGAAGTAAAAGTCCAGGCCGAACAATCTCAAGATTCCTCAAATGCGACCACTAAAGGCACTAGAAGAAACTTCTTGGATGCTTGCTATGAAGACTTAGAGAAAATGGAAAACTTCTGGATGGTTTACAACAAGGCTGAAGTGGACATCGTTGAGCTAAAACAGGAAAGGGCGACATTGGAGAAGGAAAATGAGCACTTGAAAGGGATGATTAGAGCCGTGTTGGAGGCTGCAGCTCTGGCCAAGACCATACCCAACAGTACTGCATCAATGATAGTTAATCCAAAAAAGAAGGCGTCTCCGGTTCCATTGCACAGAATCATGCTTTAAGTCTACATGTAACAATTCTAATTCGTTCGTTTTAAATAAATAGTTTTTGCTAATATGCTAGAAGCTTAAGTTCGTTCAGGTATGTTTCTCTTGTTAGGTTCTGGGTTTCGATTTGTTTCAATACTACTCCTGCAGTGACAAAAAGCATCCGTTTTTGCAGTGTTTGTGAACTGCCTGAAATATCTTTAAAAAAGTGACAAAGGTGCCACAAAAAGCGATATTTTTTAACATAAACAAATCCAAGAAAATAACTTCGCATTCTCGTTTCTAGGAGTGCGACTTTATATCACTTAAAACATGCTCAGGTGAGCATTTTTCTCGAAGATCTCCATAACGAATTATTATTTACAAAGAAGTCTGTGCCTTTTTTGCCCTCAGTAGTGCCATCATTTACGCAATATTTTACGGAAAATTTGCTTAAAATATTCAATTTGGCATTATGAGCCAAAAAAGATTTTGCAGATTGTGTTTAATAGACGTTCCTCAACCGATTTCGCATGACTGGGAAAATGCAACAAGCTTGAGGAAAAGTTTATCGGAGATTTTTCCGGGAATGGTAAGCACGACAAACATCGTTAATAAAGCGAATCTATAGAGTAGGTGTAGAGCAAAACAGTGCCCCTGAGGTGAGGAAATTGAACTGCACTCTCTGATATAGACTAATCGCAGATGCCCAAATTCATTCCACTTGACTTAAACCATCCAGAAAAATCCATGTTCCTAGAGAACTGGATTTGATTAAAAATTTTAGCTGTAGTGACCACGAATTCCATATCTAGCGAACATGAATATTTATTGTTTTAAAAATGGGCCACTGGCAGCTAAAAAGTTCCCTTAAGGATCTTAAAATATTGACACGAAATCTTCTATAGCAAAAGAAGGAAAGAAAGAATGTCCAAGGAGTAACAATGATGTCAAATATGTGAGAAATTTCAAAATTTATTAGCTGAAAATTGGACACTTCCAGGGAAAATTTACAGATTAAGAACACTAAGATGTTGGCCAATGAAAATAGAGGCTCTTAGATGTAGATATACATATTCAGACTCTTCGAAATTTCAAAACCATCCTTCAAACTTGCCTCCCACGTCAATCTCAAACATCTCTGGCTTTATCTCTCTTCCTTAAAGCTTTTTCCATTATTTCGTTCAGAACCTTGACATCACCCCGTTTCTCCAACTCTGCAGCGGCTGCACCAACAGTGTAAACTTCATTCACGCAATGAGGAACGAAATTGTAATGAGTGATTACAATACCTTAACTACAAATTACAAACTCCCGATCTGCAAACTGTGCCATGAACGGGACATTGACTCCATCAAAAAGTTACCTGCTTGTATAACTCAATCAAATATTAATAGTAGCTCAATCATAAAGGAAATCTTAGAAAGTATTTCTCCTTTGGTAAGTTTCATAACTCTTTCTTCAGTTCACGATAAAACCATTGATAATCTTTTTTAGACGAAATTTGAAGCAACTGAAGAAGTGATCTGTGGAACTTGCTGGTCATGGGTTCTGCGGATATACAATTTTAAAAAGTGTTGCATTGCCTGTGATGAAATTCTGGAAATATATTGTTCCAGAAATGAACTTCAAGCTCTAACTCAGAGTCACATTGGTAATTTTTTGAGAAACCTCCGTAACAGCAATCATTGCTACCGAGAGTCTGTGTTCCAACGACAAGATTCAATAGATTTATTGGACTCGGATGATGAATTCAATGAAGAACACGAAAGGGCCATCGCGAGAGATGATGCAATACTGATATCAGATGAAGACGATGAAGAGGAATGTACTAAAACTATTAAAAGCCAAAACAGTATTTCGATATTCGATGAGGAAGAAGAAACCCCAGGAATAGATAAGGACGATGATACTCGCGGTGGGGTTGTTGATGGAGTAAACGAGGGAGAAACACTTTTAATCAACGATATAAGCGACATATCTGATGGCCATTATATAGAAAAGTACAACACAAATAACAACAAAGAACCTACTACAGACATCATGATTGATCTCACTCACTCTGACAGTGAGGAACCACGACAGAGGTAATTATCAACCTCATGAATCACCGTTTCTGCAGGAATCTGATTGCAGAATTTCTATGCACAAATCGAGTTGGGCTTGCCATATTTGCCCTCAGACCTATCTAAGGAAAGAAGGGTTAATCAATCACGTGTTAGTCCACGAAAACCCTGTAAACAAATATGGCCGTTTTAGCTGCAAATTTTGCCCTTACAAGAACAACTGGAAAGGGTATTGTCTATTTTGTGGTCAGAAGAGAAATAAATTTTGGAATTTCAGCTCGGTTACGAGACATGAAACAGTACACAAAGTGAAAAATTCAGTTACATCTTTTGAAGACTTGAAGTATATGTGTGTTTACTGCAATCGTCTGTACAGAGTCAAAACTGATGTTTTGCACCATTTGAAGAAACACATGAAGACTTGGAATAAGTTACAATGTACCATGTGTTTGTTTACTTGCGAGAAAGGGAGCGATTTGAGATTTCATTATAGGGTGAGAAAGGCGTTATTGGTTTGGCAGGATTTCAGTTTCTGATGGATTTTTAGTTTCAGCATAGAGGCGAGAAGGATCCCAATTATAATCCTTAGAGGCCCGAGATGTTAAGTTTGATTATTTTTCGTTATACTTACTAATTTGGGTATTAAATTAGGCATAGACTGAGTTTGTAATTTTGAAGAATAAAATATCAATCTCCATGTATAGTTTTTTCCAAAAATTTCATAAAATATCAATTTTGACATGGTAAATCAAGGCAACTGAAATTGTTACTTGATTAATTTAAGAATCAACGTAAGTTTTTCATTAATTACCTCATCGATGGTATCCATTATGCTTTTCTCATTAGAGATTCTCCTGTGATAATTAATCCTCACCTAAGAAGTTATCTGACGACTCAGAGAGTGCATATAGAGCGATCTATAATGCCGATTTTAAGCAGAAGTAAAAATCCGTAAATCGTGTAGAGCAGAAAAGCATCACAAAAGTTTATCAAGTTAGAGTCTTCAGAGCACTCACTCACTTAAATTGAGAACTACTAATTCCCAAATGAAACTGTCTGGAAGGTTACTTTTTTGGTGACGTAAGCATCTATGCTTTTCAAATAATGATAATTTCCCTCGACTGGTCACTATAAGTTATTTTAAAATGTGAGCTGTTCTCTCAATTTTCCTTAGAATTTAGTGTCGCGAGTAGCCGTGCAATAGAAAGAAAAAAAAACAGACATCGGATTATGCAAGTTTCAGAAGGCGTAACCCCCCAAATGAAAAGCTCTGGCTGAAAATAAATTGAAGTTTTTATCTAATGAAAAAATTCATCTCTGTCTACCGTAAAAGTAGTGCAGGTATCACTATATATCATTTTAATTTCAATGCTAATTCACTGCCGAAAGCGGCACAACATCGTGAAGAAGATAAAAGAAAATTTTGAAAATTTGTGCCGCCGACGCGAAAAGCTCCGGCAAACTACACTTCTGTGAAAAAATATCTACAGGTTGTTTCCTCGCGGATGGTAAAAGCTTGAATGGGTAAATCGTGAGCTTATTTTAAGATAAAAACTTTGCCTAAAGGCATGTCCTAAATTGCTGCCATATCGGTTTAGGGGGTGCGAAGCTTCCTCTTTATTCCGATTTTCATTAATTTCTCTTATTATTATGTTTTTGTTGTATTATTTTATGGTGTATATGTTATTTGTAAAGATAATTAACTTAGAAGTGGCAGTAACAATCGTTCTAGCAATACGAAGTGAAGTAACAATTATTTAAAATACTCTACAGGGCGTTACTTTTTTGGTGGTCGCTCTGAATATAATATTTTTCATCAAAACTCTTTTATAGCATTTTTAAATTTTATTCGTTAACTTCATTTAACGTTTTATGTCTTTTTTTTAACTTTTTCGCCTATTCAGTTTTTTTTTTATTGAAAACAATATTTTAAGAGGTATACATTTGTAAAAATTAAAACCATCAATTTGGATTATAATCAAAGTCATTGCTGAAAATGTCCTCCTGCCAAAATACAAGATTCTACCCTTCTTACGGACTATCGGACGCAATGAAAAATTTCAAGAATATTTCCGATGGTTTGACAAGCTTTTACAATTTTTCAACAATTCACTATCCTGCTGTTTTATCATATCCTCAGTTTAATAGGGACGAATATGGTTAGACATTTTTGCAAACATCTCTTAAACTGTTTTTGTTAATGAAAAAAAACTGAAGAGGCAAAAAAGTGAATAAAAGACATAAGAGATTGAATGAAGTTAATGAATGCAATCTAAAACTATCGTGAAAAAAGCTCGGATGTAAAATATCGAGTGCGACTACGAAAAAAGTAACGTCTTGTAGAGAATTTTAAATAATAATTATTTCAATTTATGAATAACGCTAAAACGATTTTTACTACCAATTTTGGCCGACTATAAATCAAAATGCAAGCAATTCAGTACATGCCTTGATATGAAGTATTTTTCTTAAAACAAGCTCATAATCCATCCATTTCATTTCTCACCATCCGTTAAGCTATGCCCTATATGAGTAGTCTCAAATAGCTGAAACTAGCATGCGAGCTGATCAGCAGCTTTAGTAGGATGCTGCTTCGCCTCAGACTTGGAACAAATTGACCATGTTTACACTAGCAAATTTGAATGTGTCAGCTGCTTTCGCTAATTTATTGCCACTTATTGTCGAGATTAATAGGGAATCAAAAATACTGAACAAACCCACTTAACGATCCAAGCAAATTTATAAGTTCTAATTGCTCGTGAAGTTTAAGTACTTTTTTCAGATTTTTCCTGTAGACTCAAATGGGACCGTTGGACCTAACTTGTCATAAATGTTAAAAATGGAGCTGCTTCCTTTTTGTACCATTGGACAGGGTTTTCGATTCATTTAAGACAGCTCCGGTGTCCCATATTATCGAAACAACCCTTAAGGTAATAACCTGAAGTTGTTTAATCATTCTCAGAAATAAAACACCATGTCTCCTAATTACCTTATATTATCTTCTATCTTTAATCAATTAAGTACAATCGTTTCTACAAATTTATACATGTTTGATTATTCCCGTTTTCCGTCCACAGCCTAAAAGGGCCTATTATTCCTGATAATAGCCTGTTTCACCGTTTTATGTTTCTCGCATTTGCCCCACCAAGAGGTCCTTACGCACTTTTTCTTGGGCTTGAGGACGAAGCACTGTGTCTGCACCACATTGAAAAACAATTTCCCTACCAAGTTGGCATCGCTGGTGCGTACTGTCTTCAGACACGCCCGGAATCTGGAACAAAGGCTAAATGTAATCATAAAATTCCTTAAGTTGGCAATAAAATATGGATCAAATGGCCACTTGAAGTCGGGCTTTCTTGTGCCCGATAGGTTTATGATGTTCCGATGATGACCAGTGCGGTGGACGTTTATTTGGTTTATGGCTACTTGCAGAACAACTGGGGCATAAAAGACAAAAACCATCGAGAGGTTGAAATTAAAATCTCTTTTTCTTGTCTGCAGACCTTTATCTTCCCAATTTAATATTCAGCCAATTTGTTCGGGCCATAAAATCGTTAAAAGAAACAATCAGCGAAGATGATTTATGATACTGGACGGTTTGTTTTTTAAGCATAATAAGCCTCAAAATTTCGATTTTAATCATGGTTTTCATTTAGAATACATGCCCACAACCATGCCATTGAAGGACACCATAAACTTTCCGGCGTTGCAGCAATTAATCGTATCTATCTGGGCTCTTTCCGACATCGGCATAATCAGACCAACTAACAGAAGAGCAAAGGCGGAACAACCGAATATTAATGATGGCTAAAATTATGATACAGAGTACAATCGAAAGAATATTTAACGGCATGTTAACGAGAACGATAATAAATCTTTCGGTGTTGATGTTGGGATCGTTTTCTTTGCCCTCAGGAGTAGGTTTGGTTGGTTTTGATTATAAATCGCAGAGGCGGACTTCAGCAAGAAAAGCGATGGTTGATTTCAAGGGAAATTCTAGAAAATTCAAGCAGAAAGTAGCTTTAGTTCGACGGGTAAAAAGAAATGTTTTAGTTCTTTTTCAGTCCTCTTGTAGTTAAACTGTAGCTATGGTGACGAGTACTTTCTTTTTCTTTGAGCCCTCTCTACATACACTGCTCTTTGCGGCAGAGTGACGCTCCTCCTCGTAGACCAGTTGAAATGCTACAGTTCTGTTCTTATTTACAACATTCTAAATAAGCATACGTTGTATTTGATATAAAAAAGTTGTCTTTTAGAAAATAGCACTGAACCACTACGTTGCCATTTGAGAAACGTAAGATAAATGGGAAAACCTGTTTTTTGCATTGAAATTGCTTGCAAAAGAAAAAGTACTCAATAAAATCACAAATTAGTATTTTCCCCATAATTCTGACCTAAATTGCACCTAATACGTAGACCTCAGTGGCGTAGCTCGACATGATAAAAGCCCAAAAAATATTTATATATTTTTCAAATGACATATTGTTAGACTAGAAAAGACGTCTAGATTCCAAAAAAGGAAAATTTATTAGGGTACATTTAAAGATCGAAATCGAGATCATTTCAGGTTAAACCGAAGCATCTAGGTAAACTCCATCAACGTCATTCAATCGGCTCTATGCCCATATAGCTTCCCTCCATATTTCAACTTAATAACTTTAAAAATAAAAAAGTTATAAAGGTGAGTCATCTTCTTGAATCACCCGGCACATCGATTTTTTGGTATATTGTAAAACCCTGTATATGCACGCCGTACAGTGTTTCGCCTTGCGGATTGTTCCCGTACTGAGGTTGATGTGCTCGGGGCTCGCAAAAGAGGCTGTAAAGCGATTTGAATGTTTGGAGGCTATAGCATAGTTGCCATCTTTCGCCTTACGATTAATACTTTTGCAAAAGGCGTCAGAAAGCTTTTTGCACGTTTTCGTATCGATATCATCGAATTCTTGGATAATTCAGCCGTGTGCAACACCGCAAATATTCGAAATTCTGGACAATTTGGTGAAGAATCATTATTCCTGCAGGATCGCAACGCGCCGCTTATGGCTATTATTTACAACAGAATTAAATTAACTAGACCATACAGAAAATGTTAAGGTTGATAGTGCCTTCATCTTTATTATACATATTAATTATGAAAATGACGTATGAAATGCTAAACGGGTGCCGTTCTTGAAAAGTCTCGACCTCTTCTAGGCGAGAATTGTATTTCTCGGATCCTTGCTAATATTTTTATTATTCTGTCCCTCCAAGTCGCATCACTTGGTGTCACTTGGAAGCACCGAAGTTTTAATTCGCGGCAGGGCAATACTGCAGCTAATTGCGATATTTATTCTCTTTATTAATAATTATTTCGATTGCATAGAGGCGCTTTAACAGTGATGGCTCAATAACGAGCGTCGTTCTATTTAATTTATCCATCCATTAGGAATATAGAACGTCCTCGTCGACGTATCGCACCGCTGGTAGATTTGAGTCTTTCCCTCCAAGTAGGTTAAGGAGGGCCTCGGGGTGTCGTGCAAATTTCGCACTTGCGAATTTACCCGTTATAAACATGCGTGTTTTATCATAAAATAAAACGACTGAAAATTTCATCGAATTACCGATCTTCTCGCCACGCCCTAATCGAAGCTCGTTCCTGCCCGAGTTCCCCGCAATTCCCAATACAAAATTAAGTGCCTTGAACCGATAAGTAATTTGAATTTGGAACAATCGCAGAGTGCTCGCGCTACCTGGCAGATAAGTGACATAATTCGTTACGTAACGATATTGTAATATTCGTAAATTATTTAACGCCAACAATGAATCAGGAGCCGCGTAACGAGTGTCTTGGCGCCACAGTAGACCCCAATACACGCCGAAGATAACGCATTTTGCTTCCGTTTCCTGCATCTCCATCGCGAGAATCAGTGGGCCGACCGCGGCATTCTGCTTCGCAGGATCTCGCTGCCAGATCCTCCTGTTGTGGCTCCACCTACAAAACACCGCGAAATTGCGCGATCCGTGTAGCAGGAACCCAGAACGATGACGAAAGTAAAATGTGAGAATATACACTTTAAACTAACAGTTGTTATATCTGTCGGTCCTGCTGCCTGCTGTTTTCCACACAGATCGTGCAGGGCAGGATTCGATCAACAAATCGATTGCTAGGAATGTGAATATTTATTAAATATACAGGGGATGGACAAAATAATATGAACACCATGCGATCAAATACATATATTTGCATATTAGCAACGCTGCTTCCGCGTAAATACAGCAAGGCGTAGATGTTGCACAGTTTATGTGCCAAGTCTTGTAGGTTATGTTTCATGGTTTTACTCGCTTTTTTTTGCAAAGATCAAAACAAAATATCGATGAAATGTGTGATCTCTCAGATTTCAAAAGAGGGCAAATCGTTGGTGCTCGATTAGCAGGAGCGTCTGTAACGAAAACAGCTGAATTGTTTAACGTTGCACGATCGACAGTGTCCACGGTAATGTCAGCATACACAAAGTATAACAAAACATCATCGGCGAAGAGGAATAGTGGGCGAAACCCAAAGTTAACTGACAGAGACCGACGAACATTAAAAAAAATTGTGGCCAGACAACATAAAACTACCGCGGCAAAAGTGACAGCAGAACTCAACACTCACTTAAGTAATACGGTTTCGTCAAAAACAGTTCGTCGGGAGCTCCACAAAGCTAACATTTATGGAAGGGCTGCAATTGCGAAACCCTTTATATCGCCTGTCAACGCTAAGCTGCGAAAAAAATGGTGTCACGAGCACAAAACCTGGACACTTGATGATTGGAAGAATGTGATCTGGTCTAATGAATCGTCATTTACATTATTTCCTACAAACGGTCGAGTTTATGTATGGAGGTGCCCAAAAGAAGCCTACAATCCGGACTGCCTGCTTCCTACAGTCAAGCATGGAGGAGGTTCCGTTATGATTTGGGCAGCAATATCATGGTATTCAGCTGGTCCTATCATTCAAATCGCTGGCCGGATAACTGCCAATGAATATCTAGATATTCTCAATGACGAAGTTATTATAATGAGTAGCATATTGCTACCAGATACTGCCATATTCCAAGATGATAATGCGCCCATACATACAGCCAAGAAAGTTCAGTCTTGGTTTGAGGAGCATAAAAATATCATAAAACATCTTCCCTGGCCCGCACAATCCCCAGATCTCAACATAATTGAACCATTATGGGCAATTTTAGAACAGAGAGCGAGGAACAGATTTCCACCTCCAACATCACTGAAGCAATTGGCGGATGTTTTGGTACAAGAATGGGACAACATTCCATTAGAAACTATTCAGGCCCTCTACGAATCTCTGCCCCGAAGAATTTCAGCTGCTTTAAAAGCAAATGGTGGCCCAACACCTTATAAATAAATAAATATTGTGTATATTTCAGGTTTTCATATTATTTTGTCCACCCCCTGTACGTGTTCGTGCTTCATTTCTCCTGCCACACTGCCAGTTTAAATCCCGATTCTCTCTCTGTCCCCCGCCTTAAATTCCCACATGGTTAAACGCACTTATTACAATCCTCGCTCTATTCAGGCTCCAATGAAAAGGTAATAGATCCCTGTTTTTATCGTTTCCGTCGTCTTCTCTACGCAACCCCAATGGCACTTTCTTGCCGAGCTCTTCTCGTGTAGTACACATTAACAAGAATAAATCATACTAATTTCAGTTAAACAAAATCTCGCACTATCTGCCGATCTAAAAAGTCATGATAAATGATGAAAATAGGGACGAATGTCCGCACCAGCATGAGGTTAGAATTCCAAAAATGCACGTAACCCCTGCTGTGCTAAAATTGCGCAAAACCAATGCCTCATCTCATAATATTATGCAATTGTGTCAATTATCACATAACCAATGAGATTGAAGCAAAAACAAGTTATTCCTGAAAAACTTCCAGTGTAACGTGCCTTTTCCTTAAACGAATAAATCAATAATTAATATCTGTTAAATAATTAATTCCGCTCTGCGTATCGATACTTTTGATTGATTTAAAGCCGACAATATCGAAAGTTAAAATCCTTTTAAGGGCATCGTTCACAGCCTCATTACTTCTCAATCTACGGAGCTGTCAAGTTAATTTTTCGCTCAATTAAACACGAAGATACCGATCGTGAAGTCGAGATTTAATCCTATTAGTTGTTTAAATCCTAATATTTCATATCTTCCTGCTAGAAAATCATTGAGACTTGTTATGGATATCAATTGAACGTCTATGAGAGGCCTATTATTACGCGATATATCATGTTTATTATGGCAGCACCGAAGTAGGTTAATAAGCAGAAATAATTTTGTGATTGGTGCAGAATCATTTCCTTATGGTTAAGGTCGTTTAAAATTGCTGTTTGTTTTTCATCTATTTCACGTTTCTCTGCTTTAGGAAAATTTAAGTGCGATTTTCACATTGAAATTTAATTTCAGCAACCACTGGCCAGAGATTGGGAGATTCGGGTCCGATGCAGCATTCACCCGATTGAGTTAAATTGACACTCCATGCAAGTCAAAACAAATCCGTTAAACGTACAATTTCTCAATTCATCATTCATTGCCAATTTCTCGACCAAATTCTTAATAGTTTCATGCCAGCTTCTGAACAACTTCCCTCAAACGTACTGAGCGATGTATGTGCGTATGACAATCCTGGAGAAAAACATTTCCAGGAATTTTCAAACGACTACGAAATACATTTCGGGTTGGTACTTCCTCGATGGAGACTTTTAACCTGCACAGAAAAATTCGCACTTTCAATTTCTGAGATAGAGCATTTTAATCCTCGTTTTGCAAATCTCCTAAGAGTGTTTTCCCGGTTCCAGGACTATATGATATCCAGGTCGAATGCAGAAACTACACTGGTATATCAAGCATATCACAAATGTACAAAATTTCCTATCTCATACTTCAAACTTTGTGTTCTGATACCTCGGGAGCCTGCAGGGCAATTGCCTCTAAATGAAGCTCAGATGGACCCTTTTGAGGAGCTTCATAAGCCTGGCATAATCGGATTGTATTGTCCCTTTTGGTACTTCAGACATGGTTCTCTCTGACATCTTTTTTCGCGATTTTTGAAATACTTCAGAATGGAAGTCACGCAAACGATATGGAAATTAGTTAAAATGTCTTAAACCTTCTAGTAAAAGTTCATAAAGCTTCACAAAGGATTCAATATAATTTTGCTTCAAAAAATCCGCCACCAAGATTAGCTCTGGAAACCTTCCATATCTGGACAGTCTGGTGGTGGATGTAAGATTCAAATAAATTCGTTTAATGGAAAAACGGCGAATCTAAACTTTTAAGTATTCAATAAGATCAGACGCTCTAACCTTCGCCTCATTGATATTCCTCACGTAGCACATTCCGAAATAACCAAACTATGTAATTTCTCTCTTAATACCTTCATTCTTCTATAATCTGTATATCCCTGGAGCCTTCTTCAATTACTGTCCCGCACATTAACGATGACTTTCCTCAGATTTTATTGCAAAACAGGAAGAAACGTGCATGCAAACTTCAAGCATTACGTTATAGACCAATGTGGAAGAACATATTGTTCTTCAGACACTTAATTAGGTGCTTCGGGTATACAAGCATAGTAATTACAGTCGGTTATTTCAGCTTCATAAAAATTAGCATTCCAGAAAATCGATCCGCCACGTTACAAAGAAAGAATGCAATTCAGGCCCGAGAACATTAAAACCTCTTCTGAGTGGTGATTGATATACATACTAAAATGAAGGCTAAAAGAAGTCGAAGATACCTGATCATGATGACCATTGAAAATTGGAACCTCTTGCAGATACAAAAACACTTGAAAATGCAAACAATCGGGGGTTCCGGAGAACTTGTAAAGTTGTAAATTAAAGGTGTGGAACACGTTTACAAATGCGTATCGTCCTGTTTTTGTTACCGGCAAGGGGTCCCTTTGGTGACAAGCCGAAAAATCGGACATTTGACAGGGGCACACAATAAATAGGGTCCTCTCTATAGAGATTCTTATCCCCATTGTTGCAAGTCAATGTCCGAAATCGTCTACTAATTCGTCGAAAGTCGGGCTCGGAAGGGGCTTCTACCGGCAACATTGCACTCTCTCAAGTTTCATCAATTAATTCTGTGACCGCAAGTATTAGCACTTGTGACAAGGATAATAATTTATAAAGCGTTATCTGAGATCTGGTATCAGAATCTCAAATAAGCGACAAGGGACCATCTTTTACCTGAGGCCGCTTCCCAACCGGTTGCTCCTCCGCCCTTTTGTCTTTATCCACCGCATTGACCAGCATATTAACTTAATTTAATTAGATAAAGGGGTCACCACCGGACTTATAATGAAGGCTTCATTTAAGTGAACAAAAAAAAAAAAAGGAAATTTAGTCGTGGAAGGAATTTTAATTATCGTCGCCTTCCTGGAATTACTGCCGCCCTTCCCCCAACTTTGTCAGTTTCCACAATAGAGGGGGGAGTTTGGAACTTATCGGGATCGCTCGAAAAAACTAATCGAATATTCGCATTGTCGTTTTATCGCATATTTCCGGTCCAGAGCGTCACACACTTGTTTACGGGCCATGATATCTTAACTCAGTATCGCCATTAATAAACTGCCGTTCGGGATTGGGCTTAGCGTAGGTGGAGTCGGGCCTTTATTGTCTGTGTGCGCGGTATGTAAAAATGCCCTTCGACATCTTTATTCGGTGCATGGAGGTGATGTAGTAGCAGATATGTACGCTTCGTTGATCGTGCTTGTAGGGCCATATGGGAGAACGTACGTAACAGGAGTGAATTCGAAAAATACAGCAAATCAATCGCCTCCAGCCTATCTCCATGGAAGACATACAACGGCAACTGCCACAGGTAGCAGACGAATTTTCACCTCGAGTGAACGATGTCTCTCACCGTGATAGTCCAAATCTATATCGAAACTGATCAAACGTGAGAGGAAACCGAATAACAAAAAAAAAATCATTTTTACTGCGCTTTCTTTCCATCTATATAGAAAAAATGATTTTTTTCGATTTATCCTGCGGCGGCGAAGATGGATAAAAGCAAAGTCCCAAAAAATTATTAACAATTTTTAGAAGCACCTTAAACCCCAAAAAAGCTCATTTTTGAAAACGGCCACGTACACGGTCTCACCACAGCGGAACTCTCCCAACTCAGCTGACCTTGTGTCTCTCACAGTTTTAGAGATCCTCACGCAGCGGATTCTTATCTTGGATACTCTATTTAATACATATAGTATATATAATGTTCATGTCAACATTCAAGGTCATAAACATTAGTTATTTTAATAATATCTTGGAGTTTAGCAACGAGGAGTATGCAGATATGCATCTAATGTTCGGACTTGCAGAAGGTAATGCTGTCGAAGCTGCTGGGTTGCAGTCCAACATGCTCATAATAATTCTCGATAACTTTAGCTGTAATACATACCATTTTTTTTAATGATAAACTGTTATTTTATTTAATTTCAAATTGTTGGCGTGTATGGTGCACGTTGACAATAAAATGCTATTTTCTCGCAAACGGCACAGGATACCTATTAAAGCGAGGTATTCCTTGAGGTTCTTGTTGGAAAATTATGAAAAATCCAGATATGGAAAAAGTGATTTCGTTAACCCACTGAAAAAATTAATAAGTCGGACTGAGAAATTCCGAGTTCCCCTGTATAAAGAAGACACATGAAACATCTGTTTAGATATGTAAATAAGCACAGTTATAGAAACCGACCAACTTTCGTTTTTACCATGATAATTGTTTGAAAGTTACAGCAATTTTTTAACTCCTTTGAGAGTGAATAACTTGTTAACGAAGGCCGCTAGGGATTTTTTTACATAAAGCACTAACGCCATTTTAGCCTTCTCCATGTCCCCTACATTTTACGAGATGACCTTTTCGGACACTCTGTACGTTGCGACATGGATTTTGCGGTGCGGTAAGTTCTATCAAATAAGGTCAATTAAATTGTGTCTTCCAAACTTAGGCCTCGAACGAGTTAATTAATTAGATTTGCTGTGCAACCCGAACTGGCAGATTTAGAGAAAAACTGAGCAGTTCATTCCTTGCGAATACCGAATATGGAGAATTGTTTTTTATCGAAAGTATATGGCATCATTCGCATCTGTAATCACGTGTAAATCGGGTCCTGTGGTCTTTTTTCATTTTCGGACGTGCGGAAGTGCCCGGTATTTTCACACGTGAAGAAATAGATAAGCACATGAAGGGAAAATGCACAGTGAAGGTGTAGAGAACGCCCCGGAATTGGTCGTTCCTTCGCTTGTGACACATGTCTCCCCATCTTCTCGAAAGAATTACTTTTCGTATTTGATTCTGGTTCCTAAGCATATCCTTCCGAAGATGCCATTTCAATTCGCCTTTATTGTCTTCACCCTTGTGGCTTGATATCCAGGTTTTTATCGTCCTTTCACTGGAAAAAACACAACCAATATTCATTTCACGTCGAAACTGCCTTTGTCCCTGGAACAGCTGCAAAATCTCTGATTTTCACAGCTGAAAGGAAAAAACCCTCGAAATTGTGACTTATCAATAAAATTATGCCAATTATGATGGTTCATTCGAAGGAAAAGAAGACAATGGCTCGCTGATTTTTCCTCTCTAATGCCCCTGCAGATTTTCCAAGGGTTTTGTCCGATCTGGATATTTCTAGGTCACACTCGTGTAAGAATTCCGCAACACCACATGCTTATTATAACCCCTCAGGCTGAAACGTGTAATTAAGGAGCCTAAAGTTCGCCTCGTTGCGTCAAAGTAAATTGGCATTTAAAAGCAGAAAAAAGTCGAACAAGAAAACCGCTCGTTAAGAGCAAAAGAACAGAACAAAACACTGACGTTCAGCAGAGGCCCTTTTCGGTCAACTTAGCACGATTTGGTGTCAATTACTGCCTTCGTGTCGCTTTTGTTTTTTAGGGATTTGTCTAAGTCCAGTTAACGTCGGGATTTTCCACTTTAATGGACGTTAAGTCTTGTTACACAATCTCTAATACAAATTCTCAATATTACTCCCTGAAAAAAGTGGTCTAAGATCTTGTGTCATTATCCTTATAATTCGCACTTAAGTTTTTGCTACTGCCACACTCACATAAGCCTGAAGGGTTCTTAATGATGCCTCTCAAATGATGAATGGGACACTTATACTGCGGATGATTTACATGGCTCCATGATAAAACGTTTTCAGATGGATATTTAACCTTAAAGGGGTACCATTAGTCTGAAGACGTTTACGAGACAGAGAGTACCGAAGGCCTAACAAATTTACAGTAATATCGCGTAATCCTATCGCAGAAAATCGGCTTAACGTGTTGGCTGCCAGAAGAGCTAGATTGGCGCCTATAAGTTGAGGAATTAAGGCCTATCTGTGCTGGTTTGTGGTGGCTTAAGGAAGTGTCATATTGGAAGTATTAGATAATTGCAGTACCTTGTTATGTATGCTAAAGGTTGTTAATTTTATTTCATCCCATTCATTTCTCGATAATCTGCAGGCAGTTTGAACATCAAAGGAAATGGCGTGCGTTTGACGCAAGAAGTGGGATTATCAACGGTTTACATAAGAACTTAAGAGACCTTTAAACAACTTAAATTCTTGATCAGTGAAATTAGAGATGATGCAGCCGAGGCGAGAGATACAACGGAGTTGTCGGCAGGAGACGTCATCAAAGGGATTTCCCATCGCCAATAAATGTCACCATGATCAAAATTTTTACAGTAAATTAATGCCTACATATGTCTCATATAAAAAATTTACTGGAAAAACCATCCCCCTGTGATAAAACAAATTTTACCCCTACAGTTCTGCTACAAGTAAGGGTAGCAGCAGTTCTGTTTAATAGCTATGAAGAGCTTTCTTTTGAAACGCGACCTTCCTTACTTCATTCTCTGAGTATCTCTTCATTTCTTAAACCTGTTGGTTTGTTTCTGAAGTACTGAGTTGAATCGGCAGATCTGTTTTTTCCCAACATCCATTATTAGAGATTTCTCGTAACTGGTTAATAAATAAATATGCTACATTTCAGTCAGCTGCGAAAGGGCTGAGGAGCTAAAAGCTCAAAATGTCTAAAAGTTCGTGCGATCTCAAGAAATTCGTGGAAACGGAGGTTCTTGTCATTTCGAACTTTCAAGGAGAAGGTGTTCTTTCTTGAATGGGAGGATTAAAAATTGAGAATGGAGTTTCGGAAGCGGCTCATTCAGACGCAATTTTTATTATTCAGGGGTCCTCGGGCTCAGAGGTTTATAAAGCTTTTCAAGATGCCTCTTTTGACTGAATGCTTTCAAGAGAATTTTGGAAAATTTCGTTCTTGACTGAAGTTGCACACCTTCAAAAAACGTGAGGACTCCTCATCAAAATCGTCAAAAAATATATGTCGAAGGGAGATACCTGTATTAAATTTCCATGAAGCTCAAAAAATACGTCGACCCAAGTATTTCATAAAAATAGCTATTAAACTAGCTGAGCGAATGAGTCCTTAGTAGAACGTGCACAGTATGAGTTTTTCACGTGTGAGGGACATCAGGGGTCGAGTCTGTAAAATGTCAACGAATACTAGAGCATTACCTAATAGACCTATGTTGTATATTTTTCATCTCACACTATCCCTTAACGATATTTGTTCTGGGAAAAAATAATGTTAAAAAAAAGCTATGAAGTGTTTCATCTTACTTTACAACTATCACAAATATTGCAAACGATTTTAAAGCTATTTCCATTAAACCTGTAGTTATTGGTTAAATTCGAATTTTATTATGGTCAGGTTGACGACACCCCATCTTAGTTTACGGCGTTGCCGTTAGGAAAGTAATGGTAATGATTATAGTGATTTTGATCAGATATGGCGCAGTGAGGTAAGTGTTCAACGGAGTAAGTGCGTTAACACGTTCCCCCTATTGTAATAAAAGTAAAAATGTATTACTTATCAATTAGAAATCTTCTTACAAGTGATTTCAATCCAACGACGTAGGTGTAGTGGATTGTCTGTGGGTTTTCCCTGTACGAATGAATCAGTTAGGTCACAGTTCAACAAAGACTTGTGGACAAGTCCAGAGTCCGAATTAAAGTGCCTTATTTCTTAGCGAAATATCCAGTTACGAATCGTAATTTTTGGTTGATATAATTTTTTTTTCATTTAAATTTTGCATGTAAAAAAGAAATCGTAGATTGTTTTCTAACATTTTTTGAGAAAAGCGCTAGTTCGCTCGTAGTCTAGAAATATTGGTACAGGAGGCAAGTACAGACTAGTAGCTGCGACAAATGCATATTAGACCTCAGTTACGTCAAATATTTGGTCAGATGCAGGAAAGGAAAAAAAACTTGCAACGGAAGCAGAAGTAATAACTGTCAAAGAGGCTAAAGAAAAGATAATTAATGACAAGCAGCTAAAGCAGAAAGCGGAATAAAGCAGAATGAAGAAATCCGTCAAACATAATTCTAGTAATGTTGGTAACGACAACAACTTGTGTACCATCTGTAAATGCCACTTTACGTATTGACCATCGACAATAGATTTAATGCGTTAGTTGTATGTAGTGGATGTGCGGCATTTGCAACAGAGGTTCAAAAAGAAGCGATATGACAGATGTGTTGATGAAGATTAATAATGCTTACTAAGCTGAAAAACTAAAATTAACAATTTATTTTTCATATTATAGCTTTTTGCGCAATAAAATGATTAACTATACATCACACTATTTTTTAACTCATTTCTTTAACCTTTAAAACCTTTTAACTTTTAATTGAAAAAAAGTTCTTGTTCCCTTTAAAATTGCACAAATTGTAAACTAAAAAAGCTTTTTTTTATGCAGTAAAAGGCAATTTACAGCTGAATTATTACCAACTCTACTCTTGTCCCTTGACCCATAACACACGGCTTCAAATCGTTTTTTACACGCCTGCAGGCGCTTGCCCCATTTCCGGCACTAGTGCTGAGTAGTTGCCTTTTCGCAACTTCTTATAATACTAAATTTAATAACGGAGCTTTGACGTTTTTATTTTAACGAGACAGTAACATTCCAGAATACCATTGATACAGAGAAAAAAGCTACTGATATAAATAAGGAAATATGCAAATCAGTGCAAATCGAGATTTAACAAAAACCCACACTTACTGCACTGAACGTTAACTGAAAATGTTTCAATTTTGCGTACACCTACAATGTGCTCCTGTTCTAAAAATTTCAATTTTAATACCCATTTTCAATTCTCGAGCTCGCTGTTACTTTTTTCACAATGTGGCAACGTCGCCGTTATTGAAGGCTGTGACGTGCATCGAGACTTTTATTGCAAATAGTATACGTTTTTCACTTTAACGCACTCGAAGGCAATTAGCTGTTTAATGAAACCTGCCAGTGTCAAATGCATTTGCCATTTATTTCATAAATATCCGACTATTTAAATGCAAAAAAGTGAATGTTTCTATAAATTAAGTTCAAATTGGCGCCCGCTATGGCCGTGGAAAAAGGAAAATATTTAATTTAAATAAGGGAATAGTAATGGAAACGACTGCAAATTTTCGAACCACAGATTCCTAGTAGGAGCCCTGTAAAGTTGTTCGACAACATTACGATATCCGGTACTGTAATGTTCGATTTACCGACCGCAAATCAGCATGGCGCGACGCAAGGTAAACAGTTTACCCGGGCAGTCTAAAATAAATGCTTACAAAACATATGCCGACTTACTAGCAGTTAGCAGTATCAACTGGCCGATAATTAAATATTACTAAATACGACTTTAAATTCCTTATTGAATGTTAAAACTCATTATTTGATCTCGCATACTAGACCTCTTACGAGTTATTAAACCCCACAATAAACGCCTCTCTTACTGCCGCCAATAAAAATCCATTTTAAGCCTGCAGACGGCCAAAGAGAAAAATCTTATAGGAGGTTATTATTAACCTAATTAAGATGGCGATTTAATCTGGGTTTATGGCGACAGACGCCTCGGTCTAACCAAGCGAAAAATCCAATATGCAAATTAAGAAGTTAATTCCCCCAATACCATAAATGGCTCTAAACCGTGAGATATTCTTTTCTACTCTACTCTACGATTTGCATCCCTGCTTTTTTGAGCTTGTTTCCAAGGTGCAGTAAATTTTACTGCACCGGAATGGTCAGTGTAAGAGTCCCGTTGCAGGACAGTAAATTTTACGTGTTTTTATTTTACACGAAATACTATTACGTGTGATTTACGTTGGTCCTAATATAAAATATGTAGGAGGTATTCATTCCTTCGAAGCTCTCGAACAGTCAGGGGTCTGAGTTACTATCATTACACTTTGGCCAAACGCACACATTTCGAATCTGTACAAAGTGACAATGAACACTTTGTCCCATTAAAAAAATTAACGACCCTGAGGTATTGATTGGTTATTCGGAGATTTCTCACACACATTGCTACACCTACAATCAAGCCTGGACCTCACAAACAGCCGTAAAAATGCTTTATTAGACTAACGAACGATTAGTTTTATAACAGTTTTGTAATCCGTGGCGTGCAGGAGAAAACTAAAAAATATCCACTCCTTCAAACCCATTTAACAAATCTTAAGCGTCGTTCTCACATAATTTGCAATTAATTTTATCTGGGTACCACCTAATGAACTAGTGCAGGAATCCTGTTAACTGCCACTTAAGACGGACACTTGCTGATAATTCTTTATGTCATTAGTGCCGTTAGTACTTGGGGGATACGGACGATGGAGTTATCCGATTCTTCCTTCTGGTAATGGTGTAAGAAGAAAGTGTCGCCAACTTACTTTGGAGCATTTAAATAGAAACGTGATTAGTAATGGGACATTTGCTACTTGGAATTCGTGATTAATTGATTGGTGATAAGAATTGGGCACTGAAAGTCGCATAATTGGGGCTAGTTACACAATAATCTATCGATCATTTTCTGCGTTAATAACTAAAAAATGTATGTAATTTGTAATTGTGCTGGAAGCTGTTCGTACCCAGGGAAGCTCCAGTGGCAAATCGGCATCGGTGCCAACGGTAAAATCAAAGGCATTTTTCCGGCGACGAACAAAATGTTACATTTTCATAACCTAAAATAGAGAGCAAACGCCATTTTTACTGCCTAGGCTGTAAAAAATGATTCGCTTCGCCTGGTTAAATGGCTGACACGAGAACCACGACTCTGACTCGAAGTAATTAAGCGAAAACGCTATGTATACTCTTGCCCTATTTATTTTGTAGACAACTCTACAATTTCCTTGAATCTTACGAGACGGATAAGAAATTCTGAAATTTTTGAAAGATTTGCAAAAATTCTAGAATTTGAAATCTCTGGATTTTTTTGCTAATATCAAAAATATTCGTTCCAACATATAATGCGACGCTCATATAACTTTTTGCGTTTTCCTCGATTCTTCTCAAATTTGAAAACGGACTCGGTCTTTTTAAAAATATTGGGGAATCTCAAACGTTCCAGAATCCCTCAAAGCTCCTAAGAAACCGCCAGATATTCAGTTAACGCAGGGCTCTTTTATCGTTGAAAATGCTGAGCAATCTGTAAGAATTTATGCAGTTTTCTTTCTTTTCTAGGGAAATTCAAGCAATTTTTCTAAAATATTAAGAAGTTCTAGGAAATTTCGAAACGGTGAATTATATCTTAGATACTCGTAGGAAATTTTCGAGATGCTCGGTAAATATAAGAGTTTCCAAATTATCCGAAGCTGGACAATGCGCAAAAAGATATTTCCTGGAGACAAGCAAGTCTAGTAGATCCCAAGATATTTAGAAATTCCGAGATATGGCAAAGGCTCCAGAATCCTTAAAATTGCTTTTAAACTTTCAGTTCGTGTTAAACATTTGAATTCAGGTATATCCTGCAAGGCACAGAAAAAATCCTATAAATTTTTTTGAATGTTAAAGCATCTAGGGATTTTTTTTGAAATTGTAGGAAGTACCGAGAATTTGTCGAAAAATTCTAAGCGTAAAATAGTAGCAAGCTCCTCCGCTCGAAAATATTCTGGATAATCCATATTCGGGGTTGAAGAACAATAATAATTGATCGGGCAGAGAAGAAACTTTAAATTTATATAACTCGTATTTAGTTACTATTAGCAAGATATTAACTAATAAAAAAATTTTTTTTTAATTCTCAAAAACACGTCTGCAGGAAAAAAATATATAATTTTTTTAGTAGGAAACTAATTTTGATCATAATTGTCGTTTTACCAAATACAAAATCGTTCCAATCCATCATGAAAACCCACTAAAATTCCATAAAATCAACATTTAGCTAAGTAAAAATGCAATTACAGAAGTCAAATTCTCTTTCGTTGCCCAATTTTGAGCTTTCATGGTCGTATTTAAAAGGTGAGATTCGTTTAAAACTCTCCTGTGTTCCTGTTCTCCTGCTAGCAGCGCGAATCAAATTCCGCCGGTGGAGGCGTTTAGTTATTATTATAAAACATTATAAAATACTTAATATAATTTATTTCAATTCACGTAACTGGGGTTTATTAATTAATTGAATTTTTAATCCCTTTAGCCTCCCGATGAGGACGAACTAAAAATGTCCGGTGCACTGCTAGCAGGAGAACATCTGTTGGGGAGAATTCCCCGGAGCCACCTGTTTACGTGTTTCACACGAAATCGATCCTGGCTGCGAATCCGAAACCCAATGTGGGGTACAATTCGTGTTCGAAATTAGAGACACTTTAAAATTTCGCCGATTAAAACTGGTAAAATTAAAATATTAAAATGATTTATTAAAATGTTAAAATTTTTAATTCGCCGCAGCAGGAGAGCAGAACGAAGAGAAGCTGGATTCTGGACCATCACCGAACGCCCTAATTTGAATATCGTCCGGAACGCCCTTCTGGAATGTTGTGTCAGGACCCCAAATAAATAACAGTCGAGTTTGGCGCGTTTGGAAACTTGCGAACAGACGTCTCCCCGTTTATCTCTTAAAGATTGTGGATATTTCCAGAACTCATAACAGTCAGTAGTACTTTTGTTACTTGAGAGGAACTAATAATTGCGTCATAGGAGCAGAAGTCAGAAGTCGATATTTACGAATACGACACCGTGTATTTCATACGGCAGCTAACTTGAATTAACCGATACAATTTTTTTTGCATTGAAAACAATTCTTAAAAATCGGCATTTTCAGTAATTTCCTAACCCTGGCTCGAGTTCGGACTTAGGACACTCGGTTTCTTAAAAAGAATCACCCTGTATTTTATTCGGCGCTTATACTGCAGTCTGCAATACGAATTTGTCGAGCATACACTTTTTCTATTCATCTGTGGACTTGAGGAGTAATTAAAGACATTCTAAAACTCAGCTTTTTGGACGAATTTCTAATCGATTTTTCATGTGGATCACCCAGTATGTCATTACTCAGTTAGATTCAAATTTTTATCACAATTAGTCAAAGTACAAATATTCTACATTTCTCTCTTGAAACCCGAGATTATACAGTTTTCTCAAATGGGATATCCCGTATTTTGTTTATTTCCGCAACTAAAACCGATTCAACGTTATTTCTTGCTTTTGCCATGTCACTGGTAGTGGCAAATTTGCAATTTCAAATTACCAAATATCAACCACCTTAGAGAGTTCACTGGACCGTTGTCATGATCAATATCTCTTGAGCCTCCAAATTCACACCAGTCAGGTGCGTTGTGACTTATAGGGCTGTTGTGCCAAGTGTATGAAGACAAATACGAGTTCAGGTACGTTACTTTCAAGTGATACAATAAAATAATTCCTAAGTAAATAGAACTTGATACTTCTTCTCAAATATATGCGTACGTCTTATCTTTGGTCATACTGCCTAGTGGCGTACTTAGCGAGGGGCAACTAACCCCCCCCCCCCTCCCGCTAACTCCCTCCTTCCAACCCCTCAGGAAAAAAATTATACGAAATTTTTTAAAAGAAAATCGTGACATGATTTAAAAAAAAAGTCTTCATGAGCTACACTATTTGCTCATACTATATTATCTAATGGACTTGCCGAATATTTTCAAAAACTACGCCACTTACAGGTGGTTCCCCAAAATGATGGCGTTTGAGTTGAAAATGCAACAACAGGGTGCAGCAACGAAATTGCACGTCCCTACACTCCTTTTTGAAATTTAATTTTTTTATATATTTTTTACAGCGTTCGATAATTCTTTTCTGTTGTCTTTTATCTGTGATACGTGCATTTTCGTCCTTTATATATGTATTTGATTGTGTGCTGTTTCTTTGTCCTATTGCTAAGGGTCTTGGCTAGCAGCCGGTAACGACAAAAGGCGCCGTCGATGCCAATGACTGAGTTAAAGGAGCTGAAGGCAGTGGTTGGACGGTGATCCATTTTTCGAATGGTTGAGCAGTTACATCTTCGTTGTGTGTAGCAAATTCGCTTATATTTTTAGTAGACAAGGACAAGCCCTTTGGCACGGGTCAATTCCCCCCACTGCCAGCGTGCGGAATAATAATCGATTTGTTTGCCTTTCGAATGTGGACTACTTAAACTGCATTTTTTTAAATTGTCCACCCAACCATATTTAATCCCGTCGTTAGTGAACCGAGTTTCATCTAAATAATCTATATGTGTTCCTAGCTGTCGATACCACTTAGTTTTACGTAAATATTCTCTCCGCATACCAACTATTCGTTGTGACACCATCGCCCCCATTATATTATAATTGTTTTTTTAAATATTTAAAGCCGCAATCCAGCATAATAGCTCGCAATGTCGCCAAGCAATTACAACTGTAGCATAACTGGTCTTTTAGCTTTTCTCGGATCATTTCTAGGGTAGGTACCGTGTTTTCTTTATAAAAATTATGGAGAGGCCTTCGAATAACATTTCTGTCGCCACCGTTGATTTGTTTAAATTTTCGAAGGGCCTTCAGAGCCTCCCTTCGTCGGCGCCACTGGTTGCAGTTTTCATATACCCACGAGTACCGGTCTTCGTGAGGAGCGATGGCCCATTTCAAATGTTCATCGTTTCGCAACCCGGACTGAGTCGATGTTCATTCGGGCCGCTGGCTTACGCGTCCGAAATACTTTAGGCCCTTAACAGTCACGATTTCATTTTGCACCTTCACATTTTTGATCGTTTCTTCGATAAACAAGGTTTCCGATTCATATTAATAATACTCTGCTTTCATTCGCGTTCACAACTTTCTGTTATTGAATCGTTGGTGAGATACATCCGCATTCTTAAAATGCTAAAATCGCTCAATTTCGTATATTCGGTTAATTCGAACCCCCCTCAAATTGTCTGAAATACGTCTACGCCAATGAATTCCAAAGTGGAAAATCTCACAAATAAATGTAAGATACGCAAAAAACATAAATAATTGATGTTGAGAAGGAGCAAAGCACTGTTGACTGATAAAAAAAAATTAATTTTTCTAAATTCAGTTTATCTTTGAAATAGTAAACTGAGCGAATCAGTTCCAGATAAACTAGCCCGCATGTTTGTGTCCATGAGCAACAATTCGAGCCTCATCAATAATGCGTAGTGTAGAGCATGTTTAACCATTTAAAATCGTGCGTAAGATCACTTGTCCTGTAGGTCCTTACACACAAAAATATGTAATTATTACCGACTTAGCCCCCTAATAAACTATTATAATTAGATTAAAATTGCTACTAATTTTCGAGCACACACACGTAGAACTCGTGGCCTAAGGGTTGATTTCACATTAAAGTTCCGGATATTTATTATCTATGGTAATAATTTACGATAGCTGTCACTTGTGGGATGTAAGAGAAAAAGAAATGGTCACATGAAGAAGACATCAAAAGAGCATTAATTTTGATTAACGATCCATCGCTGAGTAGGTACGTTTCAAGCGATTGCAAAACGAAGTTGTTGAAGGGATTTTATTATGCGCGTGTAGCATCAGGAATTAAAGAGGGTTTTCGTAATACGTTGAGGAAGCAACGTGAAGGCTGCAGGAGGGATCTTCCTCGTGTCCAAGAGATACAAGAACGTTGCAGAGGCAAGGAAGCTAATTTCTAAGTACGCTAATTAAATGATGATTTTACTTTAGAGAAAACCATGAGGGCCCCCTAAAAGTCTTGCAGGTCCTGCGAGAGCGTTGACGGTACCTAGTAAACTCGGTCCCCATCTCGCAACGAATACAAATGGCCCAAAAATAGTGGGCGCAGTAGTGTGTAAACACTAAAGGTGTTAAACGTGCCGTGAACTTTACTAAAATGTTCAATTAATACTAGAACACTACCTTCATTCCATTCCTCCTCGTGTAAATATTTAATGTACGAGCAAAGCCCAGCTGAATGCATTACCATATATATTATTGTCTTTCTCCTATTTGTCAATTATGCTGTTCTGGTTATGCATTATGAACGCCTTTATGTCGAATCATCCATTATTTGTCCAACAACTTTTGCCAACTTTAACCCGTAATTTCAGTCCTATTGACGCTTCAAATTTACCCATCTGTGGCAGCAAGACGCTACTTAACAGTACCGAAAAATGTTTGCTCAACTACTCGTTAAGTAAACAGCTTTATGACTATTTAACTGCTATTAACGCGTGATGATGAATATCTAGAAAGAAACCAAAAACTTTCCTTGTTTACTTATCGGATGATTTATTCCCTTTCGATAAAGAGCGGAATGGTCGGAATGTCTGCCCTACCTTTCGTCACAGTTGCAATGCATCAACGTATTCATCCTCCAGTTGAAGAGGCCGTACTTGGTTTCGAAACCTCCGATCCAGAAAGGGCAGGAGAGATCGTGTTTGCGACAACACCTGCAAACCGAAATAATTCTTGGATGAGAATTCCTAGAGATGATCGGAAAGGGTGGAGAGACGTACCTGTCAGTTTTGGAAAATCCTCCCAGCCTGGTGTACTTATCTGCAGAGTAGCCTTTGCCACACCATTTGGTGCCGGGTATCCTGAAGAGGTCGGATATGTCTCGTTTGGGTCTGAAAGGAAGTGGTTTTGTGTCACAGAAAGAAGACTTGAAGACAGCTTTAGACACAGCAGCAATGGCTTATCTGTATTGCCGCAAAAAGACCCCCTTTCCCCCGGCCCTCCGGCAAAAAAAAAAACGCCAGAGGCCAGAGGTCTAGCCATGGCAACGGAGGGTTCGGCAAAAGGGAAACAATCCATTTTCTCCGCCGCTGATTGACGATATTTACATATGTACGTCTCTGTGTGCCTCAGGGACGGTTCCGGGTCTGGGGGAAAGGGTTCTTCCATTGCCGAAGGTTTTAGTGGGTTGGGGCCGCGGCAAATTCTACGCTACCAGGCCGACAGAATATCAAGCCTGGGTGTGCCTTTCGATGACTTTTCTTGTGATAAAAAAACAGTACTCTCTAGCTAGGACATCTACTGAAGAGTATGTGCGACTCGTAAAACGTAGGAAATGTGTGTAAATTAGAGAACTACCGTTAAAAACCAACACTCGGGCTATTGAGTTTAAGGCGTGTTTTATTTCTAATAGATTATGGAACAGATGATGAATTGAAGCCTTGGGATCAAAGTGATCAAAAGCAGGAGCGTACTTATTGAAGGGGAATGATAATCACAAAGTAGGGAAAATTTGGAGCATACATTAGCTTTAAACGATTTATGTTAAAGACCAGCTACGCCACTTAGTTTTTCACACTTTACCATTGGGGTGTGCATATTTTAATTATAGGGAATTGCAGAAGAATTTCCGAGGTTCTTGTATGAGCTCAAAGTCAGAGACGTACGCACCGAAGGCCGCTGCTACTCACAAATTCAAAAGCATAATTTATGGGCTTAAATCAATTATTGTTGAAAACACCTCTTCAGGTTTTTTTTTATTTCCCTTTATTCTCCGATTGTCTTAAAATAAATGCTGCGCCCATGTAATGCATATAATCATTATCAGAGGCGCACTAAAAAGTAATGATAACAGTAAAAATCAATATTTTGTTTACAATTTAGGGGCCCCGTACAAAAAAAGCACTGAAAAAGTGTATGTGTACTTTAATTTTTTATGATTTTAAATGTGAGCGAGCTATTTAAATTGCGTGATAAGCCAGTGATTTATGGGAAAATTTTAGCATATCACATGTGTCACATAATTAAAATTAAAATAACCAAAAATTTGAAAATCGTCGATACGTTTTAGGGCAATATTCACGAATGCAATTCGGCATTTAAAAAAATTCCCGATCAAAATTACACGAATTCGTGCTGTTCTAAAATTTGCGGATAATGTGCGCAATGCATTGTACACAGAGGAGAACTTCACGAACCAAAATCCCATGTACTTGCGACAGCTCTGTACGATCGTTCATTCATAGGCATTGACAGAAATATCAGTGCGATCAAATTCATTCTGGCAGCGCCCAATATTGCAATTGTGAGTCAACAAGGAAATATCGTGATCAATGTGAGTTCTGCGACCGTTCATCAGGCCTAAATTTTACGATGATATCTGCCTATTTCCCTTTTTGGATGATTACCTAGATTTCACGCAAATGATCAGACAACCTTCGAGCAGAACTTCAAAGCAGTATCGGTTGCAAGAAAACCCCAAAACCGCAATATCTTCCTAAATTCTCGTACTTCCGAAGTCTGCCTATATGGCTAAAAATATGAGAATGAGAGTTCTCCATGGTAGTTTTGACCTCTTTATAGGTTAAACGAACCGACTATTTTGTCTAGCTTGAGAAGCTCACAAGGAAACGCATTTGCCTCGTCCAAACAATAAACAAAACCTGTTTCAGGAATAATCCAGAATTAGCCTAAGATCAATATTTCAGGGGAATTTCGACATAAAATTATAGGAACTGGAGTAATTCAAGTAACGTAAACGAGATTTTTGTGTGAAGTTTAGACTGACGCGAATTAACACAAGTATTCTAATTTTAAAAGTTTTTGCAGAGAATTTCTAATTCACCAGAAAATGCGTGTTAGGACTCAAAAGGCACTTAACCAGAATGACGAGGCCTTCTTCTGCCTAACCGATATCTCATTCGAAACATAAAACGATTTGACAGCTGGTAACTGAATACTCTTTTACATACCTATAATTTGATCTATTGTTCTTCTAATTGCTGTGAAGTAGGCAATATAATTACTTGGATCCTCACATTACAGACATACCTCTCAAACCAATAATCATCTTTTCTCTCCGCTTCTTTCTTCAGCTTCTTCTTCATCTGCATGTGTCTCTTATGGCACTCTTTCCTGAGCAATGTGTAATTCAACCATCCATATTGTTCAGGCAATGTTTTTCCATCGAGGGATTCAACACTAACATTGGAATTAACTATTAAATTTCTCAAATCGTCTCTAAAGCTACGTAGGAACGTTTTAACCCGGCTTTTCTGGTGCCCAAACTCGCAATCTACAAGCTGATGTTGATCATCGTAGATTAGCTCTATCATGTGTTTGCCATCGCTGAGTTGTCTGAAGCAGAGTTTGTTCATGGACCTGCAAACAAATAATAATTTTTATTGCCAATATTAAAAACGTGTGATATTGAATTGTTATTAAGTAGCAATAACTATCTCTTGGTTGCTGTAGTGTGTGGGCAGTTGCTAATGTGAAATCTCGCTATTCACATCTTATTATCATGAGGTGATCTAATGGCCTTTAAGTTATGCTAATCAGTTTGCTAATGGGCTATCATTACAAATTAAATGCTGTAAATTACGGTTTGTTTTAGCTGAGCTTCAATAGGTCGTGTCAATAAATAATAACCGCTACTTGAAAGGATAGAAAGTTAACGCTCGATTTCTATTGTTGATTCGATGAGGATTGACGTATACGGGAAAATGTCATCTTATGCATTATTTATCGTTAGTCAACATAGCGGTTTAGGGAAACAAATATCGCAAAAGGTGAGATTAAGATTGTTGTTGTTTGAATAATATAGGACACCGGGACCGCTAAATCGCATGCGTGTGCTCGATTGAACAAATCGATTCCGGACAATATCCGAAAATTCGAGATCTCGAAGAATTTGTTTCAAGCTACTTTTCGTGTTTAACGTACCATCTGTCCCATGCAACAATAGAGCAAGAGCGATCAGAATCAATTAGAACAAATCGCATGTTAAGCACGGAAAATCCCTCAAGTTTTAACTTTTTGTTGTTTCTTGCAGCGTTGCCAGAGCCGAAGCAGTGCCGGATTTGCGTTGGAATGACCCCTTAGACCGGTTCCGGTCGATAAAATTTGTTTGTTTAATTTTTTTTTTGCACGGTCATAGGACCTTGCCATAACACCCAAGAAAATTTCCTAACGCACCCGCGAGTGACGGCCGCCCCCGCTAGCGGCTCATGCGTATATCCCACACTCGTGCGTTTAGCAACACTTTCAACCCGTGTTCTCCAGATGCTACTGCAGACTACTAACGCGGCCGCTATTGGTGTACCTAATGTCTTTTGTGAGTCGTCTTACATGCCCAATGGCCCTAAGAAACATAATTTCGGAACACTTGATCTTCCAATTGCCTGAAGAAGTTGGTTTTATGTCTCGAAATAGGTATATCGGAATATAGATTTCATCTGGCTGGTTCTCCTAACCTTTTCGCATTTTTCGGCTAGTCGGAAGGTGGATTTCCGTTTTGGTTTCTGTGGTGAGCTAAAAAAGCCCCCGATATTTTTCAGGTTCCAGAAAAAATACTAGGGAGAATGTCCCCAACCTCTCAGGTACTAAATCGGACACGCACTTGTCATATGCATGTCAAACTACCGTAGTCAGCTTTATGTAAAGCGTCGTTCAATTCTATTAAACTCGTAATTACGCGATGTTCCTTCTTCCCCTTAAATGGATTTTGTGTCGAGTTCATATAACAAAAGCTGGAAAACGGCATTTTACTGCCGTAAAAAACGCATTTTAAGAAAAACGAAGGAGTTAAGATGCGCAACTCAAACCAAAATTAAATCATCTTCCTTCAGTTTCATGGTAAATGGTGTGGTATAACCACAGATGGTTTCAGGTCAAAGGCAAATTGTCCGCAGATGCGAAAAAAGTTCGATGGAGGGTGGATGTCTTAAGGAGCATTAGGATGGGACTAACCCCGAAAAGACAGCGGGATATCCCAAAGTTTCCAGATACTGAATTCAGAGAATGGTGTCCACAAACAACAACAACAGCAAAGAATAACGCGAATTTATTCCATGATGGGCAAGACCAATAAAAATGTACCTTGAGGCGGTGCGATTTACCTTTTCCCATTCCCGCTCGGCGTTCTGAGACTATCCCGAAATTGGCCTTTTTATGACTCTTCCTGGATATCAATACCTTTAATACAATTATCATGATCTAAGCCGTTTTTAAACTTTTTAAACTCTTCGAAAATCTCGGCTTCAAAGAAAAGTGCAATATCATTTTCTCTTATCTTCTCATATGAACACCCAACGTCTCGGAACAGATGTGATTAGCTGCACAGCCAAAGCGTGCCAAAACCATCATAATACACATTATTTACATTTATTCAAATATAATTCAATGTCCAATATTACGATATCAATGACTCCAATACCATGCATCATCGGGTTATTGATATTAATGACTTTGATGTATCGGAGTTTATGATGCAGAAAGCTTTACGATACAAAGAGCTTACTCTAATAACTCAGAATTATTATTCCGAATTCAGTTCAATAATACTAATCAGAGAGAGAGACAGAATTAGCCTGTTTATTATGATGTGTGTCTCGTTTATTTGATCAAAAACGTTGTATTTGAAGCAAAAGTCGAAATCAAATTTTTGTTGGTTTTCGCCTTAATTTCGTTATTGTTGTACCTCGGATTTTCAAGATGTTTAATGTCTGGAATGCGATTATTTGTTTAAATAGAGGTTAGTTAAGTCTGTCTATTGGCAATTTGCTGGAAGATATGTGCAAATAACGTATAAGAGTCTGAAAATAAAATGTTAAATAAATTACGTTTGATAATGGTTTTTGAGCATTATAGAGCGTAGAGCAGGGGCAGCGGCAGCTGATTTATAATCATTTACTTTGCAAGGCAGGAAAGCAGCTCTTAAATTGTCGAAAAAATTAAATGGCGCGCACGAGCCATAGGCGGGGCAACTGATTAAAAAGCTTTTTTACCAGCTACAAATACTATTTTTTCCATAACCATTGGCCACAGCAACAATGGAAAAAAAGAGTTTCGCTCCAGATCTTTGCATGATCCGTGTCACAACGATCTGCTAGACGTGGCTACATCTGTTATGCCCTTTCCGAAAAATACTGAAATTACAACACGAACTAAGTTACTTCTTCTCGATTAAAAGTTTTTTTTTAAAGAATTTAAAAACGACTTTATTGTCTTACAAGATAGAACTAACATAAACTCGACCAGACTTACAGCACAACTGCTTAACTGAACGTCATGAGAGGAGTGATGACCTCAACTACCCTAGGGGTGGTTTTATACAGTTATCTGTCGATGAGTTTTCAACGAGGTCCAACATAGAGTCCAATGGTTTATGTTGGCAATGTCATCAGATAAGCTAATGTGGCCTATACGACTCGTGCGCACATAAGGCGTCGAGAAGGGCGTCAAAGTTTAGATATTTTTTAACTAATCAATCCGTTAAACGGTTTTTTAAAGCAAATTCGGAAATTTGTCAAGACTAGAATTGATTGCGAAACAATGGTACACGGTTGCCAAAAAATAAAAATTTTCCGCGATAAACGTCCAAGTGGAATACACGTGGCACTAAAAATTTCACTATTCTTCACCCTTGGTTCTACGATGTCGCTACTATTGGTTTGGGCAGTTTTCCGTTTTTTAATTTGCTTCCGTATTAATCTATGAAGATATAAGACTTAACTCTAACTGAATTTTTTTGGCCCTTCCAGTACGACCCCGACCCTTACGCGTGCCTGTAAGGTTTGCCATTTCAACGAGGCGTCAAATACCAAGTTCCCTTGCGTAGCAAGGTTCAAGTAAGAATAATTCAAAATTTTCGGTAAGTAAAAACTGATTTCTATTGAAATTTAATATTACCCCTCCCCCTCCGGTACGACCCCGATCACTGTAATAAGGGATCGGAAAATTTACCGTGCAAAGAATTTTCAGTGTTATGTATTAAATTGGGGTTGCTATCTTCCGGGGTGACATCGTCTAGCTGCGGGGGAAAATTCCATCCCCCCCCCTCTCTAAACCGACACGAAACGGAGAGAAAAGAAAGATCTAGCACAACCTAAGATAACAATCGATGATTTTTTCAACACTTTCTCGAGGACAAATTCATTCTGATTATCTGATCAGAAGCGGGCAATCGATCAAACTAACCAAGATTTATTCAACTTCCAAGATGTCGAGAAAAAACCGGCTGCAATCCCCTTAAAGGCGGCCTATTAGTTACATTTTAATTTTCAATTTAATCGATAGTATAATTAATTATGACAGCCTGCAGAAGGAGGTTGTTAAGAGGGTAAACTGCCCGATGCCGCCGTTTTTCTTGGATGTGAGAAAATGCCTTCGAGAACAAATTTTCCTCTTAATGAAGTAACACCAGCGAGAAGATTTGTGTGGAATGCGTGTCCTCTAATGACAATCAATTAGATCCAACACACACCATGTACCAATAAAAATTCTTTTAATTGGTCGATAGACTTACGTTCAGGTTCTCTTCTGGCTAACAAGATGCTGTCGAATGCATTTTAGTTTAACGACGTCAATAATTAAACAAAATGCTTAGTTTGGTTTCAGCAGCATCTACGGGCATGCCATGTACGAAAAAACCATTGAAAATATATCAAAGTGCCCGTCGTTACATAAACACAGGAGATTTGAGTCGAGATCGACGCACGAACACTGTCGATAAAACGGACTTTGTAATGATTTTATGTAAATTCACCGACAATAGACGGACATGTGTATTAGAACGTGCCCATAAACGGTTTCTGAAAAATGGCATTTACGGACCGGCCCTAATGTATGGCTTAATTTAAACATGACCACCGATAGCCATCTGGGAGATGCAAATTAGGTGGTCAGAACTATGAGTGTTGAAAGCAAACTACCTCTGGGTTATGTAAAATATCTTAGAATCAACCCAAGTACAGTTGCATTGAGGTATGAATGGAACGAAACGTAATACCGTTGTAACCAAACAACGGTGTGGAAAATCATTTGCGTGAAAAGTGCGTTTTCCTCGCGAAACCGGGCAGGTGCCGGAAAGTCACACATTTCACACTACGCACATGCAGGCTGTCCTGGCGGACCCTGGACCGAAAAGACCATCATGGAAAATCGGTTTTTATTTTCTTGCGCCTGCGCGGATCATCTAATTGTAAAAGTATTTACATGGAGGTCATAGTGTTCAGTGGCGGCCGTCATTCCGATATTTTTTCGATCTTCTCATTAGAGCCGTTCTGGCTCGAAAAGTCTCCGAATTTCAAAAAAGGGAACGTCCCGCGTGATCTTTCGACGCCACGATTGGTCAGATTGATCAGTGATCTCTTCGAGCAATTGATGTAAATGTTTTCGCAAACAATGTTCAAGTTTTCTGTTCTCGTTCAGTTAGTTGTTTGACTGAACTCTAACATATAGTTAGTTCTTTAATTTATTTATGTTCACTTTTGCTTTGTTGCGTTTAAATAAAAGGTTAAATTAAAAAAATAAAAGATTCATGTGACATGGGGCTTTTACGCTTATGCTGTTGGCGATTTTGAGTTTCTTTAATTCCGACCTTAACTCCGACCAATGGCCTCGAACGATTACGCGGGACATTCAAATTATCGAAATCCGAAGGCGTTTCCAGCCAAAACGGCTGCAATTAGGAAGATTGAAAAAATTTCGGAATGATGGCCAGTCTTGAGTACTACGACTTCCATGTAAAAGTTTTCATTTAGATAATCCGCGCAAGCGCAAAAAAAACTACTTCCCATGTTGATCTCCTATGTTCGGGGTTTGCCTGGACACCTGGTATTAACCTCATCCAAAGTTTCAGAAACAGGAGAAGCTCTAATACAAGCAGCTTTTCAGAAATGAGTATCTGAAGAAGAAATCAAAAAGTATTTGACTTAAACTTTGAGGATAACAGATTTGTAGGTAAATAATTATTGATTTTCCGCCAGACATGCTGTTTAGGTTTACAACTGAAAACGATCTGACGTTTTAATTTCTTCTAATTTCAAATCCACTCACCGAATGCATTTAAGCCCTTCTGAACAATTCACCAAGGGATCCAAACTTACCCCGAAAAATTCCTTTGAACCCAGTCAATAGCAGGTTACAATTGAAACAGATTAATTATCGTTTATTATTCCACCCCTTTTTCAGTTCCAGCAAGGGTATCGAATGACTTGACTCTCATCCGGGTTTGTGTGCCTACCACCCTTTCAAACAACTTAATTCGAGATGCACTTGTTTTATGAATGCCCCCTCAGAGGCTATGGGGTGAACTGCGAGTCTCCCTATTTTTAAAAAGTTTTTAGTTATTCATGAAAAGTATGAAATCTTATGATATCGGAGACACCGCCATATTCCAGCAATGTTGATAACAATAAACATTCGCATTTGAATACGAAGTATTTGAAATGTGAAGAATTTACATCTAACTCTAATTTATACTACAAAAACGTATATATTTGGTGCAGCTGACACAGTTTGAATCTAGACCTCTTTTGCAAGAATATTATAACGAGACTGGGGTTTTGGTTCGACCTCTAAAGCTTAGACATACAACAATTTGTTACCTGACACCATGACGCGTTAATCGCTGCTTCTGATCCTATCAGGGTCTTAAAGGGATCATCGTGACTTTCTGACAGACATATTCCTGCCACAATAATTAATAGTGAGACTTTCACAATTATTCTCTTCACACGAAACCTCTAGAAGTAGGTACCAATTTTTTCGTACCGGGCACCTTTGAGCCGGATTATCAATATTAAAACCATTCGCAATTCGAGACAAGCACATAGTGTGGCGAAAGTGTTGAATAACCCATAGAGAACTTCATCCGCCGTTAGTAATTTAAATAACATGGTAAGTAAGATGTCGTCTAATGCCGTTTCGACACGAAATTGTGCCCACGTTGGTAGTAAAATCATTGTCTACCGAAACGGTAAGTACGAAGTTCTTTTACACTTCGTTACAGTTAAGCGAGAGGATTCTTGCTGACACGCCTTCGCTAAATGTTTCCTCTTAGGTCTATTTTCCGTAAAAAAGCACCCATGAAGGTAGGCACTGTGCATTAACCCTCGTTGGTATTCGTGGAACTAGTCCTCGTTTTCTTTCGAAAATACTTTTGGAATAATCCCTTGAAAAGGCGAAAATGTTGGAGTTTTTTAAGAGAAATATCATCTGAATGTTTGGGATAATGTTCGGAGGATAAATAACCCAATTTGAGTTTAAATATTGAGAGAACAATGACTCACAAAAATATTGGCATTTTGAGGGAAAATGGCTGAAATTCAATTCAGGTCCTATATGGAGCAAACCTTGCCGAGACCCTGAAAAGCACACGTTGTGAACGTGGAACTAACGGAACAATTTTGCCGAAAATACCTGAAGTAGATTTTCACCTTTTTTGCAATATACTCTCGGAATTTAAGAAAAAATGGTGCAAAAACTGTACTTTTGCCGAAAAAGGGGTGTTCAATAGGTCCCATAGAAGTAATCTAAGGAACTGCGTCAAATTAATCCCATTTTCCCGGATAATTTGAACGGATTTTAAATAAAAATTCCATCCTGTCGGAAGCAATTTTACAGTAAAATCTCAGCAGTTCTGGAAAAAATTCCTATATTTACATAGTCTAAGAAAGCCTACGTTCCATTTGCAGTCACTGATGAAATGTTTGATTTCTAAACATAGTGAAGGATCGCACCTCGCCGGGCACCTCGACATTCACTTCACCAAGAATTGAACATTGCCACTGCTTAACATAGTGAAGAAGCCTGCTTCGCCGTTTATCGTCATTCATTTGTCCACTTTCTTACAAACAGAGAAGTAGTAAAAATGCCTGATTCAGATAAAGATAGTGACTCGCCAAATACCTCGACATGTCGGCTGTTATTGACCATCCTGTGTTTATCTTAAGTTGGGACTTGTACCTCAAGCAGCACCACGCGTACCGCGCTTCTGTCCCCAAATGTACATTTGGTCGTACCATCAGACCGAACGTATGGGGTACTGCTGATTGAACGCCTCGTGCACTCTTACCGAATGGACAGAGGGGGAGGCTCAGAGAACCAATCACAGAGCAAGTTTCACGCACCTCGCCCCTGGAAAACAAAATACTTTGTACCTCGTTTTACGGGCAATAACAGGGGCGAGGTTCGATGCTTCGCTACGTTTTTACCCTAAATCTCCAGGAAACTGTGATATCGGTCAAAAATTAAAAGCTCAAAGGGAAAAAGAAAAATCCAGAAGTTTTCTTTAATCACGCTACATCTGATTACGTAGTTTTTGAACATCAACTGAGACTAGTTCAAATTGAGCGAGTGTTGTAAGGAAGGACACCTGGAGGAAAAACACCTATCATTTTAGCAATACTCCTCGGGGCTTAATTGGTGTGTGTGTGTGTGTGTGTGATGACACGGTAATCTAATGCCTATTGGAGACCATCCTAAAGTAATGCAGAACTGCTCTAAAATGTACCAAACACTCTAGGGAAAATTTCCCCGAATTACAAACGAAAACCGAATGATGTTTGCATAAGTCTCGGACAAGAACTGGAATCTGCAGATGTCCATATTGGACTAATTTCAAGCGCTTATCGGTGACAACTCTTCGAAACTGAGTTAAATAAATTCGTTAAAGTACATTGACAAAATAAGAAAAGTCTCTATGCTCTATACAGAAAACGTGACATCGATACACGCTTGATATTACCACTTAAACACTATCAAAATCCCCGACTTGGGTTCGTTTTTGATCCGTCAACCCTGACACCCCATCCAATGTAACCCCCAGCGATTGCGGGATTTCCCTATACAAACTCTTAATCTATGTGCAATGCAATGTAACTAATTCGGTTAGCGGTGTAAAGAACATGGCAATGCCAAATGATAAATGTGCTTCAAGGGGAACTTTCTGATAGTTGTTTTTCTTTCGAGTTTCGGTTTCGATTTCCATCATCATAGTTTCGTTCGAGAAAGTGTCTGTTCGTAAGTGGAATACAAACACTCAATGCGGGGTATTGTATGTAAATGAAGTAGTAGCCAACATTTGGAGGGTTGGTTATGACACCCTGTTTGCTTAGATCGTGATGGGGATACTAAAGATGACGACATGCAGGTGTCTTCGTTTGCCTTCTGAACATTTTTATAGAGAACCTAATTTCAAAGTCAATCTCGATGCGCTACCTTCCTTTACGGGCACTTTCGGATATTCAAAGGGCCTTTGTATTTGCATTCAGCGAAAAAGGAAAGCCGTTGAAGTTTCAAGGAGTAAAGAAGTTTGTGAAGGAACCTTTCGACTATCACGTACGATAAATGAAACATCCCGTAACCCATGTCTCTGTCATTACAGTGCCTACGACCACCTTTAACGGTTTTCCAAATATTTGAACTGTAAGAACGTTAAGTATTGCAAGTCTAGTTCTCCTCTCCACCCAAGATTAGTTCAGTTTTTCTCACGGGACACTCTGGATGTTAGAATGTTTTTAAAATCCACCTGATATTGGTCGTCTGCCTCTAACAGTCCATTCGATTTTCAAGTTTTCAGACGTAAATGTTGCAACACGTAGTTATGTTTATGTCCAACTAAGAAAAGGTCACTTTTTCCTATAAACGCCCTGTATATTAAAGTCGTTTGAACCCACGGAAGAGTGTCCATTTTTATGCTTTTACAGCACTTATGCCTCTGTCTAACAGTTTAAGAGATTTCCAAACTTCAATAGGTAAATGTTGTGGAACCTAATTGCTTGTGGAAAGGAAGGAAGGTTGGTTGGTTCTCATGGAACACATTGTATATTGAAGTATTCCCGGATCTTGTTCGATGTTCTGATATGGATTTGCGATTTTAAATATTCCATTCCTGCAAGTGTTGCTGAGAGGAGGCTAAGTGCCTTTCGTAGGGTTTGTTATCCTTGGAACGATGAATTATCGGACTGCATTTTCCTTGAAATTCCGCTGAAAAAGCACCTTTTGAAGAATGCTTTGACGATCAATACAGAATAAAATAATGAGCTTGAGTGCGTCTCTCCGCGAATTCCTCTGCCCCACCAGAAGGTTTCCTCGTTGGCGTTTTATGTACTTTCGTTCAAAAACTTATTCGAAAATCGAGCTCAGTGCCTGACCTTGCTTTACGTGTATATTCAGATTTTCAAAAGCCCTTTGTATCGTGCAACAAAAGAACTAAAGGGTGTCTTTCTTTCGCAAAGCCTCTTGCGGTAACTGGCACTCAACCCCCGTAGACCACTCGAGATGACGCACCCTCTCTCACTCGCACGGGGTTTAACGCAAAGCCGGTTAAATGCCATTATTAAGAGGGACAGTTATACCCACTTAGTGTTAAATAAAAATGAGCAACTTCGCATCTGAGGTTGGGATTTATTGGTTTTCGCCTCCTGACGACTATTGTATGTTCACAAAAGGAGATTCAAAGAACTGCGTGGCTCACAATGACGTGCAAATAACGTGAACATCCTAGGATTAGATATGCGGCCTACAGGGTGTTGCATGGATGATTTAAGGTCGGTGGATGACGATTTTAAAGTGAAAAATTTGCTCCTACACGAATATTATGTGCTCTAGACTTGCACATGTCTTTGCCAATACCATGTCTAAACGGTATGCGAAATAAATCATTCTCGACGCCTACCTGGAAAGCTCGCAGCGTACGAATCGGCAACAATGGTCATTTAATGTAGTTTGGGATTTTTTGTCATGTAGAGCAAAGTACGAGTGCATTACCGAGCTTAAGTCTTTAGCTTCGTCCTAGTTCGCAGATGGCAAAAAGTTCTCTTTTTGGCGTTCGAGTCCCGGTGTAGAGGCAGAGAAGCGTCAAAGTGGTCAAATATCACAAATCCTCATTGCAACACCGCTGACTGCGCATCAACTCACTCGCGTAACATCAACCAAACGCACCTTTTTCACATGGAAAGGAACCGATTTTTTTTTTGTTCATTTTGAGCATCTGTTCATCGCTATTAATCAACAATGCGTTAAACTTTTGTTTCTATCATCGATCGTACCCAAGAAAACAACAAAACCATATTTTGATCGAGAGCATTCTTTGGTAGAGGGAACCGTGCGGAAACCGTTGGAAAACTGATGAAATACAAAAAACGGCACTGTTAAAGTGAAATAATTTTTAAAAGCAGATTAACTTCCACCTTATAACAATCTTCCAAAAAATATAACTCAATTTAGGATGTAGATGCGCTAGCAACCTTTACACCGTGCGACAATCAAAATATTCGCAAACAACCGTGTTTTGCGCTGACATGTGAATGCCAAGATCGTGAGGTAACTGCTCCAAATGTAAGAAAATAACAAAAATAAACATCACAATTCTCGCATCACAACAGTATCCAGATCATAATATCGTTTGGAAAAATGATCATTTAACGATCTTCGCGCCCCTCGACAACCAAAGGATTTCTCCGTGTATCATGCCTGCGCCTTGAATTTTGGACGATGACGCAACAACTTAAGAAAGGACAAAATAATTTTCGAAAAAAAAGGTTAATTTTCGCCTTATAACAAATTAAAGAAAAATGCAGACGGAAAGTAAAAAACATTTGAGACGGGCCTGTGAGATATTGTAGCAATTTCGTAAAATTATAACTCCTCTAGGAGTTCGCTATTTTCATGATTTTCTATACCTTGGGACTTAAACGAGCAGGGAATTAAAGAGTTTTTCATCTACAAAAAAAAAATTTTTAAATGGACACATTCCTTGTTAGAACATTATTTAAAGAAAAATCGAAACTTCCTTTTGAAATGGCATACTTTAGATCTCAAAGTCCCATCATAATATCATTAAAACTTCCCTGGAAAATATCAAACAAACACACCTACTGGTACATGACATAAACTTGCCATAAATCTACTCAATGGTGTGTTCTATGCTAGAATTAGGTACGAGATGGCTTTTATAGCTTAAGCATGGCACCCTTACTCAACTTTGTTTAGTATCTTTAATTACGAAAAACGTTTAGAGATGAGTCTCTATCGATATGACATTCTCAAGGATCCTCGGAGCATTCAGCTACAAACTTTCAGGACAAGTTAAAAAACTGAATAAGTATTTCCAGAAAATAGGATTCATTCAGTTTAAAACTGCTGCTCCTAACAGCTCTATTCCTGTAACTCACGTATCGATATACCACACAACATTCCTCTTAATTGAGCCTCAAGAACACCCATAGAATTCGAGAAATGTTTATTTACACTTCAGATTTTATTGATCCATAAACACTGTAAATTCGGCTACCGTAATCACACCCCACAGACAATATCTATCAATGAACATCTGAACTTTACAACCTTCTTAATGGGACACACATTTTCCTAGGTCGGTTACAAGAAATTCTTGTAACTTCTTGTAAACACAATGCCTCTATTGGCAGCAACAAAATCGTTTAGGTACCTTTTCCCGACTGTAGTGTCCTTGGCAGCGATTCCCTTGTAGAAAATTCTGGTCTCCAATTCGTCATCTTTGAGGGTGTTTATGGAGATGAAATCCCGGACTTCCACTGTGGTCACTAAATCGGCCAACAGAAAGACAAAGAGGATTGCCACCAGGAGGTGGCCGCGACACCTGGGGCACCTCTTCTTCAGTCTCCACATTCACTGAAGATGATGATGTAGGAAGTTACATTGAAGCATCGACGATTTCATCTGAAAATACCATGAATACCTATAAGGATAATTCTATAGAAGGGCACGAGTGGGCTTTATCAAGGTGAATAAATTTGCTCCGCGATATTTTTAGTATGCCTAGTCTAGGCCTGTGGAATGTAATTAATATTCAATCTATTGCTTGCGAAATTGTGATATTTTAAGCCAGAATCTCCTGATATTTTTTTGCAATCCTGCCAAAAATCATGATGTGCCTCAATGAAGCTTCGGGTACTATTACTCGAAATCTCAAAATAGACAACATAATTATTTGCTATAAGCTCAAAATATGAGCCATCGGATTCGTTCCGGCAAATAATATAAGGTTTTAATACCATTTTATTGACTCTGATGGCCATCTGCTGAAGACACCCATAAACGTGTAAAAAGGCATAAGTTGTTCAAATACGCTAACGGCTGCTCGGGCTGCGACTTGAATGCAAATAAGCAAGTGATGAACCTAACACAGATTCCGTTCGTTAATCATGCCTTTTGTACCTACATTTACTGGCAAGTGGTTAACAAATCAACACGGTAGATACCCATGGTGATTTATGGGGTTTGGGAAAGTATCTTCCATTATAGTTAAAGATTTTGTTAGCACGCAAATCTGGCAATTTGAAGCGGAGGCGGTGATTTGTTTGAATCAATCAATTAATCAATGAGGGAAAAAAAGAAATTTGCATACAACATTAGAGCTGTGGATTTTAAGCTCAAAACGTGCTTTAATCAGTTCGATGTTAGATGAGCTCTTCCGGCCGCAGCAACTCAATTTGTAACGAAATTAGAGGGAATGCGAGTTATTCTGGCTCAAGTTCAGATTTCGCATATGTGATACCTTTGTCGATAAAATAAATTTCCCTTATACAGGGTATTTCAGAGTTGAAGTAGCAGAAGCCTAGGGGAGATTCCGCTCATGAAAATATGGAAGAAAGTTCATATGACCATGGCTCTGAAAATGCTTCGTTTCCAAGTGATTGGATGTTGTTTTTTTTTTTAAATTGAGTTTTTTTGCGGTTTATTAAGACAATTATCAGACATCTACTGGACCAATTAGATTTGATTCAGAATTTCCAGGGGCGTACTCAGCGAGCAAACCGGTTGTTTTTTGTCTGAGGAAAAATATCACATTGTAGTTTTTTTGGGGTTTCCATGTATTGTGTGTATTGTATTCCATTCCATGTATTGTATGTGCAATATTCAGATAAACCCACTGAAAATACGCTTCTGTTTCTTGACTTTTTCTAGTTTCTCGCTTTGTTTTCGAGGAGAAATTGTAATACCGAACCTCGGCACGTCTCTAAACTCGCGAGGAAAACATGAATGCTCAGGAATTATCCAAAAATTTATACCTGTGTGCTTAATTTATAAAAAAAAAATATATATATATATATATTTTAAAATAATAATATTAATTATTATAAATATTAATAATATATAATAATTATAATATTATTATAAATATTAATATTTATAATAATAATTAAAAAAAAAATATATATATATATATTTTTTCCTAAAATGCGCAGATACTTCGAAGTATTAAAAATACCTCCGAATACAACCGACTTGCTCGCTGGCTACGCCGCTGGAAGTTCTGTATCAAATTTAAGTGGTTCAACAGACGTCTGATAATTATTTTAATAAACAATAAAATTTTCATTAAAATGGGCTAAAGCATTTTTGAGCTACTAACAAAAACTTAACACTCTGTGTTTCGGCAACCAAGTCTTTTCGGACCCATGTTCATATGAACTTTTTTCCATATTTCGCTGAGCAGAATCTTCCCTATGTCTTTGCCACTTCAACTCTGAAACGCCCTGTACACTGTCATCGTTTCAAGGTTTGAAAAATGAGGTTTAATGTGGTTTAAATCTGCATTTTAATAATAGAAAAGCATGTTGCGATTAGATAACTTTCAAGAGAGATTAATTTTCCATTTTATTTTGCATTTAATTTTAAAGTAAATTTTTCAATTTACTGTTACCTAGTAGCTACCTCTCTATACTTGAAAGTGAAGTATTGCCTTGAGTGGAGGCCGAAGGGATGATAGTGAGGTTAGAGCGAAGGCCGAGGGGATGATAGTGAGGTTAGAGCGAAGGCCGAGGGGATGATAGTGAGGTTAGAGTGAATCTCCAAAGCTTATGAATAGATACATTTTTGCTGGAATTTCTGAATTTTGTTTTCTTAACATTATTGTGGAGCCGTTTCTTCGCAGAAAAAATGAAGACGGCTCGCTCAAATAATCCACTTTTAAGAAACTTTAGATATTTTTAGTTTTTTCCACGAGGAAATAATTCTTTCTCTGTAGATAAACACGAAAGTCAGATCGTTCCTTTTGCGGAGAAAAACGACAACTTTAGATCCACAAAATGGATGGATCATTCCACTTCTCATGGTCCGAATAGCAACATGAAAGTGCGGTATTTCCTTTTCGTGAAAAAATAGCTGTTGATAGTTAGATCTATCGATATTATTCAATTTCGAGAAGGCACTTTGCTCGTCAAATCTCCCATCCGACTCATAACCAGCAAAGTAGACCTTTTTTCCCATTTCTAGGAATTGAGAACGCGAAAGAGGTCGATCAACCAGACCTTCAAACTGAACTTTAGACGCATATGGGATAGCTTTAAGAACGCAGCTAAATGATCTATTGATCTGTACAGTTCAATGGAGAAAGTCGTAAGGTTAATTTAGGATCGCCCGATCCTACAAAAAGCTAAGTCTGCAAAAAGGCAAGTTTTCGGTTCAGTTAGAGAGGATTAATTTCAGGTTTTCCTATACTTAAACTAAGCAATTCCGTTTAATAAGGTGCAAAAAGAGTAATTAAACTTCGCGAAACACATTTTCATTAATCATTACTGATTTAACTTTTTGCAGATCAGAGGCATAGAAAGGAACGATTTAGTGTTAATTATTTTATAAGTGCTAAGTGGATCAGCAGCTCTAAGTTGATTTCTTATCATCGCGCATTTGAATAAGCTGATGGCGTTACAGCCGCAAATCAACAGGTTCATTTTTTTTTTTTTTTTTTTTTTTTTTTTTTGGGAGGAATGAAAAGCATAATCACATTATAAGTAGGAGAAAAATGCCCAAAAAATTAATTGGTCCTTGCCCACAAATATACCACTGCCCCAGGCGCCAGCGACAACTTCATTAAAGTATAATATATCCTGCTATAATCCGACTGCGTCAAAACAGATCACAACTTAATTACTAAGACGAATTAAATTGATTTATATCATCAGATTAACAATTTTTTTGTCTGCAAGTCTGAAAGCCCATCGCTTAAAATTCCCATTGCTAATTATCTTGTCATAAATTAAATTTAATTAGAAATTTATGTAAAAAGCGGAAGTTACACCCAGTTTTTGCGGATTTCTACTTACGGCAACATTAGGCGATAGTCCTTAAAAATCACAATTCGCAATAAAGTTTCGTCGATCGGACACCCACCATCAGACCCGCGAAACAAGCGCCGCCGAAAACAATTGACTAGCGAAACAATCGCGATCCCGCGAACAATCTCGACCTGTACCTCCTTGACTTTTCTCACGTGCCAGCGTGATACCGAATGATACTGAATGAGAAGAAAATCCGGGTCTGTAGAGCTGAAGAGAGGCGAGAATCTCGCCGGACCATTAGCGCAGCCTGATTCTTGATTCTTGGAGTCGAGGGCCCTCCTACCAAAATCAAACATTTCGGCATAGGACAATGGGGAAGGATCGGCAGCCAAAGGGCGAACGTCGAGGGTGGTGCCGAATTCGGAGGGCTGGATTCTGCATGCTTTCAGGGTCAAAATTGTTGTTTTCTAGGGCTCGAAACTTAGATATGAAACTGCAATACTCGTACAAACTCGAAACTACAATATGAAACAAAGTTTGTCGCGTCCACTCATACTCAGGATGTGAGCCATTTTTCAAATCATATCCATATGTTACAGTTATAAAAACACGTTTGTGTTTTATTCAGTTTTCAATGTGGGACAGTCGTTGATGTTTCGGCTTATCAAGTGTTGTATAGGAGCGTTGACAACTTCGCTCAAAACACTTTTCAGGGAGCTCCACTGGTTCCTCTTTATGTTTTCTTTACAGTTTTCGAATTTTTAACCTGAAAACATCACGGTGATTTGAGTTCTTGAATACCCAATCCATGCCCAACCCACGAAATCGTTAACGAAATTTTATCGCATTTATCTCACCTGTTCCGTAGCTCCAGATTTTTTCCTTCTTGGTGGCCATGAGAGTGGTTGCCCCACCACTACCCCCTTTCCAGAAAAAAATTCTTGTTTCACGAAACAATTATACGTCTCTGTGTTACGAACAAATTGCACAGGTGTCACACAGTCAGGCCGTTTTGGACGGGATGGTGCAGGAAGCTAAATTTTGATTTCGATGACGTCTTCAGGTTGGCAATGTCGCTCGAGAGGTTTGCAGTGCAAAAGGAAATTGCGTTAAATATTTTTCCCCTGTATTTATTTATGTAGGAGAAAATCACCTACGTTCCATGGCGAACCAAAAATGTATACTAAGTTGGAATAACTTGCACACAATGTTGTCAACTATGGCGAGTAGAATAAATGAGTGGTGGTTTAGCAGTTGCAGTAGAGAAAAAGTGGTAGCAAATGAGGGCTTTAGACAGCCATAAAGATATAACCAAGAAAGCACTGAAGGAATAACCTAAATTCTTAAAAATGGAGAAACTAAATAAAAAAATAGTTATTGTTCTTAGCGCAGTAATCCATTGCAATTAATTGGGATTCATAGGGAATCGGATACCTGAGAAATGTAGTTTTTCATCGTCTACTATCCGTGCATGAGTTTACAGTGTGTATTATATTTATTGATAAAATTCACGATCATTCATCGAACAATTTCATTCACAAAACAATAGGAAGGCAAGTTTTTCAGGCAGTGTATTCTGCTTTATTTCATGAACATCTACGGAACTTTTCTAATCCACCTTACCAGTACTCTTTATATTCCAAATACCCTTCTAGCCCCCAATATGAACCTTGTCTATTCTTCCACAATGACCCTTTTTACCGGCACTCTGCTCGGACCACGACCAAAGCAAACTCTCAGACTGCCAAATTGAGGGATGATTACTGCCATCATCAGAACTACAATACACAAACAATTTAAGGGGGTTGATAGGGTGAAGTTGGTCTCCTACTTACTGCTGGATATTTCTCCTAAAAGTGAGAGCTGCTCCAAGATCGGATTGTCCGGTGCATTAGCCAAACCACAATCCCACGTGTTATTGGTTCCGCATTAAGGTGTATCGAATTATTAAAAGTTAAACTACACATTGCATGAATTGAAACATACACCTGGGATCGATCGGGCTTAACAATGAATAACTGATTAGAGCGATTTTTCAAAAAATTCTTCACGAATCGAATAAGGTAACATGTTAAGAATAGAGGGATTTTTCAGTCGTGGTCTCGCTTGAAGAAGCCCTCGCTACCCTTCAGTAGTAAGTATCGATTTATTGGTTTCTTGCCCAGATATAAACTCCAAACATCACAATCAACAAAACCACAAAAAATAAAAAAATATTTAATTTTCGAGAATAACTGAAAAAATACGTCAAATTTAGACGAAATACAAAGACAATTGTCGTAAAGGGATCATTCTAAACCCTCTTTACCTTAATGACTAGATATACCAGAGAATCTGAGCTCAATAGAAGAAACCCTCCCGCTTTTGAACTGTGATTTTCCTCTTACCGGAGCTTGAAAGATCAGTTATAGTTTCTATTTCTTCTCCTTCTTCTTTAGACCGGAGCACGTCTCAGTTTCCACCCGTGCTGACTCATATTGAGCTATTTAAATAGGAAATATCTCGGCTTCAACCATAGAAGCCTCTAAACCTGATCACCATGGAGAAACACGTCGAAATTTAGACTCCAATTTCCTTTTCTTCGCAGCTTAAACTTCTCGTTGAAAACGACTCAGGTTTCACCCGAGTTACTTTATCACCGAAGAACCTTGAAAACAAGATTTTCGCGATCAGAACTTCCTATCAAGCTGATCTTCTGAAAAAGCAGGCAAATTGATGAAACAGAATGGAATATGATTGTGATCATGGTTATCGAGGATCATAGAAGCGGTGGACGTTTTTGAATTCTCTTCAACTTCCCTTCGGCGGATTTCGGACTTCGTGGCCACTGATTTGCAAAATTTTGATTTTCCTAAAGCATCAGTTAGCCATTTAAGTTTGGGAGGGGTTCTTGACAGGTAGAGTTAGTTGTGATCTAAGATAGAAAGAAAATGTGATTTTTTTTTTCAACTTTAACACCCTGTAGCTCCATAATTATCAACTTTTGGACTGAGGGAAGTTTAGTTAAATCGACTTATTTTCACTCAAACAATCTGCGGTATTATTTTGGCCACGTAATTCGAGGACACCCTGTATAGTTTGTTAACTATCTATACATACATGAATCCACTGTGCATATCATGTTCACTGATACTATTCGCCCTGCTTATACTCCAAACAATTGTTTTCATAAAACGACAGGATTTCGATTTTTTCAAAAAATATATTCAATTTTATTTCGGTACCATCTATGTAAGTTTTCAAAAACCACTTTTTGCAGTCCGTTTTTACCCTTTGAACACCTTTCCAGGCCTTTAATATACACTTACTGCATCCCTTGACAATAAATCATTTTGCTTCTAACCTAAAGTCCATGGGCGCTGTTTTCATCATCGACGATAGCTGCGCCAGACCAGTAACTATGAAGAAAATCACGAAATTATGGAAAAAAGAAAGATTTTATTTTTCTCTATGAATCATTGTAATCCTCTCAACTTTGAGATTCATTAATTATTCCTGGGCTCAAGACAGGGAGCGTTACATGACCGTATCCTTCCTGTTGAAGCAGCATATGCCTTTAGGTGAGTAGTGCGGATTATTGTATTTTACAAGCAACATCAAAAAATCAAGGATTTAGATTCTGCAGCTGTCCAAGTAATACAGTGGGGGATCCATTTGATTTTTGTGCAAATAGCTATTCCCCCGATAGCAATTCCCACATATTTCATCTATTTCATATATCATCTTAAAGTTCATCTGATAATACTAATAGATTTTGTAGAGACTTTCGATCGCAATGGCGAGAGTTTGGAATCTAAGAATATCAAGAAGAAGTTTCGTCATATCGTCGAAAGGCATTTAGATATAAAGAGGTCAGTGTGGTCATTAGATATCAAATTGGCCCCTTTAATGAATCTACTACAGGTACAGTATGAGAGCCGCAGAACGTAGTCAATTATTGATCTATTCCCTATACATTTTTAATGGATTTTTTTTCTGTGTCCTTTCCTTATGGTCAATGATATCTGTGAGTATTTATGAGAACTGACATCGTCACAATTTTTCTATTTTAAAAATCCTTCAGCCCGAAATTAACACGTATCATGGAATTATGATGTTTTTAGCTTACTGCACGTTTGCTTATGGGCTGTGCCATTCCGGTCAAAATTATACGGATTTGGTATGCAACGTAAACTGAAATTAATTTGAATTATATTTAGTGGAACTTCTTGTATTTTTTATAGAGCTTCACTTTAGTTAACTCAATCTGTAAATTAAAATAGTATCAATGGGACACTCAGTGCAGCAATATGTACCTAATATTGCTGATTAACGTTTCTAGAGGCATGAAGCTCACGATTTTCATTGTCATCGAAGTTACCCACGATTATTTTGTGAAGGTACAGAGATGATCAGTGTGTACTTGTTTTTAACGTTACTTTTTAGATTTGCAGAATTACTTATGGATTTACGAATTTCTTCTTTTCTTTCGCAGTCAAAAAATAAAGGAGCGAATAAAGCGATGTTCGTATTTAGAGACTTCAATTCATTAATCAAAACAAGTATAGCGGTTCCATCAAAGATAGCAATTGAAAGTCTACGACCAGCACTGCTGAACTAAATTGAATTGCGAAGCCCACTGCGGCAACACGTCCTGACTTGCACAAATAATTGTTGGTGCAAAACAGGATGTGGTCAATTCATATTTCAGGGATAAAAACGCCATATCGATAAAAAAAAAATCTTAGTTGATGTCACTATCTGGATCACGTAATACCTTCTAGGAATAACAATGCACGTGCTTTGTACAGGGTGTTCCACGAACACGGGCCTCTATCCGTAATTTGGAAACTATTCTTGAAAACAGGTTGACATTTGGTTATGATACCAAAGTGGCGGTGAACTATCTATTTAAAACATTTTCGCGAAAATATCACTTTCGATTATACCGGAAACAGATGTCGACTCACTTGTTTTAAACGGAACACCCTGTATATGGCAACAAATTTCTATTTCGCGAAACATTGTGGACATTATTCATGTACAACATTCTGTACGTAAATTTTAAGGTTTTCAAGACATTTAGAATGTTTATAATAATTAACAAATTGCAATTTTGATTATTTTGTTATCAGCAATAGGCTCGTTTCCTCTGTGAGGTATTTCAGCAGGTCCGCTAGTTTGAACATGATCCATTATGCGTTTGAAGGATTTTCCTGATGGTTTCATCTTTTCTAAATATCGAATAACAAATATTTATGTGACATATTCTGGTTAATACTTTGTTATATTCACAATAGATAATAAACATGTCGAAATAATCTTGGTTTGTATAATTTACGGGTGCCACTGTACCAAGCAGGGTGGTGAAGGTTGAAAAGTGTTTTTTTTAAATAAAAGGAAAACGTCTAGATTTAGGTATAAACAAATTAATTGAAAATAGTACTTATTTTTTACGTTAAATATGTATATATTGGTTAAAAAACAGTTCCTATTTAAAAAATTACAGCTTTTAACGATCCTGAATGACAATTTTGGGCTTTCTTTTTGAACATATTGTGAAAAAGCATGATTTAACTCACTGCTCCAAAGTTAGTAAAATATTTTGTGCAAAAGCTAAATTTCATTGCAAAACACTTAGCCATTTGCGACTTATTACAAAATGCATTAAGGCCGCTACTGTAATTTTTTTGGAAAATTCTGAGTATCTCGAAAAGCGTAAAATATAGGTATAGAACATTATATATGAAAAATGTTCATAGTTTTCCGAAAAATCGGAATTAGACATAATATACAGGTTATTCCGCTTCAAATAAGCGAGTTGGCATTCATTTCCGGTATAACCGGAAATGGTATTTTGGAGAAAATATTTTTAATCAATAAATCACCTCCACTTTAGTGTGATACCTAAATTTCAACCTTTTCCTAGTCATAGTTTTCAAGATATGCATAGTAGCCCATATTCGTGGTAGCTTGTTCACCGAAAGAAGGTAGTACAAAACATTAATTTCTTTTATTACACTAAGAAGCTAATAAATGCTCTTCGGTGTTTAGCAACAACCTGCGAAGCTAGCACAGCAATTAGAAGTATCTTAATGATGTAGATTTTAACAAACTCCTTCATCCGGCTTTATTTCTAGAGAAAATCCGAAATATTTGGAAAGAACACAACTCATTTTCTACATATTGATGTAATGCGATTTTTGACTTTCCATGTTGCCGTCGATTTCCACTGTTAAGGTTTCGTATTCTCCTTCTTTTCTGACGAATCATTCTGAACATTCCAGGCTTAAAGACATTCAAGATTTTGAACTTCCTAATTTTGACGTAATGACTCATCAGTAGCCTTATTGTTGCTTTAGTAGGTGTGAAAATTTGTTGACGTTTTTATTAAGCAAATCCGAAACGTCTGCTATGTCCTGTGATATGATAGGTAATGAAAATGGAAATTTAGAGAAACCGGTAGAAAAAGAAAGAGTCTCAAAAACTATAGTGAAAGATGTAGTCCTGGAAATTGTGGCTAACGCTTTGGGTATTACCGACGACAAGGCTATGACTAAAATTCCCGCAGATCAATTTAAAAGAGCTCCTGTGAAGGAAAAATCTTTAGCTCGTATAAGAGGTAGCATCACATCCCGTCATTTTACTCTCTCTTTATTATCATTAACAACCATTAAGGCACTGGAGATCAAAGAAGTAAAGACACCCTCGAAGCTCAAGAACTAGTTATCCATGATGCCAGAGCGAGGAAGAAAAACCGACTTCCAGACTTAGCCAGAAACTCTAAACAAGTTTTTGCTAAAATGATCGCATGTGAGAACAAAGCCGACCCACGTAAAGAAAAGAAAAATCGGAAAAAACTATTCGAGGTAATAACGCTGTTAAGCTTTGCTCCAGCTAATCATTGCATATTTCTTGAAGCTAACCTATCTAACTTGTATTAAGAATGAGCTTTTTAAAAGCAAATACAAAGAGCATCCAGAGGAAGTTTCGTTAAGTAAAGAAAACAGGAATGAAAACATAACGACGAGGCATCCATCTGAAAAACCAATGGTTGACTTGAATTTGGATACCACGAAAGAAGACTTGGTGGAGAGGAAAAGGATGACTTTCCCAAGAGCCACTGGATCAAGAACGAAAACAGCCTTTATGGCTAAATGCAGAACCCTAAAAAAAGAGGCCATAAATTTCAACAAGAAAAAATGGGATGTAGGTGGCAGAATCATAAATTTCTTCAGAAAAAAGGAAGACAGTCATAATGGAGAAGGGTCAAAGAGGCAGCAAACTGTCAAGTTTAGAGATATGGAGGAAAGTGGAGATAAATATGAGGGACAGTGATTGAGCAAAAGTAAAAGGTGCAATAACCATATTTGTAGCGTATATTCTCCTTACATATTCTCCATGAATCTGTTTACCTTTTATTGCTTGTGTGATTTTTTTTTTATTAAAGAAACTTATCTATTAAAAATTTAATTAGCATTACCGTTTAGTAAAATTGTCATTATAATATCAATATCTGAAACCGTCTTAACGATAAACCTTTTTTTCTCACTATGCTGTGCATAATTTTAAAGCTCTACCTTTGTAAATATTCGAATTTCATTACAATTTCTAATTAGTGAAATTAATTCCAATAGATATTTGGTTTTCTTCTCAAATTCCCCTCGGTATAATTTAAATTTTTGCAATATCGTTTTAAAACTCTCAAATTTTATGGAAAACACTACGAGGTGCCACATTCTTTAAAATTCAGCCAGCTATTTTCCTTATATGTGTGGACTTGAATCTTTCTGAGCTAAAACCCAGATTTTTGTAGCATTGTCCCAGAATTTTTAAATATCGCAAAAAACTCTTTTTCATTTCAGATTAGACAATAGTTTAACAGGATTCGTAAAACAGCCTCAATTTTTTAGAAATTAGAGACATATTAAAGATTTTTTCCTTTTCTTTTTAACCGTACCTGCTAACGTCCCATTATGCAAGTTGTGACCTTAAAAATACTGTGTAACACTTGACCAAAAATTTCTGAATCAAAAATAAACCGTTTTAGGTAAACTTAGTTTTTGTAAGGAAAATGGACGTATAAGTGCCAGAGTCTGTCATAACAAATACCCAAATTGCAGAATTCCGATTCATCAAACTGTCGCGAATGTTGAAGGGCAACTTAGAAAAACGGGTACATTTAATCCAAATAATGTAAATCGAAGACGTTAACGACAAAAAAGGCCAAAAATTAAGAACAAAAAAATATGGTGCCATTCAAGGTGATTAGGAAAATATTGATGGAAGAAGAAAATACCAAGAAACTGTTTCCTAATCGAATTCCTAATAATTCTCCATATACAAATGCATAATAAGAAAGCTTTCAGGAGGCACATCGAGAAATACAATTATGTTTATATATTTAACGCAAATACTGCATAAATCAGAAGCGTGTTATTAATAAAAATTACAGTTTCTGGATAATTTGGTGAACGAAAATATTCCCTACAGAATTGCCTTGAAAAATGTTTCTAATTTATTGTTTCAATGTGTTTCACAATCCTACGTAAACGGTTTTATAAAATGTTAAAATTGTATATATATATATATATATACAATTTCTATATATACAAGTCTTGATAGCGGTCATCATGTTCAACAATGTCAATGAGTAAGGGATAAACAGTATTCCCCAGTAATTCCACATACGTACTTTTGTTAATGTTTTACTATTAATTTTCCTAATTTACGATTTTAACAGAGCATTCCACTTGTTGGCAATTTAATGACATTTTTCCAAATTTCTCGAAAACTACTGAATAAAAGTTAGTTAATTTGGGTATCATTATAACGAGAATCGAAAGACCTTTCAAACAAGGTGCTACTCGACCATACTTTCCATTTAAGATTTTAAGGGTTTAACTCACCCCGGCTAGGGTGTTGAAGTGAAAGGAGCGAGTATACGTTTATAATGTGTCCCCCTCGAATATAAAGTTTACGTGTCCGAGCATTTTTCAAATATACATTTCTAAGTACCCGCAAATGCCTCTGTTTCGTTTTCAATGGGCCACCCTGTATATCACTTCTTTTTCAATACATTTATATTTGAAAATTTCGAAGCGACCCGAATTTTATGCTCGCCAGTGTAGATAGAAAAGAAATGATAAATCTTTTATGACAAATTTTGAAAATTTCGTCGATTCTGCTCAATAAATATTTCTCTCAGTCCGTTTTTTAAATATTTAAATAATAATTACAAATACAACATTAAACACCCTGTATCTTTGAAATGAAGTAATTTCAAACCTATCTTTATTCGACCTAAATATCTGTTTACATAAGCTCTAAATACCCCGATATTTTGTCGATATGTTTATGAAACACTCCATATAGTTTCACGTAACTAATGGGATTCCATAGAACGACAAAAGCAAAGTTTTGCATGTAATGCGGTTTATTTTTATTATTTTGCTTTATTATCGTGTTACATACATATATAATGTCATTTTGTTAAATTTCGCTTCACATTAAAGAAATCAAAAAAAGACAGCATACATTTGATCATATTCCAGCTGAGTCCTATATCTACGGAACTGCGACAACCCTATGCAGAGGTTAGGGGATTAATTTTCGTTGTGCCTGAACCTTAAGGAATAAAAGCAATTCCCAACTGTATATGTTAAATGAAACATCTGTAACAAACAGGATTGCTTGTATTTACATATTTCCAATATCTTATTCTACTTACACGTTTGACCAGATTATTGTCTACTTGAATCATCCGAATAATTAACAGTTGGAAACCTTCAGAGGCATTGGTTAACAGAATTAAAAACATACGTTGACTTTCGTTATCCCAATTATACCATCGTATGTTGTAAATGGAATTTATAAAATTTTGTTTCTGAAATGTTGATTGATGCCTTTATTAATTTTTTAATTGTGTATTTGTAGTTCGCCTACATCATCTACGAACTGCTGAACAAAATTGCATTCAATACACACAACTACAGAGTATACAACAAGCATCACAAGTCCATTAGTTACGTTGCTATGTGACTAGAAATTCGAAAGTTTTATATTACATTTGTATTTGATTTTTTTTTCTTACTGCAAATATAATGTAGACACATATAAAGGATATAAATATACCAAAGAAGATGTAGACCAAGAGTATAAGTTCAATAGAAGACATTATAATTGCGACGTGCCTAAAATCGACATAAAAGCTAATCATATTTTCGAGGAACAGGAACCAACCGTTTTAGTCCCAAATGGTTCTGTGTTATCAACTTGATGTTCATTTTAATGAATGCTTTATTGGGTTGTTCCTCATGTTTCAAAACATTGTTGAAGTTGTTGACATAGTCTATCAGCAATGAAAGCTTGAGCTTTATGTGAAATACTAAATAAATGAAATATATAGGAAAAATGCTCAAGGGCATGATTGAATTCATTATGACGATGTGAATTATCCAGAGTACTAGTTGAGCAATGACGGAATCTAAAAATATTCAAGCAAGATTAATTATGTTAGGAACTGCAAAATTTGAGTCATGCTTCGAGACGAACTACCAGTGCTATTGAAGTAAAATGGCGGTGAAAGCTAGTCAATCATGGACATTTGAAAAACGCACGGTAATTTTTCAAATGTCCTGACCTGAGACTTCCCTGTAATTCTTAGTATTGGTGAATGACGACATTTAATTAAAAGCAAAGAGGACCGAGCTGTCTTCTCATAAAATTAACACAAATGGAAATTTAAAATGGACATCCATTGATATAGAGTCTGCAGCAAATTTCTCCTCACAAACCGTCCCAGTAATCGAAAAGTTCCAATGTTTCGATAACAGCAAGATCTATACTCAATTAAGTTGAATTTGTGAATTTGCGTTTTGAATGTTGATAAATTTTATCATGGAAAAATACACAAATAATGCAGCTACGTACACTATCGTCGAGAAATTTGGAAGCACCTAGCGGTTTTGAAGTAAAAACCTTTTTAAGCAGGAAAAAAGTATTACTTTTAATTAATCAGTGTAATGGATGATAACACAATAGTGGAGTTTTAAAATTAATTTTCTAAGTAAATAAGCAAATCTTAGGAAATTCAAGTTACAGCTTGGACTCATGAAAATGACCTCTATTTTTTCAATACTGCTTCGCCAATTTTTCGCATTCCTTTCAATAACTTTGCCCAAAATGAATTAATCAAATGTATCCACTCATCATATAGAAAGATCCAAAGCTGATTAGAGCTCTAGACGGAGAACGATTTTTAACTCTTCTATCCAGTTCATCCCATGCCAACTCGATTGGAGATAAATCTGGACAGTGCGATGGCCATTTCGTCATCGCGATGGTTTTTCCTTCTTTTAGTTCTTCGAATATAAATAGGATGTACAGAGATTTGAGGAATGTTTAGGGTCGTTGTCTTGCTGGAAAACGAACAGTAATCCTATTAGACTTGACCCAGAAGGCATCGCTTGCTCGCGAATAATTTTTAAATGTCTTTATATTCTTAAGAATCCTTCGATTTTGAAAAGAGGCCCGGCTTCGCGTCCTCCAAGCCACCACGTTGTCCCTGCATGTTTAACGTTTGGCACTGTGCACGCTTTTGATGCTTTTTCATTGCAAGATCGGCGACAAATACTCTCCTATTAGACTCAAACATTTGAAATTTTGACACGTTTATCCAGAGAACCTCATTCCATTGCTTCTGAGTCTACTTTTTGTGTCCCTCAGTCCGTTCAAGTCTGCGTGCCTTGTGTTTGACGTTGAGCTTAGGTCTTTTAGCCCCCACACATCCCCGAAGACCAGCGGTCAGAAGGGGTGTCCTGACAGTGGTTGTGGAGAATGCTCTCTCCTGCCTCTCAATGACTCCTGTACCGATTTGGACTGTAGCAAGACATCGACTACACTTGGAAATGATTTAAATAAAGACGTCTTCACGATGAGTAGTGGTCCTAGGTCGTCCGCTTCTTTTTCTATTATAATTTGTGTTTAATAAAAGAAAGTTTCTATTTTCTGACCACAGTGCTGCGAACGCCTTTACGCAACGTTTTAAGTTTTTTTGCAATTTCCCGGTCTGAATGCCCTTGTTGGCGTAGGGCACATATTGCTCTGCATTGTTCTAATGTCAAGTGTTTGAGCTTGGACACTATGCTACACTTAAAAACTGAAATGCCGAAGGGTTGTTTCAACGGTCTGTTAAGCGCAACAGAGGAAAGAAGTATCGAAAATCGGTATGGGGAACAAAGTTCTTTTTGGGCGTCTAGTAACGCGTGGGCGGAAAAAAGCTCCTCTTACGCCGATTGAAGAAAATTGTTGTGTATTAGTTTTCCGGTTGTTGTGTTTAACGCAACTTTTAACGGCTCTCAGAGCAACGAAACTGCACGCCTGCATTTCTAATATTACTTTGGAGATTGAAAACATTATGAGAAATCCGCACTAATCACGAAAATTAAAAAAATTGGAATAAATGAATTTAAAAAATTGAGTCATTTAAAAGAATCTAAACGATTCCGAACTTCTGGGCGATAATGTAAATCACAAAAAGCGATAATCTTGTTTGACTACCTAGTGACACGAACCGCTTCAAAAACTTTATTATCAGCATTTGCTCCTCATTGTTGCATATCCATGAAATATTAAAAAGTGTCACTGTTATGAAATTAAGAAAAACCACTGTGACGAACAATACTGCAACTTTCTTTACTTCCCTTCTCCCTATTGCTCGTTCTCTCGTATTGAAAGCCTTTAGGTCCATGGAAAAAAAATCCTTGTATGATTCCTCAACTTGTATAAAGGAATCCACAAACGGAGAGTACAGTAGATTCACGTTAAACATCTTAAAATCGAACTATGATAGTATAATCTTGAAATATGGAAGAAATTCACTTACGATCACGCACAACAAGTGAAAAACTCCATATTGCGCGAAAATTTTCATATCAAATTGTTGTGAAAACTCGTAGGTCTGGAGTAGTACCATGATGAATAAAACGACCGAATGAATTTTCGTTATAAAACGAGCATAAGGAATTCTTATCATAAAATACCGCATCAGGGTAATCACGATCTCTGAAATAGATATTAGCTTCTCTGATTTTCTTGAAATAAATTCAGCCCTCACCTGGTTCAGAAATAATAGTCATTCTGGAATTGCTTGTCAAAAATTAATTTAAAAAAATTAATTAATTAATGAAGTTTTGATTTGGTCCGTCTTAAGATCCGTTCAAAGTTACTTCTTGATTTGGGAGCTGATGAAAATATACTCTCACATAAAGGTAAAATTCTAAACTAATTTGGGTCACTCAAAGCTAAAAGGCAAAGAAGTTGAAGGAGGTCAGAAAAGTTTCCCTGAATCAACATTTAGCTTTCCATATGTTTCTGGAGATTATTGCTAATGGAAATGGTATTTTTTTTCATCTTTGGATAAACTTTTCTTAAGATAAATATAATTTCAAATTGGTTGTTTACAGTTTAAGACACGTGATGGTGAAACTTAATATTGATTGAATAGATCCGATTTTGAATTAAGACACTACTGAATGTATTTGTGATACTTATTAGCAACTCAAATGACTCGAAACGTGGATCTTAAATTGAAAAATTACTAAATATACACTTATTTTTATATGAGTTACACAACGAAACAAACCTAACCGTTTAATTTCGAAGTGTCTCAGTACGCTGAGCCGAAGTTGAGCTTTTAGAGATGCGCCAACGAGCTGTTTATGTCTCAAAAAGGACTTAGGATTGTCAACGCAATCAATCAGTATTAGAATGTCCAGCCTCATGTGAAACATTATTTAAACGAATTACAAAGGAACGACTATAGAAGGAAGAACTGAGGCGAGCAGAGCTACATAAATGGTCCTGTGGAACGCCAAAGCTATAGTTGAATCTAAATGCTTTAAAAAATTGCTCGGCGGTGGTTAGCGCTGAATACTGACGCTGAATGGATTAGTAACCCCAAGAGGTATAAATTGTTTCAAAATTCATGTAGACAACATTCTACTCTCCCCACCTGATAAACAAAGCCAACACGTACTTGCTGTGGCAAATGTTGCAACAAAATCCTCAGTTGCCAATTATGATATGAATATGTACAATTGCAAACAAATAATAGATTTTTGAAAATTCATTTGCCAATTTCTTGAGTTGTTTTCCTACTGACGTAATTAAAATTCATGATAAAGAGTATAAGTTTGGTCGTGTGTGTTACTTATTTGAGACTTACACATCCGTCGTGGTTCATTTTCTTTTTGCTGAATAGTTTATTATTAATATTATTATTTTAATAAATAAAATATAGTTTTTTTGTCGCTGTTGCATTACAGCATTTTGTTTGTACTCGTGTATTAATGTACTATTGCGCTTTACCCCGCACAACTTGCCCATTTTAATGCACCATCACAACGAATCGACCCAACAAGACCATTCGTCCTTCAAACTATTCCCGTTCCATTGACGGCCACTTTAGTTTATTCAGTAAGTGTGTTTTTCGACAATGGCTTCGCAAAAAATCATAGAAAAATACATGAAAAAAATCCCCAAACCTTTTAACTCTATAATAGAAAACGGGGACAAATCTGACTACTTCCAAGGGCTCAACATCCCTAAACCCGAAATTTTATCCCCTATGGACATGGAGCTCAGGCTCCAGGCTGATAGAGTCATGTTCTCCATTAATAAAACAGTCTCAATACTGAGTGTGCTGGTAAGTAATAAAACTCATCAGTGTTTTGGCAATGATTTATTCTTCTATGTGATTATTGACGTAGGGAGTTTTTTGGGTGAAGAATTTATTAATTAAATTTAGGGCGACCCCATTAGTCCATCCGAAACCCGTTTGTACTGCGTATTCCCCACCACCTCCATATTGTCCAACTCTAGTCGCATCGTATTTTTCGAACATGGCTTTTTGCTCTTGGAAACCCACCATGTTGGCTTCAATCCATCTTTCAGCAGATTTTTTAGCAATATCTTTGGCCTTGCGATTTCCAGTATTCCACAACCCTTAAAGTTTCAGAGGGAGGGGGGTAAAAAGTGAACCTCCTGGATTTCAGTGAAAACATACCCAAAATTACGATTTCTTGAAGAGGGGGCCAGGCATTAGGCAAATCCCATTGCTCATTATTGTCGTCTAGAGAAGTAGGAATCCCGCCTCGATATTGTTCAATTCCCATAGCTTTGAAATAGTTAGCTGCTCTCCTTCCATAATGCTCTCTGTCGTTTAGGTTGTAAGCGTTTGCCCATAAAGGGGAGAAGTTACTGGGAAAGAACATTTTTCTAGGTTTGGAAAGCACCTAAAATACAGTAGAACCCGGTTGTAACGAACACTCACTATATAACGAACGAAGTCCTATCTAAGACCTTATAAAACTAACGTATTTTTATTCGGTTAGGACAAATTCGGATATGATGACCACTCGGTTATAGCGTACTATATTTTGAATGTTCGGGAGCTTTAAGCTCGGTTGTAACGATCCGTCGGGAGATTCTGCTAGAAATGAACAGTTGGAAATTTAAGCGAATGGGCCAGAAAACCAGCACATTTCTAATTTTGGGGAAATTATCCCAAGTGAATACGATATGATTGATGAACATGTGAAAGTAGTTGAATTTCTTAATGATATTGACATTGTTCATACAACTGCCAACGGTCAATATGCAAGCGGTTCAAGTGACGAGTAGAAAGTTGCCAGGAATGATGAAGTGTCAATCCCCACAGCTCAAGAGATAGATATTTTAGTACGGAATAGGAAAACGCCAAAATTTGATTTTGGTCCTGCATTTTTAAACTTTAGCTTTTTTTCAAAATCCAGTAGTAAAACTATTAATTTCGTAAATATGATACAAATTTACTGTGAGCAAAAACGATCACATAGATCCAATGTGTGATGCCTGCATTAACGTTCAACTAACATCTAACAAAGCAAGAAAGCTGTAAAGTAAAAGCTCAATCCCTTTCACCTGACACCCCCTATTTAATCAATGTAAAAGGCGAAACAGTGAATTAATCCCTACCGTATCAAAATCGTACCAAATTCCATCTTCTTCGTCATAAAGCACCTCATGGATAGCAATTTTCCATGCGCTAGCGTAATATTTCCATTTTAGAGATTTTTTAAGGTTCCCAGTGAGCTTGTAAAAGCTACCAAAAATTGGATATTTTTTGTTTTTCTAGAGAAATGCTTAAAAGTACCTGGATAAGCGATTGAATGCGGCATACAGAAATGAATTAAGATCAACTGGAATCACTCTTTGAGTATCAATATGAGTGAGATTAGTCTTGACTCCTCCGTCTTCATCAAAAAACCATCGGCTTGAGAAATCCCACCCGCTTTCAGCCCCGCTTTTCAGGCCTTGGTAGCAATGCTCCTGGATTATTACGTAGAGTTATTTTATAATTTTCTATAGATCAACAAACCATTTGTTCTTCGGTCTCGAAATATGAACAAGTTGTCACGTCCTCCACATAAGACTCGGGCCTTGGCGTGACGCTGTCGGAGATGTAATGAGCCATTTTATAGGTCTTCTGATTAATTGTAACATCTAGAGTCTTGTTTTGCACCCAATATGTCAGCTCTGTATCCAGTATATCAACGATTTCCAGAATCCAGGCCACATCACCGGTTTTGTCGTACAAAAGTCCAACCATGAGTGTCAAAAGGGGCGGTTGAGACCTATAAACGCAACTCTCATCTCGATAGAACAAACATTACGTTTCCTTCAACTGACCTGTTCAAGTAGTACACTCTTCCCCCATTGGGAATAAAGCCGTATTTATCGACGATGCTCAAGAAATTCTGCAACATCCCTTTAGCAGTGTCCATCATGTCACTTATGATCAGACCTTCAATGATCCAATAAGTGTCCCAGTAGTAAAATTCCCTGAATCGCCCTCCAGGGATGATAAATCCGTTAGGAACTGCAATAAGGGAGTGTCTATTGGGATTTTCGAAGACCGAATCTACAATTTTCCTCCCTAGAGTTGGCCAAATTTGTACGACGTCCGCAGCAAATTGTCTGACTTCCTTGGACTTGATTCTGTCTAGAAATTCTGGATTTGAATTGCTATCCGTCGGCGTCCAATTTTCCAACTCTCCATTATCGTTAAAATTCTCATTGACAAAATTCTGAATGTCCTCTTTTGTAGGGTTATTATTGGTGGCCGCAAGCAGATTATCAAAATTCTGCAAAGTCACATCTTCATCGTTGACTTGGTTCATATCCACGAATGTTTTGGAATCGTTGTACAGTCTTGCCTTTTGGACTACGTCCAGTAAGAGCCCTTGACAGTACACTTTGCTGTCGCAAGATTGCTTAGGGTCAGTGACGGCAACATCTCTTTTGATCCTCGCCGAGAATACTGCGGAAAACAGTAGCGGCAGGAAGAAATACGAACGACATAGTTTGTTCATACTTCAACATTGATAGCCTTACTGAAGTACCACAGTCTAAGGCTGTTTTTAAAAGCCACAAAGTTCACTTATCTTCCATTGTTTTTTGCCGGTGATAAGTTTTAAGTGCGCCTACAGTATAATTACGTAATCGTTTATTACTTCACTTGCACCACACAAATAAATGGAAATTTCTCGATAAACCATCATACAAAATCGGTCCGTAAACCCGGCGATTTGGACCCATACTAAATGTTATAATTTCTCAATTATTCGTCATGTTTCAACTGGTGCAGACAACCGTGCGAGACTTGCAAACTTTTCCACGAAGATAAGAAATTACCAAATCTATGAGAATTTTCGGTAAAGTCAATAACCCATACCGTTATCGCGGATAATAGGGTTTTGATGGTAATTGCTTTCTGCAGGCTACTAATTCAAAGTTATCATGAGGAAGACATGAAGGCGACCTGTATTTTAAGTTATGAACTCGCAATTTAAAATTCAAATCGTATATGCACAAAGCATCAACGAGAGTTTCAACCAAAGCATCAACAGGAGCTTCCAAGGACTTTCTTGTGCTCCGGAAGCTTGTGCACGATGCAAATTAAACATTTCTTTTTCACTTCTTCCTACAAGCCATTGATTCTCGCTGTCTTTGTTTTCGTTGGCACCTTAACCTCCGCTCTTTAGATGGGTCGCAGTTAAAGTGGATGTCCAGATATGTGCTTTCAACGAAAAACTGTAACCACAGTAAGGATTTGACTAACTGAAAACATATATAGAAAATTTCCCTCGATGGGTATATACTGGAAAATTCCAGATTTTCCAGTATAATAAGAATTCCAGATTAAAATTCAGTTCAACTACGAGTAGAATTATTTAACAGCAGGTTAACTCCAAGTTGCTAAAATGTATTTAAAGGATTTAAGTACATTCGAAGATTAGAAGATCACCGCCACTTCGCCTTTGCAAAACATCAACGTGTGACCCCTTCAAATTTTGGGACCCAATTTTCAATAAAAACTACCGGGTGTCGAGAAAGAAACAACCCCCAAGCACTATATACAACAAACGTTCTTATTAGTCCACAAAGTCTCCATTAAAAAACATTAGATCCGATTTACCGTGCGGCCCTAGAATCCTGATTTCCCCACCTTTTTTATTTTTTCGATAGGTTTCTTACATCACCGCTAGAGGAAAATGGAGTTTTTTTTAAAATTGAAACATGGTCCAAGTTGCACCCCAATTTAAAGATCCTGCAAAACTAAATTCAATGATGTTTTATGCTTCAACACTGTTTAATTAGTTTTTGAGAAAAGCACATATGAATTTGATTTTAAAAAAATGCAATACAAACGCAGTTAAATAGTACGTAAATAATGAAAAAAATTGTATGTTGATAGGAAATTGGTTTGTTTTCAAGTTTTTGCCAACAAATAAGTCTTTGGTTAAAAAAATTAAAATCGTTTATGAACAAAAAATTTAAAAGTTTTTTTTATTGTTTACGTACTATTTAAATGACTCCGTATTGTATTTTTATAAAATTAATACCTGTTTTTCCAAAAACACCAATTTATAAACTTTGAATCATAATAGATGATTGAATTAGGTTTTCAAAGACCTTTAATTTGAAGTGTCACATGACTCATGTTGTAATTTTTAAAAATCGGACAATATGCGCTGGCGATGAGATTACCAAGATTTAAAAAAATAAGTAAACGCCAAAATATACTATTCTTTATGCTATTTATTGCCGGTTTTAAATTAAAAAAAAAAATAATTTGTTACAAAGCTAACCAGAGGAGACCAATTTAGAGCCTTACAGTACAGCTTCACCCAAAATCTTCTATTTTTACTAACATAAGCACTTCTTTTTCTTATTGGGGAAATACTTCTTTACTTGAATTTATCCATAATCCCTACATTAATGAAGGCAAGGTCACATAAAAAAAGGTCATCACGGCTTTTCGAAAAATTGCCGAGTTTTTGTTATTTTTGCGAATTATTGAAAATTTTCCATATTTTTAGAGATTTTGTCAATTTAAACTTTTGTAAGCTTCTAAGTTGAGTAAATTTTTGAAAAAATTGTCTATTTTTTCCATTATTTTTTAAAGTTAAAGGCGTGTTAAGGCAGATGACGGTGTAGCCTGTTCTAAGTCTCATTAGGCAAATTATTTCCTTATAGTAAAATTTAAAGCTTTGAATTATAGATATAACGAACATAATGTTTCATCAGATAACCTGAAATTGTTATCATTAACGACAATTGCAACTAACCAACACATTATAATATATTAACGTGATATCATAGCAACACTTCATTATTCTAAAGTGATAGGCGCGCTTATCTAAAACAATGGAAAAACACTTAAACGAAAACATTTAAAATTCTAAAACAAGTTTTAGATATATAAAAAGAGTAAATTTTCATAATTTTCCTTAACAATTTATTAAAAAAAGATTAAAAAGGAGGAAATGGACATTTATTAACAGTGGATTTACTTTTATCAACATACTTTATCATACATTAGTTTACCACTTTGACACTAAAATCCAGCAATCATCTTCTTCAGGCCTATTTACCCTACTTCTTAGACAATCAAGCTCGAATTCTCAAGGAGAATTTCGCCTCCACCGAAATATCCTTCATTTTCCACGTGCTGAAGTTCTACGAGTCAAAGGATGAACTCAAAGAGTCCAAAATTGGCAGTCCAGATGTTTTGGAGAGGTCCGTTGACATGGTCAACAGAATAAATATTGGGAAAACTGTATATCGATTCGTAATACACTTATTACAGCAACTAATTAATTTTATCTCAGAAACACCGAAGTGAAGATGATAAGATCATCGATGGAAATTTAATGCAAATGATCAATATGATTTTTACCAATAAATGCATTCGTCAGGAGATAAACAACGCACCAAGCCAAATGACTATTCCTTATATTGTGGATTTTATCAGGCACTTTGAAGAACTGAAGGAAATGGCAAGGATCAAGCTGTATGTTACTGGTACCGAAGAGGAAGCACGGGAAAAAAGATTAAGACAGGCCTATAAATCAAATATCATGTTAACTGCAGCAATACAAGGTAAAAATCAATAGAATATTTATTAAAAGTCTTTCATATTAATTTCACAGATCTTGAGCAACAACTTTATATTCAACGTGAACAACTTGGGAACGAGTTGAACAAAAAAATGGAAATAATCGATAGATACAACAAGAAAATTAAGAGAATCAAGGAAGACTTTCAAATGAACATTGAGAAGAATATGTAAGTTTTCGTACCAAGTCCGAAAGTGGAAACACATTGAAAAATTTCAGACACGAATCTGAGAAGAAGATGATGCAAGAATGTCTGGAAAGCGAAGAGAAACAAGCAAGTTTAAATGTTGAAGCTGAAAATATCACCAAGCAATACCAGAAACTTTTGGAAGACGATTTGGACGAGGAGAAACAACTGAGAGCTAAAACCATGAAGACCCAGATCCAGCTGCATAACTGGCTTACCAAGTATGATCAGGAAATTGGAGATAAACAGGAAGAATTTGAGACTCTTAAAGCAGAGTTAGTTGCGATATCTGGTTGTTATTTTCGTCATGAAAAAAGTATCATATTAGGTATGACACTGAGAAGGCTGCAATGGATGAATTACAGAAGAAAATGGATGATCAAGAGCACTTATATAATACTTTGATGGCTGAAAAAGAAGCCGAAGAAGAGAGGCTTTTCCGAGAGATGGCCTATAAAATGTTAATAAATCGATCTGCCAGGATCATTCAGAAAGCTTGGAAAGCCTATAGGGAGCGAAAAAAGGCTAGAAAAAGAGGGAAAAAGGGTGAAATACTTTTTAATATTGTTTAAAAGACTTTAACACTGGATTTGCAGGTAAAAGGGGGAAGGTCGGTAGGAAGTCCAAGGGATGAATATGAACAAGAACAAATATTATTTTTCTAGTTTGTTCAAGATATCGTAATTAAATGACACTACTTAATTATACAAATATTTATTTATACTATGGTTAAACTATAGTGGATATAGCCATGTGGTAGAGCTTTAAAATACCGTGAGGCTCTAAATTGGCTCTGACCCCCCCCCCTCGCCTTTGGACTAAGATAAATTGAGTTAAATTGTCAAAAATCTGTGAAAAATTTTTGTGCAGACCTTTTAGAGACATTTCGTGTACTTTCAGGTTTTTTGAAACTTCTTTATAAACATACTAAAAAAAAATCTAATTCAATCATCGCTCACAAATATTTAGTAACCTTGTGGTTAACGATGACATTGTTAAGAGCATTGCATTATTAATTCTTTCAGCTGCTTCCCTAACGACCTACAAACTCCACAAACTCTATCATTGTTTTAAAGTCATTAAATCATATACAGGGTGTTATTGAATAAGTGCCTGGTATTTCACAAGGTGTTTTTTGAAGTAGTCTTAAGAAAGAATGTTCTCATGAACATGTGTCCTAGCTCGTTTAATTTTCAAGATACGAGTCTTCAAAAAAAAATCACACATTCTTTGATATCTTTCGATCTCTTTCAGCTAATTTTATGAAATTTCGTATCTGAATTTTTTTTTAAATAAAAATTTCATATTTATCAACGATTTGGTTCTTCCCGCTAGAAGACGCCACAAGCGACCATTAGGATACTTTCAAAGAGCTGCAACTTTTTCACTTTGTCATACGCAATCCCATTAACAAGCCCACACATATGTTAAGTACTGGGAAACTATGGTGGTCATTTGGAACATTAGTATTTTAAGAATTTATTATTATTAACGATTCTAAATTGGTTATTTACTCGTTAATTTTTATATCTGTAATAAAACTCCGTTCGCATTAACAAAAAAATTCTGGAACATGTCTCCATGTGATACATCGTTGAAAAGTCCTTAATGAGCACTTTCAAAATATGCCAAAATTTATCGAGGTTCATATTAAAGGAACTAAACTGGGGCCATAATCTCAAAAACTAGGCCAATTATAAAGTTTTCGAAATCGCACGCTTCAAAAGCCCAAAAAACATTTTAACTTTTGTACGAAACATTTTTTGAACCGTCTTTAGTTTTCAATTTATTATGAAAATTAAATTTTAGCTTTTTTCAGATTTTTCCCAATATTTCGGAAAATAAAAAAAGTTGGCAACACTGTTTTCAAAATTAAAAAAATATTAACTAAGCCCCAAATTTGTGACATTTTTCTGTAATTTGACCGACCTCATAGCTTTTTCCGTCTAAGAGATAGCAATGGTGTCCCATAGCACTTGCATAGATATAGAAAACTAATTTATCTTCTTGAAAACGTGTTTTACATCACGTAACTGATTTTTAGAAGCAAATTTAATGTTTAATTAAAGCGAAATGTCGCTTAAAATCAGTGTCTTGTAGAACAACCCAGGATATACACACTTGACATAGAATCTTATCCTTTTATCATGTGATAAGGTATTTCATCAATTCTTAATAAGGTCTCAACAATATCCTTATGATGCATTTTATCAGATTGTTGCTAAATCATTAGTGAACATGAAGTCTCTAGTAATATTGGTAATAAGCCTTACTTGTGTGGCATTAGCCTCCTTACAGGAACGTCAAGAAGTTTTTCAAACCTTCAAGGCAAGTACCACTCACTCCTCATCACCGATTTTTGAAAACCGAACTTTTCCAGAATCAACATGCCAAAACCTACGCATCCTCAGAGGAAGAAGCCCTCCGTTTTAAAATTTTTCAAGAAAACCTACAAATCATCGAAAATCACAATCGCCTCTTTGAGGCAGGATTAGCGACATACCAAATGGGTGTAACTACGTTTGCAGATTATAGCAAAGAGGAGTTTCAAGCCCTCTTGAAGCGCCAAAGCAAGGGCAAGCCTCTGTACCATAAAACGAAGTCTTTCCAGCCACCACTAAATCAAGGGGATTTACCGACCGCCGTTGATTGGAGGGATGTGGGAGCTGTTTCTAGGGTGAAAAATCAGGGAAGCTGTGGGTCTTGCTGGGCGTTCTCTGTAGTAAGTTGATTTGGGAATTTACCCCTTTGTGACGATGAAAACACTTGGTACATTTTATAAAATTTCGTTTCAGACAGGAACACTTGAAAGTTTCTACTATTTAAGCTACAAAGAAAAAGTAGAATTTAGTGAACAACAACTGATTGATTGTGATAAGAGTAACAATGCTTGTAATGGTGGTGATGAATCTCCAGCCATGGAATATTTCATGAAAAATGGTAAGGTTTTGACCTAATAAATAAAATATATGTATAATATGAAAGGGGCTGCTCTTGAATAGGCATAGAAACTGAGGAAACATACCCTTATGTGGGAAAGAAGGAGGTTTGCAAGTATAAGAAATCGGATGTGAAAGCAGCTTTAGAGAACTACATTGCAATAGATGCAGGTGATGAGTATACACTTCTTATGGTAACGGGTCAGTTAGGACCTACCTCTATTGCCCTTGATGCATCAGAATTACAACATTATACCTCAGGTGAGCCTTGATCATCTTTGAATATTTATAGTCTATAAAATCTCCCAGTTCTTTGGGTAAACATCCAAGCATGTTTTAGGAATATTTACCGGTACAACTTGCTCTCAAATCAGTACCAACCACGCTGTTCTGACCGTCGGTTATGACCATGATAAAGCAACAGACATGGATTATTGGATCGTGAAGAATTCCTGGGGAGAAAATTGGGGGGAAAGTGGTTATTTCAGGATAAGAAGGGGAACCAACGAGTGCGCCATTGCCATGGACAGTGTTTACCCATCTTTTGTCCTTCAACCCAATGGAACAATCGAGGAAAATTAATTTTTGATCATTTACGAAATCTGGGCTGAGGTCACATTTTTCTGTCTGGTCAAGTTTAATAAATTTGAAATTTGGCATCGTAATTTTATTGAAATTGAAATCACAACCTTCATATCACTGATTAAATCACTATCTATTGATGTGATAAAACAGATTTCGGTGTTGATAATACAAACACGCTAAAAGTATTAAATAATTTTGAAATAAAATTTCAACCCTTAACGCCCTGTAATTCTGGAACGCGCAATATTGGTATAAGGTGCCAACATATCTCTAATCACAATCTTTTGGTGTCGCCTATTTCGAATTTTGCCATGTCTCATTCCCAATGAATCACGCTGTATAAAAATTTAATCTATTAATATATACAGAAATAAGCAGCTTATCGCCGCCTTTATCTGATTAATTATCGATTACATGTTCGTGTGGAGATGGCAATCGGTGGTGGAATGATGGAATTTATGTGGGAATGAATATGTATTCAGTCATCATTTTTGCCTTAAGTTTAGAGTAAAAATTCCAAAATGAAACGACGACTTTGAGGAACTTTGACGCCTATCTTTAAAGGGTGAAATTCAAGTACTAGATCTTCTATTAGAACGTCTTTAATTTAATATAGTATTACGGTGCATTGGTTCTCTTGTAGTTTAACATTAAGAGTTAATCTTCAATTTCTTCTATTGAGACTGATTCTTTGCAGAAAAGGCGAAGTTCAAAATAGTATATACCATACGGTAAAGCTGAAAATTTTCATGTCATAATTTTCAAATTGATTAGATTCTACTAACTTTTTTCAATAATTGTCTGTTCACATTGACATGCACAAACAACGTTACTTCTATACCCATCGAAAATTGTATTAACATCATTAGATACATTTTTTGGCAATTAACTGGCCATTCGTACCATTGCAAATCATTTATGCACGCAGCAAGGTTATTCCCCTAAAATATAAATTTTAAAACTACTATAGTCTCAAGAAACTATATCAGCACATACCAATTCAATGTACTCCTGGGCAGCATCAGTAAGGACAATTGTAAAATACATGAATGATGCTATTATAATGATGCTATTAACGGTAGTATACCGGTAATAGGGCTATTATTACGGTTAAAATGAAAAATTACTGCATTTCATATAGGGCGTCCATTTAACAGCTTCGGACTTCCTTGAATTTACTTGTTATTTGACAAAAAAATCGCTTATGGAAACGTATACGATGAACTGATGAACGTAAATTTTAAAATGTTGACAACCCTAGAGGGTGTCCCAAAGAAGCGGGACATGTGTCATTTTTTTATTGGGACCACTTGTATTCTTTTCAGGTAATCGAATATTTTTTTGGTTCTACTTCAGTTTTTTTACCCTGAGGTGTTGTGACTCAAAGGTACGACGTTTTACAAGAAATTTGAAAGATTTGCAGTGCTTCAGAAAAAGTTAATATCGCATTTAGCTTAAGTCACATTTTGATAACTTTAGGATAAATTCTTATGTAAGATCTTCTTAGAAGGCACGAATACGCATTTAACCAAACATATATACAGAGTATGTGCAATAATAATTGTAATATTTTCCTTTTCAACTTCAAGTTTTTGGATGTTTTCAAATTTGAAAGTAATTCACAGCTAACCAACACAGCATCAAGAGAGGATTCTATCACGTGAAAAAAATGCTGGTTGTCTTATTTAAAAAAAATTACACTTTAAAACGCGCTCGCTTTTTTGGGATACCCCGTAGTGTAGTACCTAATTTAAAAACTTTACCTTCATTAGCCTCATATACATTCCCATAATTGATTTTTTATGAAATCCCAAATCAACTCGCAAAACTCTGAGGAGTTGTTGGATGGACGCCCTGCATATGAGTTCTATAATTTACCCCAAAATTTAATCCCACGCCCACGAAAACTGTCATACATCCACTGCAAATATAGAAGAAGTGAAGAGCCTTATTTGAATTGAATATGTATTCATTGAATCTGAAAAAAATGATTTTTCTATGATGGAACGCTTCTAATGTTTCCTGAAACCTTTTGATTTCCACGTGCCTCTGAACAACGTTATTCAAAAATTTTAGAATTTCCAAATCGGCCATGTTTGGTTTTCTTTTTAATTCCTCATTCATGTAATATGCATAATCATGCAAGCGCAGTATTGACAACTTAACATGGAACATGACGTAGATAAAATATGTTGGTATCAGTGTCACACAAATCCAATTTATCAGTAAGATCAAAAATAAACTGCCAATAGCAACCTCTAGCGGCAAAAGATATATACAAGATATGAGATTTAAATGTATTATTTTTAGGCTTACCAAAAGAAAAAATATTTTTTACAATGCAATAACCCAAAATACTATTTTCAAGCATAATGGTCGAATTAGTCCAGTTAGAAATCAGAGCAAGTGCAGACACACAGGTGGTAGCAGCAATTCCAAAACATACCCAATGCACTTTGCATTCCATAAAGAACACTTTTCTGGAAAATCTTTTAAATTCAGAATTGAAAGTTACAAAGAATAAATTTTTTAATACGTCTAATTGATTTCTAAGTCTGTTCATAGCGCAAAAGTATATGATATTTTGGGAAAAAGCCTGAAAAATTTATCAAATTTTATGATTCGACAAAAATATTGTAGTTCCATTCTTACAAACCAGGTCATAAAGTAGTAAGAAAAGTATTGGAGGAATAAGCCATTTTTGAACAGTTCCTGTAAGAACCAAGATTCGCTTACGACAATAAATAGACTCAAACCCATGTTTGCGTAAATTAGAGGGTGCAAGAGCTCTGCAAATCTGAAAAACTGGTACTCGAAATGGAGAAATTCGTCTAAAAGTTAAAACACTGCTGTAAGAGTTGCAGGAAAATGTTGAATAAATACAAAATAGATTAATAAAGAATGTTAGTTTGCATATTAAACTTTAATAACATTTATAAATTGTTCTCTTCATGAATTTTCTGTCTAAAATCACTTAAATTAAGAAAATTTTTAGGTTTTCAGTATTTAACCAACTAGATTAAAGGCGTTCCTTACTTGGCGGCACCTTAGGTAACATTTTTCAGAAACTGGAAACCTATAAGTGGGTGTTTGTTTTAGTTGGTGGGAAATATTAACTGAATTTTCATCGCTGCTTAACGAGTTCTCTCTGAGCGCTGTTGATAGGGCCCAACGATTTATTCAACTGCTACAACATGCCTAATTGGGCAAAAGTTGGGCAACTGATCAAGGTATTTCCGCAGTAATAAAAGATTATTTAAAAAGTAGGTTAGACAATAAACGAAAATGAAGATAAAACATTTAGTTTTTGGTTCGGCTGGTTCGTAAGTAGTGGACTTTTTAAAGCGAATATGCTATTAGGGATCACTAAGTAAAGAAACAAATGAGGTTGATTTTACTATGAAAATAGAATTAGCCTACATTTTATGGTGACCAACATGACCATTACGTAACGTTAAACTGAGACACTGAATTCATTAAACTGACAGGTCATCGAATTCGGTATTTTTTTGGTTTAAAAAAGGTTTTAAAAAGTTCTTTCATAAACCTGTATTTAATATTAATATGGCAAGCCATGTAATACACTTCATATTTATTTTCGTAATGTCTGTTACGCAACATTTCAATATTTTATCATAATATTAAAATATAGTAAACAGTTTTTCGTGACTACGCACATGGAGTTTTAGCGAGTGCAAGCGAGAGGCAATTAGGCGATTGATAAGTGCGAAGGGGACAGGCTACCGTATCCCTTTCCATCGTCAACGATCGGCTAGCGCCGTTGATTCACGAGCGGTACGCCTTAATCCGAGGATGAATCATGTCGCAAAAGGGGCTGTTTTTTCTATTGATACGTTGTAAAAATACCATTTCTACCGTGGTATTTGTAGAGGTAAGGCTACATTAAAATTTATCATGGAATTTGTTCTCGAAACGCACATTCAAATTTACGTCTATGCCCGTAATTTGTTTCCTTTAAAATTACGTAAAACCACATCCATTCTCGGATTAAGGCATATTACTTCCAAGTCAACGACCCTACCCAATCGTTAATGGAAAAGGAAACGAAAGTCCATTTCCCCCGCACTTATCATAGTCTAATTGTCTTTTGCCCGCACTCACTGAGACTCCATGCGTATAGCAGCGAAAATCGCACGTCATACTATACAAAAATTTAATAACTTCACTACTAAAGTATTATACTATGTAATAGGTCACTACATTTTTGTTGTAATTCTCATAATATATCAAACCGACAAATGAAATATAGTCCAATTGGACTTTTTTTGATAGTGATTTTAATTTAAACACATGCTATACAGGATGTTTTCTAAACAAGTGCCATAAATTTAAAAGGATATCCCTTGGGGAAAATGAAAAAGAGATCTTATCAATATAGGATCTTAGTGATCATAATGATAAAAGTGCGTATTTATGAAATTTGGGTCATTTAATTTTTTTCCAATAGGTTTAGAGCAGTGCAAATGCTCTAATCTGGGCAACGATCGCGTTATATGAAAAAATATTAAAAGGCAGAAACGTCGTATTTTTAGTAGCTTGTTGGGTTTGACAAAACACCATTAAAAAAGTGTGTGGGCGAATAAACAAAATTCTCTCTTAGCTCATTCATAATTAATACATTTTACGAAACAAATTTTCTATTGTATTTATAACCAAACGAAGTAAAATTTTATTATGAATATGTATAATAGACCTATTTTAAATCTACAAAATTGATCTACGTAACTCTAAACTGAGTATCGTATTCACCAAACTGAGAGTTAATTAATTTCTACATAATAGTTTTTTCAGAAAGTTGTATGTAAAATTTCAACAAATAAAATACTCGTTTTCTCTACTTCCGTAATTTCAATTGCTTGATAATTTGAAATTATACTAAAACATTAAAATTTGACATCGTCTATTGTTTACTGGCAATGCCAATATACCATTCTGTATAAAGAATATTCTCAAACATATACTTTTCCTAATTAACAATGGACTCAAAACATGATCTATTAACGTTATACAAGTAATATATTGACGTGGGTGATCAGTGGTTTTGGTAATCCTTACATACCACCATGTTTTACCCCTGAAAGCAAGAAATAACTTTCCAAGGCGAGTAGAACGATTTGGCTAAGACTGCAATGTAACAACGATGCTGTGGCGCACGATAATAACGTATAATATACGATTGTAACGATCATAACTATTGGACAGTAAAATTGCCGGCATTTTCGAGATTTAATAACCCGTAATTCACGACAAACGTACCTGCTTTAAGATGAACGTACGATCTTTCCGACAGAACACACAATCCAAAAAAAAACACAGTTACTCCAATAGAATCCGATGCAGTCGCTCTAATTTCCAACATATTTAGAAGTATAATTTTCAGGAAACTCTCCGAGATATTTGCCGATCTTAATTAGAGTAAAACAATTAATTTTACAAAAATCTCTTTTATTCTCTCAACCAATAATAATGCTAGTAAAATTGAGTGCGAAATACGAAAAACGCTAATCTCGCTTCCCAAAAAAAAAAACACCAAAATTAATCCCACATGGAATTTCTGTTAATGGAGCAAACACAATAAATATTTTTTAAAAATCGTAAGGACAATTTCTTCAACAAAATAAAGTACTGAAAACCAAAAAGGGAGAGCATATAATAAACAAACCCCCAATACCCCTCATAGGAAAAGGTGTTAAGTTAAATACTTCCAGCCCGAATTGTTTGATTAGAGTTAAGATTCAACTTTGGCTCCACATTCGAATCGAATGTCACGATTTAGTGTTATTTACATTACCTTATTCGTATTCTACCGAAGCATGTATGTAACATTACATACTAATAAATTAGATAGATAAATTTCTATTAATCAAGCTCGCTACTTTCGAAAAGCTGACGAGAAGTGGAAGGAGTTTGGTTGGCTTGCGCTGTATCGTCGTCACTCTCGTCATCTAGGCCTCCTAAAAACAACAACATGCGTAAATCTAGAAATTCGTCCAATAAAACAAAAATTTACCTAAAAAACTGTCTATGATATTCCCAAACAATCCCCCACGCTTCTTCTCTTCAGGTGGCTTTACGCCAAAAAACAGTTGTCCTATTTTATCCAAATACTGCACGTAACACGGATCTCTCTGTATAGACTTTTGATATTGTTCGCAAAGGACGGCGAAAGTCTGCAGTTTTTTGCTAAAATGTTTCGTTCAACCTTAACTTCCCCAATCAAGACGAACTCACGTTTCTACGGCCTGTAGTAAAAACCAAAGAAAGTTTAATAATGGCAACAAATAGGGTGGTCCAGTCTTCCGAATCCTTGGATGGTTCTCCGTGTAAATCGTAAAAGTTTGACTGGCAGTAATTAAATTGCGTAGGCACAAAAATTGCAGAACCGCCTGAGCGATGAATAAGTCTACTTCACTTTTGAAACCTTTGGCCATTTGAAATTCAATTAGAAGATTAGCGCAGCCTTTGCCGTCTTGGGAATGGATGTAGTGGTGTCTGGCTTGGGGGTAGTTTAGTTCTTCCCAATATATCTTGGCTATGTACTGAGTGATTCAAAAAAACATAAAATATTAGGATAAAAGTTATGTTCGGCGCAAAAGAACAATTATTGACAAATATCATAAATGTTTACTTTCATTACTCCATGTACATAATTCGAGGAGTAAACTAGAGATATTTCAATAAATACATTTTATAAGTAGAATTGGGGAGATTGCTGAAAATATAAATGTGCACGCAAAATGGACCGAAACGTTCATTTGATAAACTTGAAACATATTATACGCTGTTGTCCTAAAAATTATTCTTTATTAATACATTTATTTCGATAGGCTATGTGGCTTTAAATTTGAGAAAAAAATTATTGAAAAAACAGTATATAATCAAATAGTCTCATATAAAATAGGTAACTCTAATAAACCAGGGAAAATATGTAATATCGATATTTTTTTGCAAAGTATTCAAAACTATTGTCAATCATTATATAATAGTAGATAAAAAATTACGGTAATATAGATCGTCAAATAAAGTGTTTATGTTAAGAGTCGACGATAAAGTAAGTTCTCATTGCCTTAAATTTTTCATTGAATGCCCTTTTGTCTTTTTGTAACAGTGATTTTATTGTTACAAATATAGAAAATTATCAAAAAATTCTGTAATACACATCTGCGTTACTATTGTAAGTTCATCTTGGGTCTCCAATCATTTTTACCTTACAAAATTCATATCCATATAGGTACTCACTACAGGTAACATTTAACATACGCATGTATGCTTAATTAGAAATTTCAACTTACTTTAATATATCCTTTGGTTCTTACACTTTTTGAAAAGCATTGGCTTTTTTGCTTTTGATGATTATACTGGCCATCTCAAGTTTCTATCATGAATATTTGTATTTCTGATTTTTTAAGAACTTCTAATAATATCCCAGTGTGTGGGAAGAACCAATTAAGAACACCTGCTATTTTATTCATAGATTTTCAGAAGTCATATTGACAAATTATATTTTTAGGCATTCCTTTTCCTGGTACAGCATTGCAGGATCGGTTTTTTGACATCAGCAACAAAAACACAAAAGATTTCAAAAATCATGAAATTTCAATTAATCATGAATTGAGACGTTAACACTTCTTGTAACCTGAATAAGTTGTCAGCAAAGTGTGCTAAATAAATTAAATCATAATTTTGTAGTTGCAACAGATTAAATAACATCAAAAATAATATTACAAAACATTTCAAAATATTCTACAGGAATAATATTTAAGTGGGTATCCAAAAATCTTGGAGTAATATTAAAAGCATTTTTTTAATAATCAAAATTATAGATGTTCCGAACATTTAGTTGTTAGGGCTCCCATACCTACCTAATGCAAATTGGGATTTCCTTAGGTGATGCCTTGTGTTGTCCATTTATCTGCTTGGACTAAGAAACTTCTAATGATATCCCAATAGGTGGCAAGAACAAATTAAGGTCATCTGCTATCTTCTTCTTAGATTTTCAGGAAACATGTTGACAAATTATATTTTTAGGGATTTCTTTTCCTAGTACAGCACGAAGAGTCGAATTTGTGATATTAGCAACAACACCAATAATTTCAAATAGTTTGAAATTTCAATTGATGATGAGTCGAATCATTAAAATGTCTTGCTTTACGGATATATCTGGTAATCTAAACAAGGTCTTCCGAATAACAAATTGTTCACAAAATGTGCTGAATCAGTTAAACTCTCATTTTTGTAGGTGCAACAGATTAAACAATATCAAAAATGATGTCACATAATGTTTTAAAACATAATATACACCAATAATACTTAGGTGGACTTCTAACAGCCTTGGAGTGACAGTAAGAAACGATTTCTTGAATAAAACCTATAGATCTTCTGATTATTTAATTATTAGAACTTCTATACCTACTTGATGTAAATTGGGATTTCCTTGACTGGTGCCTTGGGCTGACCACTTAACTGCTTGGACTAAGAATGTTTCTCGTTCACTAGAATGTTCTGAACCAATTTTTGCAAATATTGTGGATAATTTTGTAGACCAAGAATCACAGTCAACATCTTCTGATTTATTGAGTACATCTACCAACAGCAGAGCCAAATCCGAACCAGATGATTTCTATAAAAATTAAACAGATTAAACATATAGTAAAGTTTCAATTTTGATAAACCTTTGAAACTTTCAAGTACAAACCCCAGACTAAATCTTTTACAATAGGCCTTTTTAAAAACAATAATTCGTATCAGATAAATCCCTGTCAGCTGATTTCAGTCAGTTTTTAACATATGATCAACATGCATTATAATTTAAGAAATATATTCCCTTACTCTTTTGTTAATTATTGTTTATACATAACAAAATAAAATCTGTAATCTTCTTGTCCCTCTAAACGCAAAAAAAAAATTATTTTAGAGGAACCAGAAGAGATTATTTTAGAACCACAAGAGCATCTCCTCTTTCAACCTACCAAAGGAATCAGCTTTTTAATAATTTGGAATGAAAGATATGGAATTAAGATTTCATGATCATGACACACCCAGTGCTGACAGAGAGTGACTCAACTGATAGGCATCAATTTGATTCAAATTACTGTTTCCAATTAGGCCTGAGATGTCTTTAACTTAGGAACCAAAATTTAATATTTGCCTTCAAGGCTCTTATTAAGGTGTATATAAAGGATCCTAAGAATACATTTTAAGAAATCTCATATATAAATAACATAGTCTGGTGAGTAAAGGTGGGTAATGTAAAAAATTACTATTGCAGAATCTTAGTATTAAAGGTTAGAGAAGATGAAGAATGGAATATCCTGAGAATGACTTGATACAGTTGAAGTGACCCAGCAAGCAAACATGTAAACTGCTAGTGCTAAAATGCCAAAGTACTGTTAGTACTTCTATTTATTTATAATGAAAACTGAACTAACCTGATCAGCTTCCAAAAACAGCATTGCCCCTTGATAGAGCATACTTTTTAATTCGGTATATTTCTTCTGATTCAAGTACCTGAAACGCCGTTAAAGGAATTTAGGCAAAAGTTAGGAAAGAAACAACTAAATGATACTATACCTAAAATAGAGCGTTCGATACATTTGGTGAGCCTCGTAATATTGCCCATTTTTTATGGAGTTTTCCAATTTTTCCAACACTCTGGAAACACCTCGGCTTCCTTGCGTCGCCATGCTTATTTACCAAATGGAACGCCAAATAGAAATCAACGTCAATGTCTGACAAAGACTTGCGTCAGCACTAAAATAACTTCATATTTGTTCTTCGTTCAGAACAATTGTTCTCCTATTCTAATAAAGGTGTTAGAAGAGGAAAGTGAACATAAGTGTGCTACTCAAGCATTTTGCAGTTACTGGATTAACTTAAATTTTCAATTTATATTTAGGCTTATTTCTCATTTTACCTATTCTTTTTGATTAAACTAACAAAATGTTTATTTTTATTTATATTGTAAGAGAGTCGATTGCGGGAAAATTGACGTATTCGGTTTTATTGTCATATTTTCAGACACATTCACCTTATTTTGGTATCTTCCCCAGTTAATTAGGTACTACCCAAGATTTAAACAAATTACCCCAATTTGCGTAGTGTATTTGACTTTACAGTGTTCAAAATCATATGAAGAAGCACAGTATGTGGTTAGTTCGTTTTGAGTTTAGTCAATCCATATTAAATAAACTTTCATACTGATTTTTAATTAAATTTGATCCGTTTTTAAGTACTTTATCTTACGAATCCAAGTCGAGCATTCTATTACAGTTATGAATCTAAAGCGTTGATCATTAAACAGCTAATTTATAGTAGTCACAATGCATTTATTAACTATGAAGTTACATTTCCTGATAGACTGGCGAAGGTAAATTTTATGGTATTAACATTTGATCAATCAAAACCTGAGAAACGCTTGTTTCTATGAACTGAAAATTTGAATACTAAATTTCAAAACGTTCCATAATTTTTAAACAACGTATTTCAATATACATTGTTCTAGAGCTGTTTCTGTGTTTTTTCACATTCCAAATCGTAAAAAAGTTTAGCCCTATTTAGGGTGTTACAAATCGTTGCCGAGACAATTATATATGTGCGGTTAAGAAGCATTTATACACGTAAGTTTTGACTGTTGATATTTTTTCTTTTAAGAATACTGTTCTTTATAATCATCTAAATATCATTTTATAATATTTGTAAATCTTGCTAAATGGACATACACCAATGGATAGTACTGGTAATCGCTGCTTATAAATATTTTTTTGGAATAAATTGAACTATAAACATCATGGAATAACCATCACCCATAACAATGATTAACTCCGAATTAATAAACGTAGGGTTTTCCCTGGAAAAGAACCTCGGCGATTCATGAGACAAGGTGCGTTAATGTACGGTGGGTTGCCTGTCTATTATCGTAAAGCCGCGGAAAATCTAAATGGGCGGAATGCTGATATTTTTCATAAATTTAAGTCTGAACTACTTTTGATACAAATAAATATGGAGTTTATGTGCAGATAATGTAAAGGAGTATCGACCTCTCTAAGGGTCAATATATTAATTCGCTAAGTCGATTCGAGTGTTTAATTAGAAATTATTATTTGGCGCTTCTAGAATTATTTATTGTTAATATTCCTCTGCGATAAGACTCGAGGCCGAAATAATAAGCAACCGTCTTGATAACAAACTTTTGGATTTCACTTCTATAGGCCCAAGAGGTTTGCATTCATTTGCTCACTCTTTTACTCTTTTTTTCCATCTAAAATGGGCTTAATATATCTTTTTACGTTCGCGTTGCTTTCCTTCTCAAGTATGTCTATACTTCCGGCTATTACAAAGCGCATCTCAAAGAATTAATTTTAGTAATTCAAGGTAATCATTGGTGATTCGCTTTTGAGTTAAGTTTTTATGATAATAAATATAACATTGTTCTTAGTCCATGGAAAAATGCGTAAACCAATCCATGAGATATAGTTCGGTTAAAACATCCTTTTCTGTACCGTTCATTTCGAGCTGATTTACTGAGTCATTTTCTCTGACCTTTTGTTCTCGTTGAAGTAATTGCACGAGAACTCCCCAAAAATGAAACTTTTTATACATCTAGGAGATTAGGAAACTTTGGGTATCTACTTCAAGACACCGAAAGTTTCCTAATCCCCACCCCCCTCCCCCCCCTGGAATTTTTCTTTGTTGGAAGGATGTTTTTTTAGAAATTTGTAGGTAATATTGATGGTCAGGTACGTACGTAGAGGAAGAAAAGGAACTTATTAGTCCTTGTTATTCATTAGATGATTTCGTTTCATATTTTATTGCAACAAAGTCAAACACTAGACATACGTTACTAAACATACCTAAAAAGCAATTTAAAATATAAATTCAGTCAGGTACTTAAAACTACCACATTTCCTTACACTAGATAAAGCATATACAACATTAGCACTTCCAATACACTCACACCATTATTTGTATTAATTAATTCCTCCAAGTATCACAGTTTTAAAGCTAACGAAAAAGCAATATTCAAAGTAACGCTTTAAACACCATAAAATTATATTTTATAGTAAATTAACAAAATTAATAATATGAAATGGAAGACTTATCAATAAAACTTTTATATACACCGCTGTTAAAAATGAATTAAAGCTTTTTTCATAAAACACCTATTCACATAAGTCCTGGATTTTACCAAGGCCTCCACATAGGCCCAGTCTCACACTCTTTTTCCTCTTTGACTATGTGACCCTCCCTCCTGGGCGAAGTTGGGGGTGTCAGAGTGTGCCTCGCGTGTTGTTGCATCCTCCTTTGGTCCTGTTGCTGAATATGTTGTATATTCTGAGCTACACCATCTAACTGCCTTACGCAAGAACTCAGGTGTTGGAGAAGCTTTCGTCCTGTTAGAGGGTCCACCATTTCCGACGGAGGAGTAGTTATGAAGTGACTAACTTCTTGAGCGCACTGAGTAAATCCCGCTCTGAACCGATCTGCATAACTTTGCTCCTGAGCTTGAGGGAGAATGAGCTGGTGCTGCCGCTTCAAATTGTGAAGATGCCTCACTGTCAACTCCAAGATATCTGCCTTCTCCAACTTGGAGACGTTCTCTCCTTCGCTTTGCAGCGCCGTGACCATCAACTCCTTCAACTCGTCCAAACATCGATTAATCCGTGCTCTTCTTTTGCGCTCCAGCATCGGCTTCATGACTTTCCGATACTGATAGGTACGACTTATCGGTTCTTCTCCGCAATCACTGCTACTGACCATATACGGTGTAGGGGCCATTATCGCGGGAAAAGATTGAGAAAGCGCGTCACTACTAGGACAGTACCACCAAAACAAACGCTCAAAGCAGAATGAAGAATGAAGTAGTGACGTCGCAACAGCAGCATATAGTTTATATTGGGTCTTTGCCGATATTAGAGTGGGGCTATGAGAACCACTGAATGGGTTTGCGCTCCCTCTCTCTGCTTCCTGGAGGCGAGGCGTAACACCGTCCTTCTTCAGCCTAATGGTATTCCGGTAAACGTGCAGTCACGAGGGGATGTTTTGTAAGGGGTGTGCGGTACCGAAGGTCGGTCGTGTGACGGCATTATGACGTAGTCTGGGAAAGAAAGTTCCCCCGGAATTTGCTTGAAAAAGAGGTCAGCGGGGGTTAGTTAGGAGTGTGTTTGCTTTTTTTGTTGGGTGCCTTTCATAGGGACGGTTTTTTGGGTACTTGGACGACATTTCAACTTTTCGATTTTTACTGATTTGGGTTAGAATTCGTTTTGCTTTGATGGAGGGAATAATTTTTCACCCACTAATTAAACGAGGATGTAATGTCTTCTTTATTAACAGAGATGTAGTAAAATTTTCAATTACTGAAAGGTACGGCCCCATTAAAGGTTCACTTTAGTACCTCTTCGCGCGATGTTGGAACTGTTCTAAGATGAAGACTCCAAAACTTTTTGCTATGTTATTAGAATTGATTATTGAACCAATTTAGGGGTAAAATCTAAACTTGAGACGTTGAAAATTTCGACATCTTTCTGAAATCAAAAAGGAAAAAAGTCTGAAAAAGCGAGAGAGAGAAAAAATACAGAGAACGCATTCATTGGTACCACTGTGTTCAGTTTGAATATCGTATTTATGTTCATAACAATTTTAGCCATGACTGGTGCGAATCTACCGATGGTTCCTACTTGAACTTGCAGCCTGTCAGAGGTGGGCATTGACTCTTTGAAACCATAGCATCCCGGTATACATATATCACATACATGATGTAATGTATTTCGTGGTACTACTGTTACCGGTTCGACTATTAACTTCGTGTTCACAATAATTTTAGCCATGAGTAGTTGCTATCTATCGATCGTTCCCACTTGAACTTGTAGGCTGTTAGACGTGGGTAATGACTTTAAAATTCTAGCATCCTGTCATATAATGGTGTAACATATTGATAAACCGATTAACCGTAACGATTGATCGTTAAAAGATGCTAGCAATGCCAAAAAATTATTTCAAATACAGTTCCTAGTCCCCTATGATGTAACAAATAAATTTTACTAAGACAGGCCTGTTACAGATATGCGTGTACCATGATTTCCACGTAATATGTCTGTACCATGACCGTTATGTCGTCATGAGGATTTCATCATAGGGGTGAATATAAATTTAACATCAATCGATATAAGCCCAAAATGCCCTCGCCCTTAAACACCCACTACAATCCTTGAACAGCTCAAAAGCTTCGAGTTGAATTTTAGTCTTTCAACCAAAAAGCAGCAATTAAAAATTTGAAAGCCATTGATATAGTGCATATCGGCGATGTAAAGGTTTCGTATAATTTGAAATATTACTATCTAATTACAGGAAAACCAGGGGTGTACTGAACTCAACTTTGAATTGAGAAACACAGCGGGAAAAGTAGAAATTCTACTAAGACATTGTTAAACGGCAATGACTTGCTGCGTCTTATTAAGCACTACAAAGGCTCTGTAATTCGATAAACAATCAGCTTTATTTAGTAAAAGCAAGGCGCATACATTATACAATTTTCAAGTAAGAATGAGTAGGCAACAACAAAATTCTAAAACTAAATGGAAGATAAATTAATTTTGAAATTTTGCTAATATTGCTATAATAATGCAACAAATTGTGAAAATCGTAAATTTGGAAAATTGATCGGTCTAAAAAATGTGATACGCCAGTGACTAATAATTGTGTTGTGTATTGAGTGCTATAAACAGACCTTGAACCGCATAAATTTGCCCTGCTCTGGAATCCCTTTAGCCGAAGATCCGCCCCTGAATTTTTTTGTTATCTTTGAAATGATATATAGATAGTTAAAGTAAAAAACCTCATTTACCAGAGTGTATTCAATTTCTTTGTAACGACAATTGGGTACTTAGTGTGAAAAGACGAAATGGTGCAGAAACGTGCACCTAGACTTAAAAAAAAAAAGATTTTTACGTTGGAAATAATCGAAATATCGCGATCCTAAGGGAAATTAACAAATAAAAAAAAAATGAGAAAAGCTTTTGAATGCTGCAGAATGATCCTTGAGAGAGCAACACTCGAACTTTGAGGCGATAATCTGCATAATTGTGTATCATTTTCATTCGGAAAAGTTTTTACGTGACGTTTTCTTCGGATGGGGGAACGAGTGAAGCTCAACTTTTCAAACAATGCAACACACAAAAATTCACACCAAAGGTCTAGACAGGAAGCTGAAGAACTTTTATGTGATTTTTATTGCATAGGACTGTGGTCGTCGGAACGGTCAACGTCGAATGAAATAAAAGACGAAACCATAATACATTTTTTCACCATTCTAACAACTGGTAGCTTATTAGTCTGATTACTGTCGGCTACTTTTTAAACCACAGAAGATTGGTTCACCGCAAGAGCACGTTTAGACTAGGGGGTTTTGCCCTTCAATGCACGTTTCAAAGGTCGATTTTACCTAGAGATTTTGGACATACTTCATTTAGTTATGGTTCGAGCTTAGTTTTCTATTGGTTTAAGTGTGTACGTGCCATAGAAACGCTAACGTGAGATGAAAAGCTTTTCGGAGCAACTCAGCTCGTCTATACAAAAGAAGCCGCTTCTTCAATCGCAATCTCCACTATCCCATCTTCTTGCATGGTTTATTGTTTTAATGGTTCTTCGATCATGCGAAGAGTATGGATTTTTTTCTATATTCCCACGGTGCCCGGTTGCGTGAAGGATGTGCTCAAAAATTCATAGTCCAGAGAGTCACGAACTGCTCAAAACAATAATTAGGACCTTGCATACATTACATGAGCGACCAGCACATTACCAGATCATGCACCACGCTCATGTACATTGTGCCTTTTATAAATAGGTCACCTTTGCAACGATCGTCCGTCCGGCCCGTGCCGAACGCGTGAGAAGTCGCTAAGGAACGGTTCCCACGGTGAGCCCCATAGCAGATGCCCCCGGTCCTCAAGGAACACCTGGTGCAGACCTGGACAACGCGGGGATTGTTTTCCGAGTGCGGCCTTGTTGACGATGTTCAGGAAGAAGGGTGAGTACCGCTCTTTATCGTACGCGTATTTGCTCTTGCCGGCTCGAGTACCTCGTGCTTCGTCTGACAAGAAAATTGCATTGTCTGATGGCTGCAAATACTGAATGGATGAATGAATGTGAGTTATTTATTGGAAGTGGAAGTTAAGTTGTCGTTTGTCCATTAATATTCCTCGTGTGGAATTTCGTTAATGAAGGAACCAGGGCCGGACTCGGGGAGAATCCCCTCTGTCCGGCAACGAGTGTTGAGACTTCAAGAGCTTTGGCGTTTCAATAGTTTCGAGTCTCAAAAAGTACCTCGATGCTGTAATAACAGAAATCGAAAGTTAACGAAAAATCTAAGGAAAGAAAATTGGGACGATCTGGACCCTACGTGAAAACATGAAGCGAAAAAGGTGATAACAGGATCAAAAATTAATATACAGTACGAAAGCGAAAGAGCAAATCAAAGATATCATTGCTTCATGACGGAACGAATCCGATTTGAAAATATTTGAAGGGGAAACAAGATGAAATGAAGAAATGGAAAGGAAACTTTTGGGAGTTCTGAGCCCATTAGAGCACACGTAACACGATTTTAGTTATATTTAGGCCTTATCTAAGAAGCCGAATCTAATCTGGTTCCCAGCATCTCAAGCACGGCATCTTCGCCGACGACCGGAAAAAAAGGCCTAAAAGAAGAAGAAGAAAGCCGACTCGCGGTTCCGATTAGTGAATCGTGATAGGCGTGGGGCTCGTGCACCGTGAGAATCGAAAGAACCGCGGACGATGCCTCTTTGATAGCTGCTTCCGTTAGTTGATTGAATGGTTCGACCGATGGACGGAGTTATATAGTCTGGTTGGATTTCGGAAAAATCGACGAAGAACATGTCCTGGTTATATAGAAATTTCCTTTTCAATGACACGTTTAAGAAGTCAACTTTGAGATGTGAGCCACTAGATGGCAGAGTCCAAAATCAAGATTGGAGAGTTGCACGATCTGCCATCTAACAGTGAAAAAAATAGACCTAGATTTTTTACTAAATTTCCAATAGGTAAAGGCGATCTCATTGGAGAAGAAAATACAGTTACATTTTAGGCTTTCCATGCATTGCTTCGAAGTTCCCAGATATTATCTTATCCATTATTCAGGTCTAATTTGGGATTTGGATTTGAAAACGCTGAAACTATTCGAATCTGACAAAGCCTATCATGCGTTTTCAAAAATGTCTAATACTCCCACAATTTTTTGATTTACGCGGTTTCCACCTCGTTTCTTTGTTCTGATATCTACTGGACTATACAGCATGATTGGCAAAAGTCGAAAGCATTCTCCCACAATTAAGCAAGCCGACAATTTACAATCACTGCCGGCATGGATCATCGTGCCGCCGTGAATCTCGGTGTCGATTAAGGGGCCCCCGGAACAGAGGGGGCCCCCGGTAACAATGAAATAATAACGGCAGGAGCATTAATTTCCTCCTCGTTTGTAACGTGACGCTCTACATTGGATGATGGTGCTTTTGATTTCCGTTGCTTTGATGAGGTCGCTGATTGTGCAAAAGTGATTCTAATCGGGTTTCCTTGTAGCTACAATGAAAGTTTATTATTCGCTAAGAGTTCTCTAGTTGTTACAGAGTGGAATACATGATAAATGTTTTAGCAATCACTTTCCCGGTCTTGTATCAAAAATGTAAAAAAAAATTATGGAGAAAGAATGAACCAATTGTGGTATCTGGTTGAATATCTGATTTAAAATAACTGCATTTCCCAAATCTAAAGCTTATTTAAGATATTTGAACATTACCAAATGTTCAAAAGCGAATAACTACTTTTTGGATCATCAATCCGTAACTTTTTTGAAAATGTTTCAACAAGTTTTTACTAAAGACTGAAAGCTATTTGGTTTTCAATTTCGTGGTTTGAGGCTAAAAAATGAAAAAAAATGTTAATTTCTAGGGAATGCTGGGATATATCTGAAATCCAAAAGTTGCCTTTCCGGACTTCAAAAATCCCTTCAAATTTTACAGCACATCTCCAATGAATTGAAAAAATGTCCTAAAAATTTTGTTAAATGTCCGAATTCCAATTTTGACTTTTACACGAAAAAACGTTAAATATTTCGTGAATTCCCAGTAAATTTCTGAGGTAATCTAAGTTTCAAAACACGGTCTCCAGCGTTTCTTCAAAACCCTTTAAGCATGTCGATAATCTCAATTTTAGATACTGTATTTTGCGGCTCCATAAACGCCTCGAAAATCGTTCAGCAAGCTTGAAAAAATGTCTAAAAGAATAAATTCAATTTTTCAGCTACGGGGCGCAACACAAATTAAATTTCCGTGAACCTCTAGAGTGTCCTAAGAAATATCCAAGTTGCAAAGCATTTTTGTGGGTTCATCATAATGTTTTCTGATGAAGGTGAGAGTTCCTAAAACTAAGTTTCCTAATTTGAAAATTCTGTTAGAAAGTCCGAACATTTCGCCTTATAAGTAAATGGGTTTTCGCCGTAAGTTTATGTGTCCGAAAAACCGTCTTTTGGGGCTCCACAAATCCACAGTCACGTTTCAATAAAAACTGATATTTAAGCTAAAAATTGCAAATCGAAGTTCCGTTGTATTTTTTTCTTTTAGTCTTGGATGCTTTGGATCTTATCTTGCATTGATCTTGGTTTAATGTAAACTAAGGAAGTATAGAATTGTAATTTCCGTTTTAAATTTATTTCGTATCCTATTTTTTTCCCTAGACATTTCAAGTTTTTCCCCTCATCGCCATCGTCAATAGGAAGTGCGCACGTTATAAATTGGTTCCTACCTACAGGCCTACCTTTGATTATAAATTATAATCACTTAATCAAAATGCGGTTTCCTCGAAGACGATTACACCTAAATAGCCTTCCCACGTTCTAGCCGATAATATTCCGAATACATAATTTTTCTAGAAAAGGACGTCCAGGAGTTTCTTCTCTTCTCAGCCCATGGTCATTGAGTAATTAATTCCATCTCGTTGATAATCCTGACTTCTTCATTTTGTAATACATCATCATTAATGATTAACTCAAATCGGATGCGGGGTTTAAGACCGAGCACAGAAAGGATTTAGCGAAAGTTTCATGATGCTTTTAAGATTACATTACGTTAAGTCGAAAAGTTACTTTGTGTATTAATTACTTAGATCTAGAGGGCTTGAAAATCTGCATCTGGCTCTGCAATTCAGGGCGCATCTGAAATTAATAATTACCTACCATTGTTGCTCAAGATAGCTGACAGCGTTTTATTAAAAAATCGCGATTCGAATCTCCTTCATGTACACCTTGACCACCAAAGGGCATATCCTTAAATCACAAGTTGCCATTTGGTCAGTCGGTAATGCATGCTTTACTAGCTCCTTCAATCTCTCTCCTCGGCTTGCGGAGAGGTGGCTGAAGATAATTGGACTTCCGCTAAACCGTGGGAAAACGAAGCAGGTGCTCTTCGTGTGCTTCATCTTTCTATATGTATATACCTGTTCTGCTTATTTAATCCTCGATCTGTGGGCTTATGTTCTTTCGCCTTCTGCGGACGCCCGTCGGTCGTGTGTTGAACTGTTAGAGACGTATACCTATAGGGTGTTTCTTGCTGAAGCTCAACGAGGTCGGCAAATTAAAGAACACCCCTATGACTATCAAAGGTATTCGAAAGAATCTGACATAAATTTTCTCCCTCGGCTTCAATCTGCTTCTACTACAGCGTGTCGAGGTCATATTCGATACCCAACGTTTCGGTATTAGGCAATCATCATCAACATTATTTTTCTCGTCAGCGCCATCTTGAATTTGCACATTTTCTATTCACGTTCGTCGCAAGTTGAGGTTCAGTTTGACAGTTTGGCGGAAATATGAAGAATCCTGTTTTGACGAAGAGTATGTAAAAACATTTTTGATAATTCGACACCAAATTTCGCTCATCTACAGTTATAAATTATAGTGAATTTATCGAAAATGTCCTCTCTTCGAGTGAAGGAAAACGAGGTATGATTGAAATTTACTCCTCTTCGCCTCCAAACGTGCAAGTTCTTCGGAACCATCTTTACGGCGTCCAAAGGGAGAACGTCCAGCTCAAAATTGCATTTTATCTCTTTATAAAAATTTAGCCAACTTTAGTGCATTTGCTAAGTATGAAAGACGCGTTCCTAGGCCAAATGAAAAGGAAGTGGAACGCTTACAGGCGGTCAGTAAAATGCGCACGTTCTCTAAAATAATAACCGGCAATCAATTGAATTGACCACTAAATTCAAGATCATTCTTCCACTTCTTAAAGGATTGCGGCAGGAGAAGTTAATATATCGCTTCATGCAGTGTGGAGAGTTGAAAGGCCCTTTTTGACCTTTTTAAGGACCTACTTTACGGATTACATCTACAACAGAATTCGACTCAACTGCTTGAACAGTCTTGAGATTCAACAAAATAGTACTTCACGACGTAACTAAGTGGCTAATTATTGATCGGAAATTTTCCTCGATAAAGTCGTTTCAAGCAATACGCCGGCCGGCAAGCTTACCAGATTTTTCCCCATTGAATTGTTATTTATGGAGAATTGTGAAAGATCTCATTTATCAATCTGTATTCACCGACTTTAATGAGCTGTGAAGGAAGATTGTCGTAGCTTTGAGTGCCAAGATAAGAGGAGGGGCGTTTTAAGATTGATGTGAAAGACGCATAAAGCCGTGCGATTGGAACTGCACGACGAACTCTTGGGGCAGCTCTCTTATTTCGTCGTTTCCATGACACGCTTTCCAAAAACGGGATTTTCGATATTTCCACCAAACTGCAACGCCGAATGGGTGATACCTCGTGGTAATTAGAAAAAAACCGAATTCAAAAATACGAACATTCAAGATGGCGCCCGCAAAACCGACATTTTCTTTTTCTTATTGTTCTCTATGTCTTTGGTGCTTATTGTGTACTTAATTGGGTGTTCAGTTTCAACTTCACTGAGACCGTTCGGTAACCTGAATTGGTTCGACAGCGACACGATGCGAAACCTTAATTAAAATTTCTCAAACACTTTTTTCACTCCCTTTCTAACTGGAAACATTCAAAAATGACCGAAATAAAAAATCGCAAACCATTAAAGCGAGAACCTCACGATACCGCCCCCCGATGAGTCAAACCATTAAGCCTCCAATTAACTCAAATTGCTCTCACCATTATTAATAACCTGCAAACAGAACGCAAAAATCCATTACTTCCTTTCTTGCAGCACTTTTTGACAGCTATTATGTTTCATAATGACGCATACCAAAAAAGGAGAGACAGATAAGAACGGAAAGGATGTCCAATACGACGGAGGAGCATAATTGCGCGCTCAATGGTAAAGAAGAAGCCAATATAAATTTTTAAATTGGTCGGCCTACTATAGCATAGAATGCGAAAAAGCATAGATAAATAAATGGAGAAATTGAGAAAAAATATACTTTTTCACGTTTTTCGATAAAAAAAATTCAACGCACGCGATCATAGATCAGATACGAAAAAAACAGTTAAAGAATAATTGGTTGCGTCTAGCAGTGCCTCTTCAAACTTGTTCCATCTAGGGGCTTTTTTTCCAATCAATTATTTTAGGTTAGTTTCTTCAATCAAACATTCGTCCCTCGTTCTATTTCGCTCATTACTACCTCGAAAAGCTTTAGCCCATCTTCATCATTTTTAACATCCTCGCCTTGCAACTGAGGCAGTCGAGTAAGGTGATACTGTCTGTACGTGCCAGATTTTCCATCAGTGCCTTCTCCGCAATTCGGCCATATATCATATAGAAAAGAAACCAATGTTATGTTTCATCCAGAATATTACATTTTACGCAGTTCGATCGCGCGAATGGTAGCTCGGGCGTCGAAAAAGCATCAACATAACTGCCCAAAATCTTATAGTCGAACAACGAGAAGTCGGCCATTTTGTCGCACCCCCTGGACTCCCGAATAATTTCACGCAGTGACAGTTGTTCCGATTTAGGCGCCATCTCTTGGCCTCCTAATTAAATCGTCCACTAGGTGGCGCTTCAGATTTATAGTCTTGGTACATGTTATTGTCACCGATATGAAATATGGCACCACATGCGTCAACGGCCGCTTGGTACCATTCAAAGGCCCCCGATCGCGTGCAAGGGTCTTGAGGGGGGGCTAAGGGGCCGTTCAGACGTAGCGCTGGCGTGGCGCTGTTTTGGGAAGCTAGTCGCAACGTGGTTCCCACGCTTCTGGCGATGGTGCGGGGTACCGGGGGTATTCGGGGGGGCCGAAGGCCGAGATGCTACCGCGTGCGATCGGCACCTGCCCAAGAAACACGTGCTGGCACTGTTCGGCGGGCGGAGTCTATTGGTACTGCCGGACAGGGCCGTATTGGCATGGAACCTTGCTCGATCGTGCTTTTCGTTTTATTCCAATGGACTTAATACTTAATTATTGTAGCCGTGGATTTGTTTGGAATTGCGACGAAGTTGTTTTTGCCAAAAAAAAAATTTTTAATTTGCTGAGCCGGTCCTGTTGTCCTATACAAGCCGCTCGGGGCTAAATTGCGTGTATCACGTGGTTTTTACGAGTATCTAGGATATACTAGGATAATCTAAGGTTCTTTCGCTGTGTTTGTTTTTTAACCGATTTTACGGAGTATATAAAGTTGGAATTTTCCTGAATATTTTATTGTAGAATAATTTTCCCATATATTTACACTTATTAAAATTCCACACCTCATCAAAAACCTCCATTAGATTAAGTGGCAAACAATACAACATTCCTGGGCATATTGATTAAGTAAACAGTGAAGGTCCTTGGAAAGGACGTACATTCTGTCACACGCCGTCGACCATTGTCTTGTTAACTGTTATACGAAATTATACGGGGTGCTTGATTTGTAAACAATACTTTTACCGAACCGGAATATCAATGGCGTAACTAAGAAAGTTATTATTGTTCTCCTTCGAGTTGATATTCCGACCTTTTCCTCGGTATGGATGGATGGTCCGACGCGCGTGTTGGTTGGGCAATGAATTCTCCATTCAGGGGTTTTTTGTTAGTGTCACGAAGCTTGGTTTTTAGGGTTACCACGATACAATACAGAACAGACGTATCTTGAATTCTGCGAAATTCACTAATGAACAGTTTTCGACTTGAAACAAAACAGTTTTTGCTCTGCTAATGAGACGAAATGCTACCAGGGCATCGGTCAATTTCTCCATTTTCGTGGAAATGATCTTACTTGCAAAGTTATCAGGAGTTTTAAAAACCTGGCCTTAAGTAGTCATCGTAGAACCTCCGATTATGGGTAAAAGCTGGTACTGTATGCGTTCAACAAAAATAATATGGCGAATGCGCCAGGGCAGACAACATACATTTAAACAAAGAGAAATTATTCTCTTCTCTTACTTTTTAGTCCTCCTTGCTGTAGGGAAGAATTCATCATATCTGAACGAATAATTTTATTAATTTGAGTATTTTATTTCATGACGTTTAACAGCAAGTTTTTCCGCAAATTTCTGTTATTAACATATACATATATACTTTCATGAAGAGCACATTTTTTTGGTAAAATGAAAGCATTTTTTTTTCTTCTTGGCAACCTCGTCCGAGGATATAATGTAGATAGAACTTATACGTTCTTGAAACTAATGAATGAGTAAGAACAATCCAATAGTATTAAAGTTTCGAGTTCAAAATCTACACTTTTTGTGGTTTTCTGTACTCAATGCAAAAAAATCTTGTATTGAAATTATTGCAAAGCCCTAATATGAAGTTAGGGCTAAAGTAAGTAAATAAACGCAAGGGACTCACTATATAGTCCGTCATTTGTGTATCACAATTTATTCTTCTTCGAAATTGCTTTTTTCGTACTCTTTTCTCGGTTTTTTCCTCAGGTAGGTTCAATACGTTCCTCTTTTAATTCTTCTGGAGTATAATATTTTGAATTATAGAAAATATTTACAACACTCATCTGCACTAAATTATTGTCGTTTTAAAGCTTCGAAATTCAGCATTTTTCTTAATTTAGGTCTTCAGTTTCGTTTTTTTTTTGGTGCACGTCCTTATCTGAAAATTGTGTTCCAGACACTACCGTTTTCTACCTTGAAATTCTCTTCCAAATTACAAATAATCCTTATTACAGCACTTAATGTGCAATATATTACCGGAGTTTCTACCGCAACGAAAATCGTTAATGTATTTGGTTTTTCGTAGTTTTTCCAAATTTTCGAAATTTGAAGTGAAAACCGGCGTTATTTTTATCTTTAGTGATCTTGTATCCCGTGCATGTGCACCCCTGATTTTTAAAAATAGATTTATAAAAATCGAAGTTATGAATTATGATGTTTCAATATTCATGAATCAGGTTTCGTACTCGAAAATTTCCAAAGTTAGCTAGAAAAAATTGTAAAATTGAGAGCTTTTAAATGTAGTTTTAATATTAGATTCAAAATTAGGACTTTCCGCAGCATACGGAGAAGTCGAGATTTTTCTAAACCCATGAATCTCTTATTTCATAGAGAATCTCTGATGAACTTTCGGACTTTTCAGCCATTTTTGTATTTCCAAGGGAGTTTTGTAATCGAAACTATTTCGGAGATTTTTACGAAAGTGAAGTGTTTAGGAGGACGCATTTTTACAATCACTCAGAGCTGCGGTTTCTGCCGCGAGATTGTTCTGGCTCATATTTTCCTAAGGATATCCATATGGAAGTCTTCCATATGCGCAAACATCTGTTACACACAAACCCACATTTTTTTCTGTATCACAAAAAGAACCACCAAGCCACAAAAAATGAGTGAATTGAGACGTAAAAGGACCAGTTATTATTGCAGTAAACCACTTGCGCCCCCAATTCGACAGGCTTGAAGCTGAGAAATGTACATTTAGCTTATTAAACCCAAACCGCAAATTCCCCCAAATATGCCCCAAAAACACGTTATAGGGTACCGTTACTGAATGCAGCTACCATATTATGGTTTTCGTTTTCTGCTGCTTTTGATCGTTACCCGAAAATTTTGCAAGTCAATTTGCAATTTCACAGGTGCTTATCTGACCTAATTCCGCAGTCAAAGCCGCTTACGGTAAGTATATGACTAAGGGGCCTTATGGCCACTTTTTGCCATGGCAATTTAACGTAAAAAAACCTCTTAATTTTTCCCATATTTTCAGAATTTCGCAGGGCAGATGTTCGAAGTGCGATTTTCCCACAATCATCCCCTATAAACTTTCCCCCTGGACGATTACTAGGAAGGAACGGGATTGGTTCCGCAGGGACAATCAACACGCGCCCTATCTATTGTCACTTCATTGGACTTCCGACTTCCGGGTTCTCATTGGATGATAAGGATTCAGCTAATGAGGGGTTGAATTTTATAAATACTCGGTGCGTGGACTTTTAATTTTAGTCGTTGCAGTTGAGTGGTAGTGCTGTGTCTATCGCGATGAGGATATATCAGTGTTTGTGACAAAAACCGTTGGCAAAATTGCTAGGACCGTTTCCCACGGATTACGCGTATAATTCATCAAAAGCAACCCCTATTGACCATATACACCCTCTTCACTTCCTTGTAAGACGTTTCGGGTAGGTGACGCAATCTTCGGTGTGTCTCGAAGGGGGGCCTCAAAGACGCAACGAACTGCTCGAACCGTGAGAAAATCCAGCAGGTGTTTGGTAATCACTTTTTCTGAGGCCCCGTACAATTAAGCTACCGTATTACGATGTTTTACTTTTTTTATTATCTTCTAAATCTCGCCGATTGTAATATTTAAAAAGGTTGTTTTTTAAATTTGTCCTTTCGTGGGCTGATCATTAGTTCTTCTGGGCCTTCGGGGACGGGTTTTTTGTCGGGGCTGAATTACGATGAGCCAGTGAGTCACGGTCGATTTTCGAAAAATACGTGGCCATTAACGTCATTAGTTTGTAACGAATGATAATCGCTTTAAATTATATTTGTCTCGGTTGTGACGGTCTCTTTTTTTTCTGCTTCTCTGCTACAAGAAATAATTTTGAGTTTAAGAAAAGTAATTTCGGGGTAATGGTAATCGCATGAGCAACGGAAGATAATTTTCTCAATGCCTTTGATAGATGAATTCAGTGCGTGTGTGGAACTAATTAACGGAATCAACAACTAGAATCTCCGAAAATCTTCTTTTTTTTTTAAATTTTTTGCATGAACAAATACATGGAAAGCTGTAACGCGCGCTTACTTTGTCAAGTCTCAAAGCGCCTAAAATTAGCGCAGATTAAAGCAAAATTGCCAGCAAGGTGGCAAGCTGTGAATTTGTTTAAATCAGCAACAGAATCGGCTAAAAAATATTTTATTTAATAAGCTTGCATCGGGCTTAAAAATACATCAAATATTTGCATTTCGACACTGTAAATTATCCTGAATTACAAGTGGTGAAATGAATCTCAGGAAATTGTTTGTCCAAGCTTGAGAATGAAACATTAAAAACGTGCCAATTATGCCAAGAATGAAACAAACTTGCCTTTTAAACTTAAATTTCAAGCGCTAATCATCGGATCTTTCAAAAATTTAATTTCGTAATTAAACATTTACATTAACGAGTGAAAAAAAAAAAACAGAAAAATTCTCCATTGCATTGTGGCAATTTGGCTCCAATTTGGTCGATTTTTCACTGCCGACCATCGGGAACAATAATTTTTAACCCATCATTAATCTGTCTCGAGAATTTGAATTATCCCATGATCGCTTAATAAATGAATCTCTGCTTTCCAATACGCTTACGTTGCGTACTAAGGAATATAATTGAATTGCAATATACAGAGTGTTTTGTTTGTAAATTTTCAGTCTACTTGAACGAGACATGATAACGCGTGAAAACGCTTTTTCGTCTGCGAGGTCATGACAGCTTTGGAGCTATGGAGAACTTTTAGAGAAATATTAATTTAAAAAAATGCGATATTTTAGTGTGGACACTTTAGTGTCCTATTTGAAAAATCTGAAATGGGAGTGAGGAAGTTTTAGTAAATTAAGCTTAAAACGTTTTTCTCGCCACATAGAGCAAAGCTAATAGGGCAAACGGAGCTTTTAATTTTCAAAATATTTTTGTTTTAAAAAACGGACGTAAAGTACTTTAGGTTCCTTTCATGGATTTATCTCCCTTATACCACTTTCCATTACCTGCTTACGGAAGCCTAATACTAATGTTGCACCATGATTGGAAATGGCAAATCTCTTTGGCTACCACGCCAAACCACTTTAACTATAATTAACTGCGACTAAAGTCCGGGATTTGTTTAAAGTACAAACTACCCTTAATGATGCATTCGAGATAGCTTCGTGTTATCAGTTGTACGCCTCTGATGTCTATGTAGTAGTACGAGTAGTCTCAAGACTCTACAAGGCTCATTCAGAACATGGTTCCATTCAAACATTTTTCTCATAAATTTACACGAGAAACTGTGTATCATATTTTCACCTTAACGCCCTGCTCTTCTATGTTTGCGAAGTTGATAAAAATGTTTGCTCGCGCATGGTTATTCCATACCGGCACACCACAAAACTGGTGCAGGAACTGGGATACCTTCAGTTACAGTTCGGTAGAACTTTCCCAAAAAGAAGTACCGTAGGTATGACGACGACCTTTATGGACTCGTAAAGAAATCAAGATTCCCTCCACAACCACGTTTCGACGGGACGCAACGTGGCGTGGACACGAAAAAATCAACGGAATTAAATTTATCATATTTTCATTGAAATCAATTTGTTCTATTTTGTTAATTAAGTTGCCCGTATAACTCAAATTCCGAGACCTAATTATTTGGTCTTCTCTTAACAATTTCATTTCTTAATTGAACATTTACATTAGCAATTAATGGCTTTGAAAAAACAAAAACATTCATCATTACATCTTGGCAATTTGGCTCCAATTGGGTCGATTTTTCACTGCCGACCATCGGGGAACAATAATTTTTGGCCCATCATTAATCTGTCTCGAGAATTTGAATTATCCCATAATCGTTTAATAAATGAATCCCTGCTTTCCAATATACTTATCGTTGCAAATTAAATGGGGCTCCTTTCCCCAACATTTTAATCAGTCTACATGCATTTTTCCTGTCGTCGATAACTCATACACATGTCCCTAATTGAAATTCATAAGCAATATTGAAGGCGATCGACGATAATTTAGTGTTAATGGGTGGCGATTTCGATCCTTTCGCTTTTTTTTTTCAAGTTACATACCGTCAAAGCGTTGAAAAGCTTTTATACAAGACAGGTGATTTGTTTGATTTATCTTTCACATTAAAGAAACTAGGCCCATTGACCAATTAGGGTTTTTTCCTTTAAGGGCCTAAAGTCGTAGATACACAAAAAAATGTTTTATCGTGGCACACGGTTAATCTCAACAAAACATAAAACCAGTTACTCCAAAACCAAAAAAAAAAAAAAAAAATCCCTCTATAGTGCCTACCATTTTGTCCCTTCTATAATTGCCTTTATGCATAGACATAGCAACTGATCCTAAAATCAGGGGAAATATAGGAGAGAACCAGACACCATCAGACACAAAGTTACCTTAATGTCCTCAACTCATTTTACTCAAACCACCCCTACTGCGCCCCTTCAGCACACAGGTGTTTGGGTACCCATCGAAAGAAAAAAGTGAAACCCCACAACAGGTTAATATCTATTGTGATTATGTGGGAACCACTCTCGATCGAAAACGGTTTTACTTTTTATGCCCCCGTAAATTGAAATTTGTGACCTGGGAAAAAATCACCCCCAATCCTCGTGACGAGCCACTTTTACAGATGGGTCGTTGCCTTTGAATAGATTGAATAGGGCCATGTCCGAGGAGAAGGAAAAGTGACTGAATCGATATGTTGGGAGATTAGAATTAGGTATTTTTAATGAGGGTGCTGTCCTATTATTGTGAGGGTTGAAGAATAAATTGGGGATGTTTATGACGTGAAGGCGAATAGGTGGATTGTGTGAATTTCTACTTAATTGGGAAGGAAAACTAGCGCATAAACCAATTTGTTGAATTCAAATCTTGAGAGAAATTTTGAATATCTGCTGATAGAATGAAAAATATATCCTAACAGGTAAACGAGTTTTGTATTTGAAAATTGAAGGGATTGAGAGCGATTCTGGGAAATCTTACGAACAATTAAGGATTTACAGCTCTGGCCTGAGGAGTGTACATTTTAAGAAATATTTACGAGTACAACTTCGATGCTTTGTCCCGTCAATAGCAGGCAGCACTCAAGAATCCCCCAATCGAAGTTAGTATTTTTTAAGTTGCATTAAATGAAAAATGTTTTTTTCCTGAATACGTAACTGGTTATGGTATGTAAATTGGGACAAGGATTCTTCCAAAAAATCATCAATTTCAATGGACCTACAATATCGTAATTCTCTTAGGAATTCATGGCACATCCTCGAGTTCTCACCAAATGTGTGAATATAAAGAAACTGTAATTTACGAAATTCTCACGAATCACTGGCCCGTTTTAGGCTCCAAATATCTATAGAAAGGAGTCTTAACTCCTGTAGCTTCCAGATGTTCCCTCAAGCGCTAAAATAGTAATTTCTGGAATCAGCAGGAATCGCCAGTCTTAGTTAACTCAAATTTAGACAAATTTTCAAAAACAGAAGAAAAGACATTTTAGAAATTCATAGAAAATTTGTCGTTTTCCCATCACGAGCAATTTTCCTTAATTTACCTCCCTGTTCAAGCATTTCAAGGCTCTATAAAATTCGACGAATTACAATGAGTTTACGTAAAAATCTCTAATTTATGGAGCCCCCAAGAAAGCCGCAGCAAATCCTTAGGTTCTCATAAACATACGAATCTGCAATGTCTCACATTTTCGAAATTTTTAAAGGTCATCAAGTTATCAGTTGACTCGATATATCTATGGTAAAAAATCTTCAATATTCATTCAAAAATCCTGAATTTTCGAGAAATTTTTCATAACCAGAAATTGAAAATACTAGAGTTGCTCTTCGGTAACCGTAACTTGCGAAGCCCAATGCTTACTCACAATGTAATTGACTTGAAATGCTGATCGAAACAAATCTGCAAGTTTCATTTCGTAATCCTGAAATTTCCAAAACCAAAAATTCTGGAAAAAACAGATTCTTCTGGAAATAATAGGAACTACTAGCATGGTAGAACAACCGAAGTAATGAACTTCGCCATATTTCAAGAAAGCGTTTTTATATGAGCACATGCTACCTCGAGTTTTGCATAATACGTGGTTATTATCTTTAAATGCCTAATGGAATATTACTTCCTCTGATTTACCAAATTGCTCCATACATTTTCGACGACTCGGGAGGTGCAGGAATCAGTGATAATCACCTATAATTATCAATTTTTCGCCCTAAAAACTGCCCATCAGAGAACATTGCCGCATGCACTTATTAAAACACGTAACATCCAGATGTCGCAAGAAGAATTATCGCCTTAATTATTACTCATCTGATCTACTTTACAGCTTCTGGTCTATTCCCTCCCCTTGATGATGAGTTAACTCACCTGACTTTTCGGTAGGATTAATTGCTCAGGCATTTTTCATTAGCTCGTTGCTCCCTCGGACCTTCGGAATTAATTAGCAAATTAGCCAACCAATCAGGGTAACTTCATTAGTATTCCATGGATTGTCAGTTATTCGCAAGGCGCCGCCTACCGTCTTCACTGCGGTACCACTCGACGTGGGAAAATCGGACAGGTGCGACTTAACCATCGATTTATTAGTTTTAATCTAAAATTAGGCCCCCATCGTCGCGTTAGTACCCTTGGAACTGGCGAATTGATTTGAGCTTAATTGTTGGTGTTGAGTAGGTGCGTGTCCGGTTGGAGAGTCTTTTCATTCGATCTACTTTAAATGGAGGAAACTTGCGGATGACGATGATAATAATAATAATAATAATAGGCAAAGGCGCCAGCGAACCCGTTCCTTGCCTTTTTCACATAAATAACAGCAAAAGAACTCTTAAAAACAAATTAAGCCCATAACAAGCAAAACAAGAAAATTATTAACACCATTGCTATATTATTGATGTCTTCCGTGCATGGTGCTGATGCTGGTGGATATAAATTTGCGAGAAATGGAAAGTTAATAACGACAACGTTTACGTGATATGGGACGTTTCGAAAAGTTTCAATATGCCATGCAAATTGGCAAATCAGCGGGTTGATGATGGTGATTAAGATGTCCGCGATTACTGGATGTCCATAACATGGTTCTCTGCAAGCCTGGTTCAAAATAATGATCATTTTTTCGTTAATTTGGACAAAATTTGCGAAAGTGCACTTCGTTTAGTGAATGGTGTTGTGCTGCAATAATGTGCACTAATTGGCCTTGAGTTGTGACGAAATGAAAAAAAACGAATGAAATTTTTCCGTTCGGGTTGGATCAGGTTAAAGGGAAAACTTTTTCAAAATGGCGGATTGAGTTTTTCCGAAGCGGCGTTTAGTAATACACGAAGTGGAGTTTTGCCACCTATTGGAGCCTAAAGTACTAGACCTACGTGTTACAACACAAGTGAGTGTGATTGTCGCACTCACAATGTGGCAAAAATCCTTGAAATTGCTAAATTATTGGATTTTAATCGTGAAAAACCCATTTTTTGTGTTGCTTTTTTAATAGCGCATTGGTTGAAGTGGAGAGTGGACATTCTAGCGCATGTTTAAATACTAATTACTGAATTAATGTTAATTTTTACAACGAAAATAACTCCATTTTAGGTTCAAAATTTTCCAAAACGACCAAATCAGCGTAGAACTTTGCCCAATTTTGCCGTTTCCATGGATATTAAGTTGCTGGAGCTTTGAAAAATTTAACATAATATTTGTTGCAATTAGCAGTTGAAGTTGTTTGCTTCTTGACTTTAATTCTGGCCACTAAGGTCTCACATGCAATCTCAAAATAAAAAACCACTTACAACAACCACTTTAACCACTACTTAGAAACAAATATTTGCGTTAGCACAGTAAACACCCGGTGACCAACTTGAAGGTAAGGGAGTCCAGGTATGAAGAAAATTTGTGTGATCTTGGACCTGTTTGTGAAAATCACTATGTAGAACGTCATGGGCACATTGGAACTTTTTAGGATGCATCAATTTTACAGAATTATTTCCGCAATTTTTTCTTCATTTTTTCGTGGTTATTAGGTCTCTTGAGGTTGTTTCCGGTTGGCCATTGCTTTTGCTGCCATTAAGTCGGAAAAATTTATATTATACAGAAACTCTACGGAATTCTATACAAAATCGTTGGTATATGACAGAGTTTTAAGATTCAACCATTTTCCAATTTACTCTACCGAATTCCCGCCAGTGGGTCGCTCCCTGATTAATGTGAAAAACCGACAAGAAAAGTTTCAAATTTGGCCAAAAAGCAAGACTACACGTAGCAGACGCTTGGTAATGGAAACACGCGGTAATGAGAACATTGCGTTAATGTATACGCAAAATTCGTACTATACAGGGTGATTCATTGACGATGGGGCAACGGAAAGGTGGAAGTGCCAAACGTCAAATAGTGACGATTGGAGAAAATATACCTCATCCGAAAGTTGTTAATATTAGAGATATACAGAGTGCGAAAGGTAAAATTTTAATTCATTTTTTTGTCATTACGCTGAAACTATTTAGGTTAGACGTTTGGAAATTTGCAAATCTATTTTTAGGTGAAAAATAAGATGCTTTTTGCAATTTACGTATTGCTAATAAAGGAGGCCACTCACGGTCAGTTTTACAGAATTTACAGCTAACAACTTTTTACAGTGTATGTTTAACTTAAAATTCGATTTAAAATCTGAAAGATCAAGCATTTTTCTGTTCATTATGTATTCTTATTTCATTTCTCTATCTCCATCCATCATCGCGGAAAATCTATGTAACGAATACCGTGTTCAAATTTGGCATACGAGGAACGAAAAGCGATACAAACCAAATGTGTTTTCGTTTTCTAGAAGACATCGAAAACGCATATTTACAAATTTTCAAGTATTTAACCAAGATATGTTGAGAAAGATGGCAAAGAAATGAATTAAAATTTTAACTTTCGGCACTCTGTACATATCCGAGGCGACCAATTTTCAGATACGGCGTATTTTCTCCAACCATTACCATTTGACCTGTAGGGTCCCTAGCTTTAGATTGTCCATTGTTAATGAATCATCCCGTATAATCAAGCGGAACGTGCGATAACGTAAATAATGTGTACGCTCGATTACGTAAACAGTTCTTGGCTACGGTTCACGTTACGAGAAGCTGTTTTTAATTTGCATATGGCCTGAAATGCAATTAATCAGCAAATTATTAAAAGATGTTGCAACAGGCTCTTTTGTACCAGTGATGAAAATGAAGATGATTTTCCCTTAAACGTAATTAGGGAACAATTGCGATCCCATGCTGATTTTCTTGATTTATTGAAAATGGTGAATCCCAACATTGTTTGCACTCCAGCTGACATTAATTTACGGAATGAAGATAAGCTGATGAACGATATTAATAAGGAGGAAAAGATGGACAATGAGGGTGATGAAGACGTTCCCATTGAAATTAGAAGTGTAGGGAGTGACGCGAGGCCGTACAAGTTTTTAACCAAACATCGAACTGAGCTGAAAGAAAAGAAATATCGCACAAGAATGTTTTAGTTCCTTGGCAGCTAAGGGTCCAGGCACTGAAGGACAACGCTGAGCGCCAATTTACGCAGATTAAAATTGCTAGTTATTTTTCTTTTAATTAAAAATTATTCGAATATTTGCTTGTTTTATTATATCTGTATTAAATATGTATTAAACGTTTCTCTAATAAGTCGTTTATTATTTAGGTCGCATTCGCTAACGTAAACATTCCGATAATGTGAACCGCGCTTGGTGCGAGCTGGCAAAAATTACCGAGCGTCTGCTGCATTTTTAATTTTTCAAATTGACGTACGTCCGAAATAGCTTCGCATCTCAGTAACGGTTGAAAATAGGACGGTGCGATCATTACCGAACGAAGTTCAAAAAATTTGATTCCCCAATTGCACTGGAGCTCTCCAGGCAAGACCGTACAAATCTGACCGCCCTGAACTACGAGCGTTCATCCAAAGGAGTCGATCCAGGAGACAGCCTTGTCGAAACGTCAACCAAACCTTTGGTTCTGCGCATTCTTCGTGATCAGCTATGTATTATATCACTTGACGAGTTTCTTCGTCGTCGATTTTCTAATTGGGAAACCAAGCTTATTAAATAAGTCACGGAATGCACGTTCTTATAGTCGAAATGACAGAAGTGTCTAAATCGCCTTTGGACACGTTTGGCGTCGGCAGCAAGCAGAAATGGACGCACCGTCGCAACCAACCACCACTAAACCCCATTTAAATCCCATCCGCTTCAAGGAGTGGCGTTTTTGCAAGTTTATTAACCAGTCTAAAGGTTGAATTTTTAATTTAATAAACTCTTATTAAAAAGCCGACTTGATTACGTGCGTGCAACTTAATTATTATTATGTTGTTATCATTATCAGGCGGCGGAATTTAATCAATCCACGCCATTAAGCCAAGTCATTCATTATCGAAAGGCCATTTCATGTCGGAGGTGGCGTCAATGGAGAAAACTCGTCGAAGGAGGGAAATTTGTTTTCGATAACGCCATCTGGGCCATTGTTAATGTCCGTTTTTTAATTGGGATCGGGCGAGAATGATTGCGCCAATCCACTTTTAATGTGCCTGAAATTGCACCGTTAAACGCGATCAGATCCATCAATTTTTTGATTAAATTTGCATAACTGAAAGATGTATCTGGATCAGAGATGATGTTGCGGAACCATTAACGAATAATTCAGTTTATGACAGTCTTGCTAAGTTAATGTAAATTTGCTCGAGCGAAGATGTATTTGGTCTGATAAGGGATATAACACGTCACTCAATATGTCTCGGGCCTGACACGTACATGGCAACATTGTTGATAGACCTACATAATTTCTACATAGTACCAACCTTCAAACAATACGTGTCAAAATTTCACGTCATTCTGACAATTAGTTTACATTTTGACAACACCGGGCCAAAAATGATGTATCGAGCATTCAGAGCGCTGCGTGGAGCTGTTCGAGCGAGATAAAAAAGATGTATTTTGAGTGAATGTATCACACTTGAACGCGACTATGTTCACGAATGACGCCGAATTTCTAAAAAACGTTATTTTTCTTGCTTAGACTGGAGAGTGAAGTATTATGTATTTTGTATATTAACATTATTTTCTCTATGATGTAGCTCCTAAAACTTCTCTGTGTACCTCCGTGAATTCGGCTCCAGTGAATAGTTGTTTCGAACCATTGTAAATCTTTTTTCATTAAAATATCTGAAAACGAAAACCTTTATTTTGTTCCTTCCCGTTCTTTGATTTTATAACAACTGATGAAAAGATATCAACACAGGGTGTTGCAAATTAATAGGCCGATCCGCTAACCACAGATTCCTTGAGCAAAACTGCTAGTTGTTAAAAAGGATTATTTTAGTGGAAACTTGGGGGTTCGTTGGCATATTTTAATGAAAATTTGCATTGATGCGCATTTCGATGAGGAACGCTTTTCCTCTGATTTGGGTCAAAAAAATTTGAAACCAGATTAATTTTTTTGCAGAAATCTCCGATATAAACGGAAAATGGATGCCGTGCACTGAGAGGCACTACGCTGCAAACTTCTAAAATAAGGGATAAATTCAAATTCGACCAGAATAAAAAACTTTTAATAACGGAACATTTAGTTTAAAAAACTAAACACGTTCACCAGTGGCGTGTGCAAAAGAAAATGGGGAGGGGGGTGGTATCCATGACTCTCCTGTTCTCCACTTTTGTTTTTATTTTTTTTTACCGAAATTATACGAAAAGTGCGCTTCATCGAATTGTGCACGACTGCAAAACTTCACTCAAATATGTCAAAAAACGCCGAAGTTATTAACAACTTTTTTTACAATTTTGACACTCTACGTACTGAGTATAAAACGCCAAAGCAAAAAGTTACATAAGGAAAGTGTAATTTTTTACATTAACAGAATCTGTGGTTAGCGGCTTGCCCTACTAATTTGTAACACCCTTTATATTTCCATCAACATTATAATAATTAACATAATTACATTCTAAATTTTCCAAAAAAAAAATTCGAAGTATGAGAGGCAAAGGAGACTCCATTACCATCCCAAACTTACGCTGATAATGATAATTCTGGCAGGGAAAATCAAAATATGACATTCATTCAATAAATTGATTCAAACCCTTGAAGTCATTTATGATCCAAATGGGAACAAATCTCCAAGAGTCCAGAGGTGATTCAAAAGAGGTGTCTTTTAAATCCTAAACAAATGGTTAAAAAAGGAAAAACTTTGGACCACTTTCCTCCCCCATCACATACGAAACCGATATCTGCCAGTCACCCTCGGATCCAATCAACGAGAGCGTTTCGACGTCATGGGTCCATCTTTCTCGGTCGTACGCCAGGTGCGTGCTCGCTGTGGGAACCAAGTTCGTACCCGGGTTCCCAGGCTTTAGGGCCACCTGCTAGTGGTGTGCCGGGCCAAGGGCGGGGGCAGGAGGTGCGATCTCAGTACTGCCGCGTAGCGTACGCGCGACGTGTGTACGGAACGAGGTTGGTAATAATGGGATGCATCCACACAGGAATGCGAAAGATGAGATTCGCTTTTCTGCTTTTCTACCTGTATGGTACCGCCTTTGGTGCCAGCATGGAAAAGGTTTGATGACGAGGAACCATCGAACGGTTATTTACGGTGAAATTACGGAGTAAAAAATGATTTAGTATAAGGAACGTGGTGCTGCTAAGAAATAGTTACTGAGTGAAGCTCAGACTGTCTAATTTAAAAAGTTCTTTTAGGACATTTCAAATTCGATCCTCACCATTGGAATCTTGGAAACTAAAGGAGGAACGAAGAAGTCTAAGTGGGAGCGAAATTGCGCAATTTAGCGATTGATCGAATTCTCGTTTCAAAATTTGAATTTCCCCAGTATTTCCGAAAAAAAACTAAAAATTGGATCGTGTAGCTGAGAAAAACTGACAATGAAAATGTGCTTGTGGTTTTGGGCTTCCTCGTTAGATAACGTTGAAGAAATAAATACGAAATCTCCGATTTTTATTATTTTTCGGATATTTTCGGAAAATTAAAATTTTGAAAACGGCATTCACTAAAACGCTAAATTCCGCAATTTTGCCGACACCAAAATGTTTTCAAATCTCCTCTGGTTTCTGAAATCTCAATGGTGAGAGTCGAATTTGAAATGCCCTATATATATAATCGTTCATTAAGGACCCCCATTAACGTACTATTTTGACCGCGTCGTGGTTCGTTTGATGCGGTTGACTGGCGCCATGACTGCCTGCTTTAGACGAATCACAACACTCATCCTTCACACATGGTCGGTAATTGTAACAGAATATTATACTTTCAATATTTTGATTTCGATCCGAAGGGCAAATCCACTTAGAGGGAGTAGGGTGGAATTAAAATTTAAAGTAAAAGTGCTCAACAGCTTATAAAAAATAAGCCTAGACACCCCTAATTTTTCGCACCTATATGACGTCAGTCTTGGTCTCGTAGACTCAATTAGTTTCTGGTTTCGGTCACATTGGACTCACAGTCGGCACACCGCGACTGAGAACATTTTCGTAAAGCATCACACGCTTGACCTTCAAAGTCCAGTTCATTAGACCTTTGGGCTTATCACAGTAATATACTATTTCGAAAAAATATTAAATCTATTCCAGTCTGGACTTAGGTGAATAAGGAGCGTTTGCGCCAATGAAATTGACAAGAGTTTATTTTAAAATTTATTTTATTGAGCAAATTTGTTATAAATTTTTTGACGAACAATCAGTTTTACAGATGCGATTTACCTTAACAACATTTCATTTTGCAACAACTTTTTCGTTTTCAAAGATGTCGGTACGCGACAAGAGCTGTTCTCTGGGACCTCTTTGCAAGCTTTTTGTAAATTTAAAATGAATTCCCACGACTATCAAATTTTGACATTTATTGACGTAATTGGCACTTTTTTAAATGGAACATTCCGGGTGTTTTCTCGTTTAGGTGCTCTAGGGAAACTTCTAAATATGTTTTTATATGAGACTCAATTCGTGCATCTCTTGACGGCAGCTTGGTATGCCAATTTAAAAATTGAACGGCGCACTAAGCTAGCGCTAAGAGACATACTAAGACTAAGAAGACGCTAAGAGACAGACATACCAAGTGATATGTGAGATATGTTTAGAATTTTCTCTAGAATGCGAATATGAGAAAATGGGAAATTCCACTTAAAGAAAACAAGTTACGTCAATAAATGTCAAAATTTGACAGTTTTGGGAATTCAGTTTAAATTTACCAGAAACGTGTGAAGAGTCCCAGAGAAAAACCCTTATCGCGTGTCGATGTCTCTAAAAACAAAAAAGTTGTTGTAAAATGAAATGTTGTCAAGGTAAAATGATCCACTATACAAATAATAATACCGGGTGTTATCGATTCCAGTAAATAAAAAGAACTAAAGAAAATTTTCGGTTCGAGACGAAACTTCCCAGTAGGGCTTCGCGAGACCGAGCCTTTTGCGGTCCCCGTTTTGCATATCGAGACCAACGCTCGAAAGGGTGTAAGTGAAAAATTCACGAATTTGATTCAAGAGAGTTGTGATCGTTGGAAAAATGGCAAATAAAGACTTCGGTCGGTTCTGGTCACCGGGAAAATCGCGATTTAAAAACTTTAATGACTTTTTAAATCATGATTTCCAATTAAACAAGTTTCGATGAGGGCGAAGTCGGAGTTTCAAATGAGTTATTTCGTTTTAAGCCGAAGGCGTTCGGTAGAATCATGTTACAAAAATCAATCAGAATAACTGATAAAAATTCAACGGGAGATGTGGAGTTATTACGTAGTTATGCTACAGTGCATGAAAGAGAGATTAATCTCACAGCGAACAGTCAGACCCGGAGTTTTTTTTTTCAAGCTTTTTTTCAAGCTTTTTTCTGCATTTTAAAATGCCGCACTGAATTTTATTATCCAAAACTCATAAAACTTCACCCTATTCGAAACATAAATCTCCACCCTTCTATAAACCCGGGGCGATTGAACATAAATAATTTCGGCTCTGAATGGTATTCTGTGAGGAGCAGGTAGTTCACCTGTTGGCACACACATGGAGGAAACAAGACAATTTTGTATGAGGGACAATACCATTTATTCTCATAATATTTGGGACCTATTGATGCTTGCACAGGTGCACAGAGTTTATAGTTTCATAATTCAATATTATTAAATCAAACAAGTACCCAATTTTTCACCTTGGCACAGGATAACTGTATGAAAGCCGATTATTCAGTGGGGTTCCCCCGATAGAATTCAATTTCCATAACCGTCCAATAAGTTTCGCGCTTATCTCGTGCGTTCCACTTAAAAACTGGCAATTAAAATCTTTGGTACGTATCGCGAGTGGTGAATTATTGCTCCGGTACTGGAGCCGGAGGTACCTTATAAGAAATCGAATTTAAAACAATAAAATCCGATCGGGGTACTACCGTTACGAAAAACGTCCGTCCATTTGTCTTAACTTATCTCCGTTTTATCTCTCGAAGCCGTTTTTGCTCCTGGCCAGGAACCACACTCTCGATTTAGTTATAGATTATTCTCAAGTGTTAATACACCGAGAGATATAACTGAGGAAAGGAACATGTTTTGCGGGTCATCGAGGAAGGTTCCGGAAGATTCAGAGCGAATTCGCACATACTTAAATCGGAATTTATCGGAAATAGTGCGTCACCGACACAAATATTTATCCAAAGAATTTCTTTCCGTGTAGAACGCTTTACTGCAGCCTAAAGGCAAAACCAGTGTTGTTAGTTAAGTCAACATAATATCGAAGAAGCGCATTTTGGGTACTTACGCTCCAAGCTACCGGTCTTTGAAGATTTCATCTGATTGGTTTAAAATGATGACTCTCGAGATTAAAGCGTCATTAGGCCAATGGCTACGTTCTGTAAATGCGGGGAAACGTTTTATTTTTTAACGATAAAGGTAATACCTCTTGGATTAAAAGTGATGCTGAGTTTAATTTCGCTGTACCGTTAACTGCATATAACTTTTTATGTGGGGGCAATTCAACGGATTTACCGTTAATTTCCTGCCTCGTAGCGATATTTGCGATGAGCAATGCGTAAGGGGAAATAATATGTTTTTGTCAAGGACCCACCCCAATAAGGTAACGCGGCCCAAGAAACCACTTCCATATAGATAACGCAAAGGAGGTTCATCAATATTCTATCCCTGAAGTCTGCTGAGTCTACTGAATGCTTACGGTACTCCCGTAACAAGAATAGCCGAATGAAAGATGGGTAGTCGAAAAAGTGGTTCCAACATGATGCGACTCGTGACCATATTTTATTCATATGCCCGGTTTCAATCATTTTTAAGCGGCTTTGTTAGTCGACAAGCTTTGAGATCAAACTGGTTACTAATTGAGAAATCCAAAAGATAATGTCAAGGCGAAGGTGAGGAATACTGTTGGAACAAGAACGAAACATGCGAAAATATACAGAGAGATCGATGCAGGAATTGTTTTTGGGATCTAAATTTCATTTTTCGAATTTGTCAAATCGGAATCCGAAAAAGAGATCAATTTTACACCATTGACGCTACTCCCATTCAACTTGAACGGGAGTTATTAGAGAATAAAACTGAGAACGTCCTCCCATGAGAAATCATCGAGGCTCGCTTCTAATATCTGCAACGCGCATCATAACTTCTCTTGCTCTTGCTAAAAAGACGAAATCCTTTCGTTCCAATGAGCTTCTGATGCTTTAAAACGTGTTATCTCTGTCTCTTTTTTCCTATTGCTCTGGCTTAATATTAATAAATCAAATCATCTTCATCTCACTTACCTTTTCAGAAAATTTCATTTGATTTTTCCAATTTTTGGAGAATATTCGTGAAACCACCCGACTATCGTGTTGTGTGAGAGAAACGCATAGGTAGATACCAAAAGAAGTTCTGAACTTATGATAACTTTTCTCAGATTTTTTTTCAATAAATTTGAAAGCATGAACAGAATCGTGGTTTTCCTTCTTTGAAGAAAAGTGATTACGCGGGTTTAAAAAATTTTTAAAATACCTACAAACACCAATTTTTTAATGGCAAATGACAAATTGTCAATTTTCCGATCTCAAGAGTGATAGAATTTTCCATGAAGAACTTGATCTCTGGAAGTTAAGTCAATATGGCTTAAGTAGTGAATCGAACACCTATCGGCATTGCATACAAACATTCTGAAAAAACCTATAAGAATGTTAATAGAATTTTTATTAAAAACAAAAAGGGAAGTTTATTACACAAAAATGCGGACCAAACTCAGTTAAAATAACAAATAGCGTTTTTTTCAAGTTTTTAGTACTTTTTGGAGCAAGATGATTTCCGTAGAAACAATGAAAATGAGCAGAGCATTAGTCAATTTATCCATTCCCATGAAATTACCTTGCTGGCAAATTACCAAGTTTTAAAATCGGTCTTTCCATACAACTACCCGATAACCAAAAATGTGTTAAGAGCATTTGTAAATATTATTTATACCCATAAATAGCAGTATCTACAAATGGTACTTTCTGGTACTTGGCAACTCCCAACCTATTCACAGAATTAAATATGCCAAATTAAGCTTACTAGAACTCCAGATTAATAATACGGAAATTGGTCTTGACGATTAGCGCCACGGTGGATGGTACCTTCGTCATTAGATACATTCTGTAGAAGCCCCACATGCTGAGCTGGTTACTTCAGGAGTAAGTACTGAACGAAATAAATAACTTTCATACCTATCAATAATATTTTATATTCCCGCATTGGCAGTGCCACATCAATAGACTTTAAATTCAGAACTAGACAAATTAGTAATCACCCACAAACTCGACGGACATGACAAAATGTCCCATTATTGCCTAATTCACGTCCATACACAAACCGTGCCATCTGGGTAATTATCACACACCTACAAAACCTCGTTTCCCACGCCTGCAGGCCCAAAAAACCACCACACCCAGTATTTTCACGTCACCACGCTAATCACTATATCACACACGAATTAGAACAAGTGGTTAGTAGTACCCAATTGCCCTCAGTCAAATAAAAGGGTTTGCCCTGCAATACGCTTCCCCTTGTTGTGACACCGGAAGTAAACAGTTCTGTAGCCGTTTAATCAAGCAATTAGTACCATGGTTAGAGATTGTTGTAGAAGGAAGTTGCTTTGTTTGTGTTTGATTATGCTCGTATAAAGTTAAATTTGGCGTGATGGTGGTGGTATTGGCAGTACCAATCCAAGCGGTAGGTAACTAATTGTTCTGGTTTTGAATGTATTTTATTCTCTTTTGTCTGAATTGCACTACTGCTGCTAGTACCAAGGTTAATTCGGGTTCTTCGGTAGATAGGTATCTTTACGGAACAGAGAGAGAGAAAGAGAAAGAGAAAGAAAGAGAGAGGGATAGAATGAGAAAAGTTCGTTACAGTCAGGAGCATCCAAAAAAAAAAATCAAGCGCACGTCTACAGGTAAGTGCGGTAGCCAATAGCAGCACAGAAAGGGACTCGCGCATCGTACCTCACGAGTGTGTCGCGTGTAGAGCTCGCGCTATTTTTTCGGCCACGTTGCCAGATCTTGCCTTCGAAATACTTACCGCCCAAGAAAATGTTAAAACTTAAAAACTATTTCACATTCAAATACCCAGCAGTACCGTACAACAAATTGTGATTGCCTTAAAATTCTTGTAACCGCGCACTTTGCGATTAATGTAAAAAAACTGTTAAGAAACTTCAAACTTTAAAGCTGTTTCTGTTCGCCACGAACAAAGAGTACCACCGGGCAACGTGGTACCAAAGCATGCGCCAAGCTCAGGTAAAGCTCGCCAGCTCTATAAAAAGGTTTAGCTTTGGCCGTTTCGTCGCATTTACCAACTTGCTCTCCCAAGTGGTAGTACTTCGTCGCACACGATACCACTCGCACGGTACCACCGCACACTTCACCACCAATCAGCTGTTTTTACGTCATCATCAGCTGAGTTGTGTCATGTGCCATAAACAAATGATGCCCGATAAGGTGATGTGCAAGTCGCCCAGATCACCTTATCGCAGAAATCGAGCCACAAGTGAGGTAATTATCAATTTTTTTTTTTTTTTTTTTTTTTTTTTTCGTTTTAAAATTCGTTTTGTTTTTACTAATGGTAAGGCTACTTTGTTTCAGCATCCCGTGAGGCCTCGATTATCCAGAAGAATAACCAGAAGTGCTAGAGTGAACCTTAATAGCCACTGGTCGAGTTTTGAAGAGCTGTCTATGGAGGGTGGTACCATGGGGACAGCATCGCCGCGTTATTCTACCCTTCAAGACAGCGAAATTAATGAGAATTTGGTCAATGAGTTGGTGGAGTTGTGCAGGAAGTGAAGATGTACATAGTAGCTATCTACTCTTATACTCAACATTAGGTATGTAAGTTTCTTTTTTTTAATTGTTTTAGTGTAGGTTTTGTTTATTCAAGTTTTAATTAGAGGTCATTTTATGTGATCGATGAATTGTTTGCTAAGCTGAGCTGCATCGTGCAATTCTCAATTTTTTTTTTTTTTTTAATTTTCTTAATGCAATTTTTGCTGCGCAATTTTAGCTGTGCAATTTTATTCAGAGTTTTATTTTTTGTGCAATATATTTTTAATTTTTTGTTTTTAAAGTAGAAATCGACACAAGTTCACGCCTGAGCAGCAAGTGCAATTGTAGCTTTAAAAACTGTGATAACCAAACCTCTGTGATACTAAAGTGATATTTTTCATTGCCCAAGTGTGCACTTATGTACCTTTCTACTGATTCTGTGATATTATAGTGTGGGATCCACTTTAATGCTTTTAAAGTTTCTTGCAAAATTTCTTTGTACATTGATCAAACACCTTCTAATTTGCTCAAGCTTTAAATCCATCATACCACTTTTGCCTCAACATTTGATTCATTTGAGGCAACGGCAATTATTTTCAAGCTTTAACTAGACTTTAATAAACAGATTCTTGATTTTCTCTTTAACTTTTTTCATGAAAGTGAAAAGTAAGTGATTAATCCAGCTTTAATAATATATTTTTATTAGATTTATAGATGTTAGTGTAAAATTTGATTTTGAAAATCAAGCATAAATAGGCCGAACAGTGTCAATCAAATTGTACATAGAGCATGCTTTAATCTTAGTTTTTAAGTTCTGTACACACTTTAAACGTACAACGCACCCATATCCTAAGAATATTTTATATTTTTAGCACCTCTCTCCTTGAATGTAGCTTCTAATGTGCTCATAAAGCTATGTGATAGGTATGTGTAGATCTCGAATGTTTTCGTGTGTAATTAGTCTTAGGTTTAATACATATGTATATTTTTTCTGTGATATCAGCTTAACAACATGATTTCGTTTGCGTTAGACTCTAATTTCTTTAGGTTTAATTATCTAGATATTAGTGTTTTTGTAAGCTCACTCCAACGTTCTTTCAGTATGTTTTTAGTGTGACTCAGACAAGTAAATAAGGTGTTTGAGTTGTATTTTAATTTTTTTTTAATAAAGGATTTTTGAGATTATTTTTGTTGTTTTATCACACCAACGCTTAATCTGTGAGTTTTTTTCAAAATGAATATACCAATTTTCACTTTAAATGGTCAAATTAGTTGTGAAAATTGATACGAGAAAGGAGTTTTTAAAAGAGTTTTTTTGAAAGGTTTGTGTAAGTCCTCAATGACGCTTTATGGAGAGTTCAATCTTGAAATGAAATTTCGCAAGCAAAGCAAAGTTTCTCGACATTATTTGTAAATAATTATTTATTGCAATAAATTGATAAACTATGCGATTTTATTACCTAATTTTTAGCCGTTTTTAGCAAGTCTTGCAACGTCTCTAAAGTCCCCACATCAAGTCATTCATTTCGTAAGGAATTTTTCCCTAGAATGTTGAAATTAATTTAATAATAATAGTCTATGTGGTTTTTCGGGATTGCTTTAATAAATCAAAAAAATTAAATTTTAAAATTGTGAATGGAGAAAGCTTGCGTAAATTCCTCAGAGCTTATTTTCGTATTGTAAACATTTTTAATTTTTTTAAATACTGAATTTTCAAAAAGTCATAATAAGAATATCGAGAACTGATGTAGCAACTTTGAATAAATCCGTAGTCAAGTCATTATAAGTATCATAAGAAAAAAGATCGTGTTAAGATTGAAACAAAAATCAAACACTCGGAAACTTACGAATTGTCCTTAACTAAAATTTTTGTCAATTTTGAAATAGAGAGGATGTTTTTCTTAAAAAACTCGAAAATCTTGGACTTATTCAAAACAAGAATTTCCTTTCATAGTCGAGAATAGGGCATACACTGGACAAGGGCAGAAATTCACCACATATTCCAGTAATTTGTTATGATATCTTTGGTAAGGTATGATTATTGGTAGGAGGATCCCGATTCAAACTAATGTGGTGAATCACAATTTTTAGCATTTTTTAAAGATAATTATTCTTTATTTGGTACTCGTTATTAGGCGCATCAAAATGCGGAATATAGTTCCCTGAAGTTATGCCGTATGTTTAGGAAGCACCCGGTATTTCTTACAAAGATGCAGATTTCGCAGCACCTTTAGGTTCTGCAAAACGTCAATCTTTAATGTGGCACCAATGTAATTTTATCCAGTTTTCAGTATTCTGTGGAATATAAACACGACCCCCTAAAGGGGCTAGAAAATTGCTAATGATGAAAGATAAACCAGATTAGTGGTGCCAAGTAAAGGGCACCAGATAAGACGTCTTGTGCCTGGGTTCAAGTCGTGGCGCCAAGGTATGAGATACCCTGTCGAAGCGGGTTTAAACACGTGCTAGAAAACACTGGGAGGTTCTGTTTTTGGCTTTTAAGGGCACTTCGGGTGATAACAGATTAGGCACAGACTTCTTCAGGCAGTTTCAATTTTTTTTCATTCAAAATCGGCAAAGTCACCAGTTTAATATCCTGCTTTTCAACGAGCCGAGGCATTAAGAACCTTATTCATTACGTTAAGTGGTCCATTAGCCTGCGGAAAGTTGAGTAATAATCGTTGACAAAAGGATGTTAACACTTCAGAATTATCATCGACTAAAAAGGATATGTTCTTTTTAAGGACCTAACACTCCACTTAGGGTAAAGTAATTTTCTGTTAATGTACATCCTGTCTTAAGATAGAACCTGCACGTACAATCTGTGTCTTCGGCTCCTAGTTAATTGCCAAGTGGTCATATCCACTGTGGAGTGTTAAACACATGCCAAGTGGTACCGGAATTGATGGGTTCAATTTGCTTGTTGCTTACGAATTGATATTTCTAGTTGATGGAATTGCTTTGGAAGGCGATAATTGGCGATAACAATAACTGAAATGGATGCGTTAAGGAGAGGGAGGTGTTTTTCATTATGTTACTCGTTAAGATCTCAAAGGAACACGGCAACGAGTACATTGTCCCGATGCAGTTACTTGATGCGAGGTAGCGAATCTGTATAAATGGGAATATATCTGCTCTCCATCACTTAAGTAAAAAGTTACGGTAGAAGGAAGACATTCTCTTCGCAATAAAATTCCCAATGCACATCACAAATTACCCAGAAGGCAATGCACAAGACTGTGAACGTGACGAGATAAATTTATGCTAAAAATGAAAAATTTATGCCAAAAATGGTAAATTTATGCCAAAAATGATAAATTTATGCCAAAAATGATAAATTTATGCTAAAAATGATAAATTTATGATAAAAATGATAAATTTCACCTGCTAATGAAAACGTTATGCAGTCTTTCATCTTATTTTATGATTAACACAAATATTGCAAACAATTATTTCAATTAAACTTGTGAATATATCTAGTGATCAAATTCGAATTTTAGTATCGCCAGATTGGCAACACCGCATTTTAATTTTCGACGTTACCGTTAAGATTTTGATTTATTGCCTCCTTTTTTCAATAATTCGATGAAAGATGTGATAGTGACTCAATAGCAGTGGCGGTATTGATTTTTATTGAGTCAGATAACTGAAAATGATGAAATTTCATGTATATCTATAATGTGTTTGTGTTCTAAAAGTTTCCCTCTTAATGTCCAATCCAAATTCCCGGCTCATTGTTTTTTTTGTTACAATGTGGCAACGTTGCTGTCATTGAAATCTGTTACGTACATTGAGGACCTTTTTGCGAATCGTGTACATACATACAGGGTTACTCATTAGCGCATTAAGTGCGACATATTAGCGAATATGAGTTTTAGAAGAAAATGTTTCGTATTTAATTTTTGGTCACTATGAGAATACGTGTTTAAAAATGATCTCGAAATGTACAGGGTCCGTCGTAAAAGTGTCGTAGTACCAAGTAATGTTTTCTTTAAACGAAACTCTCCAATTTTTGCCATTTTAAAACTGATCGTCAAATTTTAAGGTCAGTTTGTGTAAAGGGTGCCATGTCAGAAATTTACCGTTTCCGAGTTATTCGGGAAAATTCGAAAATTTTCATAACTGCGAGGTCCCACGAAAATCGACGCTGCAGCTGATGTGCGAATCGACCTCATGGAGCTTCAAAAGGACCTAATAACCTTCCTTTTGCCGTGTTTGAGTTAAGAAAAAAACGCTTTTTCATAACCCCCGAAATAGATCTTCGAAGGTGCATAATTTTAAACATCAATAACCTGCTTATTTCAAATCGAACTCCCCGATTTTCTTGACTATATCGCCTTCAGAAAATCTACATTTTTTGTTAATAATATCCTATTACGCAGGCGTTTTTAAGTTTCCGATAATTGTTCCGTTTTGGATTCTAAATGTTTCAAGTCGCCCTAGTGACGTCACCATGGGCAAATGTCGAGCGATGCGCGGTCACATCCAGCACAAAAAATACAGGAAATAATTTTATTTTCATTCAAATGAGATATTCACAACAAATTCTCAAATTATTCTTCATTTCTATCAGAACACAGTTGCTATCTTGTCAAAAAGACCTATTTGCCATATCAATTATTATTATTATTGTCGGCTGTGTTTAGGGATAGGGCAATGCTAACAAAAGTGGTAGATTTTTGGATTCTGAACAAGACGCCGTCATGAAAATTGGGAAATTCCATTTGAAAGTTATTGGGGTTTGAACTCACGCAGCTTCCAAGGCCTATTTCGGGGGTTATGGAAATGTTTTTTTTTTTTTTTTTAATTAAAACACGGCAATAGGTAGCTTATTAGGTTCTCTCGGAGCCTCATAAGACCAATTCCGATATTCGGAGCGGTTAGAGTACTGCACCGATTTCCGTGACACCTTGCGGTTATCAAAATTTTAGAATTTTCCCGAACAACTTGGACGCGGAAAATTTTTTACCCAAGACCTTTTACATAAACTGACCTTAAAATACAACGAGAAACCACAGGAAAATTGGGGGGTTTCAATAAAAAAAAAACTTGGTACTACCACATTTTTGTGACGGACGCTATACATTTGAAAATAATTTTGATATACATATGTATCTCTTAATGATCAACAACTTTGATATAAAAAATTTCCTACTAAACCTGATGTATACTGAGACATGGCATTTTGACACCCTAATGAGCAACCCTGTACGAAATGATCCCTAATCTCCATTTTAGTTACACTAGGAAGGAGGTAGATCTTTAAAATTCGGTGCACTTTTTCCTTTATACTTCATAATGGCTTCTATTATCAAAAACTTCAAATTTCCTCTCATCTGCGAAAATCACTCTGTTCCAGTATGTTAATATAAGTATCAGCGAACTCTAATCATTTCTTTTGATTGACGTCGTTTATGGCATATTTTCTACAAGCTACTCTGTTACGGTACTCCTTATTTCTTAATAGTACTGACTAAGACGTCTTTATCGTTGAAAGTTTTTAGTTCTGCAGCGACTTTTTCAGCATTTATTCGTTGATTTTCTTTCACTTTTCGTCTGATTAGACATTCCAAGTGATCATTCATTTTTCTTCGGCGTCCTGAACGTCCACGATTTCTTAAGGTTTTTCGCAAAGACAATATACATATGTCTTTTATACTTTGGATAGTGAACCTTAATCCATTTACTATTCGACTAATTTCTGCCAATGATTTGCAGTCATTATGTAATTTAAGAATTATTTGTTGCAATTCTTGTGATGTTTCGCTACCTTCACGTCCCACGGTCTCAATGGATGCCAAAAATTTAACGCTTTCACCCTGATTGCACTGAACTATTTATCTCTTTTAGTCATCTACCAGCTATTTTGGATAGACCACGTCTTAACCATGGTGTAAGGTCTAAAATTCCGAAGTGTAAGAACACTTTTTGCAAGTCTGTTTTTGATCATTTTCTTGTTTATGTCGTTATTCTCGCACCGCCTAAAAGTTTTTTTTTTCTTCTTTTGGTAAAAAGTACATTTCAAAACGGTCAAAGAGCATTTTTGACCAATGTGATATAAAAAATGTGTAAGAACATCAAGACGCTACGTTTATTATAATATTATCTTCTGCACGGATGGTTTCTGCACTGTCTGTATGTAGAGAATGTCCAATTTACGTCATTTTTGCAGGGAACCTGTTATTATTGCAGTTCGAGGGTTGGAGTTTTCGCAAACCTATGTCACTTTTTTTGTCAAACAAACAATGCCGCAAGCAGATGTGTCATGTCTCGGTTTTTGAAATACAGGGCGAGATTTAAAATTGTGCTTTCTCAGACACCTCTTGTAATTTAATTATCTCATAAGTTATCGACTAGGTAAAAACGGGAACTTACACACTTTTTTATGTAGGATCCAGTGACTAACTCAGTTTTTTCCCAGTTTTCCCTATTTTGGAGAAAATTGGCAAAGTTGAGATTTCTTAAATGAGACGCCCTATATATATTAATTAGCAGTTACATTCCATTCAGTAAGAGCTTTCCAAAAACATAATAATCGGCTCTTTGTTCCCAATCGAAGGCTAGAGATCGCATTTTTTTTAAACAGGCGTAGAGATTAGAGCCCAAACGGGTTTATCTTCGTTAAATTCATACTAAAAACCAGTAACTAATAGCGTGTATAGAATGTGAGGAAGGTTTGTGAAAGCCTCGGCCCTCGAACTGCAATAATAACGGAGATGCCCTGTCAAAGTGTTGAAACTGGACACCCTCTACAAGTAAGACTTACTGAAGGGTTAATTAAAAATCCAAGAGGTTTGCATTTCAAAATCTGGTTAAAGGAAAAACAGGACCCACCTTTTTTCCTTGACAAGCCCCCTTTCCTTTTTCCACCATGGATAACCAACATTCGCTGAACACGTTGATTCGTTTTACATTTCACTTTTTCAAACAAAATTTTAAATGAGTAAAATAGGAATTTACAGACGTTTTCAAATATAATTAATTAATCTTTCTAACAATAATAAGAAATAATTCCATACATATGTATATCCAAGACAGCTCTCTTTACAGCAGAGAAACTCGCCAAGATTGTCGTTTATTAGGAAATTATCTCTAAGAGAGAGTTACCTACATTTGGATTTTTCATCACTAGTAGTGATATTTCTTAGCACTTAGTGATCGTCAAATCAAGACCAAAAGCAGAACGATCATGAGATTTATCAAGCGAGCGACTTGGTAATTACCTCCGCTTATTTCCAACATTACCTGAATTATAACTTCAATGTTATTTTGAACAGTCTGACTAGGAATGCGGTTAATATTTTACAAATTTTGGTAAAATTGCTTGAAAGATGTAGATATTAGAAAAAATTTAAAAAAATTCTCGTCGCTCGAAGAACGTTCGAACGGTTCTGTGAATTAAAAATCGAATGGAAGAGCAGTAAAGTGCCCTTAAAGAAATAAAAAAGTAATGGACAATGGCCAGAAATTCGCTTCATTTAATCGTAAATAAGAGCCTGTATTATTCGCGATAGGAATCTTGCTGTGCACGAAATGATATACGGTATGTTGCTTTGGCCACGGGCCGATTGATACAGACTTGCCGCAGTTAATTGTATTTTAGTTTAATTGGCTCGGAATTGATTTATCTGGGGCTGGCGCCACCGATTCAAGGCCCCAAAAGACACTAGATGATTGAAAATTACCTCTAAGTAAACGTCGGGCAATAAATCTTACGTTTTCAATAACACAGACATCGTTTTTTTTTTTTTGGAATAATTTGTTGCGCCCCCCTGCAGATTCGAAGTCACGTTGCTGTATGTCGTTATTAGGGTACCATTGTATGGTACCTCACGCAAGGGCGATATTTGTTTTGATGGAAAAAGGAATAGAGACCAGACGTGTCAAACATGGGCAAATAAATAAAAACATTGTATGGTTTCTGGAATAATAAGAATAAAAGTCATCTAGGCAGCTGCTTCTTCCATATTATTTTGTCAATAGATGTGCCTAATAAAGACCTACAACGAAGTCATTGTACATCTAAGGCCTATGTTTAGTTCTCACATAGTTCAGCTTTTAAACCTCTTACTGAGAAAAGTAACTTTTCGTTCCCATTTTGTGTTTTCAGTAGTACAAATAGAGAATTGTCAACTTGAACTTTAATGGACAAAAAAGTTTGTATTTCTTAGTTCACATTTGTTCAAACAAATCCGACAAATTACCATACACATTTCCAAAGCTCCATAACCAGAATCGAGTCATTAGGGGTCAATATCAGATTAAAATAATTTGATTTTCGTATACAGGCATAATATACAGGGTGTATACGCGTATATGATAATCCAGAATCCAAATGTCATATACCCCCTTATCCTTATTGCAGCACAAAACAATTATATTATTTGTACTTAAAATACTTCACCTTAATCAATGTATGAGAATCATTAACTTCGACCAATGATCCATGTCCTGTTTGACTCCGACTACCCCTAAGGGTTAACTAATTACATACAGATAGCTCCCCAACATAAAAGTAGTTTTAGGCCTTTGTACGAGAAGCAAGATTTCGGAAGTGCTGGCGCTAAGTAATTGCACTAGTTTCTTTTTCTTATTTTAAAGAAATCCCTTAGTGAAACAAAAAGTCGTTAGTGAATAAGTAAGTTAGTGATTTGTCTGCATCCTGACAAATCAACACCGTGGTGTCGATTAGGCATAAAACGCCGGAGGGTGTCACAACTCAGAATCGTTCTACTAACTAATAATTTGGCCTTTCCTGTGCCCGACATCAGAAATGAAGATTATGTAAACAAATGTCTACTATAATTACCCTGTAGTTTCGAGATACTGGGTGTTAAATTTTAAGAAAAAAAGTTTTTATTTTTTAACTTCCAAATGGCTTAAAATGTTTTAACTCAATTTCGTATGCGAGTTGAGCTCATCGAAAGGTATAATTCAAAAAATTTTCAGCTTTACCCACACACCAGTGGCGGAGATGTGGGTGCCATGTGTTTTTTTTACCTATAAAAAATTGTAACACTCGGTATAATGTTTCGTTTAAAGTAGTCCAACATATGCACCAACGTGCTCAGCAAATTTGTTGTCTTCTTTGTTGCATTTCATTAGTTTATATAATTAAATTAGACATTTGCTGACATAAACCTTATTTGTAATTTCGATCACAGGAACCTGCAGTAAGCAGTGGGCCGAACAATTTTGATATACCCTGTATATGTATTATATACTATATGTATTTATATAGAGCCAGTGGCAGTAACCACGCGTCATATGGGATTTTAAAAATTTTTATTCATCAGAAAGTTCCATTCTTGGTAAAAGTTTGTGCATTCCTGCAAACTCAAGACGCGGTTTACAAAGTTTGTGTATTTCATTTCATATGGGAAAAATTATAAAAATGGCTCATAAATAATGTAACTTTATTTATAATTTTACAGGAAATGTACATAGTGAAAAATCGCTTAGAATTAAACGATAAGCTCAATGGTAACGGTTCAAGTTTCTATTCCATAAAACACTTATTCGGATTTTTTAATGATTTTTCCCGTGTAGAAAATAATACCGCTATATGTTTCCTCTAAAATTAAAAATGAAGGTACTTTACTCATGATCCGTTATCATCATTTTCGAATCTCCCCCGTATGCAATGAGATATACGAATTTTGTGAACTGCGTCCGTAGAAGTGCCCAAACTTTTATCAGTAATAAATTGTACTGATTAATTGTAATTAAAAAACAATCCCGTGTGGTGGGTGCTTTCTGCTGGTCTCTTTATATAAATATATATATAAATAATACATCCTTTAGCTTCGCACATAGGGAACTACTTTTGTTCCTGCATACGTTCGCAATTTTGCAGCGTTCTAAAATTATGGTGCCTAAAAAGGTATTTTTTATTCCGGAAAACCTTGATTCAGATTTTTCAAAATCGATGCAACATTCATATCAGCCAAGATAAGTGAAAAACTGCGCACCAACTTCAGAATTTCCTAGATAATTCCCAGATACGAGGTACACCGCCTATTTCTGAACATTTTTCAAATTTTGACAAATCAATCTCTTTTTTTAGTTCCATGGACATTAGGTCACGTTGAGACCTAGTATTACAAGATTGGAAAACCACTCGAAATAAGATAACTATAAACATGCATTGTAAGTCATGCGCACAACCTCACCTGGATAATCCGGGTTCAATTTCGGGCCCAATCACTGGATAACGTGGGATCCGGTAACGTTAAGTGAAAATTAGGGTCCAAAGAAATTTCCTACAAACAGCGCTTTAAAAGGTCTTTTCCTATCTTTGGGCGACTCTTCCGCAATTTTCGTGAGATTTTTACTATGATCTGATCTGGATGAAAAGAATTTGAACGTTTTCGATCTAAGGTCTTTTTATATTCTGGAAATCCAAGAATTTTCTCAGGACGCCAATTTTATGTGGCTTAAAATCTGTTCAATGCAAATGTCTCAATTGCATATTGCAGTATTTGCTGAAAAGTAAATATTAAAAAAAAAACCGCAATCATCAAAGTGGCTATCCAGGATTTGGCAAATGGAACATTCCATTATTCATTATCTATGCTACGGTGCGTCTTCAATTGCCGGCAGTCTGTTCTTTTTAATCAAAGCGTGGAGAACTGTTTAACCATTACAATATTTGGAGATAACGACCGGTTAAATTGCTAATAATTCCAGGTACCTCCTCCAAAAATTAAGAGCCTAATTCAAACCCATTCACCCGAAATTCACGCCATATTAGCACTATCGCATTGTAAGTTTCAAATAAACGTTCCTTTTGGTTAGTCTGTTATATCCTTGTAAAAAGAACATTCAGGGAAGTGACGGTGAATAATAGGAGTTCAAGTCTCAAAGCCCCAACTTCCAGTATTCAAATCCGCCGACTAAGGGTGCCAATTCGATCTGCTTGAAAGAAACATTAAAATGGGTTTATTGGTATATGGAGGGACATTGTGAGGCTGAAAGCCCCATGTGTATCGTGAAGGCAAAATATTTGTTTAAGGGGCTATGATAGAACCAATGGAAGTCATTAAGTCGAAAATGTCGGCCTGAAGAATGGATTTGCCTGATTGATTCTTGTTTTCATAACTTTTTCTTCGCGTGTTTTCTCTGGGTCCACCTAAGTCAACAAGGATAATTTTACGTCTGTTTTGATGACGTCTGAGAGGTGACAAAATGGCTTTGGGTGTGTCTAAATAGTGGTTCAAAATAGTCCCTTTTATACGAGTCGTTGAAATATCGCCTGAAACTTTGCCATGTAAAATGAGCAAGATTGATGCGTAACAGAAGAGTTTTCGAGATTATAATCAAATTAATTCTCCAGTGGGTCGAAGGAGGCCAGCTTATTAGAGCCTCTATTTTGCATAAACTTTAATTAATTCAAATTTTAAAGAAATTTAAAATTTTTACCTGAAACTACAATTTACGCCGATGTCTTGAGCGTTTTTTAAACCTTAAGTGTCCCCAGTAAAATAACTGCAAAAATTTAGTGGCGCCCTTGGAGAGATTCCAAATTATCAAATCGAGAAACTCGATGTAAGAGATAGTTACAATTAAAAAACCAAGGTACGCCAATGGTGTGAACGATTCTGACGTCGAATATCAAAGACAGTTCTAGGAGCAACCTGTCAATTTCAGTATAACCGCATCTCAGTAGAATATTCCGTATATGCATATGTTGAGTAGTTGTGGGAATGTTTTGGAATAAGTAGAATAACAGCTTTTAAAATAAAGCTTTGACCCTTGGAAAACAGTGGTTTAGTTGCTTACGTCCTAACTGACACGTAGTACTTGCGACGTACTACTATCAATGGTACTTCTGGAAATAATATCAAGTATCGTTCGGTGCAATATGATGAAATTCCTTGCGAAAAATCCGTACCTTGCACCAGCCACCCCTAGATGGCGAGAGTGACATTACAGTTTTCGCCACGGTGTCCTGCATCCCACTGTAGTTGAGTATTGCGTGATCGATCCAGAGATTTCTTTGAGGGAATCGAACGCCTAAACGTTGAGAAAAAATAACACTGAGAGAGTGTTACATGATCAGAAGTGGGATAACATTAAGGGGGCATTAATTTGGAGTTAGCGAGGGGCTAAAATCCTCAAGGAAACTGATGGTAAGGAGGTACTCCCCAACAGAGCTCGACACGTGAATGCATGAATTGCCAAGTTAATATTGTGGTAGAGCACCAGCGTAATTTGGCTAAATTTGCGAGCGCACATCACCAATGCTATTCAGCTGTCCGAATGAAAAAGCTCTATTGTGGCTCTATTTATTATCGTAAATGTTTGACAAGAGGCCGCTTTTCCATGGAACTGGCTGCAAACAAATACTCCGAAATTGACTGTCATTCTATGTATGTGTGTGGCAGGTATTTAGCTAGTGATAAAATTCACTATACCTACACACGCACAAAAGGGCCGAAGGTACCAAGCAGAGAGCAGCTATAAAAACATCTCTAAACTGTTTGCCAATCTATTGTTGGTCTGTGGCAGACATATCGTTTGCGCTATAAGGGCAAATTAAGTTGGAATACTTATTATCATAATTGTTAGTGTGTGCTGCTTAAAACTGGGCATTAAACCAATTTACCAAGTATCCTTCGAATTGAACCCATTAATGGTCAGCAGACGCCTGCTACTGCCGTTTTCCAATGGCTCTAATTTAACTATTTAATAACAGTCTGATTTGCTATATACGTTCTCAGGTCGTACCAGAATAATTACATCCGCAATTTATATGTGGTACCAATTCATTGATCAATTACTGGCCATTACAGACTGAGATTATCTCAAATAGAGATAGCAAGATCGGCGATGAAGAAGAAGATTGCGTTACCTGATAGAGGCCATGTCAAAGGCCTCAAAGAAGTTCCACCTACAAAGCTGCAGCTACAATTCGTTATCAAGAGCTTAGATCTGCGCTTTCAAAGGACGTTTTGTCTATCAGGTTCAACATCTGCTGATGTAGATTCTAATCAGAGATCTTAACGTTATCAGTATTCATCTGATCAAAAGTATTTCCGAGGACCCAAAAAGGTACCATTGTCGGAGCGAAAACTGTTATATGGTCGACAGCTAACCAAACATTGGCCTCTCTTTTCAAAGCATTGAATAGATTTTTGGCTCGGGCTGGGCATTGTTCGAGCATCAAGATACAATCTCTTACAATTTAGACTGTTTTATTTAAGGTTTTTCTCCGGCATGGCCATTTAGCCGTGAAGAAATTATTTCTTTATAATAATATAATATAACACATTCCGGCCTGCCTTGTGCCTTCAGGGTATTTCTCTTCTTTTCAGAACTACAGGGGGATACATAAAGGAGTGCACCCATATATAAAAAGTCTTAAGGGCTTCGTACGGTCGAATGGGCCTCTGTGTATGCGTATTTTCGGATTTATTGGGATTTTTACAACTGCTTTTAGTCGTCGGCCATTGTGAGGGAAGATTTGCAAATTCACGGAGATTTGATTTTGCTGAAGCGATTTTTGCCGAATGGATTTCGGGACAGTTACACTCTCGATTTAAAACTTATTTGAGGGTGTAAATTCGTAATTATAGAAGGGCAATGGTCAGAAAGGTAGGCCATTGTGATGCCCATGGGTGATGGTGATAAATTGATTGTTTTCTCGCTTTTGTGCTATATGCGGCCAAAGCTCTTATGCGTTTGAGAGGCCAGAGTGGTTATCAGGAGCTTCGAATGACTAATAGAATCTAACTTAGTTTGAGACTAAGGCCGGTCAGGCTGAATTGCCCTCAAAAGGACGTTAGCAGGGAAGTTGCAGAAAATACTGGGGAATTTTGTACGAGTTTGTATGGCGATTTTCATTTAGACCTGCTCTACAGGTCAAATATGGAGAAACTTTTACGTTCTGCCCATCTGAAAGCTTGTGAACAAAATTCTAACGATTTTATGAATAATGGGAAAAAAATGTTTATAATTTTAAGCCAACAAAAATGAAAACGCTTTTCCTTGTTTTTACATCTTTATTAATTTTGCTCCCCTAAATAGACTCAGATTTTGGCAGAATACTCAAAAGGGCCAACAAAACGTCCCGTGGTAGGAATTCGTCCAATCAAATTAAACAAATCATAATTAAGAAGTGTCGTTCTGGAGCGAAATGAACTGATATTGGTAAAGAGTCGAACTTGCATAAGAGTGTTGTTTCCAAGCAAATTCACGTGATACAAAGTCGAAGACCTTCGCCAGTGTTCTCAAATCTGGAAGAACCAGAAAAACAACTTTATCCACATACCAATTAACTAGAAGATGTACGTTAAAAAATACGTTCGTAACTGCTGATGACTTAAAAAAAGATTGATTAACCATCAATTTGGATTTCTGTTCGATTATTTAAAAGACGCTTGTGCCAAGAAAACCCTTCATATCTAGAAAAAGTGACCAAGCCAGACTTAAATTTGCCTTGGAATATTCGACCCGTATCTTTAACCAGTGGAAAAATGTACTCTGGTCAGACGAAAATTCTATTTGAATTGGATGGTATCAAATGGGCATGGCGTCCTGCAAACGGACGATTTATCCCTAAGTATGTGAAACCCACTGTAAAGCACGGAGGAGGAAACGTCCTTATTTGGGGATGTTTTTTAGAGCACGAAGCAGGACCACTAGTACAAATTAATGGAATTATGGACCGGCATATGTACCTCAATATATTGCGGAATACAATGTTACCGTATATTGAGGCAAACTTACCTTTAAATTGAAAATTTACGCACGGCAATGATCCCAAGCATGCAGCCAAATAAATTAAGAACTCTTTGGAAGCAGAACAAGTTGAGGTGATGAAATGGCCAGCGCAGAGCCTCGATTTGAATCCTTTGGAGAACTTGTGGGATCAACTTGAAGCCGATGTGAGACATAAAAATGGACGAAAATTTAAAAATAAAGAAGAGTTATTCAATGCTTTATTACTAGATTGAGGCGACATATCGGAAGACGTGGTTGAAAAAGCGAAAGAATCGATGAATAGAAGATGCCAAGCAGTTGTTAAAAGTAAAGATTATCCAACGAAATATTGAAAGAATGGATTGATCATTTTCATTTCCTTAAGCGTTTCTCCATTTTTGGCCGCGTAAAAATTCGTGTTAATCTTGTTTGGTCAGAATAAAGGTTCTTTTTTAAAATGTTTTTTCGAATTTTTACTTTACCACTTGCCTCATATTCGTTCATATGTGTTAAATTTGAGTATTACTACACTAAATAAAATTACAGGCAATTATTGAAAGTGTCTCAACTTTTGGCCGGTACTGTACGTCGGGCGGCAGATTCGCCCTTTGACTTATTATCCATATGAGATACGGAACGAACGAAAGATTGTCGCAATTTTGAGGCCCAAGCTAAGGGGAAAGCATGTTCCGACGTCAATGAAGAGTTTGAGAAGATGAATAGAGTTGTGAATGGAAATGGAGCGTGAACCCTTCGAGCACCTCTTACATACTGGTTCCTTCTTTTGTTATTGCCAAGTCAATCCTCGCATTCAGCAGTGAAACAACAACATTTCGGAGCTGATTTGAGCCATTCAAGATCCGAGGAAATTTTTATTACTCTCTCGAGCTTTGATTTGCCCTCCGGCAGTGACGAAACATCCCCCCTTTTCCCTCCCGTACTGCAATATTCGGGGAACGCTTCGGGATGTCCATAACACAAATAAACCAACTTTTTCGGGGGTTTTTATGATCCCCGGCAGGTTTAAGCCTTAAACACGTTTGTCATCCGTCACGAGCCTCCAGACAAGGTACTGAACCACTTCGAACAAGAAGCAAATTTGCTTGAATGAAACCGTCTCGTTCACGACTAATTACCACTCTTCGATGCTGCAAAACATTGACAATCCTCCAACATATGTCGTACACTAAAGCCAATATCATCATAATTAAGATTTTCAGATACTCAGACCTTGAATGAAGATTGCGTTTGCGGATAAAACCTCCATTCAACAAGACATCGTCTGTTTACTATACAAAGTCATTGTTCAAGCCGCGCTTACCCATTTAAGAGTTTTCCCCGTATCGGCTACAACATCTGCAGATGTAGATGACAATCTGAAGGTAATCGCAGACTTACCGCTGCTTATCTAGGGACCGATCGGAGACGAGACGTTTTTATTTCGTAGGTACGTTGCTCTCGTATTCGACGTGTCCTTGCGACAAATGAGCGTATTTCCTTTGCAAATGACGTGCCTGTCAAAGCTCCGGACCCCACAGAGCTTCCGCTACATCATGGTGTTTATCCCCGAAGTTGTCGGAAAGGACCTTCGGATATCTTGACGGCGCCACCCAAAGTGTCGCCAGGTCCAAGGCGTTTCCGTGTGACTGTTTTCCTTCCCTCGGCCGATTTTCATCCCTCGCACGTACAATCGCTCAAAAAAGTATTCGTACAGCGGGAAAAAAATTCTGTGACCCATAATTTTCGACTGGTTTTGTTCAAAATTTGTATAATGAAAAATCAATCCTAAACTCAGTTTAGGTGTTCGAGCAAGTTTTGAAAATTAAATTTTTACAGTGCTTTTCATGGTCTTAAAAAAAACTCCATTTCGAAAACTTCTTGTGCGGTGGAAATTTTTCAGTAGGATTTTGATGATCCTGTAGAGGGGATTTTTCTACGTATATCCCGAAAATTTGATCAAATTTAGACCACAAATAAGGGAGTTGCAGCTTTTTAAATTCGCCAAAAAGTGACGATTCTCACGCAAAATAATAAAATTTAAACATTTTTGGCAAATTTAAAAAGCTGCAACTCCCTTATTTGTGGTCTAAATTTGATCAAATTTTCGGGATATACGTAGAAAAATCCCCTCTACAGGATCATCAAAATCCTACTGAAAAATTTCCACCGCACAAGAAGTTTTCGAAATGAAGTTTTTTTTAAGACCATGAAAAGCACTGTAAAAATTTAATTTTCAAAACTTGCTCGAACACCTAAACTGAGTTTAGGATTGATTTTTCATTATACGAATTTTGAACAAAATCAGTCGAAAATTATGGGTCGCAGAATGTTTTTCCCGCTGTGCGAATACTTTTTTGAGCGACTGTATGTAAATAAAGCAATTTTTTTGCGGGCACCAAAAAATGGCGGCAACTGCACGACAAACGGAGACCCCAGGCAAATCAGTTAAGTAGAAAACTGCATTTCGAGGCTCGAGGCGGTACTGCATTAACTAACATTTCAATAAAGCATGATCAACAAAAAAACAGCTATAGCCGAAGGCGACCAACAAACCCGAAGTCGTATATTTTCGAGCTACCAACATTGTAATTAATGTTTTTCAGAGGCGCGGGTTATTTATTTGCTTATTCTGATTTTTTTTGGGAGGGAACCTGCTTTACGACATGCAATAAACGGCATGTAATAAAGGACTGCCTTCGATTAGCCGGGTACGGTAGCTTGAAATCTTGTATAAGGTGGGCAGATGAGAAAAAACGTTTTATGAGCGTGTTTAATCTGAATATTAAATGACCTAAAATACACAGTAACATCGGATACATTAAAACTCGTCAAATCCGTTCGGGCCGATGTCCAAAAATGGAAAATTTCGAATAGATACCGAAACAGCAGCGCATTACAATGGGAAATGAGAAACGTTTCCTTGCAGCAATGAAAATTCCCATCGCCAATGATACATCATTCTCTCGTTTATTTTCGACCGCGAGTCTCTGAATAACATTCAAAAATTTCTCAGCACCAGGGAGAGCTCAAAATTTCGATCACTGTTTAAAATACGCATGTCATCATTAATTTTAATCCGAAGTCATTATTACGTGTATCGTTACAAATGAATTAAAATGATTTACGATCTCGCAAAAAAACAGTTGAAAATAAGTCGAAAAATAAGGCGGTAACGTGCCAATTGCGAAACTGCGAGTAGTTGATAACGTCCGAAAAACCGTAAACATCGACGTCTGAAAAAAGCAAAAATCGCCTCAATTTTGAGAGGGGGAGGTGAGGGTGCACCCTTTTCGTTGGAACTTTGCAGTGCCCCGGGAGAGTGCGATTTAAATGGCCGAGAAAATGGCGCCACTGGTCAAGCTTCGAAAGTGTTCACGTCCGATTTTTGCACCGGCTCGAAACGTGCTCCCGTCATACATATGCATAGGAAAAAATACTTAAAGAGCGTATAAATATTTGCTTACGTTTTAAAAAATGTTTTAAATTGAAAACACGTGCGCTCCTTTAATGGAAACTTTGGAATAAATTAGAAAAATTCAATTTCCATATCTCCGTTCCTGTTTCGTCACCTCTCACGAATTTTTCCAAGTCCTAAATATCGGCTTTTTTTACGGACACTGACGTAGCACACACACTTACGCACCTGCAGAAACTGAATTTACAGTTACTCTGGCCAAAACCGGAGGTGACACATGATACTTGTTTTCTTTTTGTACAATATGAGCAACACAGTTTTTGCCGCACAGTGTGTTATAACTCACTTATCGCCTTCCGAGCATTTTCTAAAACAGCGCCACTGGTTACGAAATATGAATCTTTCGTAACCTTCGTTTTCTAATCCCAAAATTGTTTTCGATTGAGTTGGAAACGCAATAGCAAGGCGGTAACCGTAAGATTGCGTGTCCTTACACTCCTTTTTGAAATTTAAAATCTTCGTTATGTCTAATAATTATTTTTTATTGTTATTTTTTGCCGAATGTGTCCATTTTGGTGCCGCATGAAGCTGATTATGTTCCGTTTCTTCGCACTGTTGTACAGCGGGTGCGCGTGGGTTCGAACAAATTAATTAAAAATTCAGCGTTCGTTTTTTCGAATCGAGCTCGGACACGTCGATTCTTGTTTTCACTGCGGTTTTTTTGATCGTAAAATCGTGTATACAGGGTGGCCCAAGTTAAGTTATCGCCGCCAACCTAATTTTTTTAACGCAATCGCCTATTTCTCATTTCGGTTTTGAATCCTACATTGAACTCTAAGCGTGTTCCACGTAACACGTCCCATCCCTGAATTCCTCAATTTTTGGAGCAATTCACGATTGTACGTATCAATGAATAAACCTTATCGGGCGTACTACCGAAATATTTATTAAAAAAATAGAATAACAAACTAAACCAAATGTTCAAACTGTCAACCATTAGCTATTATCAACTATTTCTGAGGGTTTTTTGTCAAAAGCATTTAATTGTTTATTTATTCAATTTATAACTGTTGACTTGTCCCGTTTGGTGACATGGAAACGGCGTGAGAATTTGATTTCAATTAAGCAAATGTGAAGTGCAGTTGTGAAGTTTGAAAAAATGGCGCTCTTAACGGAGAAGCAACGAATGGAAATTTCAATTGCGGCAAGATACAGCGTCGGGAACATGATCTGAAGTTTGCGAATTGTTTAACAATAAATACTCGAAGAGGTCGATTACACGTTCGGTAATCAGCGAGATAGAAAAAAAGTTTAGAGACTTGGGCCACGTGAGGGGCAATTACAAAATCAACCATCGTGTAGTTCCAGAAAACCCAAAATTAAACACTTTACTCGATTTACAAGAAAATCCTTGCAAATCACCTCGACAAGTAGCTGCAGAACAGTCAGTATATAAATCTTCTGTTCTAAAATATTTACACAAGAACAAATGGCACCCATACAAAGCACATTTAGTTCAGGAACTCGTTGGAAACGATCTCGACTGCAGATTACAATTTTGTGAAATAATGACGAATAGATAAAATGCCAACCTGCACTTTTTCAGTAAAATTGTTTTTTCCGAACAGGCCAGATTTTCGATATTGGGCCCCAGAAAACCCACACTGGAGTGTAGAAAGTCATACACAATTTCCTTAGAAAGTAAATGCATGAGCCGGAGTTGCGGGCACCTCAATTGTGGGTCCCTCTTTCTATTCAGGGAACACTTAATTCAGAAAATTATTTAGCCCTGCCGCAAAATTGCATAATACTCAGTTTGACTGCACTTTACTCAAGTGGTCGGAACGCAAATATACCAGCAGATCGGATATGGTTGCAACAGGATGGAGCGCCCCCACACTATTCGCAAACAGTACGAGACTACTTTAACAATATTTTCCCGAATAGATGGATCGAGAGGAGAGATTTCATCGAATGGCCGGCTAGGTCTCCAGATCTAACCCCATTCGATTTTTATCTATGGGGTTTTCCAAAGTCTACTTCAATGAACCACAAAATGTTGAAGAATGGAATTAGAGCCGAGACTTACGACAAATCCCGCCACCACCGTTGACTGAAGAGTTACGAGAATTCCAAGCCCGGCTTGCCCGTTGCCAAGAATTTAATGGTCAACAATTTGAAAGTTTAATTTAATTTTTTATTCTATTTTTTAATAATTTTTTCGAAGTTGTACACTTGATACGGTCTAGTTGTTGATATGTGCGATCGTAAATATCTCGTTAACTGGTGAATTTAGGAATAAGGTATGCTACGTGAAACATAGTTAGAATTCGATGCTGAATTCAAATTTGACATAAAAAAAGGGCGATTTTATTCGAAAAAATCAGGTCGACGGCGATAATTTACTTTTGGACCGCGCTGTATACATGATTTTAGGATGAAAAAAACCGCCGTCCAAAATCGACGTGTCCGAAAACATGAGTCCCTGAATTTTCGATGAATCTGTTCCAACCCACGCATCCGCACCGTATACTGAGGGTCTTGACTAGTAACGGAGAGTGATTAGGGGCGGGGCCCTATTACAATGACTGAGTTAGGGGAGATGTTTGATGAATTTTTGAAATAGTGGAGCAGTCACGTCTTCGCGGTAATTAGCATAACTCAACGAGTTATGTTTCTAGCGGACACCAACAAGCCGTTTGGCACAAATCCATTTTCACTACTGGCGTGCAGAGTAATAATTCCTTCGCCTCTCGAACATGAGGTAACTAAACTGCAATTTAATGAATTATCTACCCAACCGTGTTTAATCATGTCGTAATTGTTGAACCACCTTTCATCAAAATAAGCTATATATATTCCTAATTTTACGTAAATATTTTTCCCGTAAACCAGCTATTCACTCTAACTCCATTACGGCCATTCTATTATCAATTTTGAACAATTTGAAGCCATAGTCCATTATAATAATTCGCAATATTGCTAAGCAATTATAATTAAATATAATGCGAGTACTCGTTTAGCCATCCTTTAATCATTTCTAGTGTAGGTACCGTACTTTCTCTATAAAAATTATAAACAATTCATCAGGTTGAGAAGCTTTTAAAATACCTTCGCATGGGGGATAATAAAATTCCCATTTGAATCAACATAAGCCAGAATCCTCGACCTGGATATTACCACTGTCCATACCTCTCCGTATCGATTTTCCCGTTTCCGACCACAAAAGACACGCTCCTGTTTATGAACATCAACATGAACTTAACATTGTTGAAAACTGCAAACCTGCCGATCTCAAACTAATTACCCGTCATTATACAGGGTGTCCCACTAAGATATCCGTTCAAGATAACTCAATAATTACTTGGAAAAAACGTGCAGGTAAAATCGTCTTTATGTCTCCAACACTATGAACTAACATTTTCGTTTATACAGGGTAGACCATAAAGGTAGTACACTGTGGAACTTCGTTATTTTGAGTGGAACCCCCTAATTTTTTCCCATTTGCTGGTTAAATTTTAACTTACGTAACTTCACGTAATGCGTTTAATGTTTAAAATTTACCACTTTCGACTTATTTCGAAAAATTCGAAAACATTGACAGGCACGTGATCCCATGGAAATCGGCATTGAGCCCCGAACTGCTGCGGATTTTGAGAGTCGATTTTCTGGGCCTTCGAGAGGACCTAACAAGTTACGTGTTAGCCCATCTCAATTTCAGAAAAACTCTTCCAGAAACTTCGGAATGTGCCTTCGGAATTGCACGACTTCAAACTCTCGTAACTTGCTTATGTCAAGTAAACCCCCTGTTTAAGGGGGTTTATCTGAATTTTACTGGGTTGCTTAATATGCTTTCTTCAATGACAACGCATAAATTTTATTAAGCATGTTTTAAATGCATCTCTAGCAGTTTCCGAGATTTTTTGGCTTTATCGATATTGCGTGTAATTTCGATTTTTTTTGAGGGGGAATTTCAAGTTAGCCATGAGACAAATGACGTTTCTCATTAGTAACAAATGACTGTCTCAATTTACCCGAACAAGTAGCGAGTTGTCATTTCTTTGGTTTTCGGTTAATTAGTTAACGTTTTGGCTTAACAAACTGGTCAGAGATTATTTATTGATTTAAAAAAAATAACAATTTTTCTAGAAATGGTGTACACGCATGGAACTAGTGGCGGAAATTGCCTATTGGCAAGTAGAATACATCGGCAGAATTTTCCGGTCATTGGACGACCACTACCTCACGTTTCAAGTTTTATAAAGCTCAAAGAATGACTTGAGGGAACCGGAAATGTGGATTAACGAAGGAAAATCATAGAAAAAAAAGCATTTTAAATGTAGAGAACGAACCTTTAGTGCTTCAAAGTTTAGTTGGAAACCCTCATAAATCATGTTGACACCTTCGAGTTGGAAACTGGTATTTCCAAGTCCACTGTAGATAGAAAATAAAAAAAAATAAATAACTTTCATCTATACCGTATTCAGCTATTTCAAAAACTGAATAATAATGATTTTGCTAGTTGATTCTGTTTGTTGAATTTCAGTCGATTTTGTTGGTTGAATCTGAACTGTTTTAAAACATTTTTGTTTGTCGAGGAACCATCTTTTCGCAGCAATAGATTTGTAAATAAACATAAGATTCATTATTATGATAACGAAAATCCCCTTATTGTTACCCATGGATCATCAACGTAGGTGGACATTGAACGTATGGGCGAAGATTGCTGGAACATAAATAATAGGTCCTTGTATCTTCGAAAATCCTATTAATGGAGATACATTTTTATCATTTTTACAAAATAATTTTAAATACTCTTTAGAACAACTTCCATTAGAAACTATTAGACACACGTGGCTACAATTAGATGGTGCTCTGGTGCAATTTAGTCGTCCAGTAAGGGAACATCTAAATACCATTTTTTAAAGCAAATGGATAGAATGGGCAGACCCTATTAATTCACCAGCCGGATTGCCTGACATAACCAAATAAAATTTCTTTTTATGGGGACACGTAAAAGAACAAGTATATAAAACTGTCCCTACAACAAAAGATGACTTGAAATATTCATACGATTGATGAGCAAACCTTAAAAGGGTACATGTATCATATACTAAAAAAAAACGTATTTACCAACAACAAATTGGTGGATACATAAAGCACTTGTTTAATTATACCAAATATATTATGTTCTTGTATTTTTTACGTTAATTTTGATAGTGCGAAGAACGAGCAATTTTTTTTTTTTTTTAATATTTTCTCGTCTAGTTTTCGATCAATCAGCAAAATATAGACAAATCGAAACCGCACAAAATATCAATAAAGCAAAAAAACCACGAAAACTTTTAGATGCACATCTAAAACCTTTTGAATAAAATTTATGCGCTATCATTAAAGGAAATTATTGGGTAATAAAATAGAGGGGTTCCATCTGATGTAAGTAAGTCATGAGAGTTTGAAGTCATGCAATTTCGAAAAAATATTTCGAGGGTTGCGGAAGAGTTTTTTTTAAATTTAAATAGGCCAAAACGTAGATCTTTAGGTCTTCTTGAAGCACCGAAAGATAATTTATCGAAATTCGCAGCAACACTGATTTCAATAGGCCAGTGCGGCTGTCAAAATTTCCTAATTTTTCGAAATAACTCGAAAGTGGAAAATTTTAATTTGCATAAACTGACCTTAAAATTTAACGAACAATTCGAGAATGGTAAAAAAATTAGGGATTTCCATTTAAAATAACGAAGTTTCACATTGTACAAGCTTTTCGGCGTACCCCGTATAGATGAAAATATTTTTGGTTCATAGTATTGGAAAAATAAAATCAATTCTGATAATCCGGAAACGTCTTAGTGGGACACCCTGTACTTAAATCTCCCCCCCAAAAGCAACAACCACACTTTCCAACAATAATGATAATAATAATTCCTAACAAAATAAAATTTCTGTCGCCACTGTCGATTTGTTTAAATTTTCGAGCAGTCTTCAATGGGCCTCCAAACGCGCCCTCCGTCGGCGCCACTGGTTCTAGTTTGATTGCACCTACGGGCACTGGTCTTCGCGCGGAGCGGCGGCGCATCTTTAATATTCATCCTTTCGCAACCCAGACTGAGCCGATATTCATTTGGTCCACCAGCTTACGCACCCGAAATATTTTTGGGCCTTAACAGTTATCATTTCATTTTGCATTGTCTTATTATGGATCGTTCTTGGATCCGCGAGATCTTCAACTGATATTAAAAATACTATATATAATTCGTAAAAATGGTACAGAAATAAAGTCCAAATTTGACTATAATTTTTGGAACTAAATGTGCAGGGGCTTAAGCATTTCTGACAACTTCCGCGTCTAAACGTGTAGAAGAGATTTCCAGCACCAAGTAATCTACTTTTTTAACACATTCTGAATTTTAGCCAAATTTTCGTGGGGCCAAAGAGGCGACATTAGAATTTAACCGAGAAAAGAAAACGAAAATGCAAATTTTCTAAATCTATTAAAATGGCACTCAATCGCACTTATTCGCGCTTAATAAACTCCCAATGGATTTCCATTTCCAAAGTTATGATCCATGAAATCCTTGGAGCACCCATATTTACCAACCCAATTTAATGGCACGAATCTGAATTTTTCGCGCGTTTCCACGCACATACACGCAACAAAACCCGCACAACAAAGAATTTTTCGTGGTTTTTAGCTTGAAATATATGAATCCCAAAGTCACCCAGCTGCTCCATCGAAATCTTAAGAACTCTACCGACCGATTCGATGCGCAACGGTACCACTTTTCATCTCAAAGTCCCAGAAAATGACACTGAATACCTTTTCTATTGGTCTTTTTTTTTTTTTTTTTGAGGAAAATGGGTTTTTGTTGTCTGATGTGGGATTATCAATCGGCTGGAACGAATCGCGAGGTCTTGCCAAAAGGGAGCACGTGATTCTTTAGTCCCGTGTGAGATTAAAACCTTCTTGGGTCCAGGAGAGATTTGGTACGGTGGCTGCAAATGTATGGGTTCGTTAGCGCGTTTTGTGCGGACATTCGCAATTTGTCTTTCTTAAAATTTTGCCACTGTCACACATGTAAATGGGAATCCTCCCCTTTCCTAAATCGACAGCTCTTGGCTTGCGACCTGCTAAGGCCACGGGGAAGGCAAAAAATCGCCCCACATTCGGGAATATTAATTCCACATAACAAGAAATGCCTTTTAAGACACATCCGCATATCACGTTTCAGGACAAGCACACTCAAAGAACAATCCTTCAGAAATGCCTTATTATGTCCTTATTTTACAGCAATGTAACTCATATTCTTTAATACTAATATGGCCAATTAATCAATCCCATATATGGAATAAAATGTATGAAAGGACAGTTTTTATCACCCATATATCTGAGGATTAAATCAAAGGTATTAATTAATCAAACATAGCTTTAGCGAAAGAGGGGTAATCTGTATTAATGCGTTCTGAGAGTGTCTTGAAACTTATTTAATAATTGCTAATTAGCTAATAGGAGCATGCAATTAAAGGGGAGGTATGTCATGAAACCTCGTTAGCCAGGAAGGCAAGAAGAGATGCCCAAATAGGGGCACTAAGTAAACTCGCTTTCCAATTGCTATTATAGAATTTTACCTATGGTGGTAGTTTTTCTCTCAGTGTAGACAAGACATATGAAACAACGCAAAAAAGGTTCGGGTTTGTTGCGTTTAATTTATCATTTCTAATTTCGACACGTGTTTGTATAATAACACGTGTTGCGACCCTTATCTCGGCAGTAATTCAATACTTTCTAGACCCAATCAGTCATGGGCAGGCCCTTAGGACTGTTTTACGCCTTAATGACGCCCAAAATCTTCCTGAAGTATTATTCGATGTTAAAATGGGCCGCATTCCAGACCCACAAAAAAGGGTTGATCGGGAGATTCAACGAGCAACTTTTCCCGTAAATACGGTGGTCTTGGTGCGATAAGGGCCAGTTGGAAAATGACGTATTTCGTCAACGTTTAAGGCAATTTGGGGCAAGTTTTGGTTAGCGGTGATGGTTGTAAGTGGGACAGCGACTCCTGAAACTTTAAAGGAAAATCGGGAGTTTTTTAATGGAAATGGAAAGCAGGAAAATAAGTGTATTTAATTTCCTTAAATAAATACCCAAAAAAAGACGAAATTATTCGGAAAACTTATACGGAATGCAATTTGGGGAGAGAAAACACAGGGAAAGACGGGAAGCTATTAAACTGGGAATACGCGAGTTTTACGTAGGGAGAGAGGCGAAACTTCAGCAGGAAAATATTGGGCATTAACGCATTGGGGATGGAAGGAAATCTTTGATTCGTCTTTTCGAGTTACTTAGAAAACTCATAGAATGCCTAACTCAAAATGCTTGAAAGGAAACGAGCAAATTCATGTTTTTTTTTATCAGCTTTCCCCGTCGTTAGGGATGTTTACTCACATGTCAGCGCAGTATTGGGCAGATCTCCGGAAACTCAATATCATAATCTCAACAATCAGGTGCGCTCAAGCAAAAAATAGAGCTACATTCCAAATAGCACAATCCAAAACAGAAAAATATGCCTCTATTATCATCACCAAAAAATGTATGGTATCCAATTTCTTTCGCTTGGATAAGTGTTTTAGAAATAATTCCTCCACAAACATATCGTCTAATCTCCCATTGGGTCCCCATATTACCTAAGCCCTTGGAGAATATTACACAAAATATTATGTTACACGAAAATACGCAGTTACGGGGGGCCCTTTGTCGAAATTTTAGATAAACATGTGTCATATGCTTTAGTTTAGGAGATGTCAAGAAATTTCGATAAGACGCACTCGACCGTCATTTAAGTCTCCTTTTCATATCAAAAAGCCTTGAAAATATGCCTAAATCAGGTAGAAACGAGATTAACCCGAGGGTATTAAAATGTGTAACTTAGATAAACTATGACACATGGGTTTTTTCCATATTGTTCAGTTTAGAACAATTGATGGCCCTTAGAGGATATCGCAAGATCTAGATTTCTCTGCCAGATAATTGAGAAAATTGTTGTGCAAATGTTTGCAAATCCATTCCATTTGAATCTGATAAAGTGCTTTATTGTGTAGAAAGGGCATTGTTACCTGGACTTATTTCGCAAACAAGGCCCCCGAATTCTGAAGCATTTATCGCATTAAATTCGCTTTTAACGCCATAATAGACCACTTCAAAGCACTTTAATTATCGGTGTTTTTTAATGGGACAGCTGGAAAAATTTTGGTGATAAAAGAAATCTTATTGAGGGTGAAAGTGTGATCGGTTTCCAGCCCACATTCAGGTGTGAAATATACGTGACCAGTTAGGCACGTGACGTCCTAATCTACCTGTCAATCAGTGAATGGTCATGCTGGCACTTGGGGCCAAATTTATGACCATGCCGAAATTGAAACCTTCCGACCGTGGATATATTTTGATAGGTACCTGCTCAAAAACATATAAATCTCAGAATTCACTTAACTACTGCTAGTCCGTCCCAAGTCTTCAGTTGGTGCTCATCCAACTTCTGGAGAGTCTCTCCCAGTGTTCGTCCGCAACCAGTCAAATCTTCTGGCATGCGTTGTAATATCCGCAAACTCTAGATGGCACTAGTAAAGCGGATATACGAGGTATGTTCAGAAAAAACGGAATTTAAAATTTTTGAAACGAATTCGATTTATCTGACTGCGTGAATTTTGTCCCTTTTAAAATAGTTGCCGTTAGATGAGATCAGAACTTCTGAAAATTGCCGAAATGCTGCTGAAACTCAAACTTTGGAATACCGTTTAGCTGTTGGGGTGACGCACATTTAATCTCATCTATGCCTCCAGAACGACGACCTTTGAAATTACTGTTTATTTTCAAGAACAAAAAGACGTCACAGGGAGCCAGATCTGGTGAGCGTGGAGGTTGCGGTATCATTGTAGTATTGGTTTTGGCCAAAAATTCACGAACAAGTAATAGAGTGTGAGCGGACGCGTTATCGTGGTGCATTAACCGTGAATTGTTTAACTACAAATCCGGGCGATTTTTTCAAATTGCTTCATGCAAACTAACTTGTAGTTAATGTTTTTTGTTGATCGGTTCGACCAGATTCAATGCAAATTCCTTGATTCATTCTTCGAAGATCGTTGCTCGTGTCAAACCTTCTTTGACAGACTGCAACAGACTACACTTTCAATATGTCTAATAATGTACACGCTGTTTAGAGACATGTTCGCAGCTAACGAAAAGTGGCATTAATAGAATTATTACAGAACAAAAAATTCCAATTTTTCCGTAATTTTTTGAATACGCCTCGTATATGCGATAACCAAAGTTCCAACCAATGGAACCGTGACTTGTTAGTTTTTTAATGGATTATAAGAACCACTTGATGAGAAGTGGCGAAAAGTGGGATTTAGTCAGTGCAGAGCAAACCAAACCAGGCAGGTGTGTCAAAAGGGAGATAGGGCCATCCATTGGAACATGGAAGCTGGAAAATCTCAAGCATAACGTTTTGAAAGAGTGTGTACAGATGAAGTTCGTTACTGAAGAGAAGTAAGGAAGGCGAAGAAAAACAAGACACGATAAATTCTATTATGTATGAATTAGCTTAGGTTGATTCAGGTTCCTCAATGACCTAAATATAGTCAGTTAGTCACTATGTAAGTATAAAGAAGTGTTATTTTTGTTGATGAACCTATGTCATTCATAATTCCATTGTATGTAAAAATACTGCACTAATACTATAGTCCCTGATCACATTTTTTATATTAAAATTTCAAATTTAGTCTAATATGTAAATATGTATTATACATTCTTATTTATGGACGTGTGTGGGTCACATCTGTATAGTACGTGTAAAGTGCAATAATATTCTGGACTTCTTGTTATATATTTTTTAATAAATCAGTAAATTTAGTAAGTCGGTTTCACATCAAACTATGAAAATATACCTAAATCTAGGAAACATAGCTCTATTGTTGCCCTTTTGGGTGGTTTTCATAGCGTCCTCTTCAAAATTACATTTCTCCATAACAATTACCTCGTCCTACGAGATATTTCTAACACTCTCCCATTCGCCGTCTCTCTTACTAACATTGCTCTCACTATGTCACTTCCCCCCTTTAGTCTGACATTACCCTTCGAGTATTCGTTAGGAGCTAACTTTTTTTTTATCTTCCTTTCTTCAATATATATATATTTTTTTTGTTTTGTTTTATAGAATCCTTTATAGTTTGTTCGCATTACTGTTTTTGACCATTTTGTTTCCGACTCTTTCTTAAAAAAATCTTTAAGGGCATTCTTCGCAGCTCCCCTTTCCTCATAATTATGAATCCCACAAAATACACTGTAAAATACTTTTACCATTTATTTATTTCACATCTTCACTTCTAAACTTGGTCTCTACGCACTTTCTTTCGACTTTGAATTATTTAAAATAACGAATTAATTTTTAATAACTAATTTTTTTTTGTTAATATGTTTTTGACAATGATGCTTTAAATACATTTAAAGCCAATTTTTCCCACCCATTTACTGTCCGACTATTTTTGTAGAAGTCCCCTTAAGCGTGGTGGTCATCCCCCTCCTCCTCCTCCCAACCCCTCAGAATTAAAGCTCGCTTCAAATGTTACCTTCCACTGAATACAACACTACTCCTTACTCATATGCTGTGTGTTCCTAATATTTCATCACATGTCACATTCCCTGTTCCACCCAATTTTTTCGACTATGAATATGGGTTCTTTCCTGAAGAACTTCATTGTTTAGAATGAGTTTTTAACCATCTTTCGACTTTTCCTTACAGATTTACACGCCACGAGTTTTCTCTCAGCCCTCTGCACATAAATATCTATTTATTAATAAATGTCACTTTAAATATTTTCACTTTACAAAGTGACTTATTTACTTGATCAAACCGCATATTTGAACCAACTTAATATGGTCCAATAATACTTAAATCGTTAATTTTATATCAAATATGCGGTTAACGGCATCCAAGACACGTAAATACAGAACGAGTCGAACGAGTATTTATTTATAATTGCTTTTTCCATATTTGCTACAGTCGAATCGAATATTTTCATCCATTATCATCATCCTCACAAATTGCCATAATTACTTATTTAGTCTTGTCTCAAGCTTCCGTTGTATATCATTTGCGATTTAAGGATATGATAAAAAAAAGTACAATTCAGCTGCGTCTAAACATCATAATTTGACGCAAATGGCATTGGTTTAGGCATTAGGGCATTAGAGTATTCCTTTGTCCGTATCTTGTATATTATATAGAATTAAAGTATTCGTGTCATTTTCGATTAAACCAGAAAGTATTAAAGACTTGCAGAGTGCTTTCTTTAATACATCCTGTCCACGGATTTAATCGAACTCGTTACCCTTGAAAGTTTGATTTTCACATTTTTAACATATTTTATTGACATGTGCAAAAGGAAGATCGGTGAAAGCAAAATGAAGATTTGAAGACTACACTGAGGTTTACCTTTAATGTGTACCCTAAGTAATTATCAGGGATAATGTAACAAGTGCAACGAAAATTATTGATAATTTTCGGAAAGTTTGATTCCTTCCTCAGATAAACTTGAAAGAGTGTAAAGTTGTCAAAAATTGTAGATTCATTTACGCGGCACAAATTCTATTTAAGAAGAGAAAAATCACCCCACAAGATTAAAATATTGTGGTTTGTTATAACATTGTTAAGGCGACTGGGAAAACTGCTGCGACAATTCGCCAGCGATTGGTCTAGCGTAACAATGAGACCCTATATAGAATACAACAGTAACATGTTTGTTTGTACATTGAGCGGTAGAGAGTACACACCGTATGGTTTTTTATATGAATTTATCAGAATTTTTTATTGTTGTTAAAAGCTGAGACTTTCCGTAATCTCAAAACGCAATTTATGAAAGTTTCATTTCATATGCAGAATATTCGAAAATGATGAAAATTGCTCATGAATGATGTACTTTTATGGAAAGTTGTTTAGAATTAAGTTTAATTAAGTTAAGAAACACGAAGTTTCAAGTTTCTATTCCATAAAACAGTTTTTCAGATTTTTTCACGATTTACCCTGTATAGAAAATAAAACAAATGTATTTAATATGCCAGTTTTGTTTCAGAACGGATTAAAAAAATGCAAACAATAGTATTAATAAAATAATGATGTACATAAACTTATATATGTATATGCAAATGGAAGAGTCGTTCAAATATCTTTAAAATCTTTTTTGGCCATTGAAAATCACATTTCAAAACGATGGATGTCCGGCCCATTATCAGAGAACAATAAGAGTTTTTAAATAATCAATTTCCTGAAAGATAGATAGGACGAAATGGACCGATATTATGGCCTGCCAGATCTCCAGATCTCACCCCAGTTGACTATCATATCTGGGGACGAATGAAGGAACTGGTATACAATGAAGAAGTTCGTGATGGAGACCATCTCATTCAAAGAATTAATGGGGCAGTAAAATTAACGAAAAATGAAATGAGGTTAGGTGTAACCACCACAGAGATAAGACGAAGATGTCGATGTTGTATCAGAAACGGTAGTTATCATTTTGAGAATAATAATTAGTTATAAGTAAATAGTAAAATTTACATAAATAATAATTACTTATTAAGTTTTTATTTAATTTGTTAAATTACCCTATGCGTTTTTTCTGCATTTTTTTTCTTTTTTAATTAAATACCTTATAGAGCATTAAGGCTGCGCCTTTCAATACATCATTCGAAAGGTCAATGGTCAAAGAAGTTTTTAAAGATATTTGAACGACTCTTCCATTTGCATCTTTCTCTTTATTTACCTACGAAGTCAAGGTTTGATAGTAGAGAAATTCATTTTCGGAATTTTAAAGCATCGCATTTTTTTTCCATATGCAGATACTACTACGTGTTTGCTATCAATAAAATACATATTCAAGTTTATGCGAAAACCGATAAAGCCACAACAAATGTATTAAATTTTCATTGTAACTTACACGGAAGCAAACAGCGAATTTGGTAAAATTCGGAAAAATGGCGATATCTGGAAATGCGTGACACTCTGTATAATAGTATATATGGTCAAATACGTTCACAATCATCTTGCCTACCACCCTCTTTCGGATGTATATCGGTAAACCCAACACCCCGTATAAATTATTATATATATACTCCCCCCCCCTGAAGTAATGCTTAACGGCGGTTCCGGGGAGATCTAGGTTGAAGAGGGGAGATTTTTAGTGGGTAGGAGCCCCATTTTGAGGTGAATTCCACATAATCACTGCCGACAGAACATCAGACAGTGGTACCTATGAAGGTTTTCCTTTCCTATACAAAAAAAAAAAAAAAAAAAAAAAAATATTATTGAAATAAAAAACTACGAAAGTGTTTTACGAAGTAGAAAAATGAAATTTCATTGCTGAAATTAGGTTCTGATTTTTGGTAATTTTTCATAATACATATTTCCACCAAAATTAAAAATAAAGATACTTTACTCAAGAGCCATTTTCATCATTTTCGAATCTGCTCCATATGTAAGAAGATATAGATAAATTTTGCAAATTGCGTTTGGAACTTGCAGGAATGCACAAACTTTTGACAAGAAGAATAAAATTTTCTGATAAATTCGAATTAAAAAAAAATCCCATATGGTGCGTATTTACATATACATAATTTCGGTAATCTGTTACCTCCATCGATTTGTCACCATAATTCTGAAACACCCTGTATATAGTCTTGATTTTTTTTTAAGTTCAAATTTGACGTATGACTAAAATTATCCGTCGAACTGAGAATCCAAAAATGTTTTTCGCTCAACTGAAATGATAAGAAGTTATTAGGGGTAAGCCCGTCGCAGGGCGCCCTGTGGTCCATGAGGCTGATTTACCTGGAAGTACCAATTAATTTGTATTTCAGCGATCGATTTTTAATTTTGTGTCGTTTATTTTAACTGAAACATTTACGTAAGGTAAACATTTCAAAAGGAGTAATACAAAATTTCGTGTCCAGAGAAATGAAAGAAAATTTGAAATTCCTAAGTTGTCATTTACATTTACGGCATTACTTTATTATTCACTATTCAAATAAACACGTACTAGTTTTTTGAATAACGTGTATGCATATTTACGATGAAACTTAAATCATTTGTGCTAAGTAGAAGTCAAATAAACATTTATTTCAAATGCAAATCTAATTGTTCCACTAAACAACAAATTGTATATTTCAATGGAATGAATGTTTATTTGGACAAGAACAATGGCACAACTTGCTTGGCTAAAATAAAATTCTTTTCAGTTATTAATCTTTATTTTTTTTCTTTAAAGTATCCAAAATGTTGACTTTCAGGACATGAAATTCTGGACATTTTCGATGGGACGCTCTCGGCCTAAACCGAGTGGTGCGAAAGTTACGTCAGAATATAATTTTTTGAAAAAAAAAGCAACAGCATACACCACGTGTATTGTTACATAAAATGTTTTATCTAGGACCAATTCAATTTCATGAAATTATTGAATCATTGAAATTAATGCGGTCATTGATGCCACTCGAATGGTCACCGCACTCGAGTCAGTGTAATAAATGCTGCTTAACGGACGGTCGTAGTTAAAAAATATTACTTTCCCACTTTCTTTACTTAATATTTCTGAGGCTTTTATGCAAATTAAATGGTATCTATGTATGGTATTGACATAACATGGATAATCCTAATTCGTTAAGGGCCCGGTAACGGAGAGTTAAATTGTACAGTTGAAGAGAGGTTTTGGTGTCGTTTTTTCACTCATTTTACTTTTGACTCCTTCTGAAACTTCCGAATTGTGAAATGTCGAAAATTCCGAATTTCACTTGCTCGTTCTGAAATCACCATCAATTAATTGCTACCTTATGCTGGAGAAGCGCGTAAAGGCGAGTTAACGTCAACTCTCAAGTGGAAAGCCCTTACGCCACCCTTTCAAGTATTACCGCACTCTTTCTGTAGCCATTATCCCGATGGTATGTCGCGTCTCATGACATAATTGCTACATTTCGCCATACTAACTAACCTGACCTAACCTGATCGAACCTAAAATGTTCCCGAGACCGGGATGAGATTCGAAATGTAGGGAATATTAAACGGGACAACCAGGGTTGGCGTATGAAGTTAGATGAATAAATTTCCGTTAAACACTGCAATTGGTCGCCATTAAGTAGGCAAAAAGCAGTATAGTTATAACCTCTTTCCTGCAAATTATCCCACAATTACCAAAGGACATGTTTGCTTAATAGAACAAAATGATCCACATAACTACGAGATTTACGACGTCTCGCTAATGTCTAGGCATTGGATATGTGGAATCAATTAGAATTCTAATTTAATGGAAGCCTTAAGAGCGTAACTGGAAAAAGAGCAAATACAAGAACAATGCAATCAGTGTAAATGGTGAATGCCTGAACGAAGGACGTGTCATGTCTTGTTACAGGACAGGTGTAAATTCTTTTGTTCTTGTGTTATCGGTTCCACCCAGAACCACTAGAAGAAATTGTTACCTTGACGTGAACGCTGCTGAAATGAACCAACTTTTATGATGTAGTAATTGCGTCATAAAATCTGCACTAATCACAAGCTGTGAGTTTATCGAAAGGCCTTAAGGAAATTTATTATTCGAGCCTATAGAAGAAGTAAATTAAAGGCCTCGCATTTGGAATGTCGACACTTCTGGAAGAACATCAACGTCTTGATGCATGTGGCTCAGAGCAGGGCATCATTTGAATAAAATTTCAATTGATTCAAATAACGATTAAGGAAATAGTTGTTTTATTCATTCAATTTAATGATTAAAATTTGTACGTAATTTAAAATTATATCCGACTGAAAAATCAATTAATATTTTAATTCGAATTATCAGTTACGAGAAACGATTGAAAATTCGATCGCAAAAAAAATGCGATTAAAAATTAATCGTTTGAATCATAAATTCATACAATTGCGCATATTCCAGAAACGACAAGTGCTCTTTACCCGCAACGCATACGAGTGCAACACAGATCATAAAGACAGGTTTTCAATTTTCTCTTGATATTCTGAATAATCGTTGAAATGAGTATATTTCAAGGGCACCGAAGCTATTGAACACAAAAATGTCTTCTGAGTAAAATGATCCTTCACTTGTAATAGAGCTTTTAAGTGGTAAAAGCGCCCCCATGTCAGCGTTAGTGGTGGATGCAGATTATAATGGTGCGGGTGGAAGAAATATCGCACTTAGAAAAGTGACAATGTCAAATGACACATTTAAGTGAACACGAACAATCCAGTTCAAATTCGAGTGCTGTTGCAAGTCGTTGCGCGTTATGTTAACCGGTAGATAAGAGAATAAAAAGTCATATAAATTCTTCTTCAAATTTTATATCACATTTGAAAAGATGTTGTGGAGAAAAAGGTGCGCAATAATACTCACAATATCAGCAAAGACAATAAATTAAAATAGATGAAGAATATTCGGCCAAAAGGGCCCCTAGTTAAATTCTAAGCAGGAGCGATCAATTTTCCCAGCAGAAGTCTGATAGCGACGTCGTGAAATTCGTTATTCATTCACTAGTGCCATTAGGAACAATCGACGATCGCTATTTTCGAGATATTTTCAAAAATTTTCAAAGTTTCGTATCTAATTTAACAGTTGTGTCACGACGAACTTTGACTGAAAAAATTCATAAATTATCACGTACTGAGACATTCCATTCAATTGAAAAGTGTAAGTAAATTCCGTACTTTTACTCTGCACCAGATATGTGATCAGGAAAACAATGAAGTTTTTTAGGAGTTACAATACGAAATAAAAGTTACAATACAAAATACAATACAAAAAGATTTGAAATCCAGTGGATTTCAAATCCTTTTGGAAGAAAATCTTCCGCTTTGGTTTGTGGGCGGCTTCCGAATTTGCAGAATCCATGATAGAATGGCCATCCTGTTTCATTCAATTCATACGGAATATGAAACTGATTTGTCAAAACTAGTAGCAACTTGCACCGAAAACGGAACCAAATTTGTAAAAGTTTTTAGAGTTTTTGGCGTGGATAAAGATGCTCTGCATTTTGAGACGGAGAATTCACACGATGAAAATTTTTTAAATGATATAATTCACAATGACGTAGAATAAGAATTTGATATGGATCAAAACAGTTCGTTAATTGAATACCTCTTGCCATCTCGCATAAGATGCTTTTCTCACACCTCGCACCTATGCGCAACAGCTGATACTGCAAAAGTAATTGAAAATCCTTTAACGACACTTCGAATTTACAAGAAAGTGTTGGAAAATGCAATTTGTTATGGAGAGCTGTGTCACCCCAAAATCTGAGGAAATTGTACAGAACGTCTAGGAAATAGTTTGTCCAGAAATTACGCGCTGCAAGCTATTAAGCAGATACTAAAGTCAAAAGAAAAAAAAATTTACCACCATCCGAAGAGCTTAATTTGGAGAATAATTTAATTATGAATCAAAGTGATTTTAGGTAAGTCGGTGAATATGTACAGTGCCCAAAACCATTGCACCGAAGAATGTCTGGAGCAAAAGTTCTAGACATTCCCGAAGGAGAAAACAACATGTTTTTGGTATTGCACTACATGCAATTATTGCATTAAAAAGAAAACTAATTTCACTATTGGATCAACAACGGACATTTTGAAGAGATTTACTTAAAGGCCACATTGCATCAATTAATTATCGATTTGCCGATTATCTCGAAACTGGTTGAGTTGAAAAGTCGCCATAGCAGCGTCCTGTCGTCCTCAGTTTGAAAACGATAGGCCGAATCGTACAGATTTGAAACCTCATGAGAAATTGCTGGACAGATCAAGGCAAAATGGCTTCCACATCGGATCCTGAAGTGGAACGTGGTGCTTCGTCGAGCTTTTTAAATTTCGTCTTAAATGGAAACATTAGCGGCAGAACCAGTGCAGAGCCCAAAGCTCTAGAATTTTTTGGGAGGAAGATGTCACAATTTGTAGACTCTTAATAACTTTCCAGCAATTAAACGAGTATGTAAAAGGACCGTTATAAGCAAATATAACAGATATCGATTTTTTTTTTGTTTATAGGTTTTTATGAGAAATGACACTCCGATACCAGCGTCAGCACCAGTGGAGAGTCCTTTCTTATGGGCTACCATCACCGGCAAAGCCGAATCTAGTAAACTTAAGGGCTCAAATTTTGAAATGCGAACGATTTTATAAACAAATTCATTTTTATTAAATTTAATTTAAATATATATATATAAAATATTTATTTCCACAAGGAAAAGGGCTATCGACCATTGATGGTCTTTCTGCCCACGATACAAATTACTACACCTAGTGTTTCCTACTGTCCAAGAAAGAAAAGAAGAAAGAGCGGAAATATTTGGAATCAGTTGCACTATTTACATTTACAGACTGTAGTGCTCCATCAGGGTTGTATTGGGGAATTGGAGATTTGACTGTCTCGTTTGTCTTGTCAGACACAGTGGGGTTACTATTGCCCCATTGTCAGGATTGTCCTTCCATTACGTTTTGCATGTCCAGAATTCTTAGCGTTATTCTTGTCGTGTTGGTGCTTCGGCATAGTAGTTGGTTGGATGGGTCATGTAGGGGGATGTCGGGGTGACGTACCTTAGTAATCAGTCTGAGCGTGATTTGTTCTATCGTCTGTATATGTCTTTTTGTTTTTTCTGTTGTGTTCGTTCTCATTATGTGCCCGTAGTCTAATTAATTTAAATATTTTCTTCGTAAATTCGTTTTTCCGCCTTCTTTAAATAAAATGGAAATTTTTTGTATTTTATATAATTTTCGCAAGTGAAAAATAAAAACTCAGTTGTGATTAACGATTGAAATTTTAGTCGTCAATCATAATCCATCGGGGGAGCAACTAGATTGTTGTTAATCGTTTTCAGAATTATCTTAAGTGAATCGTCAACGAGAATTGCGGTTCACACCTTATTTTTAGTGTCTAAATTTTTATTTTCCGTCGTTAATCGGATAATTTATGCCCCACTCTGATGTAGCTCTTCGCGGACCTCTCACCGTTTCTCATCTTTAGGATTAATGTGATAAAGGCGAATGTGTGCATCTCCGCTTCCTTGTAAATACTCAAAAGACGGTTGGTACAAAAGGCTCAGAACTACCGTCAAAAAGGAAGTCCGAGGGCTTTCAACACTGAAGAATCTACCGATCTTAAGCCGGCTCTAAATCATCGATTTAAAAATAACAAACGCACAACGCTCGAGTGATTTTTCGGTTTGGTTGGGCAAAGAAATGGCCAGATTCTGCCCTCAGAAAGTGTCATGTTACAAAACGGTCTTCCGCTATAGAAAACACACGCTGCTTTCGACATTTTTTAAGAAACGTGCTTGGGATTTAACACGTGCGTCCGAAGAACCATAATATTGGAAGATTGATGGCGGCGACTTCCTCAACCTATTAATGGAAATGCGACACATCGTAAAAAATTACTAATAACAAATTTATGATGGATCGTAAGTTATGACTAGCAGCTGCATATATCATCAATTGAAGTAAAAAGTTGGTAATTACATTGCCACAATTATTTTGAAGCAGATGGACCACCAGATATCAGAAAATTTTTTCTTGGCAGCTCTGGTTTAAGTGAAACTGATTTTCTAAAGTGAAAAGCTTAAATCAAGGTTTACTCTTCTCATTAAATTTAATTAGGAATAAGCAATTATTGAAAGCAATCGTCAAAAACGACAGTAAGTGTGTTTTTAATTTAATAACAACAATCCAGACCTGCGGTTTCATTTCAGGCAGAAGAAACCCGGTTCTCGATCATTCATCCGGTTCGGGCACCTCCTTTTACCTCTTCTTCTTGTTCTTAACTCAACTTTTTGGCGGGTGCCTGAAAAAATGAAGAACAGTCCCGATGGACAATCGTGATTCACCATTTCTACTAACAACTAATTATCCAGCTTCTTCTCTTCGCGGCGGCACTTTTGTCGGCCTCCACGTCAAAAAGGCCGCCCAGAGAATTGATTTTCGCCGACAATGCAGTTACAAATTTAGGCAATTGTTGGCCGGCACGTTTTGAAAGCTTTTTTCGACAACGGACTTAACTATATGGACAGGTATATAGTTTACAAGAAAGGCTTGTCATTGGGGCGACTTCGGTATAACGGAAAGCAGCTTTCGAAACTCAATTTTTGGGAGGGACCGTCATGACTTTGCGTGCAATTTTGAATCTTTTGAGATTGTCGGCAAAAATTTCACTTTTTCCAATAAATCTTTGAAACACTAGTCCAAGGTTCCAGGTTTTAGCTGGAATGATGATGTATGACTTACAATGTGCTCAAAACGCCGATGACAAGTTAGAATACAATGACCCACCGGCAAAAGTGGATAAACTAGTAGTTTGCGCTTCCAACAAAATTCGAAAGTTACTGCGAATTTATCGTTGAGGTTAGAGAAAAATTTTTTTACAGGGCGTCTCTAAAAGGTCTGTACAAAATTCTACTACAGATTTCTGAAGCGTGTACATGGCGATTTAACCCAATTTACTTTCAACCAAAAATGGACGATTTTCAACGTACAAGACGCCAAAGTGAAAGTAAAAACAACAATAATAATTACTTCGTAATGGTACTATCTGAACAAAATGTCGAGTCAGGGGATTCTTAGGGGCGAGAAACCGAGAACCCGTTTACCTTTCCGATGCGTATTGTAGGGGGCGTTGACAACTTTGTATTTTCTTAAATTTTCTATAAAGAAAAGTGCGAGTTCTTTTCGACATATTTGAACCTTAAAGGTCCCTGCAAGTCTTGAAAAATAACTTAAAACGCATATTTACATTTTAATAAAATCAAAATGTTCAATTAATTCCCAAATGTTATTATTGTCTTTTAAATGCTCGTGATTTTATTTCACTATACCAACTTTTTATTATTCATTTTACTGTACTGTATGAAGCTACTTTAAAGCTATTTTTAGTCACATGCAGCGAACTTAAAGCTTCAAATATTTCAAGATGAAATGCCTGTAGGGACTTGTATCGAAGTATCTTTATTTAATAGAACACGTAGGCGAACACACGTATGGTTACAAATAAATGTTATACCGGATGTTCAAAAATTATGCACCTTTAAACAGAATTCACCTAGGTTTCGCCATTTAAAATGAGCGTCTGAAACGTAAACGGATTGTGATTTCTCACCTTCAACCCTCCGCCTCGGCCCGCCATTTTGTTTAGATAGTACCATTCCAATGGCGGTAATTCATATTTTTTCTTTTTCCATTTTTCACTTTGTATTTTTGAAAACCGCCACTTTCAAACCAAGGTAAATTGGATTAAATCGTCACGCTTTCTCCTCAGAAATCTGCGTAATAAATTTGTGCAAACCTTTCGGCGACATTCTGTATACAAATTGATACATGGGCGTAACATATGGAGCTATTTTTATGTGATGTTACAACAAATGAACATCAGAACCCGAAAAAATCAATCGAAATTAAGTTCTTTTCAATAAGCCTCCTACATCACCAATGCCCATTTGGATTCCTCCGATTTTTCCCTCTTGAAAAATATATAATACGTCAAGATTTGCTCTCGTAATTTTCTATAATCTATTTGAATCTATTGAAAATGTGGGGCGCGCAGCTAGGCCAGGCACAGCGCATACAGTTTTTTATGGGGCTACTTAAGGACTGAAGATTATAACGATATTAGTGCAGACTTAAATGAAATAAGAAATAAAATTGGACAGTGAGTACAAAATGTACATTAACCAAAATCCGATTTTCTGACAAATATGATTTTTAACCTTAACACAGTTTATACGAGGTATGCAGACAATAGCGGTGGTCTTGTTGAAAGTTTGTAATTATCTTTGTTAATTTGATTAATTTAAGAGAATATATTCATCATAGGTCGATGTGACGTTGATGCTGACAAGCTTCGTTTTATTTTACGCATTTAATTATGCTAACGTGCGCACTCGTCGTTTATGGCTGCTCCGGCTCTGTCCGTTACTGGGGGCGCCGTCTCCTCAATTAACGTATATCGAAAACCATTAGAGCAAACCTCGGCATATTAAATATTTTTGAAAAGGGAAAAATTGGCGGAATTGAAATATGCATCAATATACAGGGTTGCTCATTAGTGCGTCAAAGTGCGATATCTCAGTAAATATAAGTTTTGGAAGGAAATTTGTCTTAGTAAAGTTTTTGGGGAATAAAAGGCACGTATTTTAAAATTATTTTCAAATGTACAGGGTCTGTCAAAAAAGTGGGATAGTACCAAATTATGTTTTTTTAAATGGAACCCCCCAATTTTTTTGCCATTTTCGGATTTATCGTCAAATTTTAAGGCTAGTTTATGAAATAGGTCTTATATAAAAAATTTACCATTTTCGAGTTATTTGTAAAAATTCGAAAATTTTGATAGCTGCAAGGTCTCACGGAAATCAATGCTGTTTCCTAACCGTTGCGAATTTTGGAATCGATCTTATGAGGCTCCAAGGCGACATAATAAGCTACGCTTTGACATGTTTTAGTTTAAAAATAATTTTCCATAACCCTCGAAATAGGCCTCCGAAGTTGTATGACTTCAATCCTCAATAACTTGCTTATTTCAAATAGAATGCCCTACTTTTCTCGATGGCATCGTGTTCAGAATCCAAAAACCTACAACTTTTGTTAACATTACCCTATCCCTAAACCCAACCTTTTCTGGCAAGACTTCAACTGGTTTCTGATCGAAACGGAGGACAGTTTGAGAATTTATTGTAGATACAAATAATATTGTGAAAATAAATAATAATAATTTGTTATAAATAATATAAAAATAATAATATAGTCATCGAAACTCACTTTTCAAATACAAATTTAGATGTAAAAAAAGGGCAATTTTCAGCAGCTCAGTATAAAGGGTTCCCTTAGAGAATTTCAGCTTTGGTTGGTGTTTTCAGGTTTTGACGTTGGTTTTTTCCTGATATTGTACCATTAACATAGCCGTCGATAATTAAAACTTTTATAAAAACATCTTTTTCCTAACTTCAATAGTGATCTCGGAGCAACTTGCCAAATCATAAAAATGGACCCTGTAGAAATATAGTATCTAGTACTTTCGAGACACTTATGACAATGTGCTTTCAATAAGACCAATTTTGTAAAAAAGTCCTCAGTATGGAACAGATGCGGCGATGTAAACACGAAGAATGACGATTCGAAGTGCAAAATATTGAAAAAAGTGCGTTTTCGTGCTCGAGCATGTTCTGGAATTAAGCTTGAAATATGTATGTACGTGTGCAGAAGGACAATTCGATACAGATAAAAAATAATTGTCTCGACATACATGGACGAGGAACACGTGAAACTAACAAGGCTAGGATTTTGATTAAGTTTTTTTCATGGAGATCTGATTAAACTATTTAAAAAAAAAGCGGTGTATTTGCGTAGAGAATAAAGATAACCTTCGGAGTCCTTGATTCCTCCCTCCAGCTCCGCAATTTTAGCCCCAATAGATTTCCAGAAGATCGAGATGCAAGGACTCAGTGATGAGAATGTTGATGTCAATTAGAGCTTTCCATGCAAAGCCCACCGCACAAAAATTTGTTCAATGCGTGCCTGCATTGCGAGCTTATTTAGGATATGGTCCGTCAAGCACCTCATTCTGTGTCCTCAGTTTCAAGTATTTGAAATATTTAGAAGATATTGGACGTTGGCCATTTGGAATTCAAGAATCCCCGCACTTTTGGACGTCGAGGTCGCAAAATCTCTTTGCCGGAAACTCACATTTTTACTCTAGAATCCAAAACGACATGGGCAATATTTTAACCTCTAATTTACACATCCACCTCTCAACATTTTCGTCTCATAAACGGTCGATTATCACCCAAATACGTCCATCAATTGCCCATTTGCATCGAGGAAGGGGCCATATTGAGGTAAATTACGACAACCAGATTTCGGCCTAATGAGCTCCAATACATTCGACAACGTTGAAAATCAATGGCACCCTTGTAGATCTTCCCTCGTTGAGGGAAAAATTCGAGGAAAAAGTCGTTATCCAATACGCAACTTCCCCAATAGGTCACAAATTTGCTCCGTTCCGCCCACTTCCCCTAAAGTCGCTTCCTTTGGAGTTTAATGATCGAAAACTAACGAGAAACGTCCCCGTCAAAGTATTTCAGTTTTTGACTTTTGAATACTTCTTGAAATGAATAGAATCCCAAACGAAAAAGGTTTGACAAAGGCTGGAAGAAGGCAGAACGATTGATAATAATACTTTGGCACTCACTATAGGGTCGGTGTGGTTTTCGAAATCTTTCGAAGGTGTTTTCTTTGCCACTACAGCTTTTGGGTGTTAAATATATGTAAAGAAATCTATTCGCTTTTGCTTATAATGGAAATAAATTATGGCTTTTAGGGTCGGTTTTGTCAACACGTGTGCGACGGTTAAAGGAATTAAGGAGATGCCTTCTTGAATCAAATTCGAAATCGCCATTGTATTGGCCCACAATGGAGGCCGCAGCTTTTCCAAATCGGCACTAATAAAATTGTTCTTTTTAAATTTCATCTGTATTATGAACAAAAAGACGAAGCAAACCTCGAAAACAAACAGGCATGAAACACCATTATCCACGCTTTTTAATCCTTGAAAACATCGGAGCCCCCGGTTAACCGTGAACCAAATAATGGTTCCTAATCCGCGATAGTATCTCCCGAATGGTTCTATTGTGCCCTCTTCGGATAGAGAAAGAAGAAACTTGTATACCTACAAGTAAATAGGCAAATAATCTCATGGTGTTCTTCACACGGATAATGCTGGATTAACTGGAAGGAAGCTTAAGCGGCTTCGGATTGCCAAAGGTAACTAAGGCTTTAAGGGGTCGTGTAAATATTGAGTTATTGAACCGTCGGTTTAGTGCCGTTTACTTTTAATTTCTCCGGCGCAACAAAACTTGATTTAGTATTCATTAAAAGCCAATTATTCACCGCGCCTATATGGCTCTAAGCAATCGTAACTACGCAGAGAGGTTTTTAAATCCCTCTATAGCTACCACCTGCTCTTCATTCTTGTTTTATATATGCGTACTGCAATTTAATTGAGCCACAGATTGAGATTGAGAAAAAATACCGGAGCAATAAAGCAAGGGAATGCTGTGTGGTAGTTCCATTAACTGCGGGGGTACTACGCATTATCTCGACATTGCTGAGAGGAGCAGATGCCCTACATAACAAATGATAATTGCCCATTATCAAGGCTAACCTCCAGTGTATTACTGTAATTTTTTCACTTCAATGGTGAACGCGAATTTTCAAAAGGTGCGCTGGAGGTCTTACTGGTAACGCGGTAAGTCCTCCAAGCGGTCTTGGGCGGATGGGATGAGACGCGCCTTAATGTGTGTTAAAATTTCTTGGAACTATGATAAGATTGCTCTTTTCCCTCAAAATTAATCGAAATTAATATTTATCTCCAAAAATCGCAAATGGGCGGAGCTGTGGCGGGTATATTGCTAGGCAGTGCGGAGCTGCGCTAGGAGGTCCGTCGATGCTACGTCCGCCTCTGATTATAGAGCTCTATCTAATTTGGAAAAAAAGCGACAGACAAGCGAAAGAGTAGGAAGTTGCCGTGTCTTAAATTGATTTGATATTTTGTTAATTTGATTAATTTTTAAAACAGTGTGATTATGATTTTTAGATCTCGTCCGATCAGTGACGTAGTTAAAAGTTTAATTCGAAAATTTTGCTCAGAATACGAATTTCGGTTTTCTCTTTGAGAATTTCTTTCTTGATCCACGAAAAGACGGAATATAATTTCCATTTTAGTCTCGAATTCAGACATGTTTCATTTTTCCCGCCAACAAATTGAACAAAATTTAGACTTTGGTTTTGAATCGGAGAATTTTTCGCTTCGCTCCGATCCTGGCAGTGAAAGTGTTAATGTTTTTCTCGCGAATTTCCATCATCTCCATCTGGACAATGAAGCCGGGCCGCGGAAAGGAAATTTTCATTTCGAATACTGCAATTTGCCCCTCTTTGGGCCTCAAATTTCAACGTTGATGGGGAATATTGACCGTTTTTTTTTTTAATCATTCAAATTGACGATTCGACTATTTTTTCACGAACTTGAAGTCATTTTTTTAATTTGAACGATCCGATTTTTTTTTGACTCTTTAATAGGGCAAACGAAATACATAAAAATTGGTTTTACGAGAAATAGTAATTATGAACTTATCCTGAACTTATAACTTTATTAGATATCGCTTGTGACATGTTTTTTACCTCCTTACAATAGTCGCAAAGGAGCCCCTAACACGCGTAATTTCGTATGCACGAGACGTGCCACATAACTTCAAAAAACGACGACACAGTTTCGAGTAACTCTAAATCGTCTTCAGAGATAACCATCGTTTACATGTCTGCATTAATCCAGCCTTTAACAAATTATCTCGACATGCTCAAAAAGCCAGCCAATTAATTTGAAGCCCACTGCTAATTTAAGCCTTCATAGCGCACCTCCAAAAGCCATATTCCTTTGTTTTGGGTGTCAAAACAAATGAGAATTATGCATCAGCTCCTCAAGATCACGTGATAAAACGTCATAATTCTTCCGTTGGTTACCTTTTAAATTCCCTTTTCGAGGTTTAATTAAAAACAGACTTGTGGTTGTTTTTTTTCGTCCTACCACCTACTGGCTTAATTTATTATGGCTTCTCAAAAAAAAAAAAAAAAATGTAAAGTGAGGCCTTAATGCCATATATATTATACGGCATCTTCAGATTGCCCAAAACCCATTTGAACACGTGCAAATTATAGGAGGTAGACTTTATTCCTAAGGATGTACCTTCTTGCCCTCACCCCTTGTCGTCATCCACTAGCAGTAACCATTTTCCCTCGAAAGTTGCATTTTTACCTGAAAATTAACTCCCGTTACGAAAAAAACTTTCTCAAAGAGCTTTGCAGAAAATAATTGTCGGTACGCAACTCTTGAGGGAACAGACTCTATCTAAGAAAACTGGTCCAAGGGGGTGAAAACAGGTAGAAAAAAGACATTCGATACCTTTATTTAAGAATAGTTTTCGTTGGTTTATACAGGGTCTGACAGGTAGATCGTTTCTGCCTCACTTGTTACACACCGACTTATTACGGGATAATGGCCGAAACGAGGGTCGAATGGCCCCGGGGGGCCGTTAGGGGTGAGGTTCTCGATTTTTGGGGCCGATATGGGTGGAATTGGTTTTACAAAGGTACGCGGGGGTATCGGCTAATTGTGAGGTTGGCAGGTATGCATGGGTCCGAGCTGGGGAGCGGTCGTAACGAAGATAGGATTCTGGATTAATGTGTGATATGGTACCTTACGAATGATAGATTTTAGGCTGTAATATGTATGAGGAAAGTTTTACCATCAGAAATGTCGCTGCTTATGGATACGCCACAGGCGGTAATACGAATATGCAAACATGCTTTGTTTACTGATAGTATCAAATAAAGCGCCCACGAGTCATGCAGGCATCTGGACATTTGCATACATTTTATATTTAACATAAAAAACTATTCAAACTGTAAAACCTCTTGAAGAGGCGTCCACAGTTAAAACCTGAAACAGAAAAAAAATCAATATTAATTCCTGCAAAGGATTTTACATTTGTTGCTGAAAGAAAATCTTCAAAACAGTTCGAATTTCAAATTGGTACCGACTTGACGCAGAGGCGTGCGCAGTTGAAATCTGAAACAAAAAAAAAACATATTAATTAATGAGAAGAATTTGGTGTTTGTTCTTGGAGGAAGACATTCAATAGAGTCAGTGTTTCAAATTAGTTTCAACTCGAAGCAGAGGCGTGCACAATTAAAGCTGAAACAGACAAGATTTAGTGTTAATTCCTGAGAAGAATTTAATATTTGTTCCTGAAGGAAAATCTTTATAACAGAATTTCAAATTGATTTCAACTCGAAACAAAGGCATCCACGGTTGAAACCTGAAACACAAGTAAAATCAATATTAATTGCTGAAAAAAACTTTAAAACGATTCAGTTTCAAATCGGCTCGAAACAAAGACGTATAACAGTTGAAACCTTAAGAACAAAAATTCTTTTAAAATCTTCGAAACGGCTCAAATTCCGATATCGCTCTTCGGCAGAAGTGTCTGCCAGAAGAGGTGAAATTGCAAATAATTTCAACGTTCAACAAAAACTCTAATTACGTCGTTCTCATTCACCTGGTGAAACTTAACTGTAAACCACAAGGAACAACAATCAGAACTCAGCCCTGAGCGCCAAAATCGTGAGCTGTAATCACGTCAGCAATAACTTCTTTCACTCATAAAATGGCAGGTAAACGCCATCCACTTTTACTCGAGAAGCCGGACACTCACTCAGTCACTTAGGGACGTAGCTCACGAGTCTTTAGAGCAAGAGAAACCCGATTAACCTGATTACTAGTTAGCAGCATTAGAGTGAGTGAATCATTTACATAGTGATGTCGGTACGGAAACTTACAAAAAAAATACAACTCGTTTTTTGTGAAGGTACAGCTGATCGGTCTTGGAAACGATACACGTGATGTTCCCAAATTTGGCAAAAATTGGAAAAAATAAATAATATTTTTTATTGCAAAAAGTACTCGATCAAAAAAGATGTTCGAGGTTGTTGGAGAGCAAAACTGATTTACTATTTCATACGTGGAGTTTATAAGAGATACTGTACCTACATACCTACATAATGCACATATTATCTTACGTAAGGACTATAAACGAACGGATCCAGTTAGAAACATCCCTCATCTATGAATGGTCTTAACATTATCTATGGATTCACATCTATCAAGACAAATTTATGGCTGCCAATTTCTTCACTTGAAGAAAAGGAAAATGTCGCATTTGCCGTAGAAAATTACGTGTTTGATCTGAAGTCCAAATATTTAAAAATTGTCGTTTTTCAGATAAAAAGCCAAATTCCAAGGTCTTACTTTAGCGATAAGAAAACCAAAAATTTAAGATCGATAAGCGTAAAATTTTCTAATGGAAGACTAAAATTCGTATGCTGTTTTCAACTCGCAAACTAAAAATAATAAGGAAAAATTCATAAATTCCACGAGGTGAAAATCTAAAAACGATTCTTTGAATTAATAAACTAGAAAGTAAAAATTGACAAAATGGAGACAAGAAGATGCCGCGGTTTTCTTCTCTAAAATAAGAGTTAAAAAATTCGGATATTCGAGGCATAAAGGCAATTGCTCCTCGTGGATTTAGGGAAATTGTACCAATGAGTACACGGATTTTTCACTGACAATCCGACCCTCGTAACAAATATTAACAATATTCTAGTCATATTTTACACCCTGTACGTACGCTAAAAAATTGTTAATGTTCGGATCTTTGCGCCGAATTTTCGTAGCACTTTACCTAACGGATCCCGACTGATTCCGAACCGGTACCACCCCACAAGACAACCCTCGCAATCCCGCTTCCCAAATTGCTTAACAAGTGCCTCCGAACACCCATCCAATGATAATACCTGCACGCAGCTCCAATAAAACTTTTGTATATTGGCAAAAAGGGGTATAAGATCGGTTAACCCTTGCTAGCTTGAATAGGGCTGAAAGGGTGCACGCCCTAACAAAGACCGTGTGTGTTAAACACCGCCATAGTGTTAGGCAACAAGACGAAATTCGAGAAGCCATTATGCCATGCAAGAAAAAACTTAAGGAAAGGCTAAAAGGGATATAAAAAGTGGTTCCTTTTATAGATAAAGGAGGCCATTTAGAGGCATGTGTCGGGAATTTTTCAGAAAGAAAATATGGTTTCAAATGGGCATTAAAGGTATTTAGAGGATATTAGGTTTCTGTGGATATATTGGCTGTCAAAGCGGTGCCGAAGCAGTAGGAGAAATACGACTCTCATGGAGGTATTCATTAGCGTAAAATTTGTAAAGAAAAATTTAACTCCTCACTCGTTTAATCAATATATCAACATCGCAACAACATGTTAAACAACCTTATTTATACGGGTGAAGCACATTAAACCACTCTTAGAAGACAAACAAAAATTGCATTCGTAATCGCCCGCATATTTATATATAATCAGTGCTAAAAAGTAAGATAGCTGATAGCGTCTCTTAAAGGTGGCAAAGCTTAATCTCTTGCTGTCAATGCTAATTAAGTATATTCTTAAAACCTGTAGCATCTAATTAACGCCCAAGAACCTCCAGACGGGCACTTCCAAGCTCTAGCTTGTTAGGGTGAATTTGGAAAAACAGCAGCTGTCCCTTAGAAAGAGAAAAAAACTTAATAGGTCGAGAAGAAATCTGTGATAAAGCCCGAAATTCGACATTTATGGGATTTGGTGTTAATCTGGGTAAATATTGACTTGGTGCCATAAAGATTCGAGAGTATGTGGCGTCACGTATTTCCTTCTAAAACTCTAAAAGCGTGTATTTGGAACGGTTGTTGGCCATCATTCAGTAATATTTTTAAATCCCTAAATTTGCAGCCTTCAGATGGTTAAGAGGGAGCCTACTCCATTTCCTATTGCATTCTTAAAACTTTCAGAAGAACCAACCTTTCTCTATTTCCTTTCCTCATCCGGATTTCTCAACGTAAGCCACGTTCTGCGTCTTCAAGGTTCCGAACGTGATTTCACTAAAAGTTTTAGATTAGACCTACAATAAAAAAATAAAGCACACGTGCAAATAAAAGAAAAATTGTGAAGAAGCAAAGGGAACCATTAAAGGACCATCTAGTCTTGCATGCAACCGTCGTGGTCACGGACCTGTGAACGAGATTTTAATGGATTGTTTATAGTTTAAAAAAGGGTCGTTAAAAAGTAATTTTGAAGGTTTTAATGTGTGATTTGTTAGCGGCTTAAAGTGAATCAAATGGCCTTGCTAACTTGTTATTTACTACCTTCTAGACTCGTTCAAGATACGCCCCTGGTTTAAACCATCGGACACACCAATTTGTGAATTCATATTACGTAACAACGAAAAATGAAAATACGTAGTTGCATTTGCCTCACAATGCGCCCTAAATAATGACTTGTAAGGCCATGGCCGATAAAATCACAAATTGGTCTCCACTTGAATGAAACCACAAACCATTATTCCACATGTGCGTCGTAAACAGAGCTGGAGCTCTGCTGTTGAAGTGCGAAAAAGATGAAAAATCCGTTTTGAGATCAAAACGGGCCGTAAAATTCGAATTTACCAGTCACGGTTTTTTGGTTATAAAAACAGATTTATGCGGTCACGTCTCTGGCCTTGTCTAAACCCTGGACAATGAACAGTGGTAGAATTCTTTCCAAAAAAGTGGAAAATGGAAAGTTGTCGTTTGCGAATTGCAGCCTGCTGCACTACTCCTTAAAAACAATAAAAATTTTAAAAAAATACTGTTTCGCCTACAAAATAATATATTTTGAAATTTTTGTCCCCTACGACCCTGCTTTTTGGTCAACTAAAATAGGATTAATATGAAGATAGCCAGCCTATCAACACCGATTCTGGATAAATACTTATACATAGTATTTTTATTATTTACAGTTAAAGCTGCGAAAAAACCTGTTACCGGCATGCATTAAATGAATTCACGACATAGGCGTAACAAAAATTAAATTTCTTAAATTATTATAGCAAAGACGGGTACAGTAGGTAGGTAGGTAGGTAGGTAAAGTAGGTACGCATTATTTTTTAATAAAATTCAAATATGGGTTCCATCGTTTTCGTCGTTAGTGGATTGACCATTGCTCCCCAGCTGAATAATTGTTAAAGCAAAAGGAGGTGACACATGCTTTTTCCACACTACAGTGTCCAATTCACTTATCGCCTGTTGAATCTTTCCCAAAATTGCCCCACTTAAAGCTGGTTGCGAAAGATAATTTTTTTTTCTAATCCCCCAATTTGTTCCATTTGAGTTAAAAATACAATAATAAGGTGATAACCGCAAAATTACATAGCGTTATACTCGTTTTTGAAATTCAAAGACTTTATTATGTTTGATGATTATTGGTTTGTTATCTTTTTTTTCCGGTACATGTACATTTTTGTCCTTCATAAAGTTGATCGTGTTCCATTAAATTATAAATGTTTCTTCGGATATAATCTATGCCGCCACCATAGATTTATTTAAATTTTCGAGAAGTCTCCAAAGCCGCCCTTCGGCGGCACCACTGATCCTAGTTTGATTGCACCTACGAGTACTGGTCTCCGTGCGGAGTGGCGTCACAACTCAAATATTGATCGTTTTACAACCCGGACCGAGGTAATACTCATTTGGTCCGCTGGCTTACGCGTTCGGATATTTAAGGGCTGTAACAACTATAATTTCATCCCGCAGCATCCTATTTTCGGTAGTTCTTTCGATAGGTGAGATCTTCAACTGACATTAAAAATACCGTACGTGTTTTTTATGCCAGGTACTGCCGAGCACGTGCTACTGAGTCATTATCAGGGGCCATCACCCAATTTCAACCAAACAAGTCCTAACTCGTTTTTTTTTCATCATTGCACAAAAACGGAACCGTAAAGGAACCTTCCCACGTATGTGACCTTTTTGCCTAAAAAGCTGAAAGAGCCTTTTCTTTTTGGTTCCTTTATTAGGACGTTTCCTTGGGTTCCCCCTTGACAAAGCGTGACTCACTCAAGGTACTCTTTTGTTGAAGGCTGCTTTGAATGTTGACTTAAGCCAATGATATATTTCGGGTGCATGATGGGTACAATTGCGAATATAGTACGGGTGAGACGGCATTGTATAATCACGTGTGAAGTTTCAGACAAGAATCGACAAGTCGAAGATGCTATTTTCAGTTATATTTCTTTTTTTGGTTTCGGCCTGTCATCCTCGTTTCTGAACAATCTCAAACCAAATACGGAATGAAAACCTTTAACGACGCAACCCATAATCATAACGTGTTTAATCGAAAAAACTGCATACAAATAATCACGCCACAACCCGATTTCGACCCATTAACGGCAGGTGCTGCCTGCCAAATAAACCAAAACACGTGGGAACCCAGAACCACGACGAACCATACGAAGACGACGGGTCTCGACGAGTCAGCAGTTGTGCAAATTGTATAGATTATCGCTTTAAAAAAGTTTGGGTTCCGATCAAACAAGAAAAAGTCCCGAAAATGTTCTAAAGTCGCTTTAATTCAAATTGGGCAAATTTAAATTTAAAAGGGCCAGAGAATATGAAAATAGTACCAATTATGGTGCCTTTCCGACTAATTTGCATTTGATGGTAGAAAATTAAAGCTTATTTTTGCTGTTGGTTCGTGGGTCTCCAGCGCTATATTTTTTCCAGAACCCATTTCTTGATACTTTTATTTCTCTCACTTCTGCTATCGATCACTCAAAGTTCAAGTGTTTTCGCAGTGAAACGGTGGAAATGGACATCCAGAGAAAAGTCTCGAGCTAGAATTTGCATAAGCTTCGTTCCAAAATTGGATACTTGTATAGGAGCAATCCCATTAACGTACCAAGTTTGAGACGTTTTAAACTCGAATATTGAGATAGCGCTCATTTGGAGGTAGAGCTACATATCCAAGGGCATATTTTTATGAACTTGGAGGGTACTTTCACCAAACGGGTACTTTGAACCCGTTTGGTTTAAAATTTCAAAACTGCCAGGGGAACCTCTTCGTGAAATGAAAATGATAATGAAAATGGATGGTTTCAATGGAGAATTTGAGCTTCGCCCAGTTTGCTTCCAATGTTGGGCAACTTGAAATTGGACCAGGTAAATTACTGACCACTGGAAGCCACCAGGGGCGAGCGTAAAAGTTGTTAAGCTGTAAATCAGTGGAGTGACAACACTAATGATATTAACTAACATATAACAAAACAACCCTTAGAAACCTATAGAATGTGAGTGTCAATGTGTAAATATAAATGCCAATTCGCTTTCGTAAACGATGTGAATTTAAACGATATCGCTCTTTTATACAAAAATACAGCCGACTTTTTCCGAAAATACACCTTTGCTGACAGTACCCTACTCCCAACACCCCATGATCACGTGAATTTTCCGGGCATGTCCCAAGATCAAGGCCCATCATCAATGATCTGCATGCCGATTTAGCCATGTCGCATCAGTTTTCGCAAAAACGGGAAAAAATGACATTTTCCGTTTCCTTTTCCATTCAAAGTGTTCCTCCTGCATCTTTCGGTTTCCTCTTAACAAAATTCACCAAATACGTGTCTAACGATTAAACACCTGACCGGGGGTTTAAAATAATTTACCCCAGGATACTGCCAGTGCCAAAGTTGTTAAGCCGTAAAGCCCTGGGGTGAGAACAATAATGAAAATCAACCCCTAATGCAAACCCGAGAAGGCAAGTGTTTTTGGGGTTATGAATTAGGGGAAGATTTAAGCACTGCGCGGGAGTGCATAATCGGTATCATTTCGAATTAAGCTAGTTCGGACTTGTACGTACATATCTATGTAGATCAACATCTGCGTAATTTCTTCCAGAAAAACGAAATTCTTACGTCTTTTATCTCCCCTGCAAGATCAAAAGCAATCTGATCCAACTTTGCTGCACGAATGGTAAAAGGATACTATTTTCGGTTATAAACGGGTTCTTTTTATCCTTTTGCACAAAACCTTTACAATAATCAGGTAAAGGAATTCCGATATATGCACATGGCTCGGTTAATTATGGACACAATAAACTCCTTCAGTCCCAGAAAATATGACAAGGGGTTCCTTCTAGAAGGGTCAGAAACAGTTTTTCGCTCAAACTGACCATCGAACCTGTTCATTTTGCACGTGCAAATACCTACACCTCTTGTTGTGTGCGTACCTATGCACACAACAAGAGACTTTAAGGTATTCAAAATTGGGGTGGCGTTGGCGTAGGGAAGAGGTAAAAAGGGTCAAGGCAAACACAATGTACGAGGGAGTAGGCGAAATCTTTTAAAAACACCCCTACGTATGCCATCTGCCTTCGTTTTCGTGGGAACCAAGACTTAGTTGCGATTCTCACGGATCTCATCCGAATGAAACACCCTATATCTACACATGTAGAGATAGTGGGTCTCGCTCGCACTTGCTTTGCAAGAATTGAGGGCGTCTCGCTTGGTGCGTTTCACTCTACTCGCCTCGACCAATTTCGAACACCTGTCCCTATACGGTGATTCTATAGGCCGAGGGTTGTTCCCTTAGGGTCCACAGTGACGTCAGGCGGCTTGGTTGTGTGTATAAAAGCAGAAAATTGCGTGTTGGGAATTCATTCGAACTGCATCGTTCAGCGATAAAGTCACCGAGTTTTATCTACAGTTTTGAAAAATTAATCGAAATAATGAATTTCACTAGCGACTATTTGGTTGCGTCCAACAACAGCATAAACGACAACAAAGTGAACGCGAAAAAGGTGGCGCGCAACCCTCTCTACCAAGTCAAGAAGCTGATCAAGTGCGTCTTGAACAAGAGCTCCAAGGACACCTACAAGAAGAACTCGCAGCCCTCCTACTTCATGGAAGAAGAAATCCAAGACAATCTCGCCAATGAGATCTTAGAGAACGAGATTTTCGAACAAATTGATTCCTGTGAAGAATTCGCAGGAGTTCCAGTGTACAATGGGTCTTCTGTTGAGATCCTGCCGATAGTGCGAGGCCAAAGGTACGTTCCAGTGCATTTCGCCAGGACTGAGGCCGGTACCTTCTTCTGGACCTCGGTGGGGTCACCTGACAGTGACATCGTGAAATGTGGAGACCAAAATGTCATTTGCAATTACCAGACTCCTGAGCTTCAAGTACCTGCAGACCGATGGGCCCAAGCCTAGAGGCAGCAAATTTAAACTGCAACTGAAGAACAATGTGATCCCCCAGTGCCTTAAAAACTTCTATGTGATGTCATTGCTCAATTTACCTCACGACTCTATTTTGCATTGAAATGTGATATTTGTATTTTTAATTTTTTAGTTTTAAGCCAGATTTTATGAGGAGAGTACTGTTAGTTGTATCTTTGTGATGGCAGCTTTAACTAGAACTTAGTAATTTTTTTTTGTTTTTATTTAGCTTTATGCAACTTTTGTCTTCCAATAATAGAGGTTTAGAATGTATTTTAAATAAAAACTTTTTACTGAATTTTTCGTTCTCTCGCTTTGAACCCCTGACTCCCAACTAAAGCAATCTTGGTCATCAATGAAATCTCTTTAAATGCACGTGCTGGTAGGAGGATAAGAAAAAGGAAAAAGGTCTTCAGGTAGATTACAGTCGACCAGTTGCTGAGATGTAGAGGATTTAATAAGGATGGGCGAGAACCGAGATGGGCAAGTTTTAAATTACCTGCAACATGGTTGCAGGTATTGGTTATACAGGGCGGGAAGCGCTTTTTGCTCGCCTGGGCTGCTTTTTCAGGGCATGATTGGTTTTCATTTTTGGTTTAATTGAGATAGTTCGAAATCTTCAGGAGATATCATTTTAATTTTGAATTCAAGTGTGTTATCAATTTTATGCTTCAAGTGGGAGTCTACTTTGCATATCGTATTTCAATTCATATAGGAATATCTCAGCAAAGCTGTAAACTTGTTTTCCTTTGGAATATCACATTGTCTTCGGAACTTGTAAACAACATTATTTGCTGAATTAGCGAATTGAAATTATATTTTTCTCTTTTCAATTTATAACAAATAAAGTAGCACTTTCTTGCTCAAAACCGGTGACTAAACGGATTTCATTTCGTAATTAGATAAATAGTTCGAGCCTCCATTTGATAACTCATTGAGTAAATGGACCCAACGAGAACAAGCCGCAGTTTAAATTTATGTCTTTTTCTTACAATTTCTCCATCGTACAGCAAAATTAGAAAAAAAAATATATATATATATATATATATATATATATATATATATATATATATATATATATATATATATATACATATATACTATATGTATGTATGCCAAACTCGGTCGGAAATGTTATTTTACGTAACTTGTGTCATATTGCGGGGACGCGCATCGCTCAAGTGGCATATTATAATGTCAGGGATCAGCTAAGGTTCAGAACTCAGATAAACACAGAATTTCACGTGACAGTTCGTTTCCTTTTCGAAAAATTACGAAACTAAACAACCAAATTGCAATCATCACATCAGTGGAAAGAGAGCACTCATAATACGCGCTTTTCAAAACGACGATGTTATGGGAACAGATTTTTACCAACAATAAATCATCTTTAAAGAAAAGAAAACGTGTACCGAAATCAGCCATTTGGTATTTAACCAGGTTTACATCTGGGACCTTAAGACCCTTTTTCATAGTTCATCACCAATTTCAGTCACTTCCGAAAGCACGTATGGGATATTACGTCCTATCGAAATCAATCGTTGCGTCGAGTTTTCATCGTGTAAACTCGATTAGCACGGAAGCAGACACGTGAGTGACTGGGGGGAACTTGCCGAATGTAAACCAAGTCACTTGTGTTTTGGGGACTGTCGTTTTCTCACGCCGCATTTTGGATGGCAGATTTTTTCCATCGACTTTTTTCTGTTTTTAAATGAGTCGCCCACTTGTAAGCCACTAGTAGTAACATGAGAGAGAATCCACATGTGTCTCACTAGACATTTTGTTTAAATTTAGACCTCGCAATGTCGGCATCTTCAGTAGTAAACTGACGCCATCCAAAAGCAACCCTTAACAAAAGTTCTCCAGGTGCAGCCACCGTAAAGTGGCCGATTTAGTACTTCTAGAAGGATCTCCAAATAATGGAAAACTACATTAGATATCCTACATCCGCAATTTTTTACAAATTTCGCCTCCTAAAGTGCTTTTGAATGGCTGGGCACTCCATTCATAGAGCCGGTACTTTCGGGAACTCTTAACTAGGCTCGTATAGGATTCAATAGGTTTATTGTATTTTACACACATTGTTATTGAAGCAGTTTCTGAGGAATCTTAAGAAAGCCTTCGGCCATTCATGGTGCGTGCTTTGTGAGTGTACTATAGAGCCCTTTTGAAGATTTCAATTAAAAACATTTCAATAAAACCTTATTGTTTAGTTTCAGTCAAGGTAACCATCAATTTCTACAGATTTTTCCCCATCAAAGTCTCCTCGAATCCTATGTTCAGTGATAAAACTGCCACGTTTAGCATGATTGTACTATTTTTAATTGAAAAAAGGCCCTTTAGAGATAACACCTATCTTATCTCTCTATACCATAAACATAACGTCGCAATAAGGAAAAAGTGGTACTATACACGTATGAAGACGCAATTGCATTTTTTACCAAGTAAACAATCTAATCTAGAAATTGTTTTTCATTGCTATCAAGTTCCATTATTAAGTGGTTTGTGAGGAAATGTCTCAAGCTATACTTCGATGTACATGTAATGGCACCATGGAGCCAGAAATGATAAAAAGCAAAACACGAAGATAGGACGGTTTGAAGGTGCCCTATAAGGAACTCCTCAAAACAATACCCTGAATGGACCGCTTGATAATTCATAGATAATGGATTTAGAAAAGTATATGAAAGCTACAGGTACAACTAATGTAGCCATTACCACAGGTACCATTGCCACAGGCAAAAGGTAATTTCAAGTTGGGGTCTCATATCCAACAGCCTCTTGGTACCGCCCCAGCCTTATTTTACAAAAATGTCTTAAAAATCGCCACAAAATTAATTTTATCTCTTGTTAAGCAAAGGCCAGAAGACAGTCTTCTGCTTCATTTCTTCGATAACTCTATGGAAAAAAACATAAATATTGCGACTATATTTTGTTATAGAGACCATGACCGTCCTAAATCTTCCACCACTGTTCGATTGCTGTCAAAAGATTGCAGATTTAATAGATTTTTTAAATAATACAAAAAATCAGGTTAGTTCGATATTCTCTAGGTCCACCAGAACTTAAACCTCCAGTCTTGTGGGTTGGACGTTGATAAGCGGTCAAGAAAGGAATTAGTCTAGAATTCTGCCCATTGCCCCATTAAATTTGAACGATTATTTCGACTTGTCATATTGTGGTGAATCCTCGGCGGCGAACAGATTTTGCTTGTTTACCTAATTTTTTTTTTCTTTCGTTATTACCACACTTATTACGACATCGAAGCGTTATCCAGTTTCTTGGGCGTGAAACGAACAAATCGACCCATTATCATCGAAGATTAGGTAACGCTCGAGTTCTTTGAGGTCGAGCCTGATAACTACTTCGCAATCAAAACAAGATACCATGGAAGATGTTAAAGGTGAAGAAGAGTGGGATTCAAAGCTAAACATTTCCCATGGCGTTGTTGACCCGTGCCGGCCTCGGGCAAATCGTGCACGGTCAAAGGGCGTCACGCGCTTTGCCACTCGTTGCCGGAACGGTATGTGAAACCAGCTTAACGCAAGTGCGGCCAATCCTTATATCTAAAAGCAAATGTAGAGCTTAAACAAACTTATTTGTTTTCTGTATTAATTTATTAATAGATGATCTACCAGGTATAGAAGCAGATGTATGTGGAGTGGAAAGCATGTGCGTCAGGTCCGTCATCCATCGACAATAATGCATTCCGGTCTTCTGGAGCGTGTCCGACTCGCGGCTTCCCACGGTTGGAGCCACGACCCACAACGTGCCGCCACTGGTGCGTGGTAACGTGATCGACGAACATATTGGTTGTTGCTGTTATTGTTCTATATAGATGTTGCTAAGACTGTTTATTGTCATGTGATTAGGAAAGATCTTATTGCAGTCGGCAATTTATTTCACAACAATAGAATTAATGGTGAATTGTAAATCAGTCTTTTAGTCTACGTAAACAATAAGATTTTGACGGAAAACGAAATAACTTGAATCGTCGTAGGTGGAATGCTTATGAATGCGAAATTTGTTGATTTGATAAAATAAACTTTGGACCTGCAACCCTGACCTATGCAGCTCATATGATTGTAGACCTACGTGTCTGAGATGAAATTTATGATACGTATATGTACCATTCGCAATAAAGTCCTCAATATGCGTCGCAGTTTTCTATGATCGTAACGTTATGACGCTGTAAAAAAATAAATAATGGGTGCGGAAATCAAGGTTGAGGGTTGGAAATGAGAATAAATTATAACTATACTTAAAACTGAAATATTTTCAGTTATCTGCCTCATCAAAATCACTATGACCACTGTCGCAACTTTCACAATGGCAAAGTCATAATTAAGATGGAGTGTCGCCAGTCTGACGATAGTAAAGTTCGAATTTCAGCAATGTTGACAAGATTAATTAAAATAATTATTTGCTATATTTTATTAGGTGTGAATTAAAGTGAAAAACTTAATAGAATTTTCATTAGCAGGCCAAACTTTAATCTCTTTAGCCTGAGGTTTTTCCTGTCCATTTGAAATCTTGCGCATTGCCTTCTAGCTAATTTGTAACTTGCATCGGAAATTTTATTGCGAATAGCATGGGCACATACAATAAGTGAAAAAAGCATTCGTGCACCCAGGCGAATCCCGTTAACGTGCAATTTTCATAATTTAAAAACAATGTAAATCATAAAAATTTAGTATATTCGCACAAATAAGACATCACTGCACAGATTTATGAAAAATATAACCAGGAAACTGTCTCTCTGTACAAGGAAAATGAAGAAAAACGTCTTTAGGCATGAACAAAAAAAGTATTCATACACTGATTTTTTGGTTTATTTTTTTGCCAGATTTGTTACTTAAAAAATCCGTTTTTTTGCGATAATTCTTCACTAGTTCACTTTAACACAAGTTACAGCGAAGTTAAAAATACAATAACAGTTACGGGACGAAGAGGAAAAGAAACTGGCGAAGACGTCAGAAAGTTGATAAGCAATTACCATTAGAAAGGAAAATTTTATAGAAGAATAGCAGAACATGTTGAGATAAGTTATGCTACTACTCAGCATACAGAAATACAAATCAGCAGGATCTGACAAGAATTTAAGACGTTTTCAATGGCCACGAAAAACAGCACAACGAAATGAAAGCTTGATTCTACAGCAGATTAAAAATGATTTCAATGTAAACGCACCTTATCTCGTTTCGGAATTATAACAGACAACTGGACAAAAAATCCATCCAGAAACCATTAGATACCATATCAGGAGAATGAGATTCCACACGAGAAAATCAGTCAAGAAACCCTAGATAAATAAAGTGAACAGGAAGAAACGTGTTGCGTTAGTTGCATGGAATTCTTGAAACAAGTTATTTTCTCTAATGAGAGCAAATATAATTTATTTAGATCCGATTGTACCAAGATGCTGTGGAGAAAACAGTAAAGCATGTTGGTGGAAATGCGATGGTCTGAGATTACATGGCAGCAAATGGTATGGATAATGTGACTCTTATATACTTAAAATATCCTAGAAACCAATTTGAAAACCAGTGCTGAAAAACATGGACTAGAGGAGAATTTTCACTTTCACTACGACAATCATTCCAAGCATTCATCTAAATTAATTCAAAAGTGGTTCGGTGGTCGACAGGGTGTCTCTAAAAGGTCTATACAAAATTCTATCACAGATTTCCGAAGCGTGAAGATGACGGTTTAATTCAATTTATGTCAGTCGAGAAACGGATAGTTTTCAATGTAGAGGACGCCAAAGTGAAGATTAAAAAAAAGAAAATATTAATTACTTGGTTTGTAAAGCCACTGTCTGCACAAAATGTCGCATCGGGGGGTTTTCAGGAGCGACAATTCAAACTCATTTTAAATTTCCCATGTACATTGCAGAGGGCGCCACAAGCGCACCTACGCGTTCGCACAGTTGAAACGAGACAAATCGAAACTTTCAATTAATTTTCAATTCTTATCATCTCCTTGATATCGTCATGTTTTCACTTGATCATGCCAATTTTTTATTATTTATTTGGCTGTTTTGAACGAACAATTTATGCGCTTTAAACTTTTTTTTTCATGACATGCAGTGAACTTTAAAATTCAAGTATCTCAAGGAGAAATGCCCGTAAAGACTTGTAAGACGCCTTTGTGTCGTCAAACGTATAGTGAAATACAAATTTGGTCACGAATAGATTTTATACCGGGTGAAAAGTAAGGTTATGCCCATTTAAAGGGAGTCCACCTAGCGGTGAGCCTGTACAAGGTGCGTGGAAAATGTAAACTGATTCTGATTTTTAGCACCTGAAAATCCCCCAACGTGACATTTTGTCCAGACAGTAGCATTACACACCCAGTAATATACAGGGTGTCCCAGAATGAGGGGGTCACCGCTTAACCACATATTCCTCGGTCAAAAATATATCGATCCATGGTGATATACTTATGTACGAAATTGTCTCCTTCTGTAGATACAAGCACTTAAAGACTCGCTTTTTTTTAAGTTTTGCAGAAGAAGTTGAAAACGGCTAGATGGATTGCTACGAAATTTGCTGTATAACCTTTCTGCTTCCCAGGGCAGACTTGACGGGGCTTATTATGGTAAAACCACTAGGGGTAGTGGTCAATTGCTACAAGGTCGAACGTTAAATACACCAGAACTTTTTAACTCGTTCATGAGACCGTTGGTTTTTTTTTTTAATGAAATTACCGGTCAGTTACGCAACTTTTTTTTATCTCTTATTGAATTTAAATTTAAAGCCTCCATTAGGCGAAAAAAAAATTGGAGGAAATGACGCCCCTCTTCAATGGCCACCTAGATCTCCAGACCTAACTCCCTGCGACTTTTCCATTTGGGGTACGCTGAAATCTCGTGTACATGCTGTTCCTATTCAAAATGAGGACCACCTAAGAGATAGAATTTTGCCAGCAGCTGACGGAATGCGCAATGATTCAATGATGTTGGGAAGATTAAAATTTAATTTTCTTCGACGCGTGAATCTCTGTATTCGAGAACGGGGTGGCCACGTTGAGCACTAATTAAATTAATTGTTTGTTGATATGTATGCTTTCATTTCCTTCTGAAAGGTGTGTATTGACTGACATTATCAACAATTTTAATTTTTTTCGTCTAATGGAGGCTCTCAATCGAAATTCAATAAGAGATAAAAAAGTTGCGTTTTGACCTGGGACACCCTGTATAAATATATGTATTTTTTTAATATTCACTTTGACGTCCGGTATTTTAAAATCGGTCCTCTTTCGGACTGAGGTGAAACGTCATGTTTTCGGCTCAGAAATCTGTAGTAGAATTTTGTACAGACTTTTTAGAGACTTTCCGCATAAAACACCTCCTTTAGTAAAATCATCATAATCCCCTCCTGATCTCAATCCGACTGAGCACTTATGGAAACACTTGGAAAGACAGATAAGAAAAGTAGAATTTTCGAGCGATTTCACAATATTATTTTAGATGAATGGTCCAAAATACCTAAAATATCACTCACAACTTAGCAGAATCAATTAATCGTCGTTTGTGAGCTGCGACCGATGCTCAGGGGCATCCCACAAAATATTAATTTCAAAATATCATTGGTATTTAGGGTAATAAAATTTTGGTTTTCATACTGTATAAATACTTTCTACAGACGTTTTTCTTCATTTTCCTTATACACAGACAGTTCCCCGGTATTTATATTTTACACAAATCTGCGTAATGATGAGAATATGTTAAATTTTCATGATGTAAATGTTTTTAAGTTGTGAAAATCGCAAATAAATGGGATTCGCCTGGATCTATCAATACTTTTGTGACCTACAGAATTATGTAAGTGTGACCCATTTCACGTTGGGGGCATTCACGTGCGAGATGCACTGATGTTCAACGCACCAAAATTATGATTCCGATATGGTCGCAGTTTATTACCCGATTTTGCAATATTACAAATTTCTTATCGGTTTTAAAGTAAAATTGAACATTTCCTGTCCTCATTTTTAGCTCCACACATTTACCTCTTAGCATGACAAATCAAGCCACATGAGAAATAATTTCCCGTGGCAAATTGCAAATTACGTAGTATGTGGTAAAAGTAAATCCAGTTTTTTACGTGTTATTAGCTTTAATGGTACTCAGTAAGCCGTTAAAATTTTACTGAGGATGTCTGTAAAAGGTCTTTTACACACCCGATAATTTTACACGGAGCGGAAAAATGCTCCAAGATCTTCTAGGAAAGTTGTAATTTCTAGTGATAATGGAAACAGTAGAGATGACTTAAACAACTACCAAGATTTACGGAAACGTGTTCGGATTGCGAGATAAGGGAAAGCTGGACGTGGCGCCCTCAAAGCCTCGTGACTTCTCTCGCACGGTGATGGCAAAGAGCGGACCGAAAGTGGACCTAAAGGAAGTTACCTACCTCTATTTCTGAGAATTTGTGAGAATTTGGCCAGTGCAAAAATACTTTTCACCCTGGACCTGAACAAGCGGATACAGATTAGTTGGGACCTAACAGGTAAAAGATGGCCAGTTTGACTCATCCTGCTAAACTCTTGAAAACTTGTAAGGAACGCTTACAGATCACCAACAAACTATGTATTCCTTTCGAATGAATAAAATAGAGCGTAAGAGATGATTCGAAATTGTAATATAATATGACAGAATGAGGACACTTTGCCGTTCATTTACCACCTCCATGGACCTATCCAGTTCATCACTGCAATTTTTCCACAGCTGTTCATTTAATACCTCTTGTTAGGCAGTTGTTATGAATCACGGCAGTAGCTGAAATTATGGTGAAACTTGAAAACTACCTATTTGATATAATGACTTCAGCAATAAGAAAATTGGTCTTTTAAAACTAATTTGATACTTTTAAGGGAGGTAATAATCCTTACTGCTAAATGGCTCTCTTTCTCTGTAAACTGTAGTTAGACGAGGACAATTGTCACACTCAGGCTCATTTCTTTTTCCAAGAAATACTGATTTGGCACCGTCAAAAATGGTACCAAACGTCCCCCCAAGCCGTATATTTACTTTATTTAATATTTTGAGAGGCGGTAATAAGCTGTCCAACGACGGGGTAGAAAATTGACCAAAAATTACTTCCATTCTGTGTCATATTACCGTTAATAACTGTAATTTAAAATCGACAATAAGATAATACTTTTGGTTCAGAGAATTCTGAATGATTTTCCATAATTTGAGAATGAGCTGTATTGAACGATAATAGCGGAATTTTGCAGTGATGTGATTGGGTACCGGAGGCTGTGTGCTTTTTTGAATTTTTTTTTTATTATTGCAGTCAAGAAGAGAGGCAGATGTACAGAATACTGGCCATTAAGGAGGCCACTTTTGATTTATTCATGAGGCAAGTGTTCATTAGTGAGCAAAGTGCCAAGAAATCCATCGCAAATTACACGAAGAAGTGTTTAGGGAAAATCTCTGGAACCAAACATTCCCAAAGGAAGCTACTGACCTTAGTAGAAAATTCGCCAGGGATTTTTAAAATTGAAAAAAACTTGGGAAATAGATATTCTCGAAATTTTTATCTGTGAAAGAAACAGTCTTACGCTAAAAACCTGAGAAAGCATCAGTGCCCCTACTGGAGATTTTAGATGTTTTGATATAAAATTAAAAAAAATTCTGGACCGTACCACCTAAAGTTCCTGAAGGAAACTCCTCGAAAGCACCTTCCCAGAGTGAGCTTTTTTCCAAGTTACGCAAACCTCGCAGTCGTAAGATGTCTATCTTGACGTGTCCAAAGTAATAATCGATCCCATCATAAAAACTAATATTTCCTATCTACTACCGCAGATTGAACAATACCTCAATTATCTTATAGAAAAGGCACTTCACGTGAAATTAAAATCCCTCAGAGGCATTCCGAAAAACGAGAATAATAAAAAGGGACGATCTACCTGTATGTTACTTAGGCCGTATCTAATCATTACATCCTGTCCGGTCACCGCCCACCTCACTTAGAGACTTTTAGAGGCCTTTTTTACACCCTGGTCGGTATTCATGTGCACGTGATTTGCCCGCGGCAATTCTCGAAACGACCTCTACCACATCGCACCCATGGCGAGATTAGGAGGATGCGTCAGGGTCGGATTTAATGCCGTCCATTACATAATCGTCTGATTCGTGAAGTTTAGAGGTTGTTCGGAACGGACGAAGTACGGTCCTGGCTATTTTTAATACGAGGAGGGCTTTCGTCTTGATTTTCGCCAAAGAATTGATGACTCGGCCGATTAGGTGGAATGATGGTTATAAATGGAGGTTTTAGATTATTTTAATCGCCGGGTTTTTGTCCAGGAATAATATTTATTTCCTACCTGTTGAGGTGTCTGAAACTAATCACACGAAATACACCGAACCTAGATTGAATTTAGATAAGGCTCTTGCCCAATATACGATCGTTTCGGAAAAGGATTTAATGCCTTTCTGCCGGGTTTTATGATGTTATCTTTCGAGAGATGCCACAAATTTCGAAGATCACCATCGGGAATGCGATGATTGATGTTCTTGCGTCTTGGCAACAAACCACCCCACGTGTTCTAAAAATAAATGAATCTCAGGGACCAAGGCCTAAACAGTAATTGACACCGGCAAGTGCACAAAATGACATGTGACATAAGATTGTCTAGACGTACCATCATACAGAGGATCAGGTTTCTGCGAGATATTGTTCCGTTTATAAGTATGGGCACGTTTCGTTACACCCTCCTCGTTAGATTGTTCATTTATCATAGGGGCTCTATATGAAGCACTGACGCTATCTATGGAGTGCTCAAATGCGGTATCAGGAGGTCAATTTTTGAAAAGCCGTTAGAGCATCCCCGCATTCGAATGACGTTCGCAGGGCGCATTTTGAAGTATTCTTAAATTTGCTAATAATTTCCCACTTACGAGCTCCCTTTACGTGTGCCCGTTCAATAGAAACTATTGCCCTTTTAGAAACCTACGTCATTCACTTTTTCGTGGCTTACGGACTTCTGTCTAAAGCACATTCTCCATTAACTTAATAACAAAACGAACAACTACATCGCGAAACGGTCTTTTAAATCATTTTAATAAATCCCATAAAAAAGTCCACGGGAGTCAAGTCGGGTGACCAGGGGGGCAGAACTGCTCCATGTCGCGTCGAATTACCTTGCCTCAGAACATTTCCAGAAGGCCCCTTGAATTATGCGTGAATGCGTGGCAGCGTTGATGCCACAAACTGTCATACCATCGAAAAATTTCCATTAATTCGGTATTTAAGGAATTTAAGGAAGCCTCGGAATTTCTGAAATCTCTGTCGATAAATAAATATCGATAATTTGATCATGCAATATGCCGTACAGCACATTTGTGCGTTGAAGGAACAGTGATATCGCGGTATTCAGTTATAAAATTCGGATATTCTTCGGACCACCACCTATACGTTTGTGAGTCTGTCACTACAGGGACATTATTCGTGCATAGTATTTGATTAGGAAACTCAAGACTTTCTTTTTGTGAACCTCTGTAAAACCCGAAAGGGCAATTCAGCCTCATGTCGAAATAACGCTCTTTCAAGGTATTTATAAATTTTAGCTCATATGCATGGAATTTGTTTCCATGTTTAAACTCTCGCGGTTAACACCTGTTCTTTCGGCAATGGTTTGAATATTTGCTCTGTTGATGTCGATCACATCCAAACATACTTGCAATTCCACATCTTCGAGGTTTCTTGGTCAGTAATGAGGCCTTTTGAAATGTTTACTACTCAACCAACTAATTTAAGCTTAGCTATTAACATGGCGTTCCTAGTACCACATTCAAAAAGTTCTGCAAGTCCGAGTACCAACATTCCACACTTAAAATGGGTCGTTTGTCTCATCGTTAGGCGAAGCAGCGCCGCTTTCGCTTCCTCTCTCTCTCTCTCTCGGCAAGGGGGTAGTTTTGGTCTGGAAGAGAAACATAGGAAACGATGGTTTCTGCTGGAATTCAAGGGAATTAGCCATATTCTGGTTCAACCATCCCACGCTGCTCATTTTCCTCGGACCGTTAATTACTCGCCAACAAATAACACGTGGTAGGCGACATTCTTCGCTGAAACTTAATAGTCTATTCAATGAAGCTAACGATCAGATTCTTCACTCAAATGGGATGAAACCCAATAGGTATAAACAGAAATATTGCTCGGCCACCTAACGCAATTAATTTCTAATGGGCTGCGATATCTCAAAGGAACGCTCATTGTAGGTACTCGTTTTTATCTTTCATCTTTCCTGCTACTGGTACGCAGACAGCAGTTTAAAGGTCCCGGGAACGTGGGGCGTCATTTTAACACGCTCCAAACCGGTCCTGCCCGAGGAAGCGTGTTCCATTCTTCATCGAGGTCCGGCAGTAAGTCTGCCTGAAGATCCCATCAGCAGGAGAAGACAAAGAGCCTTTGAATCGACCATTTTCGTCCCATTAAATGAGGCTTTCGAGCAAGAAGAAAAAGAAGAACCGTCGATGCGAGGATTGTCGAATGGAGGTATAATAACTACGTAGTATATGGAAAAATGGTTTGGTTATTCAAATCGATATCTATAGTGCCCAAGAATAATATAGCGAGTTCGAGATAAAGATTTTTCAATGATTGTCGGGTTATTTTTAAAAAAGATAAACGGATCCATACAATTTATCTATAAATTTTTTAAATTTACAATTCAATTCGAAACTCGTATTGATACGATTGAGTAAGACGATGAAATAAACAACAAGAGACCGGACTTTAGAAATAATCCAAGCTCATTGGGTTGATACCTCCCTACTCAAAAAGGGATGATCGTCTTCTAATCCTGAGGACTCTGCCTGTCCGAAGTTAAAAAATTAACGTAAAACACTGCTTAGACGAAGATTAAAGCGGCATTAACGAAAGATTTGTATTTCCGAAAGTGGGAAAACACGCTAAAATTTATCCTCTTGGCGATTTGATAATCCTTATGACAATTTCATTGAGGATATTCAGAATCTCTGTGGATTAGCAAATGATAATACCGGCTCATAAAAATTAGGATAAAAATAAGTCTCATTCAAGGTCCGCTCTGAAGAGGTCGCTGTGATGTACCCTTTTTTTAGTATTATGCCTATTTTCATATTAAGGAGGGGCGCTTTGAAAAGGTACCGCAAAAAGCTTGAATTTTATCAATCAAGCTTTAGACGTGTTATTATACCTGCAGCCGGTAACCCGGAATCGAAGAGAGCCCCTTGTAGCCTCAGCGAATTTTTATTGGAAGTTCTAGGAAGAAATGACGAGTACCTGTTCAGACTACCCGTTCGGATGATGTTTTCTCATTTTTCACCAACTCTTTTTATTAAGTTAATCAGAATCTTTTACTCTCCTGTAGTAAAAAATTAGCTGATTCCTTCAGCACCCCTCCAAATTGAGGCAATTAAATTGCCCATTTTTCCATACTCACCCACCCACTAATCAGAAAGGAAAAATGAATTATGTTTTAAAGGAAATACTTTTAATATTTTTTCAGTCAAGTGGCTGTTAACATGTTTGTTTCGTATTTATAAAATCGTTCATTCATTCACACAACTAATGAACGATTCGTAAATTATTTTGCATCTGTGCTTGATTTTCTTGTGAGCAGCTAAGCATACACGAAATCAACAAAGCACTACTGCATCATCGTCGTGCTTAAAGCTCATTGCGGCGAAGTTGATAAACACGACGTTACGGAACATTCAATTTTGGCAATTCTTTTTCCCGTTCGAATTTGAAGGCTGACCTGTCATCTGTCGTTCTGCTCTTTGTCATGATTCTGTCACTCTCGTCGGGTTTGAATTTTCAAAAAAATTCGAACAATGCTCCTATGAATGACAGCTTGCGTCCACGTTTCAACGTCAATTTTTTTGCTGTTCAAATTGGAATTATGAGTTATTTTACTTCTACCATGTCAATAATAGATCGATTTGCTTCAAGAACCATGACTAATACGTACACTGGGCAGAAAAATACTATAGCTAACTGGCATATTAATTTCAACACTATTAACGCGCTCGCTTCGCTCACGCGTTAAATCGTCTTGGTTGTTAATCGCCGTAATTAATTCACTTCCTTCGTTAAATAACTATTAAGATCTGTATTGGGTGTTTTAAGACACTGACAAATTCAGTCAAATATAGGTGACATTATGTTTAACCAGCGGTCTAATTCTTGCTCGAGCGTCCAGAGTCCCCATAATTTAGCAGTACCCTCAGTACCCATCCACGTCGTCATCATCATCAGATAAAACCCGAACCGATTAAAATAACATGTACATGGGACGGAATGCGTGATTCACAGGGCGAGTCAGATTCGGCTTGCATCTGCCACTTTTCCCACGATCTCGAGGAACACGTGTGCAGGACACGCCGCCGAAGAAGACGACGATCTCGTGCAAGGCGCTCGCCATCGGGCCCCAAAAGGGGGCCCAACAAGAACAAGAAAACAAGGACATTTGGATTGATCCGTAGGTATTATAGATGTCATTGGTATGGTACCCTCAGCATAATAACGGGCATTATAGACAATGAGCTGCATCACACAATAGGCGGTGTGCCCTAATTATGCATAATAATGACTTCACATTTTTGCGTTGATGAAGTATGAAAGTTCGGTTGTGGTTTTCCTGCGATATACTCCAACTGCCATGGTAACTGATAGGTATCGCAGAGAAATGTCTTAACTTTTTTCTATATGTGTACGAGGCACGTTCAGAAAAAAAAGGAGTTTTAAATTTTTGGAAAGAATTCGATTTGAATGAAGAATTTCATCCCCTTCAAAGTATGCCGGGGCTTCTTCCAGAACCCGAAACACTTCTGAAACTCCAACTTTGGAATATCGTTCAGGTCCTTCAGCAACGCGCATTTAATCTCGTCCATGCCTGCAAAACGACGACCTTCTAAAGTTTCTTTATTTTCCGAAACGAAAAGAAGTCGCAGGGAGCCATATCTGGCGAATGTGGACGTTGCAGGAACGCTGCAGTATTGGTTTTAGCTAAAAGCTCACGAACGAAATGAGGTATGGGCAAGGGCGTCATCATGGCGCAAAAACCATGAATTGTTTCGCTACGAACCCAGCCGATTTTTTCGATTTGCTCCATGCAAACGACATTGAACTTGTAGTTGTAGAGTTTTGTTGTAGTTAATGTTTTTTGTTGGCCGTTTCGAAAGAAATTAATGGATATTCTTTGGTCCGTTTTTCAAAGATCGCCGTTTGTGTCGAACGGAACGTAGCCTACTGACAGCAGTCACCGAACTAAACTAACAATGTACAAATTGAGTAGGGACATGTTGACGAAAGCGACTAGCGAAAAATCGCCTAAACTGAATTAATGCAGCCCACGAAATTACAAAATTTCCATCATTTTGCGAACGCACCTCGTACGTACGACGTGACAACGCCTTATATCTTATTGGATAAATTTGTCTGTAAGCATGGAGTCGTTGTTATCTGGCAAGAACGGTGCACCAGCAAAACAACAAAAATGTCACCAGGGACCGAAAAGTGTTATTTTGCCCCATTCACTATTAATTCAATATGCGAATGTGATTGACGCAACACATATTTGATAACGAATAAGCGATTGTCAGGTTAAAGTTGCCGCTGGAAAGTATTTTTTATCGCGATAAAAACAACGCTTTGGTTGATGCCAAGAGTACTCACTCGGTAGTAAATTGATATACTTGACTGATAATCAAATATTTCTCAAAGTGTGAACTAATTAGGTAATTTAGTAAATAAATTCGTTACTTATCTCTAACTCCGAATTCCCTGGTTTCATCCTGGACGACAGGTAACTTCGGTTCAAGCCATTAACATATGAACAAATTAGCCCACAAACACGGAAAATTTAACAGGTTAATCCGCAAACTTTTGGTTTCAATTTGAAACCGCGTTATAAAACTGGGGCTTCGGAGCAATTCTTCAATGTCTCATTAACCTGTATGTGAAGTAACTTACAGTACAGTCAAGGGTAATCATCAATCAAAGTGCCTTTTTCACTGAGAAGGTGTTTCAGATAGCTGTCTCACTTCAGCTTTCGGTTAAGCTGTAATTTCAACTTGAAAAACATTTCAACTGCCAGTTAGTTGTTAACTGACGTTCGGAGCGTAGCACTGGTTAATCCGGTTCTTGCCCTTGCGTTCTCCTTAGGTCCATGGCGGAGCCTGCACTGAGGTTCCGTTTAGGAATTTGAGGACGCTCCAAATGTAAACTCGGAACTCCCAAAGCTCATCATGTAGTTTTCGAAATATTTTTAATGCATTCCGGACGGTTGAAGAATTTATCCTGAACTGACGCCATTACGCTTTCAACGGCCGTTAGATTTGTCATTGAAAATCAGCTTTCTATGAATTATTAGTTTTTTTCATCGTTTCTATGTAACTTTATCGATAACATAACTGCCCCCCTAGGCTAAGCAACTATAATGCGAAATTCCTTCCTAATAGTTTAATTACAGCCGCCTTTCCGCAAGAGTGACCGTTTGATTTGCAAATTCGCCAATTATGATAATTAATTTTTAGCAACTTTTTGCATTGGTAAACCACCTAGTATGCAAATGAAAAATACTAGACTTCTCTGGGCTTATCAACCAAGTATTTTTGAGTAGCTAATGAACCAGTTTTATCGATCTAATTCGTTATTGACTGCCGTAGAAGATCTAACTCGTAATGAAACAACAATAACACCACTTACACGTATGAATCTCTTATATGCATGGCGATGATGGTTTAGAGTTCTTGCCATAATTGATATGGAATGAGTGATTAATGTGTGTTGAACAGTTGGTCTACGTGTCTACATAAAATTTTCGAATCTTCTTGTAAAAGCACAGTGCTTTTATCCAAATAGAGCGGTACTGAAGACCAATTCTCTGTTACTTTCATAAGCTTATTAATTACTGTATGCATCTCCTCACCCCACGTGTTTTGTGATAATCGAGAGTTTTCGGAATTTCCCGCAAATGCAACCAGAACCAATTACCAGACAAACGGCGGTAAATATACTGCATGACATAGAAAAGAGAACACCCCGTAAATTTGGATTTATTTAAATGATTTTTGTTATGCGTCTTTCTTACACAAAAACAAATATTTCATCAGAAAATTCAACAAATTTAATTGTTAAAAACCAAAAAAAAATGAATAATTTGTCGGTCCTCCGTGGTGTCTTATACATTGCTGTAGATGCCTCGGCATGGATCTAATGAGGTGATTGATGCCCTCTTGGGGATCTCATTCCAGGCTAACTGGACAACATCACGTAGTGCCGCTAGGGTTTGTGGGGGATGGAGTAAATTACGCGACCTACCTTCAACATCCCATACATGTTCAATCGGTGAGAGGTCTGGAGATCGAGGTGGCCAAAGTAGCAAATTGATTGCATTTTGTTGAAAGAAGTCAACAGTTACTTTAGCCACATGTGGTCTTGCAGGAAAACTGGATCAACAAGAGTTTCCAGACAGGACACGAGATGAGGTTCCAAGACTTCTAGGATATATCATTGGGCTATCATATTCTCTCCAATAAAAAGTAAAGGTGGCTTGCTACTATATGCAATAGCACCCCCAACCATCACCCCAACACTCTGATGGGCATGCCTCTGTATTTTAAACTGAAGATACCGCCTGTCACCCCGTCTTCTTCTTGCTCTTGCCCGGCAAAGATGCATTAACCAAACAGAATCCGGATTCTCCACTAAACACTATATTATCCTATTCTAGATTCAAATATATCCGTTTTCTGCACCACTGCAGTCGATTGTGACAATAATTTATAGTGTGGGGTAACACAAGATGGGGACGGTAGGAAATCGGTCCAAAAGTTTTTATCGCCCGATAAATGGTTCGAATTCCAATGGGCCTTTCATACTCAGCAAACCACTGATCCGCCAGGGATCACAACGAGACGACCCTATCTCTTATGGCCACAATTCGAAGGCGGCGATCTTAGAGTTCTGCGGTTCTTCGGAATCGTCCAGTACCTCTCCTTCTGCCTGTTTGCTTTTCTTGGAATCATGCCTGACAACATCTCACAATAGCGTTTACACACGGTTCAATCTAGTGGCGATTTCCTCAAGTGACCGACCAGCCTCTCGTAGACTCACCATTCGACCTCTCTCCAACTCCCTCAATTGATGAAAATTTCGATGAATTCTGCATCTAGACATATTTGATTAATCCGAAACCACTTACTGAGCACACCATACACCAGTAAATGATCTTTTGCAATCACATTGTTGATATATTATTGTAATTTTTATAGGAAAAAAAACTAAAATTCCTGATAACTCCTACATACAATGATAAATATGGCTGAAAATGTAATCGTTTTTTGCGTTCCCATACATCGACATGCACATCAAAAATTATTTAAATAAAACCACTTTTACGGGATGTTCTCTTTTTTATGTCACGTAGTATATTTAACTTCTTAAAAAACGCTTGTACCGGGTGTCCAGGCGAACCCCGGACAAGGGAGATCAATATGGGAAATCGGTGTTTATTTTCAGCGTCTGCACGGAACTTTTACATAGACGTTATAGTACTGAAGACCGTCCATCATGCTGCAGTTTTTTCAATCTTCTAATTAGAGCCGTTTCGGCATAAAACACTTCCAAGCAAGAAAAATATATATGTCCCGGATAACGATTCGATGCTGCGATTGGTCAGAGCCAAGACTTCGTGTTTGTTTTATTCTGAGGTTCGCTCTGACCTATCGTGCCCTCGAACGATTATGCGGGATATTAATTTTTGTTTATTTCGAGGAGTTTTATGCCGAAACGAAGAAAATTGAAAATAGACGATTGGAAAATTGCTGAACGGTGGCCAGCCTTGAATCAATAACTTTCGCGTAAAAATTTTTCAATTGGACGATCCGTGCAGACGCAAAAACACTAAAAACCGACTTCACATGTCAATCTCCTAAGTCCAGAGTTCGCCTGGACATCCGATATACCAATGGCATTATTTATTTTAAATTGAGGTAAATTATATTTTCGGCCTTCATTACTCAGCAAGTAAACCTCCCCAATTATTTAATTATGTTAGATCAATATTCGTAGCTTTGATTAAAAATACACATGTCTGACCCCTGATTAGCAGTTTGGCTACAAAACAATATATAAAAACCAGTTTCAGTGGCAGCACAGAAACTATGCTGTGATAGTTATATTGGCAAGATATGCCACGTAAAATGAGAAAAAAGTAGAAATTCCTCCAATTAGATCGAGTATAAAATAAGGAATTTCTTACTTCTTCGAGTTTACGAGTTATAAAATCGCTTTTTAGAACCTGCTTATGGAATATGGTACTCGGGGCCAATACTACGGGCCTCTCTCACCTAACGGTGTAAGGCATCACGAAAAAATTAAGCGATAAGATTTCCCTGTCACCTTACCCTTATGCAACGTGCAATATCAAGTAATGCAATCATAATCTGAACATAAAAGGGGTATATAATTTCATATGCACGTGTGCGTAAACTGGTACTTACTAAGTCTTCTTTTTGGTATTTTGTATCGTCTTCGCGTTTTATTAGACCAAAGGTAACGGTTTGCGATGACAAAGGGGGTGTTAGGTTAATGCAACTCGATCTACAGGTATCATTCAATCCCAAGAAAATCGAAGAAGAACGGTTTTAAAGAATTGCGAACTGAGAAAGTACTATTTACGTAAAAAGGGTCTTGTCCATATTTGGGATATATGTTGATATGTGTAAGTATTTGTTGCAGAATTTTCCATTCCCAGTGCACATTTAGAGCAAAAGTCTCCTCAGTAGAGCCATCAAATGTCCTTTTTTTAATATTCATCCTTTTGTTCTTCGACTTTTGTTTTGAGTTTGAAATTTTGCTCCAATTAATGCTTTTCACGCCGGAATTGCTGTGTTATTACATATACGACAAATATTAACTTGATTTTGAGAAAGGTGATTGAGCGCCCATGTTCTAGAATTCAACGACGAAGTTTTCTCTAACTTACTGAGCTTTTTTGAGCTTAGTTCCCATTCCCTTCACGTGCGATCAGGTCCTTATTCGTTTTAACGCAAACACAAGCAGCTACCACGTAGATTTTTGTGTCATCAATGTCTCACTTAGGAATGCATGTAGCTAAGCACTAATTTAAACAACGAAATTTAATAATGACACGAGTAATTGACGCAAATTATTTTGAAAATCAATGTTCACAATCACACAATCGCTTATGGTGTGAAGGAAACTGCCGAAATCAGGTGTGAAGTGTTTTTTCGGAATTCTTAAACCTTTTGGTCTTGATGGAAGGTTTTTGGTAAATCACTCAGAGCGTGATGAGGTGCAGCGGAAAGTTCAGTGTTTTCTAAAATATCGCAGAATTGGCGAGTGAAGCTGAAGAAAGGAAAATCCTAGATCTTAGGAGGTATGACCTAGCAGAGACATAACCGCACCATGAGAAAATACCAGTATTATATCGTGCGGTTCTAAATTGTCCTCCTTTGTCGATTAAAAACATAATTTAAAAAAAATACAAAGGGAGCATTAAATAGGGCCAGAAATGCAATTCTCTACGTTTGCTCATTTTTCTAAATGTTACTTACACGGCCAGTAGGGCAAAATGATCAATTTTCCTAAATTGAAACGTGAATCAAGTGAAACTCCAAGTTAAAGTTATTTCAAAAATGCATTTAATGCTGTAATAGTTTCGAGAAAAAAGATATAAACAGAAAAACAACCGTAAAAAATGCAATAAAAATTCAGTTTCAGAGTACGTAAACAATAAAAACAAAAACTTGTTTTGTTGATAGGAAATTTATTAAATTAAATATTCAAAATGGGCACCATTTTGTTCATGACGAAAATTTAATCGACCAACAAATTGCTGCCTTACATTAACAAAGGTTTGTTGGTTAATAGATCTGCAGACATCTACATATAATTCGAACTTTTTATTACACTAAAAAATCAATTTACAGTGATCAAACTTGCAACTGCTGCAAAAACTGCAGAACATGATGACGAAGAATGATGTGGTTTGAATGGTTAAGCGAGGTTTTATGTTGTGGTCCTAATGGAATCCACTTGTCTATCGCGCCAAGAGACTTTGCACAGGATGATATAATAAGATAAAAAGGGAAGAAGTGCAGATGGCTCCATAACGATATACAAGGCCAGATTACTTCAGACATTTTATAAAAATGATCGAACATTGATTTGTATTGCATTTTTACTGCATTTTTTTTAGTTTATAATTTTTTTTCCAAAATTAATTGGCAGATTGTAAAGTGCATTACGCGATTGAATGTACTTTTGAAATACCTCCAGTTTGAGATGTCACTTGGTCCATTTCTCAATTTTAAAAAATCGGCCATTTTGCCCCGTCGGGTCGTAAGCAACGTTTAGACAGATGGACAAACGCCAAAAGATAGTACCTTTTGTCCAATTTAACGTCCCTTTTAAATTTCTTTAAAATAACAATTTGCTAAAAAATTTAAAAGAGGGGGGGGGGAGGAACAATCTAACGCCGCACGCCATAATCCTTCAGAGAAATTAACTTTCAGATAGTCGAGTTGTTATTCTGAGATGATCAACCCGATGAAAGTGTTGTATGCGACTGTAGCAATTTCCACAGCTAAATGTGCTGCCGATGATGGTAGTTGAAATGAAGTATTAGTAGGTCCTGCTACTCTACAGGAAATCTGATTAATAAGGATCTGTCTGCTGCAGCGAATAGATCAGGAAGAACTGTTACGAAATCTGCAACTTACAACAAGTTGTAAAGTCTGATATTGGAACGGTGGATGCATAATTCGCGAATAGAATACACGTGTCGTCTAATTCACCAATTGCAGATGTCGAAAATGAAAATATTTAACGTTTGTACCGAGGAGAAGTTTGTTTAGGAATATTTGTTCAATTATTATTTTATTTTATTTTAGTTTTGCTCGTCTCATTATTGTCATCAATATAATTAAAGTGTAAGGGGCTCGAATCATGCAAAGACATCTCCGCCAATGGAGTGACAGATCGTCGGAGTATTTGAAAAAAAAAAACAAAACGGGAGCCTGTGTGTAGAAATTGAAACCGAAATCACATTCTTAATGCGATTTTGATTTATTGGACAATCACTGTTGTCCCGCAAAAGAACTGCTAACTGGGCGGGATGGTTAGTTTGGTCGATCGAAAGAGGTGAAAACGAGGCAAACCGAGTAATTTCACTCGTGTTTTTTTCTCTTTCCAGTGAACCCTGGAAAATATGTCCAAATTCCAACACTAATAGCTTGATCGTGTTTAAAATATGTTTACCCCTTTCACACTACTTGCGACACAACCAGGTACATACCTACTGACGAACATTGTAATTTATCGTCACGGTTTCACAACGTTTAATATATACCTAAAACAATGGAAACCGCCATCTTTGACGCGATTATTTATGTTTCTTGGTAAACATAAGTATAAAAGCTCCACGTGGATAAGCCTAATTCCACATAATGTAAATCTATGATAAAAATAATTACATGGATTGTCGCGTGTATGCTTTTCGAATATTGAACATCGACATGTCACGTTTTCACCATTAGGTAAAATGCAGTTTAAATGTTAACGTCAGGTACACTTTTCCACTGGTTGCTATTTGCGTCACCAACCGTCTAATTGAGATTATTCAACAGCAAAGTAGTTTAATGACTGGCAATGAGCTTGCAAGCTTACAACAACGTGTCAGGCTACATTACTTGCCGAAATACAGGGCACGTGCAATCAAACAATCGTAAAGGTCAGAGCTGCAGGTCCTTGAGCGAGGCCGCGTTGGAACGACCCCACCTTGACATTTGGACCCTTCCTGCACCCGAAATCACGACCGGAAGCGAACAAAGGGCTCCGGAAGGATGCGAGGCCCGAAAAGGGCATCGGGCACGTGAACAAGTGCGTGTCCTAGAATCCACGTGCGCCCTTGTGCCGAAAGGCCATTGTTTCCAGGTCAGTAGGGCAGAGGGATGACCTACTGACACTCTCGTCAGCGACGGTCGAGGGCGTTTGCCTCTCTTAAATTGATATAAACGCACGATTAATTTGTATAATGATAACTGCTGGTCATAAATCCACGTCATCCGAATTAAAGGAACCAAATCCTGGCAAAAAAAAGGTGAAGCGGAACAATTATGTGAAAGAAGAAAAACGGCCATAAACCAATTTGCAAATCAACTTATAAATTCAATGCTAATAAGCATAAACTGCAGGTAACTGTTATTAAATAAGGCCATAAAGAATAATATAATCAATATGGTGGCTTTGTCTTCCTCCACCTTATAAGGGCGAACGTCTTTCGTCTCAGTCGTCGACTTCCTTTACACTGTGGGAAAATACAGCAGGTGCTACGTTTCTTCCATCTCGACGTGTTCAAGAATTTTCTGTACCCTTGATTTTTGAGAGGTTTTTTTGTTTTTCGGCATCTTAATTTATTGCATCCAATTTGGCCGATAATGATGCACCAGTTTCACCATGCCAAAAATTAGGAACATTATGTTAATTTTAATTGCCTTATTACGGCTTGGTATGGTAATGCATAACATTCATCTAAATTAATATAAAATAAATATCCTTCGTGGTTGATCGTCGTCGGTCTAAAAAGTGATCATTGCGAAGAAGTAACATCCCGGGACGATCCAAGGAGATTTAGATGGTGAGGGGATGTCTTAGATGCGATCACTTCCAAACCATCACAGATTGTTGAGACATACGCACATTTCCTGTACTTTACCGCGAGAGGTGTCCTCCACGAGAGTTGGAGGATTTTACGCCAGTTCAGGTTCAGAGGACAGACACAGTTTAATGCTTGTGAATCGTGAACATTAGGACGATGAAGGAGAAATTTGATCTAAATAGTGGATGCTTGACCCGACCAGTCATTAGGATCTGGTTGTGTGTTGATTTAGGTTTATTCTGAAGACATTGCACCTAGTCGTATTTTGATGAGATTTCTAAGATCTTGCAAGCTTCGCCTTTATTTCATACCACCTCAACTTTATAATATTAACTGAAAACAGCCAGGTATTTCTGCACATGCTGACAGACTGAAAAAACTCCTTTTCACTGAGGCGTCACAAACCGACGTACGAGAATGTACAGAAAAGCCCCGCAGTCGGCCACTTATCATCAAGTCATCAAATGAACCACAGTTCAAGGTAAAAAGTTAGTAGGAACTGACAAGAACTACTGTTGTGACACCACTCGGTGCCTTGTAGGCGATCAACACGACGATGTTGATTCGTCAGGGTTCGGACAACTCACTAACCCATTAATTCATTAACGACTCTTTATTTCACTGAAGGGTTTCTTTCAAATGAGAAAAAGGAAATAGCACAGTTACTTAGGACCAGCACTCAAAAAATCATTCTGCCCGTCCAAAGGCCTAAAACTACTGTTATGTTGGGGAGCTATCTGTATGTAATTAGTTAACTATTAAAGTTAGTTGGAGTTAAACGAAACTTAGACCTTCGGTCGAAGTTAATGATTCTCATACATTGAATAGAATGTAGCATTTTAAGTACAAATAATATAATTGTTTTGTGCTGCAATAAGGATAAGGAGGTATATGACAGTAAATATACCAAAGTGGTAGATCGCCAAGCCGACCATAGGAAAACTCACGTAAATTTTAATACCAACTAATATTATCTACCTTGTTCGTTTAAGGGCAAAATTGTGTTAGACATTTTAAGAGGTCCTTTTATGAGGGACTCGCATGTAAATTTGATAAGTGTTCTTCGACCCATCTGCGAAATATAATAAAAAAAAACATTCTAAAATCTACGAACTTATAATGCGGCCCTGATATTTTCCTAAATTAAACCGCCAGCAACAAAATAATGTATTAAATAATATTGTCAAACAATAAATAAACATTCCTAATTCTATTTCAAAGTTGGTAAATGTTCAAATAATCCTAACCATTTTCAATGTGGTACCGTTTAGTCATGTTTATTTTCTCTCTTACTGTATGCAAGATTTTTTTAAGAAAATTTTATAAAGATAGAATCGTTTCGATAAAACTTATTTACATAACGTCACAGTAGATATTTATACTGCTGTTGCTGATGTTTTAATTAAGGAAAATATCAGGGCAGTATTATAAGTTTGCAAATTTTAGGAAAGCTTTTTGCAAAAACATCCCTCAAATGGTGCGAGGACATTTTTAATATTTTACATGCGAGTCCCTCATAAGAGAACCTTCAAAAAGGTCTAATACGATTTTGCCCTTAAATGAATAGGGCAGATAATATTAGATGGCAATGAAATTTACATGACTTTTCCCATGGTCGACGATGCAACGCCTTGTATAGTTCTTGGTCAGACAGATCTGAAATAAGTGCGTTTCCGGGTATCTTTAACGGCGGATTTTCATTGAAACCTCAAGCAAGAGGTCATATGCAGTGGGGGCTTCCCCGCAATAAAAATTGCAATGCGCTAAATAGTCGACAATTTAAAAGGACCTTCAAAATAATTCCTCGCCCATTCTCCTAAATAACCTGAAGACAATAGCCCAAGGAACGGAAACGTTTCAAAAATGAACATGAAATTCAATGTTCAGGGTGCTAAATCCGGACCTAATCTGCGAAAAAGTAGGTACGACCTTGTAAATCTTCAGAATGCTTTGTAAAATCTAATTGTGTAGCTTCTAACAATTCATTTTTGGGCAAAATACCAACTTAATATCTAAAAAAAACGGAAGGAGGTATGTAGTAAAACCCTAAAAAACATTTTTTACCCTTTTCTTCATAAAATAAGCTGGAGAATAACACCCTGAACCATTGGCTGGTGATTAGGCGTTGTCCAGTGTATGGACTGTAACGAATCTCCTGCGCCTATAATCAGTACCCGATATAACCTGATGCACTTTCCACTTTAGCTTCTTCGACATTTCATTATCCATTTCGATTTTTCCTTACGTATTCATCTTTCTGATTTCCATCAATCTCCATCGTCCTCGTTCAATGCATACTCGCAAATCTCCCACCAACAAAAAAACACGGTAACAAATCTGAACACTTAACAATCTATCATGTCTTGGAACTTCAGGGCAATCATCTTCCCCTTCTATTAGAATAACACGTATGCACCCCAGCTGCATTTCAAAGAAAGGGAATTGTGCACTAGATTAGAGATGTGTTAGAAGCATCGAAAGTGGGGAAATCTATCGACCTGCTTAAAGGAGCCAAAGGAATGAAGGAAGATGGAAGAAGAGGTGACAGGAGAAGGAAAAGCAAAGATGACATTGGAATGATATTAGAAAAGGGAGAGAAAATTGGAGCGGACTTTACAAAAGCGTGTTTGGGGCGTAGGGACGAAATAGAGCATTTTCACTGCCGGGTTCTTGTTTGACAAGGTAGCGGTTTCGAGCAGACCGTTTTCTTAACCCATCCCTACCACTCACACTTTATTCTTTTTTTTACCCGGCACATCATCGGAATGCGAAGGGTGAATCAACACCCGCCCAATCTTCAGCTATTTAGGGCGAGATTTCGTATGAGGTTCCCACGATCACGTCGACCATATGTCGCACGCCCTGCATGCGTTCGGCACAAGAAGGGCGACCCTTCCTCGTTCTTCTTTGGGGTAAAGATGCGATAATCTAAAGGTGTTCCTAGTTTTCGGGACCGTGGGAACGACCACTCCATTTGTCCGTTAATAATGGTCGAATTGGGATGCTGTTTCGAAACACACGACCCGCTCGAGTGACTTTGGGTGAAGGTACACCAAGAACGTGCAAAGCACGAGATTAAAAATGATATATTGTAATGACTACTAATTAATTTAGCAGCGAAATCGGCCTTTATTTAGTAGCTTAATCTTTGTTTTTCTTATTTGTACCATATCAAAAGTTCTTCGTCTGGTGACGTATTTGACCTTAATTGTTGTTACCAGTGTACAATAACAAAACGAAAGATTATTTTGAGAATAACCTGTGATTTTAATGGAAGATCCAAAGTCTGAGCAAACGCTCGTTGTTAGTTGCCTTAATTTTTACGATCACCGTCATCTGGTCAATGGTGCCCATTGACCATTAAATTTAGATTTATTTTGCAGCAACTGCGTATAAAAACTCATTATCAGACAAAGTATATGGCACGTGGAATAATAAAGATTTAAGTTTTATTTTTAGAAAAGATTCTCGTTCGAAACTCGGATTTCCTTGTCGAAACTAATTACTTATATCCAAGATTTATCGGATTAAGCCGATATTTGCTTTCGATAAAGACGGGGAATTTCTGGCACATCGTATTGAGCAATTTACGAACACAATTGCCCTGGCTATTAGCTTTCAACACATTCAACCAGGAAGTCTGGTTATGTAAATTCAAAAGTGTGCTGGGTATTCCCATGATTGTAAATGGTATTCTCACGTGCCGTAATGTTTCAGACACAATTGTTAGAATTCCAATGAACCTTTGATTTTTGCATCAAGGAAAAAATTTACATGAGTAATCCTGTTAGCTTCAAAGGCACTTGGTATGGTCCAATTCAAGTACACTTCTTGAAAAATACAGGGAAACCACTTTTTTAAGAAGGCAGCTTACGTTAGCTTGACTCACAGACTTCAAGTTCCATTGCTCGTGAACAGTTTCATATCATACATGAAACTCGCCAGCCAATCAGGAAATTGGAATTCTATGCATAATACTGTTTGCGCCGAAATTCTGAATGCTCAAGGTCTATTGTTATCGTTAAAAATAATCATTTTTTTACGATCTTATGAGGGTACTTTCTCATGCCTTCATATAGGATACCAATATTCCAAGGCTCGTTCACCAACCAAACCGTAAATTTTACAATTTATTCGCAACGCTTGAGGGATCATTTACTCCGAAATTGGTGCTGAAGGTCTTTTTCAACGGGTACACATTTTCTAAATATTTGTGTCTTCTGAGATATAAGTGAGCTTTCTCAGGTCCTCAAACGTGGTTCCAGTAAATCCATGCCTCTTTACAAAACAACTTTAAAATTTTAGAGTTTATTCAAGTACTTCGAGAATTATTCACTTCGAAACTCATTGATGACGAATTGAAGGAAGTACGAATTTTCTGAATTTTAACTTCTTCAAGATTTCGCCTAGTGCGGTTTATTACGCCTTCGAACAGAGTATGTCCATACTTTTTCAAAAATCAAGTCATAAATCTCATATTTTATATACAATACTTGAGGGATTATTCACTCCGAATTCCATTGGTGCCGACGATCCATTTTAGGAGTTGCGAATTCACGTTTCTTTAGTTCCTTACGCAAATGTGCTTCGTTTTGCTTTCAGATGGGATTCCAATAAACCCATAATTATTTACCAATTAAACGTCAAATTTTACAGTTTGTACGCATCGGGGCATCCTCCATTGCGAAATCCATTGACACTAAAGGTCTATTTCGGGGATTACAAATCTTCGAAATTTTCATTTCTTCAAGATCTCGCTTAAGTGCACTTGGTTACGCTTTCGAATGGAGTTCTAATACGTCCATACTTCTTTACCAAACAGGTCAGAAATTTTCCATTTTATGAAAAATACTTCAGGGACGGTGCCCTGTGACTTTCTCGAGTTCTAAAATGCTCCTTGCACCTGTTCATCACTCTATGTAGTCAATTCTAGGAAGGAACCGTAGGACGTCAGGAAAGCTATTAAAATGAATTGTTGAATTATAAATTTGTATGTATTCAACTTGTCATTTCCACGAGGTCTGTTTGAGCATTTCCCATCGTGAGCTAGTGAAGCTGCAGTGGTTGATAGATTTTTGTTCATAAATTTACAAATGCAACTTAGCAAAAAATTATTAATATATATTTCTGTACTATGCTTTGGCATCTCGTTGTTCTAAATAATGTGTTAAAGGAACAATCGAATAGCCTTTCATAAATAAATGACCGCATGACCAAATTGACCGCACAAATGAAAATGAAAGCTTAAACGATACGTACAAATTCAATACACCAACTAAATGATTAAATTTAATTAAAAAACGACATAAATAAATTAAAATTATTGTTTATACATTCCGTACTTTTTTCTGCAGTGGAATAAACGCTGAAAAATCTCTACATATCATTTAAACTTGGAAGTGATTTTGCGCGAGCAATTTGTCCATGTGGTTATTTGTTAATTAAAAGCTTTGTAATTCTCGATTTAACGCATTATTTCGAATAAGTAGATGTCAAAGCATATTATAGAAATATTAACAATTATTTGTCAGGTTGAAATTGCAAATTTATGAATAAAACTCTATCGCTTTATACGGTGCATCAGTTTCACTTTGAACCATTGTACATTTTTGCAATGGAAAAGCGATTTTCGTTGGAAACCGCAAGCTCAAGCCTACAATAGGAAACCCAACTTTGAAATGAAATCCGTTGATCTGTTTCTTCCTTGGATCACTGTTATGTTAAAAATTAAATTGCCAGAAAATTCCTGGGTTCTCTCTCTTAACAAAGGTAATGGTAAAATTACCTCACGGAATTACTCAAATTATCCTTTTTGCATGTGCGTATCTTCAAATTGGCCACTCCCGTCAAGTCGATGACTCATTTAATCCATAGCGAGTATTCATACGAAACTGCTCGATTTCCCCTGACAAAAACCGTTTAACAGCGTTCCAAAGCAAAAAACAATCCAGCAAAAAGACATACCACTTCCTTCTATCGCCAGGATGTATTCAAACAGAAAACCCCACAGCCTTTACAGGTTAATGGTCACAAAAACCCACCATGGTTGTCTACTCAGAATCAATCAACGTGAACTATCGTGGGAAAGCACGTGCCATTCTCACAAGAGCGTTCACGTTCCGTAACAATAATCATTTCACCTTTCTTTCTATGCAATTACCGCCTCGATTTGACGTCATGCTTTGTGGAAACTTGTTTTAACATGACAGCACAAGAAAACTATGTCTTTGCGTCATGCCGGATGACCACTTAATCATGGTGCCTGCGTTTGATGTGTAAGAGAATGCATTCGTCCTCGACAACGAATCTTGTGCCTTACCATGCTTGAACAGGAGGTCCGATATATCATAAGTGACCACCCCTCAACCTCCTACTTGTGATATTAATAAATCTACAATGGTTTTCAATATTAGATAAATTTACCGATATGCTTCAATTACGTTTTTTTTCATCGACTGATAATGCTGTTGCTCACTTTGAAATGGGTCACGTGTCTGAAACGTGAATCAAACATTTACTTAATAAAATTCAAAAACTTCATCGTCATCGTTAATGTGACTATCGCCGATTGTTTTTCTCAATTGAGGCTTAGAGAGCCGCAGCGTAATTGATTAGTGACAGGTATTCACTTTTTCAATTTCGAATGAGATTTTTCAGGGTGGTTTCAAATTTAGTCGTCTTCGGCTTGGGTTCATAAAGTGATTAAAGCGATGTTAATCCTGAGCCTTTTCCTGTAACAGTCAATATGAAGGATGAACTCAAAGAGCACTCAATACGCCACAAAACGCAGTAACGTCTATACGGATGGGTTCAGGCTCGGACCATTCCAGAGGAAATGATTTCTTTTTATCAAAAACTAAATAAACTCACAGCTCTTCTCGCTATTAATAAAAACCGAATTAGAAATTTTAATAAAATCCCCCATATTTCAAGATCACAATCACCAACACTCCGTGTACAACTCCTGAATGCGACCGTAAGCGCTCGGAAATTTCACACCAGGTGTAAGTATCATCAAAATTGAAATCATAAATTTTGAAAAAATGTGACCGAGTTTAAAAATCGTCTAATTTCCCTGTACCCCTTTTAGCTTTCAACATAAGCCGACGTAATTTAAACTAATTAATTCCGTCCGATAACTTTGCACATGTTGATAATTTATGCGGCGCCCCTGATTTCGTACATTTACGGTGCACGAGCGGAAACGACACTCATAACAGCACCGTGGGAACTTGACCGTGTTCAGTGGCGTCACCGGAAGTTCACCATAGACTTAATGAGAGAGAAAGCCGTTTTAGCAGTAATTGGCTTGGATCGCGACCCCTGATCTTTTAGAATTGCTTTATTGTTATCGTTGATCGATGCAATTGTAACGAGGAGGGCAAGGAATTATTGCGTCGGCGAGACTCAAACTCGACCAGTTAAACAAGATTAAAGAGGAAAAGAAAATACTTCAAAGGACTTCAAAGTGGAAAGTAGAAGGAACGAAAAGTGAGGATAAACGAGCGAAAATACTGATGTGGCGAGAAGTTGTTTCAAATGGATCATGTCGCTTAAAGTCCTTTCTGGCCCGTTCAGGTTAGCTAAGTTAAAAAACTGAAGAAAAGTTTTTGATTGAATTTTGCATAGGGAATGGAGTTCGAACTTTTTGGCCTTTGGGGTACATTCAGAAATAGAAAAAGCGAAAAGTTTTCTTTAGTTCCAACCGACGACCCGATGGCTGAAGAAGTTGTCTCTCTAATCCTTTTTTGCCACTCCAACAGAGTTGAAAATAAAAAAATGACACACTTTTTGGTTAATTAGTTAAGATCAAAAATTTCCATTTTCCCTTCAATTTAGTAATTGTTGATTTTTCGACCCACATATTGAACCCACGGAATGTGAGGTTTTGCCTAGTTCTTCCAGGTTTTTGATTAGCGCCGCTAGGTGCCCGCGAAATGAAAATTCGAAAAGCACCTTTACCCCATAATGGGACCTAACTAACCATGTTTCCTACTGACTTTGGGAGCCTCAATGCGATGACATTATTTGTTTGAACTCAAAACACTATCAACCTTTATAAATCTTGCTTAAGATGCGTAAACACCACAGAAAAGGCAACAGTCTCCGAGACCGTGGGAAAGCTAACAGAGACGCCGAGCACGTTCCCGAAACGCGCCTTGAGCTTTTAAAAAGCTTTTATTCGTTATGGGGCTTAAGCTCGACAAACACTCGCGATAAAGTTATCGGTAAACCACTTTGCGTCTTGTAGGTTTGTTAAAACTAAGGAAGAGCTGTGATTTTATATCAATTTTTGAGGATGATAATTTATCGGACGATGCTATTCGTCATAGTCGTCTTGACGATAATTAGAAAATTCCAGCGGCGGGTTATACAAGGACCCTGCCGATCGTTATTTTATATTGAAACTGAATTAAATAATAAAGTAAAACCAACGAAGAAATGGATAACGTACACAGGTGTCCGGTTCTGGAGTTTAACGATCTCGGTAACCGTAAAAGGTAGGAAGTCGGTTAAATAGGACCAAAGTGGCGCAATTTAAAGTTGAAAGATATGCCGTTTCGAAATTTGAAAAATTCTCACGACCCTCGGAGGTATTCGAAAAAAACCGAAATTTAAAAAACACATGGTTGCATTGCACGTTTTTATTTTTTCCGAGATAAAACCGTTTTACCTCTACTTTCCGCACGTTCACCGTTGCGCCACTTCGTACACTTCCAGGAATTTTTCTTCGTGTTATGGACGTCGCATCGGCCACGCAGTTCCCTGTATAACGATCTTTTTGCGAAGAATCTTTATTGACGGGTTAAATCGGATTTTCGGCATTGGAGTGTGAAAAAAACAATTTTTTTTTCAGCGACGGTGTCATTACCGGTCGAAACTTGATATCCGTTAATCGTGCAGTAGGAGACTTGGCCATCAGGGCAATCGAGCGATGCTTTCAACGGCTGAAGATTTGGTGTCACTTAATTAAAGACGAGCAACAAATTCGCTCCCATTAACACATTTCTTCGCAGACGGGTATGCAACCGGCCACGAAATTCCTCGCGAATATAAGGCCAGTTTGGCATTCTTACACTTCCATAACGGACCGTTAATAATTTAGCGATCGTTCGAAAAAATGGCGAGACATTTAATTACGGGCGTAAGAGGCCCATTTGTGCCAAAGAAGGACAACAATCGCTCATTAATTATCTGTGGAACGAGTAATAACCGAAACCAAATAAGGCGCTCCAAACCCGCATAAAATACTGGCGGTGCATTTGCATCCCATTGTATTTTTATGTGAAGTGTCATTATCACCTTTTCTCGAAGTGTCTCAATTAGGCGCTCATTTGGACGCAATTAGGGGCCGTAAAGATTACATTTATACTCCTTTTGTTGCTGTTAAGTTATTTAAATGTATCTCTCCGCGCACGTTATTAGACGGACAAGTGGATGCAATTTCTTGCCGGCTCACACTAATTTTGTTTTATTATTTACGACCTCTTTTTTTAACAGCCTGCAAGAACGCGAATGGAGCAGGACCGATATCAATCACGAGGAGTTGGACCGAATGAGGTCAAATCTAAAGAGGGACCGAACCTGGAATTGGAATCTGACGTCCCGAAAACTACCGAAAACGGTGAGTTGCAAGTCCATTCGTCCATCAATCTTCCACTGAAAGATAATCGCCCGAATCATCTAAAGATATGACGCCAGAAGTATACGAACTGCTCCACAAAAGTTGAGGATATGGCCAAATGCTAATGAATAACAAATAGCACGCTGGTAAATACATTTTTCTCGCATCATTCTTACAGCGATAACAAATAAAATGGATAAAAGAGTTACTTCGCATTTTTCTTTAACTCTCAGATTCCACGCCACCTGGGTGGTTCTCGTTACTCCACTTGGTTGCGCGAAAATGTTGGAAAAATGTTGTAATGGTTCGTAGAAATTCAAACTCAAAAGAAAAACACAGGGCTGCAGGCTGGATCAAAACAACAGGACCCTGCCCAAGTGTTCCGCGTTTCTCAAAGTGTGATATCCAGACTGTCGGGAAAGTTTCAACAAACCGGCAACGTCTGCGCAAAGGACAACCGAAGAAAGCCTTAGCTGCGCAAGACCGGCTGATTACAGTTTCCACGCAAGAAGAGCCCTTGTGGCCCTGCAGGCATTTGGCCGACAGTCCAAGTTTCCATTGAAGCAATCGGTAGAAGACCTAAAGCTGTAACTCTCGGGACCCCTTTTAGGAAGAGTCCCCCTTACCCAAGAAAATAAACTTAGAAAACTAGAGGGGGCAAGAGGGCACGTCAATTGGGGTGAAGAGTGGCGTTCGGTATTTTTGACGGACGAGTCCAGATTTAACCGATACCCTGATAGTCGCTCTTTTGGTGCCTGGACAAACCCTGGAGCACGCAGAAACTTGAGAATTATACAGGAAATACATCTTTTAGAGAGGGCACAATAGTGGACCGGAGCGAACTTCGCTATGGTGGGAGAAATGAGTTGTATAAAAGAAATATGATTACGCAAATCCACGAAGAGGACTCCAACAAAACTTTGCCAAATTTTCAAGCTGCCATAGGAGAAAATTTCTAATTTTTCTACCATAACACCCGACCGCATCGTGCAGCAATCCTTACAGATGCGATTGAAAATGTGGGTATCGAACGTTTACCGCGTCCATCAAAATGCCCCGACCTTAACCTCATTGAACGTGTGTGGGAGATGTTGCAAAAAGTGTTGAAGAACGTCGACAACGCCCCCAAGCAATTCCATAGCTTCGTGAAATTCAGTCACAGTTAAAAATTTATCACAAGACGGGATTATCGATCTCAATGAAAGTATGCCAAAAAGGTGTGAGGCAGTAATACATTTTGGAGGAGGACACACTGCGCACTGAATTTCTTGTTTTTCCACGTAGTTTCATAAACCACCGAAATAATAGTGGAATCCCATTAGAAATTTTTCAATTTTCATCATTTGTTGATGTTCAAGTTAGCTCTGTTTCTGTCGACACCCTGTGGAAAGTATTGAGCAAAGATTGGTAGCATACTGAAATATAGACCTTCCACTGTATTATGGCAAAAAAAGAAAATTCCGAATACCTTTCTGATTGTTAACAATTTGCAATTTTGCAGATATCTGTTACTGTCACTTTCAACATTCAATTGCTCATACATATCTTGAAAACTATAAATTCTAAAAATACCTACGTATTAATAACGTTTAATGAAAATTGAACGTAGAATTCAAAAATGCAATAATCGTTAAGGTATTCGCATTCGAAAAACATAAGGTTGCACAGCTTCTTTTTTTGACACACCTTGTATAAATGCGTATAAATGTACCTTATAAAATCCTACAAATAGCTGTAAAAACCATAAGGCCGTAGTCGCCCGACGCGCGCTTGGCGGACAACCCTGTATATGTACTAATAGTCTCGCTCATACTTGGTATTTCGCTTTCTCGAATTTTCCATATTCGGTAGAATCTAATCAAGTTGAATGCCAAGGAAATTTAGATTTTATTAATTTGTTATTCCCTTCCCGATAAAATTCTGATTTTGGAATAATATAGTATAGATAAAATTCGGTTTATGAGCTGTCGATGCTGTGTTCGACGTGATTCCCTGCGTTTTCGATCGCTTTTATCGATTTTTAGTAGCTAACAGCAAATTTTTCCTTTCGCCTTTTCACCTATTAAGTCCTCTTGGCACGATCCTCCATTTTCTCACATGGGATTAATAAATGTGAGGTCTCAACTTCGATCGACATTGGAGTTTTCAGTCTTAAATCGAAAACCCGGACCCACAACAAAACGTACATTAATCAATAAGCGCAATCGAAAACTCAAGGCAATTTAAAACCAGATAATAATCAAAAACTGAACAAGAGAGATACACTATTAATCCCCTCTAGTTTTAAAGGCCCGTTTCACGTTCTATACTCCTATTTTCCGGGGTTCCCCAAGAAAAGTAACCCTGCAGCTGTAGTACCAGGAAAGCTTTGTTACACCAAATTCGTTTATTGCGGAGCGCGCACGATAATTTTTCGAAGTTTTAATCCTTTTTTTCGCAATGCTGTTGAAAAAAAATGGTGTAATTAACACGTAAGTGTTCGCTGCACCAGCTACTATTAATCTCGTTTTCTGTTATCTGCCAATTAAAATATATTGACTTCATTATTTGCGACGTTAATACACTCGTTCGTTAAAAGTCCGTAGTGGTTCCCGAGTTATTTTACATAAACATCCGAATGGGTCTTTTTTCTTGAGAGATCTGGCACGGCCGTGTCTTGAGGTTAACAAAAAGTGAAATTTTACATGACGATTACCAATTTGTAGCGTGTGAGTGGCATTGAGTCCAGGATTAAATTTACCTAGAAGTTGCTGCAACGACTTGCTTAAACTAACAAACGATACCATTTTATCCAGAGAGGTTAACGTTTATTGCTCTATAAATCAGACAAACAATATTCCACGAGTAGCGTCTGATAATTTTTAAATTCATGTTGTATTTTCAGTGTTCATGGACGTGTTCCATTTCACAATTTGCTTTAGGAAGTTGGTGCGGTATATCGGGACGAAATTCACCACCGAGGGACAACGCTTAAAGTGCATCTCGCTCAATGTGAGGCTCACGAGTTCCCCTAACAGCTGAGCGAGAATTTAATTCAAAACGAGAAAAAATATGAGCACGTGTTTAATAGGGTCGTGCCTGGGGATTCTCATAATTGTTGCATTAAAAAAGACCATGAAGCGCTCCTTGCATTATTTTCTTTATGTGGCTTACAGGGAGACGCGAACGAGTGTTTTGCCTCACCGCATCAAAAAAGTGATTTTTTTTTGTTTCGAAGGTTAAACAAATAAGATAAACGAAACCGCAATAGATCAGCCTAAACAAATCAACAATATTTTCAATCGCGAGGTAAAAGCAAAAAAAAAAAAAAATAACGTTTCAGTTGTTATCGTGTGCACGCTCCGTTTATTTACATTTAGTTGTTTTTGAACACTTCAAAATTTAAGCTCTTGGAGCCGACTTTATCAGTTTTACGTAATGTCATTACTGAGAAGGTTGAGTACATAAAGTACTCAACATCGTTAGGTTCCCAATAAAAAGAAATTGTGAATCCATTCAATGTTCGAGGGGCTTGTTTTCGTTCGGCATGTCTTACGTCAATCCTGCATTGAAACCGCATATCGTTTTATAGTTAAAAAGTTAAAAGTTGAGTGGTTTCGAAAACGATCATCATCCAAACCATTTAATTGGGCACAGGTTTATTAAATATACAGGGTGTCCTCGAATTACGTGGCCAAAATAATACCGCAGATTGTTTGAGTGAAAATAAGTCGATTTAACTAAACTTCCCTCAGTCCAAAAGTTGATAATTATGGAGCTACAGGGTGTTAAAGTTGAAAAAAAAATCACATTTTCTTTAATGTCTTTCGATTTCTTTGAGTTAATTTCACGCAAATATGCAGCGCATTAGAATTACGCGTTTTTCTCCAAAACCGTTGCTTCTAGCGACGTCAATAAAGTATACCTTTTCTAAGTATAAAAGGTAGGGAAAAAGGTTTTTAAATACCAAAATAATATACACCGTGGCACGAAAAAGTTACAGATATTTAAATGTGTCCTAATGGTCGCTTGTGGCGCCCCCTGGAAGAAACAACTAAATCGTTAATAAATTTGAATTTCGTATCCTAAAACACCCTCAAATATGAAATTTCGTGAAATTAACTCAAAGAAATCGAAAGATATTAAAGAAAATGTGATTTTTTTTTCAACTTTAACACCCTGTAGCTCCATAATTATCAACTTTTGGACTGAGGGAAGTTTAGTTAAATCGACTTATTTTCACTCAAACAATCTGCGGTATTATTTTGGCCACGTAATTCGAGGACACCCTGTATAATAACTTTTATAGGCCCCATTCCTCCGTGAGAACTAGTGAGATCGATATCTGGAGATAGACACAGGAAATGGTACAATGAGATAAGTCCCATTCCCGGATTAAATTATCGTGGATATGGTCCAGAGACCGCTTTCTCAATCGATTGAGACCCAACACGAAGTGTTGCATGTTTTTATTTCTCGCATAGAGTGGCCCACTCTCAGCGCAGAGCTAAAATGGCCTCACCGTCGCTTATGCCCGAAGGGTTGGCTGAAATACGATACTGAAGGCGAAAATTGGAATGATTTCCAGAGAAATATCATGGATCGGTTGGTGCAGATTCGAATCTTGTTAGGGTGGGTAAAAAAATATGCGCACATTTCCTGAAGAAGCGAGGAAGCATACCCTGGAAATAAAACTTTCAAAAATGGAAAATTGTGGGATTCCGAGAACCATCCGAAAGCCTTTGAAATGGGAGGAATCAAGAAAAATAGTACATGGAGGCCGGAGGAATAGTGATTTTCAAAGTTTTCGAGATAGTTTGTATCTAACTTTAGACGGAACTTTACTTTCCAAAAATCTTCCAGTTATCATCTTATCTTTTATAGTAAGTTTCACTTTCCTCCTCAAGTCAAAAGTTTTTCGGCCGTACCAATGATGGATGCGTGACAAAAACAATAATTTACAAACTGGACTTAAACACATTAGCTTTCGTTGGATCAAGTTCTGTGATAACGTTATTTTTGCCGTTATCGTTTATCACTGACTTCGACACTTAAAGCCGGCTTAAGCCCTCGAAGTTTAGACCAATTCTCGAAAAAAATATACTTAATACAATTTCACGCCGTATGAAACTTGATGGCCCTTTTCAAGGGCGATCAGCGGCAATAAATGGGAGTCCCGAAGAAATGGTTAACGACTGAATTTTGGAAAATTGCCAACTTTATAGTATTCTACAGCTTAAAATAATTCCCACATTCTCAGGTACCAAATGCTCTGACCATTTATAGTCCGACCCTGCGCTATAGGATATTGTATGTAAACTTGATTCAAGTGTACTTACATATATACTTATGTATGTCAGGTTTTTCCAAAAGTTTATCAAACATGGAGACTCATTGTCATTTGTGTGCATTGGCAAAACATTGCTCTTGACTCGAAAGGGGGGATTTGGTGTCATGCGACTAAAAAATATTCATAAGACATTTAAATCATTTTTTCCTATCCCGTGCCACTGTTGTAAGGCTGGCTTAGCGCCCGCACAGACTGAAAAAATCTCGTTTTTTAAGCGAAGGCTGTGCGCCACTATAGTCTAATTAAAGTTACTAAGCTTGGAGAGTAAGGCTTTCGGAATAATTTAACTTTTCAGAATGTTTTCCGGTCGTTTGTCGGCTAAAATTAAACATGCCCAGCAAGGTTTTAAATTGAATTAGGTTTCTGTGGAGATTGTTTTTGAAATTATCGATTGAACGGATATTATAAAGTGCCTATTATCAGTACATGCCACTCAACCCAAATTTTTCTTCGATAACATCAGTCACCTGAGATCTCGAATAATCTTCAATTAATTTGCCACTTGCCACATAAGATTTTTTTACATTTGCCGCTTTTTTAACTGCGATAGGACCGAGGCGGTGTTATCTTTATAAATATTTGCTTTTTGCTAATGTTAAACTAAAAACCGTACAAATACCCAGGCGCCTCGTAACTTTAAACAAATAACGCACGTTTCTGAATAGGGTAATTTGTGCTTTTGCCCCTGCGAGATTGACTAGCAAAGACATTTGGGAAATAGCAATTCGAAGGACGAAATGGCAATAACGTGGTTATTAACGCATCGCTCAGTAAGTCCCCTGTTTAACTAGGAAAAATATATACTTTTTTAGATATTCGAGTTTATTCGTCAATATAATTTCCTTTTCTCATTCGAAAGAAATATTTTTTTAGTTCACTCGAACAGTTCCGAACAGCGCTCCGAGTGCTCGACGCGTTGTTTTTGGTCCGGCGCACGAAAATACCGCACCCACTTCGAAAGTGACATACGCATGCTCAAATTTTCTTGCAAAAATGTTACCGCACTCCCCTCTGACATTTTTAAGGTGTCGGTCATTTGACGTAACTCCACTTTACGATTTTTCAAATCTATTTTATGGAGTTTTTTCATGCTCTCCGGGAAAAATAGCAATTTTGGGGCGACCGGAGCGTTCGGCATAGTCAGTGTTCGTGCGACCGCGTTTAGGTTCCACATACCAGGTGATAATAGTTGATTTTCCCGGTGCGGAGCACCCATAGCGCTTATCAAGAGACGAAATTCCTTAATTTCCATTATTTCGAAAATTGCAAAACTAGGGTCACCAAAACCGCCCCAATCTATAAACTAATTGTCGGAATGTCATGAAATTTTAACGCGTACCATCTGAAGGTCGGTACTATCCAGAAATCGCATGGGTCTGTTTACAGCGTTGCCATACGCGCGTCAATCCGTAAATGTAGATGAGAAACGGTATTAAATTACGATTTTTGAATATGTAATGGTGGGATTAGCTGCTTCAGACATCATTTTGGCTCCGTCCTCGTTGGCAGCAGCAGCGTAGCTCTCGATCAAATTGGCCAGCTTGAAAGAGCGTTGGAGAGCGTAAAGAGGGCTCGTAATCGCCGAGCCTCGTTCACTTCATTTTACAAGTTTTACTCCTAATACTACAACATGCTTGACGCCATTCAATATTTTCCTATCCGCATTGGTGATCATTTCAAGACAATCTTACTCGATTTCCTTCCGAACGCATCTCGTCGCGAAAAGTCCTACTCAGTGTCCTATGTTGATGATCGTAATAACATTTCAACTTATTTGAACGGTAAAAACATTAGTCCAACGGACTACAAGCCCCACTACCTGCTTCGAAGTGAAATAAGGTGCAGTGGGGCAAGTAACGGCCCGGTTTTTGTCGAATTCCGATTTACACTGATTCGTATATTTTGCCATTCATATAAGTATCTGTTTGTTTTTTTATTTAATATATATCAATGGCATTCTGGGTAGTTGTTATTTAATTAAAATAAACAAAAGCGTGAAGTTTTCATCATGAAATTTGACATTATACGAAATTGTAAAAAACAGGTTAAGGGGCAAGGGTAGAATTTATATTGACTCAGCTTCAAATGGCTTTTTACCGCATGAAAAATTTAGTTTAGCTCACCAATTGCGCACTTTTAAATAAAACATGAACTTTTTTAATTGAAAAGTAAAAAGTTCAATAGTTAGAGAGGTAAGTTAAACATGTTGTAATATATACTAAATCATTTTGTTGCGTAAAAAGCTATAAAGTCAAAAATTAATTGTTAATTCCAGTTTACCAGATTGATGAGCATTATTAACGTTCGTCAACACCTCTTACATTCATATTGCCTCTTTTTTAAACCTCTGTTGCAAATGTCGCGCACCCACTGCATACAACTAACGCATTAAATCTATTGCCGATGGTCAATATGTAAAGGCGCATTTACAGATGGTACACAAGTTGTTGTAGTTATCAACGTTGTTAGATTATATTATTATGCTTGATGGATGTCTCCATTCCGCTTTAGCTGCGTACCTCTAATTGCCCTTTCTTTAACTTCTTTGACAGTTGTTACTTTCGCTCCCGTTGCCAGTGTTTTCTTCCCTGCATTTGATTGAATATTCGATGTGCCTGCAGTCTAATGCGTACTTGCCCCGGCGATTAGTCTGCACTGCGCCATATATATGTAAATATCCCCGGGGTATTAAAAAATAGGGTTTTTCTTCAAAAATATTAAAAACCATATAGGTTTCTTCTTTTAAACGTAAACTTTTATTGAGAATCTTTATACCCATCAGAGTATACAACTCGGAATTGGATATTTCACTAAGAAACAAGGAACTTTAAATGGGATTCCGTACTTGTACGCAAATTTCTGTTGATGCCTAACCTAACCAATTTACTAACACGGAGGAAACCCACAAATAATGCACTACATATACGTTGTTGGATTGAAATCGCTATTAAGGAGATATCTAATTATTAACTAATGAATTTTTATTTTTATCACAACACAAGGAACATGACAACGCACTTACCTCACTGCACCTTAGTCAATTTTCCTAGCTTGGCCATATTCAAATGTTACTCCCCTTGACCGAGAAAACTACAGTTCAAAACACTTAACTTTTTATTCACGTGAGGAAATGTAACGATTGAAAGTCTCCTTACATAAAATAACAAATCAAACAAGTTTAATATGTGAAAAAAGAATAACGACATTTTTTGAATATCTAAACATAACCCTATTTTCTTGCAAGGTTGCCGCTTTTGTATGCGTTTTAGAGCGTCATGTTCTTCGTTCATCGATTTCAGCGGTAAAAATGTGTTCTTTCGAGAACTAAACTAGTGCTCCTTGTTATTTTTTTCCCGGTTTTATTATTATTTTCAGTGTAACGCCCAAGTTTTTAAACAGTCAGCGTAAGGAGCTTCTAGCATGTATGCTACGTATTAATTTTGATAAGATGTGGCATCACTGCTGATATTAAGCCTGCGACGTGCATAAAAAGTTACATGATTTGAACCATACGTACATATTTGTAGGTATTTTTTTAAATAGTTCGTTACCTTACAGCGATGTGGTACGTGCACTTGGTTAACTACGCCTAGCTTGAGGTATTTAATGATAAGCTTTACTATTCCCCTAAATGTTCCCATTTGCATGAATTGTGTAGGTACGCAGTCATTTTTATCGGATCGATATATGGAAAATTGCCTCGGTTATTTTCCACTTTTAACGACTCCATTGTTTCATTTACGATATTGACGTTGGCAATCGTACCATTGCAAAATGGACGACTTGTCATTAGCGGCCTTAAATGTAATATGTATATGAATTGGAGATATTAGAGTAAAAGGTAGATAGCGTTTAAAATTGTTACTATCCATATTACCTACTATAATTTAAAAGTGATAGTAATTTAAACAAAATTAGATTGAAATTAATTATCTAGGCTTAAACTAGGTGCCTAGACGCTACTGACGACCTTCTTGACCTAGTCCAATGAATAGTAAATTGATGTTACAAAGTATTAAGTACGCATTTACCAAAGTGACCGTCATTTGGCCAATGTCAAGACCGCATTAATTATCGTAGTAATTCCTTTTAAGTTACCATTGCCATTAAATTAAACTACCTTAAATTGTGACAGATAATTATACTATTTTTTAGAAAAAAAAACTGTATGCAATTTGTAACTTAAGTTCAGAAAAAAAAATGGTAAAAGTGTAGGGAAAATTGCGTGAAAAACGGTCTAATTACGCTTGAAATTGACCCTAATCAACTAATTAATAAGATTATTTAAATTTAATTAGCACATGTTTGTATTGTCGGTCATATTTTATTCCTGCTTACACAGGTTGTCTAAAACAGAAATTGGCGATTACTTTGACGAAAATTTATTACAAGGTACAAGGAACAGCTCTCAAATTAAATTTACTCAAAAGATAATTCACCTTCAAGAATATTTGTTTATCTTATTTAAGTGCGTCCACTGTTATCACTTTCGAAACTGTGAGAGTTACAAAATGTGAGAAAAATCCAAACTTCGGGGACTTTTTTGCGATGGAATTCATGATTCTTAAGTCAATGAAAACTTACTCATTTTCTAGGTCAAAATAATATATTTTTTACATTACAACCTTACACGTTTCGAAACTTAAAGTCGTGATATATCGTGGAAATGCAATTTCCAGTGTCTTTCATGCGACGAGAAAAATCCACATTTGTACGAAAAAAAGGAATTGGTATCGGGTTATTGAATTGGACGCCAAATATCTTTTTTTTTTTTTAACTTAGAATGGTAAATTTAATTAAGAATCATGAAACGTATCCAACGGTAAATTCCTCATGTTTACCTAACTAGCAATTTGAATTGAAGAAATCATGAAGCGCATCGTTGGAAGGCATGTTTGGCCAGGACGATCTGTAATATTGTTGATTTTTTTTTTAATGAAAGAATTCGGCATGCTTTATCCATTACGTTTTATCCAAATTTTTTTGTCATTCATCATACTTCATGTTTTACGGTTAAAAGTTCATAATAAAAACCTGTTCTTAGCATCTATGTAGGTATAACGTAACATTCTAAATTCTTACACGCCTGATATCTATTATGAGCATTTTTCTTGGGTTTAAATATTAATTTAATAGTCTCAATTATATAAGACTCAGGTTTACAATTATCTGGCCTTCTTTAATTGGTACACATTTTCTAACTTCCCTAAGAAAATTGAGCCTAATTTGTCAACAATCTCACCCGGAGGTCCTTTGGTATAACTGATTAAAGTCTACATTTAACATATTATTATAGCAAATGTCTTTCCTATTAAAATTATTAAATCGAAATTGCCTTAGAAGTATTTAATTTTAAATTTGCGTCCTATGATCTGATAGATTATATATCTCCCTAGTTCCTGTTTTATAAAGTTCCAATTATTACTCATCTATGTAAATTACATTAATCAAACTATCACCGCCTCTCGTTATACACGTTGGTTCATCAATGATTTGCTTTAGGTTGAAAGTATTAAACAACGATTTCAAATGTTTGGACTCAGTGTTTTTTATGAGAAAATTTATGTTTAAATTATACAGCCAAAAAAAGTAAAATCATGTCACGATGGCAAACTAAACATAAGACTTTCCGCCACCTTCAAACGTTCGTGTCTACCTAATGGAGGTTTGGAGATGTAAACCTCTCAATTAAGCGTTTTATTTAATGAAAACCTGTCTCATACCAAAGATATTCAAGTCTCACGTCGTTGCTCAACGGGATAACTACAAAAACCACAACTGCATTTTTTTTATTTTTTTTATTTAAAAAGTACATGTTATGGTGCCACTCCACGCCTTTATGAACTTTCTATCCCTAGGAAATGTTGTGCTATGCTAAATGAACAGTCAGCCATATTCATGTGATTCGACACGATCCAAAATTATTAAATAAAAATTATTAGTGAAAATTCAGATTGTTGAATTCATGCATTTTTCCTATCAGGCAGGTTTTCTGAACACGCCATTAAATTTTTTTGTACAAGAAGTGCACCAGTGAATTGCAAGAACTGTCAGTCTTGCGAAAAAAACTACTTACATTTCTTGCAATGCAACCTGTACCATCCCATCGATGGTGAATGCTTCCAGTTAGAAATCTGGCCCCAAAGGTGAGGATTTACCAGCGATGTAGGAAAAAAGCACATAACAAGCAATTGCTTGCATCACACTGAAGTGGTTCCAACTCCTTGGATAGAAGGCCGCCCTGCAATAGTGTCTCTCCGACGCCATTTTGTAGTTACAGATGCGACTTGCGTCGACGCAATGAGCGCGAAAGACGCGAGTTATGATAGTGAGGTTATTTCTTCCAGTCACACTGCTATGGGTCAGTAAGGCACACTCGTCAGCAAGATGGAACAAACAAAGAATGCTACGTCCTCTTCTTCCGAAGGATTAGGATTTTCGAGCAAACTGGCTGTTTGAAATTTTAAAATGAGAAAGCTTGATCACTGATTCAACCCTGCAAATTACTTTAGCAAACGGTAGGCCACTCGAAGAGTCGATAACTAGAAAATCATACACGTCAAAACGACCTTGCCCACACGTTGCGAAGAAATATTACCAAGAGCGAAGGTTGTTTGTTGTTGGTGTGTCACGTTCCAACCACATATTGCTAAAGATTAATTTAGTGAGTCACCCAAACACCCATTATTTGATTACCGTTTATCTGCCATGACTGACCCATTCTAACCACGTCATTTTATTACAGAAAATTCTGGTAATTCCTAGAAAGACTTTCACTGAATTTATGATAAATCTTTCGATCTAATAAATATAATTACGTGCGTATTGCAGACGTTATCAGCCATCGTGATGGTTTCCAGAAAATTGATGATTCTAGAGATGTAAATAATGTAATGCGATTAAATTTTGCACAAACCCTCTCAAGTGAGGAGCTCATTAGGCGGTTCATTTGTCACTCCGTCAACTCTGTTTGTTTTCAGACTAAGGTCAGCTGTTTTACAATAGTTACACGTGTAGGGAAACGAAGCATTATTTACAATAACTCATGCCAAAAAAACTGGTGCCAGCTTTTAAGAAAAAAAAATTAAAGAATATTCACGCACTTTCCAGTTGTCTTTCGCAATTTTATCTAACCAAAGGAACAACTTACGAGGATAGTCCCAAAAGTACCCGACCTAACACTTAAAGATTTTTTTTTTAATATTACATTATTTCTCAATATTCTTCGAGATTGACACATTTTTTCCACCGAATCACTTCTTCCAGTTTGGAAATCGAAAATAATCTGAGGAAGCCAAATCTGGCGAATAGGGCGGGTGGGCGTACAAAATTAATTGATATTGGCCATCGCAATGATGGAAGTGTGAACTGGTGTGTTGTGTTGATGAAACAAGACTTTCTTTTTCGCCAAGCTAGGTCACTTTTTCCTAATTTATTCGCTTAAAAGCTGCAATAAATTTGTATAATTTCCTCCGTTTATTGCTTTTCCTTTAGACGGGTAGTCGATAAAAATTATCCCACGTACATCCCAAAAAACTGACGTCACCACTGTTGGGTGAATGACGAACTCACGTTTTACCCATGGTTACGAATCGATGCAAAAGCTAGGCTTTATTGCTGCAAAACTATGCCAAACACAAAACTGTTTCTATTCATCTTGTGAACATCTTTCTCATATCCAATTATTTGGTCAAAATGCGATGTCCAACACTTTGTGAAGTACCTATCTTCCGGTACAGTTTAGTGAATTTTAGCCACGATTTCTGGTGAGGTCAGATCTGGAGAGTCATTGGGTCGACCACTGAGGAGTTTGTTTTGGCTGCTCGTAGGACCACGTTTAAACTCTTCCACCCAATATTTTACAGGCGTTAACGCAGGACCAGATTCGAAGATTAAATCCTCTATCGATGATCAATTTTTCTATATTCACAAAATCTCTAAAAAATGAACTTAAAGTAACGTAGCACCCTCAAATTTTAAACATAAGGTTTTTAAGGTTATGTCCTTGTAATATAGGTAAGTTTTTAACAAAAAAAGAATGCCATCTATATGTCAGACAAGATACTTCGGGGATTATCCTCGTAATTCCTTGCAAATGTTTACCGCTTAGCTTTACAACGCTTATCTGACTAACTCAAATCGAAACCCAACTTTCACATCCAAATCATCCACTTGTGTTGATACATGGATAAAGAGCATGATACTGTTTACATGACCCATTCCATTGCAAACATTGCTGATTTTATGCAACAATTCACTAGTGGTGTGATCTCACGACGGCACTTTATTATTTGCTTAAGTTGATTCAGATAACAGCATTCCATTGATTTAGCAGCCATTGTTAGAATTTTACATAATTATTTCATGAGTATGTGACAATTAAGTGTGGAAAAAGATATGAAAATCTCAGTGGGAGTAATGCACATATCTTCTTGCAAGTTGGCAACCTGGAGATCGTCGATCATTCTGTGAAAAATTGTGAAATTCTGGAACTTAATGGTGGGCGAAACGTGTTGTTTTGATGATACGTAACCAAGTATCCATGTTCCCGAATGTGGGACATCAACTGATTACATTATTAATAGATCACTTCGAGATCTTTAACTTTTAATGCACACACGATCGTTAGGAGGAGAAATCTAGAATTACCTAAAGTCACTATCAGCACTGCTTCCACTTCAAAATAGATATCAGGAGATAACATTTAACATCTTTCCTGTTAACACTACCAAAGAATAGCTTGTTTGCCCACAATGACGCATTCAGGAACGTGCTTGCTGCTTTTGTTGGTTTCCCACGGTATTGCACACGAAGACAGTCTCGGTTACAACAGAGGGCTGATTGTCTTATCAAAAGGTTGTTAAAGGAGAGGCTGTTGGTCCAAGGGTTTCAGGAATGTCTTATGTCAATATTAGAGCACGAACGTGCGGTTTCAACAGTTTCGCGTATCACGTATCGAGTTATATCAGCTAATTGGGACGACCAATAGTGACTGTCTTTCTTGTAGTCATTGCCAAAATATTATTGGTATATTTCTGCGAATAGAAATTGTTTAATAGATTTCGTGAGATGAACCGCTGACATCCGAATTGTTTTGCTGAACTGCGCTTGTAAGCAAAGGTACGGTGGTTTCGTCCAAAAACGATGTGAAAAAAAATTTCAAACCATGAATTGGTTGAATTGATTTTATTCAGAAAGTGTAAATGGGATAATAGTACTAACTAGTACTACTAAGATAATATCAACACGTTTCTGGCCAAGACTAAATGGAAACCAATTTTGTTTAGTGCATGCATGTCGCAGCCAAGTTCGACCTCAAATTCGGCTTTCACATTTGTCCTACAAATAATGAATTAAGTCTCGACATACGAGCAATGTTAGTAGATTTTTCCACAGCGCACTTGCTCTGAATCTTTTTGTTTACACCCTTTCTCATACAATAACGTATAATAAAACGAAAAAGTTCCTGTGTTAACTCATCCCTACTTTGTTATGCAAACTTCCCCAGATTTCGTATACATGGTATCCCGAAATCAGTGAAAATATATTCCAGTAAGGTATTCCATTTAAAGAAAGACCATATATACGGAAATTTTTCATTCCCAGATACCTTACTTTTTTGAAGTTTCTTCTTTCCACTCCTATTTTACGGACCATTTAAATTTGGAGCGTACTTACTTTATGCCTTACATTATATTATATTCTATTGAATTGGATGGACTTATAGCAGTCCGTCATTGAGACCTCAGATCTTTTGTGAATCTGAGGCGCCCATCAGCCTTTACTACTCATCTTGTTCGCTTTCTTCATGAACCTGACCATCTTTCCAAATGTCCTCCTGTTAAAGTTTTCTGTTCGGATTAGAGCTCTACCGGACTTATCCAACTTTTCTCTGAGAATTACGGGCATGCGCACAAAACATGCTGCTCAGTCTACTCCTTCTCAAACAATTCGTTACAGATGCTCATTCCGTGGAAATGACTCAAGAACCTTGTATAAAGCAGTCTGGTAATTCCTATCTATTGTCTGTTTAACTGTTCAAGTAATTGGTCTCTCTTCTTGGATGGTCCAGTCAGGACTTTCTTGGAGTGTGGCATAACCGGTAGAGTATTCCAGTGCTCGTGGAACTTCATTTCGTTTCTCTTTCTGAAGCTTCGCTTTTATCAAGCAGCGGGAAACCTCTAAAGATGATTCAGGCTTTATGCTGATTGATGGTATCCATATGTCGGCATCATTCGATTAAGCTCACCCAAAGCCTGTCCCCTAAAACCTCCACGTTACCAACATGGCGCACCACGGTGCTGTGCTTTTCCCTGGCATTCCGACAGGGCTCCAGCCTCTCGTTGTGACTTCCCAGAGGTCGGCATAGTGGTGGAGGTAGTCTTTTACTTCCTCGTCGACCGGACTATTATCCCCGTGATACCAGTCGAATGTTAGCGAAGACGGTTTACGGAAACACGCACGAGTCGCTATATTCGTCACCGTTAAAAACCGGCTAACACCGAGCTTCTTCAACCATTAAACCCTCGGCAAACTATAAGAACTGTTTCACACATGCAAGGTTATTATTCAAACAGCCTTGTTTATTCGGTGAGGTGAATAAGAAACCTCACTTACATGGCTCTGGTGTATATGAAATGCCTTATTGATGTCTTCATCTTTCGACCGAGTAAACGGTGCCGTTAGACAGTCGCTGTGTTTGCGTTAATCGGCGCCAATTCATACGGCCCTTTCATATCATTTAAAAACTACCTAACATCACATGGTATGAGACCCCAAATGAGACTTCTAAAAATTAGTCAGTGGAAGTGGTGAAAAATTGCGCTTGTGCATGTGATATCTAATCTTTATTGTTTATAAATTTAATATGCTGAAACAAAATCGACACTGATTACAAATAATTCATTGGATAGACAACTATTAAATCGCTCATTGTGCGTCGTAAAGGAAAAGTCCTAACTATTATTTAATGTGACCAATCCTAATACGCCATACCTAATTCGCACTTGTAGCATTAGGTATGGCACTCGCATGCGTGACTCGGCCTACCACTTCGTGGCAATAATTCTCATGGCTGGCAATGGACGCTCATCCGACACTAACCATATAAGTAGGTCTCTAATGACCTACCGAAATACTATCGTAAAACTTTTGCCCGACTTAAACTTATCAAAATCTTTGATTTCAGCGCTTCAAATAAAACGTGAGCACATTGGTCATGTGACTTTGATCTAATCCGGCGCGTGACAACTTCGTCCGTGAGTTAAACAGGACCGCTCAAGTAAGTATAATCGTTTTTGTCACGTCGCCTCAGTTTATTGGTATCGACGAACGGTTGATCGTTAATTCACCCCGAAACCACCCCTAAACAACTCCAAACCCAATCTCCGACCTCCAATCGATAGGAGCCCTAATAAGATCAAACTCGAAGCCAAACAAGTGTTCGACACGGTCCATATTCTTATGTAAAAAAATCCGTCCAGTACATTTCTGGGCGTGTGCAAGACAAAGAAGGCCGACGACAGAGACGGCACGAGGGCAGCTGCACGCGCTAACTCTGCCACAGGTGGCCGAAGTGTGGGAAAGATCAAGCTCCCGCGTTTCCCACGATCAAAAACTACGACACATCGTCATGACTACACACCTGAACGACCTATAAAATGGCCTCCCCTACCACCAGACCGCTCATTCTGTTGTCGACTTTCGCGCAGTACGCTTCGAACTGATACGAACCATTCTGGTACTAAGTCGTTCGCTTTCGTTCAACACGCGCCAAGTTTATAGTTCAGTGAAAACAAAATGATGTCAACTACAGTTGAAGAGCCACAGCCAATATCCAGGACCTACCAGTACCGGAAAGTGATGAAACCGATGCTGGAGAGGAAAAGGAGGGCGCGAATCAATCGGTGTTTAGACGAGCTCAAAGAGTTGATGGTGACTGCCCTGCAGAGCGAAGGAGAGAACGTTTCCAAGTTGGAGAAAGCAGATATCCTAGAGTTAACCGTGAGGCATCTGCACAAGCTCCGAAGACAACAACGCCTCACTTACAACCCCATCATGGATGCGGATCGCTTTCGGGCCGGATACACACACTGTGCCAATGAAGTATCCAGGTGTTTGGCAGCCACTCCTGGGGTGGACGTGCACTTGGGAACCAAGTTAATGACCCATCTGGGACATCGCCTCAATGAAATGGATAAAGTGTCCCCTTTAGTGATCAACGTGTCCAACCCCTACACCCCACCAGGCTCTCCAAACCTGGAAAGTTCCACAGCTACCTCCACCGCTTATTCGTTGCCTCTAACGCCCGCTTCCTCGACTTCTTCGAGACAGACCCCATCGCCCAGTCAACCCATTGACTGCACCACTACGGGTCTACTAAAAGTGGCGATGCAGGACGAGAAGGTGTGGCGACCTTGGTGAATTTCCATTTCTTGTATGTGTTTGTTGTTGGAAAATCTCACGTGCTCGTACAGTCTTTCGACAAAAATTGTATAAAATTTATGAAGTAAAATTTGCTCAATTAGCGTGTAAGTTCTCTGCAGTAGAGGTTTAAAGCTTTAATTTCTCCTAGATTTTAAATAACGTATTAGCGATTAAGTAGATAGAGAGTTTTCATTTTTTATTTTAATAATAACAATAATTGTGATACATATTTGTTAAGGTGGTACCTGTGATTTTTGTACTAATGAGGCGTCGGCCCATTTTTTTGTAATGACATGGAAATGTATTGCAACATCGACTGTGATACATTATGTGTAATTTTTTCATGGTTGAGTTAATTTTGATAATAAAAAATAACCATTTGTTGAACCTTAAATCTATTCTTTTATTCCTTTGCCGCTTAAATCGGTCAAATCAGAATTCGTTAAAAAAGAAGGGACAAAAGGTATTAAGTACATAGTGAAATATCGACTAAAGTTCCGTAAGACTAATTATAACTGCAGGCGAGAATTGTCAATAAATCCATAAACAACTCCAAAGAACATGGTAGTACTTTTTGGTGCCAGATCATTAGAGAAGATCTTGCGGCGTCATCTCTGAACGGATGCTCGAACTAAACAAGTAAGGTACTCTTCTGTGTGCTACCATTAAGCGAAATTTAGCAGAGTTTTTGCTTAACGTTGTCGGTTAACGGGTAGCAGGTATCAAATGGTCTAAATAATTTTTCATAAGGACATACCACCTATGCAGAAAAAATAGGCAGCATATCTCACGTGTAATTGGATAGGAGAAATTGCACCGAAACGTAACGAGATGTTTTATCAGACGTGTATAATGTGTAAATTATATATATACAGGGTTATTCGCGTCATGCTACACGGAATATTGCAGTTAAAGTATTTAATATTTCGATTTTTTTTTGCGTTGCATGGAAGTTAAACAGAGGTGCATTCTAAAATAATTTTCTTTTTATACGGGAATTTATAAATAAATGGGAAATATCAGTTATGTTCTTTTAAATGGAACACGGAATACATCAGCAACGTCTTAGATTCCTTGAGAGCAATAAATGTAAGTTCGATTGAGGTGTACCTAACCTAAGCCTTAAGGATTTTAAAATAATCGAGATGTTGTAAAAATGTTATTTAAAAATTACTTCGAAGAAAGTTTAAATTGGAGTACGCCGAAGTTCACACCAAACCTCAGGCGTGAGGTGTATTTAATGGTATAATCATGAAAATTTAAATATTTTATACAGTGAGTCCAAAAATAAATAGAAAAATTTACTTTCTTTGAAGAGTATTGCCAAATTTAAATGCAAGACCCTGTAATTGATTACTTGAACTAGGAGATAGAAATATTACCAATCGAAAATTATTCTACTTTGCTATACGTAAATGCGCAAGTTTTCACCGAAAATTGAGTTAAAAAAAAAATTGAAAATCCTATTACTTTTTGTATTAAAGTTACCTAAATGTTAATATAAAAAATCATGTCTAAGCGTTATTGTTTCCGAAAATGTTTTATTTTTAACATTCTCGGTGTTGATGAGGTACTTTCTAATATTATTTATATATAGTACAATTCAACCTATAAATGTTGATAATAGTATTGAGGTTTTTATTAAACGCAAACCCCAATTTTGTGCAAATCTATATGGCTTGAATGTCAGTGGTGGGGTGTTTTTTCGTTTCCAGCAAAAAACAACTCCTATTTTGACCTCTACTGCAATTATCAGGTTGAGCAAGTCTAGATTAATAATCGGCGCATTATATTACGGACAAAACAAGTCTGACATTATCGCCAATTTGAATGGAATATTTATTTTCTGCCAGAAATAGTTTTTACTTGATATTATTAACGGTTTAGGCAGATGTACACGAATGAAAAATAATTTTCTTCATAGTACTTCACATTCATCTTACTTTGGTGTAACGCGGAAAAAAGATCAAATTCACATTATAGCCCAAAATTACGCTCACGTATGATTTATTACGAGGTTTTGTAGCCGCTTTGGATAAGTAAGTGCATACTTACGCAGTCTTTGGGTTAGCCATACTTGTATAATAACTCACTTTAACCACGAGTAAATTCCAAATGAGACGTGAATTTCAAATCGAAAACAGCTTTATCTCGGTTTAGTTCTTAGATTTCACGTTAATGATCTTCCAGGTAAACTTGGCAAAAATTAAAAAAATTAACTCGTTGTTTGCTAACTGAAACCGGCAGATCGAGCAATTCACTGCTAAAAAGGAAGTCTGGCAACACATCCCTTGATATGACAACTTTCCGACTGACTTGCAACAAGCGGACCTTGCAACACTGTACGTGGTAGCTTGACAAGAACAGAGCAGGACTGGCCTAGTCCCCCGACAACTCTATCAAGGAATTACCTTTCTCTGCAATCACTGTTCAGTTGGAAGTTTCTGAGCTTCAGAAATTTCGTTTTGCTCGTATTGAATTTGGTTCATTACAGCTCGTTAGATGTACTTCATTGATATTTAAAGTTTTTGGTTGATAATGCCTCTCTCATTCTCATCTTCTTTTAAAAGTTTTTAATGTTTTCGATTTTCTCACTCTTTCTCAAAATTGCGTTTCTCCTTATCGATTACATTAACCGCGTTCATTTTTTTTTCAATTCGAACCTTTCCAAAAGACACGAATTGCAGATTTACAGAAGGCGAAGGATCGACGCGACACTTCCCTAAACGTGTACCAAAAGGAGCTTGAAAGAGTTATGTCTACAGCGCAAATTGATCTTAAAGTTATACATGATATTTGCCTCCTTCACTGCACCGATCCCGTGAAACAATTCCCATTGTTTCAGCTTGAAACAATATAAATTCAAAACGTCTAAAACACATTATTATTTAACGTTCTTTCCTATTCGGTACGGTCGGAAAAAACGAGCCTTAGAACGCGTGCTAAGCCACGTTCCCACGATCTAAAAGGAAACGTGCAGGCTTTGGTTTCTGCGGGGTCACGATTACGAAGCTCAAGTAATTCCAATTATTATGACAGTATGATAAGTTGCGGTGCTAATTTGCTATGAATTAGATTAACGGTTAGCAGGAGGATCGGTCTATGTATAGACGTGCGGAGAGCACCATAAAACACCAGATTTGCGTTCAATGCTTTTGCAACACGGTCAAGAACCGTATAAACTTATCGAATGGCTGGCAATAAAAGTACCTCCGGTGCATTAATGACTTTTTATTGGCCAGCAATGAAAGGAAGACAATTAATTGGTCATGGTGCTACTTTAGCTAAAGACATCATTACTGGAACCACCAGAGTCAACCGTGATTAGTCGTGCGTAGAAGCAGGGCTACCGACTTTCCCATAAAGATTTCGGGTAATGAGCAGTTTTTGAGACATGAGTCATTCCATACCTACATTGTTTCTCCGCAACTTTTTCAGTCATTTGGATCCCCAATATATTTGTCCATAAACACGAACGAGTACTTTTTAATGGCCTACACGTGCTTCACGACAGATGAAAGAGCACGTTCCCACGGTCAAAAGGAAATGACTTCGGATTGAAACCGAACCGACAAACGCCGGTCTGCTTTAGCATAATTATCGCTCATTTGAATAACTCATTTATCCTTCGAAAAAACATTTTTTCCAGCTTGAAGTTTTCGTTTTTCTCCTGTATCCTGCCAACACAAATTTGAATTTAAAATCAGGGAATTAGAGGAAGACGTGTGGGAAAAGAGATTTTTTGCAGCTGCAGAAGTAGCATCATGACGACTGCGAGTAAAAACTTGTCTAAGACGTCTAATGGGTGACGAAGTAGCATTATGATGAACCACGAATAACCGGACGTGTTTTCAACAAGGGCACCTTTATTCAGTCGTTGATAGGAAATTCCTAATAATTTCTCATTTGCAGTAATTGTCGGTTAAATGATGCTTACGTGTGGACGTGCAGATATACACGGAGATTCATTAACAATGGGACAAAAGGTAGCTGGAGATAGTACACGTCAAATGGAGACGATAAAAAAAATTGCCTTATCCGAAAGTTGATAGTTTTGGAATATATATAGGGTGTTGAAAGGTAAAATTTTAGCTCATTTTTTACCACTATTCCGAAAATATTGAGGTTAGGAATTTGAAAATTTGTAAAGTTATGTTTTTTTAGGTGGTAAGTGGGAAAATTTTCCAATTTTTGCGTTACTAATAGATTATTACAAATTATCAAAGTTAAACATAGTGTTCACTAAATAGAACATTTTCGAAAACTAATGGAGATATCGCAATGAAAAAAGAATACACGATTAATGGAAAAATTATTGCTCTTTCAGATTTTGAACCAAATTTCATATTAGACGTACAGGGTAAAAAGTTGCATACTATAAGTTGTGTAAAATGTACACTAAATAGCGCCCTTTATAGCAATGCGGAAAGTGTAAAATGTACAATGTTAGTCGCCACAAAAACGTAACATTACAAATTTTCATGGTAACCTAGATATTTTGAGTGTAATGGCAAAAATATGAGTCAAAATTTTAACTTTCAACACTGCATACTGGGTGTATAAAATTACGGGCGCATCAGCGTTGACATAATCGTTAGTAGAGCCAGAACCGTAGTTTAAATTGCAAAGAGTTGTAGTTTCTTGGGCTCTTTGCTCTGACGGTACTAAAAAATCTATTGAACATGGCGTTGTAAAGGTAATTAAAAAAAACTTTTTTTTAAAGGGGCACTGTGCATATGTTATATACATTTTAATTTTATACAAAAAACTTCTATAACTTCTTTTCTAAAATGATAAGTAATTTGTAACATATTGAGCTGTTTTTGTTCCTAATCGCACAAGCGGCAATAAGTAAAATTAATAACGATGTGAACAACGGTGCGCACCTAATTTGATGCACCCCGTATATCCGAAACTATCAACCTTCGAGTAAGACACGTTTTCTCCAATTGTCTCTATTCAACGTGTAGCATGTCCAGCTTTCTTCGGTGGTCCCATTGTTAATGTATCACCCTGTACTTATGCAACAAGAAACAGAAAGCGCATTTCTTAAGCGCACCCACTGGTCGTTTAAAGAAAAAAGGTATTACAAAGTATTAAATGTACACTAATTTTTTAAGCAGCCATAAAAATTCTGAGCATAATACGTCAACCCACGTAATCAAAAGCCCGGTGCAGATGCCTATGCAGACCGAATGTAAAATGACGCGTTTCCTTTCGACCGTGGGAACGTGGCTTAGCACGCGTTCGAAACAACCCACTGTATAATGGCAATAGGCGAAATAAAGGACAGACGACGTCCTTTCATTTATTTATGGACGCCCCGGGCTCCATTGGGATTTAGAACGGAAAATGAATAGGCCGCTTTGTTAAGTTGTATCAATGCTACTTTGCAATCGCCTTTGCGAAATTTCGAAAGGCCAGAGAGGTGCCACAACAAAGAGTTCGAAAAAGTAGTAATTATCCACCTCTAATGTCAATATCCGATATTTTTGGTCGTATTTGCCTTATTTGAGAAAGAAATCCTAGTTGTGGTCATGCAGCGCTAAGCTAAAAGCACCACCCCCCTACGCACTTTTGAACTTGCGTTCAGTGCGTACGTTGAAATGCAACTTACGGGTTTCATTACGAGAACACCCTCCTTTTGGTCGTAAACTCACAGTTAAAAATTAAAAAAAAAAAACGGGTAGAGGTCATCTTGAGCGAATTTTTTATGGAACGCCCTGTATATTGTTTCATCTTTGAAGTCTCAGAACTCTCAAGTTATTTTATGTAGCATCTCTTGTATAAATCAAGTTTTCTTCGAAGGGCGGGATGAGAAATTTTGAGCGAACTCGAAAACTCGAAGGATATACCTATTGGCTCATTTAAAGCCATTCTACATAGATAGTACGGTTGGGTGGGATATACCAAGTGGTTCGAAAATTTACGAAAGAGAGAAGACTAGAATAATACCGTAGAGAGTGGTAAGAAATGGCGTATTCAGGCGCTTTCACCATTGCGGACCAGGCAATATAGTCGTCTTTTTTTACCATCATCTTGCTATGACGTGTAGGACAGAGAGACGAAGATGGCAATCAGCGGCCACATTGCGACGCTCAGTGGGCACTTGTTGGATGTTCAAATTCACCAAACGTAAGGCAGCGTTTTCCAAACGGTGGTTAGCGGTGGCGAATTACGTTCACTGTTCGTTATTTGCAAATCTTCGAAAAATGAAATTGTGCTCAGAACCGATGCGAAATGGCATTACGCATGTTAAATGAAGTCAAATTGTTCTGAGGTATGACTTGATGGCAAGGTCAAAATTTGCCTTACCTTATATTACGTTAAAAAATGTATGAAGCATGCTTCGCTATACAGGGTGAGTCGTAACAGAACAGGTGTGTGTAAGGGACTTCAAAACATGACGATATACTGAATATACATTTTTTCCCGCAATTTATAGTGAGGAAGATGTCGACCTCCGGAATTGGCTTGTAATTTTCTAAAAAATGGCATATTGTAGTAATGTATTATCGCAATGAAACCAAATTTGGATGATGTGTTATTTTCATCTACATCTTTAATTGATTGAAATGTGAAGTCAACAGATACTCAATAAGGGCTAGATTAAAAGGGTTAAAAGAGCGGGTATGTTTTTATGTGTAAAGCAACTAACAAACGGACAATACCAATTATCAGCAAATTTAATTGTAAAACCTCTATTTCCTTTCGAAATTTGTCGAATACCATGTCGTTTTTGAAAAAATTATAGTTTGGTGGGATGAAACCAAACCAAATTTGAAAGGATTACCGATCAAATGTGATGTAACGTAATGACGTAATACAATATTTACTTTGGCAGATTACAAATTGCTCACCAAAACCACATAGTTTGTGATTGATAATCTCTTTAAATTCCTTTAAATTTTGTTTGGTTCTTTGCTGTCCCAAAAAACTACGTTTTTGTCGAAAATGATCAAGTTTTCGATAGATTTTGAAGGGTAATAGCAGTTTTTAGAATTCAATTTGCTGTTAAATGGTATTGTCAGTTTGTTAATTACTTTACCGATAAGAAATCCCAGCCCTTTTAGACTTTACCCTACAAGCAACTTAACCCTTATTGAGCATCCATCAATTTCACATTTCTACCAATTAAAGACAAGAATAAAATATGTTTCAAATTTGGTTGCGTTTTTTAGAAATTTACAGCCAACTTTGGAGGTCAATATCTGCTCAACTACCAAAAGTAGAAAGAAAACTCAACAAATCGTCATATTTTGAAGTCGTCTACACGCACCCACTGTGCGTCGGTTCCATTGCGACCCACCCCGTACAATGAGAAGATGCTGAATTATTGTAAAGAATCTATTCTGCTAATTGAATATCTATGTGGACATTTTCTCCGCTTGAACACTGACGAAAAAGGAGGAAGCTTTCGTCACTTTCATTAAAAGAATGACTGCGATTTACGTATGCATATTAAAAAGTAATGAAGTGAATAGTCCATGCTCTTCTATAGTTGAGATCTAACCCCAGTGATAGAGGGATATAATGCCAGATAGCATATTATGCACTGCGCATATGTCTAGTTTTCGCCCTTATTAGTGCGTGCACGGGATCGTGAGAACGTCGTAGCACGTGTTGCCACCCCATGCGATCATACCGTGTTTCTTGCCAATCCGTGAGGGACTTGGAGGGTTCATTTAATGGAATAAAAAATACTGACCCTCCGGTTTTGATAATCTAATAAGCTACGTGTTGTAAGGCTTGTTTGCTTATTTACGCAAGTAAACGACCTTCTGCTTCCATCACGCATCTTCAGCTTCACGACTAATTAGTCAATTTAAGTAAGATTAACTTTCCCACATAAAAAGCGTCTCGATATACGGGCGTTTTGAAGCGAAAAAAGTTGGTAAATAAACGCGTGCTTGGCATCGAACCGAGACATGTTCCCACGGTCAAAAGGAAATGCCTTCGGTGTTGGAAAGCCAGCACATGCGGGCCTAATATCATATAATTAACATAACGATTGTTTAGTTTATGTATGTTTGTTAGTTGTTGTCTTGTTGTCAGCCTGTGAATGTTCCGCCCAGCTTCGAACGTTCACGATGATTTACGGCGGGTCGTAGTTCTGGACGAGCCGTAAAAACCTGGATGGGTGGATACAAGCATGAATTGCAGCAATGAAGTTTATTAACGAAATCACTTCTGGATAAGAATAGCCGAAAGGGGATAAAAGAAAATGGACACAAACAAAACGTACCTGAACTAAAAAATCCGCAATATGCAGACAAATCTTCCGAACTGACTCATTAGTTATGAAGAATACATTAAAATGTGTCTCGAGTAATCACTTAAAGTCAATTCGTATTAGCAGCCAAACTTCAATTAACAGTCCAATTTGGGCCCTCCAATTCAATTTGGCCCAAATTTACGCCGTTTTCATTTTCAAATTCAAGTTCCAGTTAGTTCAAGTTTACGCCTCAATAACATATAATGCTCAACACTTTTTACCCATTTAAGCATTTACATATGCACGTTACGAACGACATTCTACAGGACACTGGGGTCAAGTACATTATTATACAGTGGGTCGTTAAAGTGCTTTGAACGCGTGCTGGGCGTCCGTTCCCACGGTCTCGAGGAAATACAGGTAGTTCCACTTAGGATCAACATCTGCGCGTCAAGCCCATCTCGTCATTTTTGGAAAAATGCAATTTAATTTAACAGTCCTGCAGTTCTAATGAGCGAATATTTTAACAAGAAGTTAAATCGCGGTGATTTTGGAAAAACTGTGGTTACATCGTGACCAAGAGAATTTTCGCAAAAATTTCGATCTGCCTACCGGGTTACCGCAATCCAGGCCGGATATTGCGGAACGACGTTGCCAAACCTGGATTTTCAATGGTAATTTGAAGATCTCTGGTCAGCAATGTCCAAATTATTCGTGCCTACTAAATTTGTTTGATTGGCGAAACTGTGATTAAAGCTAAAAGACGATAGAAATTGAAGGCAAATGTTCTCATCCTTAGATAAGTGATATTCCGAGCCCACCATGTCAGTTCTCTTCCGGATAAGCCTTTCCGTATGCATGACGACGATATACATCGCCGTAATATAAATTAAAAGGAAAATCATTGATTTGTTCTTTTATTTGGGAAAAACCCATACTCTCAAGTGGAAGTCGTTGGAGAAGTGGAATTGCACAGTATTCCCAGTTGGAACTAACAGTCCCCCTTTGCTGAAGACTGACGAAAACCTTTGTTCCCGTCAGAACCTAAGAAAAAATTGTTAAAAAACGAAAGTTTACACACCTGCAGCTTACGGAACGTCAGTATTTGAAATGTTTGAAACATTCCGAAAATTCCTCCTCTCGTGCACTAAGGAACGGCCGATTTTACCACGAGTAAATTTATTACACAATAAATACAAAGCGCAAAGTAATTAATTAAAAAAAGTTTCTCAAAATACCATAAAAATATATTCAAAATGCAAAATGCTTTGGCCGAAACATTTGGTGTAGCACCACGCGAAGAACTCCATATAACACATCACTCAATAAGTTTCCGCTCTGACGCATGTATGACAGAACCGTCAACCACCCCATATTGTTTCTCGACGGTGCCAACATTTAACCGATACGCGTCAAAATTTCATGTCATTCTGACAATCGGCGTCCACTTTGGCAACAGTGGACCAAAAACGACAATACGTCGAGCATTTAGGGGGCTGCTTAGAGCTGTTCCAGCGAGAAAAACTACTGGCTCTTTGCAGAGGTTAAAAAGATGCCCCAAGGAACTGAATTTGGCTCAAACGGAAAACTGATTCCTGAAATTGGGGCCTATTTTCCAAGCCGAAACGAATTGTCCCAAAAAAAGGCATTGGAAAGTCAAAGGAGGGTTGGAGCGGATGTATTACTCTCGAAGGAGAGTGTGTTAATTTAATTTAATTTAATAAATTAATAAATAAAAAGAAATGTTTTTCATAGGTCGAAGAGATATCACTTTGACTTAGACAAAATCGCCCAACATCAGCCAAGAAGTTTTTTGCCCTACAACGTTCGTGAAATCTCTCATTTTGCTCGTTTGTCATGCTTTTGCGCGACAATAATTATTTCATACCTCCGGACAAATATGATAAAAAAAAAGAGCAATTCGTTAGCACCTCTTTTTGCGATTTATCATAAGCTGAACTTTAACTGGAAATAATGTTTTCATTAACCTCTAGTTAAGAAATATTTTTAATGATTATAAATCATATAATTATATGTAGTATGTAGCAGGGAAAGTTATGCGGCCTTGTTTGGGCCCACTTACAATCTTAATAGTCATTGCCGACAAAAAATTCGACATACTAGATACGTCTAGTATCGAAATGCTAATTATCACCCTGGTTGATATTCAGTTATCTGTGGGCTAATTTATGTGCCTTTGCGATAAATGCCATATACATTTTACATACGTTTATCATAATTATGCACCTGTAACATTCTTTACATTAATAAAACTGCAAAATTTCCATATATAAAATTGATTTTTCTAAACATAATATAGTAAATCAAAAAGCTCGGCAGGAGCAAGCAAATTATCATCAGATATGATGTATGAAGTATGAAGAATTAGCAGACTTTGACGAATGGCACGGATTACGAAGAAACCATCAGCAACACAAAGTATACTAAGTGGACAGGTTAATAAATTGCCCTTTCATGAGGAATAAAAATGGACAGCAGTGGTTATTAATGTTGGTATGTAAGACGACATGATTGCGCATCTGAAAGCAAAGAAAAAGTGCTGGTTTTGATATTAAAGGCTTGTTTTCACACATTAGTAGACTAAGCTAGAGATGTCACGAACTTTTAGTAACAATAAAGGTATTTACAGTCGAAGAAGTGATGAAGAAGGCTCAAAGCAAATTTTCAGCCAGCTGCAGAAAAGAATACTTAATGGAAACCGAAAGGTCTTTAAAACCTTTATTGTTTCCTTCATTAGTTTTCACGTAAAAGTAGACTTCTTCTGCGGACTCCAGCTTAATACTCTTCTGCATCTTCTTGACTTAACGTTATTTGTGATATCCTATTGCTTAGTGCAAAAGAATATATCCTATTTCAAAGTCTTTCCCAGCCAACAACGCCTTTTTACGCAGTTTGTGTCTCTGTGCTTTGTCTTGAATCCTGGAACTTTGTGTTCGGTCCTACAACTCCTTTTGACCCTCTTCGCCTTTTGAAATATTCCGGTCCATTCCTCTTTTATCTCGGAGACTTTTAAACCAATTGGCAAACTTCGAATACTTTTTAGTTCCCGAAAGGAGACTTAACTTTAATGCTTTAGTGATAGAGAATTTCCAAAAAGGACCTCAATTATTGGGGCATTCGGCTTTAATACAGGACCAATATCAGTCGATTATACTCAGTAATAATATTCTAAAAACAAAAACAAAGGGAACTTTATTCACTTGTGTCACTCTTCAAAATTTAGCATTGATACCTCAAGAATTCATGGAGCAATTGCCTTAAGAAATATCTCAAGTCAGTAGACTGGAAGAGCTCCGAGCCTATACAAACCTTACTTAGGACCTTCCTAAGTTTTAGACATGAAGGAACAAATTTTGATTCCCATTTTCGCGAATTTGAAAATATTGTACTACTTTGAGCTGTTCAGCTCAAATTGCATTTCCAACCTTTCAGAACCTAAGAGCAGAAAACTCGATGTTCTGATAATTTTATCAAGAGGTTAATTTCCACAGAAACGATGAAACGAAAGCATGTCACTAGCTCATTTCTTTGTTTCCATCGAAGTTACGTTCCAGGTAGAAATACTGGTGCATTTGCCAGCAAAGAAATTGCCATGAAAATAGAAAAATAATAGGACCGATGCTCTGTTGTGGTTTAGGTCTTTCCTCTGGAACTTTCCTTGCTGGCAACGTCACAGAAAGTTTCAAAAACCAAGCCTGCAAATCCAAATTATTAAGTAACTGTTAGCTTTAACTGCAAGTTGACTTTCGTAAAACGTTTAAATAGAACCTTAATATTGAAGAGATCGTTCGTTTTTTTGACAACTAACTTGGTGCTAAAGGTAACAGTATATAAAAATGTAACAAATTTGGCCCTTAATAGGCCTTCAATGAATATGACGACTGCATGGTACATACTCAAAATTTTTTCTTGAATTTTAAAAGAAATGAAAACGAAACTTTAGAAACTTTCAAAGGGCACCACAGTACCTACTTTTTGCTATATCTTGGAGGCGCGTGGACCAGTGGCCTTCACAACTTTAATAACGTATTGAATGTCCATAAATAATATCAGTTTGCTGTATGAACCAAAGTCCAATAAGGCTCTCTTTAGCAAACCCAGGTGGTTTAAATTTTCTTTAAAACATGTAAAATATTCATTTTCTTCCAAAAGGGCTAAAGATTTTTTAATGATATTTTGGAGGTGTTGACGGTTATAAACGATGGAAGAAAATAATTTTTTAGCTTTTTTGGTAGTGCGTCTACCTCCATGTAAGATGGTTTTTTCAGAAAAAATTGGTACGCTACTGCCTTTTTTGAAAATAAAAATTATGCTGGAATTTCTCGTGCAATTCTGAAAAAATAGCCTCTTAAAAGATTTTTTCGTCGGACTCACCGTTTCCAAATAAAAAAATTAAAGTAATTTTAATGCATGTCTAAAATAAAAATTCAAAAACAATTTTTATTTTAGAACATCCCGTAATATACCATTTTTCCTAACAATATTCTCTAGCATGCAAGTAGGCACGCTACTGAAAAAGCTAAAAAATATCTTTCCGGTAAAACGTATGCGTCGCTTAAAGCCGTCAACATCTCCAAAATTTAATTAACAAATCTCTAATCTTTTTTGAAAATATTTAACATTTTCCATTTTTTAAATTAAATTTGAGCCCCCTGTATCTGGCGAAGAATGCCTTAAGGGACGTTGGTTTATGCCGCAAACAGACATTATTTTTGAACATACAATATGCTATTAAAATTATTCGGGTTAAAACTGGAACGCCCTGTATACACCCCCAAAAAAGTTCTACTTTTTAAGATTAACAAAAGTAAAAAAACGGGAAGCTCATGAGGGTGCAATTTATAGAACTCGCATCCAGAACGTAGAAAACTGATAAAAATGCCGAAATTCCTGTAGCTACACCAATCGATAACTCATTGAGGCATCCCAGAAACATGCTGGAATTCATCACGCAGCAAACATCGCGCGAAAGCAAAACCGTGACGTAAAAAATTAATTCATTCATGGACGCGATCAAGTAAATCAACCCTCGCGTGCTTCACACGCGTTCCCACGTTCTCAGCACGCAGATTGCACCCCTGACTGTCGTGACGTCACACTCACCCGGCTTCAGACCCACCGAGTGAGCCGGCCGAAGTTCTCACGGTATACGTTCCGGCAAACTGCACCTGGCTTTTTCCGACCCTGTATAAAACCAACATTGCAGATCAGACTTATCATTTCGACTCTAGCAGTCATAGCGAGCGCTTCGTGAAAGTTACAGTGTGTACCGACAGTTTCGAGCCGAATTTTACGTCGCCATGTCTAGTGTTAGTGTATTTGAGTATTCGCCGATAGTGCCTCCTCACCCCCAACAACAGGCCTTCGACCCTAAGCCCATGTCGAAGACCATGCAATACCGCAAAGTGATGAAACCTTTGTTGGAACGCAAACGTCGCGCCAGGATCAACAGGTGCCTGGATGAACTTAAGGACCTAATGATCGCAGCTCTGGCAATGGACGAAGAGAATGTGACTAAGCTGGAAAAGGCTGATATTTTGGAGATCACAGTTGCGCATCTTCAGAAGTTGAAACGCCAGAAACAGTTGGCTATGGCTTCTAGTCCAGTGTTGAACGCTGATAGATTCCGAGCGGGCTACACCACTTGTGCCAAAGAAGTATCCAGAGTCCTTGCCTCCACTCCTGGAGTTGACATTCACTTGGGGACCAAGCTGATGAGCCATTTGGGTTACCAGCTCAACGATCTCGATAGCTTCTCCTCTCCGAAAACTCAGGGACCTTTAACTGTTGCAGTCGGCCCTTCTAGTGACTTGAGTGAAGAGTCCTTCCATCAAAGGGATTACCAAATGCCCATGACGCCCCCTTCTTCCAGGGGTTCCCCTTCGCCCGTTAGTGTCGCTGAGAGCGAAAAGGTTTGGCGCCCTTGGTAAAAACTTTAAAATCCAGGTTCTGGTTCAGAAAAATTTTGATTTTCCTGGTATTACGCCTAACAGCATATTTCATAGTAAATGGTTTTCATATGTGGTGAGTGTACTTTTGTTATCTCCAGTTTAAATGTATTGCCAGAGCTTTAACATTTTTTTAATGTAAATACTTTTTGTATCTGTGATAATGATGTAATAATAAGCTTTTAACATTGTACTATAGATACATATTATGTTTGTAAGTTTATTGTGCTGATAAAACGTACAAATGGTTTGCCACTGTGATATTAGAATAAGGAGCATTATTAACTTTATTATTAAATATTAAAAAAAGCATTGGATTAACATATATTTTGTTTTATTTAATTCTATGTGCTACAGCGTTCTGCTGGGTTTATATACCGCATAATGCATAGTAAAGAGAGTTGACTTTATGGTTACACCTATCGCGGGTAATACCGCGCATAAAACATGCATACGCATTCGTACCTCTTTAAATTTTTAAATCAAAGTCCACGTAACTATCAAAGGCTTAATTTCATAGAGATTGTGAGGTACCTAGCAGCAAAGTGTTTATTAGATTTTCCTTTCTTTTGAAAATTACCTCGCCTTGCATATAAAATTGCCGTGCAAGTACTTTGACCTATTGGAACTATGGTCCAAATGTGGTAATGGTCAAATGCCCAAAGGCAAAAAAGTATCATGAGCATTAACAATTATTATTTTATAATTAACAACATTCACGTCATGAAGACCTCTTGGTTTTCACAGGAAATATCGTCCTAATCGTATTTAACGACAGTTGTTCATGTAAACGTGGTCTCAAATAATAAACCACATTTAGACGATTTTCATTCTACTGAAATTACCTTCCTGATCAAGTTGGGACGCCAATAACTTGGAGGTAATTGATGATTAATCTAAGTTCCTATGCAACAAGTTTCAACTAATAGCTAATTTAAGTACTGCTGGCGAGATCTGTGATCGTATTTGTTAAGTTGCCTGAAACAATTTACAGAACTCTGAGCATGGAAAATTCGATGATACTCTGGTTTCCCCGTGCCACGATAGAGGGCACACTACAACTGACTGCCTCCACACTCTACTCCTTTTACATTACACAATGAGGTGGCAACCTTGGATATTAGACTTCCTTTGCACCTTTTTCCATTTATAGACGATTTTTAAGTAATATGTACGAAAAATAATATCTAGTTTTTAGGAGGTGATATTTTCGGTTACGCTAAGGTCGTACTTTGAGTGCAGACCAATATTCAGAATTTTTAGTGGGAGTTGGCATAATTTCGAAATTAATAAATCAAATAACGCAAGGCGCTGTTGCCATTTCATGTCTCTCCTTATACGTTTAGATTGACACCATGTCTGATGTCACTAAGTGACAAATGACAATATAGTATTGCAATTTCCGTCATTTTGTGTTTTCAAGAACGCACGCAACGTGAAGAAGCATAACTTTAAACTTCAATTGCAAGCTTAAAAAAGTGTTTTTTTGAGAATATTCCTACAAAAAGTTTCAGAATCGAGTATCTAGCAGCTAAAGGAGTTCTAGAAATAATATCTATTGTCAGACTGTCTATTGTTTACCCCAAAATGCCAAAACCTAACATTACGAAAGGAATGAATCATCGCCATCCAGGCCAAGGAGGTGGCGGTAAGTAGTACTAAAGTCTTTGTCCAGCACCGTTTTTAAAACATCAATAATTATATATTTGCACTTTAAAAAAATAAATTTACTAAAAATTTCAGGCTAGAATATTGATTTCAAAAAATAACTTTATTTGAATATATATGATTCTTCGGGCTTCTATTAATTGTTTCCCTGTTGTCCTAAGAGACTAAGAATTAAATTCAATATATTTGTTCTCAACTGATATCTTTTAAACCCAAGATCAGACTTCAGGAACTGAGTTGTCAATGTATTGATGGTGTTCAAAATGTCTAGCACATTATTCAAATTAATATTAAATTCTGATAGAACATGAATATCACTACCTCAAAAATATTTCACTCTTTTTACCCCCATTGACTTTTATATGGTTTTTATTTCAGATCGTGAGTTTTCACCTACTATCCGCTCCATGGAATATCGAGCCGAATTTCGTGGTGGAGACCGTCGAGTCAGCTTCAAGCCAGTAGGCAACCGAAATGGCAATAAATATCGAAACAAAGATTGGACCAATGCCCTCAAATCCCATCTCGAGGAAGAAGATATTGACATGAACCTTGCAGGTGGTTCTGGAAAGAATTTTCGAAAAGGAGGAAAGAAAAACAGGGGGGGCAGACGTGGCTCTCCTGCACCAATTGATGGCCGACAGTTAATGCAAGGACCCACAGGGTGGTACAGAGTGTCTGTAAGCAATTTTATTGAGTTTAAGTTGAAACTTTCATCTACACATATTTGTATTGCTAGATACCTTATGGAGAGAAATATGATAAAAGTTTCTTGTTGAAGTTGCTGTGGGATGCAATTGCCCCATTACCGTTTGTGCCTATAGCTGTAAGTATTTTTAATTTCTCCAAAAAAAAATTTATTTAATGTTCTCCTCTTGCTTGTAGTGGCAAAGTGCTGGCACAACAGTAATTTTCTACATAGATGAGCGCAAGGCTGCTGAAAAGTTGTTGTCATTGGACCGAAAAGTTCAACTCCCAAACGGCTTCAAATTAATAGTTAAAGTGCATCCAGGGACCCCCAATGTGGATCTTTCTGCAGACTTAAAAGAGAAAATCAAAGTTGTCATGGCAAAAAGATACTTTGCTGCAAATAAATCCTTGGATCTGACTAAATTGCATGCCGATCCTGATTTACAGGACTACTTCTGCGCTTTGTTCAAGCCAATTGTTTTCATAGCTGTACTGGAAATTATAGAAGAAAACATCCCTGATTTAGAAGCATTATGTTTGAATGACAATAGGCTTACAGTCTTTGGATTTTTGAAAAAGGTGTCAAAGAGACTACCTCACGTTAAAATTTTGCATCTGGCTAATAACAAAGTAAGTGTGTATGATATTTCAGGTTGAAACTTTGAGCTTTACTGTTATAAATTACTCATGTCTTATCGCTGTATTGCTTTAGATTGATGTTTCTTCAATTCATACAAGCAGGGATTTAAAAAGAATTCAGCACATTTCATCTGAATGCATTTTTGTTTCTGAGGCTACTTTAACAACTCTGGGACGTTTTTCCCTGCATTCTCTTTTATTCCCCAAGTGAAGAGAAAGCTCTGTATTAAATTAATATTTCAGATCAAAGATATGATGCAACTAGATGCATTTATTGGCCTACCCATAGTGGACCTACTGTTAGATGGGAATCCCCTGTGTGACAGATTCAAGAACCAAAACACCTATATAAGGTACGTTTTTCAGATTTTTTGATAATGGATATAGAAGTATTTTCCTAAAAACCATTATCTTTGAAAATCTAGAAACGAATTAGTTCTCGGAAATAAAAAGGGAAAAATATTAAAAAATATTATTGTTACTGCATTTATTTATATTATCTACAAACGGTAATATTTGGCACTTTTTTATTTGAAAACCTACAAAATCAGTCAATTAATTTTTTCATTATCGGCTTTCCTAGACCTTCGAAAAATATGTGTTATCCACTCATGCCAAAATGAATCTTCGCCAATTTTAGTTTCACAAAAAAGCAGGCACACAAGTAAACTTTCGGTTAATTCTGCAATTTTTCAGTATAAATCAAATGGCTCATATGACCACAAATTCAGGTATTGAATCTATCTCAAGCGGATCTTTCTACATAAACTATAAAAAAAAGAAAGTACTTGTCAAACTTCCGCATATATTCTTTGAAGTTTCAAATTATTTCGCCCAAGCTTTTAGTAGGCAGTACTCAAACCGTTCATCACCTACATTATCGGAGAACCTGAAGCGTTTAACAAAGTTTCGCACAAGGGTCTCAAAAGGTGATTTAAATCTGACATAAAGTCTCCCTATCTAGGGAGCGAAGACTCGTCAGTATGTTAATGGTTTAGCTGCCGAAATAAAGTGGAGGGTTTTAATAATTATTATCGTCCGTGTATTAAGATTATTTGAATTAACAGATATATTCTGAGGTTTGGTGTGATGTTAAGTTCAGAAAAAATAAATTGGAAAAAAATACTCGCTCCGTACTATTGGTATTTAATTATTTGTTTGAGATGTTTCAATGACTTTATTTGCTGGAAAAGGAGTTATTTGATTTAATTTCAAGTTTTTTTTGTGTGCGATTCTGATATTGGTGCAAGATGAGTTTTAGAAATTTTTAGAGTGGTTTAAGGAACGTTCATAAACTTGTATTGAGTACGAAAATAGTTTAATCAGATAGTAGTGTTAAAAATTCCAATGTTTAAGTAAAAGCTTGTAAGTACTCAATTATTGGCCACAAACATTCCGGAAAAGAAAAGTCTAGGAAAGACAAAGTATTCAATAATTAAGCCATTCGATGGATAATCTTTTTTTAGTTTAAATTTAAAATGAAAATAATGATCTGTATTTGTCATTTTTCCCTTTTACTCTGCCATAAATTCGACCAAATGGGATGATATTTTAAGCGTTTTTACCATGTCTATACTTCGAGCGAGTGTTGCAGGGTACTTTTTATGATTTTCTTCGGGCCGCCTGCGGCTCGACCTTTTCTTTGTCTACAGCGAAGTCCGGAAGAGGTTCCCCAAATGTATGAAATTGGTAAGTTCAATGATTTGTTTAGTTATATCCTGATCAAAACGTGTTGATGTACATAGTAAGTGTAGGCTCTCGTTGTCAATACCCAATCAGTACAATACTAAGTGGCAAAAAATTTCGATTGTCAAAGATGCAACGTTGATGTAATATTCAGAATTAATTGTTGTCACATTACTAGGACGGAATAGAGCTCTCCCGGCCAATAAGCTTCGACATTACTACAGAAGAAGCATCAATTCCAGAGCTGCAGAAAACCTACTTGTGCGATAGCAACGGTGAATCCATAGTGCGTCATTTTCTGGAGCAGTACTTCATGATTTACGATAGCAAAAACCGACAACCATTGCTCGAAGCGTACCACGCGCAAGCCATGTTTTCTTTCACCATGTCATACCCTTATGGGCTTGGAAAAGAAAAGAATGTAGCTTGGCTTAATTGGTACCAAACTGAAAGTCGCAACGTACTAAAAGTACAAGATGCTGATCGGAGGTGTAAATTGCTCAAGCAGGGACAGCTTAGTGTTGTGTCTTTCCTGCAAGACATGCCAGAAACAAAGCATGACATTTATAGTTTCACTGTAGATCTCACCTTATTCACGGTAATAAGCAATAAAGTATAAAATTGAAAAGGTTCGAGGAAATTTTATGTAATTTCAGCCTCAAATGATTTGCCTGACAGTCTCGGGTATGTTCAAAGAGCTGAAAACTAGTCATAAAGTACCTCCCACGAGGCATTTCTTCAGGACACTCGTGATAGTTCCTGCTGGTTCAGGATTTTGTATTGCTAATGAACAATATCATATTACTAACGCCACGCCTGACCAAGCTAGGGTAAAGTCAATGAAATAATATTTTACTCTCGAAGTTTCACGGTAAAATTATGTGTTTTAGGAAGCTTTTAAGACGCCCTCTTTACCGACTCCAGCGTCGGGTACGGCAGCTCCTCCTTCCACTCCAGAGGCGTCTCCAGTTATACATTCAGTGGCGTCTCCTGTTCCTTTAGACAATGTTGCCAAACAGGAGATGGTCAATCAAATAGCGCTCAAGACTGGTATGAACATTGAGTGGTCGATAAAGTAAGTTTTTTGCAATCTTATATTTTAGTTATTTATAAAGTATTGCAGAGTTGACCTAAGACAGGTGTTTAGGAAAGAGATCAAGAGTTGATTTATTCCGATAATGTTATAGTTATTCTGCAATATTTCACTTTTTAGAAAATTTTCATACAAATATTTTTCAAATATGTAAAAGAGTATGGTTAAGTTTCACAATAACCCTAATATCAGTTCCAAAAATGTCTTCCCTGCATATCATCAATGTAATTGTATATATATAATAAAATTCTATTCTAGATGCCTCGAAGGCACCGACTGGGACTTTATGCGAGCATGTGCCGCTTTTGACAGCCTTCATAGTCAAGGTGCAGTCCCACCTGAGGCTTTCGTAAAATGATATAATGGAATGGAGTATGTATAAACAGAATTGTGATTACTATAGTGTGATTCGTAGAGGAAATATCTGTATATAAGATGCGACCGTTAAATGCAACTAATGGCAGAGGCTTTTTAGAGAAATTCACGTAGTCATAAAACCGTGTCAAAGAAAATATGATGTTTTATATAATTTCTTAAATACTTAATTAGTCAAACGATGCAATAAAATTATGAAATTGCTCCTCTAATGACTGCTGTGATAATCAATTTGTTACATTATGGTTTTTGTTTCAGTTTTTATTTGGGGTTTTTTATGTAAGAACATAAAAATCTTCAGCCATTGGTTGCATTGTATTGGTCTTTTGGCTTTTGTGATAAAAGTAAGTTTTGTTGGTTGTTGAATCTTAGTTATTCAACATTTTTGTATCCATTTTCGTGTACATAAAGTAGAAAACTACTAGTTGTTTTATATTAAAATAGGTTTTTTAATAAGAATATCTTACCTGTAAGTTTTTTTGTATATTCTTTTTCTATCTTGTATAGGAAAAGAGGATAATGGCAATAGGTACTCGTTTCCTTTATCAAAAACTGTTGGAAAAAGATTTTGTTAAAACAAATTTTCTAATAAAAATCGCAATTTATATCATTCACCTTCTAAAGTCTGTATTTGGGTAATATTAAAGGGAATTTGCTACCTATTGTTCTAAATTGTACGGGCTGATTTTTAAGTTGGGAGTTTCTTTCATTGAAAAAATAAAGCTGAAATAAGAATTTGTTCCCTGAACACTTTACAGAAAAGTTTTTTTTTTTTTTAGTATTTAACGACGCGCTAAACGCACATTAGTATTGGAAATAAACGTTAGTGATTGATAATTTTGCGCCCTTGTAATTATCAACAACTACAAAATTTCATTCATATGTCTGGTGTATAACATATATATATCCAACGATGTAAATGAATAGACGATTTGTAGTCAAAACTAGCAAGTATCACTGGCCGAGTATATAATTTTCCTGCAAGATGTCCATATTGTTTTTTCAGCAATTCAAGATTGATTTCAGATTTGTAAGTTTTTGATGTCTATAATGAGGCAATTATCCGAAAAGTGAATATTTTACCGAACTGTTATTTATCCTAGTTGGGAAGTAATGAAGATTACAGTCAGTACATGAGCAAAATCTGAACCTACTTAGGACAATTAGGATTGCAATAAAAAATAATTTTTTAATCCCCAACTTGAAATAATCCTGTATAATTTAATTAAGTGTAGTTTGCTCAGATATAAGAGAAGTGATTATAGGGCTTGTCGGTTCTGATATTGCGCGTCATTTTCATGTTTATCACACAAAATAATTCAAAATCATAGTACGGTGTGCACCATTTTCGGCATTTTTAACGGGTATGACACATTTTTCATGGCCCATTTGGTTTCTATTATAAAGAGCGGATATGAAATTTAATATTTTCGAAGCGTAGTTGCTTTTCAGTTTTTAGAAAATATAATTTTAAAAAACATTTCTACACATAAGTCATATTAATAGGAAAAAACTAACAAAAAAAAATCAGATTTTTGTCGGCAAGACAGTTTTTGAAATATTTTCAGCTATTGACTAAAATAAAAATCAAAAGGCCCCTGACAAATCTGTTTATATTTTCGTTTCATTCACAAAAATGTATGCAACGTTCTTGAAAACCAGATCTTCCTATATCGTTAATAAGAAAGGTATCTAACAAACACATTGAAAATGGTACACCCTGTATATTTTATTTATGTTTTTACAGAACATTGTAAAATGAAATACCATAATTTTGCATTAAACATCGGGAAGTCTTAAGTCACGAAAAAATATTTTTTATAAAAATTATTTTATAATTTGTATCATTTATTTTATGATAAATAAACCAGAACGAAAACGGACATTAGTTTCTTTTCCTACATTAATTTTTTGAGATACTTTAATATAAGAAATAGTACCAGGGGAAAAGGCATAGGTAAATACCCCACAATTCCTCTGCTAAACCTAATACTATGCTTCATAGTTCTTTTTTAATTGAAGATTGTTCTAACTGGTATCATCAAGTATGAAATTTCTTCCAATTGTGTTAAAGGTATATATGAAATAAATTCAGGCTATAAAATGTAGATTAAGACAACAAATTGGTAGTCTTCTACAAAATACATAATTTTGTAAAAAACTAATTTTCTAAGGCCTAACCAGCAGAAGGAATTGCAAAATCAATGCCAGATAATCCAGGAAATATGCAATAATAACAGGAACAGAGTTCATTATGTTTTCATGTATGCAAATAAGAGTTTAGAAGTCTCATTAAAAGAGTAAAACTCTTGTTACATGGACTTTTTTGTATCATTGGCAAGAGCTTTAAAAATATAAGTGACAGTAAGACTTTAGACCTGTACTAGATCTTCATGGGTGAAAAATAGCAAAAATAACATAAATCCATTGAAGGAAAATATCTGTTTGACGGTGGTGGCCTTTAATAAACCACCTGAATAATTATCTTTCAGCTAAAGAGACAGTTATACAGTAACTTTTATACTCTTGAGGATTTCCTATCATGTTCTATGTACCTTAACTAATTTAAACTTAGTTATTTTTGCCCAGGGAATGATGAACAAAAAAATTATCTTCTAACTTTATTTCTTATTTTTCAATTACATAACAGCCAGACAAATTTAATTAATATTTTCACCTTTCGCCCGAAGTTTAACCTCTTCAATTTCCTGCAATCTTTGGACAATGTCCACAGTATCAAGCCCATTATCCAAATTATATTTCAATGACAATCTCAACTGAACTTCTTCCAAACCGTCAATTCTACTATATAAACTCTTATTTAATTCTTTGTCTATGTCATTCTCTTCTCGTAGTATGCAAAAATAAACAAGAAATACAGCGATACAGCTGAAAATTACATATGGCTCATACCACAGTCTAGTATCCTCGAACCCCATCCTAGTGATACTAGCCTTATATTTACTAGCTGGGCTGGTGGAGAATTTTATGGGAACCTCTGAGTAGTCTTCTGACGCTTCTTTATGCGTGGAGAAAAATCTCAAGGGGATGATTCTGATGAAAGGGTATTGTAAATGGGTTTAAGTAACGTTTCGGGCTTACCTAGAAGTTGGGAAAGTCAACCGTCTAAGGCAATTAGAACAGATTGGTAATAAGGGTTTTATTTTATACATTGCTAATCCAGTTTTATGTGGTCTTTCGAAAGTGTTTGAATTTAATAATTTAAACTTAAAGGGTAAGGGAATTGCAGATACTGAAAAATGAATTATTTGTAATTAAAAGACCGCCGTAGCAGTAATTTGAACATTTGGTTCCGCACGACGGTAGTAATCTCTATAATAAAAAACCGCCGCTTTTCCGCTATAATTGCTCCGATTGCGTCGCGATTAAGATGAACCACACCTTATCGTTCCCATCTCATTTGGTTCATACGATATATAATTTTGAAAAAATGTACACATCTGGATCGCTTGGGCAAATATCAATAGTGTTAAAAACTCAAGCCATTATGTTGGTAATATAGCTGGAAATCGTACATTTCTTTCTTTGTTTAGTACACACGTTCTTATGGGTCGCAATGACAAGATATATTATAATTTAATTTTTGATAGATGTCTTCTCGCATACGCAGAATTTACAAAAAATACATGTTTTAATCCCTCTCCCCTGTTTAACAATCCAAGTTCACCAAAGCGAACTGTTGGTTATAAACTCTATAGTATGAATATATAAGGGAAGCAGTGATCTGATACACGTGACGTCACAGAAAGGTATATGATGAGCTCAAAGGATAAACTTAGGTTGGCTGCTATGACTTGACTGACAGTGTATAACAGTTATTGAGGTGGAAGCAGTAGTGTGTCAAATGATTCAGTGAAATTTTAACTAAAATTTAGAATAAGACCTTGATCTGGTTACTTAATTTATATGTATTCATAATTATTCGTACAAATAAGGGTCATCATGCGACTTTCGATCTTTTTCACGATTATCTATGTATTCCATTGCTCCCTTGGGAGTGTCGAAGATCAAGGGAACGAGTTTGCAGAATTCGAAGATTTTGAAGATTCAGATTCAAACTTCATTGATGTGGAAACACCAGCTAAAGACGTCCTCCAGCACTCTCAAGGGTTCGAACCTTCACTGGATGAAAAAGATGAGCCCATTGTAATTGAGCAAGACAACGAGGATGAGGTAAGTACAATTGTATTAAGAAGTATGGTACTTTTTATTTTGAGGTTATTAAGGCAGTCATGATGCCTTCACACATTATATTCAAGTTTAGAAAGTTTGAGCGGTGGTCTTATAAACTTTATTTAGTATGCGTGTTCATGTAACAAATGCTTTAATCATTTGTTGAAGAGTATCACAGATGTTGATTAAATATGATAAGTTCTTGCTAATTGCTCATTTAGGAACTAGACAATAGCCACCATTTTCTAATACTGGGACTAATCTTCAGAAAAAGCCATGTTTTAGAAGGCAGCAACCAAGAAAAAAATTATACAGCAAAGATTGGAAACTTTACTAAATTTGGTTTTAATGATAAATTATGTAAAATCCTCTTCAGGAAATTAACAATTGCAGTTACAAACGTTTTGATAAAACTGTACATTGAAAAATCCAGCAGCTTGGTTACCTTGTAGTTTTTTGTAAATCCAGAATCATTCTAGCAAAATTTTCAGTGTACCTGCACAATTTACTTGAAATTTGAATTACATGTTCATTTGATATTCCAATTTGGCACTATGTGATCTTGTTAATTTTTGTATGCTTATTATATTTAATACATGCAAAATAAAAATATGCAAGCAAAAGTGCTTTATGACAATTCATTAATTTTAATATAGGACCAAAAATAAAATAAGAAATCAAGGCACAATTACTTCCCACCCTTCAATATAGACAACATACAAATAGAACGAAACACCATGATGACCTATGAAACTATGGATGCCATATGGCTTGATCAACATCTTACCTTCTTTGTTCAAACTTTTAGTATTTTTTTCTTTTTTAATAAAGCCCCCTTATAATAAAGAAATTAGATTTAGATAAATGAAATAACCAAAAATTTGTAATTCATAGGCTGAAGTTGAAGTGGATTCAGAATTTGAGCACTTTCAAGATGCGGATGAGTTTGAGGGTTTTGAAGAGAAGGAAGAAAAACCCACGGCTGAACCAAAAATAACCATTGCTAAGGTCCCTGTAAATTTTGCACTCAACTGGGACAGTTACTACTTAGAAATTTTGATGATAGTGGGCTTAATAGTTTATTTTATTAATTATATATTAGGTAAATTGTTAAATTATCCTTGGTTTTATATATTTGTCAATAAGCTCTTTTTTCAGGTAGGTCTAAGAACTCAAAAATTTCAAACACCTGGTTCAAAACTCATAAGCAGTTGTTGGAAGACAACTTCACTTTGGTTGGAGATGATGGTAGTGGTAAAGAAATAAATGAAGACATAACTTTAACTAAAGAGAGTGAAAACGTCTTTTTACTGTGGTGCAGTGGCAGGACCTGCTGTGAAGGGATGTTGGTTGAATTGAGACTTATCAAAGTAATAACTTAGTATCTCAAAATTGACTGTTAATATTTGCGTAAATTTTGTTTGACAGAGGCATGATATAGTAGGCCTCATTGCAAATCTAATCAGGCCAACAGTGGATCAAGTGCATATAACAGTGCGAATGAATAGAGAAGACATGGATAGCTTTATATTTGCAGTGGCTTCCAAAAAAACAGCCTCTCAAATGGTAAAAGATTTGCAAGATATTAGTGTTTATTGTCCTGAGAAGAAGGTAAGTAACCAAATTTGACAAGAAATTTTTTCTCAGTGACTACTCCATTACAGCCAGGTGAAAAATTTAATATTCCTGCAAATTTCCAAGTGATGTCTGAAATAGGAGAGGCTTCTTCTGCTATATTGGATGCAAAAATAATGGCTGTGTTAAACAAGTATCCAGAGTTTATAGATTATATCCATTTTTCTGATCAGTTTTCTGGTCTGAAGCCGACTGATGATGCTAATAATTCTAATGCTGTGAACAAATTACCTGAAGTAGATAAGGTGAGATTGAAAGCATTGACGTGCTAGAATTGTAACATATCTATGACTTGAAGGTCCTAAGGTTTGGATTTAACCTTACAACTAAAGGAGTGCGGCTAGATGAAGCCATGACAAGACTGAAACCTTTGTTGAATATGGTATTTTATTCTATAGATAAAGTTAAAAGATATCGCTTATCAAAGGAAGGTAAGTGATATCAAATAATTCTTTCTAAATCCCAAAACCACGTTTTGAGATTCAATGTTTGTAAATTTCTCTGGAACAGCTGTTGAAAAATTGTGAGTCTTCAAAAGGTATCTCTGGACTTCATAATTTTGCGAAGTTATATGGGAATAGCTAAATATTTGGTTTTACAAAAATTAAATTTCTTGGAAAAATGGGAAGAAATTTCTAAAACATTTTGGAGAATTTAAAAGCTCCAATCACATTTCTGGAAAAACCAGTCGAAATTTGTAATTTTTCTATAAATTCTGGGTTCACTTGCTAGAACTGGTTTTCCAAACTTCTAGCAGAAGCTTCCAGAAAAATTCTAGAAGCAAACGGATTGCACAAGGACAATTCAATTTGATTCTGAAACATCGTTTAATAGTTATTTAAGTAATCTCAATCATTGATATAACTTGTAGGCAAATCTAAAGCAGACAAAAATCGTCAAAGAGTTGAGGAGGCTTTCTTAAAATCTACCCATCAAGCTCGCGCTGAAGCAGCTGCGGCCCGACGCGAAGAAAAGAAGCGGCAAGAGAAAGATCGAATAATGGCCGAAGAAGATCCAGAAAAACAGAGACGATGGGAAATCAAAGAAGAAAAGCGTCAAGCCAAAAAAAGGGCCCCTAGAATGAAGCAACTAAAAGTTAAAGCTTTATAAAACGTAAATTAGAGCGAAGTACTGAATAGTAAATTATGAGTTATCTTCAGGTGTTTTTTTTTCTAATTTTAAAACATACATTGAAACACTGCGCAATAAAATGAAAAACATTTGTTCTTTGTATTAAACTTGACATTTAATCAACAAGTTTAAGACGAAGCTGTGGCTGCAGCAGCAGGTGCCGCTTCTTCTTTTAGCCTGTCCTTCTTGAGGGGACCCATGAAGGCGGCCTTGTCCGCCGGAGTCTGGAAACGACCATGTCCGAATTTTGAAGAAGTGTCGATGAATTTCAAATTAATCTTTTCCAAGGAAATACGGCTGGTATGGACCAGCAAAGATTTCCTTAGCGTAATGACGCGCTTCTTCGGTCCCATGCAGCAACCCTTGATCATAATAAAGTCGTTGTTGACCTCACCATAATGAGGGAAACCACCCATGGGGGTGATATTCTTATCAGAAAGGTCGTACTCTGTGGAAGCATTGTTCCTGATAACCTGAAAAATATCAAATTGGTCATAAACAGGAAATAATTCGCAAAATTAATTATATTAGTTAATTCAATATCAGTCCTATCATTCATAATCACAGTGGATTATAATTTCATAATCCTTTTGGCTCTAAATAGTTTTCATCACTTAAAACAATGGAACAAGGCGAACAAAAGGCAAAAGCTTCTTACTTTTCCATCCTTAGTATGGATACCAGCTCCAATCCTGTAAATCTTCTTATTGATTTCGGTACGATGATGATAACCCTTCTGACCAGCACGGGCCACTGTGAAAGAGACTCGAGACGGATGCCAAGCTCCAATACAGGCCACTTTCCTCAAACCTTTATGAGTCTTACGGGGAAGCTTCTTAGTGTGCCACCTGGATGTTACACCTATAATTTAAGAGAAACTAATATTTATATTGTTCATGAAATGATTGATGTTATAAAACAACTAAAAATTTGCATCAGTAGGAAGGCAGCATGGATGTCGCATCAACAATGATCAGACGAGCACAACCATGTTCTTTTCATCACATAAAATGTAAAATTAAGATTGAGGGATGATCGACACATTTATATACCAATATTCTTATGGGCTTTCAAAATATTAAAAACATCCAAACCTAGGCATCTTTCTCAAGAATTCTCAGAAAATTATAAAATAAACGCAATAATTGGTTATTTGTTAGAAGCATGAAAATAATTACTTTCTGCATAAAAATCAGGCAGTAAAAATTACTTTATTAACTTTCTTGGAACTCACCTTTATAACCTTTACCCTTGGTAACACCAATAACATCAATGGTTTCATCCTGACCAAAGACTTGATTGACTGGGATGGGTTTTTCCAAATGTTCCCTTGCCCATGCGACTTTGTCAGCAATGCTACCTCCATTCAATTGGATTTCCATAATGTGAGCTTTCTTCTGTCTTTGTTTTAATAGTTTCATCTGTCAAATCATACAATGATAATGAATATCAAATGTATTTACGAAACAATGAGAAATACAAAATGTATATATGTAAGGAATATGGTTTTCAAAGTGTCATTGTCCAGAGACTACACAATGTTTAAGGAATATACTCCCTGTGCCTCCCGAAGGGCACATGCTTTTCGACACTATGGCGAAAGCCCCATAAAATCAAAGCTTTCATTACCAACAGCCGGAGGGTAAGCTCCTGCACTGACCGCGTCGATTTACCTTGAAATCTCTATATAAAATATATTGTTTACTATCAAAGTATTAGGTTTTTTCAATACCAATGCATTTTAAATAGAGATTAAGGCTGATTTTAAATTATATGCTTGAAGTTAAGGAAAAATAGGATAAGCAGGAGTCATAGTTACATAATAATAACTAACCTGAGTGTGTGCAATCACTCGGACAACTTTGCAGTATTTGATGACTTTCTTGAAGTCACGTTCAATGGATTTTTTACCAAGATCGTCCGACCATTTCTTGGATGCCTTAGTGAAGGCCTTCTTCCTGCTTTTATACCTGTTTCAAAAAGAAATAACCTCAAACCCTTGCAATCTATGATAATTAAAAAAATATATATAAACCCACCTTTACAACCGGTTCTACTGATATATAAAATGAAGATCGGAACCGCACCTGTAAGCACAAGTATGGAGCTGTCTCATAGTTTAGAGGAGACCAGCTCCATCAGCCATGCTGCACTGATATCTCTAAGAGGTTTTCACCCCTTTATTGAGGTATGTCAGCTCAGCAGACTTATATTTTACAGTCCTCATGTTACCATTAGAAGACTAGTTTAATCATTAGTAAATTTATTGAATCAAAGGTTTTCCTATTATTTACTCAAATCAATTTTTTTTAATGTAAATCAATTATCTTATTAAGTTGTTCAATCATGGTTTAAGCTGGGTTTTACTTAATATTAAATGACACCCTTGTACATACATAGAAATATTTATATGGAATTTATGAGCAAGTTCATTATAGAAAAATAACCAAATATCCTTTCAATTACACCACTCAATATATGTCACAACAGTGAAATATTCAATCACAATTCTGAACTTTTTATCCAAATAAATGAACCAATAGATGCTTACCAATTCTTGTAAAACCTCCTGCGGCAATCTTCTGACAAGTGCTCTGCCCAGATGGTGGCTAATGCCCTCAAACCATGAGGGGTCTCAATATAACCCACTACACCAACAACCACCATCGGTGGAGTTTCCAAAATGGTAACTGCTTCCACAATTTCCTTTTTGTTGATTTCTATTTAGATAAACAAAGAAACATTGCTTTTAGACGTTAATGATCAACATTAAGTCATTTATACTTTGGTAGAATATCTCCCAGAGCAATTTAAAAACTCTTCTAAGCCAGTCACGTTGCAGATTTTAATTTAAAATAAGAAATGTGCTTGGCCACTGGGATTATTTTGAATTTTTCAAAGACAGTATTTTCATAGATTGTGACCAAATTACAATTCTTTCGTTCTCAAGACTTCTTACTGTAAGTTATTCCAATATGAAGGGTACTTACTTGATCCTGGACGATCAGCTTCTCTTAGCACATGGGTCATACCAGCTTTGTAGCCAATAAAGGCGGTCAAATGAACGGGTTTGGAAGGATCATCTTTGGGGAAAGCCTTCACCTTGCCACGATGCCTCCTGGACCTCTTTTTGGGATAGAAGCCCATGGACCCATGACGGGGCGCACTGAATTTGCGGTGAGACTGAAATCACCAATAATCACATTATTTTATACCTATATTATTCATTTAAAGCTTGAATAACAGTTTTCAGACAATCAGACCGCCCTAGAATACTATCCACATTGTGGGTTCGGCTTCAACCATAAACGAAATGTATCTAAATCATCATTATATTATTGAGATATTGGTTTTTGGTATTTTGTGTTATAGGTGGTAATTTGGATGGTTTTAGGATAAGTAAAAAGAGTCGGATTGGTTTAATAAATAAGGATTTTTATGGGAAAAATTTTTGTCTACTTACCATATGGAAGTCCGAAACACAAATGGAAGAGGCCGAGCGTCAATTGTCAGCAAGTAAGCTTGCATGTTGTATGAGGGCGCAATGATGCTGAAGTGGCAGCATTTTTGGTATCAAACTCAGGTTGTGAGCATTAAATGCTATTATGTAGCAAGATGAAATAATTGTCTTAACTTTAAATATTTGTAATTAGTATATATTTTAAAATTTTCAATGAAACACGACTTTCGCAAACGCACATACTGCATTAAATTATTAAAATTACATAAAAAATCTGACTTATAATTTTGTTAAGTTCAAAGATCAAGATCGTATGATTTTAACAGACAAATAAAATATAAATAAATGTCTTCTTCTGTATTCTGCTATTAGCATTAAATTGAATTTATTACACCTATTGTATTGATGGACATCTTTACGAGCGTAAAAAGGAACGCGTGAGTGTTAGTAGCTTTTCCCAAAAATCACGCCTCTAAAACGATTTAGTAGATATGTTTTTCTATTATCTTCTGATGTCTTTTAATTTTCATTCTAGCAAAAGTTTTGCCTGTTATGAATAAATATATTAGCTGAATAATTTGCTTATTTACAATTCGTTGAAATGTTAATTAAGAATTTCAGTGGAAGTGCTGCTTCAGATGATTAAATGTTATATAACAAATAAATTAATATAATAATACCAATAATAATATTAATAATATTAGTAATAATAATAAATATAAAAAATAATTGAAAATAAAACATATTTATTGTGCCTATTTCTGCATAAACCCTAAAATTCCAAACTTAAATCAAATTAACAAAAATATTTGAAATCTAGCTAGAAGTTGGAAATAGTATACTTTTGTGTGTTTGAGTACGTAATTTGATTGTTTATTATTTTTTGTGCATTTTATACTAAACATGTAGTGCCGCCTCTTCTTCTGATTACTGCTTCACACCTCCTTGACAGACTTAAAAATAAGTATCCATGGCTAAGTTAACTAATTTAATGCTATATTTCCGTGATCCCCAATTACAGTTTATTTAAAACTCTAAGGGGTACCTGCAAAGCTCTAACTTGTCGAGTTGTCCCATAAACGTTCGATGGGGTTCAGATCAGGATTTCTTGCTGGCCAAGGCAACATTTGAATTTCAACATCTTGGAGATAATTTTGTATTACTCCTGCCACATATGGACGTGTATTATCGTATATCATTAAAAATTCTTCACCGATAAAACGGGCATATAAACACTACATGGGGTTCTGAAATGCCTTCTAAAATGTGTTCTGTATCGGCGGGCTGTCAAATTACTGTTCTGAAGCACATTTAACTCCGTGCGACCTTCCACACTAATACCCCTCATATATATGTATACATATATAATGTTGCATTGGGCGTATCGCTCTCCAGGACGTCGAGATACTCTCCTACGACGATCATCACTAAAAAGGAAACATCGAGACTCATTCGCAGAGTACGTTGCCCCATTGATGATCCCCCCAATCTTGGTGCTCTCGGGCAAATTAAAGACGCTGTCTTCGAAGTTTTGCCGTCAATAGAGGACCGCATGCAGTCCTATTGGGAGTAACGTTCCTTTCTACCAATTTTTTTCTCATTGTACCTTAAATTATATAAAAGTCATATCGACAAGAATCTTCTGCAGCAGCGCAGTACTCGTAATGAATTGAGTTCATCAAGTTTTCGGTCGCAAAAACCGATCTTGTTTATTCGTTGTACACTTTTATTGGCTTTGTTCCAGGTTTTCTTTGATTACTACCAGCCTCTTGAAACCTATACCTAAGCTTTGTCTCTAGAGGCAGTTCCGGGTCATCGCAAGTTGGAAGAGGATCTCAAGGTTTTTTAGTGGGTAGGCACCTAGGTAAATCATTCACTGCCCAGCCGTCAGAGCAACAGACCCGGTGTCTTTAGATTTTTCCTTGGGACAAAAACATTTTGGAAAAAAATGGTTCTGAGGTCGTAGATTGTGCCACTTCCGCAAATTCCACAACAGTTGCCCATTCTTCCGGAGGATTTCTCCTCTCGTAGATATTTTGGGCCATACATCAACTAAACAAAGCTAAATGATGACGTATAAAACATTCAAGCCAAAACTGCTGAAATAACATTTTTTAATTTTTTTAAAACAGCTGTTGTTATCTCACAAATAAATAAGTAAAAAATTATGAAAAAATTTTAAGAGTCATAAAGAAATGATTTAAAATTACTAGTGCCCATTATAAATATATATAAGACACCCTGGAAGACCGACAAATTCTTAATTTTTTTTAGTTCTTAACAATTAAATTTCTTAAATTTTTAATAAATTATTTGTTTTAGAGTAAGGAACATGCGCACCAAAAATTATTTAAATGAAATCACTTTTACGGAGTGTTCTCTTTTCTGTGTCATGCTGTATATTTCCGAGGGAAGATTTTTCAATTTTACAAATCGTGCGTTAATTTTGCGATGCTGATAATCAGGAAAGTCGTTTTTGTTTCTTTTCTTGTTCTAAAGAATCGTGAATTACATCGTTTGAGTGACTGAGTGAATGATCGACTCAGTGAGCGAAAGTGGGCGGCGCTTAATCATTATTTTGTGAGCAAAAATGGATGTCGCCGATGCGATTCTGGCTCACGCTTTTTGGTGCTCGGCGGTAAGTTCTAAGTGTAGTTTCTTGTGGTTCACAATTAAGTTTTATCAGATCCTTCAGAGCGATACAATTAGAACTTTAGTTGAAAGTCGAAATAATTTGTAATTTTGGCTCTTTTGGAAGGTACTTAGAACCCACTTTGGTCGCGGCCGAAAAATTATATCGTAACTTACGTTGTTTCGAAGATAATTTTTTTTTCAGCAATTCATTATTATTTTTTTTGTATTTCAGATCTCAACTGAGTACGCCTCTACTTCAAATAGAAATTCATTCGATGTAGTTGTGCTTCAAAACTATGGTTTGACGGCCCACCGATACATAAAAGACATTTCTGAACCCCACGTAGCGCCATATGCCTCATTTATCAATGAGGAATTTTTGCTGATGCACGTACAAATTAGGCTCACACGTCGTACGAGTGGTAGAAAATTCTCTCCAATATGTGCAAATTCAAACGTTGCCTTGGCCAACAAGAAGCCCTGATCTGAATCTCATCGAATATTTATTGGACAACGTCGGTCGACAAGCCAGCTTCTTGCAGGTTCCCCCTAAGGACTTAAGTGAGCTGTAATTGAGGATCACGGAAATATAGGATCAAATTGCCCAAGTTGATATTGGAAATTTAATTTCAAGTATGTCAAGGAGGTGCGAAGCAGTAATCGGAGTAAGAGGAGGTAATACACGCTATTCAGTATTCATCAGTTTCTACAAGTAAAAAAATCAAAATTATGTTATTTTTTGGTACGACGTCTATTCATTTGACTATACTCTTTACGGATTCCGCTAAGTTAGTTTGACTGAAAATCATGGTCCTCCTTCGTTACTAAACGTAAAATCTTGACTTTAAATCCATAAAAGCAAAAATGCCTAATATGTTGTCGTGGGGGTGATTGCACGTTGACAATGCAAATTTTTAATTTCTATTTATTAACTAAGAACTTCGAGACAACAATACGATAGAATAATTATGGTTACTGATGCGAAGAAATATTAATACTGATATCCTGTTATGGAGTAAAAACTGTAAAACAACTAACAATAATCAATCAATTGATTTTGATGATTTTTGAATCCTCTTCGTATAAGGCGAACATGCGCCGAACACTCAAAATTAATTTGCACTACACCTCTATAGTTACTCTTCATCCAAATGGTCTTTTTTCGATTAAAATTAGAATCAGACCATGTCGTGCCTTAAGCCACCTGTCAAGTGGGCGCCTGCTCCATGTATGGTCAGTAGATGCAGTAGTTAAGTGGGCGCTCGGTGACGTCAGATATTGTCCGGGCACACCACATTCTGATCAGAATCGAGAAAGTTCTGAATCAGACTCACATTACTTTGATTGTAGTTCCTTTGATGATTTCTAGAGTGAATTAGGAGGGAACGGGGCGAAACACCAAGAAGAGCGAATGTCCATACTAGACTTAAAAATTTGCATAAGTCTAAGCGTATTATGTTACTTAAGTGTTATTGCACAATGTCCTTAAGCACAATAACTCTTTTGAATATTTTACGCCATATTGAGAGAACCCAAATTATTACTTGAGCATTGATTGATTTATTAAGTTGAACTTCTCAAAGCAGAGACCCTCTTTCAAATATACACATTAGAGTGGCACGTGATTGGCTGGTTATCTCGAATTCAAGTAAGAGTTTGGTATTCTGGCCGATTACGCAGTCGCTACTTAATTCTTTTTGGCATTGACCCATACCCATATAAGTCCTTATTCGCAGTCTAGCCGCTTGGCGCACGTACCCATGGGTCCGCTGGGCGACCATGGCACGGAGCCCGAGATGCATGCGAGAAATTGGGTCGAAGAAAAAAATAAGTTGCCGTAAACGAGATGTTGAAGGATGTCGGAATTCTGGGAAGAATTTTGTCATCAGTAAGTAAACATATCATTGAAGAATTGAAATGATTTGATATTTCGGGGGTTATATAGGGTGTCCCACCAGAAACAGCTATCGGGCTTTTTGGGAGAATTATGAATAGCAAAGTTTCAAAAATTTAGTAGTTTGGTGAAAGTTTTGGGGCGACCTCATCCAAAGTATTTTCAATGACGTCATGCTTCCGGTTGTACCGGAAGTCGATACTTGCTGACTTATTTTAAATGGAACATACTATGTTTTAATACGAGTTAATTAATATATTGGCTTTTTTGAATTATTAACAGGGTGTCCCGAAACGCGGGGGCTATTATGCTTCGTTACCGAAACACGAGGTGCCAAAACATAAAAATTAAAAAAAAAAGATTTTAGGGCTCCTTCAGTTTTTAGATATTAAGTTGAAATTTTGTACCCCGCTCGTTAGAACATACACGATTATGATTCACAATTTTTCATCACAATCTATAGGGCAGTACTTTTTCAAGAGCAAGATTTCCCACTTTAAATATTTTTGTTGCTCGCCATTGAATTCTCTGTTCGTTTTTCGGATGTATCACCGCTTTCCAATTATTTACAAAATTATCTAAGCATTCTCGCGATTTTCCCACAAAAAGTTCATATGGTTCGTATGCTCCCATTTCAATTTCTAAATACGTAAATAGGTGCCTAGATATCTACAGGGCGTTCCAGTTTTAACCCGTATAACTTTAATAGCGCATTGAACATCCAAAGATAATGTCAATTTGTTATATAAACCTACGTCAGATAAGGTTTCCTTTTGCAGATACAGGGGGTTTGAAATAAATTTTTTAAAATAGCAAATATAAACTTGTTCAAAAGGGACTAGAGATTTTTTAGCGAAATTTTGGAGGTGTTGATGACTATAAACGACGCTTATGCTTTACTGGAAAAAAATATTTTTTACTTTTTCTAATGGCGTGCCTGCTTCCATGTTAGGGAATATTTTTTTCCGAAAAAGTCGTACATTGCTGGCTTTTGAAAATAAATGAATAAATAAATGAAAATAAAGAATGTCCTTGAAGTCCTTGTTAAATTCCGGGGAAATGGTTGCTCTTGAGATTTTTCATGCGACCACCCGTTTCGTGCATTAAAATGATACATTTTTTGGTACTTTTTTAACTACGAAAAAATTTTAAAAGAGCCTATTTCTCCAGAATTGAATGAGAAATTCAAGAATCATTTTTATTTTCACAAAAACCAGTAACGTACCACTTTTTCTGAAAAAATATCCGTTAATAACAAGGGACGCCACTGAAAAAGCTAAAAAATATTTTTGCTAGTATAACATAAGCGTCGTTTATGGTTGTAAACATCGCCAAAATTTCGTTAAAAAATCTCTAACCTTTTTTGAATAAATTTAATATTTACATTTTTGAAATTAAATTTAAACACCCTGTATTCCCCCAACCAATGCATTATGCCGAAATATCCTCACTTTTCAACTGCAAAAATGTGGTGTTCTAGTCGCAAACAGCTTCACATTTTAACTCTACAAACACATATGCTCTACAAATTTTTTCAAACTCCAAAAAGTCTCACTTTTGCTCTTAACGGTATCCTCTCATTGAACAGGTCTCGTTTGCAAATTCCTAACATCTTCAGCCTAAACCTTCTTACCCAAACCTATTATGTGCAAATTTCCCATTTATGTATCCAGCTGGGAAATACGTAGTTTTATGTAACAAATGGGAATATGACACAAGTTACATAAAATACCATTTCGTAACGAGATTCATATATGTTTTTTTATCTGCAATGTGATGAAGCCTGAAGAAATTTAAATCTACTCAATATGTCTGCTATATGTCTAGGTTGTTGTTGATGATGGGCTCTCTTGTTGAGTGAGTTAGGAAATGAAAATACTGGGTTGCGTTACGTAACTAGTTAGGAAATGAAATGTACCACTAGTTGTAATTAAAAAACTGTCACTTTGATTTTTTTTTGTTCGTGTCTGTTAAAATATCCACCACTACGAGACTAATGTCGGTGTCGGGTTAATGATTGAAATTTACTCCAAAACCTCTCTATTGTGAAATCGGGGGTGAGACTAAGTGAGACCCGACCTCCGTGTCATGCAGCTACGATCATAATCAATTTTTTAGCAAATGGTGGCAACGTGGCATTGGACCATTCGTACCTGCCTAATGCACTGTTTGTAACTGCTGGAAACTGTTCAATTGGATTTCAAATGGGGAATTTTGGGTGAATCCAGGGAATTTTACGAAAACTTCTTCGATAAAGTAGAACTAATTTACCTGAAACCGAAATTATTCGTTACTGTAAACCTGCGTGTTGCCTCCACACCCGGATTCATCTAAATCAATCAACAGCAAATACAAATTTCAACTTTATTTCGTACCCACTCAACCATGCCGTTTAGAGACATCTTAATGGCATAATCCATCCAAATAAGCCAAAACTCATACTAGCCTTTAACCATATTTTCATTTAAAAAGCGTTTCATAACAGAACTACAATTACGCAATTGAATACGAAAATGATAAATCCTTTTAAACAAATGTCGAAAGTAACAGCACATTTTAGGGCCCTGCCAATCAACAAGTTTTTTTCATGACTTTTTCTGCTTGAATAATCCAATAAGCTCATGTCTGTTTTGGGAGGCAAACATGCGCGTTGGGAACGAAAGTTGAGTCTTACAGAATTCGGGACCATCTGCGTCGATTATACTGAAAGAAAAAAATTCCTTTGGATATCTCTTTCTGGCTCATTAAAATGGTACCACGAAGGTTGCATGGACTGATAATGTTGCTGTCGCATAATTACTAACGATTAAATTTTAACACTCGACTATATCAGAATTCGTCACGTTTCTCCATGGATCCGGCGGAGGCCTCATAAATCCAGAAGTCCACCCACACGATCTTCGGCTACCCTGAGTGCGTCTAAATATAACAGTGTGACATAGCCGGAGCGCTCGGCCATGAAGGTGTTAATAATCGGTCCATATGGGATGCTGATGGTCACCCACCATGGACGGACCACGATCGGGCGGCACTGCGGTACCGCTTCAGTCGACCACCGGCTTGCGATTAAACGAGATTCCCATGAGAAGTCGATAAAGAGCATACCTCTAACACTTTTTTTTTGTTTAATACTTGTACAGTCGTTAACGAATCAGACTGGAGTTGTTAATTTTGTTTGGAACTTTGTTTTGCTTAGTGGACAGTGGCCATTAATTTTCTGTTTTCGAACCGGGATTGGCGCAATAATAATTGTACCTTTAAGCGGTACATTTATCCCCAGGTGGTTAGATTAGGTAAGTACTACTTTTAGCAATTTCTCGTAAAAAAATTTCCCTGAGCCGCCTGAAGAAATGTTTTGGGGGATTCCCTTAGCGATCAAAATCTCTAGAGCCAAAACTCGTTCTCAACTACAATATTTCAAGCGCAATTGATTTTTTTTTCGTTTCTGAGGAATGATCACGCAAAGAATTCAAAAGGGAAGTTTCCAAGATCATTACCTCCAGCGTGTACAAAACACCGCAAACTGGTCCTCACTTATTTCCTGATTAATGTATTAACTTTGATAATTTGCCAAACCTACACACAACAATATTTATTACAGCTATTTGCCATTTAATAAGATCATTACGTTACTTTTGAGTCTAAAATTAACATGTTATAATCTAATATATGCAACAATTTACGGTTTAACTGTAGTTCTGAGCAAAAAAGGCCAGACAGTGGTCTAGTTGCCGCAATTACTATCAAAACGCAATGAGAAACGCAGCAGGTGGTGTAGGCTTAATTAATTATGTATTTTGCCATTAGGTAAGTTCTATTTTGTCGAAACAGCCTTAGGAAAATTCCCTGAAAATGCGTGAAATTCATTTCAAATGGATTTTCTCGGTTCCCAGCAATTAAGAAAAACCGAAGGTTGAAATGACAACGCTGCCCGTCTGGAGCTGTTGTAAGGGATGGAGGGCTACCTGCGGTTTTAACATCAGAAGAGTGAATGCAGGAGCGCCACATTGGCATCTTTATTTCAAATTGCTGATGATTAAGCTCTCGAAATATTTTTAGAAATTCTAATTTTTCCCGAGAAAGAACTTGTAAGCATAGCGGGAAATGGTTCGTTTGAAAGAACGTACAGGCTTGACAGTATCATATTAGCGTCATTCTGAGTTACTGGAAAAATTTGATGAGGGTCCAGAGTGATTCTCGCAGCTCTTTCCTTGGGAAATTTCAGATTTTAGAAAATTCTAATGTTTTTAGGTGTAAAGGCGCACTTGAATATCGCAAGTCCGTTATGCGTGCATTTGTATATTTCTAAAAGCAGCACCCTATATATTAGCCTACTTTCTTCGCCTGCTTGAAGAATACTTCGTGTTCACATCCCTATTTCAGATTTTCGATGATTTTCATTTCAAAATAGGACGCTAATTCAATCCTTTTGAGGGACCAATCTTTAAGTAATTTGAGATAGAGCCATGAAATTTTCGCGTTCCATTTAGGTATCTTGCTTCCGTTTTTGAAACTCTCAGAACGCACTATACCATCAAACCATGGTATCATCTCATAGGAGCAGCTTCAGTATAAGTTCCCTGGAAACGTCCAACAATTTGAAGTCGCGTATATCAGCTTCGATAATTTATTTGAAATTTATAAATATATATAACGGCGTTATCGAATAAGTATACGATATTTCACAGGGTAATTTTTGAAGTAGTTTCAAGATGGAAAGTTCTTATAAAAACGCGTCCCAGCTCGTTTGGTTTTCAAAATACGGGGTATCGAAGTTGAAAAAAAGGATCAACAACAAAGGACTCAACAAAATTGATCTTTCGATCTCTTCTAGCTGATTTTACAAAATTTCGTATCCAGGGGGGTTTATTGGGACGAGAAATTTCCCAACAATATAGTTGCATCTTCTAGAGGGCGCCACAAGCGGCCATTAGAATATTTTCAATGTTTGTCTGATGTGTTCTCGAAAGAGAATAAATTTTAAAAAATCGAAAAATTAGACTAGAAAAAGAAGGGAAGTTGAAGTAAACCGACACTTATAAATTTAATCTATCAGTTCGGAGAAAATTATTTTAATTGTTTATAATTTTTTTATGGCTTTAAACCTAAATTGTGAGGAAGACGCGGCTCTGTAAGAAAATTACTGTAATCATTTTTCTTCAAAAAATGGCAAATTTTACTAATTCAGAACTAATCGACATACATTTTACAAATGGGCTTGCTAATGGGGATGCGAACCAGGCGAAACAAAAAAGTAGTAGCTGCTTAAAGGCGTCCTAATGATCGCTCGTGGCGCCCTATAAAAGATACAATTAAATCCTTGATGAACTTGAATTTCTCATATCAAAAAACCTTTGCACACGAAATTACATCAAACGATCTGGGAGAAGTCGAAAAATACTAAGGAAAATGTGATTTATTTTTCGCGCACTTATTCTATAACGCTCTGTATATTTACCAAACTTTTTGAATTTTCACCCAAATCAGACTCCCCTTCGGATAAATTGAAGTTTGACTTGGTTTACACAACGTTTCTTTAGTCACTCACGTGAGTGAGAGACATATAAACGGCCGTAGACATGATCTTAGTGCATTCCATAATTTGATGCCCGTATTCCATCAACTTCTTCAGCTCCGCCTTCTCGTCATATTTGGCAGTCTTCTTGTGTACTTGAATGCTGTACATGTACTCGATGGACTGCCCTCCTTGCAATTTTATGAAATCTATCAAATGGCCGTATTTGATGCCTTGGATATCACAAAGGTTGCCGTATCGGAAGTTCCGTCCTCTGATGGAGGATGTGCCTTTTTTGGCGATCTCCTTATGGTTGGCGGTATCTTCCGTAGGACCTGCCCAAAAGCCGAACGGATAACATACGGATTCCCCATTTTCTCTTAAGGAAATCAGGAGTTTGATTGGAAACAAGTAATTGATTACTCCTATTAGAGCCTGAGTCTCGGGAGAGGTTTTGACGTAGTTTTCTTTCCAGCTTTTTATTTTTTCTGGAATTAAGTTTGGCGTTAACTTACTGATATTTATGAAACTGAACATTTTCCTCACCCAGAAATACAGTTGTGTTCATGTTCTTCATGTCATTTGCGCCAAGAATTACAGGGAAGTTCATGCTCAAATCCATATGAACATGCAGAGCTTCGTTCTGCTCTTCGCTCCCGCCACGTTTTCCTTTAGCTTTTAGGTGTGCGTGATCAAGATTCTTGTCCAGCTTTGCAGACTCGACATCCCTCTTCTTCCCCTTGTTTGTTGTCTTCTTATTCTCAAACTTAGTCCCATCATCGCTGCTCCTTTTGTCGAGAGTAGAAGAATCCTTTTTCCTACTTTCTCTCCGACTGGTTTCAGCTTTGCCCCTAACGAACTGGTCATAAGCGTCAGGATTTCCACAAGGGGCGACGAAGTAATCCATAATTTTAATGTAAGACTGATTTTTGCACAAATAGTCGATTATGTAAATCGCATTTGAGACTGCGAACGTGTCCTCGCCCTTCAGCCCTGCTTCGACGAAGGTGGCGAATTTCATATGGGCCGAAGAGGCTGCATCTGTGGTTATTAGTACCAGATAAATGGACCTGCCTAAAATGTTGCAATGTAGATTTTTAAACTATTGCAATTTCTTATCAATTTCCAACCTTGGGCTGATCGGCCTATGGTTACTACGTTTACAGTTTTAGGGTAGTCGGTTTTAATTTTGGTCAAAAAGTCTTCAATTTGGGAATAGTTTAGAAAATGGTCGTGAAATTCCTCGTACTTCCTGCAGGAGAATCGGAAACGTTCCACAGTTGCTTCACTTTGAGTGTCATTTCTCAGTTCAGGGTTTTTCCCCGGACTTTTTTCCATTGAGTTCGCGCGTCTTGTTGAGGTTTGCTTCGTTGGTTCCTTGTATTTTTGCTTGCGTTTGCTTTTTCTGGATTTTGATGCACAGTTTCCTCCTTTATATCGTTTATTCGGTGACATCGCTTTGATTTTTGCCTTGCGAATTGAAACGTCACTGGTGTATGTGCATTCAACCTAGAGAAGTGATGCGTAGTGAAGTATCTTAAAGTTTTGCTGGTTTACCGTGTAATTACCGTGCTTCCGATGTTCCATAAATTAATTATTCTGAATTATTATATTGATTAGAAATGGAACGAGTGCCTTCATTAGTATCATGTATTTGAAAAACTGTAAGGAGCGGGCCACAAAGCACATTATTTTATTTTGCTCTGCGTATACAGGGTGTCCCACGAATATGGGCCTCTATTTATATCTTGAAAACTATGGCCGGGAAAAAGTTTAATTTAGGATGTCATAGTAAAATGGAAGTGACCTATTGACGAAAAATATTGCAACGAACATACCACTTCCGGTTGTACTGGAAATGAATGTCAACTCACTTATTTTAAATGAACCACCCTGTAGATTATACCAGATTTCGATTCTGCGGAATACAATGAACATTTTTCAGGTATAACGTTCTATACCTAAACTCTAAATTTATCGAAGGGACGATTTTCTGATATTGATAGTTTAAACATTGTTTATTGTATCGTTGTGTGTAAAATTATCTATTCATTTATCTTATACCGGGAAGTGGTAGTTTCATGAAAATATTTTTAATCAATGGCTCACCTCCACTTTAGTATGATGCCCGAGTGTCAACTTCTTCCCTGCTGCGGTTTTTAAGATACAGATAGAGACGCATATTCGTGGGATACCCTGTATTGTGTGTCCTTTTATTAAACGGATATTGTCCGCTTTGGAAATTTACTCTCTTATCAGGTGTCCACCTAAATGTCCCAAAAAAAGGATTCCATATTTCAAAATTCCACCACAGTAAGGACCTTCCTATTATATATGTTCAAAACCTTACCACCTCGCGTTTCTAGTAAATAATTTTAGTTTCTACATAGTATTTCCATTATCTGTTCAATTTCTATTAATTTTAATAACTTTCCATCATTAGAACGGATTTTTTTTTATTGACTATAAAGCTAAGAAATGATGAAATAACAGTAATTAAGTTTCATTAAAGTATTGTTGTATTGGATGTGAAAGTAACTATAGCCAATCAGAGTCGGATTAATTCACCACCTCTTTAATGATATTTTTTTATTCTTTATTGACACAATTTTGCTTCAACTAATATGCTAATAAAGTAACGAACAGAAATATCATAAAAATATACAAGGGCAAAAAAGTTAAATAGAAACTGTTAGCTGTACGCACAACAGAGCATAATAATTGCATATTATGTTAGTGTACAATATAATGTTGTTCACAAATCCACATAAAAATCGTATTTTAGAACGGGAGTTAAACTATTCCATTATTAATTTATACAATTGTGATTTATAATTTATTATTTTTGCGTCATCTTTATTTGTATTTTGAAATTTTTAATGTCGAAAAATTTATATGGCATCAATCCCCTCGTTCGAGTTTGCACCACATTGCCTTAATTATAAAATTAAATAGTAAAAATTAACTGAACATAACATTTTTTCCATATAAAAAGAAAAAATACTCATAAAACCTTAAATAAAAAAGTTTTCCCGAGCCGGTTCTGAACCAGCGACCTGTTAGTGTTTACAAATCACGTTTTCGCTGCAGTCCACCCCTTGTCAACTGAACCATCGACAATCGTTCCTTTCGCTTGGCACAGCACCATAGTCTTCCACACGTAACGTTTTCGCTTTTTCACGAAGAATTTAATTGGATATGAATCCGTCGTTTCTCGATTTTGATTTTATTTGAAAATTCATTAATAGTAATGAATAAGCAAGACGCGATAACCGAAAATGAAATTGTCCAAGATTAGCGAATATTTGCGATTTTTTTTTTCATAAAATATAAGTCATTTCTGCACCCGAAACTTGTAGAGAGTGAGCTTTACCGCACACCGACTTGCCGTTAAATAATGAATGACCCAACGCCTTCGTCATTACATCAATTTGCAACACAAATTTGCATTTAAATGACTGCAATGATTAATTATTCCAAATTTTCTTGCTGAATGGAATCAACCACGTCGCCTCTATACTCCTTGCGAACAAGTTGAACGGTGAACCTGCACCGTTTCAGTTGAATGAAAGATTTGTTTTCTGGGAAAAATTAACGCCCAGCAACTCTTTAACATAAAACTCCTTATTTAAATTTTGCTTTGTCTGATGAAAACTTTGTTGGTTCTTAAAATTTTTTGCCATCGGCTATCGGTACCACGCTCTCAGCCCGTTGAAAGGTGAGCGTCTCCATATTCGTCTTATTTTCCACCTGATCGGAACTTGTTTTATAGTACACCCACAGGATCTGAGTCAGAGATAGGTCGAAGGAACACAGTAGGTATTGAAGTAGCTGGCAAACAACGTTAAACGTTAATTAAATGCCGTCAAAAAACAGAAACAACCGCCTAATTAATCTCGCATGTTACCCATGGGCATAACCCAATTTGCCCAAAAATGGAAGCCGCTTGTTATCGCTTATACGGAGTGAAGTTAACACTGATCTTAAAATTATGCAACTATTCAATGTTACCCTGTACATAAATTGCGTTATTGGAATTCACAGAATACTAAACGATCAGTGACGATTTTTTTTCTTGTCGGGTGAAAGTCAATTTGACCCATTATCCTTCTGAGGGATGTTGACGTAACACGCCCGAAAAGGGCTTGAGGGTTTACGTAAATACAGTTTCTGCGAAGAGTTGCTACTTCAGCTGTGAGTTGCAGGATGCCCCAGATCCAAGTTTCCACTTTGCTTTGCTCTTAATTTGAGTTATCAGTAATCCTAGATAACTCACTAAGTTAGCATCAGCTAAAAATCAAACACATAATACGTTTGCTAATATGTTATTTCGATATATGACAAATCCTCAAAAACAACAGAATTGCTGATGCAATTGCGGGTTATGTCCAATCTTTTTTTTTTTATAATAAAATTAAATCATTCGGTTTGGTTAACGTTAACGATGGACGGGTCACCATCTGTGAATCGCATGGGACTAACTGGACGCTTCTGAAGCTTCCTGAAAAGTTGTTAACCGATTTAACTGCACTACGCACTTTCTTGGGCATATCCTCCCTTATTTTGTCATTTCTTACATGATGTTCGATGATGGTAATTATTTACTAAAGGGTTTTCTGATTCTTGGAAGGATTAGAGGAAATTCATGAGCAAGCTTTTGGACAAAGAAATAATGCCGGAGAGCAGATTAACAGAACAATCCGGAAACACACAATAAACACCGCGTAATCTGAACGAAGTCAGATAAGTAGATTATAAATAAACACAGGGTGTTTCAGGAAAAAATATCCATCCTGAATATCTTTTCTGCTATTTGATAACAAAAAAGAGAAAAAAAATGTCTACTTGGATAGGGAGAGGAATATCATTTAGCGAAAAAGTTGTCTTCGATATGTCACCCCTCTACCCCTGAGAACCGCCCCTTTGAACTTTTTGGTTTGTGTTATACCTAGTTTGAGAAGTAATTTTATTCCCCATGTCACCAAGCTTTTATTTTTTATTTTTGTTCGTCGGTCTTGGGGGAATTAAACAAAAACCAAATAACCTTATTTTAGGCATTTTTACTGACATTCTATTTATTTTATCGTAGCAAATGTTGAAAGTGACCTCCATTGAGTTACATGCACATGTGCAACTGACCCTCAAAATGTCGTCACACATTATCCAACATTTTTGGTGTTATTGACCTGCACTCTTCGACTCTTCGGGCATGTAATCCGAGGGAATCAAATTGTGTGTCATAGATTTTGGTCTTCGAATATCTCTATAAGAAAAAATCCAGGTGACTAAAGTCAGGGGATCTCGCGAGCCACTCTACTGCATCTCTTCTAGCAATCCATCTTTCAGAAAATGCTTCTTCCGGAAATTCTCGGAGAGTAGCAATGTATTGTGGAGGGATTTCATCTCATCGAAAAACTAGTTCTTGTTCTTAGGAGCAGGGATTTTGTTTAAATATTTCAGTTATCCAGGGAAACATGGCTTTTTGTAGGAGTTATAGGTAATTTTCTCCATTTAAGCTTCCGGAAATGGGAGAAGGTCCTACAATGAGATTACCCAAAATTCCTGCCCAAACCTTCAATTTTTGAGGTTGTTGAGCATGGGTCTTTCGGACTAAATGAGTATTGACGTCACTCCGGTCACGACAGTTATGTCTATTAGCTTCACCATTTAAATAGAACGAAGATTCGTCAGAAAATGTCATATTATACAACAAATGTCTGTTTAAATGTGCCATGTTACTAAAGAATTCGCGGGATTCTATTCAAAGTTCGAAATCATAATTGTTCAATTCCCGTTCTGGTTTTATGACATGAGGACGAAATTTTACTTCTTTTAAAGTTCTATGAATAGTTGTTTTTTGAAACGACGCATTCCTCAGCGATCTCTCGTACAGGTGGTCTGTGGTTGTCCACTTGAACGCGTTCAAGAATCGGAACTTGGACTGCACCACCTCTCACTGGGAGGTCAAATTCGCGTTTTTTATTTTGGATGGAATCAATCTTATCAAATTTTATTAGCAAATTAGATACATAACGGTAAAACACCATTTTGTCGAGATGATTCAAATCGAAGACACGAGTTACCACTCTTGGAGAATCCTTGTTTCTGTAACAGAGGCTCACAATCTCGATTCTCCATTGTAGCGTGTGAACCGTTTTAATCAGATCAAAAACTGAACGAACTGCAAAGTGCTGTCTTGCCACGAAATACCAAAACCACTAAGTGCAAAAAAATATCAATAAATTGTTCCTCCAAAAGAATTAGGGTTTATCGATTTTAAATGGAATGTTGGAAATGTTATTGTTATTAATAAATAAAAATTGAAAAAATAAAAGCTTCGGCGTGCAGAAAGCTAAACTACCTTTCAGGCGAGGCATAACACAATCTCCCCTCCAATTTTAAAATGTTAAAGGGCCGATTTCCAGAGGTGAAGGGATGACATTTCGAAAAGAAATTTTTTGTCAAATAATGCCCCCTAGACCGCCCCCCACCCCCCATCAAAGTTGACGTGTTTTAGCGTTTTTTTTTACAAAAAACAGGAAAGATACTTGGAGTGCACACTTTTCCCTTAGACACCGTGTATAATTCAAATAGGCATGTAAATGAAAAAATAGAGCTTTCTGATAAGGCAAATACAAGAAGAGGATAACCGAAGAAAGATAATAGGCAGGAGGTACTTTTACAGTGAAAAAATGAATTAAAATAAAATTCTTCACGGTTTAGATAATCTTGTGCTTTACGAAGACTCAGCAGTTACTGATGTAATGTGAAGCGTGGCGCAACGCAATATTTCTCTGGACTAAGCGCTGGACAAAATCGAAAATTTTTTCATTTTGTATGTGGCCGACCCGAACTCCAATGGAGCCCCCAGCAATGAGAGTAAAAGAAGGTTAAGGTCATTAAGGCGACAAGGCATATAAAACACTTTATATCACGATGTTTTACAGCAACCATATTTGGATAATAGCCATGACTGGGCTTTTTCATATTGAAAACTTGTTTGCATTTTAATTAGCACCTTTATTTAGTAGAAAATTATAACATGATCAACGCTCAAAGAAGGATTTGACCGTTCGTTCGCACCATTTTGTCCAGTTTCCAGCACTGCGATTGCAGAAATGCATATAGCAACCTAGAACTAATATATCAAAATATTTATTATTTATTTTGGACGAGATTACATGAAGCTGCAGTCTATCCATTGGCATATTTAATCTTCACATCCTACGTCCTTTGAGTAGGAGCTGAGATAAATATCATTAAATGTTTATAAATATACCGCATGCACATTAGGTTCAACACTTAAAAGGAAAATAATAGAGTCTGCGAAAATAAATGGGTACAAATGTCGTTTTAATAAATCAAACCATTAGTGACATCATGGAACACAAACGTTTAAACCTATATTTACCTAGTTACATAGTTTTGGACGTGGGTGTGAACAATAGATTATATTTAATGAGAACTGCCATGATTTGAGAATTCGTTGATTCCTAGTAAACATTGCAAGAATAATGGATTTTGAAATTTTTCTTGACACTATTGAAGAGCGGACAATGACTCACATTAATTAAATTAGCATCTCAGGCAAATAAAATGAAAACCATTAATAATTCATCGGTCATGCGCCGGTCTAAATGTGTACCAATGCATTCGCCAAATGTCAAGAAATGATATACTTAAATTACTCAATGATGTTTTAATATGAAAGGCACGTATAAGAAGAATTGAAATAAAAGAAGAGACGTGAGGCATTTACTTAAATTACTTACATTATTTTTCTTACAGGCTTTCTTGTAAAGTTAGGCCATGTCGGCCGAAACAGTGGACGTTGCACGAATCAAAGATGAGGACGTTTTACGACGCATGGTAAGAAATTAAACATTTTCGATTATTCATTTGATAACTTCTTCGTCCAAATTGTAAAATTCTTTGAAAGTTCATTAGCTTTGAGGTCTTTCACATTCCACTTCTTTCATGCGAAACTAATTCCAGTGGCAAGAAACCGAGGATTTTGGCCGGAAAAAGGAAATACGATCACATATGTACAAACTAAGAGAAGCGCGCTTGAAAGACTTCTACACCTCCTCTGACGTGAATACCGAGGTTCACAAATCCACCATGTCTGCCACCCACAACGTGTCTAAAACGAACGTCGCAACCAGTCATACCGATTCACTTGGAGATCAAAGCTATGTTACTCTGAAAAGCAAGGAAGTGAGAGATTCGGAGAGCCCTACGAGGGATACATATAAGTCTATAGGTGGGTAGAACATTTCTTATTTTCCCTTCACAACTCATTTACTTCAGCTAAACATCAAGACCAAGGATGGAACGTTCAAACCTCCCACGAAAAGAGCCAGGATGGTAAAACTCACACTTCGACTCACTTAGCTACGACATCCGGAAGTCAGCAAATCGATGGAGGAAGTGTGAACTATGTGGCAAAAGTTCAGGAAAAATCCTCAGTTTTCCAAGACGGGAATGACAAGAACTTTACCAGAGCCGCAGGCACTTGTTCTTCCTCTATAGTGCACCAAGAAGCTTCTGGAGGGGATGAGCATTCCAATTACCGCTCCACCAGCAGCAAAACTTCCTCATCTTCCCAGTACATCTCAGAGAGCAAAACTGAGGAAATCCAACCAACCGTCACCATAACCAGAGACGTGCCATACACTATCAACGAGGATAACGCTAAGTCAGTATCTGAGAAAACTTACACTACTAATGCCCCTAAAGACCTCAAAGCCCACCCTAATTACATTGAAGGGAAAACCAAGGTAACACAGGAAACTAAAACTTTGGCGGACGGGACTGTGGTAACAACAACGCGATATGAGACGAAGGATGGAAATTCAACTCAGACAGCTACTCACAAGAAATATTCTAATGTGGCATCCTCACATTCTAGTGTTTCCAACAAAAGCGATATACATGAAAGCCGGAATGTTATGAATGAGTCTCAGAATCTTAGGAGAAGTGATCAAAGGGCAGTTGAGTATGTGGTGGAACCTTCTACCAGGAGTCAGCAGCCGTCCAAGAGTGAGAGCATTCATACATCGAAAGTGTTGAAGGACAGTAGAAACGACTCCATAACTGTTGTAAATGATGGGAATTCGCCTTACGAAGTGACTACTAGAACTACCACCACCAAAACTGTCGTTTCAGAAGCTCCACAGACGGTTAAATATGTAGAAATACCAATTGATCAATCTCTTACGTCAAAAACAACTACTATCATAAATAAAGCTCCTGCGACTCATTACACCACAGCTACCCACCATATTACTACTGACTCAAAGCAAAGAACCGATGACCAATTCATAAGCACTGAACGTCAACACGAAGAAGATACTCGTGACACTTCTAAGAGGCCAGAGCCTATTCACACACCCTCTAAGACCCATCCAGCACAAGAACCGTACGTGCAACCTGATAGGAGACAATCCATTAAACCGGGGAAGTCTGAACTTCATGAAAAGGCTATACCTACAGAAGGCCAATATTCTACTACCTACCGCAGCGATTTCACAAACAAAAAGATATCAGTTGAAGTTAGTGCCACTCATGATGCCTTTGCCAGATCCTTAAGATCCATAACTCCAGAGAGGATTTCCAGAAATCAACCCAGAACCAGCAGTAACCAGTCGTTAAGGAGTACTGGTAGTCCCGAGAAAATGAAGTATCCTTCCAGGTAAGATACCTTCCTTGGTTTATCGTATGATAATGTTGGATCTTTAGGTCATCTCCTGATCGCGTCAGCAGATCTCGAAGCCCTAAGAAATCTGTGGATCGATTCTCAAGCAATGAAACATTCATCTGCACCACTGGTACTGACAAAAAAACGGATGCAACCACCAAAAAAGCCTCCAAGTCTGATTATTACAGCGCTGATACTTTAATCAGGAAATCGAAGAATAACATCGACAGCAGTACCATAACTCGCAAAAAGGGGCCCAGGAGTCCTTCACCAACAGTAACTGCAACAAGCGATTTTGAATATGTCTGGACCAATAAAGATATCAGCACTAACTTGAATGAGGAAACTTCGAATACGAGGACGAGCACCAAGGAAACTAGGCCTAGCAGCCTAGAAATAAGCAGCAAAAGAACTTCTAAATCTCCCACGAAGCAATCACCCACTAAATCGCCGCCAAAGGATACTTTTGAGAAGCCCAAGTTGCTCAGAACTAACACGTATGAAGAACGAGTTAAGGAGATTTTAGGGCTAAGCAATAAAGATACGAAGGAGATTCGTAGAAGCAGTTTGGAAAGAAATTCTTTAAGAAGTAGCACGATCCGAGACACAACCAACAGAACAACCAGCAGCGATGATGTGGTGAGGAGATTGACGGAAAGGAAAAGTCCTGTGAAAGAGGCATTTTTGCCTACCAGAAAATCTCCTACAAAGGAAAAACCTGTTGAGTTTAATAAATTTCCTGAAGACAAAAAGTCTCCAATAAAATCCAAGCCATCATTGTCAGAATTTCCTTCTCAGATTCGAAAATCTCCTGAAAAGCAACCACTTGGAAAACCATCAGAAAAGAAGCCGTCTATTAAATCTGGCACTACTATATCCGAGTTTCCAGCGCAACAGCGTAAATCTCCAGAAAAAGAGCCATTGGAACCCTATCCAGAGAAAATATCTCCGATTAAATTTGCCCCTTCAGTATCTGAATTTCCATCTCAGATCAGGAAATCTCCAGAGAAGGTCCCGTTGGAACCATATCCGGAGAAAAAATCCCCCACAAAACAAGCATCGACGATCTGTGAATTTCCATCTCAAATTAGAAAATCTCCTGAAAGAGAACCATTGGAGCCATATCCAGAGAAAAAATCACCTACAAAACAAGCACCATCCGTGTCAGAAATCCCATCGGAAGTTAGAAAATCTCCAGAGAAGAAGCCTTTAGAAGCGAGACCTGCCGAAACTTCTCCTACAAAACAAACCCCAACAATCTGTGAATATCCATCACAAATTAGAAAATCCTCTGAAAAAGAGTCATTGGAACCATATCCAGAGAAAAAATCACTTACAAAGCAAGCACCTTCAATATCAGAATTTCCCTCTCAAATCAGAGCATCCCCAGAAAAAACTCCACTTGAACCATATCCAGAGAAAAAGTCTCCCACAAAACAAGCTCCGACAATTTGCGAATTTCCATCTCAAATTAGAAAATCTCCTGAAAGAGAGCCATTGGAACCATATCCAGAGAAAAAATCACCTGCAAAGCAAGTACCTTCGATATCGGAGTTCCCTTCTCAAATCAGAAAATCCCCAGAAAAGACTCCACTGGAACCATATCCAGAGACAAAAACTTCTATATCACAAGCTCCTACAATTTGTGAATTTCCATCTCAAATTAGAAAATCTCCTGAACGAGAGCCATTGGAACCATATCCAGAGAAAAAATCACCTGCAAAGCAAGTACCCTCAATATCGGAGTTCCCTTCTCAAATCAGAAAATCCCCAGAAAAGACCCCACTGGAACCATATCCAGAGACAAAAACTTCTATATCACCAGTTCCAACAATCTGCGAATTTCCATCCCAAATTAGAAAATCTCCTGAAAGAGAACCACTGGAGCCATATCCAGAAAAAATGTCTCCAATCAAATCTGCCCCTTCGGAATCAGAATATCTTGCACAGACTAGGAAGTCGCCAGAACAGCCTTTAATCTCTGAAAATGTTCCGGTCAAGTCACCAAAAAAACAAACCCTCAAATCTCCAGAAAGAAAACCCTCTGAATTACCAAGAAAGCCTACATCGACAATTTGTGACTTCCCCCCACAAACAAGGAATTCTCCAGAAAAACCTTCTTCGCCACCAAAATTGAGCCCCTTGAAACCTAAGACATCTTCGAAAAATACTAGAACCAAATCTGAAAGCTCAACTACTTCAGAGGATGAAGATGTGGAGGAGCAAATACATAAAACCACAATGGAGACTTATGAATCAAGAGTACCAGTCTCAGAGCCAATCATGGAAAAAAAGATTTTTAGGCAGATGTGCAAAGCTGATGAAGAGATCATTGATAAGAAAAAGCGCACTCAAGAGCTGATTGAGTCCGAGATCGAAGACACCAGAAAGAAGGTTAGCACCAAAACTGCGATAAATGAGAAGAAATTGGTAAGTGGAGGGCCTAAATTAGTTAAAAAGCCTACTATTACCACCAAAACTACTACGATTACTACCACCTCGAAGAAAGTTACTTCCCCGAAGGAAAAAATTCCGAGTAAGAAGGCTACAACAGTGATAGAAAAAATACCTTCTAGGAAGATAATGGAAATTTCAGAAAATTCTATCACTAAATGTCCAAAAGTAACTAAAACCACTACTGTATTTACGGGAAAAATTCCTACACCGGTAAAATTACCCCAGACCATTTATAGAGTGGAGAAAACCAAGATGGTGGGGACGACAGAGTATCAAGGCGAGTATTCTAAATCAAATAAAGTGACTAAAGAACCTCTAAGAAAGACGACGAAGCCACAGAAGAAGATTACAATTTTTGATGTTGAGAAATCACAGAAGCTTACTCAAGATAAAACCATCCACCTGAGGACCAACAGAGTTGACGATACCGTTAATAAGAAGAAGATTTCAAAGACTGCAATTACCACCAATGGGTATGCAACCAAACCTAGTCCTAAAGCAACGCCTGTCAAAGGTCCACTTGTCAAACCTAAGCAGATAACGACTTGTTGTATAAGTCCCTGTTGCACTCCTATAAAACCCAAGAGTCTCAAGCCCGTAGAGACTAAGAAGCACGTTACGACTGCAACCATAACAGTGGCTAATAAACCAAAAACCACCATCCCAACGAAGAGGCCATTTGTGGCAAAATTGAAGCCAAAGCAAACTAATGGATACTCGTCTTCAGAATCTGATGATGAATCCATAGTGGAGAGCATTGAGGGATCGTTTGTGGATCTTACAGAACAAAGGCAATTTTCTACTAGAGATGATACGAAGAATGTGGTAACTACCAAGACGGTTTTGATCAACGAGGATGGTCTAGATCGAGAGATCGTGGTTAATCTTCAAAGGTCTAAATCCTCTAGAGAGCCTACACCTGACAGGCTTTGCCCAAGACCATTGACCAGCGATGAGGAAGAGGATTCGATACCAGCGAGATACCCTGATCAAATCAGCGAACCTGATGATCAAGGCTCCTTGAAGAAAAAACCTAAAAAACTAACTGATATTCCCATATTTGAGTCTGATGATAATGAGGATAATCGAATTACAGACATAACTGACGCAGTAACTAAAATAACTAAAGTGGATAGGGTTGAGGAGACCGATGAGAGTTTGTTGAGCATCAACAAGAAGATAAGTAAGTTCCTAAACACTGCTGAGAAGCTGACTAAAGAACCACTGAAACCTAAACCTGCTAAAGTGCAACGACCCACTTTGGAAGTATCAGAAGACTTGAAGGAGGACGAATGCTTGCTGAGCGTTTCTGATAAAGTCAGCAAGTTCATAAATACAGCTGAACAGCTGAGTGTATCCACATTGCCGGAGAGGCCTAAGAGTCCCCGATTTGACGAGGTGAGCACTCAAAAGAAGGTTTCAGAGTTCAAGTCTCCTGAGATGATTAAAAAACCTTCAGAAGGTCCTGCACCAAAGGTACTCCGCCCTGATTTGACTAACATCGATGAGTCACTAAGAGCTGATGAATGTTTACTCAGTGTTTCTGATAAAGTAAGCAAATTTGTCACTACCGCCGAGAAACTAACAAACAGTGGTCCGAAATCTGTGAGCCTTTCTAAAATCGACGTGAAAGCCAAATCTCCCACTCGCGAGGTAACTTTCACCACCAAGAACGAAACCACGGATTTTATTGAAAGCGAGAAACTCCAAGAAATGAGGACTCGCAAATCTGTATCAATCTCCCCTGAAAGGACTCCAATAAAATCTCGCAACTCTATCTCAATTTCCCCAGAAAGAAGATCTCCATCTCCTGGGGAAAAAACTACAACAAGAAGATCTTCCTCTCAATACACCAGTATCTTGAAGAAGGATGGCAGTGATCGAAGCTATACCTCAACATCTCCTGAAACTAGTCCTGGAACCGTTCGCAGAGGTTCACAGGAGGAATCCACGAAAATCAGTAACAGCACTAGATTGAGAAGCAACGAAAGTATTAAGAAGGCCAAAGCATTGTTTGAAAACATAAGCAAAGAACAAGAAACGGTTACAAAGCAGAAGGATATTCTCAGTAGACCTTCGGTGTTTGAGGCCAGAAGGAAAGCTGAAGAAGAGACTAGGAATGAGGAGATTTCTAGGAGGTCGTCTTTGAAGACGAACTCAATTTGTTCAAAACAAGTTGATAATGTCTCTAGAAGATCTCCATCTCCAAAAAAATCACCTGAGAGAAGAAGTTCTGCAGACAAAATTGAAATTAGGCGGTTTAGAGCTAGTTCCCCAGAGAAAATTCCTGAAGTAGTGGCCCCAGAAAAAATCCCTTCACCAAAACTAAGAAGCAGAGAGCAAACACCTGAGGGAGATTTGCCCCATTACATGATGCCTTTAGATAGAAACTTGAGAGTGAAGAGTCCTCATAGAGAGGACATCAATCAAGGTTAGTATCATCATATTCTTCATAAGATTTTGATTATTTGGACTTATATCAGTTCCAGCAAAAGCTCAACTCATCGACCAAGTCGATACCAAGCACACGAAATTCGGAGTCACTTTGAGGAGAACTGATTCTGGAAAGACTGCCAAAACTACTGACGATTCATCTACCAACTCTGAAAGAAGAAAGAGCAGCATTACTTTGGAAAAACGAGTAACGGAGGAGGAAATCGAGGAGATATTCGATTTGGAAGTTTTAGAGGAATTGGTGAGTTCGTTGTCTCAGTAATGATTGAACATAATTGTGTTGTTGTAGTTGGAAAAAGTGATGGGTTATGAGCTGCGGCGTAAAATCCGCACTCAAATTCGCCTGGTCAAGAAATTGATCACTGATGATACCTTAGAGGAGTACATATTAAAGAGGAAGTCGTCTATCTTAAAAGAATCTGTGATACGGAGGGGATCAAGTCCTTCTAAAACTACTAAACCCGGGTCTTTTGATAAAACCGGAGAGTACCAGTGCACTTATACAAGAAAATTTAGTCCTGAAAGAAAAGTTGTTGAAGACCAAACTTATCGACATACTGAATTAGTCGACAGGAGGAGCAGCATTGAAAACACTTCAGAATACAAGTATTCATACAACGAACGCAAATCATCCAGTGAAATATCAAAAATAAACAAAGAGGAGCTGAGATCAACTCGCTCATCCATCAGTCCCGAAAGAAAACTCTCCAAAACCATTGACATCATCCCCAGTGGCAAAACCACCATCTCAACCAAAGTGGAGAGTGTTCCTGGTGGCACTCGAACCACCACCACCACTACAACTGAAAGAAACTTTGTTTCTCTCAAAAAAGCTGCTCCCCCGACTAAAACACCCATTGAGGATAGTCAGCCAGACTGGGTAAAGCAGAGAAACTTGAGGAATGCCAGAGAAAACGTTGCGGTGACCTCCAAGAAGTCATTGAGCTCCACCACCACAAGTACCAAAAAAGACCGAGTCAGAATCAGTCCCACTAAAGAAGTGAAGAGTACTGATTTAATTACTTCAAGTTATGGTGTAGGGCCTACGGACGAGAATGGGACCCCGTTGTTTGGATTGAAGGCTTTGAGGGCGCAGAATAAGAGCGAGAAAAGCAAAGGTAAAGGGTCGATCTTTTTTTTTTTCGATTGCCATTAATTTCTAGGGAATGTTTTCAGTGCTTTTGATTTGTATTAGACTGACTTTCTTTCCTATAAAATAGGCGTTAAGTTTGAGGTCTTTTATTCCTTGGGTAACTCTGAAATCCACGAAAAATATTCAGTGGCTTTACCTGAAATCAGTCTTCTTTTTTTCCATAAAAAATATTCAGATTGATGTCTTTCTCTCCTGTTTGCCGTACGCCTCTGCAGTCCGCAAATGCACAAAATCTTTAGTACTGTCAATTGTTCCTTCCAGTTCTCTTCTGGTATTAGTTCATTTTCAGTTCTTTCTTCCCACCAGATCTAATGATGGGAGGATGACTACCTCTCAACAGCTTCTTTGGTCTTTGCCGGTTGCGGGTATTTATAACATTATTTGTAATATTGTTTATAAAAATATATATAAATAATGATTTTCTACGTGAGTCATTTTGACCATGAATTTACTACAAACAAAAACAAAAAACGCAAACAATTTGTAAACTGCATAAACTTGAATGACGTCACGTTTGACGACAGCCGTATCCTAGCAACAGAACAAATGAAGAGCAATCGGCGCATCGCCTTTTAGTCATTAAGGGACATAGTTACTTTTTGGTCAAATTAATTGGTTTCGACGCCGCATCACAAAATCATTTTTCCCCAATAGCGAGCAATTTCTCGAAAAATGTACAAGAGTGCAAAAAGGTATAAAATTAAATTTAACATCACATTATTAACTCTTAATTGGTAATCAGAGTAGAATTTAAAAAAGGACATAATTTTAAAGGGGATCCACCCTTAAACCATCCCTTATTGAGCTTTCCGCAACTTCAAATTTTCAGCAAGTAAAGACTCCAATAAAAGAAACATTTCCTAAATTCCGTTATTCTGGGTTCAAGCTTTTCTGAAATACAAGATGTTTTCAATTGTTGTTATTCATCTTCTGAAACCGATATTTTGCAATTGTAGGCCTCAGAAAAATAAACTTCACAAGAAAAAATCGTCATGTTTTGAGATCGCCTTCATGGACCCGTTCTGTGTCGGTTGCGTTGCGAATTACCCTTTACGTACACGATCCTGATACGGCCTGCGATAGATGTTTTTTGGTTTATTCGCAATTTTTCTACGAAATCTTTTTTTCTCATTTTCTCTTTTGAAATTCACTCGTCGTTTTGTCTTTTATTATTGTGTTTCGGTTTTTTTCACGGTTCGTTACCTCGCTCCTCGTGTTGATCAAATTACTGAACCTTATGCGCAATTCTTGTTAATTTTCAGTTCAAGGAACCGTCATCCAAAGCGAGTACTATTCAGAAAACGACAATGAGCCGGTAGGACAAGTGAGCGTTACGAGATATTCAACCGACCCCAGAGACTTGAACCAAGACGGAATTATATCCAGCGATGGTAAAGTTACCAGCGTTACCACGACGCAGAAATTTGGATATAAGAATACGCCTTCGTTGCGAAGTCTCACCGATAATAGGAAAGTGAGTCTTTACTAAACTAGGTCCGCAATAGCTATCACTTCTCAATTACGCGTTACTTCTTCAGGAAATATGTGACTCGACCGAAAAATCATCATCTAAAACCACGAAAATTAACCGACGAGGATCCGTAAAGGAGATCTCCAAGAAGTTTATTGACAATGCAGGTCAGTGGTTTCACTTAAATCGGTAATTATTATTCTGAAAATGTTCTTTATTTGTACACGACGTGCCGATTCCCGGATTTCCATTTATTATCCAATTTAATGGTGGTTTCGTGTAAACTTGTTTAGTCGAAACTCTGAAGAGTGAGCGGCAAACAACCTATCCGAAGGCAGGTCTGATTTTGCGAAGCTCCAGCTTCAAGAGCACAAACGGAGAAGCGGAACTGGATAGTCGGGAATCATCTCCAGGTAAACACAGTGTGATTAAAAACCGAGTGCAAATATTTTAGGAGAGTATTTTTATGATCGAAATAAAACTGTCCCTTCTGGTAAACCTGCATCCTAAAGTGCACCCCTTCGGGACTGGAACCATTGAAAGTTAGGAGAGAAAAATCGATTACGTCAAATTGTGGCCACATTTACCGATCAAACGTAATGAAAATTTGCAAGCCCTGGTATTTTTAGACGCTCTGTTCATTGTTTGTTTCGAAAATTATGTAAGTCTAGTTTGAGAAGGGTTGGAGCGGGTACCACATTTTGCATAGCTCTGATTTTGTTTCCGTGGAGATACTCCAAATTTAACGATCATCATCTAGTACTGCATAAAAAAACGAAAAGTTTGATATGTTACGTTTTTTTGATGAAATTAACCGTTTTCAAGAAAATAGTCGTTGAACGAAAGGGCAGTTTTATCAAAATGACAAACTGAACAACTTGGTGGGCCGTCACCGCTGCGACTTTTCCCTATTATTCTTATTTTTGCCGTTTCTTGATGTGTTCTCTAATATTTGCAATTATCATTGACACTCTGATTTATCTGAAACTTTTCTCCCAGTTTTTCGTCCCTCGATACCGTTCAGTCGTCAATGCAGTTTGTCTTGTTCCTTCTTTAAACATTGAAATGAAAAATGAACCATATTCATTTGCAGACCTCACCGACTTAAATCATCGATGGCGCACTCGAAGCTCGAAAATTGCATGAAGTACGTCCAGAAAAAAACTGGAATTTTGAGTTTTTGGAAAAAATTTATTTATTCCACTGCGTCGATTTTATGTCTTTAAAATAGTCCACGTCAGATAAGGTACCCCTATGCCATCGGTTCTCCCAATCCCCGAACCACTTCTTAAACGCTTACTTCGGAATTCCCTTCAGCTCTTTCAGCGACACGCATTTAATCTGATCTATGCTTGCAAAACGACGACCATTTAAAGTTATCTTTATTTTCGAAAACAAAAAATAAGTTGCAAGGAACCAGAGCTGGCGAATATCGAACTTGCAGGATCATTATCGTATTGTTTTTGGCCATAAACTCACGAATAAGCAATGAAGCGTGAGCGGGGGCATTATCATAGTGCAAAACCCATGAATTGTTTCGCCACAATTCCTGACGTTTTTTTCGAATTATTTCACGCAAACGACGTCGAACTTGTAGTTAATATAATTCGTTGATCGTTTCGATAAAATTTAATGCAGACGTTTTCACCTGTTTTTCAAAGATCGTCGCTCGCGTCGAACGCGATTTAACCTTTTTGACAGTTGTCAATACAGCCGTCAAACTTTTAATATGTCTACAATGTACACATTGTTTAGAAACATGTTTACCAACACAACTAGCGCAAAATCGCATAAACAGAATTAATACATCCCGCAAAATCACAAAATGTCCACTATTTTTTGGACACATTTCGTATGCACCGAGATTTCTTAACCGCCGCACCCCCTATTGTTGAACTCCCACGAATTCTTAACGGCACTTGCAGGAATATAGAAGATTTCAAACTCCACGCAATAGTGCTGGCATACTTTGAGAAACTAGCAACATAGCGACAAAAAGCAGATTTCGAACATTATCGATGAGAATTTTTTCGAAGACTCTAGCTCCAAAGCGGTGCACTTTAGTAGGTTTACAGGAAGGATCAGTCTTATTTTAACATTAAATATGCCCTCTTAAAACGTTTTCACTTAATTATGAATCGCTCTGTGAATGAAAATATTGCTTGTAGACGGTGACAAAAGATCCAAGAGCAGCACCACAACTACCATACGTACCATGAAGAGTTCGTCCAGCGGAGAAACATTTTTGTCCAACAAGAATCAGATTTCTGGGGTTCAAGATGTGTTAACTCGAATGAAGAATGAAGAGAGCGTGGAAGGGGATAGCGAGGAAGACATTGCGGCCAGGGGACTTTTGAACAAATTTATTGGCTAGTACCATCGGTAAAGAAGTATTATTAACAACAATAATTATTACCGTAACAGGTTCACAAGTTATTCTATCTGGAATGGAGGCATGTGCGAAATCGTCAAAGACAAAAACCATGACCACTTCACCGACCTCAGTTTCTGTCAGAAGAACGACTAAAATTACCTCTACCATTACAGTAAGTATTTACCAAAGCTTTTACATATTTTTGTGTGATTTTACCTATTTTTGCGTCTTTTGCTCTATGCAACATGATGTTATGAACCAGACAAAATGCGGCGTATTGAAACGTTCAGGTCAGTTTAGGTCACATGTCTGACTGGGATGAAATAAATACCTAAAGCACGAGCAAGAGAGTAGTATCCAAACATGTGCACTAAGTCTAGATTTTTCCTTTGTATGGTGATATAAATAAAACACTGACAAAATTAGTGGACAAAAGCGGGCTTAGATAGTCAATAAACTTTAGAAACGCTAGAGGAGCAAGGTAATTTGGGTATACGCGGTAACCTCGGAATAATAATAAAGACCTTATATATTTATGTGGAACAACTAAAAAAGCAACAAAACGATTTCAAACAGAAAACGAGCATCCTTTTACCGAGAATTACGGTATAAAGGCGCTAAATTTGGACGTCGTGACGTCAAACGGCAAGACGCTTAACAGACACCTCCCGGCTTCACCTCCCGAATTGTGTTCTTTAAAATCTTGTGCAGTGAACACCGCATTTTCTAACTACTTTTAGCACCAACAAATTTCAACGTATGCACACGAACTTTCTGAAAATTTTGTAATTTGTTTTGCGTTTAGAGAACTGAATGTTCTTTTTTCGTGCCTTGTTTCTGGAAGTTCCTTTGGATTATTGGGAAGTTCGAAGGAGTCAGTAGGTAAGTTGATGATTGAAGCTTGGTGTTTAACGAAACTGCAGTTTGGAAACTGAACACGGGAAGAGCACAGTTTTTTAGTGCGAGCATTGACAGTCTAATGTTCTGTGCCTTTGCCGTTCTAATCCACGATTTTCAGTAGCAAATCTGGCAGATAACGCTCCTATAATTTTTTTTTTTAATAACCTTTTAATTGCATAATATTGCCTTTAATTAAGTTTATTTTTTTAATTTACGCACTTCTGTGCAAACGCACACAATTGCGGACTATTTCCGTTCGATCGTGCTTTACTTTCGTTTTTCTTGACAATTTGGTGCCCGATCTTGACGGCACAAAAATTGCGTATAAAACGGCCGCAGAACGGAAGGGAGTAAAATTTGCCATTTTCAGCGACTTTTAATATTTCTCGGCTGCCAGCACACGCTCTGCAGTCGGCTTAGTATGGCCAGTATGTCGCACATTTTAAAAATAGTTGAAACTGACGAACGGCACGGATTTTTGCAAAGCTTAGTAAAACGTCAAACAATGCTACCTTACTTGCCCACTCTTTGAAATTGAAATATAAATTGTCTCTTTGTTACGAAACCTTTTCGATGCCCAAATATGGTAAGAAAGCCGAGTTCGCGAAAAAAGTTTTGCAGGTTTGGCGTAGAAAGGTTTCATGGTCGCGTTAGCGGCGTCGTTTTCTATGTAAATTGAAATTTTGGGAGAGCGCCAGCTCTAATAAAAAAGCGAAAATAAACAATAAACTTTTCGACGTTTACACGAAAAAGATTTAGTGGCAAGCACTATAAACAATTTCGGCATTTTGTGGGATTTTTACTTATTTTTTCCTTTGGAAGGAATTACACTTCTGGTCGGGAACGGGTAAAAGGAAGCCTACTTTCACCGCGTAATTATATAATTTTTAAATATAGATCAAAACAAAATTTAAAAATAGTGAGTGTATGATCTTGTCTAAATATAAACTCTCCAATCTAAAATGCACTACCGCTATAAACGTATATCACAGGCGGGTTTGAGGAACCTTGAAAATTGACAGCCGCAGCACCTTCGCCCTAAAGACCAACAGAGGGTACCGCCACTATAGTTTAATTTTAAACACCTCTCAATGATAGTAAATATTTTGCCAACTAACTGAGCATTACACAATTTAACGTTTCGAAAACTGCAGGTAGAGAATAGTTATTTTTGAAAACTCGGCACAATAGGTCTGAAAATAAAATGATTTTTTTGATGGGTAAGTATAACATTTCAGAAATTCCTTTAGATTAAGCAACGTCTACTGAGGCTTTTAAGCTCTGTTCTAAGCTTAATGGTGAGAATTGCGTCAATAACGTAAATGGTTTGTATTAACGTAGTAGAACCCACGGGAGGAACGTAGATGCAGGACTTTTAGGAGTTTTGTTACGTCGCGTGGCGAACGCAATAAACGTTCGAGGAATACCGAAATATTATTTTATGGATATCGGAACACACTCGAAAACAGCTTCTCGTTGCTCGTGTAGAGATGAGAGATTTCGTGCCGTAAGAGATCTGCCAGTGGCGCGGGCAACTACGTTCGAAGATCCAATGCAAATTTATTGTAAGAAAGCGGATATTCCGAACAGTCCGAATTCCGAAAAAATCTCAAACTAAAAAAAATCTATTCGTTCGCGCATAAACCTCCCATAAAATGCATGGTTGAGTTGAACTACATCACGACTTATCCGTTGCACCGCTCTCCTTGTTCATTGACCTCAATAACTCAAAAAATGCGATATCTGAATTTTAACGAATTCTAACTAGTTTAATCGAATTGTAACGGCACGTCACGGAACAAGTCAAAAACGAACATGGTTCAACTCCAACTCATCATCTGAGTCACTCTCGGTTTAGCCCGCAGCTAGGGATTCCCTTAACGTGTTGATCAAATGCGTTTGTAGGGAGAAAAATTATGGTAACTGAAAATTTGCGTATGTTTATCTACATTTATTGATTATGTTTGTTCGAGCCTCTGCGATGAGCTTGGCTGGTGCTAAATTCCCGAACCATGAGGCGTGCCTCGTCGATTTTGAGCTCTATAAGCGCGCCGATGTGGATGGGGGGTCGGGTGAGACATTGTTGCTGGAAAGAGAGTCGCAGGGGGTGCACTAATTTGTTGCGATTAGAACGGGGCTGCATCCAGGATCGTTGCTCAAGGTTGCCATTTTTTTTTGCAAAACTTGCAACAGTTTTCGTTGGATAATTGCTCTTCGGGAGTGTTTCATTCGGTGGTTTAAGCTTAAACATTTTAATCTGCGCTTTTTATTACTTTAATGATATTTTAAGATCCTGCCTTATTAAAAGGCGCATTTGCAGTACTTAAGGCGATAGAGCGCGCTGACGGGCTAATTAAAGGTCGGGGGGCCGCCAAATGAGGAAGTTCAAGTCTTCACGCTCACGCTAAGTAAACTGTTTATTGTAGAGGAATGATGGGACGCAGGTTAGGCTCCTCCCAAACCAAGTACCCAGTTTTTGGAAACTTTCAAGCGATATTACCACGTTTATTGTAGCAGATGTAAACGAACGTTGGCCTCCGCCTTACATGTGGATAGAAAGCGATTTCCTAATGCGCAATACGAACGTTCCCACTATAATTAAAGCTTAACCAGGTACCTAACCCAAATTCAAATTAAAACAAAGTAAAATACGTCGTTTTTGAGATTTAATTTGAGGCATGACAGCGCAACATCTAAATTTACGCAGCCACGCTCAAAATAGCGCACCTTTCTTTATACACGGATTTAGAACAAAGTTTTATGAGCGCGAAAAATTACTCAAGTAAGATTTCCGCGTTTTCTTTTTTGGCATGGATTAGAACAAGATATGAAGAAAGTGAAGTTATTTTTAGTTCTCAACGGATAACGGGCGTACGTCTAAATAAGAGATCGGCATTCGAACATCCTGTGTGTGGCTAACATCTAAGCGAAGCAACCGAATAGCACCTTTCAATTTCATAATGTCAATAATAATAGAATTATCTTTGATCTCGTCTAATTGCTTGTATTCGTTCCACTTATATAAAAGGTATTTTTATACACCCGAGATGATTTAACTTAAAGGCATTCCGATCGCCCGATGTGCCAGAAAAATGGACGTGATGCATTGTCCAGGCATTCTTTTCCCTCGCATATTTGTCTATGATGCGTTCCAACAGAGTTTTGAATTCGATGGAGAGGACGGAAATGGCCCGTTTAGAGTCCTGTTGGCATTTTTCTCGATTGTGGAAAAGGAAATTCGGAACGTCTGGATTCGGCAAATCGGCAGTGCGGCAGCGTAAACGAGCCAAGCTCTTGGAAAAGTTAAAACTCTATTCCTGATTTCTTTTAGAGGCTCATGCCATCCAAACCGACCGTTCTCTTCGTACGAATCGAAAATCCAGGGTAAATCACTAATCATTCATGGAACAACAGCTGATGGGAACACTGCTCTGCAACCTTAATGCAGATTCTTCAGTGCACTGTTACCCTGCATATACAGTCGCTCAAAAAAGTATCCGTACAGCCGGAAAAAAATTCGGTAAACCGTAACTTTTGACTGATTTTGTTCAAATTTTGTATAATGAAAATTCAAACCGAAACTCAATTTGCGTAATTGAGCAACTTTTGAAAATTTAACTTTTAGAGTGCTTTCCAGCGTTTAAAAAAAACTCCGTTTTGAAAATTTCTTGTGCGGTGGAAATTTTTCAATGTGGTTTTAACATTCTTGCAGAGAGGATTTTTCTTCATATATCATGAAAATTTGATCAAAATCGAACCGCAAATAAGGGAGTTGCAGCTTTTTAAAGTCGTCAAAAATGTCAAAGTTTCGTCATTTTGCGCGAAAATCGTCACTTTTTGGCGTTTTTGAAAGGCTGCACCTCCCTTATTTGCGGTTCGATTTTGATCAAATTTTCATGATATATGAAGAAAAATCCTCTCTGCAAGAATGTTAAAACCACATTGAAAAATTTCCACCGCACAAGAAATTTTCAAAACGGAGTTTTTTTTAAACGCTGGAAAGCACTCTAAAAGTTAAATTTTCAAAAGTTGCTCAATTACGCAAATTGAGTTTCGGTTTGAATTTTCATTATACAAAATTTGAACAAAATCAGTCAAAAGTTGCGGTTTACCGAATTTTTTTTCGACTGTACGGATACTTTTTTGAGTGACTGTGGCTATCAAAACTGAGAAATTCAATTTTCATTAAAATCCCAGGATTTCCTGGGTTCTGTGGAGGCTTTTAACAGTCTTTTCAAAATATATGTGCTCCAATTGGGTCGAAAAAAGGAACCTTCTATTCTTATTTTACAGCGACCCCTATTACTCATCGGAGAACTAATTTTTCCTAAAATGGGAAGATGAATACCTCCGATACGAACTCGCCCGAGTGAGGTAGATTGATCTTCTCTCCTGTGCAAAAGTTTTTAAATACAGGGTGTCCGGAAAGGGCGTATCATTAATTCTAAAGGTTATAGAGGATTCTGAAATAACGCTAGCACCCCGGATTAAGGAAATTCCTAGCGGCCTTCGTTACCACGTCGTTCGCTCTCAAAGTGAAAAGTTGAAACGAATATATAAATAAATATAAATAAATTTTTGCTGTTATTTTCGGATAATTATTATGGTGGCGATGGGGGTTCATAAACTCACTAAAAAAACGAATGAATAAGTGAGAAATTTTGACCTCCCTTGTACGAGGAAGGCCTATAAAAAATCTGTTTATATATGAAAATAAGCGCGACTATGAGTTATTCAAACCGTTGAACTTTCATCGTTACCATGACAATTGTTTGAAACTTCCAGCAAAAATTCTTCTTTCAAGTCTCATTTTGAGAGTGGGTAACTTCGTACCGAAGGTCGCTAGGATTTATTTTTATATGAAGAACTAGCGTTATTTCAATCGTTTCGACAACCCTTAGAATTTTCAACCTGACCTCTCCGGACACCCCGTGCACAATCTGTTCTCTTCAACTCGATCGTTTGCCTTCGCGGACACCAAGCGCCCGTCCCGAAGAGCTGCGATTCCTTTGAAAAACTATATTTAAAATTTAGGACATCTTAATGAACCTATTTCTCTTGATTATGAATCATTGGCACGTGTCTCCTCATAATCCGGTGTTTAGTCTTCAACGCCAGCTGCTAATTGCGGCTCTATTCCTATATTGTACCTTTAAGAAAGTGCATCTTAAAAATAGAACAATCCAACAGTTGATTGTTCTACTGTTGTACATTCACGGCCAGTGTTTTCTATTTTTATATAACTGATAGATGCATTTTTTTGGAGTCAGGTCTTGAAGGTCTGCGATCAGAGTCCCTTTTGCCATCACCATGAAACGTCGCTTTGTGGCCTATTTCAAATAGATGCATTTTTCATTGTCAACCTTGCACATTCGTTCACTTACGTGCAACATGTTTGTCGAGTAGAGCCGAAAATAACTCAAAAAGCAATATGTTTGACATATATTTTTTGCGGGCAACTTAATAGCTTTGTGATGTACGTGCATTAATCTCTGTACGGATTGTCTTCCATCTTAACGGCACTAGTCCTTCAAAAACACGGTCCTGGAAGCCAACTTTGCATAACGTGTAATCAGGAATGTGATGTATTTCTCACTTGGTCGGAAAAGTTTGGAATCGCATGGCTGGTGCGCTATGACGGGCCGCGTGGCCAAAATAGGCGACCAGATATTTCGGAGTTTAAACTTTGAGTAGGACGTGCGCAAACCCCAGAATCTCCATCTCTATACGTAGTACGAATGTCCTTGTCCTTCACTTTATTAAAAGTCCGATTTTCGTAACGAGGAATTTCGAGTTAAAATCGCCGTCAACGCTGAGACGTGGGCTCATTTGTATGATCGTTGACGCAGATTGCCTTTAATGATAATGGATGGTTATCATTAAAGAAAATCTGGCATAGAGCGCTTTGAATCGCACTTACAATATACGGGATTGCGTTATTTCATCGCTGTCATTACAGGAAGGTGGAAAACCTACGACCAAAACGAGAATCTTCCAACGTCCTGTTACTGAAAAGGAACTAGAGACAGTCTGGGACGAGCAAAGTCTTCGACTGCTGGTAAGACCAAAAATCCCTAATCTCACCCCCTTCAACAGCGCCGCTTTTCCAGTTGGAGCAAAGCACCGATTACGAGGAACGTCGAATCGTCAGAGCAAGATTGCGTCAAATCATGGCAGAATTAGAAGGTGACCATCCTCTCTACTAAACACTAATTAAATTCAAACTTCCCAACCAACTTCACCACAACAAAACTGACCCCTACTAACTGCACAATCATGTTCTTTTAGCTTGTACAGCTCTGGTCGACGAGGCTCTTAAAGGTGAAGAACCCAAGACGCCCACCACCCCTACCGCCCCCGGACACTTAGAGGGTGAGTCTCAGCTTCTACCGTTACTTCAGGGCCTTCTAGAAGCCCCCGAGAACGACATAACACCGGACTCCGGGACCGAGTCCGGTGAAGATCAAAGAACTAGTCTTATCGCCGAAGTTCAGACGGCTTTAGAAAAATTAAGCAACTCTCTTAAAAGCGATCAAACTGATATTACCGCCGAAAGGAGAAGCAGTTTGCTTCAGCTTGTCACGAAACTGCAAGCCGGGTTAAGCGGAGGAAGTAGCGCCCCCGAAAGAAGGGCTTCGACGGTTAGCAGTAGTGGAAGATTTCAAAGAAGGAAGAATAAGCAAGCTAGACATACAGTAGGAGTGTCCAAAGAAGAGTTGGCAGACGCTAGAAGGCTAATAGAACAGATATCGTTGAGCGAGCTAACCCCCTCGAATAGCACCAATAAGCTGCAGCTGAGTAAGCAAAATAGCGAAAGTAGCGTGCCTACGAGTTCGGCTAGTTCTTCGTACCGCAACGTCCCTCAGAAAGTCAAAAACACAGCACCGAAACCGTTCAGTTCTTCAAACAGCACCACCTCCTCTGTGCAAACTCCCACAGAACACTTGGAGGGATTCGAGGGTCTCTATGACGAAAAGGAAGCAACCTCCCAGGAAGCTGTGCATCAAAAGTCCCCGTCGCGGGTGTCAGCAGTGAAGCCAAGCCTTGAGCGCAATGCTTCGGTTGACTCAAACGTCAGCATCAAGTCGGCTTGCATAGCCGTTCAAAAGGCTGCTGCCAATAAGGTTGCAGCCCTAAAGAGGAGCCTTTCTCGAGAGCAAACAGAGGTGTCAGGATCCGAGGAGGAAGAAGAGGAGGAAACGAGCACCGTGAAAGGTGCTAGCGACTTAGAAAATGCTCCACTAAAGAGTAATCCCATTTACTCTAAACCCTCGTTGAACGAGGAGAGAAGTAGCAGATTCGACACGCAAAAAAAACTAAAAATGAAAAGGGCTAATACTATTGACATCCCGAAACCGCTACTTTTCTACGAAGATGAAGAAGACAGCGAATCTGAGCACGACGATGACGGGCCAAGGAAACGTGATACCTGCCAATCCTTAAGGGCTCCGCTCAGTATTGGCAACCCCCACACTAAAAACATAGTCCCAGCTTTCACACCTAAGACCGATTCTGATAAGAAATTTCTGGCCTTCATTAACAAACACAACGAAAACGAAGCCAACAAAGGCTCGATGTGGGCGAAAAATACTGCTAATTGGGGTAACAGATTTGGACACATCAAAAGTACGTTTGAACAGAGCACTCCAGCAGCTCAAGATGCTAGAGGTTTCTGGAAGTCTGCGGATGACAACGTGAAAAAATCTACTCCGAATCAATTTGGGCCGAGAATAAGCCGCAGAAGCGCCAGAAACCTACAGCAAATGTTTGAAGAGAAACAGAAGGAGACTCAAAAGACTGCACCCCCTCATCGTCACGTAAACGTTGGGTCCACACTTCAGCATCAGGGAGTGGTTACTGGGTCACTGCAAGTCAAAACTCAGCCAGATAAACAATACAGAGTAGTACCTCAGCCTCTACCAGTAAACCAATTCTCTCACGCCCCGCAGAGCGCCTTCAAGCCGATCAAGAAGACCACTCCCCAATCACCAGCAAGCAAAAGAACCTCGTTGGTCTTCTCTCCGGAGGGAAACGAAATTTTGAAAAGTGAAATCAAATCGAATGAGGGCTCCTCCTTTTTATACAGCCCCAAGCCCTTATCTAGCTCAGTAGAAAGCTCGACCGTGACATCTCCGGTTATCGGATCAAAGCCTTGGACCGCAACCTCGGGGGGGAGAGTGCTCAGCATGGCTGCAGCTAAGTTCGAACAGCCACCGTGTCAGGAGCAGCCCAAGCCTAGGCGACTCAGCAAAGATTCCAGTCCCAGGTCATTTAACTCGCATGGAGGCGCTAATATTGCGGATAAAACTCCTGCGTACTTGAATAAAGGGATTGTTGAAGCTCAGAAAGCGGGCAACGTGAGGAAACTGAGTGGCAATTACGACAATCAAGAACCTCAGACTTATCAGGTGAAAACTAGCGTTGTTGAGAGTCAGTACTCTCAACCCAAACATTATCAACCCACGGTGAAGGGACTTGCTCAACAACCATCCATGTCTGCTCCGCAAAATTACAGCATCAGATATGATCAGCCTCAGAATTACACTATTACATACGAACAGAAAACGAATCCTGCTACTCAGCAATCTCAGAACTATTCAATTCGTCACGGACCGCAAAATCAGCCGTTACCACAAAATTATAGCATAAGATACGACCATACTCAGACCAAAAACCAACAATACACCCCTCAGAATTATTCCATCAGATACGATCAACCTCTGAACCGAAACTACACAATCAAATATGATCAACCCAGGCCTCAACAACAACCAATCTCGCAATCCAACGTAGTTTACCAACACGTTCCAGGCAAAGAGCCGATAGTTGCCCAACAACAACTCAATAGAAAGCCTGTGGGGGATCAGGAGAAGGAATATGTATCTTCTTGTGAGTTTAGAGTTAGCCCCAAAGTCCCGGTGCAGCCCATCGAACCGGTGCGCCAGCCTTCCAAGGTGCAAAGACAAATCTCAGATGAACCTCTTCACGAATATAACGCTGTAAATAGCCGCGTTATGACCGGTCCAGTGAGCCAACAAGCTGTGACGGTCAAGCAAGGTCCGATGAGTAGAGACCAGCACGATATCGCTGCGGTCTTCGGTCTGAAGAATTCGTTGCAGAAAGTGACCAAGCAAGAAGCTAATTCTACAACTCAAAAGAGCCCTAATAGATCTCCTGCAAGATCTCCAAGCCACAGCTTCAGTTACAAGCCTCGGGACGCTCCTGCCAGGAGCCCGGGATTGACTCAAAGCTTCAAATACAAAGGTGACCCTGAAAACTTTGAGGTGGTCAAGTATAAACCTAGCGACTGCCCAAAACCCACAGTTGCACCTAGCAGCTTCAAAGCCAAAAGCATCTTCGAGGATGTCAGCCACAAAGAAGCTAGGAATTGTGGGGTGGTCAAGCCGATGCAGCAGCAAAAACCCATGTGCAACAACACTTCTGGTGTTCAAACTAGGTCGACAGCAAAGCTTAATGAGAAGAATTTGACGGTTATTACCGGTCAATTCCACATACCAATACCGGCTATTAATGTGAAATCTCCAGAGTCCCCTAGAATGCCCTCTCACTCCCAAGTGTTGAGCAAATCAGACTCTTGGCATGAGATTTGTTTGGCTCATCAAACTATAGATCAGAAACCAGTCCCCAAACCTGGACCTGTCAAGTCCAAATCCAGTAACACCTTGTCCGTGCCGAAAATGTATGAGGCTGGTATGAGCAAAGAGGAGATGCTGAACAAAAGGCGCACCATGGAGGCCTTCTTGGCCGGAACTAAATCCTCTGAAACTGGAGGCAAAACGGTGAAGAGGAGCATCAATAGAGTGAGAACCTCCCAGAAAATTTCCACTCAGTCGAAGAGCGGCGGGGGAATTGTTAGAAGCAGGACTTTGCCCGATATTGCGTGTCCCGACATGCTGGACGAAAATAACATAGACAAAGCTTTCGACGAGCTGTTCCAGTCTTCATAGGTTAATTGTATCAAAGAAGACTCTTGGTTATTCATTCCATTTCAATGTTACTATGTGGAAATCATCGTTTTATACTAGTAGATTTAGAACGTAGAATATTGTAGATTGCTGAAGAAGTTGTTTCAATTGACAAATGAGAATTCTGAGTGGGAAAGAGAGAGTGGTGGGCGTACACCCAACATTGCCAAGGAACGGACTTAGAATATAGAAGAATTTAGTCTTAGGGGAGGTGTTTAATGCAGGACCAGATGGGAGGTGCTAAGGCAACTCCGAGGACGATAATTAGGACGGTGAGGAGTTAAATGGAATGCCAACATGCTGTGTGGGTGTACGCTACACCTTTTAACCAAACCACCCTAATCCCTACTGATGCGAATGTCCACCTAAAACGCAGCAACAGCCTACACGCTCGTCACAGTTCAAACTTACCTCACCGACGTTTGTTTTCGTCCATCTTGTAGTTTGTGGATCATTGTGCAGCATCATGCGTTTTTTTTTTTTTACTATAGTTTGTGTCTCATCATTTATTTTCAATTTGTACACCGGCACTAATAGATCGTGCTAATGCGCAAACATTTTTGGAGTGTGACATGAGGACCTCGTTCCAGCAGAGAAGGGAACCAATTCCGAACCTTCAGTAATGGTCGAAAAACGTACTCCTGCAAATTCGCATTTGGTTCGCTTCGCCGTTAAGACCAACCTAAAGTTGTCTTTCCGTTTTGAGTCACACTCCGAAACCGCTACGTCCTCCTACAAGTCAACATGTCCCTCCTTTTGCAACTATCGTTTTGATTCCCCAAAGTTGTTTTCAGTTGCTAACATAGTTATTTTACGTGTTGCTAGTTTTTTGCGATCATCTCTAATGAAATTTTCATTGTCTTCACCTAACGGCAGCGTCTCTCTGATTTCAGACACGGTCGATGTCACCAAAGAGGTGGTGAAGGTCGGCGATGCCACAACGAAAGGTTTGTAGGCGACACGTTATGGGTATTCAGGGGATTGAAGTGTTCATTTGTAGTTACAACAAGAGTCGCCCAACAACACGTCAGGGCTCCTAAACCCATGTCGCCGTTCGCAAAATTTCGCCAGTTGGACAAACAGAACAGCGTCAACAAACCAACCCCTCCAAGGTAAGGGTTGTGTGTTATGTTGCGACACCTCGAACATCATCGTAATCTGAAAATTCGGCGCACCCACCCTGAGCGTAATGCGCAACAATTCATTATTTCTTTTGGCAATTTTTGGCGTAAAATGACGGGGTAAAAGTAAATGAAGTAAAACTTTGTACTTTACCTAACGGAAGTGTACAGGGTAGTTCTGAAAGGTCTGTGTAAAGTTCCACCGCGGGTTTCTGAGGCGGAAACTTGGCGACTTAACCCAATTTGCGTTAGGCTGAAAATTTTTTTCCAAAAGATTTTCACCGTGCAGCACGTCAAAGTGGGGATAGAAAAAAAGAAAAAACTTAAATTTTCATTTTTTATTTTTTTTTTTTACATTTGGTATAGTGTATATATTTCAACGTTTTTATTAATTAACAGTTCTGACGGTACTATTACAAACTCCGTTTGCAATACTACTATCTCAGCAATATCTCCCAACAGGGAGTTTTCAGGGGCGAGAAATCAGAATTCGCTTACATTTTTAACGCGCAACGTTGAGCGCGCAGTCAGCACTGCGTAAACTCTCTTTAAAGGGGCATAACTTTTTCATAACCCGGTACAAAATTTATTTACAACTAAATTCGTACTTTCTCACATGTTTTATGAGGAAAAGGTGTCATGGTGCCACTTTGCTGCATATCCAGAAAAATAACATACTTGTTTATTCATGCAGCGTAGTCAAATAAACAATAAAAATGTTCAAATGAAAACGTGAAGATTTTTGGAAGGTGTTAAAAATTGAAGGTTAATTGAATATTTTCATTTATTTTTCATAAAACTTGTAGGAAAACACGAATTTAGTCGTAAATAAATTTTATACCGCGTGAGGGAAAAGTTGTGCAACTTTAAAGAGTTCGTCTAGCGCTGACACCGCCCTCTGGAATGTGCATGGAAAGTGCAAACGAATTCTGACTTCCGACTCCTGAAAACCCCCCTACGCGACAGATTACTCAGATAGTACCATTACAAGCGAAGTAATTTTCTTTCCTTTTTTTTATTTCTACTTCTGGGTCCTGCATTGGAAAACCGTTCGCTGTTGAACTAAGGTAAATTGGGTCAAATCGTTAATTCCGTCTGAAAAATCTGCGGTAACATTTTGTACAAGCCTTTCAGAGACATCCTGTACACTAAGACATGTAAATATCCCCTACTTTACTTACACATAGAAACCCATACCAGTAACGCTTTAATAACACGTGACACCCCTACGCTTAATTAGTTGATTAAATGAAAAATGCCTTCTTCGAATGGTCAATCAAGGGAAGTCCAACACGAAACATTTTTAAATCTAATAAACGAACTCAAAAACACTTCAATGATTGACAACTCGTGTGCTCACTCCCACTCATCTAACCCTTTAATTGTCGGATCGGCACAGCACCCCGGGCACACCCCGCGGATCTGGGCCCATGTTTAAATTCACCGATCCGGCCCTGACGCAGTCCGCAAATACAATTAAAGACCGCCTCTTGCATTGGTGTCGGATGAAGACTAAGGAGTATGAGGTACGAGTTTGGTGTTGAAACGTTTAACCAAGCGTTGAGTGCAGTTGCACCCCCGCAAATCACAAGCTTATGATACTCAAATTGCTTTAGATGTGAACTCACTTCTTAACTCTGATTATTTTTGAGATTGTTTTTTTTTTTTATTTTTTAATCGCATGGAGTGTGTCTTGCTCAACTTTTCGAACCTAATAAAATCGAAATAATTTCAGAACATTCAACTAGACAACTTCTCAAGCAGCTGGGCAGACGGATTAGCCTTTTGCGCTCTGATCCATCACTTCCTACCCGACGCTTTCGACTACAGTATCCTCACGCCGAAGGATCGCAGATACAACTTCGAGTTGGCCTTCCGAATTGCTGAGTGAGTGTCACCTCAGGACGAAAATTTCTTTCCATAATTACTCTGAGATTTTCTTTGAATTCAGTGAGAAAGCTGATATATTCCCTTTACTGGACGTCGAGGACATGCTGGAAACTCGAAGGCCGGATTGGAAGTGCGTCTTCACCTATGTTCAGTCAATTTACAGGCGGTTCAAAGATGAAGATTAAATAGGTTGAACCAGCCAAAAGGCTAGTAGGTAGTTTACCAGGTTTTTTATATTTTACCCAAGTTAAATATGGTGCTGATATACATATCTAAATTCAACAGAAAATATGTAAATACTGCTTGATTGTAAAATATTTTGTAATTTATTTGTGAGAATTGGGTAAAATACAAAAAATTTCATCATTGAAATGCGTTTTCGTTTCTTTTTGTCATTTTTACGTTCTTTTTGTAATGTTCGACGTTAGAAATTCGTGGTGCTTTTTTATTCATCTCTACTGTGATTATTTTCGTACTGAGCCATAAAAAAGCATTTCCAAGTGATCTTTAGATCTCTCTCTTTGTACTTTTTCAGTTTTTATTTTAGGTACAATCTTTTATACTTTGCCCAGCTGTTTTTTTACAAATAAGTTTAGGTATTGTGGCTAGTTTCACTTCGTTGATTAACCTCTGACTATATATAATTTTACTCTGGTTAATTCGCTTATTTATTCGTATTTTTATTAGGGGATGTTTCAAGAAAAGCTTGGTATTTTGCTTCTAACACTTTTTGTATAACAAAAAGCTATTTTTGCCATTGTATTATTGTTATCGTTAAGCAAAACAATTATGTTACAGCTGTTTCTATGTGCCTTAATTGTCGACAGCATTTAGAATAAAACTCATAAAACTAAAATCGATATGCGGAATAATCTAACAAAATATATGATTATTTAATTTTAATATTTTCTTTTTTTTTTCCTGGAATTATCCATAAATTAAAAGGGCAAATGATTATAAGAAATATTTCCCATTTTCAAAGTTCTTAATTCATCATTTTCTTTATTAAAGAATTTAACGCTGGATGGCATTTTACAATAGTCTTCTCAATTAGTATAACAGTGATCACAACGTGATAAATAACTAAGCAACTGCGAGATAACTAGAAGAATTAAGCTAATATCACAATTATTGAATTCATAATGATAAAATCACTATAAAAATTATGTAGTTTTATTCTGAATTTAATATTGAGGAGAAAAAAATGTCTATACTTTTGTCTTGAATGTGTTGACCTCAACATATTTAACGTTAACGATTTTAAACGCCTTAAATAAACAATAAAAATAAACGTTACATATATTCTAATATATATAACACCATTCAAGTCTTTTGCTGTACACAAATTAATAAGCGTGTGATTATATCGACCTTCACAAATCGATTCCTCTTCACTGCATACTAGCCGCCTTCTCCGCTTGTGACCACAGAATTATCTAGTTTGTCGGAATAATAATCATTAACGTCCAAAATATCCAGAAAATGGGCTAAACAAGGCTGATATCCGCTCCTCGACACTTTTCTAACCAGCTTGAAGAAGTACAAAACTAATTCCTCAAAGTTTTTGAATATTTTCTCTAGCTTATTGAAATTTGGGTGAATATAGGCGCCTTTCTCACATTTCCAACAACGAGACCTCAGATAGTCGTAAAACTTTAATATGACGACAAAAATTTTGTGGATGAGGTTTCGAAGGACAATGGATTTTTGGTTCAGCATACACCTGTTGGCGAAAAAATTGTAGAGTAAAGACGAATTCACGAAGACAAAATATTAAAATATAAAAAATAATGAAAAACGACAACATTCGATTTAATTCTATTTGATATTCTTCTCTGGGGATCCTTATTTACGGTAATAAAATATGCTGTTAAATTTATGTAACCTAATTTCAGGATACCCTGTATGAACCGTCTGATAATTCTTCAAGTACTTATTTAGTTCCTCGTCTATGATATTTCGTTTGGTGGTTTCAAATTACTTCATTCATTTTTTTTAAGGTTTTATACACCTACAAACTTACAATGTTCCAAACTTGAAGTCTTACCTAAATATGATGTCCTTAATATACACTGTGTGAGCATTATAGAGTTGATCCAAATTAGTAACATAGGACAAACTCTTTCGAAATTCTGTCCAACTCGGTTGCAACACTCCACTCACTATGTAATTCAACAAAGTTTGCATAAAATGAGACATAACGTGCCGACACTGTTGCAACCTTCTGTATTGTGGCGAAGCCATTAAATAAATCTCTTTTTCTCCTGTTTCTTTCCCTAATATTTTAAACTCCTAAAACAAACAAACTTGAAATATATTTAACAAAACTAAAAGAAGCCTTAAATACCAAAAAAATCTTCTTCAAAACCCAGGAAATCCTATTTAACTTAATCAAAAATTTAAATATTTGGTCGTATTTCGAAACCGCCTCCGAAGGCAATAAAATATTTAGCGGCCATTGGACTTTGTATGCCAGAGAAAGACAATCCAAAACATCCGGATCTCCTAAATCGAAGCACTTAGGCAAGTTGTTAATTTTAAACGTCAAGTGATTGGAGTTATCTTGAAATTTACTAGAATTATCCAAGGCACTAAAAACTGAAAGAAACTTATTTAAACTTAAACTTGTAATGTTTCTAACTTTTTTGAGCTGTATTTTAATGTTTATTAGCTTTAAATACATCATTTAAACCTACCTAAACTCTGCAATGATCTGCAATTGATAAGATCCAAAGGAAAATTGACGCTATAAAGCTTTTCAAACAAATTCTCCGTGATATTTCGGGCAAACTCTCCGTCTTGTAGAAAGAAATAATCCCTCAAACTATCTAAATGCTTCAAGTAATTCAGCTCATAAATAAAATATTTCAAAATCTCATTATTAGCCAGCTTCAATTGAGTTAAAACCGGGATAGAAACACTTTCGTGTAAAAATAGTTTTAGGGAGTTTTTTGAGATACCTTGCGCTTCTTCCATCGAAACTCTTTTGGAGAAATTTGGCGTGGGACGATACTCTTGAAGTTTCTGAAAGGAAAAAGTTTTGAAAGAAATTCTACAGCTTTTAATCATATTCACATGATAATAAGATGATGTGGTGCTAGTTCTGGAAGTTCTACTGAAGCTAAAAATGTCATCAAAATGAAGGCCCTCTCCGGGGGTAGTAAAACTATCAATCTTAGTTTCTGTGCTAGTGATCATACTGCTGGGAGTAGCGCTTCTGGGGAAATCACTCATGGGGGTAACAATTTGGGGTAAATCGCTCATTGGTGTAGAGTCTACTGACATGGGAATTCCTTTATCTGAATCGAATTTTAGATTGTTTTTGGTGAAATCCAGCTGAAGTGAAGTGGATTTTTTCATTGATGATTTGGAGTCACCATGTTCTATTAACACAATTATAAAAATATTTGTTCTAAAACATTATAATTTTATCACTTACCGACACTACCAATAGTTCTCTTGAAATTTTTATTAACAAAACGCTCATTATCCAACTCCTTATCTCCCTCTCCGTAATTTGCGGAAAAACAAGCAGAATGTCCCATAACTTTATTCTTATTCATTTGAGCCGCAGTCAAAACTCCTTCAGTCTTTACTTCATCTCTCATAACGTTAATTCCGAACTCCGAAGAAAGAATTTTCAATTTGTTTCTTTGTGCCTCTGTCAAGTGAGTTGTAGGAATTGTCTCCTTAGTTTTATGATGTTTTTCGAATAAATCCGCTGTGGTTATTCCTAGTTCCTGATTCAAGACTTTATGTTTAATGCGACGAGCAAATTCAAAGTTTTCCACAGCTTGTTGAATACTATTGAAGTTTTGCTCCGGTTGTGCTGAATTAGAGGTGTCTTCCTTAACTGTAGATTTACTACCAGTTTGTTTCAAATCTACATAATTTAAAGGTTAGTGATGATTTTTTTTTTATATTAATTTAGATAACCTTCATTGTGGTTGGGTTTAAAGTTGGCATTCAACAAATCCATAGATTCAGAACTAGGTATATTTACCGTGTCCCGACACTTTTCATCGCTTCTCAAAGACTCGTACTCCTCATCTGATTGTGGACTTGAGGAATTCTCATCTGGAGCTGAATAGAAACTTTCCGAAGAACTATTTATTTTATCCTGAATGAATTCATTTTTTGATCCTATTTTCTCGGAAATAGGGGCAGTTTCAATGTTGATAGTGTTTATTGTCTTTATGTGTTTGTTGATTTTTTCATTGCGTAGTTCCGCTAATTGAGATAGTTTCGCATAGTAATCTATCATTTTTGAACTGAAATGTAAAAAATATAAGTTATTTATTGTTTTTCCCGAGTTTGCAGTCAATTTGACAGAATCAAACTTACGCTTCTTCCTCTATTAGTTTCTCCCTCAATTGTTCGATTCTCAAGTCATCCTCAATAGTTTTTATCTCTCTTTTAATATTTTTGTAAACATTTAACTGTTTCTGCTCAAGAGCTGCCTCAAATTGTCCCTTGAGTTCTAAAAATTCCACCAGTTTCTTATCCCGCTGTTCTTGAGCAGCTTTCTGACGCTCCACTAAACAATTTTCACAAAAACCATCTAAATTCTTGCAACAAATAAAACCCGCTAATTTTACTCACATTCAATTCGTCTTAACGTAACAGCGCGTTTCTTAGCAATTAAATACAAATAAGCACTATCTTCCTCACGCGATACTTCAGTATTGGCTTTTAATTTTAATTTCAAGCCGCATTCCTCAGATGCTTTCAAATAATACCTAGAAGACCTTTGTTCCAATTCTATCAAACTGTCGTTTGTTATACAGCAGCTCAACACCAGCGGATCTTTTCCCATAAGGTACAGACATAATTTATTCTACATCAATAACATCATATTGAAATTAATGAAAAAATTTCGGCCGCAAATTCCTTACATTTGGATTACAAACTTTCAGCAAGTTCATGATTTTCCCACAAAACAAAATATCATCTTTTAAATCAACTAAGAAATCTGGAATTACGTCTTCTCTGATTCCATAACTTCTAGACCAGTATGTACGGCCTCGTGTGGCTAGATATTTCATATTTGGAATAATAAAGAATTCTCCGTGTGGGTCGTTTAATACCCCTTGGATTAACCATTGTTGCAAAAACCGACTAAAAAAGTCACCATTTTTCATCAACGATTGTTAGCAAATGAATCTATTACCTTAAGTAGATTTGACAACAAGGATAAAGAATGGAATATAGCACCATACATAAATTCCTATCACAGAGACCCAGTACTTTTTGATACAAATAATTCAAAAGCCCAACACCATGTGGTATATGCTCATTTTCAGATGAAAACGGACCTACTTTGCATATCGAAGCTATAGTTGTTAACTGAACCTGCAAATGTTGAGTTTTTTCTTGAACTGTTAAAAAATTCGTTTCATCAGGTATGCTAATAATTGCAGTGCGATAGTATTGCAGATAACGAGATAAGCTTTCACAAAAGCCCTGAAATTATATTCAAATTTAGTATTATATTGCTGCAAAAACAATAACTGCTCACAGCAAAAACGAAGCCTGGATATTTATACTTTCTAGTATTGGGATTTGGAGTTGCCATTTGGTTTAAGACTCTGTAACAAGTGCCGGCAATTAGGAAGCTATTGCAGTACCTTCGAATTGCATCTTGAGTAATTCCTTCCACCATAATGTCAGGGCAAATGAAAAATTCTTCTTGAACGCTTAGATTGAAAGTTTCAGTTGGCATTCCCACTAAAATTATTAATTCACTGAATTTTGTTGCTTTCAGAGTTCAAAATTACTCTATTTTTATAAACTAAAATTTACCTAACAAGTACTTCAAATCCCTAATGAACATCTTCCTAGACTGTAATTTATTATTAATAGTAGTAAAACTAGGGATCATATTATTAGCCAAATACATTGATTCCAAGTTTTCAACCCACAAGGATGAAAACTCGCCTAACTCAGATAAAAATGGCCTTTCCATATCAGGTGGCCCACATCCATAGCTCTCCCAATTCCTCCTTTTTGAAACCTTCATTTGTGACACTACATCCCAAATATTATCTTTATTAGGTAATGAGTAGGAGTCATCTTTTGAGACACTGCACAATGCTGAAATTGGTTCAATACTGGTTTTGGAGTTGAAAGAAAAACTAGTAGAAATTATGGGTTGACATGAAATTTGAAAGATATCATTTGGTTCCTTGAGAGGCTCATTGATTTGAGGAAATTTAAACATGTTGTTAAACTTAGACATTTCATCTTCAATATTGGGAAGAGATGACAAATCCTGCAATTATTGTAATGCACTAGTAAACAATATCAAAACAAAAAATCAATGGTCTTACCAATTTCTTATTAGTATTCTTTGGGATGTTTTTCAAACAAAGTAAAAATGTTAATATTCTATTGAAACTCTGAATATCATCTTTATATAATGATTTTAACTGGTCAGTTGTATTTTCTAATTCTCGTGCACATTCTGTAAAACCATAATCTTTGTTTATTTTATAGCACCAAGCCAACAAATTCAATATTGGGTCTTTGATGCCTTCTATATCTTGTAACTCTGAAAAAATTATAGCATTCGATTTAGGTTAGTATAAGCTCATTTATGACTTAATCATCAATAGGGCTTACTTCTGGGGTTCCTGGCTTGAACTTTTCCTAGTAACAATTCGTAGCAATTTGATCGTGCTTTTCTTAGTTTTGTCGATCTTAAATGAAAAGATTCACAGAGATTGGTAATTAAACTATAGATAGAATTGGATTCCTCCATTATTTCTAAGAACAGGAACCTATTGGTAATTGAAATCAGGATATTATAATTTAATTAATTATTTATCCTTTAAATATTGTGGAATACATGCTCATTTCTTGATAAATTACCAGTTGAACAAATAAATTATTCACTAAACATCAACAAATTTATAATTAAAAAAAAAGTTTTGCTTTGAATTTTCTTCTTATGTCAAGGTCAAACAATTTAAAGGAACTGACTTTATATTATTCTAGGATTATAATATCTTTCCTTCTCGATATACATGCATAAGAAAAGGACATGTACTGTGACGTATCAAGTGAGTAAACTCCTGTCAATAACATAAATCGTTCATTTGCGACTGTCAATGAAAATCAGTCAAGGTTAACCCCATTTTTTGTATTTTGAAATTATAAACTTTTCTATTGCGTTTATTTATGAATTTATGTATTAAAATTTAAAATACAAAAATATCTCTATATAATTTTATTCTTTTATTTGTATATATCTTCTAATAATTCACTAATTATCAGCCTCAATTTAAAAAAGCCTTATCTGTTAAAACAGTTTATAACTGTAACCATGACGATACAAAAGATAGCCCTTTCAAAACAAAAATGTACACAAAAATTAGAAATATTCGTTGGTTTTAATTACGAAAATTGGTCAAAGCCCAAGTTATTTCCAGTCCAATTTTTGATAAGTTAGAAATGGTAAAAGTTTGCAAATATCACAATTGTCACATTAGAAGTGACTAAGTTTGGCATTTTAGATTCTAAGCCGAGCAAAACCAGCATTGGGTGGAACTTTTGAAGGGCTCCAAACAAATAAGAAATCACACGCAGATAAAGTAGCAGATCAGTTTGAGGACTTTCTGGTAAAACGTGATTACACTGGTGCAATAACACTTTTGGAGGTAAGAATTTGTTATTATCAGAATAATAATTCCTTTATTCTCAAGACAGTCTAATTCTATGTTTATATAGCATGTAGTGCTAGAAAATTGAACTTTCAGTGCCATTTCTTATGTATACGTTATTTCTTGTATAAATAGTAATAAGAAAAACATAGTCAACTTCCTATGCTATGCATTAATTTTTGTTTTGTATAAAATCATTCAAATTCATAGTTGTTGGTTTACCCTGATTTACAGAATATAAGAACAATGTGTGTGAAGAGAAGTTTGGTTATTTTTAAGTAAAAAAATGCAATCAAATTTGGACCAACTATTTGACTATTCGACTGGTTAATCTTCCAAACTTATAATATTTTCATAAATTCGTGGTGCCTTAATAATTTAACCAATTACCAAAACTTTAATTTTAGTATAATGCACATTTAGTATAATCCAGACCTATTTTGAAGCTACAAAAACTGTGTTATTAGTAGAAGATAAAACCTCAGACAAGTAGTTCAATTGTTTTGCATCTTATTTTTAATTAAGACAATTAATTTGATTACTGTTTTCAGTTCAAAAATTACCCAGAATCTAATTACAATGCCAGTCTATGGATGGCCTATTGTTACTTTCATCGAGGTGATTATAAAAATGCCTTACAAATATATGAAAAGCTTTATAAACTGAAAGCAGATATTAAAAATCTAGAAGTAAATATTGCCTGCTGTTATTTCTATCTTGGTAATGGCTCATCCAAATTGTTTACTTTGGATAAATTTATGTTATGTCTTTATTAGGTATGTATGAGGAATCCCAAGGAATATTAACCCAGGCATTGGCAAGTGATTTAAAAATCCGCCTCAATTTTCATATTTCCCATAAGTTGAAAGATGAAGCTTCGTTGTTGGAAAACCATCAAAATTTACAGGATGTTTTAGAAGATCAATTGAGCTTGGCTGCTATTCATTATTTGAGAGCTCACTATCAAGAAGCTATTGATATTTATAAGAAATTGCTTCTTCAAAATCGGTATATTTTGAGCACATTTGTTGTAATGAAAATTATTAATATTATGGTAACTTCAGAGATTACATCGCCCTCAACGTTTACGTAGCCTTGTGTTACTACAAGTTAGATTATTATGATGTATCTCAAGAAGTTTTGGGCCTTTATCTTAATAGATATCCAGATTCAGTGATTGCTACTAATTTGAAAGTACAAAAAGAAATACCTGTAATTTTCCACATTAATTATTATTTTATAGGCTTGCAATACGTTTAGATTGTATAATGGCACTGCTGCAGAAAACGAGCTTAGGTGCATAGTGGATCAAACCGCTAATGTTGGATTTGGCTATGATCTTGTCAAACACAATTTAGTGGTTTTCAGGGATGGCGAAGACTCTATGCAAGTATGACTTGCACGTGCAGTAAATTCGTCCATGTGACAATTAAAATTTAAGGTATTTCCAAGTTTGGTTGATGTAGTTCCAGAAGCTCGACTCAATTTAGTTATTCATCACCTGCGCAATGATGATATTAAAGAGGCTTATGAGTTGTTAAAGGACGTGCAGCCGGCAGTGCCTCAAGAGTATATTCTGAAAGGTGTCGTTAATGCCGCGTTAGGGCAAGAAATTAATTCAGTAAGTGGTAATTTGTCACAACGTTAGAAACCATTTAAATGAAGTGATATCGCAAAGCAACTTTATTTTATACTATTTTCCAGTGACTTTTGTTGGATTTATTCTTTAATTTTGTCATATATATATTTTTAACTTTAGGATGGTAACTATGCGCTCGAATCCTTATTGAATTATAAATGACCGATGGATTTTTCTTTAAGGAAGAGCACGTTAAAATCGCTGAAGAGTGCTTTCACCTCGTAGGAAGTTCTTCCAGCGAATGCGACACAATTCACGGAAGACAATGCATGGCTGCATCCTTTTTTTTGGCTGGTCAATTCGAGGAAGTTCTCGTGTATATGACGAGTATTAAAAGTTATCTACATTCGGGTAAATAACTCTTCGACTTATCGACAGTGTGTTATGAAAAAATTAATTTTAAATAGCAAAAACATTCAAAAGCAAATAGTACGGAGTGAAAAATATCTATTGTTATGCCTAGGATTTTTTGCTTTAGTTGGCATTAAGGGACGCATCTCAGTAAAATAATTTTTGAATTATATTTATCACAATTTTCGTTCGTATTATGTTTCCCTTTTTTCTTCATTTTAAAACATTTGTAGATGATACGTTCAATTTCAATTTCGCTCAAGCTAAAGCAGCCTGCAACCAATTCAAAGAAGCCGAAGAGATTTTCCTATTAATCCAAGATCCAAAAATAAAAAACGAATACGTTTTTATCGCCAATTTGGCCAGATGTTACATTATGAATAAAAAGCCTCAAGAGGCCTGGGAATTGTATTTGAAGTCAGTTCTAATCTATAAAAAAAATTGTAAAATTTTAAAGCATTTTTCTTTGTTAGAATGGAAAATTCGCCAGAAAGCTTCAATTTACTAATGCAAATAGCTAACGATTGTTACCGTATGGGTGAATTTTGGTACGCGGCAAAAGCGTTTGATATGCTAAACAGACTGGATCCAAATCCGGAATTTTGGGAAGGCAAGCGGGGAGCCATTGTCGGGGTATTTCAGGTGATTTATATCTTCAAGTTTAAGTCGAAAATGTTGTTAGTTGATTTTAGGGAGTAGTGGCAAAGAAACTGCCAGTGGATATGCTGAGTGACGTACTGCAGCTGTTAAGATCGAGCAACGTGATTCAGGCGGAGCAAATATCGAAAATTATCAGGAAGTGGGCGAAGGAGCAGAGATTGTCAGTATCTTAAAATCTATCTTAATTAGTCTTTTTTTAGTTAATTTTAGGTAGTATTTTGTCACTAATAAAGAACATTAGTATAACTACTTAGCGGCTTAATTTGTCCATGCTGCAAGATCGCCCCTTCTAAATGTCTTTTGAAAAGAGCATGCTTTAGTCGTATGTAAGATACTAATCGATAGTAATAATAAACATTTTGATTGTCACATTTAGTAGACTTTATAAATAAATCAAGAAATAAATATTTGCGTTGTAATTGTCGATTAATAATGCAGACCTAAGTTTGGTTGGAAGATGGATTTGACTACCTTTAAGTATGGAATGTGCTGATTTGTGATAGTAATACACAAATGATTCCACGATATCGATTTTGCTAAAAAAATATTCGGTTAAATACGTTGGCATCACCCTGATCCCTTATGAAACTGTCTCGTAAAATTTTATACATGTCAATACATGTCAAAATGCATGTAATATAGATATTAATATTCTACACTTTTATTTTAAATAGTCAAACAGTTCTTGAAATATCTTCTTATAATTCTATAAAAAGAACTCACTTGGTATGTATATAAAATAATTAATTTTACATACTTCAAAAATTTAATCATTATAATTATTATTACAAGCAGCTGACGCATTTGACGTCAACCTCAATTAATCGCTCCCATTCTAAGATACAATATAATTGATAAGGATTTCCAAAAATGTGTTATTTTTATTCAACATATTAAATTGATAACTCCCAGAATTGACTTCCGAGAATAAAGATTAACATGGGAAAAAATTCTCTAAGACATTAAATGTTATATGAAGATTTTGGGCTAATATAACAATTGTTATTCACTTTTTAAAACTTCTCTATAAACTTAGCACCGACAATAACATTCGCATCAACATGTTGGTTCTGTACAATCCAAACAATTTGAATATTTAATGATCCGTATATGTTGAGCCGTAAATTTTGCTTAAAACATTACGCGAGTGCTTTCTTAGAACAATCTTGATGCAACAATTGAATTTTGTCAGAATTCTTGGAAGGGACAATAAAATATCAACGGTTAAAATAATAAATAATTTAATATTCTCTAGGGAAATAAATACATTAATCTAAAACACACTGAACGATCATCATTCACTCAAAGATATACACTTGCATATAAATACGTTTCTCTCTCCAAAAACAAAAAAAAATTATATTCTTAAGTGGCTATTAATTATTTAAATAAATAACTACGTTAAGTGAGTAATAGAATAAACAGGAAGAAAAATAATTTAAAAAAATAATATTTTGACACATTATTTCCGTATTCTTGTAGGGTTCATATGCCCTATGAACAACAAAGACTAAATCACCAGTGCTACATTGGCGGCTAAATAAAAAAAAAGTCATATATAATATATTACAAAATGAATTTCTGCTTGTTAATCATCAGAGAACTTAATTTATATACATGTGCGACTAGAACCAAAAATGTCTACTAATATCACCATTACGTACGTAGCTTTAGGTCACAGTGGATTTGGGTCAGGTTCGAAATTACATTGCACATGATGTTGTGCCATCTTATTAGAAACAACGTATTGCATAGATTCCCAGAAGGGAAAGTAAGTATGTTGTTAAGTACTTAACCAAGTATATATTCAGTTTTTGAACAATGAAGATTCACATTACACATTTCCACATGGTCTTACCGAGAAACATCTCCAATGTAATTAGTTTTATCAACTGTTTCGAGAAGATTACAAGGTTCATTTACTTTCGACATGGCGTTCTTTTATCGGTTACTTCTGGATAGATTTTTATATTAGGAAATATCTATTTTAAAATTATTCTTAATAGTGTATTTATTACAACTTTTTTCATTACGTCTATAAGTTGTTTATAAATAATAAAGAAGTGATAAAGCTTTGTACGTATGGCTTGAATGGCCCAGAGGCGGACTTAATTCTATGTTTTCTAATAATATTACTTGTGTTTATTAAGGGAACGTAAATTCCGGCAATCCACTCTTGTAGTATAATTTTTGAGTCAACAAAAAATAATACGTGTATTTTATCAGCTTATCTCCACTTATTAATGACTTGTTATTCAGTTATGACAGCGCCGCATAAACTACTTACAACTGAGAGCTGTTTCTAACGATTAAATTACTTCTTGGAATATTTTCGAGGCTCAGCATTGAATGAATTGTTTCAGTTGATATTATAATATATATTAGAATAAATAAATTTGTTTTCCCTACTTAAAAACGACTATTTGCTAAAAAGTAATGGTGTAACAACCCAAAGAATAATACAGCCATTATGGCTTACCTGTGGCCTTGCGGATGTATAATTTCTTCTAATGAAAGCTCCCTTTTTATTAATCATTTATTAGATAATTCAGACAAAAAGACGATAAGCGAAAAAATTAAACTAAACGAGAAGAAACAAGAGATTCTTTCTGAGGTACACAGTTTACAAAGGGGGTCATTCATTAGAAAATGTTCCCACAGCTATGGCCTATTATTTTTTCTAATTTAACATCGATTAACACACAGAAATTACATTGAAAATTTGTTATTCTATCTAAAATTAAATTAGCGGCTTCATGATTTTATCATTTCTGCCCAAGGCGGTTTGTTAACGTCGAAAGATGGAATTATGAAAACATATTACTTTTCGTGAAGACCGATGAAAAATTGGATACGTGACAAATAAATAAATTCTAGTAAATCAAAAATAAATAATAAATATTTGGACATTATTTTGTCTTTGATAACATTAAATATAAATTTTTTTGTAACTTTTCTTCATTTTGAAGATTGAACTAAATTCCACCTTCCGGTGTTAATAAGTTCTATTTACTAATATATTTTGACAATACTTTAACGGTTCAAACAATCTCCCCCTCGGTATGTAAAGGTACCGAAATACAGTCTTTGGCGATTATTACACCCACTGGCAGCTATTTTTCCGCCCGAACTTATGAGCCCTAAAATAGCTGCTAAGGCAGGAATTTTATGACTAACACAACCCCTACCAGGGCATTTTAAATCGCGTGCGGATATTCACCTAAATATGAAATTAGGCAGTTCGGTAATAGTTTTAGTTCTTTATGCGGCGATTGTAAGGCTATCTTATGTTTACCAGACGACTGTATGGCCTTATGTATTGCTAACCGGGCGAAGTGTTTCAAACTGGGAGGCTCCTCCTTTTTCCTTAAAGGCTTATCTATCTTGATTGCCGAGTGCCACTTCCCTTGGGTGTCAACCCATACGTTAGCATCTGCAAAAAAAACAAATATATATATATATATATATTGAAAAGAAAATAAAATATTTTTTTACAAGTACAAACGATTTATTTGGAAGATATTGTTTATTTAGCAGCAAATAAAATCATAAATCATCGTGAAACGCCTCCTATCCAATTGGAAAAATTTCTTCCCCACCTCAACTGATCTACTGATACAAGATGAGACCCTGCCCCTTTCTTTCAGTGTAACCCCGGGGACCTCAACTTCGAATTAGTCGGGCCGCCATAAATAGCCCCCCATGAATCCAAGAGAAAGGCGCGTTACAAATATTTGGCGTCATAAGTCCTATTTTAAATAATAAACTCTCTTGCAACTTTGCTAATACGTGAAGATAGACAGTTAACATATCAACATGTGGATCACATACCGGGTGTCCGCGAGTTTAAAATTCATCGATTAGTTCAAACTACTAAATAAGGGTTATAATTTTGTTAAATATTTATTTAAGAATGTCCTTACCTGTCCTATGCCGTTTAAACTCCAGCACATAGTACCGAATAAGATCTATCACATTAGGAAAAGCGGGCATCACTGCTAGCAAGTGGGGCTGAGCCTCTAGGCTGAAGTAACCGTTGATGTAGTGGAGCCTTACGGAGGTAGGGCCCCTTTCGGTTTGAACACTTAAGGAGAAAAGGAACTTGGGATTGCTGGAATTCCTCACTAAGAAGGTGCCAACCTGAAAGAGAAAAAATAGCATTAGTTATTATTTTGGTTGAATTTCTAGGTAAATTTATTGTGAACAAAATTGAGATGGTAAACGTTTATCGTCTGTTACGGGTTAAAATGTAAAATTCAAATTATATGAATACGGTTTTGCTCACGAAGCTCTGACTATAGTTTCTTAAAATCTAAAGTATGCAGATTCATTTTCAGTCATATATAATTTTTAAAAAATTATTTAATAATATATATAATATAAAAATTATTCATTAATACACTGATAATTCATATAAATAGACATGGCATGTAAATAAAATGTTTTGATAACCTTTAAGGACAAGAACAGTGACCAGTGATGATAATTTAATAATGTTGAACTGAAGTATAATATATGCAATTTATAGTCTTAAACACTTTCTTACCTTTGTGTTTTTCAACATATCTTGTGAATCCTGAAAGGTGATACCCTCATAAAACCAGCCTGATTGGTGAAGAGCCTGAACGGTATCTCTTAAATGCTGCAGCTCCGCATCTTGGTTGGCCGCTTGGGGCGGGGGCAGATACTGCAGGGGTACAGGGAAACTGAAGGTAAGGGGAGAGCTTGGGGACACCTGAAAGGAAACGTTTATTTTATTCATATAGCAATTTTCTGGTAAAAATTTATTTACTCGTCTTACGACGACGATTTTTTTTTTGTCAATTTATGTGATACTTACCAAATTTGCCTGTGGAGTACCCGGGATTGGCTGCGGTGGCGCAAGCCGAGGGACAGCCGAATTGTTTCCTACTAGGCCTCCGCCGCTTAAAGAGAGCGACCTGCGGTCGCAACACGCGAATTTGTGCTTGCAATTGGGACATACTGTGCTTTGGCTACAACTTCGCATATCTCGCGGCATCCATGCCCAGATTGGAAAATCAGTCTGTAAAAAAACAAAAAGAAAATTGAAAATGGTAGGAATAGAGTCCCATTATTTAATATTTTATAAAAAGTCCCATTTTATTAGGAATCTAGGGTTAAAGATATATTTCCTGGTAATGTTGCTCACTCCCTATAGGTACTATTAATACCACATATTTGTTGAAACCGATAAACGTCGAATTTCAGAGGAAGTTGGTAAGATAATGTTTTATCTATATAATAGGTAACAGTTCTAAGTATTAATTTATTATTACTAACGTCCCCGTTCATAGTTAATAACATTGCATCATAAATACTGATTTAGAATTTTTCTCTGAAAATGTAAGAAAAGACTGTGTGTACTTCACAAGAAAACGCATATTGTGTAGATAGATCCCACATATATAAAAAATAAGCTTTTACCAAGAAACCCAAGAGCCATCAATTCGAACCTCTTCTACTAAATTAAGCGAAGTCTTGTGGGCTTGCGCAAGAGGCTCGCCAACACCTACCGAACTGACACTGATGTGATCCAGTTGTCAAGGAAACCTCTCAACCAATTCGAATAAATCTTTAAATATAAAAAAAAAACAATCGAACTACCCTCGAGAAAAATCACGAGCTAGTCCGTAAACTCCCGAGAAACGACGACGCGAGTATAAATGGGTCATTTAGGTTTGCAAGGGAAGAGCTGGAAATGCCTGCAGCATCGCCTCTCTGCAAAATTTGCACAAGGGCAATAGATTTGTTGCAATACTAAGCTGTGCAATAGTGTTTATCTGGACCTGTGCTGGCTGAATGTCCAGCTTAGACACGTGCCAGAATACAGTACTAGTTCTATTGACTTACGAAATTATGGAATTACATACACACAAGTCGACAGGGCTACTGTAGCTGTATTATTTCCTTATGCATAAGTATGTAGTAAAACCACTTTCGTGTCTCTCCTTTTTTCTCATCATTCCTTCGCTGCAAATTCTTGAATATTCCAAATTAATATCCAAAACAGGATCTAAATGATCATGAAGATCATGTGACACGCCTTCACAGTCGCCATGATCAATCAGAAACCCCATAATTAATAAATAATGCTTGAGATAATTTTTATTTATAAAATTCTCGGGAATTTATGAATAGCTGACCTTAAAAGTGTTATTGTTTTCATTATACCCGCATTTCACGTTTCTGGCTAATTTCATCTCAGGTGAAATCATTATGGTGACTTGGTTCTTAGTATTAATTATTGCCTGTAGGTATTATTGCGGCAGGTTTTTCAGGCAATTCGAAGCTGACTAGGTTTTGTATGGAAACCAAAAATATATGGAATTAAAAAATTTATTGAAACGTTAATAACGCGGCATTGTGTAAATGGTGTATTTGCAAAGGCCAAATTGAACTAAATTATCTCATAAACTTTAATTCAGTTATTGCCTTGGGGTTATTTTGTTTGTACAGGGCTGATGTAAAACATTGTAAATTTGCACCTGCAATCTACAAAATGTTTAATGGTATATTAGCGTTATTATTTTCATTTTAACATTATCACCGGCAGCTTCAATTCAATTTCATAATAGTCTTATTCATTGTGGCTAAAGAAGCGAGGAAATTTAACATGGACACAAGTCATACAAAAGCGCTCGAGTAGAAATATTTTTTAACAGCAGACAAATAGTGGGGACCAACAATCTAAAAATAATTTACAGTTTCTAATAATCAATTAGTCGGGCAATTAGTCAGTGTAAAATACTAGGTAGAATATGAAAATTCTAGTTTAGATAAATTAATTATTGTTAATTACTTATGAATAGGTACGAAACTATAAATAAACTATATTGTGACAAATTCATTAGGTAATGGCTGAGAGTCGTGCTCCTTTTTATAAAAAATTTTGCAACATATCTGTTACTTGTTTCACCTTTTTATTGTCCCACCCTCAGCTCCCTTCAAGTGAAAATTTGAAAAAAGCTCTAGTACATATTTCCTTAAATACAAGGGCTTCGCTAATCTCGACCTTCACGTTCTTATACTCGAACGTCCATAAGACAGAACTAGCCACACTTAACTCATAATGGAACTGGGTTTGGGTCGCCTTAAGGTACTGAGACAAAGTGCTAAAAATTTTAAACATGGATTTATACAACGCTTAGCATAATCAGCAATATAAAAACTTAACTTTATGGTGACTACTCATTTCGTTTATGGAGCACACATCGTATGTTTATACATCGTATGTCTTATTTAATGTTTGTCTAATTTCATGTAATTTGTTATGAGCTATTATATTGCAGAAACCCATCATGCGAGCCACAATAAATAAAAGCTGGTTCTCGGTAATAGTAAAAATTTGAATTGGCGCAGAAAACTTGAATTTTTGAGGAGCCGAAACGATCAAAGACACCGCTAGTGCCCTTCTCAGAAAACCATGAGTTTATCCACCAAGAAGGACCATTTAATGTGAGGGGCATTTTTCTATGAATGAATGACCAATCCTTGGAACCTGGGAAGTATAATAAACAAAAATTTATTAAGGCAATAAAAGTCGGCTATTTCCGTGCGATTCTTAACAGGTTCAGGACGCAAGTCTGAATTCTTAGATTTTGTGTTATTGTTATATTAGGCATTGCTTCATTGTTGAATTTATAGTACTGTTAAAATAGACAAACATGTTCATAGTAAAATTACAGTGTAATCAAAAGTATAATCCCGTTCGTGACACTAAACATTTTGAATCTCCAAATCATTACAAGAACATTAACTTTTAACACTTTTTTTTAAGTTTTATGAAATGAAATTTTACGAATTCCAACTAAAATGTTACTACTCAAACAGAAACAGTGTATTATTAAAAAAAAAATAAATTAATTTCTTTTGATGTCTGGAGTACGTTTTGATACATTTACCATTTGTTCTGTCCCTCAATTGAGTCCTCAGTAAACGTAGGACATTAAATTGAATCAAAATGATCACACATACATGGAAACAAAGACTCTCCTCAATGAATGAAAAACAGTAATTACGTTAATCTTCTTATTTTACATAGTCTACACATTACGCTGTCTACACTTCAACGTAATTACATTTTGAATGCTTCCAATTATAATTTCACTTGTCATTCATTTAAATTTGTCATAAAATTATGCAAGTGCTCAGTACCATTAAGGTGATTTCTCTAGAAAAGTGGAGAAATATCAATAGTGAGTGTGCCAAGGATTGTACTTGCAGTAAAGAAAAAACACGTCTGAATAAAGGTAATGTTACATTCTTCTCTACCACAATGCTCAACACACAATCTACAAGGTGTCACAGCAGCACGAAATAGTCTGTATCTAAAAGATGAGAGATAGCTAGATAGAAAAACTAAAAAATCTACGCTTTGCAATCTCCCAACTGAAATCGCCTCAAATTTTAAAAGGAGATAACGAACAGTCTTAGGACATAACATAATGAAGTTAGTTATGTAGGTGCTTTCAATTACGCCTTGATTAATGGTTTAGCACAGTTACACACATTGTAGAAACAATAATTTTACGCTGCCCACACCATCCCATTACGTAATAATTAGTTCCATTGAAAGGATTCTGCAAGCCGTATTGTAATGACCCACAAAACCTTATTGAATTGAAGGTAAAAGCTGATTGTAACGCTTAGAATTACAAGGCTAAAAACTTAGCCATTTGTGGCCAGTTCCACTCTCAAATGAATTTCACATTCTTACCTTCTTTAATATGTCCAGCTTGGCAGGAAAATAGTCTACACTACAAACTACTATCACAGAACTCCCGTACTATCACAGTAAATGGCTCCATATGAACTCGCGTATAGGAACTTTTACCACTCCAATTCGCTCCATACGATGCAACACATTGTCTTTGGGAACATTTAAATTCTCGTTGCTTTGACCGGATGCGAGCTTCCTATTCGGAATGCCGAAGATCGAGCTTTGCGATCACCGATTTCTCCAACAAACGGGGTAACGTGAGACGTTCGGTTCTGTACACTATCTCCAGCAATTGCAGGAGCTTACAAATCATTATTTCACGACAGGGTGAAATGATGCAGCGATTCACGTAAAGAAAGAACTGTTAAACTCTTCTTTGTCAAGAAGTGTTTTAAAACTAAACTCAAACTTCGACCGCACGGATGGGAAAGTCACTGAACAGTGGAGTACACAGTTAACGCAGTATACGCGTCGAGTCTCGACGGACCAGCAGCAGCGTGATCACCTCGACGAATGCGCGTCGGCTTGGAAATGAGCGGTTTCGAATACGCTTCTTGATACTTAAAAGGAACTATGGTGGGTTCCCGGTATTAGGCTGACTTACGTTTAGGTAACCAACTTTGAATTGTAGAGAACGAAACGAATAAAAATGAGTCGCCGACTTAAATCATCGCACCAGACGTGAATACCTGACCTACGACATACCTTGGCAATGTGTTTAATTAGCAAATGAACGAGCAGAGTATTTTATAGCATTATTGAATGCTCTTATACGGCTATTTCTGCCCTAGTCGTGAGACAATTTTAGGCCATGTGTTTGCCTGAGTTCATTTTTAATCCGATTAATCGAAGCCCCAAGCTAAAATATCCATTCAGGTTAAAACATAAGCGTGGGACGTCGGAATGAAAATTTTGTGCCAAATAGGTTTATTGTAAATCACTGCTATAAGATCTCTATATCTGATGCGCCAGATTTCATACTGCGAGAACGCGGGCAGAATGTAATCGGCGTGTAATTTGTACGCTCCCGAATATGTCATTAGATTTGTCGGGCTTCGGGCGTTTCTGGGGGAAAAATATACATTTTAGATCGTTTTAAAATCTCATCTCTCCATTTTCATTCGGCGAAAAGCTTTGCAAAGCCCGTCTCGTCCTAGAGTGTGATTCACATTGGTCCTTGCATGCGGCCAGCTCCGCGAAAAACGGTTACTCTGACGAAGTCGAAAGACAGGAGGAAAGTCTATTATTGTGCAATTTGTGCATTCCTTCATATCTCACCGGACTCGTCGCACTTCGGACGTGGTTTGGATCGCACACGTGTTCCAATAAATAAGGAAAAAATCCGGAGTTAAATAAATGGCGCCAATACATAACTGACTCGATATATGTCCAATGAAGTTGAGGCTTAATACATAAACCGATCCGTCAGATATAGCGCTTCTCGTGGAGCTCTACAACCCGGTAATCTGAACTAGCTTGAATCCATAGAGTGCAACCATAAAATGATAGAGAAATATTCATGGTATCAAAAAGTAAATGTTTTTTGATCGAGGAAGGGAAAATTTTTATGCCATAATAAACTTGTAAATTAGATTGTTTTAGGTTTCAATCGCTCACCAATTCATCTAAATGATTATTATTATGTTTGTATATTGAACGAACATCATCAGCATATCTCCCCCAAGCTAAAGGTTTGAATTCATAATTACAAACAAAAATTCTAAATACTTAAGACAATAGAGTTCTCGTCGTCACCTCAAACTTTTGCTGATAATGATCTTTATTAACTTTTGCCAGTGTTAATATGACAATATATTCGTGAACTATTCAGCCGGTGAATACAATTCAGATAAAATTGACTTGATCCTTGAAACTTTATTGTGGTCCAAAGATTCCATAAATATTTTAATATTGAAATAACCACAGTGCAATTGATATGTTACCGGATATATGGCCGAAATCATCGGTAAACGGGCGTTTCCATGATAGTTACGACCAATCGTAACACAAGATCTTCATCGGAATAGCGTGGGCGTGAGATAATTGCACAGATGTCTTAATAAACAGGGGGATGAGAACATTCTGCTGGAATGTAACATCTTCGAATTTCCCAAATTTTCGTGTTGCGCCCAATTGTGTCTGTTCAACTCTCGAGGTAATCAAAAGAAAACAAATCATTTAGTATTAATACTTGAACCGAATATTCCTATCGAGGTTAATCTCTAGGAAGCCGGAGTTGTGAAGCTATTTCTACATAACCATTAGCATGATTGGTTAGGCTGAAATCCGTAAAAAGGCGTGCGTTCCGAAAAGAGACGGCAATGTAAAATAACCTAGAAATATAAAAATAACTGGAAATGAATGAAAGGAAATCCAGAAGGCATGCGATTTATGTGCTTTCTTACCAAGTTCCTGGGGTGTGCGTGTCTCACGGAGCGCCTGAATAATTCGGGTTAAAATTAAAAATAGGCGTCTTTATTTCCATTTGTTGTTGTTTGTTCAACTTTTATTAATCGATGAGAATCACGGAACGTAAACCGATCCAGAGAATGCGGCTGGACCTGGGAACATTTCTCGTGCGGCAACCACATGTGACTAATGTGGCCCGTAGTTCGTAGAAGTGTGTTGTGTTCCCCAGAAGCGTAATTTCTCATTTTCAATTAGACACACTTCCACATTGTTTGTGAGATGATCAACGAAATTTAATGTGCTTACAGAAATTTTAATGAACCGTCGTTAGGTCTAAATACGGGGACCATTCTTCACATCCCTATCCATGCACTTGACAGATCTTAATTGCGATGGAATAAGAATAAAGGCACTTTCACGCGTACCAAGGAATTATATTTATGTCGCAACTAGTTTTAGTGTCGATTGCGAAACTTGCCCCATATTAAATCTAAGAGATAAACTTAAGATATTGAAACCTATAAACTAGTATAACATATTTCTGAGTAATTTCATAACCACCTTATTAAGTCTATTACGCGGCGACTTCAGTGTGTTGTTTGTTCTGCTCCAGTTGTGTCCATTTAAACCCCCGGTGTATTAATAACTAACGAATCATTAACAGGGAAAAATTCTTAATTTCATTATGGTTGGCAAATATTTTGCTCGTTTTCGGAGATTTACTTTTAACGGAAAATACGTCTGTTTCACACGCCTAATTGCAATATTCACCTTCCCATAAAACGAATCGACCTTGTTAAGAGTACCGTTAGGTCAGAGTACATTACCATTTGCGGTAAAAAGTTATTTGACAGAAAGAACTCGTCGCGTCGAGGCCAATCCACTTACTTCTCCTGTGATACCACCAAACAGACCTTGCGCTATTGCATCATTTCGTCGAAAGCGTCTTCAAGAATGGACGATGATATCATCCTGCTTCAAGCTTTCGACACTGATTTGCGAGAACCGTTCTAGGATGTTGAGCACTTCAAATAAGTGGGCACGATTTCTCTCCTCCAATCGAATCAAATTAAAGTTCATTGTCATGAGTCGTAGAACTGTGCTATATGCCACGATGAAACCATGATAATTTCACGATGATGCAGGTTATTGAAAAGATAATCTTATAACTATAGATGTTGGAATGCAATGGATGGAATGATGAGATGTAACCACTTTAGAGAGTGATTTTAAAAAATCGTCGACTGAATGAGTGTGGTTCTAGGAATTTTAAAGTGCTTGCACGGTACTCGCCTATTTGGGGCAGAGATGCCTTTTTCCGGTCGTGAACAAACATAAAATCGCCTTTTTGGCAACGATTTTTTATACGAGCGACCGATTTAGAAATCGTAACTATAATCGGTGTAGGGTAATCAAGAGCCTGACGAATCTTCGACTAATTAAGTGCTCCCATAAACGAGCGTTGTAACGGCTAGTTTCACGACTGGAAATAGTTGTTTACATTGTTAAGTTAAACTTCTTTGGCCGAAACACCGGAGGAGCCCGTGTTGGTTGATGGCAGAAGGCCCGGGTTTCTCGGAAAAGTGAGATGTATTTTAGATCTTGATGGTGGCAACAGTTCTTTTCATTTCCATCCAGATGGATAATCACTGTTGCTCCTGCTTAAAGGAGTTTTTACGTTACTTATAGAAAACGAGACTTTGAAATAACGAGCGCTCGGAATGATTTATCTCACTCCTAACTTCGAAGAGCTGCAATCCTTTCAGTTCGAAAAATTAAAAACGGCCTTAACATGGCTTTGCCGCATTGCCCAGATTAAGTAGGTAACGAATTCAGAACTGCAACGTGTTAGCAACGACAACGATGTGGTCCTAAGAACAGTTTTCAAATGACCTCAAAGAGGGGAATGAAGAGACTTTTTAATGCTCGGGACGGTTTTGTGCTTGCATTAAAATACAGGGTGAGCCGGGAGGATCGTGCCCAACTTCAGGAGCGTGTTGTACGTGAAAAATAAATGTAAAAAAACTCAAATGTTGTTATCCGATTTTCGTTTGTTTACAAGTTGTAGCGTAAATAAAATTAAAACATAAAATTTAAAAAAATTATAAATTTCATAAGAAATTCCATAAACTAACGTTTGAACGTCATAGTAAATGTTCAAAAATATCGCCATTAATTTCTAAACATTTTTGGCTTCGTCTATGAAGAGCATTCGTAGCGCTCCTGATTGTTTCATGTCTTTCTTTAATGGCAGCTGCAGCATTTCTAATGCGTTGAATTGGTGCATCTTGAGTGTCCACTTAGACTCTGTACACTTCAGTTTTAAACCAACCCCACAAACAATAGTCTAGTGGTGTGAGGTCTGGAGAGCTTGGAGGCCAACTGATAGGGCCACCACGACCAATCCAACGTATTCATTTGTGGAATTTCTTATGAAATTTATAAATTTTTTTAATTTTATTTACGCTATAACTTGTAAACAAACGAAAATCGGACAATAACATTTGAGTTTTTTTACGTTTTTTTTTTTTCATGTACAACACGCTCCTGAAGTTTGGCCCCCGACTCACCCTGTATACGTACAGGGTGTAGAGATTTATTCGTTGGTTTCGGATTTTGTTAAAGATTGCGTGTAGGCCCATCATAAAACTTAGATCGTCGAGCGGAGACTCAAGACTCGGGCGGCATACGATCGATTGCGAACTTTTCTAAGATTTTAAAACGAGACTTGCCACAATCAAAAGAACAAAACTCATTAATTTTTTAACAATTTCAAGAACTATAAGCAGCCGACGACCTTTCGCAGATGCCTGAAGAGCCGGCGAGTGAACTTCGAAGAACCGGCATAAAGAGTCCGTTTTGCGAAAATACCTCTTCTGGGTTTCACTCGCCATCGGGTTCCTAGAAAGCGCCCGATGAAATCCACTTATTATTTTATTACGGCTGATGGCAGCCCGGTTATAATTATTATAATTAGCGGTGGAATCGCGGATTCGAAACTGTCGAGCACGTCGAGCTTAACGATGATCTTCGGAACCAACCTTTCGGGGAACTAGAACCTTAGGCATGTCGAATACTCGATAATTCGAGGCGATTTAATCGTTTTCTTCTAGAGAAATGCGTCATTTGGGCGGAAAGAGGAGAAGGAATTTAGTGTTTGGGCCCAATAGAAAACGTCATAGCAATAATAACGATGGTGGAATTTTGAAAACACGAGGTTCTGCCAAATGGAAAAAATGAGCTCGAAATCGTAACTTATCGCGGATTAGTGCGTAATTCTACGACACGATTCTAGTGCTTCCAAGAACGGATGTTTAGCGTCCAATAATTTCGTTCACAAACTGACGTAGGCCCGACCTTTGTTTTGATATTATTAGCGAATGAGTGCAAAAATGATTTAGTCATCTTACTTGGAATAGATTTCTTGTATTGTTCTGATCACGTAGTGAAGGCAACGAGCATTTCAAACATTCTGTTTCAACTGGAAGTCGTTTTCCTCGCTGTCCCCTTTATGGAGTACTACCAACGAACATAATTTTCTTTAAAAAAAAAAAAAAAAGAAAAAAACACCTGTACAAAATGTCAAAAATACAAACATGTAATTATGGTCTTCAAATTGGTACTTGCACGCCACAACCATTTATTTGAATTTCGTGTATGTGCTTCCTAGAATAAATTCAAACCACTTTTCGAGGAACGCATTGTTTGTAACACTGGATAAATATGATAAGTACCTGAGTACTGATAATCATTTCGTAGATGTGACTACAAACTTACGTGTCGTTTATTGAAAGATGGCATTGTAATATGAGAAAATACGTAACGTTAATGTTCTAGTAAGTAGAGCGAGAACGTCAGCCTTCGGTGGCGGCATCGTTCATCTCTCGTGGATTGTACGATGTAAAGCTGGTCCTCTTCCAATAATTGATAATGTATGTATAAGCCGTCATCATCGCTCCTTCATAGGTGGATTTCATTTTCCACGAAAACCGTTGCCATCAGACTTCCACGAATCGGTGTAAAAGCAAAACGGAGAGAACGTTCGTACCATGTGTGTGTTGCCTTTGTATTGGCGTTCTTAAGGCCCCTCCAGGCGTACACGTGCGATATTACCACATTTTATATAAAGTTTTGCCGTGGCTTGATGAAGTTTGGCCCCACATAACAAAATTAGAAACTTAAATGTACTAAACAAATAGTTCCGAGCGGCGTTGCCAGACCTGGGCAATTTTAAGGAGAAACTGGGAAACGGATTTCTCGTCGCCGATAGACTGACAGAACATATACAGTCACTCTCAAAATCTTGGTGCCGCACGTTATTTCACTAAGAAGTGGTGATATCTTCTTTGTACAAAAACAAAGTTTAATTTTATTACGTGATAATGTATATTTTGTTATACGTGCTGCGCTGCTGGCAATAACAATTTGCATTAAAAAAATTGACCTTACCAGATAAAAATATAATTTGTTTTTCTAACAGCAGGATGCATTCGCAAAAGTCTTGGTAGAGGACATACGTTTTCAATATTAACGTTTACAAAAATTAAAAATGCACTAATTTGCTATTTGTCTACCACGTTTCTTTGACTACACAAAAAACGCACCAGTTCCTGATCAGGTGCACTATCTTGTTTTTTATTAGTTTTAATCATGGCCCAAACAGAGTTAAGTGTGGATAAGGGAAAAGTAATCATTAATTTCCAGTCACTCACGTAAGCCCACGTGCACCCGGCAAACCCGTACCGTTTCTTAATTGGAACGATGATCCAAAAAATGTTTTTAAACATATCGAATCCCTCTCGTAAACGATCACTGTTGGTGGTTAAGAATTTGGATTTCGATCAACAGGTCGGAAAAAGAAAAGTAAATATCGAAATTTCCGATCTCACAAAAGTGAACGTGTCACAACGGATCATCAAGTGTACCCCAACGTGTTCAAGGGGAACTTAGAGCAAAGCGCAGAAAAACTGGGGCCGGCACGCAACTGTTACTTCCAGCAAAATAATGACCCCAAATAGAAATTTTTCGTAGTGCGTTGGTTGATAGTCACACATTTATTAGAAATGCCCCCCCTGTTTTACCAAATGGTCCCATAGAGGCTCTATGGGATCATTTGGTAAAACAGATTCAGAAAAACGTGATACATAATAAAGGTGACCTAAAAAGAGTGGCGTTAGCAGAATGGGAAAAAATATCGAGTAACGTTACAAAAAGTTAGTTCAGTCAATGCCAAACCGTTTATTGAAAGTCCTGAAACAAAGAGGATACTCTACCCGATATTAATTGACTTTATTTTTTTTGTAAAAATAGCAATTTTGTTTGTATCAGGATTTACATTGAATTTATTTTTAATTAAAATAAATTAATCTTGTTGCATAAGAAGGTTCAAGTTTTGAAAATAGTTTGCATAATATTGTTGTTATTGCAGAAAAATATTCATGACTTTTATAGGTGGTAATACGGTTCACCAATACTTTCGTACGTGATCGTAGTTTTTATCAAAATTTTTAACCCGACAAGCGTGAAAAGTGATACTTTAATTCAGTCAAATCAAGAACACTCAATAAAAATATTAACCAGCTCGACATAACAAATAATCAGTTATTACAGCAATAAATATAAAATAATAATTTCCCTTTCTCTGCCATTCCACGCTTTGTATAAACTTACAACTAATCTTCATTAATCTGAAAAATCTACCTGCGCTGAATAAATGGCAACGTGACGCTAGAATAATGTTACAATATCAGCCGCACTATTGGCGGCGCGGTGTATCACGTGGCCCTGTCAGGAAATTACGCCGTTGCCGCTGTTATTAAAAGTATGATGCAATTTAAAGGAGAATTGGGAAGGGTGCCTCGAAATGGTCACCTAAAAAATAACCAATTTGCTTTGTTTTTTTACAGTTACGACCAAGGAACGTTGAAAACGTGCAAGTATGCAACAATCCTAAAAAGTGGCAGTACTTAGATATCCAATTTGACGAGGTACAGACGTTAGAAGTGATTCTCTCGAAAAGTACTATTTCCCTAATCTACAAAGGAGGGTGGTTACATCAACGTTCATTTCAGGAATCGGCAAAAGATATTAACGCATTCCGGTAGCATAGCTAAACCTCGTCCGAAAGGTTTTTCTAGGTGCATAGTTCCATACACTTAATCTACCAATTCCCAGGTTTAGAAGTGGTTTTCTTTGGAATTAGTTCATTTTAGTAACGACACATTTTTGCCAAAGCCCCATATCAACCTCAGCTAGAAACGCTAAACGCGGCGTTGCCGTATATCTCCAAATCGTCGGAAACGAGAGAATACCAATATTACTAAGAATAAATCCACTGATGCCTGATGCCACTGAAGTCCTAGTAACACTCTATTAAGTTCTCAAACAACCCACTCACCAGAACGTTAACACGATAAAAAAACTCCTCATTCATTGCCATTAATATTAAGCCTGTACAGGAACGTTACAAAATGATTTACATCTCTCTGCCACACGGCCTTTCTGTTCGATTTTTTTTCGAATACTGTTGGCAACATTCGTTAAATAAACAGGAGGAGAGGGGGACCTAAGTTCAACGAACACACCTGCACAACAGGCTGTCGTACCGAGAATTATATAAAATTTGGGTTGTACCCGAAACAAGCAGGTATAGAAAGTTTTTGTAGTACTCTCATTGTGAAGAGTGAAGAAGATGGTGGGTGGGAATAATACCAAGCTGGTCCGCGGGCAACAAGGACATCTGTTCGCGTTGGAAATAAAGGTTATTGTGATAAGTTTTGGCCCGCAGACACGATCAAAGGGTTAAATTTATTATTTTAAGTTTTAATGTCATAATGTGTCACTTTATACATTTCTCCAGTCGTATAAAGAACGAATCCGAGAACTTGCACTGACGAAGACTAATCTCATTCAAAACGTGGTAGAACAGGACACCTGTGCAATTATTCCAAGCCCGTACGGTTCGGCAAAATCATCGGACGCCACGATTGGTTGCGATGCTTCCGCAAACACGCGAAAGTCTCCGGATTCCCAGCAGTTATCCGGTAACATACAAATTGCACCCAAGTTACTTAAGTATTAATCATATTCTAAGCAAAGTTGTGTGGTAAATTGAGACACAAACACCACTGTATAATTTGTTAACTGAAAAGAGAGAGAATTTCCTATTAGAACTAGACAAAGCCGAACACACTAAACTTGACGCCACTATTTCGCCATAAAAGAATTTTCCTGACATTGAAAAATGGGAGCTTTACAGTAATTTACTCGACTGAAAGGAAAAGTTTCGCTGCCCTTTAGGGTTATTATTTATATTAAGGTTTTATTGCACATCATCTAAAGTTACTTAAAAGGTTTTATTGGCAGTTTCGTACAAAAAACATGTCTATTGGCCACCACACATCATCATCAACTTGAATAACAGAATTCTACTGCATCATGATTTATCGCGCCTGTCTTCGCTAACAGGCTCACTCGTGTATCCATTTATCTACGACCGACCCATGCATATTTCATATTATTGTCATTGCAAATAACAGCCAGAAAGTCTATGGAGATAAAGTAGGTGGGTGTTTCGAGGAAAAGCAGTGTTGCAGGAATTATAGCAGGCACCCCACGTAGATAGAATGAATATGTAGCCAGGAGACCATTTTTTGTTGCCTTGTGGGTACAGGAAAGGCCGTGTTGCCTCACCTGCAACGAGAAATTTATGACTAACGAGGTGTATAAATAGAACGTGGTTAATTTAAATTATTGCTTGTAACAGTTCGATTATTGGTTCGTTATTGTTTCTGTAATAAATTACATATGGAAAAGAAATCCCGAATTCGAGTATGTGCTGGTATTGTAAAATTCCTGCCAACAACGAAGTTAATTCGGGCATGAATATGAAAACCTTTAATGGATTTTCGGCACGTAAATGTTGACGTAGAAACTTTCCAAGAAGCACAAAAATAACCTTCTAAGAACTTGTTCCCGTATACTCATTTGAAAGCCTCTGCTACAAATACCATCAAAGCAACAATTTTCCCTAAAATATTAATAAAACACGACATCCAGTTTTTGATAAACAACAAAATATTTTCATCGTTTCTAGGAAAGTACTTAGCCCTAGCTGTAATGCACAGAGGCGGATTGGATATTTCCACATTGGCTCAAGGGCAAAGGAGGAAAATAGGGGTCAGAGTCTGAAGGTTTCCTTTGCAAAATTCGATCCCAGGAGTATCTGAACTTCATTCGCTAATTATTTGGCATGTCGACTTCCAGAGAAGCTCATGATGCAATCATGAAGTCGTGAGACTTTAAAAAAATAGTGCAATATTTTCTGATTCATTTACTTCAAAATCCCCTTCCTCACCTGATAATCTACACAAACACACACACACACATTGAGAGTATATTATTTGTTTTAACACAGAACCCTGTTAGCTCAAGGAACAGCAAAATAAAGTTTATTTGTTTGATCTTCAAGGGCGCCAGGTCCACAAAGGTTATCAACTCTCGTTCGAGGAAATTATGAATTGCCCTTATATTTGTATTTGGTGTAAGTTTAAAGACCACTCAATCAACTTGGTGCCGGATAGATAATTAATCGAAGTCTATTCTGATTGATTTCTCGACGAAAAAATCTTAATTTTTTCGTATCATATTAAGACGAACCCAGTGGTTCCAATGAGCAATTGCAGATATCCCTCCCAAAAAAAAAAAAAACATTTAAACCGCAATTCCCGGGGAAATAAATAAGACAAGCCCCTCTTTTGACGTGAAAGGCTTGACCTATAAATATCATTTCCAATACTGAACGTGAAGTCACCACAATATAATTGATTAACCGTAACTCGTACGAGCATTACTTTCAGAAAATTTAACTGCGACTCTCAGCTCGTTCTCTGAATCTAAGAACATCATGTAAAGCGTAAAATTTCAAAGAAAGGCCCGTTTACTCACGTTATTCACAGAAAAGTGCATTTGCCATAATAATGCTTACTTAAGTGAGGTTATCTCGTTCTTAGAAGGATAGAGAGCCATGTTTGACTTAAAGTGTATTAGGCGCTCCCTTGGTCATCTTTCAAAGCGGGTAGAGAAGAGGGTGATAGTAAGGACGACGATCACGGGGTGTCGTGTTTTCGAAGGAAGTAAGCAGTTAGAGGTAGTTACGGAGGTCAATTTTGATCAAACGAAGCGAGACAGGACCGAAGGTTCCGTCGTTTTACTTAGAAACAACACGGAAAAAGTTTCCAAAATAAGGGAAGCACGTGTTTTTTGTTATATCTCAAATTCCGATTATCCACACCTCGGAAATTTCTACGAATATACACAAATCGCCTCCATAGTTTCTACGGGGTGACTCAAATTCGTATGGGGGATCGTTAAGACCGCGACAGGTTCCAAGTCAGTCAAACGTCCATTTAAAGCACAGGGGGAAATACAGGGTGTCCCACAAGTGTTTCGTTATATTTCAGTGGGTAATAGTACATTGAAAAATAATATGACTCCCTATATAAACCATATTCCAATAATGCTTCATTAAGAAGATACAGGGTGTTAAACTTTACTTAAAAAATCTAACTTTTATTGATATATTCAAAACCGTTTGAGATATGTAAATGAAATTTGGCATGTTTTGAGAGTTAATGTAGACGCATTTATTTATGCAAAAGGGCTATTTTTCGTTTCACCAGTGACGTGCGTACGGACACCTCTCAGCACATTTTTAAAGAAAAACATGGTGCGCCACTGCTTTTTGTCAAAATTAAAATTATTTTTAGAAGTTTAATTTCATTTAGAAGAAAAATGCTCACTTGACTCTTTTCCGTCCGACGTATCGTTTGCCAGTAAAAAATTGAATACCGTCTATATGCACGATATTCTCTAAATGGTTTTAATAACATTAAGTTTGTTTTAAATATTATTAATTTGCTATAACATTATAGAAATTGTTCAAATTGGTGGCCATTTTGTTCAATACATAATCGAGCTCGCCTGTTCATTGATACTCTGATACGTTGAAATATTCCAGGTGTGTTTTAAGTTTAACACCCTGTATCTTCTTAATGAAGCATTATGGGAATATGGTTTATATAGGGAGTCATATTATTTTTCAATGTACTATTACCCACTGAAATATAATGAAACACTTGTGGGACACCCTGTATAAAATTTCGAATATAAAAATCGAATTTTAGTTACGCATGTCGGTGCCTAAACACAACAGTAACTTCCCATAATCTTTCCTCTTATATAACACTTCCAAAACAATCAGTCGTGTTCAGTTTTCCTCTAAATACTTCCCTGTTAAAAAGTCCCAAAGCAATCGGAGAATTGATTTTTGTCGTATTCGTGACTGTTAACCTGTGGAGCCCTAGATTAATCATTTCTCGGAACGATTGGAAAGCTCCAGCAGGCAATACAGAATCGACCAGATTTCCAGGAGGATTATTTTTAGGAGTTCGTTACGAAAGAGGGAGTAAATTTTATTCTTTGAACCGATCGAATCCAAAGTGTTTCCAACAGAGTTTAAATTATGAATGGCCTATTTTGGGTTATTCTGAGAATGACTTACTACATACATGCAAATCATCTTGGCCAATCATTGGTGATTTTCTTTAATTGCTCACCAATCCTTCACTCTACGATAGGTCGAATCACTTGAGTGTGAATACACATGTTTAGCCTCGTTTAATTTAATACTGTTCTTTTTTCCTTTTATTGTATCTGCATTAGTGTTTGTTTCATTTATTGAGTACTAATCTTGTTCGCATTGCTACCTTATAATTGGTTCGTTCTGTTAGATAATGTGTTAAATCGATAAACGAACATGCAAGATTTTATTAATTTGCTACTAAAAATCCTTCGTTAAAATTCTTCGAAAAGAGGCTTCTTAAACTTGTGTTTTACTGCTTCAGTTCGTGGTGGTCAGTTCCGTCGGCTTATCAAAAGGGGAAAAACAGTTTTGAACCAATTGACACGGTATCCTTCAGGGTAAAAATGACTTAGTTGATAATAAATTCACCAAAACGCTCTCAAGGTTTTGCCTGCAATATCATCGGACGTTTAAATGGAACCGTTTTTATCGTATATTTCACTAGAAATTTATGGGGTATTTTGTATTGAACACAAGATTTCTTGCTAAATATCTGAAGAATTTTATATTTTGACCCAAAGGACACGGCAATTTTCGAGAAAAAATATTTGATAAGAAGTTCGCAGAAACGAGGGCTTGAAGTGTAACGTCTATAACGGATGCTTCGCTGGAACCGTTTCTATCAAACATTTCGCCTGAAACCAGTTATTTCTTAATCAAACATTGAAATAAACGATCCTTCCAGCTAAATTGGTTGCCAATCATACGTGAAATCATACGACTGCGAGAAAACTAATGAAAGTTAAGTAACATCGATCCTTCGGAGAAAAAGAGGTAATCTGACCAATGTACATAAGTATTACTATGGTAAATGTAATTTTCTGTGAAGCGGATTGGCCATAAATAGGGCTTTCTCGAAAGTAAATAGCTGCGTTCTAATCGGTCTTCATGGAAGGATCATAGACATCTGCTCGCTTAAATGTAAATGCACTTGCCAGAGTGTATGCTAATTTTATCTTATGGATCAAGTTTATCAAGCGATAGCTTCATTTAAAAGTCAATTGGCGCGATCAATAAGAGTAGTTATTAACGTGGTTCTAAGAAAATGGTAAAGCTGTGTTTATGCAATTTCCTTGAAAATTTCATTTCCTCTGGGAGCGGCTTATCGAAATTAAATTATCCTGGCAAAGCGGGGCTTAATATAACTTAGTTGGAAAGTTGAAGTGTTAAATGTTGGCGTCTATCAACCTGGATGTTGATTTGAAATCTACTGAGAAGAAAGTAATTTTTTTTTTTAAATCTCGTTCAGTAGCTTTTTTTTTACAAAGATTCGTTCAAAACTAATGAACTTGTCGATTTTAAGGGTCTCAGTATATTGAATTAACTTTAAGCTCATTAAGTATAATTACATTATTACACCCTTTGACACATCAAATTTAATTAACCTGAAATAATAAATTAATCACCTGTCAACCAAGTATAGCAAATTGCATTAAGTACCGGAAGCATCGAGGCAAACTCTAACGGGATGCAAATGTCTCTCGGTATAAACATAGTTAAACTTCCGGTATGGCACTAATCACAGTTAACTATTAAGGCGGAAAACTTAGGACGTGAGTTAAATTGTGGCCATCGACCTCGCTTTATGATATCCCATGAGGGATATTGATTTGAGGATGAGCAAACAACTCGCTGTCAAAATTTGCTTTCGAACTCCTAATGGAGGAATAGGAAATGTCGGATTTCAAGGTAAAATCTAAAAAAAGAAATTGCATTGCAACTGCTTTTTTGCTCTAGATGGAATGATCAGTGTTCACAAGCATATAAATTACCTGTATATGACGTTTAATATCAATCGCATTAATACAGCTGGCTTTTTAAGACACTTATTGATTTAATTACTTGCTATTAAAGAACGCTTAGTTCGCTATGCTTCATTAAACGTAATTGTTTTGTTTAAGATCTGTATATTGAGTATTGCATTATGTCTATATTGTTTTGAAATGACGGCATGGTGCTATTTTTTTGTTTCTTACAGCGCCATCTTGGGCAGACAGCGTTGCCAGACATAAACAATGTCAGAAATCTTTGGTTTTAAAATAAAACCTCGACGTGTTTAAACAAAATAATTTGCCCGTTCTGTTACCGCAGAAGTGTCTCTCTTCCGCCTAACCGCTAATCATTTGTTCGTTTTCGACGGATTCTCGCAACGGTTAGACGTTCAGGAGCTGAGATTCTGTTTAAAGGAAGAACTGACAACGGTGCGCTTTGCGTTTGATCCTAATAATGGTTGTCAGATTTTGACAGATTTACGCAACTTGCTTGACAGACAACATGGCCGAATACATTAAGAACTCGCTAATTTCGAAGTTATGCCTTGATATTTAACAGCATTTCTTTGATTCCAATTACGGAATCTCTAAAACGAAGAAATTTACCGGGTTAATTTAAATATAATTGTCCAAAATAATAATTAGAGAAATCCACATTGTTTATTTTTAAAAATTGTCACGAAACTATTGAGGAATGACGACGTCTGTTGTAATTTTGATGTGTAATTTCCTGGACAAAATGCCTTCCTGAAAGTTCTCATGATAGATTTCTCTAAGAATCTGATAGGTCGTTAGAAACAAAGCCTAAGCCTGCCGTTGATATATTGGATATCGACACTAGTTGTAGCCCGAGATCTGTTACAACTTTATTTTTCGAGGGACATACCTAAGTACGTACATTTTCGCTTTAAAGGATAATTTTTCGAAAGTATTTATTGATACTGTCAAAAATGATTTATCGAGCTACAAAATGGTGTTTCATGTTTCCGAAAGTCAATTAAGTTTGTCTATTCATTGTCCGCCATGTTTACACTATCATTAATGAAGACTTTAACCCTCTTGATGATCTTCCGATGAATCAATTTTCCGAAAACAGAGTCCATCAAAGAAACATTAGACGATACCTTAACACTTTCCAGCTAATTGCTTTTTCCTAGGATTGAAATGCAAACCGCCTAATTAGTATTAATTAGCGAAGTCGTTGCGAGCAGTGGCCCGAAGGTGTAAGTATAATTAAACGTATTTCATTAGTCAAACTTCTAGGGAAAGTGACACCTTGGAATTTCAAAAGTCGTGTCTGCATGGGTTCTCGTGTTTTTGCTTATGATTATTAAGTATAATTACAGTGGTCAGGTTTTTCACGTCCAAACGCGAGTTATTAGGTGGCTCTTATAGCTAAATTGTGTAATATTTTTAATATCAGTGGAAAATCTCGCTTATCGAAGGAACGATAAAAAATTTCAAGATGGAAAATAAGATCGTACTTGCCAAGGCCCTGGAACATTTCGGATGCTCAAGCCAGCGGACCAAGTGGATATTGCCTCGGCCTAGGTTGTGACGCGATGGATATTCAAGATGCGCCGCCAATCGGCACGGAGGTCAGTATTCGTAGGTGTATCAAAACTAGAACCAGTGACGCCGACGGAGGGCATTTAAAATTGATTTTTTTTCTATGGTGTTACACAATTCAATTGAATCGTTCGTAGTTTTATATGTATTCTTTTCATAAGGCCAATCGTATTACGACGAACGTACAATTTCGTAGGCATGGCTTTCTGGAGGCCCGTGGAAAATAAACTGAACGTGAACTAGGGAGGGGCTAGTAGCGATTTTAAAAGCGAAGACTTGCATGTGCAGTGTCAGCATTTCGTTTCTTCACGCTTTTTTTTTTTTTTTTTTAATTTTATCATACACACACTAACATATTTTAAGAAACACCCAAGTTAGTAAAAAACGACTTTTTTACTAACCCCAACGTCCTGTGTAATGATTATAAGGCGCGAAAGGAAAAGGCGCCATAAGGAAAGTGATTATTTTCGTATAAGGAATCTCCGGCTAACGCGTTGATTTACTAACACGGGACACCCTATATGTGTTTTGCAGACTTATTTGTTATGATTCGAAAAATATATTTTTGTTACGCCTATGTCTTGAATTCCTCTAATATATGCAGGCAAGAGGTTTTTCGCACTTTCAACTGATAATAAAAATACCACACGTTTTTTATACGAAAATAAATATTTAATAATCTATTAAATCAATCGAGCTTAGAAGCAGGAAAATGAAATTCTTGTCGATCGTTGATTCATGCAAAGTACGACTGGTGCTAGTCATTTCGATTTATAACTACATCCACATGTGCATATGTACATATGTATATGTTCGTTTACTTATAAACATTTTTGTGTTAGCTGAGGGAATTGAAAAACAGCCTTACAGTTTTTATATGTTATTTGTTTGCACTGAACTATACGAGTTCCAGTCTAACAAAGATAAGAATAAAATTATCTACGAGTACAGGTACATGTTTAAGGGGACATTGACTTAGGTGGACGACGTTAGGTTGGTGAAACAAGGTTCTTAGGGAAATTTCTCATTCATAACAGTACGCTTTGATTCCCGTGGACACCCTTCGATGATCATTTTTCGCGATACTAGTTAAATTGGCTTCAATTAAAATATGCGCGTTTTTCCAGTCGGGCATGGAACAGTCCGACTCAAAAAGAGATTTTGTTGAACCAACGCCGTAAACTGAAAGACAAGTTTCCAGAAAATATTTCTTTCCCAAAGTGTGGAAATCAGAATAATTTTTCTTCAGAATGCCTCGGCGTCTCCTGCCAGAGGCCGCATCGTCCAAACTTTTACCTCTCCATATACCAAATGTTTAAAGTTGTTGCTGACACTTTTAAGTCTGCACGAGACTCATCTCTCGTCAGAAAGTCTAAAACTTTTCAGTGCGTACACATTTTAAGTCTATCCAAGAAATCTCTGGCATGGAGAGTTCAAGACTAAAATAGCTCTAGCTAAATATTTTAAGACGCAAACATTTCTCGCGTTAGATATTCTGGGAAAATTTAAATGGATGGATATTTATGTGTTTTAAGTGTAAATATGTTGTCACCTTGAGCTCCTCGAGTGGAAGCTGTTTAGGTTATATTTGCCGAGTGTTTCCGAAAGTGTCAATATTTTGACTACTGGGCGAGCATTTCACCCACGATAAAGAAAAAAGCCATTAGAGAAAGATGGCGACCTTCAAAGAGATTCTCAAATAAGCCCGAATTAAATTTAAACCCTGGTGATTTTTCCAGAGAATCGTTTCGTCAATGAATATTGATTTAGCAGGCAAGAAATCGCGTTAAGATGATGAGTCTCGATGACATTTAGACGATGTCCAGAAGGATCTTGCAAGGGCATTGGATTTCCAGAACGAAATCCGGGAAAATTTGAGAATGCTCGAAGGGCCTCCCAGAGTTTTTTAAGGGAGAAAATCTCGGCGAGTTGTCCTAATGTGCCCCAAAGAGCGGTACTTTGCACGAAATGTAATTACACATTTAAGGAACTTCAACATCAGACGTTCACGGAACGTAATAAGCTGTTTCCTGAGACGTCTTTGAGATACCACGGGAAACCATGCAAAAAGGCAAGAATTTTCTACAGCACAGCAAACACGATGTTGTTTCAAGTCTGAACTCGCCGACACCCTCAAAGAGTAACGTTCGCGAATTCAGTTTGAGTTCTCGAGAATTTACCACCGCAAGGCCTCGTAATGGCTTCTTCGGATCTTCGTATCGTACGTTCGACAATATCTCTGATGATCTCAAACCGACTTAATAAAACACAAAGACGACCGTCTAAAAAAGACATGCGGAAAGCGTCTTCGGAATAAAAAAGCGAATGTTAAACAAGGCAGTTAACGCAAACAATAGACCATAGATTGCCATCGCATCAGGCAGTTGGACGAATATGGCCGACACACATTTCGAGGAACGATTTTAAAAGAGGGTTCCATTTTTCGATAATGCCGGTTCCGAGAACCGGCTGCGACCGACGTCGGTCGTTCTTCTCCGCTTCGTGGTACTGCCGCGATGGGCTGGGTTTTTAAAAGAAAACAATCATTAAAACATAATTTATTTCTTTTCACTTTCTAGGAAGTGGCGACAAGAAGGAGAGGCCGAGGAAAGGATGATGGGTGCATGTTATACACAAACCGATGGTGCAAGAACCGCAAGAAAAGAGGTGATTATTGTTGGTAGACATAGGAGGAACAGACTATACGCGTAATTTATTTCTTAATTTTGTCAGTTTATAGAGTATATCTAAGTAGTTTTGAAAGCTGAAGTCGAGTATTCCAGCTGTTCGAAACCGGGACGAAGCGAGAGTTGCATCGATCGAGGACAGGAACATACTGTCTCAAGAACTACTCGATGGCCTCACCAGAAGTACGGGACAATTAATGACTGCAGTTGTAAGGGTTCGAAGGGGGAACGCACGCTATTGAAGCCAAAAAATTGCGTTGCACAATTAATCAAGCTCAAAACGTGGGATAAAGTCGCTCTGCTCAAAACTTGTGTTTTTTTCGAGTAACATCTTCAGATTTCTTTGTTTTTCAACGTCTTTCACGTGTTAAAACTTTTGTAAAAGACGTTCTAATTGCTTTACTTAACTTCGCATCAACAAATTGTCGGAGAAATATTAGCATTATGTATACTATAGAAAAAAGGATTCGATTTTATGTTCGTTCCTCTAGATTTGCGTGTGTGTATGTGTACGTTCTTGAAAACTCGAAAATATTACGCAAATTGTTCTGGAAAAATCTGTTTCTAAGATAATTACGGATGTTCCGTCAGGAAACGTCCACGTGAAGGGGTCTCCTTCCCATTATATTTACCAGTCGACATTTAACAAATTTCACGCAATGTCCCCCGAAAAATTTGAGAATATACGTGAACGTTTAGGTATTCTCGATTTTCTTTTTAACGTAATAGAAGTTTCCGAAAACTCACGCACGGTGGCGCATTTCACTTCCCGTCTTCTAAGGATCGATTCTCACGGAAAATGGAATTTTGATGTTGTGTATACTTTACCTGGGGCCAAAAACGTACTTCAGGAAAATATTTCCAATTATACAGGGTGTCGATTTTTGTTAATCGAATCTCCTATATTTTTTTCATATTTAAGTGCTTTCTGCAATTGTCTATGTATTCCTAAAGTGTCGTGGAAATCGGTTGAGTAATACCGGCGGAAAAATTAAAAACGAAAAAAAAAAGTATTTATACGTCTAGTTTGGAAAATTAATTAAAAATAGAAATAGTGTCTATTTAAGGAAACTATCCGAGGCGCTTATTAAGCATGGTTTAATAAGGCAATTAAGAAAATTTCCATGATCTATGTCGTACATGGTGTCCAAATTTAGAGCCAAATTTTTCACTCTTTAAAGTAATTTATTTTTCTTATTTTAAATTGGGGCCCCCGTATGTTTGAATCTAGTTCGGTGCAGAATTTAAAATCAAACATTTTCCTATTTACATGTGTGATGCAATTCCTAGCATATAAAAAGTTACCCACTGAAAATCATTCTAATGGTAATTAAAATGAATAAAAAATTAAAGTGGCTATAAAAAAAGGTTCTATGGAGAAACAATTACTCATAGAAATTATATTAAAATTACCATTATCTTAAAACTATTGGAAATCGAAACTATGTCTTCGAAATGTATTCCATTCTTTTAACGACCCAAGTTAAGGCGATTACGGAAAGATCTGGTAATCCTTCGCCATATACGAAAAAGTCGAAAATGGCTTTGAACAAGTTTCAACAAAATTTTAGAAATGTGTAGACAATTATAGAAAGTGCTTAAATGTGAAAAAAATACGGTGTTCAAGTTCCATTGGAAAAAGTGGTCGATGTGGTCGTTCTTTTTTGGAGCACCCTGTATGTTTCGAAATACTTTCCTAAAGTACGTCCTAAGATACAGATAAGGTATACGCAATATAAAATCCTACTTTCAGTGATAACCGAGCTATAGGAGACGGGAGGTGAACTGCGCCACCTTGTATACATAAGCACTAAAGTTTTTTAAAGTGCTTGATTGAATTCTAGGGGATCTGCCGAGAAAACCTGAGCTCATTGAAGACCCTCGGAAATCTACAAACAGAAGACTTCCTTGAAAGAACCCTTCATAACCCATCCCACATTCCTTACACTAAAAAAAATTGCTTCAGAAACTTCAAGAAGTCCATGGTGAACCCAGTTTTTGGACCTTCATTTTTGAGAAATCCAATCGAAATTATTCCCACTTTTAAAAGGAAAATCCGCAAAAATGACCTCGAATGGACAGAGGATATTTATGTCCTCACAAATAACGAACGATTCACAGCATAATTTTATTGCATTTTTTATAATTCGCAGTAAACCCATACATTCAGCACTATTCGGAAAAGTGAATAATTACCAAACATATTCCAACATGTGTCGTTATGTACGTCTGATAAGCCGGATTGCTGGAGAGATATAAAAACTATGAAAATTACTCTTACTCGGAAACGTTAAAATTGATAATACGTTCCTACCTAACGTAACGTGTAATTAAAATATTACCCAGAAACGTGCATCGGTCGTAGAACTTTGCGATTCTTGGTAGAATGTTACAATAATTAAACTGTGGGTTAATTAATAATGCTTGTAATAATTGCGACGGGTTGGAACTGCGCGACTTCGTAGCTGCCCAGATACGAAATTTAACAACTGAATAATTATTAGCCGAAGAAGCTCAATAATAATTCTGACTTCGTGGAATATCCTCAAGCACCGAGGAGGAAAATGTGAATTATAAACCTTTGAAGGCATATTGGCTTTGCACTCCCAGAAGCCATTCGCAGAGAGTCCCTCGGCCACTCGTGTCTTGTGTGCGAAAAATGCACGAGTGCACATACCGCACGAGCACTTTTTCAAATCGATCTAAAATCGCTCGGAATATTCGATATTATTTTCTTATTAACGCACATTGACAAAAAATTTATCATATCAAGACCTCACGTTTTACAGGATAAATTTCGCATTTAAATACGAAATCATGATGCACGCCCTGGCCCCAGAGACTTTGCTCGGCTGATGTTGGACGTTCTCGCTTTATCGGACGAAGCATTGGATTGATTTGCGTTCCGAAAAATCTTCTCACCCTCACAGTGTCAACGCAACCACCCGCGTCTTTTAAAAAATCCTTACTGCAGGGTCGGAAACCCAACGGCAGAGTAAGGACTGCCCAGAAAATGCCCACGTCTTCGGCGGAAGTGTGGCTGATCGTGTCACGATATTAATTCAATATGCGAATACGATTGACGTAATATTTGACACCGAATAAGCGATTGGCACGTTAAAGTTGACATTGAAAATAAACACAATGGGTCATATTCTCTTAACGACACGGATGAAAATCATGTTTTTAACGATGCTAAGAATGCTTATTCGGTAGTATACGCATATATACAGGGTGGCTTTTTTTTTAAAGCATAGCTGCCAATATGTTCAAAATTGTGCCGGCAGTGGAAAAATCCAAAAACACGTCTGTCACAATGTGATGGGGGGCGACGATTGACACTGTCCTGAATTCGCTACGTCACACCAGTGGCGCCCCAAGTTTTTTTTTAATGGCGCCATTGCGACATATCGTCGGAGAGTATTTTCAATAAGTTTTTCAATTGGACCAAACTCTCTGGAATTCCACTCCCAGATGTATCCCATAACGCCTAAAATGCCAAATCCACGAGTAAAACATCTACGCGTAGACTCAAATGGCTTTCAATCGGGGATGAGTAGTAGAACTGGTAATTAATTTAAAGTTTTTTTGTAATTAAATCAATGCGCAAGATTTACCGCTTTACAATAATAATTTTTTCCAATAGATGTTCGTTATACAATTCGCGTTCTTGACGCACACTCTTATCAAAGAATTAATAATAGCGTTAAATGTAAAAAATGCAATTTTTTTTTCTTTTATCGGTATTTACGAACGTTTTTCTAGCCGGTGAATCGTCGAATCCTGTTTATTATCTGAGTTTCACTTCGTGCTCCTCGCAAATTTCCACCCAAAACGTGGTTTATGCAATTGCGGAACGGGTCGAAATCGTTCCTATTTATGGTACTGAGGAACGTTACCGTTTTACGAACTACGGAAATATTTCGCCAACGACATCCTGGAACGAACCTCTATTCCGCCAGCGTTCGCAAATTAATACAAAAACTTGAAGAAGCGGATTTCGCGACTAACAAAAAAAAATGAATCAACTTAGGATATTAGATGAGATCACTCAAATCGTAGTTCTCGGACTATTTGCCCAAAATTCATCATCGTCTTTCCATCGAGTATCTACTTTAACTGGACTAGCAACACCCTCGCTCCGAAAAATTCTAAAATTACATAAGTTACATCTGCACAATACTCAGCTTCCCCAAGATCGAATGAAGATGATCCTGCAGACCGACGAATCGAATAGTGTAGGCTGATGCAAAGTTTGATTACCAACCAGCCCGGACTATCGCCCAACGTTTGCCTCAGTGATGGGTGCACATTTTACTCGAATGGTACTCTCAATGGCCAGACTGTAGAGTGATTCAAATCCACATGTTGTTAGAGAAGGAGGCACTGAATATCCACAAAAGCTGAATGTTTGGGGCACCCCCCGGCGATGCTACCATAAGACCTTTGTTAATTGACGGTAATTTCGATTATGAAATCTACCGTGACTTTTAAGGAAATGCTATTGAACCATTGGTAATCCATCAGTTCGACAAACAGCAGAACAAAAATGGCGATTTACGACTAGACGAAAATGTACCAAGATTTCAACAAGATGGAGGATCGCCACATTTTGCTTTACCCGTTAGGCAGTGGTGGGATTACAATTATCCCGCAAGATGGATTGGAAGGGGAGGAGCGATGGAATGGCCCCGTAGGTCCCCCGATCTCACCCCTTAGATTTGTCTCTGTTAAGACACTTGGAATTTGTAGTGGTCGAGACCCAACCGGAAACAATTGATAAGTTAAGACAGTGAATTCTTACTGAGTATCGTGCAATTCCTAAGGAGACTTTGGTCAATGCGTGCAGAAATCGTAAACATCGCTTGCATAAGAAATAACGAACGCCCATTATAAAAAATTATTTATGTTGAGCGGTAAATCTTACGTTTTGATTTATTTACAATAAAACTTTGGATTAGTTATCGATTTTATCACTTATTTCTGATCGAAAAACATTTAATTCTACGCATAGGTATTTTACTCGCGGATTTTGCGTTTTAAGCATTATTTGTTTGGTACCATTGAAGAATTGACCGAAAATGCTTTCCGACGAAACGTCGCGGTCATGCCCAAACCATTAAAAAATGACTTGGAGTGCCCGGGTCGCAATTAGTATAATGTAGTGAATGCATGATACTCCCAATCATCTTCCCCAATCACATCATGGTGGACGTGTTTTTGGATTTTTCCATTAAAGGCATAATTTCCAAGATATTGGCATTTACAATTTTAAAAAAGCCGCTCTGCGTACAAATGTGATTGTCCAAAAATTGAACATTTTTAAGGATGAATTCATTTGCTCAATAAAATTGCTCTCTATTACTGTAGTTACAATTGCCACTTGGTAATGAAATACTCGATTTGTAGGCTAGACTCGGCGGTGAATGAAATCCTCACTATTAAGTACTTATCCATGTTTTCCATTATTTTGTGTAGTATTAACACCTCACACACGAGTAGGAGTTGTTGGAGTAGGGAAAGTCTACGCTATTCTCAGTTAATACTTACCGAACATGCAGGAACCCTAGCTAACCCTTTAACATGAGTCTGTAAGTATGGGGAGAGATGAGGTTTAGGAAGAATTTTAGTAAAAGTCCTTAGTAGGGGCTGAATGTTGCTTTTGGTTATTTTTAAGTGGGGATAGTGAGTAATTCAACTACTCTAAGAACCCATACATCTACGTGTGAAGCAGCAATAAGGTTTTGAAAAAACGTTCCACCTCAAACGTATCAAACATAAATACGTATATTAATCATGAATAATTAAGGATGTGACGACACTTTTAACGACAAAATGTAGTTCAAATACATAAATAATAGCATAAATAATTTAATGATAAAATCATTATCTGCTTTATACTTCCATATTTTTTATATGTAAGCGCGTAATTTATTACCTCTTTATTACCTTTTATTAATGTAAGCACACGTACTTAAATCTACTTATCTGCATTCCCCGTTCCACACAATAGGCAAAATTTGTTTCTTCAAACGGGTATTTACCTGGGATTCCCTGGCTTTAAGAAAAAACATTATTTTGTAAATCATTTACTCCAAAATTTTCGAATTCAGTTCAAATTCACAGAACCTCAAGCTCCACTGCTTGTTTTTTTTTTTGTGTAAGAAGTTCAGAAAGTATATTTGGAATGGACGGAAAAGCGCAATTATCGTTTTTAAGACGGGTCAAAATTTGGAATTTTTGAAGAGAAATGTAGTTTTTGAGGGAAAACCAGCCCAATCCATAATTGATCTGTCCAAATCCAAAAAGAGTTACCAGAACAACAGTATACAACAACAAATAAAATAAAAATAATACAATAATGACGATTATACTCTTAGGTGTTTAAAATGAGTTTGTCGACATTTGCAATTACCGCCCCTGTGCTACCATTGCTACCATCCATGATAGTGTGCAACCTCAACTGCTCCGGATTATATCGCCCTCATTGTTTATCGTGTGAAGACAGGCAATAATTAAAATCCCGTTCCTGTCACTTAGCATGGAGGATACTGAAAGCGTTGGGATACGGTGGCCCAGTGCTAATGTTCCCGTATGAGGCATCGAAGGCAAACGCGTCGTTTTTGTTGAGCGATTGTAGCGTGATACGGGGGAATTTTCGCATGTGTACTTTCCTCAACTTTAGAACTTAAATGTGGATGGAGTTATTATCGGGGATACTTAAAAACTCTTCCACTAGAGGTCAGCCATTAAATTATAAAATATTCGTCTGTTCTAGGTCTCTTAAAGTATTGAAGTTCAATTTATTTGAATAAAAAATGAAATTGATGGTTAAATAACTATTTTTTGTGATAAACCCGCCATGGCGTCAAGAGTTGTAGGTGTAAAGTGAGAAATGAAGGATTTTGTGAATTACTTCCGCAACGTTTAACATTCGAGTTTTTCGGCTAGCCATTCGCATAAGCTCAAATTTTGTTTTTTAACACGCATATTATCGCTTCGAAAAACCCACTTTGAAAAATAGCCCGATGAAGATTCCTCATAATCCACGATAATTTTGTGTGAAATGCTGCGGGACAGACATCACGCAGAGGATCCATCGCGAAGCAGAAATTTATTACTGGAAATAACAACTTTCCGAGAACTTTTCGCGTCGTTTATAAATAATAGAATTATTATTAGAAATATTATACCACCATGTATATCAAGAGCTTCGAGGAATTATTGCACTATGGCCGCAGAGCCTTTTTATTTTATTATGGCGTAAAATGCAAAATGCATGGGTTGGCGTTTTAATTGGAATTTCATTTAATAGAAGAGAACTCGAGTGGTTCCAGTCGATATCGCCTCTTCTCTCTATTAGCTTCTTCTACCTATAAAATTCCGAAGAAACATCGTAAAATAGTTATCAGCAGCTCCGGTGAACAAAAGGCGCACAAAAGGCCCATAAAAGCACTTTAAATTGCGTTGGTAATTTCTGGGGAATACTCGACAAGAAGCAATAAAATAGCAGGAATGATTGAAATTTTAACGAAGGCGCAAACCCATCTAGCTTTTTCCAGCAAAATTGCGTTTAACAATGCATCGAGTCTTACATTCAGTGGTTTGCTATGAAAGTAGTAGTTATGCTTTATATAGAACGATATTAATATTTTTAGCTAAAGCTCCTGCGGAAGCAATTTGGTATGTCGTAGTACCAACATAATTTCGTGTAATAAAGTATAATCACCAAACAGTTTCTCGGAAATCTCTATTTAGACCGAGCCTTAATTCCAGGAAATCCTTGCATAAGCGTGTTAGTAAAACTTTATTAAACAAACTCGGCTGCAATAGAGCCAATGTAATTATCTCAGAGTTTCTATGTTAATCGATTATTTTGTTTGTTCGAATCTCGAAGACCGATTAGTTTTGTCAGAGATTTTCTGTAGAATTTTCCGAAAACGGAACGTTTTCCTTACGGTGGGTGCGAACGAATATCGAATTTCGTTGTTGCCTGGTTTATCATAAAATTTGAATAAATCTTGGCTTAATGTATTCTGTGAAAGAATGTGCTGAAAATTCCCGGAATTGTCAGTTTGGCTTCTAGGCAGCCGCTTCTACAACATGGAACACTTGGCGTAAATAAAAAGCAAAATTCTGTGCAGGAATGTAAAAGCAAAATATTATTTTGTAGCTTTTTAGCCTTACGAAACGCGCAACTCGTCTATTAATGGATGGCAAAAGATCCAATTGAGAAATCATGAGCTTATTTTAGGGTGAAAAGTTCATATAAGGGCACGTCTTCAACTGCTTCCACTTCAGTTTACAGGGTGTTGAAGTTTAATTTTTTTTCGATTTTCTTAAACTTCTTTTTTATTTCCAAAGACAACTAACTCAAAATTGGGCGCAAGAACTCTTTGAGCATTACCAACAAACTGAAATAACAATTATTTAAAATGCTCCACAGGGCGTTCAGTTTCTCCTGGCCGCTCAGTATTTTACACGAGAACTTTTTTCTTCTCGTTCTCTTCGGTAGTTTTTATCAGCAACAATAGTTTGAGAGACATTTGCAAAAATACCTGGCCACGTTCGCCCCGACTGACCCAAGGATATGATAAAATGGAAAGGCAGTGAACTGTTCGAAAATACTTATCAAACCATTGGAAATACCTCTGGAATTTGGCCCAGCCCCACGGTTCACGAGAAGAGGCAGAATCATGTACTTTGGTAGGGCATTTTCAGCAATCACTTTGACTGTAATCCAAATCAGTTGTTTTAATTTGTGCAAATATCCTTTGAACTGCCGGTTTTTAATCAAAAACGGAAGAAGAAAAAAAAAACAAAAGATTCAACAAACAACAGAACAAAAGAAAGAAGAAGATAGGGGATTAAATGAAGTTAATGAAAAAAGCCTAAAAATGTCACAGAAAAGTTCCGATTTGCAATATTGAGAGCGACCGCGAAAAAATTAAGACCCGGTAGAGTATTTTAAATAATTGTTATTTCGGTTTGCTCATAATGCTAAAATGGTTTTCGCTATCAATTTTGAATTAACTGTGTTTACAGAGAGCAGAGAAATGAATGAAAATCAAGGAAATAAATGATACTTCAACATCCTGCAAATCAAAATGGAAGCGATTTAGGACGTGCCGTAACATAAAGCTCTTATCTTCGAATAATCTCACGATGCACCCATTTAATTTTTCATCATCTATTAGGAAACACTCTGTATATTCAATTAGAGACTTGCGGCAAAAATCACAAAGACGGGGCGCAAAAACTCGCTGGCTAATTTGCAGACGTTGACATGGCAAAGGTGTCCGCTCGCTACGCATCTAATGTCCCAGACACTTTCCTTGGAGGAAAGTAACTGCATTATCCTTAGAAGTCGCAAAAATTACCATTTCAATTGGAAACAATACGGTCGCATTAAAGTGCACCCACCAACTCCAGACATCCAGAGAAATCCTTTGTTCTGCGCGATACAAAGCAGAGCCGTCTAACATCGCCTTTCCAGAAATCTCCACGCAAAGCTACAGCCCTTTGTCCGGTCTTCCTTACGTTCTATTCTAAACTTGGCTTTTTTCCACATTTTCCCGAAATAACCCGATTCCAATTCGATGACATAAGCAATGGCTATTTCTGAGTTGAAAAATCATTATTCAACGGGTTTCTATACGAGACGCTTTGGAAATTTGTATTTTGGCTGGCTTGAATGGAATTACGTCAATACGTTTTCGGGAAACTCACCTCTAGAGTTATTTTGATACTGCCTGGTTAATCATGGGGACGTAACCGTTCTAAATGAGGTTCTTTTCCAGGCCATCGCATTCGAACTGCATCTGGTATATTGTCAAGTTAGTAACAACCCCTGAGGTAGTTTGTAATTTTCTTGTTGCAGTAAAACACTGGTTTCGTGATGCTTCCAAGCCGACAATTACCGCAATAAATCATATTGGACTAGGCGCTATTGGTTTTATAAGGATGGATGGTCGCTCCAACAATGTTATCCTTAGTTGCTCGTCTTCGTGTATAATTTCCAACTTTCTCCACAATTCAAATGTCTGTCCATGGAAAGTAACGATGTAGAGTTTTTTGCCTTACAACTTTATCCTTCGGAATTTTATATTAAAAAGACAAACAACAGCAATGTTAATATGCCAAACGATTGAGAAATCGTTCGGAATTCAGCGTGCAAAATATCAGCTTATTCATTACAATTAATGATTTACAGTCGAAGTATTCGGTATTTTCACTTACTGCAATAGACCTGTTCCGTGACTATTCACATGAAATAAAATTCTTCGATTCGCATCCTTTGTGGCACACTTTACCAAGAATATCGAATTTTAGAACACATGAGACTACGCACCCAGATTTCCTCGCTGATATTCTAAAGTAATGAGTAAATGATATCTTCGAAGCTGGTGTTTGAGTAAAATTTCATTATTTTTATTTTCCATTATAGAATTCAGTACGCTTCTGCATCCACTATTCTTGTTTTTCTACGTCTCGAGGACCCCGGAATGGTAGCGCTTGAAAGGGATTGAATAATGAAGTACCTCGAGGAATGACATTTCTGGATTTTCCATCAGCAAAATCATAATTAGAAGAGATGTCTCGACGTTGCGTAGGTGAAAGATAGAGCAAACAACTATTTGGGCTAATCATCAACTTTTTCATGCTCGAGTGTACTTTGAGCCACATGGTTCGTTGAATTACAAATGTGAACAAACGCACATTGAATTAATAATTCAGCGGTCTCACTTGATCTTCGGTTTACTGCTTTGACTCCGCCAATTGCAGCGGTTGCCAAACCGAGTTGACCAAATCCGCATTGCTTCTTCGTTCAACGATGTCATCGAGGGTCCCCCTTTACATAACAAAATTCTAAAAGCCGAATTTACACTAATCGGTTCCGCCTAATTTACCAGCAAGCGAAGCGAAAAAAACAGCAAAGATCACTTAAAATCCCATTACATGCAAAGTATAGTTTATTCGGGAAAATTCTCTCTCAACGAAGGACAACCACCGGAAATAGCCGTTTTTTCGCAATTTTCCCAGAAACCGCACAGGAGACTGGGGTCTAGTGACAAAAATGCGAATCTAAGAGTAGTTAATCAGTGAACGGCACGAAACGAAGGTCGCAAAAGAAACGGAATTCTGGTTAGGAGGAAAAAGTATTCCGAGAATGGAGGTTTCTAATAATAAATTATACGAAGGCTCGTTGAATAATTATGATTATTGTAATGGGGCCTTGAAAGAAATACCAGATGGTAGATAAAAGTAATGGAGATGAAGACACGAAATGCAAATACAAAAATAATGACCCTGTAGAACTGCACATTTTGCAGGAGTAAAATATTTTCAAGAATTTCTATCGAACTCGAATTTTTAAAGGAAATTCATACGCGCAAAGGAATCCTCCTTAATGATTCGTGCACTCTAGGGATCTTTTAAACGACAATTTATCGTAAATTTTTTCAGAAATATCAATGAAAAATGTTGATAACTCGCCTTTAGCATATCCTCATTATTGCATTGTTAAGCTTGTTGTAATACTAAAAAGTCGTGACTCAAATTCATTGGCAGCCCCGTATTTTTTCCTCAATTAACTCTATAACTCGCTACAGACTGATTTATTGACTATATGTAAAACTTCTCTACGTGAAAATTCATTCATTTCCCAACTAGCCACTGGCATATTTTCGGCTGTTTACAACTGTTATCTAAATTTAACAACATTCTGACGCAAAAGTTCCTGCATAGTGGAAATGCGCATTTTCTCTATAAAATTGGGCAAGGTGGCTCTGTTGGAAAAGCTATTACATAACTTTCTTAAAAGCCATTCCTTAATGCCTGTCTCAGTCTACAAACAATCTTGTTACGATGTCAGTATCTGATTAAAATGTCTTAGAGTTTTTGAAATGCGTTGCCAAAAACGAAATATCACAAATGGTCAATTAGCAGGTCCTAACCGTGCTGTCTCGACTTCGCGAGAGAATCGCTATACTGCCCTGGGCAAGCGAGTGAGAATTTATAACATAATTCAATGTAATATAATATATATATAATAACAATATAACCTTTGATGAGTTATGTAGTTTCTCCGAAATGTATTCTATAGATCTGCATATTTTCCAAAAAAAAATGTTCAACGCAAACATAGAATTCCAGAAATATCTTTAATATACAGGGTGGTGTCTAAGGGTCTTGCGATATTCTCTGCATTGTTTTAAAACGAAAATTTTACACAAAGATATTTCCACAAATGAGTCGTTCCCGCGATACAGGGTGTTAAATTTCCAGGAAAGAAAATATTTTTCTTCGTCTTTTCAAAATGGCGCAAGATATTTTTTGAATATCTACACGGTAGTCCAAACAGTACATTTCTCTTCTATTTCAAGAAAAGTGCTATAACCATGGAAGTGTGTAGGGGTTGCCAGGTTAATTCTTCTAGGGGAATGGGGGGATGCCACTGGCGTTCTCTAAGCTGGATGCATTGTAACAATTATGGAAAACGACCACCATTTGCCATAATACGCACGTGCATCCTCTTTCGCGTGGGCTATCGAAAACGTTCGAAAGTATCAAATGAATATAGAATTACCTCGCTCCACTCCACTATGCGATGTCCTCGATGATCCACAACGTTGACTGGAGTAGGGTGAACTAATGTCTTTAGATATCTCCATAGGAAATAATCTAAAGGAAAAACGTTCTCATGAGCACAATTTGACTAATGATTTGGCCTAAAAGGCACTGAAAAGCAAGATGGTGCTTTAAAAATAACAACGGGGTGCATGCGTAATACTTCATTTGTTTTGCATGGCCAACTTCATCTTCTTAACAAATTTTCCCCGATTTTCAGCATACATTTTCACCGGGGCACATTTTTGCCTCAAAAACGACTTATCGCGTCAAAAAAAAAACTAAAAGATATTTTTGGCGTATTTTAAATCGGTTATTAAAAAGAAAAAAATTGATCCAATTTGAAAAATACCTGTGGCGTACCCCCTATAAGAATTACCATGGCAACCTCCAGACACATCTATGGCAACGACATTTTTCTTTATATACACAGGAAGTGTACTGTCTGGACTGCCGTGTAGGTGTACCGAATTCCAATAAAGCATCTTGCGTAATTGGAAAATACGAAAAATGCAAATATTATATTTTTCTTAATATTTAACATCCTGTATTTCGGAAACGACTCATTCTAGGACGTTTACATAACATTTTCGCCTTAGAACGGGCCGGAGGGTCGGCTCCTTAAATATCAGAACAGCCCTAAGGACCACTCTGTCGAATCTTTAGAAAGTGTGCGAATGTGAATAGTTACAGGTACACAGTGGTCTAGTTTTGCAGCAGAATTTTAACCGCGTATCCTACGTCGAAAAGCAATACTACTTCGTCGAGTAAACTGTGTCGCAAAAAACCCGGCATTACCGACAAGTTGTGGTAAAAATATACGGGGTGGTTACATCTGGCACTGCCGTAGAATGGTTATTTGCGAGATTAAGATCAAATTCATGTACAAGTTATCGCTTAATTTGATCCGTTTGAAAGTAAAGGATAATTTCGTGTTCTTATTGGTGCGGGCGGCATTAGATCTTGGCATTTCATAGTGGACCGGTCAGCCGTGACTTGTGTTTTGGATGACGTTTTCGTTTTATGGAATAGGTTTGGGTTTGGTGATGTCAAGAGCTGAGCCGTGTTTCTCTGCGCTATGCTGGCTGATTTTTAATAAATTATATATACCGGAATTGGCTGGTTGTTTTGTGTATTTGCGTAAATAAACTCGGCAGGTTATGGGGGTAGACATTTGCATACTCGTAAGAAAACTATGTCCCGACGTAATCGTCGGAAACATAAAAACAATAAGGGTAATCAGAGTCATTAGATGAACGTGTGGAGATGCTGCAATTTCTGCTATTCGCTAACAAGCTGTAAGGCCTAGACAATAAAATATATGATATTTACTTTTGTAATATAAAAATAGCTTTAACAAGCGAGGAAGTTGCCCCCTTGCACAGTATGCCTCCGCTTCACGAGACTTATTTGAAATGCCTCTTCTGACTCGCATTGCCGACGGGTTTCGCCAGGTGGCCCACGAGATGCGCCAATTTTGAGTTTCGATGCATTTTTGAAACGTTCATTCCGTTTCTGTACTATTAATATTGTATTGTGAAAATGTGATTCTTCAATGGGTTTTGATGCACTAATCAGTTGATTAAATTAATTAATTATTGCTTTTTCTCTAATGCAAAAACAGCCTTCGCGCTTCAAATCAAGTTCTCCCAAAAAAACGATTGAAACTATCGTATTCTCTGGAGTAATCTCAATAAACCAACCTTAATCCGCCTTAAAAATCGAGCCAATCGACCCACTTGACCTCTCGGTGCGGCCCAACAACAAAATTCCTTTTACGCTTTCTGAGAATACTTTAATTCTGCAAACAAGGACGACGAGTTTCGATCTCGATTCCGCTTAGTCCGAAAATATCATCAACCCATTAATAATTCCTTACCCCGTGTATTGGGGACGAACGAACTGGGTTAAGCTTTGAGGTCGAGTAAATTTGTGCGTTCCTCTTTCCTACGCGGCACGCGATTTCGTTATGAACTCGTACAAACTAGAAAATGCTCATGCATTTATGTGCAAGTAAACAGACAAGATTTGGATGCAATCCATTTTACATTGGATCCACAATTAACACCAAAGATAAGCAATAATGCTGCAACTAATTAACGTAATTATCACATCGCTTTAATAGCAGAAAAATCCTCTATTGTTGATAATGTGCGCCATGCCCTTTAAACTCAAACACAAAGTCTATTGTTAGGCCGCAATGACGTCAGATTAATTTAGTGACGTAGACAAAACATGTTGGGACGTCAAATAAAAACAAAACATCACCGTTCGGTTGTAGTAAAGACGCTCGACCTTGTATTAGCATATTTGGATGATTTGGACATACGTACCTTAGTGATTTATCAGCGGTCGTCTTCATTTGCCATCACCCTCAAGTCCTGCAAACACTCTAGTCCGATCCGTACAACCGAGAAACATGATTTTTTAGGCCGAAACTACCAAAATTAGGTGGGATTTTGAGGTTAGCTTCGTTTCGTTCAGGATATTGATTATATAAAGTCTGCGGACACGCGAAAAGCACGAACAGCGTTCCTGCTGAATCAACAAAACTGTCGGGGATTCGGAGACCAGAGAATATGTTGTGTAAGGAGCTGTCGATGAACTCAGTAGTCCGGGGACCGAGGAAGAAAAAGTACAAGAGCCTCACAAAGGAGCATTGAGACTTATAGTTTTTGACGATTTTGTCAGTGCAGTTCGTTTTGAAGTCGAGAAAAGTAACATGTGCCTGTGAAATCGCCGAAAACGCCTTCCAAAATTCGATAAAATTTCCAGAATGTAACATGTGAAAGGTGCATACGGCACATCATGTAGAATCACGTGATAATTTTTTAACATTTATAAGCCCTACAGAACCTGCAATGCTCGGGAACGTAAATTTTTATACGCATACACGCATGCTCAAAATCCGGGAATATTTTAAATTTAGTCAATAAATAATTTTTTTACGTTGAATGGCGCCTTGAACTTGCTGGTGACAGTTATTTTTATCTTAATCTGTCAAATGTCAAGCTAAGAGATCTGCATAAAAGACGTTATATAGGTAGTCATAAAAGAGTGGTTTGAAGATACGCAAAAAATAAAGTGTAACAGAAGGATTAAAAAAAACTCTTCAAAAAAACATACACATTTAAAGTTTAACATGGAATGTATCTTCCACATGCATTTATGGTGGCCCTACAACGCCCTCCAACACTCAGGATCAAATTATCCAAATCTCGTTAATTAACATCCTTCCAGGCCGGTTGGAGCGCTTGAAATAACAAATTTCGGTCTTGAAATTTATTCTAGTTTCGAAAAACCCTTCTCTGAAGCATATCCCAAGCATGCTCGATCGGGTTGAGACCGGAGATTGCGCGGACCAGTCTAAAACTGGAATATTTTGCTCTTTCAGAAAATTTTTAGAGCCTCTGACAGTACGTGGCGAGATATTAAGATAAAAACTGAACCGATGATGTATCTACATGGAACAACAACAGATTCCAGAACATTCCTAACATAACTGTAGGCCGATGGAAAAAAAAACGATTTAGGAAAACGAGATTGGGTCTACGACCAAGTGAAATTCCTACCTACACCACGAGTGGGCCTCCTCTGTAACTGTGAACTTCCTGTGTGTGTTGAATTCAACTTCGTGTACCAGCTGCTCTTCAAACACATGCCCTTCAAGAATATGGACGCAAATCGAATCGAAACTCAACACTAAGCGAAATGTTTCTTCACCGATCCGGTTCTCATATCACACATTCTTCACTCCATGCTAGGCGAGCGACGCGATTCCCACGGTTGAGAGGTTGACATCACCAAAGGCTTCTGGAGACTAAACTACCTCCTCTCAATCTCCTTTAGAGGGTATGTCTTGAAGCAGCTGCATTATGAGACCCGCGTAGATTCTTAGCTGACTGGGCTGCAGCCACAATGTCATTTCTTCGTCCTTCTAATTGGACATAATGGTCAATACGACAAGTATCACCTTCGGCACCACTCAAATGTCTCTTTCGTACGTTGTCGGTCTCTCGATGGCGGGTCCGGAGGCGAGAGATCACGCTCTAAGTGGTTCCCATGGCGTCAGCAACAGTAATTTGCAATAATGCTCTAACTGCAGGCATTCCTGCAGCTTGTGATATTTAATTTTCACTTAAATGTCGTCTAGACATCTTTCAAATAATGAAAACTAAAACAATGGAAGAACAATGATCGATCGGCATCTGTCAAAAAAACCGCAGTTTAGTAACTTCATATGTCAAACTTGACGTTGTTTTTCCATGGTCGGCGAAAAAAATAATTTACAGGGCGGTTTACAAATACCTCCTTTTTGTATGTTTACACCAATAAACATTGAAGATAACATGATACAGTGCATTATGTGTATAACGGCGAAGCAGGTAGGAAATTATTTTATTAATAAAAACCTTTGATATCGTTGGATTTTGAGCACGTGCGTATTCTGGCTATTTTAAAGATGTTTTTAAATTAACAGAACAAAATAAACCAAAACTAAACACTTTAAAGTTAACAATTCTACAAGAACCGAACATACATTTAATATGACAGACAAATTAAATGGTGACTGTCCGCATATCGGGAATGTAGAAAATAAATCACCAAAATCAGTGCAAAATGGTGGATTTATTCAGAAAGACAAAACTACTAATTTTTTAAAGTGCCTCGGCTAAAGTATGACCTCTTAAGCCCAAATATGTTTAAAAAAAGCATAATAATAGTAATAGAACAGGAACCAAACAACAGAACCGCAAAACATGTTTTGCAACGTACTTCAAGCGTGTCTTATAGTGACGAACCAGTGGCAAATCCACATTCTCAGGTCAATTTGGGTCAAAGATTCATATTAGTTGTGTCGCGCTATTTTTCTCAAAACAAACGTAGTAGATTGTGAGGCATTGTTATACAGGGTGGCGCATTTCACGTGCCGTGTCTTATAGATAATTGGAAAAAAATTGATAAAAAATAGAAGTAATGTCTTCGTAAAGAAACTATTGAATGTGTTTATTACACTGCTGGTGTACAAAGGTAGAAGGCCGAACGATGTGTAAAATGAATCAAAATTAATCGAAAGGTCTTGAATAAAAGGCAGAAAGAACAGCAACAGAAGGAGAAAAATAAACATCCTCCGGAAATTTTGAGGAATTAAAACATAACCTGAAACGGGAAACCAGTGTGAAGAAGCAATGGTCCTTGAGGATAAGTATATAAAATAGTGAAATAGCAGCTGCTGTCCAACAATAAAAATACAAATAGAGATATAAATTTCTTTCCAAAAGACGAAGTGCTGAAAACAGCAAACAGAATAAATCCTAAAAGGGCATTCAGTTCGGATGGAATCTTACCATTTATACGAAAGAAAAAGATCCAGGATAATAGCGATAAAATAGCTGTAGTAAGAAACACCTGCTTAAAGGAAGAGGCATTTCCTTATAAATTGTAATCCAGAAGAAGGTGCTGGAATGGGGTTGAAAATTTAACTTGTAAAATCCTATGCGCCCAGGATTAAATATGTACCACACAGGGCATGTTAAATTCGAACCTCACTACTGAGATCTCGGTAACTAGAGGAGATAAGAGGAAGCTTAAATGGGGGCAAAATTGCGTAATTTAGCGCTTGACCGAATTCTGACCAAAAATTGGAAATTCCCGAGTACTTTCGAAGACATCCGATAAAGAACTAAAAATCGGAAATTTCGTTTTTACTTTTTTAAGCGTTATTTGACAAAAAAGCCCAAAGACGCGAGCACATTTTCATTGCCACTTTTTCTCAGCTAGACGATGAAGTTTTCAGATTTGCCATTCGCCTATTTTTCTATCGAAAAACCCAAATGTCGCGCCCATAAGAAAAAATAAACTAGATGATGGTATCCGAAAAACACAACATCGGATGGCCAATGGGAAAGTGTGATCGTGTAGCTGAGAAAAAGAGGCAGTGAGAGTGGTTCTGGGCCTCCTTGTCAAAAAACGCTAAAGAAATAAGAGAAAAATTTCCAGTTCTTGGTTTTTTTTCGGGTATCTTCGGAGGTACTCGAAAAATTAAAATTTCGAAAACGGCACTTGGTTAAGCGGCAAATTGCGCGACCTCGCTCCCATTTCAGCTTGTTCGGGTTAGTTATTGACATATCTTCTTTAGTTTCCAAGACCTCAATGGCGAGAGTCGCATTTGAAATGCCCCACATGGGATCCATCTTTTAGTCGATTGAAGCAGATCACCAGAGTCTATCAAGCAACGCCAATTATGTATTTGCTGCGAAGAGTCATTTCATACCTGCTTACGTATTTTCTAAATGTTTCTCGGACATCTGACTTAATCTTACATATCTTAATCGAATAGATTTTAGTGTGAAACATTAACGAGAAACCGTCCACATTTCTTTAAAGCATTTCAAATTTAAAATTTTGTTCGGGAACATTCACAAAATCGATTGATCTAAAACTCCCTGAGAGAAATTATTCGAGTTTCTCAGAATACGTCATTTATTGCTACGATGTTTTTCTTTTTCTATCGTTTTATTTTTTTATCGTTTTCTTTTTCTATCGTTTTCTTTTTTTATCGTTTTCTTTTTCTATCATTTTCTTTTTTTATCGTTTTCTTTTTCTATCGTTGTTTTCTTTTTTCTCTCGTTTTCTTTTTCTTTCATTTTCTCTTTCTATCGTTTTCTTTTTCTATCGTTTTCTTCTTCTCTCGTTCTCTTTTTCTCTCGTTTTCTTTTTCTCTCGCTTTCTTCTTCTCTCATTTTCTTTTTTTATCGTTTTCTTTTTCTATCGTTTTCTTTTTTTATCGTTTTCTTTTTCTATCTTTTTCTTTTTTTATCGTTTTCTTTTTCTATCGTTTTCTTCGATCTCCAAATTAAACTTTTTTTTTTCATGTGTATTCAATTTCTTCCTTTTCGGTTGGCTTCTGTACTCGGCATCGAGACGGCATCTTCGAGAGGTGCTCCGAAAACAATTGAATTTAAAAAACTAAATCCAAATTGTGGGAATTTTACCGCACCGATTAACGCTCTCGCCGTAGGTCTGGTTAGTTTGGGTGTTAATGTTTCCTAAAATTCGACTCCCCAGAATGAATTAATATTTCAGTTACGTATTCTCAAACATAAACTGCCCCAAATAATCGATTTAAAGAAACATCTAAAACCAATAATACTGTTTCTATCGATTCGAGGAACCAATTTATTGTAAAGACACGTGTAGTGGATTTAAATGTTAAATCGTAATGATAAATATATATTTCGAATTCGTACGTACGAGAAACATACGTAAAATCGGCACGATAAAGTGGTTTATTTGGTTGTTGAAGTAATTAAAAACAAAACATAAATATTAGTAGATATGTACTCAGATGATTACATTGGTGTTTGTCTTGTTATTTAATAAAAGTTACTAGCTTCTGGTAATTTAGAATTAGCCAAATTAGCACTATTATTAGCGGTGGCACTATAGACGGTAGAGCCGATTAGATTTCACGTAATTATCTCTATATTAGTTTTACTTTCTAATCGTGCATGCAATATAGAAAGTGCCCATTTCATATCCGATTCCAAGAACATATTCATGTGGATGTTGAAATACGTATGCGGCTATCTGTGGCACATTCTATTCAAATTATCCATTAGATTAGAATCGTTCCATTCTCAGAACGAGCCTTTGTTGGTATTCAGCATAAGAAGAAGGCATATATAGAAATTTCGGAACGTTCACCTCAGGGGGTATAGGCTAAAAAAGCGACTTTAGATTTCGATGAAAAGATTTGATATGGAAGCAATGAGCGTGAATCGTGAATTCGGAGGTCAACAAATGGTCAATTGCCGAACGATTCGGGCGAACAGCGAGCGTAGAAAAAATATCAGTGCGGCAAAAAGTAATTTAAAGATTTTCGGGAACTGCCAGGAGCATTGCGGTTTGTCATCCATGCAGGCGGGTGTTTATTAATGGGACCGTGCGCACGCGAGTTCGCTACTGTTCCGAATCCTCCCTGAATGTTAATAACTTTTACCAAAGCAATCAACAATCGGTGAATATCGTTTGAAATAATTACAATAAAGCACGCAAGGCCGGATTTATTAACGATTCCAAAAATCGCAGTTATTGTTTCGATTCCGCTTAAATCGATTGACGAAGGTTAAATGTTTTATTTATTGCCACTCTCTACTACCCAAAAGCTACGAGTATTAATAATAATTGAATTCTTTGAATGCGATTTAATAGCAATAAATTGTTGGACGGTTGGTTTTTGCGAGCGTGTCACCTTAAGGAATTTTTTGCGATGAAAAGAAATAGCTCTAACAGTCCAAGGAGAAACTACCGCGATCATTTACCTAAAACCTTAACCAAAAACAATGCTTTATTTAATTAAAATCCCTAATTGAAATCCTTTCCTTGAATTGCCTCATCTGAAAAACAGATTTTAATTAAGCAGCGTCAGCTTTTGAAAAAATTGAAAATTAATGGTCTTTTGTTTCGGAGAGGGTGATCACGTAATTCAAACTTTCCAAGGATTCGTTAACGATCTGGGATTTTAATTGGAAAAAATATCGTGCTTGAAAAAGCAGTGAGTTTGGACACTTAAAAAGTTTTTTAGTTCAAGTTTCAGGCCAATTCACGTGATCGAGAACAGTCCAGGTTAGTTCAGGTTAGTTTGAAGTCGATTGGAATTTTTTCAATGTAACTGAAGTCGTCTCAGTTAAATTTCCGATTTGCAATATCAAAAAATCCCTAAACGATTGATTAGCCCGTTTAGCCGACTCATCTAACACGTCACCAGGTAAGAATCCAGCTTACCTAAAACAATCGTTTTTTGAGAGGTTCGACTTCATTCGTCGACGTAATCTCATTCAAGAGTGATACATTCATTAGAAAGGAATCCGTCCAATATCACTCGAACAGCGCTGCGAATGGTCGACACGTGGTTTTTGATGTGACCAAAATACACACCAAGTGTCGGAATGCCATGAAGTTCTGAAACGTATCGTTTCAAGATTGCTGCAATCCAGGTCTGTCAACAGTATTGCCGTATACGTGTCACTGGAGCCCCACGAGGATCAGTCCTGGGGCCGTTCCTCTGCTCCCTGTTCACTGCAGATGCAGTTCAGAGCGACGATGGCATGCTGTCGACGTTCGCGGACGATACGGCATTCCTTACCTGCGACACAGATCCTCACACTGCAACAGTCAAAACCCAGGAATGTCTTCATCTCCCGGAGGAGTGGTCGAGCAGATGGAAAATTCGAGTAAACCAAGACAAGTCCACGCGTGTAACGTTCGATCTGAGGAGAGAAACCTGTCTGCTGGTGAACACTTTCAACGAGCCAATCCCGCAGGCTGAAAGTGTGAAATATCCGGGAACGCACCTAGATCGAAGAATGACGTGGAAAGAACACGTCCACACCAAGAGTACTCAACTCAATGGCATTGTTAGGAGTCTGGGTTACCGATCATAACTAGGGCTAAACAACAAAGTCCTAGTTTATAAAAGCATTATCAAGCCGGTTTGTACTTATGGTATCCAGCTGCTAGCAGCTCTAACATCGAGATCCTACAGCGATTCCAAGCAAAGACTCTGCGCTTGCTAGCGGGCGCCCCCTGGTACGCGAGTAACGTTACTCTGCATAACGACCTCGAAATAGTAACCATAAGGGAGGAAATCTAGATATGTCCAGGAGGTACATGATCCGACTAAACAATCACCCCGACCACATCGCGGTGAATCTCCTGGATTCCTCTAGATATTCCAGTCGATTGAACGGACATAACCCACTGGAGCTTGGCGACAGGTTCGGCCTCTAACAGGGAGGGGACCGAGATGTCAGTCACCCCTCGACCCTTCCTTTTCTTTTCGTTTTTCCGCTTCTGTAAGAATAGTTCCTTATTGTCCATGTAATCTAAACTGGGACAGATTGTAACTTGCAATAAATAAATAAATAAATAAATAAAAATATACGTGTCAGACCGGCGATTTACATATTCATCGAATGATTCGTTAAGTGTGTCAGTTGGTTTTGGTATGTTGTTGGTGTGAACTCTTCTGGTACGGTGGACTTCTGCTTGGTATTTTGTAAAATCTATCTCGATTGGTTGGTGGGGAACCTCATCATCCCCGCCGTAGTAGCATTGCTCGTTTTTTCACCTTCGATCCACGTTGGTGACGGTCAAAATAGCACTTGCCAAAACTGGAGTTGTCAGTATTTCTAATCACAACACAGTCAGATTACCCATACGACTCTTAGTGTTCACAGCTTACAGCTACTCGTACTTTGGACTCATACTTTTGGAATGTACAGGTCCAGTATTCGTAATAGTGTTTGAACGGACAGTGGTGATAGAGACAAGGGACATATGCGACAGCAAACGGCATGAAACATTTTTAGTTCGGTGCATTTAAGCCCCAAAAAGGCACCATGCAATTATAATCTGCGAGTACAAAGATTTGAGCTGCAGCTAAACGCGTATGAATTAGTGCCGATTCTTCAGTGTCTTATTCGTGAGGCAACTTACAGTTAAGGCTAACTAGTAGTTGCGGCGTCTCTATCAATTACGGAGGTGCGTCGTATGCTGCGAGTCCCGGAAATACGCGAACGCATCTTTTTTAGAACTTTACGAGTCGTAATTAAATTTATTAGTTATTTTTTTACATCAAAAATGTCTTCATCAATCATCAGTTTATTAAGGAATCTGTGCAAAAAGAAACCATTAATAAAGCCGTAATCGTCCGGGGCGCTCTTAGTGGACCGCCCTGTATAAGTAAATTGTATCTTCTATGTCTAAACGTTTGAAAATGTACTTGAAGCAAACAGGGGTCACACAAAATGCTAATTCAATAAATTATGCTGTTATTTATCTTTAAATTAATTATGTACACATAGTAGTTGAGTAGTTATGTATTAGTTATTGCCGTCGGAATATTTTCGTGACGCGTTTAATTATTCTCTGGACTTTATCTTCAAATTGAAAAATAAGCTCTTAAGATTCCGCGTTCTTGTAAGCACATGATTGGCGAAGACACTTTCGATCTAAAAAAAAAAATGAAGTGATAAAAAAAATAATTTTTTCTAAAAAGGGTGCGTCCAGACGTTTTCGGGTGCTACCGTAACAGTCCTTGCCTCAACTGTTGCCCAACCTTAACTTCAATTTGAAAAGTGTTTTATCTGTCGGTTACTTGTTAAGTGAAGATTGTCGCTCAGATCAAGCGGAATCCAGTATTGTCCATGTTAATAAACAACAAGTTCCCCATGTAAATGCTTTATTAACACACCTGAACGCTTTGCTGATGGCAAATATTGTGTTTCATCATTTAAAATACTTTATTTTGACGCTGTTCTGAGGACCTTCCCACTTCTAATAATATCATCCTTGTTCTGGGCTTGAAGCTGGGTTGTCCAAACATATTTTTGCAGGAATAGAACGACTCATAATTTCTAAAAATAACTGATATCCTAAAACATGGAGAGTCTATATTTTAACATCACGCAGCTACAGAAAACAAAGTAATTACTCTTCCTTACCCTTATCGTCCTAGAAGGTCATTCAATAATACTAGCTGCTCTTCAATGCGTTTTTCTATAATTGAATTTGATCAGTGACAGTTTTTATAGTGTCCCTTTTTGAGGACCACGCCCTGAAGGATTCTTTACGGCGCCGGAGAATTGTTGTACGTGTTTTATCCAGATGAGATTTTTGCCGAAAAACGGTGAACCGCAGGTGGTTTCAAGGCTACGCGTATATATACTGGGTATCCGAAGAACATAGGCCTCTCTATTCGTGTCTTGAAAGCTACATATGACTAGGAAAAAGTTGAAATTTTGACTTGATACTAAAGCGGAGATGATATAATGATTGAAAATATTTTCTTGAAAATGCCCCTAGCGGTCATAACGGAAATCAATGTCGACTCGTTTAGTTCAAATGGAACACTCTGTATATGATATCAAATTTCGATTCTGGGGAACATTATGGACATTACTTATGAACGCCTGCCTGGTAAAGGGCGGAAGGTATTATGGTAACCGTATTATGAATTCACGTACTTCAAATAGAGCATTGAACATTGAAAATTGTTTTTTTTTTTAATTTAAATGAAAATGATTAGGTTTGGACATAGCACTTATTTTTTATGTTATAAATATGTACTCGTTGAAAAAACGGGGGGCTCCTATTTATGAAATTAGACCTCTTTACAATTTTGGGCTATCTTTCCGAACATCCTGTATTGAAAAACGTCATTTCGCTCGCTGGTACGAGAGCAGGGGAGCGTTTTGTACAACACCTCAAGATTTCATCGCAAAACAATTAACCATTTACGAATTATTAGAGAACGCTGTAAGGACTCCAATTGCCTTTTTTTTTAATTCTAAATATCTCGAAAACCATAAAATTTAGGTGTGGAATATCGTATGTGAAAAATATTCACAATGTTCCGCAGAATCAAAATTTGATGTAATATACAGGGCGTTCCATTTAAAATAAGCGAGTCGATATTCATTTCATCAGGTGGCATTTTCAGGAAAATGTTTTTAATCAATAGATTGCCTCCACTTTTTCCTGGCACCCAAACTTCAAGTTCTTCCTAGTCATTCTTTTCAAAATACGGATAGAGGACCGCATTCACGGGTCACCCCGTATTGTTGTCTATTTAGTTACAGACTCAGTTGCACCATGGTGATAAAATGTTATAGGTATACCATTCCAAGCTGCTTATTGAAATCTCATTTTATTAGATTATGCATTTAATCCGCTTACTATCGATATCTGCTGTAATAGTATATTAAATTTTCTTCTCAGATCTTGGTTTTACCGCATACTGGGTGGTCGTAAAGTTGGAATAAAATCTGTTCAGAGTGCAGAAACCGTATCGCCCGGACTCATCGAACTTATTTTCTAAGTCTACATGGGTACCAGTGATCTTCCCCTGCGCAAACTTCTGGTACTCTCGCTTCCTCACTCTGCACCCATATTTTTGGGTTCAGTTTATCTTTTAAATTCAACTAGGTTCTAGGCAAGTCGATAGAAAAAGGCCTAGAAAGTCAAAAGTCGTTAATTTCATCTTTGTAATCTATTGAGGATCCGTTAAAAAAAAGCAAAAAAATGCAAATAATCGTGGATTTAAGATGTATGAGAGGTGAGTACCTAGAGTGTGTGAAATACTGAAATTCCTTATCAGCAACGACGGTTTTGCGTGTGTTTTTTTGTTTTCCTTCAGCGATTGAGAAGATTCGTCATCGAAACGTTAACAAGGGTGTTTCCCCGAACTCTTGGTAAATGGTAAATATTGTTCTCAGTTAGATTTAACTGAAGATGACGTGCAATTCCACCGCGTCAACAACTATTACTAATATACAAGGTGTTATTGAGAAAAAAAAATAAAAGATAGGTAATTCGTTGTTTAATATTTCCATCGCGTGGATCATCAAAATTCCACTAATTATTTTTGCGCAAAAACACACCATAGCTCGTAATATTTTCAAGCAGTTTCCCTCGTTAATAACGAGAACTCGAAGCAAACGTTGAAATATCGAATATAGAGCACACGCTCGATAACGTAAACACGCCATAATGGAAATATTGCGTGAATGCAAGCACAAAATTCGTACTACAGAGTGAAGCGGAACGCTCGATAATGTCAACGGTCTTTGACGACGGTTAACATTACGAGAGGCCGCGTTAAATTTGCATATGGCCTGGATTGCGATAAATCAATGAACCATTGAAAAATGTTGGAATGATCCCTTTGGTGCCGATGACCAATATGAAGATGATGTTCCCTCAAACGTGATTAGAGAGGATCGCGATCGAACGCTTTTGATTTATTCGAAAATGGCGAATTCCAACGTTGTTGGCACTCCGACCGATGTTAATTAATGAACAGCGGACGAGTCGCGTTAATATGGACAGTGAGGACGACGAGGACGCTCCCATTGAAGTTTGAAGTGTAGTGAGTGACGCGCGAGCTATTCAAGTCCTAAATCGAGCTGAAAGGAAAAAGTATTTTCCATGGATATTTTGGTTCTTCATAGATCACGGGTTCGGGCATTGGAGGACAATACCGAGCGCCAATTTAGGCGGACTAAGACTGCAGATTATCTTTCTTCTAATTTAAAACTACTTATCACTGTTAGAATACTTGTTAATTTTGTTCTCTGCGTGTACTGAACGTTTCTTTGACGAATCCTTTATTGCTTAAATCACGTTCATTAACGTAAACGTTTCGACAATGCGAACCACGCTTGGCTCGAACGAGTTACGTTATCGAACGTCTGCTATAATGGCACTTGTAATGGACTGATGTTGGCGATATGTTTTGTTCAGTGCAAGTCTCTACATACGTTATCTACGAAAAGTCGGGCAACACTGAAATATCTCGAAAACTATGCAATTTACTCCGTGGTATTCGGAAATATGCAAGGTGTGTCACAAAGTAGCAGTGGATTAAAGTTATGTTTTTTTTTATTATTCACCCCCGCATTCTGAACACATTTTATGTAACATATCCTATGGCCAACTCTAGCTATTAAATCTTTGTAGAAATTTTTTCGAGATACCAAATTCAGAGAATATCTCGTCTCTCACAGCTACAGGGTGAGTGGGGAGGATAGTGCCAAACTTCAGGAGCGTGTTGTACATGAAAAAAAAAACGTAAAAAAACTCAAATGTTGTTATCCGATTTTCGTTTGTTTACAAGTTGTAGCGTAAATAAAATTAAAACATAAAATTTAAAAAAATTATAAATTTCATAAGAAATTCCATAAATTAACGTTTGGATATCATAGTAAACGTTCAAAAATATCGCCATTAACTTCTAAACATTTTCGGCTTCGTCTATGAAGAGCATTCGTTGCCCTCCTGATTGTTTCATGTCTTTCTTTAATGGCAGCTGCAGCATTTCTAATGCGTTGAATTGGTGCATCTTGAGTGTCCACTTAGACTCTGTACACTTCAGTTTTAAACCAACCCCACAAACAATAGTCTAGTGGTGTGAGGTCTGGAGACCTTGGAGGCCAACTGATAGGGCCACCACGACCAATCCAACGTATTCATTTGTGGAATTTCTTATGAGATTTATAAATTTTTTAAATTTTATTTACGCTATAACTTGTAAACAAACGAAAATCGGACAATAACATTTGAGTTTTTTTACGTTTTTTTTTCATGTACAACACGCTCCTGAAGTTTGGCACTATCCTCCCGGCTCACCCTGTATAAGCCCCCAAACACGGTAATAGTGCATGAATTTCACCTCAATACTTCGGCAACGCACTTTGACCGGCCCCGAATTCAATAAATCGGCATTTGAACATTGGACCTTATGGACAATTGCAACATTCAATGAACGCTTATCGAATGGGATTGAACGCAATTAGCTCCTGCCGCGCTCACTTTGAAATTCTATATTTCTCAGTTCTATAAATTTTAAGCAACTTGTCCAGTTCGAAGCGAAATTATTGGCAAGCATCCCTTCCGAGAACCACAGATTCCCGGTACCACGCCGTGGTACCGCATCCCATTTGGAAATCAGCTTCTCACTTCCCACTGAGAGACACACATTTCTGTACGCAGAAACGAGTTTTTTCATTCGCGGAATAACATTGGTACTTGGTACCATCTCTTTTCGTCTTTATAACCACTGCCGACTTTGCTGAAGTCTCGTCAGACTACAGACCTGTTGTAGGCATAATAATATGTTCGGCTTTCTATGTCAAGTGGCAATTTTTTAAGCGAAAAATAAATGGTATAATTCCTCGAAGTCATAAATCTAACACCAGTAGCACATTTATAAGCCGCAGTATAACGTTATGCAAATGACATACCGTCATGATGCTGATTTTTATGCAGAGTGCGAACGTGATCTTGAAATTTTAATTTTCGTCAGCTTAAGGTTCTCGGAAGCTCCGGACATGACTGCGTTCTTAAACAGTGAATTAGATTAAAATGAACTACATTACTTGTGATACAAAAATAATAAATACGCTTTTAGGAGATTTTTGCCCCATCCAGGGTAAACGCACGTAGAATCGTGAGCAGGGGCATCCAAAGGGCAAGGCCGGCTCAATAAAGGGGCCGACCTTTTTCGAGAGCTTCCATCTGGAGAAGTTCCAGGAAAACATGAAAGCGAAACGGTAAATCTAATCTAATGGAGTTTACTTCACCGGAAAGTCTCGGAGTTTTACGTTGGGACACAGCTGTCCCGTTGTATCCCAACGGAACTTATTCATTTGATCAATCTGCCTAATATCGCATAAAAAATAGGAACAGTGAACTTGCCAGGGGTGTGGGCCCCTTCGCACTTCCGAGAACCGAATAATATTTGACACGTATGGCCATATGGCAGATCTTGTTCGAATTTTAGGAGGGGCGCCCCATGGGGTGCGTGTGAATGCAGATTGTTCGGGGAATTTTAATACGTTCGCGGTACCAGCTGACCCATACAATGGAGAGACGTTGGGGATTGGCGCAAAATATGCCGAAAACGTCGTCGTAAATATACAAATTTAAATTGGTTTTTGCGAAATATTATGGTGCAGAAACCAAGATTTTAGAACGCCATTAACTAATGGAAAGATCTTCGGCATTCCTATCGAAATTAATTAGAGTTGGTAACATGTGGACCTTCCCATGCCGCTAAAATTAGCAGATTATTAACTGCATCGGCCGGGTGTTAGCAAAAATGGGTGCTTGATCATTTTAATAACATTAAATTAATTCGCTGAACGACCATTACATTCAGAAATTGAAGTAATTCAGCACGGGATTGGTTTAACGAGACAGTTCGGCGAAAACTTCACTCGAAAAAAAACTCGTTAAAATTCCTGGTTTAACTCTAAATTTCGTTTTCGAGAAACCACAATAACAGAAAATTGTAATCGTCGTTTTTTTGCTGTGTATTGCACCGAGATCGGTTATTTAACTTCTAGGATTTTTGCGTTATACAGATGGACGAGGAGATTTGATTCGGTCATTTAATGGGAGCTTTTTCAAGCTCTGACACCACCACGAACATAACCATCGTTTACGGTTCAAAATAAGGTATTTCCCGGTAACATGTAAATGGGCCGGTAATCGGCAACGTGAAAATAAATCTGATCTCAAGATTGAACGTGCCAAAGCTCCAGCCGAAGTTTGCGATCGGTGACTGCGTCTTCGAGCCACAAGTGCAATCATGAACATTTTTGAATTGCGAAGCTGACATGGAAGAAGTAGAGAGCGATGGAACAAAATCGAACAGAGAATGGAAGGGAAAAATGCAGATAATTTTCCAAAGATGAATGGATGTGGAAGCCACAGCCAAACGCACTTGGAGACACGCTCGAACCTAAGAGGAACGGAATAAGTGTACTTAATTGGTATTGCCTCGATAAAAGAACCAAATTCACGTTTCCACTCTACATTATTAACTTAACAAAAGGCTAATTTAGGCCTTTCCAGGAAAATTTAGGGTCGTTAACTAGCTAAAAAACGAGATACTTGGAATAGCAATAAGGTAAAATTGACCATGCCGTTTCGAGAACTATTCGCCGGTTTTATTATATTTCCCGCTATTTCCGATGTACTTCGTAAATGATGTGTGTCATTCTAGACACTTTTTTTGAAATTTATATAGCGGCACGATATTACGTGGAAATCATCGTTTTACCGCGTATTTAGCTTTGATGATGATGATGACGATGATGACGATGATGATGATGACGACGACGACGATGATGATGATGATGGTAGGGGGTTTTGGGAAGGAAATATCAACGCTGGGAAGGCAAGAGTTACAATAAGCATAGACTCGTAAGCCTGCAACATGGCTCCGTAGTAAATCACTTGTCGCTCAAGAATCAATTGTTTCCAGCCTATTTACACCCCTCATTAAGTTTCGTTAATTAAGTCTGGAAAAAGCGACGGCAATAACGTCGTACGGAGGTGCGTTACAATTAATTTCGAAATTCGCAATCCGCCAATTTGTCAAAAATGTACTTCCCGAAAAATCTTTCCCATCCCCGTGCTTCGCGGTTCTCTATATCTCCGAGTTTCACGTGCACTTCCACTTATTAGATGGTTCCGAGAAGGTGGCCACATAGGCCAGACAGGGCAATATTTCTGTTTGCCAAACAACCTAACAACCTTTTTGTTTTCTTAGCTTTTTGGCAACTGGTCGAGATTAATAACAGTTGTTCTCCGATGGCAAACATAATCACGGGGTTCAGCCCGGTATTTACATAATTTGTTTTAGGTTCCACATCTCGTTAGCAGATAAGACGTTACAGGAATATGTTGCTGGCATAGTTATTTTATTTTTCGATATCTGAACAGGTTTTAGATTATTTTGTTAGTAACAAGACAAATTGCGTCTCATCATACTTGGAAATTGACTCTGATGTTCTACGAATTCTCAACCAAAGTTTAACATGGCTTAAACTCCTATACCTAACAAATTTTCGTGTTCCCCGAATTTGGGGTCGAACTGAACTTTACTTAATTTCAATATGGCTTCACGGCCTATAGACATTCCAAGAAGTACCTCGCCTTCAACGCTCTACTCGCAGCTGCGTTTTCAGAAAAATGACAGGCTGATTTCCAACAGGCGTGCGACCCGGTACGACGGTGTGGTTAACGTTCTTTTTTCGTTTAAACACCCATGAGAGCGTACCATCAGCTTGACGACGATGATGGTGAAATTTGTACGGCTTTTTTTTAATAGGAGATAATTTGTTGGTGCTACTCTGAGGTGGTCTCAACGCCGTTCGGGATTAATGTTTTTTGTAATGATTCCTGCAACGTGATTCGAAAGATTTTGGTTCAATATGGTAATTTATGTAAATTCTTTAGAAGTTTTTAATCTAATGAATTGTTCATCATCTAGCAGGTTGTTATTATGCTTAATTGAGACATCCATGGGGGCACTAAATGAAGTTTAATAGTTCCCTATGAACGTCTTCGATGCTTTAATATGCACGTTCTCTTCTCCGGGTTGAAATTCGTTCAGGTTAATTTAGGCCATTTTTTCCTCTGAATTTCTACAGGATATATAATTTTAATTGGGCGGGCAACATGTTTTACACTCGGGCGATAGACCTTAGGTCGACACTGAGAGCGGTCCGAAGTGGGTTCCGTGGTAAAATGGTAGGTAGTCTAAGGATCACTATTACTGCATTGACTATTTCCTTTGAAAATTCCTTAACTTAATAGAGTAAAAAAAGTCGTGTCTGATATATCTTCGAGGGTTTCAAAAATGACGAATTCTGAATAAAAATTTTACTGATGGATCTATGCGATTATGGATACATCTTTCGTGTTCTTTAATATCGTCAAAATGTGGATTTGTATAGGCAGTACTCTGATGCCAAATCCCAAACCGAGTGTCCGAAAATCGCGGACAAATATCTTGGAGGCCACTCCTTAATTGAAATAAGACGATTCTTCATTTAAACAAAAAGTCGCATACGCAATGTAGTTATTGATATACGACATATCATTATTGGTACATGCGGTATTAATCTTAGATTTTTTTCCATACATTTTATTTCAAAACCGCCTTAGTTTCTGAGATATTAAAAGGAAATTTTATATCGCGTGTCTAGGCGAACCTTGGACTCATTAACATAGGAAATTGGTTTTAATTTTTGCGCCTGCGCGGGTTATCCAATTGGAAAATTTTTACGTTAAGATCATTATGCTCAAGACCGGCCATTATTACGCATTTTTTCCAATCTTCCAATTTAATGCCAATTCAATCTCAAAATCCCTCCAAAATTTAAAAAATTTGAATGTCCTGCGCAACCGTCCGAAGCCACGATTGGTCAGAGTCAACGTCAAAATGAAACAAACCCAAAGCTGCCAACAACATAAGCGTAAAATCCCCACATCATCTGAATTTTCTCTTCTCTTACTTAACCTTTGTTTAAATGCAACAAAGAAAAGGTGGAAACAAACAAGTTTAAACAACTATCTACATAGTAAAGTTCAACCAAACAAGTAAGTTAAATAAAAAAACTTTAACACTGCAAAAACATTTACAGCGATCGCTTGAAGAAGTCGCGGACCAATCACGACCTCGACCGGTTACGCGGGATATTCAAATTTTTGAAATTTGGAAGGATTTTGAGCCAAAACGGCTCTAGTTAAAAGACTAAAAAATTACGGGCTTATGGCCGATCTTGAATACAATGGCCTCCGTGTAATTTTTTTTCAATCGGATAACACCCGTAGGCCCAAAAAAATTAAATCCGATTTACTACGTTAATCTCTAATGTCCAATGTTGGCCTGAATACCCGGTAGGCGCGCTATTGTTCGCAATCTTCAAATCTAGATTTGAAAAATCCTTTTTAATGTATGAAAAGTGGTTCCTTTCCTAGGACTAAGACTAACTCCTAGGACTAACCTAAGACCCCCTTTTCATCTAGAAATTTTATTGTGGCGAGCAATTAGCAGCTAATATCCCAAAACTCGAATTCCATGTTTGATTTAGAGACCCTTTCCTTTCTTGCAACGTTGCCATATCAGCATCAAATCAGCAAAAATAACATAAAAACAGCCCCAATTTTATTCCAATTCGCCCGTATTCGGAGACCGCGAAACTTTTGCGGATCTAATCAATAGCTAAAGGGCGTGCTTTGCTTGCTATTTTCACACGTCATCCGAAACCAGTTAAAGATAAGGCAAAAACATAAAAGACATAAGAAGATTTAAAATCGAACAAGTATTTCGAGTTTCGAGTCAGCGAGTGAACGGCCTGTCCTCAAACGAAGAAAGTCCGTCCTCGACATTGAACCATCCTGTAGATCGATTATTACAATCTAGTTGTACAGACTCTAAACGCTGGTCGTCGTCCGAAATTTCCACGCTATATCTCAAAAACCGAATGATGTTTCTAAGGCAAAACGTTGAAAAAATCTGATTGTGAAACGTCGACATCAAGTATTTGAAAATCACTCGTTGCGCCCCCTTCAAAATGTTTATGGCCCATTTCCGGACACCCTGTAGATCTACCTGCTAGACGTTTCTGTGCAACTCCCTAAATCGTCGGCAATTTTGTTGAAATGCGTAATAGTTTCAAAGTTAAGCGTTTCTGAAAACTGATTGACCATCAACTTAAGAACGCCATGGCAGATTGATTTACTCGGAAAATTAGCCGCTTTCAGTTTCCGAGAACTGACCTACTAAACCAAAGACACTCGATGTATTATTAGCGAGGCATTATACGGTATTTTTAATGAACTATCATGCGATTAGCCCACTTTATGTTGTGTGTAAGGATCTTTATATCATATGTATTGAACTCCTAGCTATGTAACGTGAATTGTTCTATTTTGATGCATCAAAGGCAATTCACAATTATCAGTTTAGAAACACCCACGTTTTTATGTAGTTAAGTGTTTAGAAGATGATGCCAACAAAGTAACGTTTTGTTTAATGAATAATTTAATAAAGTACGTAACTATTTTTTACCGTGAATGCACAACACAAGAGTTTTCTCATTGTTCTATTGTTATTAAATGTTAAACAGAACACCTGTTATGTATTTTAAGCTATAATGATAGTCAATTGGTTTTTTATCCCACGAATTTCTTGGAAAAAACTGTTTAAACAATTATAACTAAAGCAGTTCTATGTATTATGCATATCCGCTAACGCTAGGAGCACGAAGCAGCTCAAACTTTGAGTACATGCCAGGAACAAAACGGCGCTTTCATAATCATTCATTGCCATTCGATTAAATTCCTTTTTTCCAATTTACATTAATTTTGCATTTAAACTCGTGCACGTTAATTTTTCCTTTGCTTAAGGTGTCCGCTTCTGAAGCTCAATCGTGGAGATCTCGGACATCATAGTAGAGACGAGGTCGGTTAAATTGGTGCGAAGCTGCATGATTTGGAGCTGTACGCCGAATCGTCGAAAAATGTGCCGTTTCAACAACTGAAAAATTTCGATGAATTTCGAAAGTACGGCAGACGCTTGATAACGAAAGCGTGCAATAATGAAACAGTGCGTTAATACAAACACAAAATTTGTGCTATAGGATCAAGCGGGTTGAGCGATAATTCGTACAATCTGTAGGTTTGATGAAGGAAACAGTTCTTGGCGGCACACAAAATAAAGCCAACGATAATAGGAAAAGCAAAAAATCAGCGGTAATTTAAAAATTTGAATATCTCTCTTGATTGTGAGCGTCCAAAAGCCGCTTGGCCCGTCAGTAGTATATTCCTCAAACGCTTTACCCCTCAGATATGACACTGAATTTAGAACAAATGTCCCGCATGTGCATAATGTGGGGATTATTTCATTTGTAGGTAAAAATTTCCTGAAAAACAGAAGCTTCCAATAAAAGTTTTGTTATCATTAGATAATGCATCAAGCCATCTTTCAGAGCAACATTTGAGGAGCGATGGGTCAATTTTTGCGTTTTGTCACGTACTACATACCGCCAATTGTAACAACAATTTGGCAAAATTTATGTAACTACCGAAAATTAATAATAACCGAGACACAGGGCATCACAGTAGAAAAATGAAATCGCATTTTTTTTTAATATCTACAAAATACTTCGAGCTAATTTCACGTGATTTCCAATCTCTAACCGTAATTGGTCTTCAATTAACATACCTTGTAAAGATTCAAACAAATATATTAACAATAACTAAAACAATTAGTTCCGTTAACAGTTACGTCGTTGCTCCACCAATCAGCTAATAAACAAAATTCAAAATGCAGCAACATTATTTTGGAATTACCAATTACTATTTAATATAAAGCGATCGTTCTGTAACAGGGTTGCAAAATGCATTCAAGTAAATGGTGGACAAGTCCAGTATTTGTTGTTATAGGAACATATGTTTCATTTGAACTTTTTTTGGTTCTTGTCTCAATATTCGTTTGAATCTTTGCTATATGTGTCAACAGGAAGCCAACAGTGGTATTAAATTATTCTAATATTATCTTTGTGCTTTTTAACAAAACAAATTAATTATGTTATTTCATATCGAGAAGTAGAAGAAACGGGAAGTCGAGCAATTTAATTTAATTTCTAGGAAACTGTTGCTTCCAGCGATACCAAAAAAAGTATAACTTTTTTTAAGTAAAAAAGGTAAACAAAAAACTTGTGTAAGTCCCAAGTGGCATACACCGTAGCACAAAAAAGTGGAAGCGGTTTAAATGGGTCCTAATGGTTGTTTGTGGTGCCCTCTAAAAGATGCACCCAAACCGTTGATAAGTTAAAATTTCGCATCTCCAAAAACCCCTACAGAGGAAGTTCCGTAAAATTCGCTCGATGTGTTTGAGATATATTAAAGACAATGCGATTCCATTTTTCAACTTCGACACCCTGTATCTCGGCGATTATTAACTTTTGGTATAAAATAACTTAGCTAAATTGCATTATTTTTATGTCGAAAATTCGTCATTACCGTGCATCCCATTACTAAAGACTCACCTAGTATATTTTTTTAAGCAAGCTTTAGATTGCGCTGAATGTATTGACCGTTTTTTTTAATAAATCGTTTTTTTATTAAAATCACGTTCGCTAATATAAACATTTTGTTTGAATTAGTTTACATTATCGAGCGTCTGTTATACTCGAAAATACACGGAAATTTGCTAAAACACGCTTTTAACTTCCTCCCGGCTTATGTGCAAGGCAATTCATTCAAAAATATTCAAAATGAAACTCATCATCATTGCAATTTTCCTCTTCTACAAAATGGCGATATCACTTGAAAGGTTACGTTTCGATTTTCGACAACCATCATCAATTTCCAAGCAGTCTTCTTAAAATCTGCTTTGGTCCTAAAAATTAAATCAGAAAAAAAGGCTGAATTCAAAAGTGTGGAAATTCAAGATTGCGCCCATAAGAAAAAACAAAATTGATGACGGTCGTTGAAAATCGAAACGTCGGATTTTAAATTTGACATCGTCTTATTTTGGAATACGCAAAGTTACAACGACGAAGTCTCAATCATTTTGGGTTCTGTACTTCGTCAAATATGCTGAGCCAAAAATAAAAACACTTTTCCAAAAATTCAGTTTTTTAATACCTCCGAAATTTATTGGATTTTTGAAAGGTTTGAAATAGCATATTTTAAAACTCCGGATTATGCAACTTTGCCATAGTTTAACTGATTTCCCATCTTTTACGGTTACCAAGATCGTCACGATGGCGCTCAATAAACGGTTCATATATGTGGCTCCATCTGTGACGAAGCACTGAAAGTAACCTACATTTTTATACACACAATGTGTTATGTAGATTTTGTATACGATTGTGTGAATTACACATTCAAATTCTAATACAGAGCGAAGCAATTGGACCTCCTTTATCCTCTTGGTCATTCACATATTTCTGTTTCTTTCTCATAAGATACAGGCTTTGGTTTCTAATTGTTTGAAAACACAAAATCGTTTTCCTCTCCTGTTGTAATGAAAGTTTTAGTGACCAATTATTATATTTCTCTTAATCGGTTAAATAAATGTTTAAAGGAAAAACAAATATCTACATATAATAGAAAGTTCATATGTACATAATATATGTAAGGGCTAAAGAAACCAGTGGGAAAATTAATGAAGAACCAGCAAAAATGTAAAATTTTCAAACAAACTTTTAGTTACTGTTAGTAAAACAATGGAAAACCTGATCACTTTTGTTGACGGAACGCCCTCGAGTTATCGATACGAATTATGAAAGCCCTTCTTCACATAGTAATTAAGTGCAATCTGAAGATAACGATAAGTTTCCAATTCAACTTATTAACCGTCTTCAGAAATGAGGGAATCTATCAAGGTAGAGATAATGCAGCGTCATCGCATCATGAAATTGTGCTGAACAAAAGTTGTAAATGCTGAAAAAGAGAGCAACGATAATGTGGTCGAGACGACGCTCGCATGTCTTGTTAAAATTCCTATGCAGAGGAAAGCCGATTCCTGTCTCAGCGCCTGATGTTACATATTTTGATTATAATTTAAATTTATATTTTAGAACTTGGATCGATTCAGGTGCAAAGAGAGTGTTTTTTAGCAATCCAATAGACCCGATGATTGCCCATCCCTATTTATGACATTGACATTTCTGATTGACGTTTGTCATGTTGCTTTCAGCACTTGCTTCTGTTTGTTAGTAAAATATGTTTTATTCCAGGTTTTTTTGAGAAAATAAAGCTTATTTTAGTATAGCGCTAAAAGAATATAACTTGTTGTCCCTTTCATTTTTTGCGGTTCTGGGCTGAATCCCAATTCCAGATCATTTCTCGGAAATGGCCGATTTCGTCGACTATGAAGCAGAGGAAAGTAGTGAGGTAAGAAATCTTACATTCAATTTATTACTAAAAAATCTTTTTGTTTCTCAAATCTCGTGAACCTAATGTGTAAACTCCGATTCTCCCTTTCCTAGAGAGATGATTTTCAACATTTTCCCACACAGAAATACTGTCTCTTAATCAGGTACTAATAAGTATTGTTTCAGGAGGAGGAGTTGGATTCCCATGACCGAAAGAAACTCAAGAAAGTTAAAGCCATGGACGATAGTTCTGAGGAGGAAGAGGATGGTAATTAATCTTATTTTGAGGCTCTTCAACCACTTATCTAAGAGCTTAATAACCTCAGGTTATTAAACTCTCAGACATATTATATCTGAAATAAAAGTATAAAATGAAAAAACGTTATGGAAGTGTAGCACAATGATTTAAAGTGGCACTGGAAGAGAAAGTGTATACTTATTTCTTGTATTTGCCCTAACATCACAAGGTTTGATATTGAATAAAATATGTACTACTGGGAGACATAGGGATTTTCATTGTGCAGTTAACAAAATAACCCTTGTAAACAAGTTCTTTCTAATCATTGCACTAGGTTACTCTAGTTGAATGTGTACTTAATTGACACGTCCAAAGCTCATTAATCATTTGAATCATATCAAGAGACCTCCAAAATGTTTATATGGGTGAAGAAATAAAGGAAAGCTTGTGACATGACATCAGGCTTTTTCAGTTTCTTATTAGAGTTGACTAGATTACAATGTCAAATTTGGAATTTTCATTTATTTTTAATTTAAAATGTGTTAGAACTGCCTAGCTTGCAATCAGTTTCTCTTTAAAAGGGCTGGGGATGCTTACCCTGGTGCTGTAAGTGTGTGTGTACAGTAACAATAATTTACCATTTTTTGACCAAAAAATAATTTTTTTTTAAAGATGATGACAGACTCAGAGAAGAATTAAAAGACTTGATTGATGACAGACCCATTGAAGAGAGTGATGGTGAAGACTCGGATGCTTCTGGTGGGGAAAAAAGAAAAAAATCTGATGATGAAGACTTAGACGATAGACTTGAAGATGAAGATTATGATTTGCTGGAGGAGAATTTAGGTGTTAAAGTTGAGAGACGAGTAAGCAGTCGAATGATTCTAATATTGTTTGCGCAATTAAAACCCACAGTTTTATATTTAGAAATTTAAAAGATTGAGAAGAATCCGGGATGAGGAGAGTGAGGGAGAAGATGATCATGATCAAGAACAAGAAAGGGAGCAAATTGCCAATGATTTGTTTTCAGATGATGTAAGTATAGCCTTAAGCTGTTAGCAGGTTTTAGTGTGGTTCTAAGTATTTTAAAGTACAATTTTATTTGTTGCACTTATCAGGAAAAGGATGCCAAGGTAAAATTATCTGTTGGCCAATACGTGGATTTTATAGAGACAAAATTTAATCATCTATATTCCACAATTAATTGTTGCAGGATGACGAAAGGCAGTCTGAGCGTAGTCATCGTCCTGCCCCTGAACCTGAACACTTTGGGGAAGAAGAAGATGAGGGAGAATATTCAGATGCTGATGACTTTATAGTAGATGATGAAGGCAAGCCAATAGGCAAAAGGAAGAAGAAGCCAATTTTCTCAGATGCAGCTCTCCAAGAAGCACAAGAAACATTTGGAGTTGACTTCGATTATGACGAGTTTTCCAAGTATGATGATGAATATGATGAGGATGAGGAGGAAGATGAAGATGATGAATATGAAGAAGGTCAGTGTTGCGTTACTAAAGTATTTATTCTATTTTTACAATATTATATGTTTAGATGAGGAAGGTGAACGCAGGCGAAAACATAAGAAAGCTGCTAAAAAACGCCCTACCAAAAAGTCAATTTTTGAGATTTACGAACCTTCAGAGCTTAAACGAGGCTTTTTCACGGATTTGGACAATGAAGTGCGAGGCACAGATATTCCTGAAAGAATGCAGTTACGCGATGTTCCTATTACTGCCGTTCCTGAAGATTCAACTGAGTTAGACGACGAGGCCGAATGGATTTATAAACAGGCGTTTTGCAAAAACACCGTTTCCAATATCGACGCAAATTTAACTGCAGAAGCTCGCGAAAAACTACGCAAAGGACCTCAAACTATAGGCAAGATACGGAAAGCTCTGGATTTTATGCGCAATCAGCAGCTGGAGGTGCCATTCATAGCGTTCTATAGAAAGGAATATGTTCAACCTGAATTGAACATTAATGATTTGTGGAAGGTTTACAAGTACGATGCAAAGTGGTGTCAAATCAAGAGCCGTAAAGAAAACCTACTGAGTTTGATAGAAAAGATGAGGTCTTATCAGATGGATGAAGTTATGAAGAATCCAGACGCGCCTCTCTCTGAAAATATTAGGTAAGTTTTTTTTTTAAGTGATTATTTTCGTGACGTTGAGGGGATTTATAGGCTTATAAGAGATGCGGATATAGAAAACTTAAGGAAAGTGCAAACGGCGGAAGAACTGAATGATGTTCATAATCATTTTATTTTGTATTATGCCCAGGATTTGCCAGCGATGCATGCGGCCTGGAGAGTGAAGGAAAAAGAAAGGTTTCTTAACGCCAATTAGTAATTGTTGTTTTCTATTTATTTTGTGTATGGGGAAACTTTTAGAAGGAAACAAGAAAGGCGTACTGCAAGATTAAAGGCTTTAGCCGAATCCGAGGAGGGTGCAGATGTTACGGAGGAAATTCCTGATGATGATCAGGATGACGAGTCAGGACCTGATACCATCAAGTACGCAAATAGGTCAGGTTCCTATTCATTGTGTATGCGAGCGGGTATCTACTCTCTAGCAAAGAGATTTGGTGAGTTGATCGTTTTATGATAATTGTTAAGTATTGTTAATTGAGCGAGTTTCTGCAGGCTTAACTCCGGAACATTTCGCCGAGAATTTACGAGATAATTACCAGAGACATGACGTTGACCAGGAACAGACTGAACCAAGTGAAGTAGCTAAAGAGTACATTTCAGCAAAGTTTCAAACCGTTGATGATGTTTTGCAGGTAATATTTTATTTACTAATTATAAATTTCAATGGGATCTTCCAAGTACAGGGTGCAACGTTCTTAATAGATATGAGCTTAGTGGAATTAGAGAAATGTTGCGCTTAATATTAACACCTTTTCATACAAGATATGGTGGCAATGTTAAAAAATATTTTTCGGAATACGATTGAAAATTGAAAAATTGTTTACCAATCTAGTTTTTCACAATTGGATAACAGAATGTTTGTTTATATTTTCGCCTTGATGCTGACTTATTCTTTATAATTGGTAATTTAAAATGGAACAGATTTGATTATTTCATGAAATCGTAATAACACTCGATGATCTACTTAAAAGTTAATAAAAAAAAACAATTCATACTTTTGGCACATTTCTAAGTTCGCTTTTTTTGTTCAATACCATTATACTATAGGTATAGATACAAGGATATTTTCATGACAGAGCGGATCTTAATTTGTAGGCGGCCAAATATATGGTGGCTTTACAAATTGCCAGAGAACCACTAGTACGCAAATGCATTAGAGAAGTTTTCTACGAAAGAGCGAAAATAAGCATAATTCCTACAAAAAAGGGACAGAAAGTAATCGATGAATCTCATAATTGTTATTCCCTGAAATACGTAAAAAATAAACCGGTGCGAGACTTAACCGGAGACCAGTTTTTGAAATTGACCCTTGCAGAAGAGGAACAGCTGTTAAAAATAAAGATAAGCGACAATATTGAAGGTCATACTTCGTCTTCGTATGTCGACGAAGTAAAACAGCTCTACATTCGAGACGAATTTAGTAAAAATGTCCAGGAATGGAATAAGGTACGAGCTGAATGTGTAGAGCGGGCCTTGACGCGTTGTGTTTTGCCAGATCTGCAAACTGAGCTTAAAGGGGTTCTCTTGAGCGAAGCCAAAGAGTTCGTGCTTAGGGCTTGCTGTAGGAAATTGTACAATTGGATTAAACTTTCTCCCTATCAAGTGGAGTTTCCAGAGGAAGATGAAGATGAGTGGGACACGAGTAAAGGTATTAATTTGTAATGGTTATTTGATCATCTGTATTTTCACTCGATGCTTTGCAGGGATAAGGGTGATGGGTCTGGCTTATGTTCCGGACTATTCTCAATCGGCGTTTACGTGCATAGCGGCGCCAGATGGGGATATAACGGATTACTTGAGATTACCACACATTCTAAAGAGGAAGAACAGTTGGAGAATGGATGAAAAGTTGATGAAAGAGGCCGATTTGACAGCGCTTCGCAACTTTATTTTTACGTATGTTTGAATGTCATTTTTTCTGAACTTTTTTTCGTTTAATTAGCGATATTTTATAATTTTTCACAATTATTACTTTTTCAGCAAAAAACCACATGTGATAGCCATCGGCGGTGAATCACGCGAAACCTTAATGATCGCCGAGGACCTACGGGGAGTCGTAAGCGAATTAGCCGAGTCTGAGCAATTCCCTGCAATTAAAGTAGAAATAATTGACAATGAACTGGCTAAAGTCTACGCTAATTCGAACAAAGGCGTATCTGATTTTAGGTAAATTAACATATACATAACCTAAACATTTAGTTAATTCAAACATCCTAGAGATTACCCAGAATTACTGAGACAGGCTATATCTTTGGCCCGTAAAATGCAGGATCCGCTAATTGAGTATTCACAATTGTGCAATAGTGATGAAGAAATATTAAGCTTGCGCCTGCACCCACTGCAAGAACAAATTACCAAAGAGGAGTTGCTAGAAGCATTGTGTCTGGAATTTGTCAATAGGTAGGTAAAAGAAATAATTAAATGAGACAGTTTCAGTAATTGATAATTTTAGAACAAATGAAGTTGGCGTGGACGTCAATTTAGCAGTCCAACAGGCGCATAAAAGCCATCTGATTCAATTTATCTGTGGTTTAGGGCCTAGAAAAGGTCAAGCACTTTTGAGAGTGTTAAAGCAGACCAATCAACGTTTGGAGAATAGAACCCAACTCGTAACAGCCTGTCATATGGGACCGAAAGTGTTTATTAACTGTTCTGGGTTTATAAAGGTACTTTAAAAGTTTCAAGCGGTTTGTTGATGATAAAAAAATTATTTCTTTCAGATCGACACAAATAGTTTGGGTGACAGCACAGAGGCCTATGTTGAAATTTTGGACGGCTCGAGAGTTCACCCGGAGACATACGAATGGGCTCGAAAAATGGCTGTGGATGCATTGGAATATGACGACGACGAAGGAGCTAATCCTGCCGGTGCCTTGGAGGAAATCCTCGAAACTCCTGAGCGGTTAAAAGATCTGGATTTGGACGCCTTTGCCGAGGAATTGGAACGGCAAGGTATTACTGAATTGCGATTTTTTTGGTTTATGTCTTGTCAGATTTTTTGGTGGCTGTGGAAACCCGTGTTTAAAGAGATTTGAGGAGTTTTTTGGAGTAACAAAATATGTTCAACACATTGGAACTCCTTCAGTAACTTTATTTTTTGGTATGTCTATTTTCTATTTAGTTCTCATTTTTATTTCAGGATTTGGCAACAAGAGTATAACCTTATATGACATCAGAGCCGAATTGAACTGTCGCTACAAAGATTTGAGAATGCCTTACCGCTCGGCCAACCCTGAAGAACTATTTGATATGCTTACCAAGGAATCACCTGAGACTTTTTACATTGGCAAAATGGTACAGGCCACTGTAATCGGAATTGCCCGCAGAAAGCCACAAGGTAATATCTATAAAACTAAATTGCTATAATAATTTCCAAACTAATAATCAAAGCTTGTTGCTTATATTTGAAGTTAAATGTTGCCGAAAATAACAATATCTAAATGCAGAAAAATATACATGTAAGTGCATCCTGAAACCATCGTACAAGTGTATTTGAAGATCCAAGCAGCAAGATATCTTTTAGAGGGTCGGCCCTGTAACAACTTTCTTCCGCAACATATGTATGAGTTCTCAAATAACCTTGTCCAAGGATGCACCTATCAGAATGTATTTCAGCATTCGAATATATTTCCTATTTTCTGAGATATTTAGCTTCGAATATGAGGTACAAATATATTGTGCGTTACCAGTAGTTTATATGCATTGGTAAATTTTGGCTTTTCATATGCGGATAGTCGGTAAAATTATTGTCTTATCGAATTCAGCACGTAAATTAAAGAAAAGATCGCTCAAAATAGTTTCTCGTGTTTTTTTCTTATTGCAAGCTAAAATTTCTCTTAAATTTGTTGACAGTACATTTTTCTATGATATCCATTTCTTCCTACTTATTTAGGTGAACAACTGGATTCTGCAAATCCCGTCCGTAACGATGAAACCGGATTGTGGCAATGTCCGTTCTGTCTGAAAAACGATTTTCCTGAGCTTTCCGACGTGTGGAACCATTTTGACGCGGGCTCCTGCCCGGGTCAGGCTACTGGTGTGAAACTCCGACTCGATAACGGAATTTCTGGATATATTTACATCAAGAATTTGAGCGATAAAATGGTGTCGAATCCAGAGGAGCGAGTAGGTGTTGGACAGTTGATACATTGTAGGATAACGAAAATCGACGTTGAGAGGTTTTCCGTGGATTGCACATCTAAGTCGAGCGATTTACTTGATAAGAACCACGAGTGGAGGCCACCAAGAGACCCATATTACGATCAGGAACAAGAGGATAAAGATAATAGGTGGGGATACACAGTTAATATCCGAAAAAAGATACTTTACTTCAATATTCTTTTTGAGAGGGACCAATTTGCTGCATATTGAATGTTTCTTGTCTTCGCTACTCTCTATCCATTTCGCTTAAGGAGCGTCTTATTTGAAAGATCTAATTTTTTTATTTTCACATTCTGTCGTAACAAAAATCTATTGTTACTGTTTAAACATAATCACTATACTTGATCTTTGCATTGGTATAATATGAACTTTCGATGCTGAGCTTGTTCCTATTTCTAAGAGTCGAAGCGGAAAAGAAAAAAAATAAACAACGACAGACATACATCAAACGAGTGATCGTCCATCCAGCATTCCACAACATATCCTATACCGAAGCCGAGAAGTTTATGGCTAACATGGACCAAGGGGAAGTAATAGTCCGACCGTCCAGCAAAGGAGTGGATCACCTGACTATAACGTGGAAAGTAGCAGAAGGCATTTGTCAGCACATTGACGTTAAGGAACAAGGAAAAACCAACGCTTTTTCATTGGGAAAATCACTGTGGATAGGCAACGATGAGTTTGAAGATTTAGATGAAATCATTGCCCGACATGTTCATCCAATGGCTTCTTATGCCAGGGATTTACTGACTTTCAGGTATGTAAAGTTCTTGCGTATTAACCAATTCCAGTGCCCTTAGTTTTGGAAGTATTTAGATACTACAAAGACACTGGTGGCGGTCTAAAAGACAAAGCTGAGGAATTTATTAAAGAAGAAAAGAAAAAGAATCCTTCAAAAATTCATTATATTATCGGCGCATCCAAAAATTTTCCCGGAAAGTTTCTGCTCTCTTATCTTCCCAGAGCCAGGGTTAAACACGAATACGTCAGTGTTACACCAGAAGGGTTCCGCTTTAGACAGCAATTGTTCGATTCAGTTGCGACTCTTTTTAAATGGTTTAAAGAGCACTTCAGGGATCCCATCCCGGGAGGAACCCCTAGTACTCCTCGCGTCGGCGGCACAACCGGAAGAACACCTTATCAAGGTAACTAACAATGTTAATGTTATAGTTATTTACTTAAAAAGTGCAGAAAGTGTCAACTGCTGATCACATGATTCACTGGACTAGTAAACATTTTACCATCAATATTTTTCCTACAGGCCCATTTACGTTAACTTTATTTCGCACTGCAAGTTTCGTTAAATATTAGCTTGCATTAAAATCTTTATAATTAGAATTTTATGATTTTCTTTAGGTGCTGCTACTACTCCGTTTAACAGTATGAATCTAGAAGCCATTCAAAGGGTGGCCCAAAACTTGCCTAGCCACACTTTGCAGAGTTTATCGGCTGTGGCGAATCAGACCCCACACTATCCTCATACTCCTGGTGGAGCATATGGAGCCAATTATATTAACACGCCGTACACTCCAAGTGGACAAACTCCATTTATGACACCGTATCAAACGCCGCATGCACATCAAACGCCAAGGTATGTGATCCCTCCTTTTCTTATGACAAGGAAAATATTCGAACAACCTTATTTACAAATTAACGACCCAACGGATGCTGGACAAAGGTAGACGGAAACCAGTAGATTAACTTGATACGTGACTAGTTATATGATTCCTCTTTAGCCACCATATGTTTCTAAGTTTTTTTCAACCTATTGTCTGATTACAATGTCCCTTCTAACTGTCGGTAATTAATTATAGCAGAGAGATAGATAATGAATTTAAACACAAACGCCATAAAATTATACCGATAATCGGAAAATTTAAAAAAATCATATTTGGTTTTAAAATGTGTGGAAATGTGAAAAACAAAGGCTAATTGCGATTAACATAATGTTTCTATTGTTTTGAAAAACATTCCCCGGTAGGTATATAATTTTTCTTTTTTACATTAAATAGGTACGGGCAGTCTACACCTTCTCCAGTTCAGTCAATGATGGGCTCCGGACCTTTCCTCCATCCCGGAGCTGTGACACCTTCGAGTCAGATTAGTTCTAGTCCCTATTCTCGGTCTAGCCAAAGGAACCACTCGGGGCATAGTATGCCTCCACCACACAGGTACAATATGAGCCTCTATTATGTAAAAACATATGTATCTTTTTATTTATTATTTGCAGGAGACATGGAGGGCCTGGTGGATACAGGTTTAGTGGTAGCGGAAGCGGCTCAGCTGATTTGGATTGGCAAAAAGCTGCGGAAGCATGGGCATCTAGAAGTAGACGTAAGGAATCTTTTAATTACGTTTGAAAAGTAGACTTAAGCAATTTACTTCAGAAAATATTACTTTTAAATGTAATATTTTTTTACATAGCAATACATAATGTTTTCGTCATTCTTTATAAGAAAAAGGACATGATTTCTTTCTTTACTAGTAATTTAACGCTTAGCCCGTATTTAAGCCATTTGATGTTTAATCCATTGTAGTTGCTATAATTGATGAAAACGTTACACTTTTGTTTTTGTTTCCAGCTGGATCAATAGGGCAGAGAACCCCGAGGTCCACACCACAAACAAACTTTTCCCCACACTCTATGTCGTTAGGCGACGGGACTCCTTTATATGACGAAAATATTTAAGATATTATTGTAATTTTATGTTAAATTATATATTTTACGACACGTGTTACTTCAAATTACGTCCAATACTCCTTTTACTTCACTTCAATAATCCGCTTTTATTAATCCTCCCCCTAACCCAAGAACTGAAATCTTTTATTTCGGAGTTCGAAATTTGCTTGTGATAATTATAAAAAAGTTCAAAGAAAATCTTTAGACTTAGAAGTGAGCATCAGCATGTCTCGCTTAAAATAAGACATTTTGCAAAAAAGAGCACAATAAAGCGTGCCCACAATATAAATAAAATCAAAGTAGTTAATTACCAGTAAAATCTTTTTTACCATGGCGTCATCTAGTATTGAGTGACAATGGTAATTCTCACAAAAACGAAGGTCAACTAAAGAAAAACACTGCAATTCTCATTTCCATAATCTTTATCTTTTAGTTATTTTCAATAGATGGCGCAAAGAGCTAAAACTACCTTAAATTTCACTGCTATTCGAACGTGCTTACTATGTTCATATATAAAATTAAAAGCGACGCCAGTGTACTCGCTTCGGCGGTACATATACTAAAATTGGAACGATACAGAGAAGATTAGCATGGCCCCTGCGCAAGGATGACACGCAAAATCGTGAAGCGTTCCACATTTTTTTGTAAAAATTTTTCACGAAATTTTATTGCAAAATAAAAATGAGAATTTAACTGATAAATTTAAACTTCAGCTTATTGGCATTACCCTGTACATACATACATAATGGTTTTTGAGATACTTCAAAGTTTTATTGGTTTTGAACTTTTGCAAAAAAACTTATCTGTTACATGGTAGAAGTTTCAATATTACGAGATGAATACATTCCATACAAGCAAATAAATCTGCAACAATTTCTAAATTAAAGGTCATATTTTTCCTTTGATACGAATATGAATTTAACATCGGAATATTAAAAATCAAAAGCAAAAAATTAAATTGGTAAATTATTCCGATACTATTAACATCTATCAATGAAAAGTGTAAACTATCACAAAAAATGGGGATCACATCTTATTTTTCTTAATTACAGATTTCTGTAATGATAGCCTTTCAACACGAAGCAAAACTGATACACTCCTATAAAATACAGATTTTTTCTTTCTTTCTATAATATAAGGTGCAACAAAGATGCATACTGATATTTGGAAAAGGCAAACCTGAGTAAATATTAATTACAGAAGGGAAATTTAAATTTTGGCAAATATCGATCAGTTGGAGCTCGACGTCCAGTGAGGGTCAGCCGAATTGTACAGTTTTTCGCGTGTATCGTTTCTCTGTGATACAATTAGGTAAGTAAATTACTTATATATTAATGAATATCCTGTAATGCTTGTTTTAATTCCCCGAGATGTTGACATGTTTCAATAGAGGCATAAAATAATATAGAAAAATCGATTTTCTGAGTTATAATGTTATGTAACAAGATGAAATAAAGTGGCTTTGAGAGTACAGAGCGAGAATTGAGTGAATTATGCAACTGATGAACTAACCTGAACCACGTTGACAAAAATTTAAATTGAAACTGATTTAAGTTTTTATAAAAAACTGTGTTTCGCTAGGTGGTGATGTTAACCTAACCCTATTTTAACGCATTGACACCCTGCTTTAATTAATGGAATATGATATGACGTCATCCGCTATTAAATACTAAATTTAAGAACAAAATTAACTAATTTCAACTTATGTGTATCTATATTTCTTGTGACCTTGAAGTCCGGCAAGAGGGCAACAGTCATTGTTTAAGTCTACACGAGCAGGGAGGAATCACGTGCGTGACGTCATTGAGATACTCATTCACTCGTCGTGTATGACGTATGAGTTGCGTAAAATTGACGATAAAAATACAGACGAATACTCACATTTTGGATTTTCCTATTGAATAGAAGCAAAAAAGATGGGCTTTTTTTATGGATTCACCTTATCAAGGCTATTAGTATCACAGATATGAAACAAGTTTGACTATTTTTAATTTATACATCTTTCAAGCTTACACATGTTAGTATTGAACATCTTCAAGTAAAAGACAAATACCATCTTTATCCAGGTATTCTCTCATTATGGGGCACTTTACTGTTACCATCTACAATAATATTTTGCACAATTTTAACATCACTTGTTATTTTCAATTCATGTTCTTTCTTCTTCGGGTTTCCACTGAGCTATCTTAGTTTTGACAGATCTATCAAATGACGTTTTCTTTGGGCCATCTTGTATGGAATATACCTTCGAGTTGACCTATGTCTTGACGAAAGTGTGTTGGTAACAGTGCCCACAAATACCTGTGGTCAAAATATTAAGTGTTTTTTATTTCTTGCATCATGACTGATGTTAAGCAAAATCTCGTATTTGAGGGTTTGTAGAGATGAAAAATCGAAAACCCAGTTCGGTTTATCGCCACTAGGAATCTTCCAAAATATGATAACAGTAACTTAAAAGGTAAACTTTTTGATAAGTTTAACTTTAGTTGCCTCAATGCTTATCATCCAAAGTACAAGGTTTACTCCTCAATTTAGCATGTGAAATAGTTTATAAAGACAGAACAACAATTTTGTTTAGGCAATGGTCCAGTGTTGCAAAGTTCTAAGTCTTAATGTTGGTCAATGGCCAAGTTGGTTTTTAAAATTATCACTATACTCAAAGGTCGTTGTCATAACAGTATTAAAATAAACTAAGTGTGGGATAATGTATGAAATCTCGACCTATAAGAAACTGCCTTTAGACATGTTTCGTATTAACGTTACAATTACGATACCGAAATCAAAAAACCACTACAGCAAAAGCGTTCCCCGTTATTGCTTCTAATTGAAATGTGTAAAGATATTTCGATATACCAGTATTGATCATTTTATTCTGTTGCAGTTAACTAAATCCATAAATAGCCAAAACAACAATGGGAGTCCCAGCTGGAAACGCAGAAAACGGCAAAAAACTCTTTGTTCAAAGGTGCGCCCAATGCCACACTGTAGAAGCTGGAGGTAAACACAAAGTAGGTCCCAATCTCCATGGAATTATGGGCAGGAAAACAGGCCAAGCGCCTGGATTTGCTTACACGGATGCCAACAAAGCAAAAGGTAATATAGCATTAAAATTTTGCTTCTGAAAATTTACAATAAATATTTTTTAGGCATCACATGGAATAAAGACACCCTCTTTGAGTACTTGGAAAACCCCAAGAAATACATCCCTGGAACAAAGATGGTGTTTGCTGGTTTAAAGAAACCCCAAGAGCGAGGTGACCTTATTGCCTACCTTGAACAGGCAACAAAGTAAACATATTTTTTCCAAAATTAAAAACACAGAATTGGTCCTGGAAAATTGCAATACAAAAGTTAATTAGAAACCATCTAGATTGTTTAAATAGGAAATATTATATGTACTAAGGAGTTTTATGGGTCATGACTTTTTGTATTGCCAATTTTCCGTTCATGACAGCAAGAGCTAGTAGTATTTCGATGTATACAAACGACGGTTTGATCATGTGTCAAGTGCATTGTATGTACAAATTAGCCCAATTTTATCTTTAGGTATTTATCACTGTTAAATTATTTCTTATTAATTTTAAGAAAAAAGTCCTGTACAATATACGTTCTCGTTTTAAGTCAACCTGCGAATAAATGAGTTACTCAATTATTACATCAATTTTTAATAAATCAAGCTGTTATACATTTTTGCAACCTATCTTAACGTTAATGTTACATGACGCAAGCTGAGTCACGAAAAACTTGAAAATATACGGAATCTGGATTTGAGCAATATTTTGTCCGTTTCCGCACAGCCTGCAAGTGTCTTTGGTCTCCGTCATGTTCGGCTTATCAGCTTTTATCGTTACAAGAGTGATGGGGCTTAAAAGTGAACCGCACGTAATGCAAAGATTGGCCTGAAAATTATTTGAGACAATTTGTTTAATATGTTTGGAAATAATGGTTAATCTTGAAATAATGCACTTACGGTTATTTTATCGGAACAATTCAGTAGTCTGTCTTGTAAGAGGAAAGATGTTCCGTGGCTGATAAGAGCATCTCTCTCCATTTCACCGAACCGAACGCCACCTCCTTTTTTGCGTCCCTTAATTGGCTGTCTGGTCAGTACGTCCATAGGTCCTGTAGATCTAACCTGAAAGGTTGGAAGACTAAGCTGAAATTTCTATTTGATAGAAATGGTAGAAGTTGTTTTCTGGCAATTTCGACATAAAAATCAAAGAATTATTATTAGTTTTTATTTCAATAAAAAATCTAATTTTCAGTTTGTTAGTACTTAAAGAACCTGCTACGATGGCCTGTCATTACTAGACTAAAAATTTCATTTGAATAAACTGGTGGGTTATAAAGTTTTTCATAATTTTTAGTATTTTCCAGACAGCCACGCAGGGACCGCACACGCAACTCTTTGAGTGAGTTCCAAATCTGAGTGATGTAAAGTACTTTACATCACTATCTTTTATTATGCTTGCGGGTTTAACAATTTACTCACTAGTCGCTATTTCGATTAAATTTCAATATGTTTTACATTACCGTATTATTCATTAAAGCATCTTTTGAAAGTAAAAAAGATGCACATTATAAAACTTACCTGCCATTTATCTGACACCATGTGCCTGAGCCTTTGATAATGCACTACTCCGATAAATATCCTAGCTGTCATTTCCCTACCGTCTATCCCTGAATACATCGTTTCAGTCCCGTAATAATCATAACCTCCTAGAAAAAAAGAAATATTCGCATAAAAATGTTTTCGGCAAATGAATTAAAGAGAAACCTATTTCCAAACAACGCCCAAAGTAATCTATGGCGGTATCATCTTCTGTAAACCTAAAGGGAGTAGCGTCATGCACCAACCCATGCATAGCTGCCGATTTTCCAGCCATAAGCTCGATCATCATGGCTATTGTCATACGCGAAGGAAATCCGTGAGGGTTGAAGACTATATCCGGCACTATCCCTGTTTTTTAAATAATCTATAATATTACGATCCAGAAAAGAAAAATCTGTACCTGTTTCCGTAAAAGGCAAATCTTCAGAAGGCCATTTTTGGGAGCAAATACCTTTCTGCCCCGCTCTACTGGCAAACTTATCACCAACACTGGGGTTACGCTGCAAACAAACAACCCCATACAAAACCGTTTTTAAACTAGTTAATATAATACCGACAGGCACACGATATGTGATGCAAATTGTCTTTTTCGCCTTAGGATTAAAATCTCCGCACATTTTTATGCTATGCACATAGCACTCTTCCTTCCCTTTAAACCTTATCGTTTGATACATAGACCGATCAACGTTGTAGTAACAATAAAGGATGTCTGAATTCTGTATTTTTGTCCCCAAGTAAGGCAAACCATCCGCATCTAAAATTCATTAAAGAACGATATAATGGCGATCCAAACACGTGCATCAAAGCTCACCTAAAACACGAGCTAATGCTGGAACATCAGGATTTCTAGCAAAATATGATCCTTCATGATCTAGTTGGATAAACTCGGACTTGTATATCGAACCGTGGGCAAGGCCTCTTTCCTCAGAAGCCTTGTTAATAATCATTGCATCTTCCATGTCATATCCCTATAAAGTAACGCGAATAAAAACCAATAGACAATGGTATTAAATACTTACAGTATAACTAATAACCGCTACAATTGCATTTGTGCCCATTGCGAAATCGTCTAGTTCCATTTCATCATAGTGGACTGGGCGGAAGAGTGGAGTGCTAGGCGTTTGTAACCTTGAAAATACATTATTGTTTCACATATCATATTTTTCATATCAAAGAAAACTAGTTTACCTGTACAATTTAGTTTCCGATTGCAAATCCCAAGTATGACACGGGGTCCCCATTGTCTGTTTACCCATCTGACATTGATACATATTTCTGGGGGATTGGTTGCAATCAGGCATTGGTATGAGTTGGGCCAAGTTCGACATGAAAGCTGTTTTGGACAATTCCATATGCGTTGTAACTCCTACAAAGGTACTGATTTAGAAACTTATTACAATACAAATTTTCATATGATGAACAGGATGCTTCAGTAACTCTGTTACATCGCGATATCTCCGTTATGGTTAAAGATTTTCGAAAATGTTTTCGACATAAATTGTTTAGTTTGATGAAACGCATTATGCGGTGGGACTTCGCTGTTTTTTCACTACTTCCAGATAAACCAGAAGTCAATGTCAGTTTCCTTATTTCAAATGGAACATCATGTATATTTTTCATTTTTAGATTCCACATCTTAAGGCGATTAAACAATTGTTAGGTTCCCCTTTTCCTAGACTTTACGTTGTAATGCCATATGGGATTTTTGACTGCATAGAGCTCAAAAGCATACCTGTAGTTTCGTTTACATGATATATCATTCCTGACTATGTTATTTTTCCAAAAATCAACCATCTTGTTTGCAAAGCTAACGAAAATATTTCGAATTATGTATTATTACTCAATATTAAAACTTGTAAATTTGATTAAGAAAGTTTAATCATTCCGTACACGTGTTACTAGTGTTAGGAGAGTATAAACGAAATTACAGGGGTGCTTTTATTCTCTACGCAGCCAAAAATCGCATATGACATTTAAAGGTATGGTCTAGAAAAAGGGAGGCCTAATAATTATTTAATCACTTTAATGTGTGGAACATAAAAACGCAAAAATATACAGAATATTCGATTTTAAATAAGTTGACATTCACTTCCCGTTTAACTGGAATCTGTAAAAACAGTAAAGTCCCACTACATAATGCGTTTGGTCAAACCAAACGATTTGTGTCCAGAACATTTTCGAATATCTCTAACTGCAACGAAGATATCGCCTTATCACAGAGTTATTGCGACACCCTGTATATTGCATTGCATTTAGATAATAAAGGTTTAAAACGTACAATGCGCAGTTCTCTTCTTCTGAATCTGATCTTTTGAAAAATCTTCCAGATTAAAACTAGAAAATATCCTTTATGTGTATTGTAGACATTTCTGTAATAATGCCGATATTAAAATTTAAAGTTGAACTACCACATTGAAATTGAAAAAAATACATGCAATTTGCACAGGTGCATGCGTATACGCACCTAAATTGAAATTAACCGTCACAAAACAAAAAAGGAACTATCGCGTTTAAAAATCGATACTACCCCGACCACATTAAAAGATATGTATATCCTTGTCTATTACTTACAAATTGTAGAGTACATCGACAATATGGCCAACATTCCAAACGAAAATTGTAAAATCTTAAATGTCAATGTCAAAGTCAAATGACTATTTACATTTTTTTTATCTCTACAAATTGTTATTGCTTTTTTCGCTTTTTAAATTAAAATAACGTTAATCAATACCGGTAACAAAAAATTAACGATGCAACATATTATCTAGAGTCGACTAATCTCCCATTGACTATCACGAGATAACACAGCAACTAATTGGAGCCCGATCATCCACACCGCCGAGAATGTGCGGTTATGTGACCTTGTGTTGATAAAATCGACCCGTTCTAAACCCTTCGAAAATCCTGATTAATTAATAAATGTTCACTGGCATATCAGTGCTTACGGCAGCGGTCCGAAAGGCACTTAAATTTAAAATGATCCCGAACGTGGTTTTCGTGTTGGGTGGCCCCGGGGCAGGTAAGGGTACACAATGTCAAAAGATAGTGGAGAATTTTGGCTACGTGCACCTTTCCGCTGGCGATCTTTTGAGAGAGGAACGTAATAAAGTTGGCTCTGAATATGGGGAACTTATTGAAACCTATATTAAAGAGGGAAAGATAGTTCCTGTTGAAATAACCTGCAGTTTGCTTGAGAGGGCCATGGCCGCATCTGGCAAGCAAAACTTCCTAATTGACGGCTTTCCACGCAACCAAAATAATTTAGACGGTTGGAATAAGGTTATGGCTGATAAGGTGAATTTGCAGTTTGTATTGTTTTTTGATTGTCCAATGGAAGTTTGTACTGAGAGGATATTGAAGAGGGGGGCAACCAGTGGGAGAGTAGATGACAATATTGATAGCTTACGCAAGAGATTTAACACCTATGTATCAGAAACCAAACCTATCATAGATCATTATGCAGTTCTTAATTTAGTGAAAACCATTGATGCAACCAGACACGAGGATGAGGTGTACAGTGATGTTGATACTTTATTTTGTGGTGGAGCTGGGGATAAATAGACTTAATAGTAAAAATATGTTGTAAAATGTTTTATCATTCCTTGTGGGGAGAGTGATCCTCAGTCTTTTATGGTAAATGCAATTATAGATTATAGATATTATGGGAATTAACCAAATCTGGTTCCTTTTCTGCCAATAAGTGGCAGTTATTTACTTTGTTAAACTTTAAGTAATTATTTTCTTTCATCCAATTACCCTCAATAGATATAGTAAATTTTTCAGGTGAAGGATAATGAAGTTTTTTTTTATTGGTGAGTACTTCATGTTTTGACTTTTTATTATGTTTTTCTCAAGCATTTCCTACCTGAAAATATGGGTTAGAAAAGAACAGATTTTTGAACTATTTTGGTGGGCATATTTGAGGTATTGCAATGTATTGTGAGGTACTTCCAAGATATTTCTGAACTATTTTGGCGCACTAAAATTTCATCATTTACACTCCCTCTTGCCAATTAGTGTCAATGGGTATGTTTATAACCCTCTGATGAAGAGCATTAAAACAAATAAATGCAAAAATAAGAACTGACAATGCCAAATATCCATACTTTGGGTAAAACTTAATTTTGACTTTGTATTGAGATATTACTGTTTCATTTCTCCATAAGACTTAACAGAGACATGGTTATTTAGCAATGTGCATCACCTTAATTCCAATTCTATTGTAGTTTGTATGAAGTTTAATTTTTCTTCACTTGCAGAACTTACTACATATGTATATTTAGAAGATATCATTGCTTACAGTTACCTTCAATGTTTGTTAGAATAAGCATTAACATATTAGTAAAATGATTTACTTTTGTTACAGGTATCCCTTTTTAGTTCAAATATTGTATTAACTCATGTTTATATTTTGTGATGTGAGACCAATTTAGACAAATGTGGTGTAAATTATAATATTAAAAAATATGTATATTTGAAAAACCCTTCATAAAAGAATAAAATAAAATAGAAGTATTTTATTTAGCTTGAGAAACACCTAGCAAAGTATGTTACTTATTTCTACATTTAAAATAATTAGATTTTATTTTTTGGGCTACCAATTACCCTTTACAGTCATAGTGATGGAACTTATTATAGACACAAATGTAGTGCTACCTTCTTTATATAATGTGTTATTTTGATTTTAACTCTATGATGGTGTAATTACCTATCTTTGAGAACAGAGTATGTAATTTAAGCAATTGAAATTATGGTTTCCTTTCTTTTTTTGTACATTTCAATATCACCTTTTTAAGGGCAAACACAAACTCGCAATAAACAATCGTACAATTAATAAAAAAATTATTGATTGCATTTTTAAATGTAGAAATTTCTCACAAACTTTAAAGTTAAAGTCAATAATTATTATTATCTCCACTTACCTTTATATGCTTCTTCAGCAGATACACAAATATCCAAATAAACCTGCTCAAAAGTACCAATCAGCTCTACTTTATTCACATAAAGATTAGTAACGGGCCTCATCATTCTTGCCGGCCCTGTAAACATAAATAACCCAGGGTACTGAGCTTTACTTTTCTTCAAGGGCACTAGAACCACTTCTAAAGTTTCAGGAATTTTTTTTCCATCAATTTTTAAAATGCGCAATCTAACTACTATGTTAGAAGCTCTTTCCATTGGAATATAACCTGCAAAAACAAACATATTAAGAAAAAATAGAATAAGTCGATAAGGCGACTTACCAATAACTTTTCCATCCAGTTGAACAACGTAACTATTATTCAAATCCAAGCTGTCAATAAATCCCAAAGAAATCATCCCCATTTCAGTTAATACCACAGGAATATTCTTTACTTTTTCAACATCTGGAACATCTGTGATGATACAGTGCATGGTTAAGTGATTAAGAAGCCCACATGGGGCTCCATCAGGAGTGTGCACTGGGCAAATAAAACCCCATGCGTCAGGTAACAACTGACGAGCTTCAGTCGTACGCATTTCTTGGAAAAATGCTCCTCTAAAATGTTTTATTATAATTTCTGATTAATTTCACTAGCAACTTTCTACCTATGCACTGCTCTAAAATGCGACATATATCTCATTCGATTAATATTCTCGGCAATTATGCAAAGACCGGTCTCTTGCATAAGCCCTAATCCCGTGTTACTACGAACCGTTCCAGTGGATAAAAAATGTTGCAAATGAGTTTCAATACCTCCTGCTCTCTTTACCGCTCGCAGCATATCTTGTTGGGTAAAGTTAAATTTATTT